>NC_137834.1:48743080-50107663 GCF_948465745.1 Chenopodium album | reverse complement strand
TTCTTAGTCTTCCTTAAACAAATTCCAAGAATAATCGACTTCTCCCATATCTTTCATTTCAAACTTAGTGGAAAGTAAAGCCTTAGCATCATTCACAACATAGATTATTACCAACAATAAGCATATCATCGACATATAAACAGATTATAACACATGATAATCCAAAGTCCTTAGAATACAAACAAGAATCCGAGGAATTAGCCACATAACCACAATTCCTAAGGGTATTATCAAACTTTTCAAACCATTGCTTAGGAGCTTGCTTAAGACCATAGAGAGACTTTCTAAGCCTACACACTTTATATTCTTGTCTCTTAACCACAAAACCTTCCGGTTAGGTCATATAGATTTTTTCATCAAGGTCTCCATTAAGAAAAGTCGTTTTGACATCCATTTGGTGAACCACTAAGTCATGAATTGCCGCAAGGGCTACCAAGGTTCTAATGGTGGCTATCTTAGTCACGGGGGAATAGGTGTCAAAGAAATCTATACCTTCTTTTTGGGGTGAAACCTCTAATGACGAGTCTAGCCTTAGAACTTTTCTATGGTCCCATCCGGTCTAAGTTTCTTCTTAAAAATCCACTTACAACTTATAGGTTTAGAACCCTTAGGCAAGTCACAAAGATCCCAAGTGTGATTGGACATGATAGAATCTAGTTCACTCTTAATGGCCTCTTTCCAAAAACTAGCATCTATGGACCTCATTGCCTCATCATAAGTCTTAGGATCTTCTTCTAAAAGAAACAAAGACACAACATGCTCACTTAAAGAATCCACATCAAAGTCTTCTACAAGAAAAGAAGTCAAGAAATCCGGTCCAAAGGAAGACTCTACTCTAGGTCTTTTACTTCTCCTAGGTTCAACTACTACCACTTTGGTAGAGGAAGAAGGGAGACTAGAACTATGCATAGAATCAGCTAAAGGCACATCCATACTTTACTAGCATGCATATCTACATTAGAAGACAAAGATTTGTTCATAGGAAAAATATGCTCAAAAAATACCGTATCTCTAGCTTCACAAATTGTTCTATCACTTAATAACATAAACCTATAGGATGCACTATTATGACTTTATGAGCATATCCAATAAACACACAATCAAAAGTTTTAGACCCGATAGTGGATTTTTTAAAGTCCGGTAAAGCCACCATAGCCAAACACCCCCATACTTTTAAAATACTAAAATTTGGAAGATATCCCTTCTAAAGTTCATAGGGGGTTTTATCCAATTTCTTATGGGGCACTCTATTGAGTACATAACAAGCGGAAAGAACCGCTTATCCCCAGAAGTTATCGGATAAACCGGAACTAAGAAGCATGACATTCATAGTCTCTTTTAAAGATTTGTTTTTCCTTTCGGCAATGCCATTTGATTGGGGTGTGTAAGGTGGACTAGTTTCATGTATGATGTCATTGGCTTCACAAAAATCTTTTAAAGAATCTTTTCCAAATTCACCACCTCTATCGGTTCTAACTCTTTTGATTTTAAGGTCCAATTGATTTTTAACTTCGGCTTTATACTTTAAAAATGCACTTTCGGCTACATCTTTAGTTTTAAGCAAATAAACTTTGGTATAACGAGAAAAGTCATCAACAAAAGTAATATAATAATTTTTACCACCCTACTAGTGCATTTTTTAAAGTTCGCTAAATCCGAGTGAATCAATTCAAGTAATTTGGTAATTCTTGAGACCACTTGCTTAAAAGGTTGCTTAGTATGTTTGGCCTCAACACAAATATAGCATTTGTCAAGTTTATCATCCATTGAAATATTAATTAAATTCATGTCCTTTAACTTTTTCAAATAAGAGGAATTCAAGTGTCCTAAACGGTTGTGCGAAACATCCAAAGACTCAACAATATAAGCAAAAGTACTTCCATTCTCATTCATAACATTCAAAACAAACAAACCATTATTAAGGTAACCTTTCCCAACAAAGTCTCCATTCTTAGTCATTACAATCTTGTCGGCATCAAAGACAAGTTTTAGGCCGGCTTTGTTGAGAAGGGCTCTTGAAACAAGATTTCTCCTAAGAGAAGGAACATACAACACATTATTTAGTAATAAAGTTTTTCCGGAGGTGAGTTTGAGATAGACCTTTCCTTTGCCAAGGACTCCCGCGGTGCTACTATTGCCCATGTAGACATGATCACCATCGGTAACATCTTCAAACTCGATCATCAAGGCCTTACTAGCACAAAAGTGCCTAGATGCTCCGGTGTCCAAAATCCACTCCACTTTGTTCTCCACCAAGTTGGCTTCTACCACCACCGCCGCAATGATTTCTTCTTTTTCCACCACATTGGCTTCGGAGGTGTTGCCATCTTTCTTTGCACCATGCCTCCGGTTGCATTGGTATGCTTTGTGTCCAACGATCCCGCACACATAGCAAGCACCCTTTGGCTTTTGGATTTTGTTGTTTGGAGTGAGATTGTTTTTGGACTTGTTGTTTCCCTTCTTAAAATTGTTCCTGTTTTTAGACGCATTCAAAGAAGACTCAACAAGATTAGCTTTAGAAGAATTAAGAGACAAATTCTCAAACTTATCCTTAAGGCGATTAGCCTCTTCGGTTCTCATGTGACTAATGAGCTCTTGGAGGGTCATGTCCTTGTGCTTCAAAGAGTTACGGTAGTCATTCCAAGAGGGAGGGAACTTCTCCAAGAGAACATTGGCTTGAAGGGTCTCACACATCTTCATGCTTCACCAAGAATTTCAGTCACCATGTTCTCATACTCATGGACTTGAGACATGATAGGCTTCTCATCATCCATCTTGAAATTGAGCCACTTGCCCACCACGTACTTCTTTTTCCCGGCATCATCCGCTCCATACTTTTTCTCCAAAGCGTCCCAAATAACCTTGATTGACCTAAAATTGACAAAGTATTGTTCATATGGTTGAAGAGATGTCCACGAACAAGCTTGTTGTCCTTCTCCTTCTTCTTCAAGGCATCGGTGATGGCCACCGAAATGGGATCCGTTGCAACCTTGGCCACTTCCTCCACCTTCTCCAAAATTTCAATGACATCTTCTATCAAAACATAATCTATTTCCACTTGTTCAAAAAATTTTAGTAGCTTTTGTGACCACCTCTTATAATTGTTACCATCGAGAGGTTCCAACTTAGAGAGGTCGGGAAGAGACTTCATAAAACTATTACCAATAGACATAATTTCGTGTTCAAATTGTTGTAAATATAGAAGAAATCTATAGTAATAGTATAAAGAAATAACAAGTAAGACCGAAAAATTGATCTCACAAAACAAAGGAACAAATGGTGTGTCGTGATGCAAAACACTGACTTGAAAACGAAATTCCGGCGCAACCACGGTGCTCAATTGTATTCGCCGGCACGTTCCCTAAGGTTAACACACCTCTTCCACACAAAGGCACTTTTGGGTGGAAGGTTGGAGTCAAGTATCTTATGCCCAAAGAGAGATGTGTTTAAGCTATTGTGTTTGATTGTATTCTCGAGTGTTTGAAATCAGAAAATCATTCTCTAATTTATAATAGAGATAGAGGTAGATGAAAAGATCATAGAGAGAATAATCTTGAACAAGAAGAATAAAATTAGAATTATTATGGTGGTTAAAACACCATAATCAACCTCTTAAATGGGGGGTTACAAGAAATCAAACAAGAAGAGGAATCCAAGGGAACCATTGGAGTCCAACAGACAAACACGCGCCCGATCGAGCGAAGCTCACCCAATCCGGCGGACACTTTTTTTCCTCAGACGTCTTCTCGCGCCCGGTCGGGCGCCTGGTCGGGCGCTTGATCGGGCGGAGCTTGCCTGATCGGGCGGCGGAACTCCAGAAAATAACGACTCTTCTCGCGCCTGATCGGGGCTCGCCCGATCGGGTGGAGCTCGCCCGATCTGGCAACGGAGCTCTAGAATTTTACGACTCTTCTTGCGCCCGATCGGGCATACCTGGCCCTTTGAATTTCCTTTCTTTATTTCCAACGGTGAGAAGTTGATGTACATTTGGGTTTCAATGTAGATATATCAAGCATCCACTGCGGGTACAATAAACATATATTGTAGATACATTATGCATGCCTCGGAAAAGAAAATGAAAGCAAACCAATATCTCTAAATAGCCAACATCCCATTGTTTATAAGCTCAAAGGAATTCTTGCAAATAAACATCCAACATCATTCAAATTATAATACTTTTAATCGGTACAATAAGGATCAAATATAAATACATTAAGAAAACATTATAGAAACATCAAATGTAAGGTAGAATTACATCAAGTAGATGTCATCTAACTAGGATAAAGTATATAAAAAATGAAATTCCTTAATACCAATAGAACAAAGCTCAAATTATCTTCAATAAACCAATAACACCGGCACCATAGTATTAGTGGTTTTGTTATGAAAATACAAAAAATATTTAGATATGAAAGCAAGATACCAAAAGTAGAACATATACAAAGGAGGAAATCTAAGATTATATTATGCTAAATTGATCTATTTTCAGTCGTCGTTGTTGGAGCTTCAACAGAGAAGACAATGGAGAGTGGAGAAAAATCAACAATTTAGTTCCAATTGATTGAAATTCACTTGACAGAAATCTGAAGGTTGAAGGCTTACAAAAAATTGAAGGATGAAGAAAGATTACGATTTGAATTGAGAGGGAGAATGAAAACCATAAACTAGAGAGAGAAAGCATGTTATATAAAACCTATTACTCACATGATCTAAATTTTAAACCTGATGTCATAAATTTTTATTCACGTGTTCTAAATCTTAAATAAGTAAAATTAAATGTTCTAAACTATTACTCCATTGTTCTATATCTTTAATAGTTATATGTTATATCATATGTTCTAAATTACTTTCAAATGTTCTAAATCTTAAATAGGTTGATCTAAATTTTTTTGTGTTCCAAGAATTTTAACCATAAGTTCTATATTGAATCATATGTTCTTAATTTTTACTCGTATATTCCAAATATGTCACATGTAAATTTGAGATTTGTTCTCATATAAAGTACGTGTTCTCACAAAGTGAATATTCTCACTAGTTCCCTCCCCGTGATAAAATCTTGCATTATAATACACAGTTTTTTCCACCATATCATAATAATCATCCAACCTTTAAATTTGAAGGGCCAAACATAGTAGCAAACAAACATCTTATTTTGCCTAATGTCAGTACTTATGTTTCCATTTATGCTACATTAAACAACACATTTAAGATATTAGCGGGAAAAAAATAATATCTTAGTACCACAGTTTTCCAGATTCTATACATTTCTATAATGTAAGTGATTTACATAATTAGGGATCCAATTATATTGCCAAAATCAGAAAACAAACTGCAAGTATATATTGCAAGCCCATTGCAATAGTTCTCTCAGGTAATACAACTCAAACGATACTATAAATTTACAGCACAATCTGAGACACAAAATTCACATAGCTTTTGAAAACTTGGAAATAACAAGAAATTAATGTATCAATCTGATACAAATCAAGGTTTTCGGCATATACCAAAAGTAACACAAGGCTTTTTAATTGTAACCATTCCAATTACAATACCATCAAGTATAAGATTGAAGTCCACAATGCTCAAATCTTACCAGTAGATTCTGAGGCTTAATATCCCGATGGCATATTCCGATGCAGTTGTGTAAATATGCCAATGCCCTGCAGATCTGCATAGGCAGAAAATTAACCACAAAGAAGTGAGTGAAGTTATAAAGAAAGAGGGGAGACGAGGAACCAGTATCAGCTACTCCATACTTAATATGATCACACATAATAGACCATAAGCATTTTCAGTAAATGTCTCCTCAAGATGCTTAGTAAAATTCCTACACACCCACCCCTTCATTTTCATAGAAGCCCTTACTGCTTAAGCCCAAAGGATGCTATGTTAAAAATCCTAATAAAATCCACCATGATTAACCCAAAAGCTGAACTGAAACTGCAATACAGCTGATGTCATAAACTAGAGAATTTTTTATTCCATATTAATTAAAAAAAAAATAGATAAATTAAAAGGTACTTGGGATTCTTAACCAAACAGGATGACAATAGTTGGCAACTTAAAAACTAAATTTAAAATACCAATGGTACTAAAATATATATATATATATATATATATATATTGTAATCCCCCATATTTTAACATATATTATAAATGAAATTATATATTATTTATAATATTTATTTGTATTTTTCCGGAATTTAATTTCAAAAGTTTCAAATTATTTTTGGGGTTGATAAACGATTTTATTACAAAGAACTTTTTATGAACCTTCCTTCTATAATTTATGTCCAACAAACAAACCAAACCCAGTTTAATTTCTTAATTGACCCATTAATTTAATGAGGCCCAATATCCCTACTTACCCTACTACCCTCTCTCCTATAAATACCCCATACATCCCCAAAAATTTCCCCACACAAAAGGTTAGTCATATTTTCTTTCTCCTTTGTTTTATTAATTTGTGTAATTATAATTATTGATTATAGGTTTTGATTTTATTGTTTGAAATTAATTTAATTAGTATCAAATTGTATTTTGATGATTAAACTTTATAATTTCAGATTTTATAAATGTTATAATTTTCAGATTTTGTAAATTTAATAACCTAGGGTTTTTAATCATTGAAAATCATGATTTTAGGGTTTTTATGAACAATTGATTTAGGGCTTTTATAGTAATGATGTTTTGAAATTTTGGTGATTATACTACTAATTAGTTTAACTTAATTCCAGATTATTTTGAACACGTAAATTCGTGTTTTAATGTTTAGATTTTGGTTCGTTAATATTAATCCCGTTTTAATCCCGATCAGGTTCTGAACTCATCCGATTTTGACAAAAAAGTAGTGTTTTCCCTGTGGAAACAATGTTTTAAGAAAGTCTCACTACCTTTAGTAGTGAGCACCACCCTCTCGTGGCCAAATTCAGCCTCTAAATATGATTTTCGGGCAGTTTTTGATTTTAAACGAAGTTTTTTTTTTATGCTTAATGTTTATAATTAGTTTTGGGTTTTGATTTTATAGTATAAAGTTTATATTTTTAGTATCAAAATCATGTTTTTATGTTTTAAACTAATAATTTCAGATTATAATTGTTGTTATAATTTTCAGATTTTATAATTTTAAAACCTAGGGTTTCAATTTATTTAAATTGGGATTTTAGGGTTCTTATGACTAATTAAATTGGGGCTTTTGTTCCTATTGTATTTCTAATGCATAATTAACCATAAAAACATGTTTTTAATGAAGTTTTAAGGATTTTTAATCTAAATTATATTGCTGGAAATTTGGTTAAGTATTAATTTATTATTGTTGCTTGTTTTCTAGGAAGTGATTATTTCTTAGGAGACTTTTAAGTGATTAAAAGTGGCACAAAGGATTGTTTATACGAGGTACGTACATGTCTACTTCGTTGTAAGTAGTATCATGTGTAGGTACCAAAGAAAAGAACTTAAAATCATGATTAGAGAACACTTGGATGAAAATTTTTTGGTTATAATTTAATTAATTCATGTGCTTATGTTTATGAGACATGTTTTGGTAAATTGATTATGTTTGTATGGAATTATGGATGCAAACATGTTGAATTATATTGGATTAATTGTTTGTATGGAATGGTGATACAAGCATATTTTATTGGATTGGTTTGTTAACCACATTTGGATTATTAAAGGATTGGAATTTAATGGTTTAAATGGAATGAATTTATTAATTATTCCACAAGGTTGTTATTTATTTTATTTTATTACTCAATCATGAATTGTTAGTATGTTGAGTAAAGGTGGATTAAGCCGAAATGGCTAGGTGAGTTGACTATGTTCAACAATTTGGATAATTTGGAAGTTTAATGGAACTAAAGGTCAACTTGTGATGTGATCACCATTGTCCTAAATAAGATTAAAAGTGAATTGATGTATGATTGTTATGTATGGTCTTCTTGAATGAGTCGGCTATTAATTAAAATTGTAATCACGTAAAGTGAAACATGGATGAGCAATAAAACTCTAGAAAGCGTGCACTTCTAGAGTATTGACAATTATGGGTTGGGGTACACGGTGGTAGCCCGTGGCTTTCCGAGGCTTGTTTGATCAACATGTCCTCTTTTCTTTTGGTATTTACATTTTATTTTTATAATGAAAGTTAGATGGGATCCTAGACTAACTTTGTGAGAATGGAGTCGCGCCCATTCTTGCATCGCGCTAAACTTTTATTTTAAATGGTCAGTTGGGACCAAAATGATTTGGTGGATTGGACAACCTCGTCTATTGCTTACTCCAAATTAAATTAATTAAATTAAATATAAAGAGTCAAGTGTTTGGAATTGATTAGCAAGTATGTTAAGTCGATTGAATTGTTTAAGTGTGGAGTCTTGATTAATGAATTCGTGTTGTATGTTTATTTACTTTAATTAGTTGAGCATGCTGGGCTTGGTACGTTGTAGCTTGTATGTACTCAGCTTTGCTGATTGCGTGCTTTTGTGTGTGTTTTCTTTTGGTCATGGCCTTCGCCTTTCAATGACCCTGTGATGATCCAATTATTACATTTGTATTATTGGGGAGCAGTATTGCACAGGTTAGCTTGATGATGTGAAGTTCGGGGATTTGACATACGCATTGTCAAGGGATTGGTGTGATTGAGAGTATTCGTTCTTTGTGTTGAACTTATTTATGTTTTACTACTTTAATTATGTTTTGGGACTTTGATTATTGGTTTGGTTTTAAATAAGGGCCTTTATGGTTCCAATTTGTAAGCCTTGACTTATTGGTTTTCTAAATTATATTATTTTAAGATTTAAGTTGGATTTCCGCTGCAATACTTTGATAAAGCCTTAACGTTTTAACACGTGGCGGTAACATGCCAATGGTTCTCCTCTATTTTTATTTAAAGTAAATGGTTTGGAAAAGGGAGAATTATTGGGGTGTTACATATACATATATATATATATATATAATTTTAATTAGGGTGCTTAGTTTTAAAAAGCGCGCCTAGGCGCACTTGAGGCGCGAGGCGAAGCGAGGCGGTCAGCAAAGCGCCTCACAATCTAAGAGCGTGGCGAAGTTAAGGAGGCGCGCGCCTCAGTGCTTTTGCCTTGAGGCGCTATGAGGCGACGTCTTTTAGATGTCAGGCGATTTTGAGACACGTGCAACTATTTTAAAAAAAAAAAAAAAAAAAAAGGCTTTAATTAAAGAAATAGAAGAGAGAGAAAACATGCCTATTTGAAAATTAAAACCCTAGCTTCCAGAAACCAGCCAATTCTCGTTGGGTCTCTGCCGATTCTCGCCGGAAACGACCCAAGCTGTGGTGGATCTCGCCGAAAACCAGGTTAGCTTGCTATTTTTTTTTCGTTTTTTGTATTGCTTTTTTTTTTTTTTTTTTGAGGAATTGTACTGCTTCTTCGTTCTCTTTTTTTTTTTTATCTTTTTACTGTGTTTTTAAAATTTGTTTTTTTATTTAGCATACTTGTATTTATCTTCTGTGTTCTGATTTTATATTCTGTTTTTTTTTTTTTTTGGCTTTCCAGTTTATTTATTTTAGTTTTTTGGTTCCAATTTTTTTTTTGTTCTTCTTTGTTTATATTTATTTTGTTACTGTTTTCTTTTTTTTTTTTTTTTTTGACGAAAATTGTTACTGTTTTCTGATTATAGGAACATCTTCCTTCCACCGGATCATCCGATCCCGGCCGGCTAGAAAATATGGAAAACTGGAACCTAATAATAGAGTTAATTGGCATTGTAGTTTTTGTGGTAAAGTGACTAAGGGAGGGGCAAATCGTTTAAAACAACACTTAGTTGGTGGCTTTAGAAATGTCACTAAATGTCTAGAACATGTGAGGGAGGAAGTTAAGACTTTTATGATAAACAAAGCTCAAGCAAAAGTGGATAGTCAAATGATGCCAAGCATGTCCCAACTAGAAACGGATGATGCTGATGAAGAAGAGGAAGATGTTGTCACAAAACGTGAAAAAGTTTAGGCACAAAGGTCCTTTGGATATGTTTATCACTTCAACTCCTAAAGAAGTAATGCAAGCTAGGAAGGAAAGGAAAGGAATTTTTGGTGCTTGTGATAAGGAGTTAAGGGAGAAAACTTGTAGGACAATTGGTAAGTGGTTTTATGATGCGGGAATTCCATTCAATGCAGCTACCTATGCTAGCTTTGGAGCAATGATTGAAGCTATTGGTCAATATGGTCCCTGATTAAAACCACCAAGTATGTATAAGCTTAGAGTTCCTATCTTGAACAAAGAAGTGAAAGATGTTGAGATGCAAGTAGAGGAGAGCAAGAAAGAGTGGGCAAGTAAAGGTTGTTCAATTTTATCCGATGGATGGCGTGATTCGGTTGTCCAAAAGGATATTATAAACTTCCTTGTCAATTCTCCTAAGGGTTCCGTGTTCATAAGATCATTGGATGTTTCGGTTGTTGTGAAAGATGCGGAGTTATTGTATAAACTTCTAGATAAGATGGTGGATGAAATTGGAGAGGAAAATGTGTTCAAGTGGTGACGGACAATGCATCCAATTATGTCAAAGCCGGTATGAATTAGCAAATAGTCTTGTCACTCTTGTGACATGTTCAATTAAATTTTACTAATTGTTTTGCTTTGTAAGTTTTTATTTAATACTTTTTTTTCCTTTTTGTGGATTGTAGGAAAAAAACTTGAATCTAAGAGACCTCATCTTTATTGGACTCCTTGTGCTGCTCATTGTATTGATTTGATGTTAGAAGACATTGGCAAACTACCAAGAGTTTTGAATGCACTAAAGAAGTGCATGTTCATCAATGGCTATATTTATAATCATACCTCTCTGGTGAACTTGATGAGGAAGTTCACACAACAAAGAAATTTACATAGGCCATCAATTACTAGGTTTGCAACATCTTTCATTACACTAGCTCAATTTCATAAGCAAAAGGGCAACTTGAGAAAGATGATAACCTCTCAAGAATGGAGTGCTTCCAAGTGGCAGAAGGAAGCGGGAGGAAAGAGAATTGCAACTTATATTTTGCAAGCAAGCTTTTGGAAGAATGTGGTGTATGCTCTTAAGCTAACAAGTCCTCTTGTTAAGGTGCTAGACTTGTTGATGGGAGAAAAAGCCTCCGATGGGATACATTTATGAAGCCATGGATAGAGCTAAAGAGACTATAGAGAAGACTTTTGAATTAGGAGAAGAGAACTACATTAAGGTATTTGAGATCATTGATAAAAGGTGGGATAGTCAACTTCATCATCCTTTGCATGCAGCGGGTTTTTATATTAATCCGGAACTTCATTATGATCATTCCGTAAATGTAAATTGTGAGGAAGTTTTGAAAGGTTTGTATGATTGTATTGAAAGGCTAGTTCCAGTTATGGAAACTCAAGATAAAATACTTGCAGAGTTGGATGAATTTAAGAATGCTACCGGTCTCTTTGGTCGTACAATGGCAATTAGGGGAAGGAAGACTAAATCTCCACCAGTGGTGCGACCACTCCTAATCTCCAAATGTTTGCCATCAAAATTCTTAGCCTCACTTGTAGTGCTACAGGTTGTGAAAGAAACAGAGGTGTTTTTCAACAGGTTTGTACCTTCACTTTTATTGATTTATGTAATATGATTTTATTTTATTACATTATATAGCTTATATTATTCTATTTTTACAGCTTCATTCTAAAAAGAGGAATCGATTGGCACAAAGTCGATTAAATGACATGGTTTATGTCAAGTATAATCGAGCATTGCAACGGTGATACAAGAGGAAAGACACCATTGATCCCATTGTCTTGAATGAAATTGATGAAAGCAATGAGTGGCTACTTGGAAGAATGGAAGAAGAGGAGGAGGAGAATGATTTTGTATTTGAAGGGGAGGACTTGACTTGGAGTACAGTTAGTAAAGCCTCCAGAGCTAATGAACCTTTCTATGCTACTAGAGGAGCATCAAAAGTTGATAAAGGAAAGGGAATTGCTAGTGGCTCCACTTCTAAACCACGTCATACAATTGTGATAGATGAAGATGCTAAAGAGAATTATGATGATGAGATGGAAGAGGATGTAAGTGGAGATGAGGCTTATCAAGAAGAGGAGGATGTGTATGATGATTCATCGGATGAGGAGATGGATTACTAGTGTCTTAGTATGCCATATAACAAGCTTGAAGACCTACTATGTTTGCTTTTCTTTCTACTTGATTTACTTTTTCCGTTGAATGTGTGATTTGCTTTTTAGTTAAAGAGTTTCACGCCATTAGCGCCTTTTAAGGGTATCTTGTAGTTCCTTTGTTAATTTATGCATTTATAATATGTTATTTTGATTATTTAAGGCTTATATCTTGGTCTAGAAGTAAGTTTTAAGGTTTTGGGCACTTAAGGTGCGCCTCGTATCCAAGAGGCGCGCGCCTCCGCTTTGCGTCTCAAGCCTAGGCTCTGGGGACCCTTTGCGCCTCTCACTTTTTAAAACCAAGTTAGGGTGTGTTTTAGTCACCTGCAATAATTTGTACTAATTTGAACTGAACTAAATTCGCCTAAATTGGTTTGAAATTATAAACTTATTTGAACGTGGGTAGCTCTTATTAACCCTTATGTATAACCTTTATTTTACTTGAGCTTATTAAACCCTTATTTGAATTGATTTGATTTAAAATAAGCGGAAGTATGGCAAATCAAATAGAGCCTTAATGATAATGAAAAAGAAATGCACACAAGAGCAGCCAAACACAACTCCAAAATAAGTAAATTAAATGGCCATAGCTGCACCTCTCTTACATAAAACAAAGCCCCAATTATGTGAGCCCAATTTTCCATGAAACTCCACAAGTTTAAAGAACCAACTAATATAAGACAATAGGTCGCATTAGTGTTCAGTGTTTCCATATTATACAATAAAACTGCCACAATTTGTTTAAGAAAATCCTAAAACTCAAATTATTTTAAATAGACAGCAATTTGAGCAATTAATATTAGTACCGTAGCTTGATACAAGACCTCTGAATCCTACACCTAGCAGACATTTTATGAAGGAGATCTCAGGAAACAGAAGAATGCACCAATCATGTGCAAGCCAAGGAAAAAGCATAATAATTACATGGAAAATATTTCAATCTACAAATTGTACACCTCCATTTTTAACCAAATATCTGACCCTATACACAGCATCCTATATCAGTCAGGATTCAACAGCATCTAAGATATTCTCAGTGTTGATTTGGAAAGAAATTTGTCAGAGAAAAACTTATTACTTTCGACATTTTATCCACAAATGTTTTACATTCATGTAACCAAGTTATATATCTAATCATAGAAAAACAGATGAGACCATTACAATCAATCAATCAATCAATCAATTGAAGCCTTAATCCTATAAGTGGGGTTGGCTATATTCCATAGTCATCCACAAAAATCTTCCTCTTCCATCCCTTACGATCAAATACCTCATTCATATCCTTCCTAACTCTTTCCAACTAAGTCATTTTCGGTCTCCCTCTACCTAATTTAAGCTCTCCATGATCCCACTCTTCGCACCGGTGCACCTTGGGGTCTCCGTCTTACATGCATGAACCAACATAGGCGATTTTCCCTTAGTTTGTCTGCAACACCCACTTTCTTACGAATAAGATCATTTTTTATACTATCTGGTAAAGTGTTCTCGCACATCCATCTTAACATGCGCATTTATGTAACCTTCATCTTTTTAATGTGCTCTTTCTTAGAAGCCTAACATTTTATACCATAACATTGGTCGAACATAGATAGTTTCTAAACGTAAAAGAGGGGTTCTCACAATAGTATTCCCTTAAACACATAGTTCTATGAAAATAGATCTAAACTTTAGAACATGTGAGCAAAATCTTTAAAAATATGAGTGAAAATTTTAAACATATGATTTAAATTAAGAACACATGATTCAATTTAGAAAATATAAGTAAAATTTAAAACAACTAATTTAAGATTTAGATCAAGTTAGTAAAAATTTAGAAAACCTAGTTTACAATTAAAAATATCTATTTTAAGATCATGTTTGGCAAAAGTAGCAATAGTGGGTAGCTTTTAGCGGTCGAATAGTGGTAGCTCTTAGGCCTTGTTTGGTAATAGTGTTTGAGGTAGCGGTAAGCGTTTTGACCAGTCAAAACACTACTATAAAATATTTGAGAGTGTTTGGCAAGGTAGCGATTCTAGTAGCGGTTAGTGATAGAGGTAGCGTTTAGGTAGCTTTTCTCAAACGTTAAAAATAGTAGCATTTAGAAGTAGCGGGTAGAGTTTAGAAGTAGCGGGTGTTTTGGGGTGTTTTTGTCCCTTGGGAGAGTTACGTCACGAAGTCTGATCCGGTTGAGCTGTACCTGCAAAATAACGGAGACTCCGGGTGGTTGGAGCTCCGCCTCCGACGGTCAAGTTAGTAACTTGAAACGGAATAGAGAGAACGGAAATTTAGGTGGGTATCTCTCAGGTCTTTCTCTGATGTAAGAGAATAAGGGTGTAATAAATGATTGAATCTGTCCCAAAATGGGGAAATATCTCCCTATTTATAGGGTCGTTGGAAAATGTGCCCCTTCCTAGGTCACTTGACCTAGATTTTAGTGGGCTGCGCCGTTTTACGGCGCTCCTAGGAATTTGGGCCCTTGAAGCCGCCATTTCAGAAACATATCTGAGGGCGCCAAGTGTCAAGAGGATGTTGAGCCACATGGGCCATCCTGAGCTTGACACGTGGCGACCTCTCATTGGTCCACGTGTCTAGGGTAAAAATACCCTAAACATTTGCCCCTCACAGGTCGCACGTGCACATCACGTGGGGCCTGTGACACGTGTCCACCTTTCATAGGTGAACAGTAACGGACAAAATTTTTGAATTTCAAATCAAAAATTTTCCCCCCACTTTTACTTTCTATAAATAGAAAGTTACCCCTCTCCATTTCACACCTTACGTTCACATTGACTTTTTAGAGAGAGAAAAAGAGAGATTCTAGAGAGATTTCTCTGCTCCCGTCTGCATCACAGCAAGTTTCAAGCTTCCGAGTGCTAGCAATTCATCACCCGGTTCACCGGCTGTAGCGGTTTTCAGATTTTTCAGAGTTAAAGCAAGGTAACCGCCTGTACCATTTTAGCTTTTCTCCCTTTCAATTTGCATACCATTTTTTCCGCCTGTATACCCGGCTTTCTTAAGAGAATATAAATGAGTTCCCAATCCACCTACTCGGCACTGCCTAGGACACTCAGCCGATCCCCCGGAACGGCTGAGTCTAGAACAGGGGGTGCCTCTTCTGGACTGTCGGAACCAATATGCTCATCTCCGAATTCCTCCCTCTCTGTGTCTGTGCAGGACACAATGGCCAGAACGAAACAAACGGCCAGGCGGTCTAAAAGTCGGCGCACCATGGGAGTGCCAAGGGGAACAGAGGAATTGGGAGGAGAGCGGATCTGACGAAGAGGCTCCCTCTTCGTCCGGGAGCTCTGGAGTAAGAGAGGTAGACGGCGAGGGAGCCGCCTCCTCTAATGAAGCCGACGATGCTGAGACCGGCCAGGGATCAAGAGCGGAATCTTCCGGCTCTGACTAGGGTGATTTTGCGGATGACTATCAGCAGGGCGGCTGCTGACAATCCCAACCCCAAGAAGACCCGGACGCTGCCGAGCAACATTGCACTTCTGAATAGCGGGTTCAGGGCCTTTAAAGAGAAACATCCATTTGGAAGGGGTTGGGAAGTTATTGTCCCTCCGGCTGATGCTGTGATGGCCTGGGGGGACGACATTGACCATGCAGATGATTACATCATCTGCTATGAGGCGGTTATCGAAGCCGGAATCCGGTTCCCCCTCCACCCTGGGATTAGGAAAATCCTCAAGGGGTATGATCTGGGGGTTTGGCAACTCACCCCTAACTCGTGGGTGAATATATTAAGTTACATCGCCGCCTGCGAGTTTCAGAACTTGAACCCCAGCTTTTCCGCCTTCGCTCATATGCACTACCTGAGCAAGGCCCCAGGCGACCATGGGGCATGGTATACGCTGACTACCTTGCCCCAATATCTAATGACTTTGGACAAAGTGTCCAAGTGGTCCGGGTGGAAGGACAAATTTTACTTGATTTCTTCCCCCACCTTGAGACACAACCGGACACTGCGCCGGTACAACACCGAGCCGGCTCTTCTAGGCCGGAAATGCCCTCTCCCGGTGCTATCTACTAAGGCCCGGGAGCAAATAATAGAGCCGGGATTTTTTGAGACAACAACTGAGCCCATGGGGGATGGGACTCACATCATAGTTCCCAAGAACTGGATCCCCCATCCGGACTTCTTCAAGGACGAGTGCTTCTTGTCCGCCTGCAACCTTAGGGTGGCGAGACACCTAAGGTTGCAGGCCGTGCGGCAACCACTGGGGAGGAGAACAAGCCGGAGACCCATCCGGAAGCTCAAGGTAAGGAACGAACTGAAATACCTTGGCCACTTGATTTCATGAGAATCAAGGCCAAGGTTGATTCTTCAAAAGGGTCAGTCAGCAGCCGGCAACGAATGAATGCCGACTACGCTGCTTCTATCTCATAAAGCATTACTTTTGATGCAGATCTGACTTCTGACCAGCAGGATCTTGCGAGCTTCGCAAAGCGGATGGTGAGGACCCTCACCCGGACTGAGAAGGCTTCCATACCTGATGTGCAGGTCGTGGACTTTGACCGGATAATGGGTTCTGTGGCTGAGGTAAATGATTCCTCTATCTTGATGTCTTTAATCTTTAATTTGACTAAGTAACTCATAAACCGGCTGTCATTGTCTCTGGTGAGAGTGGACAGTCTCCGGGGCCCCTTCAGGCGGAAGCAAAAAGAGGTAAATGACGCCAAACGTAGGGCCCTAGAAAACCTCAACTTTGCTGAACATTCTGATTATATGTGTAATTTAAAGATTAAAGCAGTAGAGTTGAAACAGGAGGAGCTGATCCGGAGTTTGACGGCTGCAAACGATGAAGCTAACAGCCGGGCTGATGACCTTGACAAGAAGCTGAAAGATGCCAAATCAGATCTCAAGGCATTGGAAGATGCTGACAAGGAGAATGCCCAACTCCGGATTGACAATGACCGCCTGAAGCTCGAGCTCATGAATCTGCGCAACAAGCAGTCGGATGAGCTGGCGGCTGACTGAGGAGAATGAACGGGACAACTTGGCCCGGCTGAAGGGGCCTCCTTTACCCAGAAATAGACTTTGAGGTATATAAGCTGAGGTATGATTACGCCACTGCGGTGTATGATGCGCAGCAACTGGGTGATGCTCCACCGCCTCGCTTCAAAGACTGGCTGCTGGGCAGGGATATGAAGTCTCTGATGATGAGGAGCTGGCGGATGATCATTACGAGGGCCAGGCAGCCAGACTCAGCTGGAGAAGACTCCACCTCAGCCTTAGGCGGGCCTCCCCACTTTCTGCGGCAGTATGCCAACAATGTTATTTACCGGCTTGCATGCCGTGCTTTGTTGTATCTTTTTACCAACCATGGGGTTGGATTAACATTTTCTCTTTATTTCTTCACCGAATGTGTCCGGTTAACACTTATTCTGGCCTTTGTGCCATTTCAAATATAAATGAAGTATTCCGACTCAGTCGGTTTTTATATATGTCTGTGTTTTGAGGTTTTTCAATTTGAATTTTGCATCTGTTTGCAATTCTTTAGTATTTTGCCTAACTTAAAAAAGCATGCGGCAATTTGCAATCCGAGTGCTCTTGCCCCTGGGCGGCTGTGTGGTTGGTTTAATGTCAAGCTCATTGATTGGCTTGAAAACACTTGATACTTGGAGAAGTATGGAGTGTTTTTAGGCCAATCAATCACAATGGTGATTGCCCCAAACCAAGTGCACAGCCGGCCATAAAAGCGGGTGCTTTGAGCTTCTTACCCAGGCGGTTATATTCCATCTGGGGTTAACGCGTAGCCATTACACAATCTTTTGCCTCAATAGGGGAAGTGAGTGCAACTTTGGAATAAATAACCCAAGTAAGAATTTCTACCAATGACCGACTGATCCGGTACTTGGTTACTTAATTGTTCTTCATAGGTTATTCTGGTCAGACAACTATGAGTTGACCAATTTGGTCGTTCAATTTTTGCAGTCTGCATGGATACGTAGAACCGACAAATAGTCTGTTCTCTGCGACGATTGCACCCGGAGGGGTGTCGCCGGACACCCTGTCCATGTTGGGACAGGCGATTTCATAAAATAAGCAACCATCCGGCCATATTGGCCTTTGGTCTCGTTTGAGACCGGTTGTATAGCTACTAAGCATTTTTGTGCTTAGTTTTTTAATCGGATCATTTGGCCGAGCATAATTACAACATTGAATTTACACTAAGTATCGAACTTAGTTTGTTGAACAAATAGTCCGTCTGAGTGTTACCCAGGCGGTCCAACAATTATTAAGTTACATTATCAAACATAGTTAAATAAATAAAGAATCCGTCTGGGCTCTACCCAGTCGGTTAGGCAGTTATAATATTCAACCAAACTAAGTATCAAACTTAGTAAGTTAAACACACGGTCCGTCTGGGTATTGCCCCGGCGGAATAAAAATGGCAAAATAATTCTGCAAACAAAGCCTGAATTTTCATTAATTGACTTACTGTTTACAAAAATTACACATTCTCAGAAGTAGTACTTTTTTAGATTGTCTACATTCCAAGTTCTAGGCAGGCGGCGTCCGTCCGGAGTTTCCAGACGGTAGGTGCCGTTCCTGACTTCTTCATAAATCCGGTAGGGGCCTTCCCAAATAGGGGTTAGCTTCCCAGCCTCATTGTCCCTACCGGTTGCCTCCATTTTCCGCAACACAAAGTCATCCACTTTCAGAGGACGCTTGTGCACTCTCTTGTTATAGGCTCTGGTCATCCTCAGACGGTATATCTCATGGCGCAGGGTAGCATTGCCCCTACGTTCCGGGAGGGAGTCCAATGCCAGTCGCATGGCCTCCCAATTTGCCTCTTCATCATAGAGCATAACTCTGAGAGTCGGCTCATAATGCTCAATAGGCAAGACGGCTTCAGCACCGTATACCATAAGAAATGGGGTTTCTCCGGTTGCCCCTTTAGCAGTGGTCCGGATGGCCCATAGGACATGAATTAATTCTTCTGCCCACAAATCACCGGCCCGTTCAATTTTCTTTTTTATGCCGTCTGAGATGAGTTTGTTGAAGGCCTCAACTTGGCCGTTTGCTTGGGGTCGGCCGACTGATGCAAAACAATGTGAGATACCCTGATCTCCCAACCAAGTCTTGAGCTGAGGGGTCTCAAACTGAGGACCATTGTCAAACACCATAGACATAGGTACCCCAAACCGGGTGATGATGTTCTTCCAAATGAAGGAGATGACAACCTTAGTCTTGATGTTTTTAACCGGCTCAGCTTCTACCCATTTGGTGAAATAATCCACAGCCACCAAAATATAGCGCTTTCCACCTGGAGCAGGCGTATAAGGACCCAAGATATCCATGCCCCATTTAGCAAATGGGATTGGGATGTGGATTGCCGTCAGATCAGTAGCCGGGCGGCGAATCAATGGGCCAAACTTTTGGCACTTGTCACATCTTTTGACCAACTCTTTGGCGTCTGCTTCAAGAGTAGGCCAGAAGTATTGCCGTCTGGCTCTGACGGCTAAAGACCTGCCGCCTATATGAGAGGCGCAGTATCCGGCATGCAATTCTTCTGAGAATTTCTTTTCCCTTTTCTGGGTAACACACTTCAATAAAGGTTTGAGGAAACCTGCCTTGAAGAGTTCTCCATTTTTCAACTCGAAGTTTGCTGCTCGCCTTTTCAGGACGGCTGCTTCTGTTGGTGAATCAGGAAGCGTACCATCTGCTAAATACGCCCGGATGCCATCCATCCAGGTAGAGCTTCGGTCTAAGGTTCCAATGGGCTCTTCATATATGCTTCTCTTTTCAAGAACTTCCCAAAAGACCGACCGCAGCAGGCGGATGAAGCCAATTTGGACAATGCATCCGCTTGGTTGTTATCTGACGTGGGCACTTGATTCAGACGAAATTCCTCAAGTGCCCCAGTCTCTTCTTTGACTGCCTTTGAGTGCCTGAAGGTATTTGATCATAGCCGGATGAGTTGCCTCATATGCTCCCTCATACTGGCTAACGACCAACTGTGAATCAGAATAGGCGTCAATTTTCGTTGCCCCTGCTGCCTTACACATGCGGATTCCGGCTAGCAGGGCTTCATATTCCACCTCATTATTTGAGGCTTGAAACTTAAACCGCAGTGCATATTCAAATTTGTCCCCCTCGGGGGACTCATATATGATTCCTGCACCGCAGCCGTTCTTTGTTGAGCTTCCATCTACATACACTTTCCAAACCTGGTCAAGATTATCCGGTTGCACCGGTCGGGTCATTTCAACAATGAAGTCGGCAAACGCCTGACCTTTCACTGCTTTTCTAGGTTCAAAAGTGATTTCAAGACTTTGCATTTCAATAGCCCATTTCAACATTCTTCCGGATGATTCCAAAGTAGACATTGGCCGCTTGAGGGGCTGATTGGTGTAGATTACCACCGGATGAGCCAGGAAGTATGGTTTCAATTTCTTGAATGCCATATAAAGAGCAAGGTCAAATTTTTCTACCATGGGGTACCGGAGCTCAGCATTTTTTAAGACATGGCTTATGAAATAGACCGGAAGCTGAACACCGTTTCTCTCAGCAAGGAGAACGGCACTGAGGGCATGATCTGAGACGGCTAAGTACATGTATAACACCTCCCTAGGCAGTGGACTAACAAGTCTTGGCAAAGAGTGGAGGTGTTCTTTCAGCCGTTGAAAGGCCGCCTCAGCCTCATCTCCCCATTCAAATCTGGTTTTCTTCCTGATTGCTTGGAAGAAGTAAAGGCATTTGTCACCTGACCGGCTGAGGAATCTCCCCACAGCAGCCAGGCAACCGGTTAATCTATGTGCTTCCTTGATAGTGCGGGGTGACTTCATGTCAATCACCGCCTGTATCTTCTCAGGGTTAGCCTCTATCTCCCTTTGATCAATCAGGAATCCGAGAAACTTCCCAGACTCAACACCAAAGACGCATTTCTTAGGATTCAACATGACCTTATGCCGCTTGAGTGTGGTGAAGGTTTCTCGGAGATCAGCAAGGTGATCCGCCTGCTGTTTGGATTTGACTATCATGTCGTCAATGTATGTCTCTACATTCCTCCCAATTTGATTAATAAAGACAGTATTAATCATCCGTTGGAACGTAGCCAGCGCATTTTTCAAGCCAAACGACATCACCGTGTAACAGAATAGCCCCTGATCAGTGACGAAGGCCGTCTTTTCTTGATCTTTCTTCCACAGGGGTATCTGATGGAAACCGGAGTAGGCATCCATAAAACTCATCAAGGCATGCCCGGCTGTCGACCAGACTGTCGATCTTAGGAAGCGGATAACTGTCCTTTGGACATGCCTTGTTGAGATCCGTGTAATCAACACACATCCGCCAGGTACCATTCGGCTTCTTTACAAGCACAACATTCGCAACCCAGTCGGGGAAATTACATGGCCGAATGAACCCAGCATCCAACAGCTTTTTTACTTCGGCAGCCACCGCCTGATTTCTTTCCTCGCCGTGATTTCTTTTCTTTTGTCGGATGGGCTTCTTTTTAGGATCCACGGCGAGTTTGTGGACAGCAAGGTCCGGGCTGACGCCTGGCATCTCTTCCACTTCAAAGGCAAAAATGTCTTTGAATTCTTTCAGCAAAAGGTGCAAGTTTGCACCTAACTTAGCAAAGGCAATCGTCCCAACCTTCACAGTACGCTCCGGACGGCTGTCGTCCAGAGGTATGTCAACATGCTCACCAGCCGGTTGGGGACGGAGCTCCTCTGGTCAGTGATTGCTATTTTTTCTCCTTCTTTACCTCCACCAGCGTAGGTGCCTTTCTTTTCTTTTCGGCTGCTGGTGGGGCAAGCGCTGGCTCAGCATCCTTGACATTGTCAAGGTCTATTGGTTCCTGGACGCCTGGGTTACAGTGTCTCTAACGGCTGAGAGATAGCACTCTCGGGCCGTCTTCTGATCCCCATTAAGGGAACCAACAGAGCCGTCATCCCTCTCATACTTGATGAGCATGAGAGATGGGATGATTACTGCCTTGGCTACGTTGAGGGTTGGCCTGCCAAGGATAATGTTGTAGGCGGTCAACTCCTCAACGACCAAGAATCTGACGACAATATGTCGTCCTTGGCCCTTCTCTCCCCGATGGGTAAGTCAATTCTTCCGGCTGGGTAGACTATCCCACCCCCAAAACCAACCAAGGGGTGGGTAACCGGATGCATGTTGTTGATATTGTATTTCAGCTTTTGCAAGCACCGGAGGCTGATGATGTCTGATGAGCTGCCGGTGTCTATAAGGATCCGTCCAACCAGCTGGTTGGCAACCTTAGATTCAATGACCACCGGGTCATCATGCGGGCGGCGGACGTTGCCCCTTTCCTTCTCAGTGATCAAGACGTCCGGGATTGAGGAGTTGGCAGACGCCTGCTCATCATCATCTTTGTCCATCTTTCGAAGATGGCTCTTGGTGCCCCGGATGGTAGGGCCACCACATGAGAACCCGCCTGCTATAGTGTAGACCGGCTCCTTATCGATATCCGAACTACTAGCAGGCTGGGGGGTAGTCTTGGAGGACTGACCCTTGTTCTTCTTCTTAGCCCCGGGTGGGGACTTAGAAATATAGGACTTCAGCATCCCCTTGTCAGCCAGACGGTCCAACGTCCGTTGAAGGCTGAAGCAGTCGTTGGTGTCATGGCCAACTTCCTCATGGTATTGACAAAATTTATTTTTGTTCCTTGATTGAATGGAACTTTTCATTGGATTCGGCTTCTCTAGGGACAGCCGGTCCTTAATCTCCATGAGGATGGAGTTGCAGCCCTTGTTAAACTCGTACTTTGGGACGTACGGTTTAAATTCTTTCTTCTTCTTCTGGGACGGCTGGTCAGAGTCACTTACCGCCCAGATTTCTTTTCTTTTCTTGCTCTCTTCTTTCTTTTTAGCCGGCTGAGCAGGCCGCTTGTCTTTCTGCTTGTCAGACTTCTTAGAGTCCGACTGGCTACCAGGCGAGCAGAGGTCGTTAGCTTGAATGTAGCTTTCCGCCTCCCTCAGGGCCGCCTGTAAGGTGAAAGCCCCTTTTCTGACTAGGTCGAACTTAATGGTCGACCCGTCTCTCAGACCCTTGAAAAAGTCTGTAAAAGCTACCTCGTCAGACAGTCCTTGAATCTGAATTCTTATCAGATTGAACCGCCTGACATATGAGCGCAGCCCTTCTCTCTCTCCCTGCTTAACAGTGCTCAAATCAAGGCTTGTTTTCTTAGCAGGGATGTTCATTGAGAAGTTGGAAGCAAACAGGAAGGCGAGCTTCCTGAAGCTATCGATGGACCCGGCCGGCAAGTTGCCAAACCATTGTTGGGCAATGCCCTTCAATGTAGCCGGGAAGCACCGACACCAAGTGGCATCATCCAACCCCTGCAGATACATAAGGTTGGTGTAAGCCATAAGGTGGTCTTCCGGGTTGGTGGTACCATCATAGGTACCAACCAACACATTCTTAACCTTGGCCGGCTGGGCCGCCTCGGTTATCTCCCGGGTGAACGCAGAGGGATGTTCACCCAGGCGCAGCAGACGAAGCTGCCAGTCCAATGGCTGGACATTTGGATATGCCGCCTGACCTCCAAAGAAGGTCGACTGCATGAAGTGAGGAGGATACTGTCCGTAAGCCTGAGTAGGCACATACGGTACAGCATCAATCATGTGAGGGCCAGAATGGACGGTATTACCGCCTGTCTGGCTCTCATGCAAGGAGGGTGCACTCCCTGCAGAAATATTGTTGAAACTGTCTGGAAAGTTCGACATTGAAGCCGACTCAAACAACGATTGGTTTCTCCTCCGATTAATGATCTCCCGGGCATCAAGAGTTGATTTTTTACTTCTCACCGGCTGCTGAGTCCGGCGAGTGTTATTGGTGTTTTTCCCAGGAAGGAGAATTTTTTACCAATCAATGGTCCCGGCTGCCTTCTCCTTTGGATGAGGAGTGAGCTGCCGGTCTCTGACTGACTTCCCCTTCTCTGGAGGAGTCTTCTTCGCCGACTGACCTTTACTTGGGCCAGCCCGGCTTTTGGTGATCAGCTCTATAATTTCACCCTTGAAACTTGTCATGAATCTCATGAGTTCGTCTCGGGTGACAGGGGCTGATCCAGCGGCCGTTTGGGTTTCCCCTTCCGGTTGCCAGTGGGTCTGCTCGGACCCGCCTGGGAGGCACCCCGCTCCAGAGTCTCTCTGGGCCGGATGCGCTTGATTCTGAGAGAGCCGTCTTCGGCTGTAAAGGTTTCGACCTAAGGATCTTCATCCTCCTAGTCTGTAAAAACTTCTGGGTCATCGTCCAGACGGTTAGGGGGTGGTACAGACTCTTGAACCATCTTCGAGGTACTCTCCCCACAGACGGCGCCAAATGTTTTGGGTGTTTTTGTCCCTTGGGAGAGTTACGTCACGAAGTCTGATCCGGTTGAGCTGTACCTGCAAAATAACGGAGACTCCGGGTGGTCGGAGCTCCGCCTCCGACGGTCAAGTTAGTAACTTGAAACAGAATAGAGAGAACGGAAATTTAGGTGGGTATCTGCTCGGATTCCAAGCTCAAGTCTTTCTCTGATGTAAGAGAATAAGGGTGTAATAAATGATTGAATCTGTCCCCAGAATGGGGAAATATCTCCCTATTTATAGGGTCGTTGGAAAATGTGCCCCTTCCTAGGTCACTTGACCTAGATTTTAGTGGGCTGCGCCGTTTTACGGCGCTCCTAGGAATTTGGGCCCTTGAAGGCCGCCATTTCGGAAACATATCTGAGGGCGCCAAGTGTCAAGAGGATGTTGAGCCACATGGGCTATCCTGAGCTCGACACGTGGCGACCTCTCATTGGTCCACGTGTCTAGGGTAAAAATACCCTAAACAGCGGGTAGCGTTTAGAAGCAACGGTAGCGTTTGACAAATTTTATTACTTTTAAAACAATAATTACATGAATTTTGATATATATTAGTATTGCAACCGCTACTTTTGCCAAACACTCATACTATCAACCGTTACCTTGACAACTAACCTCTACCCGCTACTAATTGACCACTACTCGCTACCTTAACAGCTACCCGCTTTACTCAACCACTAAAAGCTACCCGCTACTTATGCCAAACAGAACCTAAGATTTAAAACACGTGACTAAAAATAAAGAATACCTGATTTAAAATTTTAAACATATGGTTTAAATTTAGAGCATGTAAATAAAATATATGAGTAAAGTTTTAGAACATATATATTAAAACCAAGAATATATTATTAGAAATATTTGAACAAAATTTATAATTTTGAAAAATACAAGTTCAAGTTTGAAACTAATTTAAGATTTAGAACACGAGAGATTATAAATGTGGATAAAAACTATGAGAGATTATAAACAATCATAAATTCTAACAAAAAATATTCAACTGAGCTTCAGAATATGGGTTTCAAATCTGAAGTAAAGAGACCTAAAAGGACTGAGAGAAAAAGAACATGACTACTAAATTACGCTAAAAAATCTTACCCAATCTTTACATCAATTACTTGTAGAATGAACACAAAAGATTATTTCAAACTTCAACGGTGATTAAGGTTACATGGTTATAAGCTAAATATAGTAAAATTGCCTTGGATGTAAGGCTAGCAAAAGTTGACACGACCCGAAAACCCGACACGAACCTGGCTTAAAAATAACGAATTGAAATTTTTGACCCGAAAACTTAAGTTAGCCAACAAGAACCCAACGTGACAAATAAACGGGTTAGGTTAAGGTAGAATATCTAACTTAAAAATGACCCACTTTACCCGAAATATTAAGTGGGTCATATAGGGGGCTGAAATTTAAAATATATATATATATATATAAATTCAAAACTAAGCCTTTAGGATTTGTAAACAAGAGGATTATGTCATTTGGGATGGGAATTGGAGATTGGACCTAAGCCCACATCTTTTACCTTATCATAAAATCAATCTAAACCCTAGCCGTAAGTTCATTCTTCAATTCCTCCTCTCTTTTCTTTAACAACACTCTCTCTCTCTCTCTCTCTCTCTCTCTCTAGCAGCACCTCACTAGTTCTTTCTCTCTCCAAAAATCCCCTTTTAGGTTCTCTTCAATTCTTTTGTTCAGTTTGTAAATTATGTTTTTAGTGGCAGATTATAGTTTAGTCTCTCCCCTCTTACAAGGATATATTGTATTGTGATTACATAGGGTGATGCATGTACGAGATTCGAATAAAAAGCTTTTAAGTCCAAGCTCTCTTATGCACTTCATATTTTCAAACAAAAAAATTAAAGAATTTACTAGTTATATGTTGTAATACTTTGTATTAGTTTGGGAATATTTAATTCTGTTTTGCGAATTATTTTTATTATTCTATATTACCAAATCTATTACTTCGTAAATTGTTTTCCACAAAAAAAATAAAAAAAATAAATCTATTAAATTGTAATATTTATAAATTTAACGAAATGCTCCGCAGTAATATAGGATTAGAACTGAAAATACGTAGTATATATATTCTGTAACAAAAAATTGTTACCTCCAAAAATTAATTAAAAATCAGGTTAAACCATGTCAAATTCGTGTTGACTAGAACCCGAAAATATGGTCAGGATTTGCTTACCCGAAATTAGGTGACCGAACACAAACCCGACCCAACCTGATTTGTTGCCAGCCCTACTTGGATGTGGCTTTTCATAAATTAGCTCCCTTCCTAAACCATGCTCAAAAAGTTCCTAACTTTTACTTTTTGCACCAAAGTTAAAGCAATTTGAAAGAGAGTGTTGATGTCGTGACCGGGTGAATTAAAAAAGTTGAAAAAGTAAGAGAGAGAGCCAAAACAGGATAGGTTTAAGTAAAAAGGTGGATGTAACTATGACAGAATGACCTAAAAGTTGTAAGTGTGTAGCTATAGTGGGGTTATAATATCATATAGTAAAAGGGTTTGCCAAAAGTGAAATAAAAATAAACTGTTAAAAACTTATCTAAAATGGGTGAAGATGGAAAGAGGTTAGAACCTTACCTTTTCTGTTCTCTTTTAAGTAGTCGACTGAAAGTTTTCTAATATCATTTCAGCATGCAATTAATAAACTAATAAAGTCATAGAGTTTTAACAATTTTAATTGAAAAACTTACAAGACTTACATAAGGAGCCACAAAAGAGATGGGGGAGATTACATGAATATACTTTATAGCAAATACCTGATAGGTATAGAGTTTGACATATATTAGAGGCATCTTCTGGTGCATTCTGTTGTATCCCCTTGCAATGCGATTGACAGTTTCAGGAACATATTCAAGAACGAGATTGAGGTATACCTCCTCCTTATCTGTTGTTGAAAAGAAACAATGCTTGAGAGCTACAATATTAGGATGATCTAACATCTGCATGATCTGTAACTCTCGGTTTTTGTAGCGTTTGTCCTGTAACACCTTCTTGATGGCTACAATCTCCCCAGTCTCCCTGCACTTTGCCTACATAAAGAATTTTAATTTACAAGACAGAATCCAATACAGCCTAAGAAATACAAGAAAACACAGAGTAACCATGGATACACTCACCTGGTATACAACACCAAAGGAACCGGTTCCAACCACGTGCTCTGCAATATAATTGATGGTCTGTCCAAGGAAATCAAATAATCTTGGTAAGATCTTAAAGATCATCTCACTCAAGCAACAACCTGAAAATTTTATACATAACATTCATCCAACCTGTCTAGGTTGACCATTACGACCGCCAATCGTTGTCCTGATAACATGCCCTGCTTCTGCACCAACACCATCAATAATATCTGGTTCACTATCCTGCTGAATGATCCAATTTTGAAATATTATATCAGTCATTTATGGCATTTGTAAATATCAGTCATTTATGGCATTTGTACATTAAAGGCCAATTCCGTAGACACAAACAGTTTTGCGCCTAATAGAATTGCTCGAGTTTACAATCTAAGCTTATTAAGTATGATCGTACATAACAACTCTAAGGGTGTGCTCATACGCAACCCTGCTCATAAACAATCCACTAAATTGAATGTGTTATCCTATCAGATATAAAGGAATTAAATATATGATGCAAATTTAGCTTTCATGTTTCATAAGAAGACTTTTCTGGTTTTCTATGAATGAAGGTTAATAATATAGGCAGTTTGGCACACTATTTTACAGTATTAATTTCATATGATGCTTGGACTTGGATACGGTTGTCAAACTTAGGCGTAGATTCATGTTTTCAAACATGGAAATTTTTTTTCTTAAAGATACTGGTACATGGGTGATGAGGGTGCAAATTGAAGACTGAGGACCAGCACACTGACCATTTATATAAGTTCTCCTATAATTATAAATCAGTCCTGTTCTATATACAGTTTATTTTTTTCAAGGATATGGTATAAGAAACAAGTAGATAAAAAAAAGTATAAAAGACAAAATATGGGCAAAATGAAAATGGATGAAATTTTTATGGAAAAGGTACTTAAGCTTTGACCAGTCAAACCCTCTTTACTATGAAGTAAAAACCCCTCTCATGCTATAACGTATTTTGGAAAACACAGTAGAGATGCAGAATTACAGCTATCATCCACCAAAGGCCAGCCACATCTATCCAATGGACAGAAGTATTTAATGTTCCATTTCATTTAGATGTTAATAAAGGCATGATTTTCCCACTTAGAATCAATCAATGTAAACAAAAGATCTAGTAGCTGTTGACGACTATTAATTTCAGATGAAGTAATAAAATATTCATTTATAGATTTCTAAACAGAACGTGAGAAGCCGTTTCTGTTTTGTCCTTACCAAATCCGGCCCAAGTCTCATATACCTATCCACAGCATGTATCTACCAACGCAGAAATGAAAGGGGTGATTGGCGAGCCAAATCTTTATAAGAATTTTCTGTTTGATAATGGATCCTAGCCAAAAATTTCTATATAGCCCTACCGTTTTCTAATAACTTTTGTTTTGACATCCTATGTTATTATAATTCCTTTTCAGAACTAAATTAAAATGGAAATGGAGTTTTACCATGCACCTATTTTTTTTATTGGATACCGACAATTGAAAAATTAAAATTTGAGCAAACAAGACTCAGGTCTTTTTTTTTCCTGTGACCAGGAATTTATCCTTTTTCACGCTGTTATGGAGAAGACAAGTGTTTATGAGGCATGCCAACATAATTGATTAATTTATTTAATTTTTTGTTATCATTTTATGGATACTACAATGCATTCATACATGATTTATAAGTTTGAAAGATAAATGGTTTTCATTGGCAGCCCTCTCTTCATATAATGACACATTGACACCAAATACTACGAGCGATTACAATTTGTCTGTAATGAATGGTATGGTAGTTGCCTGTAATGAATGGTAAGAAATGTAGGTTCATCAACTTGTTATTGTAAGAGAAATAATTTGCTAAACTGCAATTCTAGTTACCTGAACCATTTTTCAGAACATCAACAGAGATGCCACACATATGTAATAAAGCATACTAATACATGGAGCGACACTGATCCCCCTTCCACCCCTTCTCTTACACATGTGCTACAGCCCACATTATTGGAATCCATAACAATACAGAAAATACTATAAATAAAATAACCCTGATAGTACATGCCATAGATAAGAAGTGAAAATTGAAGATTGTTTGATTTCTCCACTAACAAGACAAAGGCATACTTGCATCAACAGAAAAGATCTATGTTACGATGAAGTATTGTTAATGGGTTGAACAAGTTTTTTCCATAAACAAGTCGGGTAACCTTAACTTTCCACACACGATAGAAGGACAAGATATAAGCATTTGGCCTAGACATGAAGGGAGAGGGTTCTCAAATACACGCTATGATCAAACATAGAAAGGGAAACGAACAAAAAAAAATGCTTACTCCGATGACTAATCCAATACTTATCACCCCTCTTATCGACAAAATGAATTACTAAGAGACAGAACAAAATTATACGACTGGCTTCATAAAAAAATAGTAAAAAAAACAAAATTTTACACTTTTTCAAGCTCTAAACAAAGTGTGTTCATTATAATATGATAATCTAACAATTATACAAATCATAAAAGTTGATTATAAACGAAAAATAAACACATAGATTAAATTAGAATCTTACTCTATCATCATCACGGTTTGATCGGTCTCCTCTAAGTCTTAATTCAAGCATCTCTTTCCCCAACCAATCCACAGAACTAGATGAGCCGTTTTGGCCATTAGATGCCATAGAACTGCCAGGCCCTCCATTCCCTATACTGGCAGAGGACATTTCACCACCTAATAATCCTAATTTCCCTACTGTTCACCCAATTGCCCATGACTTTCTTCCATCAAACCTTGCTTACCTTCACGTTCAACACCAAATTCTTCACAAATCCACAAAAATATATATCAACAACTTCAAAATTAAATACATATCGGTGTAAGATTAATCAATCAAACTATCAGAATTGCGGAAAATCATGTATCGAAGAACTCAGGTCAATTTTGATCTCAAATTTTAAAAAAAAAATAAATAAATAAAAATGAGACCTAAGTAGCGCAACAACAAAAGGCTAACAATGAAAAATAAAATTCTCAAAGAAAAACGGTAAAAATTGAAGTAGATCGTTACCAATCAAAATATGATGAGTGATTCTGAAGATGATCTTGATAAACAAACACAAACTATGGCTGGCTTTCGCAATTCCTTGTGATGGGGACTGTCGCTCTATCTCTCTCCTCTGCTTTTATCGTCCAAGTTCTTCAAATAGTTAGCTGTTAAAAGAAAAACTAACTTTTTAATTTATGGATATTTTTATTTTGTTAGGTTGGGGAAGTAGGATGATTCTATGGTGATCGCCATAAGGCCAAGGTGGATCTAGAGCTGTCAATTCGCATAAACGGGTAGGGTTTGAGTCGGGTTAGCATGAGTCGGGTCAACTCGGGTCGGGTTAATGTCATAACATATGCGGGTCGGGTTCGAGTTGGGTCATGCTTGAGTCGGGTCACGTCGGGTCATACATCTTATCGGGTTTGGGTCGAGTTTAGGTCGGGTTAGTAAAAGGTCGGGTTACATTCGGGTCGGGTGAATAATAGGTCGGGATAAATTCGGGTCTTTACGGGTTTAAACGAGTTAGGGTCGTTCTCGGGTTCGAGTCGGGTTCGGTTTAAGTCAATTATTTACGGGTAATAATCAGGTCGGGTCATTCTCAAGTTCAAGTCGGGTTCGGTTCAAGTCAATAATTCGCGGGTTATAATCAAGTCGGGTCGTTTCCAAGTCGGATCATTCTCGGCTTCGAGTCGAGTTCGGTTCAAGTCAATAATTTGCGGAAAACATGTTTCGTCCCTAAAAACATGTTGTGAAACTAACCTCTTAAAATTCAAAGTGAAATATTGAAGGAATAGAGTTAGGATTCAATTTCCGTTCCAATACCAACATGAGATAACGACCTATACATATTGATTCGATAACAAGTCGGGTTGAATTTGGGTCGGGTCAATAACAAGTCGAGTTGATTCGGGTCGGGTTTGTAACAGGTCGGATTGAAATTTGAGTCGGGTTTGTAGCAAGTCGGGTTAAATTCGAGTCGGGTTAGGAACAAGTCGGGTTGAATTCGGGTTGGTTTAGGAACAGGTCGGGTTGAATTCGGGTTTTGACAGGTTAAAACAGGTTTGGGTCAATTTGGGTTCAGGTCGGGTTCGATTCAGGTCAATAATTTACGGGTTATATTCAGGTAGGGTCGTCTCTAGGTCGGTTAATGTTCGGGTTCGGGTCTTAAATACTCGGGTCAACTCGGGTCTAGGGTTGGTTTCAGGTCGGGTTAGGTCGGTTTCGGGTCACCATTTTTTTCGGGTTCAGACGGGTCGGTTAATAGGTCGGGTTAGGGTCGGTATTTCGGGTTGGGTCAGCTGTTAACAGCTCTAGGTGGACCCAATGAAGTGTCACCCTCATGGACAAAAAAAAAAAACCTCCTTCATTTTTTATTTTCCAAAAATTCATTTATTTCAAAATTACTAAAAATCAATTTCAAATTAGATTTTCTTATTTTAATATATCAGAAAATGGAATAATTAGAAACTTACAAAAAAATTAATTAGATTTTAAGATTATTGATGTTAATTACTCTCTCTCTTAGGGTTTATCTAATCCCTTTCTCTCTCTTTTCTCCCGGTCATCTCCGGCGTCCGGTGTATGCGGAAACCTCTTTAAATCACCGCGAATCGATTTCTAGAAACGGGTAGCCCTTGTATGGACTTCAATGGAGTTCATCGTATTCCTTGTGTTTTGGGTGTGATAAATCTTGACAAACAGACTTTTACATCACGATTTCATATGTTGTTCAATCAAATTAGTCTTTTTCGAATAGTGAATTACAGTACTTATGGCGTTTTATGTGTAATTTTAGAAATTTCTGCAATTTCAGAAATTTCATTAATGGTTGTTGAATGACCTGAGGGAGATGATGAACAGTAACAGTTCCTCAATTGGAGCAAGAAAAAAAAATAAAGGAAACTTCCACCTCTGGACTAGGACAATACCAACACCCTACAATTTAGGGTATAGTAAAAATACTTTAAATTATTTGGACATGTCCAACTTTGTACAAGGTATTTTCCAAACAAACATTACGTAGGATCTATCTATAATACTACATGGTAGTTACCTTACTATATATTACTTCCGGAGATCACAATTATCAAAGTAGGTGGTTTGTCCACAAACCAGATAAACAACCCCACCCCTAAAAGGAACATAAAAAATAAAAAAAAAAACCAGCTGTAGACACCCATTTATGTCTCCCCAAAACCAAACCCAGTGATGAGTACCTTTCACGTCGAATCATAATCGAATGAATTGAAAGTGTGGAAAGTTTAGTGTTGCGGATAGTTTTAATTTCTTTTATCTTCTCTCTGTTTTTGAAAACCTATTTTAAGAAAACAGCCAATCTAGTTTAGTTGGTCCATAAAATGGGTCCAATAGTAGTGTAGTTGGATAGGGCTTGAAAAGACCTTTCCAACGATATATTATAAGCCCAATTCCGATGAATATTGAGGAAATTATGGCCAATATACTAAACTGGGCCCGGTTTGAGCCTTATATGCGGCCCAATGATCTAGAGGAGGGCCTAATATAGATTTATCATTCCTAATGCAATTAGGAATGGTTTTAGTCTTCTAGATTCTTATAGAAGGTTCTTTTCATTCCTAATTTAATTAGCATTGATAAATTGACTTTTGTTGACTTTTAGAGTTTTTATCAGAATAAAAGAACGTTTTTTGAGGAAAATACGATTTTATCCTCCTGTACGGCAATTTCTATCTGATTTTAGAAAACGCGTCAAATTCTTAGTCAGCGCCAAACGCCAACAGTAGCTCCTGACGCTACGCTTGGCTCTAGCGTTAGCGTCTGGCGCTAATGTCATCGTCTGGCGCTAATCCCCGTTTTACACGTTAGAACTCTGTTTTGATTCACCAACTCTCATCAAGATTTTCTTTATTACTCTCTCTCTCTTTTCTAAACTAGCTTTTTCACAAATATAAAAATTCCGCATTCATTAGATTTAGAAACACCTAGCCATGTTCGAAGTTGCCTTCGCCCTGACGTGAAAGGTTTAATTTCTGAGGGTTTGGTCCCAAATCTCTCTTTCAATTATTTAATTTAATTGTTTTAATTATTATTTTCCTTGAAGTTACTAACGTGTGTATTTTGTTATTAGAAAGAGGTACGAGGCATCCAAGTAAGTGTTTTAATTGTTTACATTGTTATTATGATATAGAAATCATGCTTAGGTTGTTATTTTGATTCCTAGTATCATGTTAGGATATTTTATTGCTTCCTAGTATCATGTTTGGGGTAAAGAATATAATATCAATTATGATTTCTATGATACCTTTTATTGTCTTTTTTAGTAGTATCATGTTAGGGCTAAAGCTTTGATTTTTATTGCTTAGTGACATGCTAGGGTTTGTTATTAATCTTGTTAGTATCATGCCTAGGATCTTGTTATTATTATGCTTTAGCATGATTATTATTATTAATATTATTTTTATGTTGCTTGATATTTATTGTTATTGCTTGATCATGCCTTTTACGCATGTTTAAAGAGAATTTGTACTTGTAATCACGCTTAATAAGATAATTAATAATCTTGTTAGGGTTAATTTGATTATGACTCAAGTGATCACCAATAATAGTTTTATTTGTGCATTAATATTCAACCAACATAGATAAACAGGTTTAGGGTTAATCCTATTGATTGCATGTTAGTCAGAAAGCGCACATGAATACGATCAGAATAAAGAGATGCCTATTATTAGGGCAGGTTCAATCTCTTTTAGTTTGGATTTGTACCTTCATCCCCGAACCCTATTTGGTTCAAGACCTTATGGAGCTGACGATCTCTTGGATCGTTAAGGGGTGTAACCTTCACCTCGTGAATGGTTTACAAGTTCCTAAAAAACTTGTTGGCGACTCTTTTGCTCTATCTTCTTTCCCTTTGGACGCCACCGTACTTAAGTGTATGATCACAGTGGGGTTCAAGCTAGGGATTAACGATTGAAATATTCCCTACGGTTTTGGCGACTCCGTTGGGGAGGATTTCTATTTTAATTCCTGAAATTTATTTCGGCAATGATTTAGAATTAGTGGATGAGACTCGAAACATTCTAAGTATTTCATGTGCGTAATTTTGATTAACATTATTGTCATATGCATAAAAAAGATCTCATTGGAAAGACCATCCGTAATGAGTTAAAACATAGGAATTTACACGTAGGAAATTTGAGGAATATCTTTCACAACTAGGACCGAAATAAAACTGCGCGAAACTGGAAAATTTTATCGAGCACAGAAAGCTGCTGAGGCATGTAGGAATTAGCGTCAGCGAACAGAATATTAGCGCCAGAATTTTGACTGTAGCGCCAGACGACAGCTCTGTCGCCAGGCGCTACAGCCAAAAGCTGGCGCCAATTTCTGTTTGCTGGCGCCAAATTCTTCCAATACCGAGCCAGAAATATGCATTCTAATTTCGACCAGTTTTTCGCATTGTTTGCTCGATCCTACTTCCTGATTGAGTTTTTCTCACTTTTCTGAAACCCATATGTGTTCTACATATGGACATAACCCCCTGGGAATTCATGCTCCATCTACCTGATTGAACGCTCTGAGTAACAAAGGGTACATCCGAGAATGTTGAATTCACCAAACCATGGAAGCGAGTTTTTTCTAAAACTCGCGGTGTCCCATCCACTCGCGCCAACCCTTCACGGTTAGGTTTCCGCGCGGTGCATCCAGACAATTAACCATGGACCCTCTATTGACTAACCCATATCCCGAACTTTAGAGAACTAGAGCCATGGTTAGGTTGCAAACTCATTGCATCATATCGTGCCTATTTGACTAATTGTGCATTATTTGTTGTGCATATGATATATGTTTTTCTTAACTGTTTGTTTAACTTGTGTTAAGATTAAATAAATTAATGACTAAAAGAACTTTGCCTAATTAATTTATTAACTAATTAATTTGAGTAAATAAAGTCTAATATTTTTAACCAGAATTGACCTAGTAAGACTTTAGGCATACCCCTGTTGATTAATAATACTGAAAGCAGTCTCAGATCGAAGCTCCAGCAATGGCGCCAAAGTTTTAACTGTAGCGCCACTCTGTGGAGTGTGGCGCTTGGCGACAGCTTTGTCGTCTGGCGCTACACTGCAAAGAGAGGCGCCAGTCCTGTCGTTTTGACGACAGTTCGGATTATTGATCGAGTCATCACTTTGTGTCTAATTAACCAGTTTGCTAATTAATTCGGTTAAATTTTACTATCAATATTACTACCTTGTTAAGTCATTAATTGAGTCTAGGCACCAAGTCCCATGGTCTTATACAAGAGTCCAAGCATGTCACTTACACTCAACGCACACACCAATACACATACTTTGACCATGTCTAAGAGAGTCTTGTATGCGCGTTTTTTCCGTCATTTTTTTAGGGGGGTAAGTCGGATATTAATCCTCCAATGTAGATACCATACTTGGTTCCTAAAAATAAATACATTTTGCCTAAAAATATGCACCTATTTTTTTTATTTTTTCCTCTTTAAAACCGTAAAGTCAAGGTCGATTTGAGTCAAGTAATTAAAACAAAATGGTTTAAATTACAGCGCGTGGTCAAGAAAGGAAGGGCGGTTAATCAAAGACAATCTTTTCGTACAAGTCCAAATTTTCGACAAACCCATTGCTCGTAAGAGGAAAGCTAGGATAGTAATGGCAACACAAGAAGAAGTCAATGAGCTCAGGAACCAACTGGTTACCGTGACTGAGGCACTAAAGCTCCTAACCCTTAAGATCGATGATCCCGTGAAACAACAACAGATGGACCTCATGCAAGAGAGTCTAAGCAAGCTATCTAGCGACTACAAGTTTCAAGGGATTAGTTCACAAGGGGTCTCGATGGACAAAGATCTTCTTCCGCAGAAGTTCAATGCCAACGACATCCCGAAATTCAAAGCAACCGATAACCCTTATTTTCATTTAAGAGCCTTCGAGACAATAAAGAGTAATAAGGGTATCGATAAGAAGGCTTTCCCCTCTCTGTTCTCACTATCTCTCGAGACCATTTGTCCGCAATGGTTCTTTTCTCTCGAGAAAGAGAAAACCTCCACCTGGGAGTCCATAGCAAACGCTTTTGTCGATAGATACAAATGCAACATTCAAGTTGAGACTGACCATAGGGAGCTTGAAATCCTCAAGCAAAAGGAGAACGAAGGTGTTTTGGGTGTTTTTGTCCCTCGGGAGAGTTACGTCACGAAGTCTGGTCCGGCTGAGTTGTACCTGCAAAACCACGGAGACTCCGGGTGGTTGGAGCTCCGCTTCCGAAGATCAAGTTAGTAACTTGAAAGGGAATACAGAGTACGGAAATTTAGGTTGGGATCTGCTTGGATTCCAAGCTCAGGTCTTTCTCTGATGTGAGAGAATGTAGGTGTAATAAATGATTGAATGTGTCCCCAAAATGGGGAAATATCTCCCTATTTATAGGGTCATTGGAGAATGTGCCCCCATCTAGGTCACTTGACCTAGATTTTAGTGGGCTGCACCGTTTTACGGTGCTTCTTGGGATTTGGGCCCTTGAAGGCCGCCATTTCAGAGATGTATCCAAGGGGGCCATGTGTCAAGAGGATTTTAAGCCACATGGGCCATCCTGAACTCGACACGTGGCCTCCTCTCATTGGTCCACGTGTCTAGGGTATTTTTACCCTAAACATTTGCCCCTCACAGGGCTCATGTGCATATCACGTGAGGCCTGTGACACGTGTCCAGCTATCAAAGGTGAACGGTAACGGGTAGTAAAATTTGAATTTCAAACAAAAATTTCCCCCCGTTTTTACCTTCTATAAATAGAAGTTTACCCCCCCTTTCTCTCACCTTACGTTCATTTGACTTTTTAGAGAGAGAAAGAGAGAGATTTTTAGAGAGAGATTCTCTGCCTCCGTCTGCATCAAAGCAGTTTCAAGTTTCCGTGTGCTAAAAGTTCAACACCCGATTTACCGGTTGTAGCGGTTTTCAGATTTTTCAGAGTTAAAGTAAGGTAACCGCCTATACCATTTTAACTTTTCTCCTTTCAACTTGTATACAATTTTTTCTCCGCCTGTATAAATAATTCTAGAAAATAAAAATGAGTTCTCAATCCACTCACTCGGCACTGCCTAGGACACTTAGCCGGTCCCCCGGAACCGATATGCTCATTTCCGAATTCCTCCCTCTCTGTGTCTGTGTAGGACACAATGGCCAGAACGAAACAGACGACCAGAAGGTCCAGGAGCCGGCGCACTATAGAAGTGCCAGCCGATGAGGTTGTCCCAAACGGGGAACAAAGGAATTTGGAGGAGAGTGGTTCTGATGAAGAGGCTCCCTCTACTTCCGGGAGCTCGGGGGTACGAGAGGTAGACGGCGAGGGAGCTGCCTCCTCTAATGAAGCCGGCAATGCTGAGGCCGGCGAAGGGTCAAGGGCCAAATCTTCAGGCTCTGACCGAGATAATTTTGCCGCTGACTATCAGCAGCCGCCTAAGGTCGCCGACCTACACAACCCCAAATGGACTAGGATGTTGCTGGGTAACATTGCCCTACTCAAGAGCGGCTTTAGGGCTTTTAAAGAAAAGCACCCCTTTGGAAGGGGCCGGGACATCATCGTTCCACCGGCTGACGTTGTAATGGCCTGGAGCGACGATATTGATAATGCAGACCATTACTTCGTCTGTTACGAGGCGGTCATCGAAGCCGGCCTCCGGTTCCCCCTCCACCCCGGGATTAGGAAAATCCTAAAGGGGTACGATGTAGGGGTTTGGCAGCTCACCCCCAATTCATGGGTGAACATTCTAAGTTACATCGCCGCCTGCGAGCTCCTGAATATAAATCCAAGCTTTTCCGCCTTCGCTCACATGCATTATTTGAGCAAGGCCCCAGGCGGCCATGGGGCATGGTATACTCTTACTACCTTGCCCCAATATTTGATGACTTTGGACAAAGTGTCCAAATGGTCCGGGTGGACGGACAAGTTTTACTTGATTTCTTCCCCAACTTCGAGGCATAACCGGACACTACGCCCGTACAACACTGAGCCGGCTCTTATAGGCAGGAAGTGCCCTCTCCCGGCGCTGTCTACTACCCGGGAGCAAATAATAGATCCGGGATTTTTTGAGACAACAACCGAGCCCATGGGGGATGTGACTCACATTATAGTCCCCAAGAACTGGATCCCCCATCCAGACTTCTTCAAGGATGAGTGCTTCTTGTCCGCCTGCGGGTTGAGTACCATGTTTTCCAAGGCTAGATTACATTACATCCGGAGTGTTTGTTATTTTTATTTTTTGCAAACTTGCCACAATTTCTTCTAACTTGAATTCTATTCATGCAGCCGACGCCTTGAAAATGGTTGACCCAGCAAAAACTCCGGCTAAGTCGGCGGCACTGCTGCGCAAAGAGGCTGTAATTGCCAAGAAAGCAGCCGTCGATGCAAAAGAGTCTAAGAAAGGCGGGGTAAGACCGCCTGACTTTATTGTGTATATATACATTTTTTTTTACTAAGGCAATTTGCCGGTTGGGTATACTGACCCTTGTTCCTTTCTCAGGACTTTGCAAAGCGAATTCCACGATCCTTCTCCAAGCTTCTCAAAATACAAGGAGAGGATCTGGAAAAGGCTCCGGCTGCGAAGGCCGCCAGGAAGGATCCCCCTCCCCAGACACATTCTTCTGCCAAATCCGATTGTCCAACGACCGGAGGAAAATCTCCTGCTGCAATGAAGATTTTGAGCGAAAGCTCAGAACGCTCACAGTAGAAAGCGCTGGATGCCTCTATGGTATCAAAGGGTGGCGAGCCACCTAATGTTGCAGCCAGTGCGACAACACATGGGGAGGAGCAGACGCCTAAGCCCCATACGGACACATAAGGTAAGGAAAGGATTGGAATACCTTGGCCACTTGACTTCATGAGAGTCAAGACTAAGGTTGATCCCTCTGGGGGTTCAGTCAGCAGCCGACAACAGATGAGTGCCAACTATGCTGCTTCTTTCTCACAGAGTACTACTTTTGATGCCGATCTGACATCCGACGAGCCAGATCTTGTGGGCTTTGCAAAACGGATGGTGAGGACCCTCACCCGGTCAGAGAAGAACTCCATACCTGATCTGCAGGTTGTGGACTTCGACCGAATAATGGGCCAGCTGGCTAAGGTAAGGAATCCCACAACCCTGATATCTTTTCCTTTGATTTTACTAAGTAACTCATAATCTGGCTGCTCTTCTCTCAGGTAATGCTAAGGGTGGACGGGCTCCGTGGCCCCTTCAGGCGGAAGCAAGAAGAGGTAAATGACGCCAAACGGAGGGCCCTTTAAAACCTCAACTCTGCTCAATATGCTAATTATATGTGTGATTTAAAGATTAAAGCAGTAGAGTTGAAACAGGAGGAGCTGATCCGGAGCTTGACGGCTGCGAACGATGAAGCCAATAGCCGGGGTGATGACCTTGAGCAAAAACTGAAGGATGCCAAATTTGAGCTCAAGGCATTAGAGGATGCTGATCAAGAAAACACTCAACTCCGAGCAGATGTTTCCCGCCTGGGGGTTGAGCTTATCACTCTGCGAAACAAGCATTCGGACGAGCTCGCCCAAGAGCAAAAGCGGCTGATGGAGGAGAATGAGCGTGATAATATTGCTCGGCTGAAGATCACTTGGAGCCTCCTCTACCCAAATATAGACTTTGAGGTCTATAAGCTCAGGTATGATTATGCCACTAAGGTGTATGATGCTTAAATACTGGGTGAGGCTCCTTCGCCTCGCTTCAAAGATTGGGCTGCAGAGCAGGGATATGAAGTCTCTGATAACGAGGAGCCGGCGGCGGATGATCAAGATGAAGGCCAACCCAGGCAGGATCAGCTGGAGCAGCAGCATCCACCTCAGCCTTAGGCGGGCCTCCCACTTTCTGCGGCAGTATGACATTCTGTTTCTTTACCGGCTTGTATGCCGTGTATTGTTGTATCTTTACCAACCATGGGGTTGGGTTAACAATTTATTTTTTGTTCCTTCACCGGATGTAACTCCGGTTAACACAACTTCTGGCCTATGAGCCATTTTAAATATTTTAATGAAGTATTCCGACTCAGTCGGTTGTTTATACATGTTTGTGTTTGAATTTTTCAATTTGAATTTTGCGTATGTTTGCAATTCTTTAATATTTTTCCTAACTTAAAAAAGCATGCGGCAATTTGCAATCTGGATGCTCTTGCCCCTAGACGGCTGTGTGGTTGGTTTTGTTTCAGATTGATTGATTGGCTTGAAAACACTTGATACTAGGAGAATTATGGAGTGTTTTTAGGCCAATCAATCACAATGGTTGTTTTGGGTGTTTTAGTCCCTCGGGAGAGTTACAACACGAAGACTGATCCGGCGTGAGCTGTACGTGCAAAACAAAAAGAGACTCCGGGTGGTTGGAGCTCCGCCTCCGACGGTCAAGTTAGTAACTTGAAAAGGAATAAAGAGAACGGAAATTTAGGTGGGTATCTGCTCGGATTCCAAGCTCAGGTCTTTTTCTGATGTGAGAGAATGCAGGTGTAATAAATGGTAAAACGTGCCCTCAAAAAGAGGGACATCTCCCTATTTATAGGGTCTTTGGGATTTGTGCCCCTAATTAGGTCACTGAACCCTAATCATTGGTGGGCTGCGCCGCTTTGCGGCTTTCTCGGGATTTGGGCCCAAAGGTCGCCTTTTTCCCTTAATTTCTGGAGTAACACGTGTCAGGCATAGATTGGTCCACTTTGGACCAACCTGAAGCTGACACGTGTCGTCCTCTAGTTGGACCACGTGGCGGGGTAAAATTACCCTAAACATTTTCCCCTCACATATGTGACGTGGCACGCCACGTGGCATCTGTGACATGTGTCACGCTCCAATTGGTGGTAATTTTACCATAAAGTAGTAACCGTTCACCTTCCGAGTAAATTACGGAAATGCCCCCGTATTTACCCACTATATATAGCCGTTTACCCTCATAATTTTGTATGTTTACAAAAATTTTCTAGAGAGAAAACTTTGAGAGAGCAGAAGTCATCCGTTTGAGTCAGGTGCAAGCAAGGAAGCTCGTATTCCATCAACCCAGCCGGACCCGTCCGTTTTCAGATATCATATCCAAAGGTACCGTCTCTACCTCTCTCAGCTCTTTTTCTTGTTTCACCGCTTGTACATATTTCTTGCAATAAATGGATGCATCACCAACACACACGGCACAGCCTAGGTTAGAGTCCAGCCGGTCACCTGGGACGGCTGAGTCTAGGACTGGGAGTGCCGTCTCGGGGTGTTGGGACCACCCTTTGCCTTGGATTCCGACCATTTATGTGTCTGTGCAGGACACAATGGCTCGGACTGTGCAGACGACCACCGATCCAAACTATAGAAGCGAAGGCTTAGGCGACCAAACGCCTGAGGGAGAAACGTCTGGTCAGGGAGACCAGACGGCTCTAGAGAGATCCCCTCCGCGTGCCCCTTTAACTCCCGCAGATTCCTTTTTGGAAGAGTGCGACCAAGGTGGCGATGAGGCCGCCTTAGCCCCTTTGACCCAGAATGAGGAGGAGACGGAGAGCGACAGCTCCGCCTTTACCTATGAAAGCAGCGACGATTTACCCCCGCTTGAGGATAGCGAGGAGGAGGAGAGGAAGAAGTGGAAAGAGAAGGACGACCCCTTCAACATCCACGTGTCTGCCAAAGACCGGCTCCAAATGGAGGAGAACTTAAAAAACTTTACGCAAATGCACCCGTTAGGAGACGGGTATAGAATAAGAGTGCCGCCTGAGAATGGCACCATCGCCTGGGAGGATGATCAAGAGAACGCCAAAAGCTACTTTGGCTGTTATGAGGCGGCGTTCAAGGCTGGTCTTCGCTTTCCCCTTTACCAGGCGGTGAAGGCAATATTAAGAGGCTACGGCCTCGGAGTCTGGCAACTTACCCCCAACTCTTGGACAAATATTTTGGGGTACGTTGCCGCCTGCGAATTTCAGGGGCTCAACCCTGGCTGGGAGGCTTTTGCTAGCATGTACTATCTCAGCCGAAGCCCTGGCGGCCGGAGGGCGTGGTACACTCTAACCACGCATCCTCAATACATGATGACCTTGGACAAGGTCTCCAAATTTGACGTCTGGAAGCAGATGTTCTACCTGATGTCGGCTCCCAGCAGGCGGGAGAATTATGAATTCCGCCAATATAATAAGAAGCCCGACCTGATGGGCCGGAAGTGCGCTCTTCCCCGGATCCCTGAGGAGGATTTTAATAAGATAATTGAGGCAGACTTTTTCGGCCTCACAGACGCGACCTTGTCAACCGGGGAAACAATAAAAGTTCCCAAGAACTGGATCCCCAAAAGCGCCTGGTTCAGGGATGAGTGCTTCCTAGCCGCCTGCGGGCTAGGGCACATGTTTACCAAACGTATGCGCCTGAGTTTATATCCGCCTGTAGTGCTTTTGTACCAGAATTGATTTATGATACTAATCAATTTCTTTCTTTTTTGCAGAAGAAGCTTTAGACATGTTGCCAACGGAGAAGACTCCCCAGCGATCCTCTGCACTCATCCGCAAGCAGCTTGTGGAAAAAGCTGCGGCTGAGGTCAAGGCCAAGGTAATAAACGCCTGACCCTTTCTTAAATTGGTCTTAAAGATTATTTTTCCCGGATGCTAACTTTAACTTGGTTATTTTCGCAGAGGGGAGAGGTTGGAAAGACGTTTGAGAAGCATCTCAAACGGGCTAGGGAGGAGACCCCCTCCATTCTCAACAAAACCAAAAAATCCGCCTCCGCCTCAACTCCTGGCGCCTCAGCCGGGAATCAACAGATGCGGATAGCGGGGCAAAACGAGAGGATAGGCGGCAGCCTGTGCCTTGATCTCGTCAACCCCTTATCAGCAACCGGGGGGTTCACCACGCCTGCAAGCGGTTCCCGCTTGGCCGGCTCTGAAGGTAAGAACCCTTTTGAATCCCCGCTTGAGCTGGGGTGGCCTTTGCGGGTGAAATCCCACTCTCAACAGACGTCATCTTCAGACGGTCGGCAACAAATAGGTGCTGCCTTAGTTTCGCACTCATCACGTATTGATTGTGGTGCAGATCAATCTCCCCGCTGGCCAGACGTCTAGAAGCATGCCAAGGCCATGCTTGACGCCGTCCGGAAGAGGGATAAAGACAACATCCCTGGGATAGAGACGTTCAATCTGGAATGCATTCTATCCCTTCCGGCTGAGGTAAGAAACTTGTCAATTTTATTCTTTTCAAGTGTTTATCCCGCCTGCAATACTCATGCCGCTTGCTTTTTTTGCAGGCTATGCTGCGGGTGGACGGGCTCAAACGTCCTTATTCCCGCAAACGGGAAGAGGTAAAAAGGGCCAAGAAGTCCGCCACAGACGCTGATAATATTGCTTTACACTCGACTATCGTAAATGAACTTGAAACTAAAGCAATCATAATGACACAGGCGTCTAGAATCCAGCAGCGGGAGGCGGATCTGAGGACGGCCAACCTACAGGCGGGCGATGCTGAGACGGCCCAGAAGAAGGCGGAGGAGGCCCAGAAAAAGGCGGATGAGAGCGCCAAGAAGGCTAATGAGGAGCTCAAGAAGGCCCAGGCGGACCTTGGCACACTTCAGGGTGTTTCTGAAGAGAACACCAACCTGAAGACCAAGGTTGAGAGGCTGGAGAAGGAGGCTGTTCAGGCTCAGATAAACTTTGCAGCAACCCTGGAGGCGGAGCAAAACCGTCTAGTTGCTGAGAGTGACGCTGACAATGACGCCCGTATGAAGATCACCTGGGCTGCCTTGTACCCAGACGCGGATTACAGCATCTGGGCACTGGCTCACAGTTATGCCGAGCACGTGGTGTACTTGAGAGACAGAGGTGAGCCAGAGCCTGAGTCCTTTGAAGCCTGGATCAACTCTAACAATGAGCCCCCCGCACCTGAGCAACCTGGTCCCGGTGTAGCACAAGAGATTCCCTCAGACGGTGAGGAAGAGGACCAGGAGGAGCCGCCTGCAGGCCAGAAGTGATCTTTCAGCGGCATTATGCAAATCTCTCTTTTTTATCATTTCTTTTATTCAGCGGCATTATGCCGAAACTTGTTTTTCCGGCCTGTGTGCCGAGTATATTTGTATTTACCGGCTAAGGAGCCGGGCTAATTAACAATTTCTCCTTTCTCCCGGACGGGGTCCGGTTAACATTTAATCCACTACAACCGTTTGGTTGGGTGGAATTTTAATGAATGCACCGACTGAGTCGGTTTTGATCATTTTGCGTTTGCGTTTGAATTTCAATTTTTGCCTAACTTATCAAAAGCATGCGGCGATTTTTGCCTAACTTATTAAAAACCTGGCCGTTCTTGCCCCTGGACGGCTGTGTGATTGGTTTCAAGTGGAGTTGGTTGATTGACTTGGAAACGTCTGATGTTGTAAAGAGCATGATACGTTTGTAAATCAATCAATCACAGTAGTTATTGCCCCAAACCAAGTGCACAGCCGTACATCAACAGGAGCTCCAGTCATTAATCAGCTATTACACAACTCTTTTGCCCCAATTGGGATAGAAGGTGCAACTTTTGAATAAATAACCTAAGTAAGAACTTCAGCCGGTGACCGACTGATGCCCAAGGGCATCCGGTATTCGGTAACTTGATTGTTCTTCACATATCATTCTGGTCAGACGACTATGAGTTAACCGATTCGGTTATTCAATTTTTGCCGTCTCCATAGGTACGTAGAACCGAAAAATAGTCTGTTCTCTGCGACGATTGCACCTGGAGGGGTGTCGCCGGACGCCTTTGTCCATGTTGGGACAGGCGGTTTTATAAAATGAGCAACCATCTGGCCATTTTAGCCTTTGGTCTTGTTTTGGACCGGTTGTATAGCCACTAAGCGTTTTTGTGCTTAGTTTTTAATCGGAGCATTGGCCGATCGTTATTACAACATTGAATTTACACTAAATGTCGAACTTAGTTGTTTAAACAAAAGAGCCTGTCTGGGTATTACCCAGACGGATAGGCAATTATTAAATCATACCAAGTATCAAACTTAATTAAATAAACAAAGGATCCATCTGAGTATTACCCAGGCGGTCAAACAAATGTAACCTTTATTAAATATCAAACTTAGTAAGGTAAATGAAGAATCCGTCTAAGTATTACCCAGGCGGATAATAAAAAAACAACAAAACAATTTTGCAAACAAAGTCTGAGTCTTCATTAATTGACTCACTGTTTACAAAAAACTTACATTCTCAGAAGTAATACTTTTTCAGATTGTCTACATTCCAAGTTCTAGGCAGGCGCCTGCTGTCTGGAGTTTCCAGGCGGTAGGTGCCGTCCCTTACTTTTTCATAGATCTAGTAGGGGCCTTCCCAATTTGAAGTTAGCTTCCCCAGCTCATTGGCCCTACCGGTTGCCTCCATTTTTCGTAACACTAAGTCGTCAACTTTCAAGGGACGCTTGTGTACTTTCACGAAGACTGATCTGTCGTGAGCTGTACTTTCAAGGGCGCCAAATGTTTTGGGTGTTTTAGTCCCTCGGGTGAGTTACAACACGAAGACTGATCTGTCGTGAGCTGTACCTGCAAAACAAACGGAGACTCCAGGTGGTTGGAGCTCCGCCTCCGACGGTCAAGTTAGTAACTTGAAAAGGAATAAAGAGAACGGAAATTTAGGTGGGTATCTGCTCGGATTCCAAGCTCAGGTCTTTTTCTGATGTGAGAGAATGCAGGTGTAATAAATGGTAAAACGTGTCCTCAAAAAGAGGGACATCTCCCAATTTATAGGGTCTTTGGGATTTGTGCCCCTGATTAGGTCACTGAATTCTAATCATTGGTGGGCTGCGCCGCTTTGCGGCTTTCTCGGGATTTGGGCCTGAAGGCCGCCTTTTTCCCTTAATTTCTGGAGTGACACGTGTCAGGCATAGATTGGTCCACTTTGGACCAACCTGAAGCTGACACGTGTTGTCCTCTGGTTGGACCACGTGGAGGGGTAAAATTACCCTAAACAATGGTGATTGCCCCAAACCAAGTGCACAGCCAGCCATTAGAGCGGGTGCTTTGATCTTCTTACATAGGCGGTTATATTCCGTCTGGGGTTATCACATAGCCATTACACAAAATCTTTTGCCCCAATAGGTAGAGTGAGTGCAACTTTGGTATTCGGTAACTTAATCGTTCTTCATAGATTATTCTGGTCAGACGACCATGAGTTGACCAATTCAGTCGTTCAATTTTCGCCGTCTGCATAGGTACGCAGAACCGACAAATAGTCTGTTCTCTGCGACGATTGTACCCGAAGGGGTGTCGCCGGACGCCTTTGTCCATGTTGGGACAGGCGGTTTTATAAAATAAGCAACCATCCGGCCATTTTGGCCTTTGGTCTTGTTTGAGACCGGTTGTGTAGCCACTAAGCGTTTTTGTGCTTAGTTTTTAATCGGACCATTGGCCGAGATTTATTACTGTTTCGGGGGTTTTTGTCCCTTGGGAGAGTTACAACACTGAGACTGGATTCAGCAAAGGACGCCTGTACCTGCAAAGCTCACGGACCGCCGGATGGTCGGTGGTCCGCCTCCGAAGATTAAGTTAGTAAGCGTTCGGTAAAAAACGTGCGGAAGTAAAGTTATCTGCTCGGATTCCAAGCTCAGGTCAAGTGCTGTTTGTTTTTTGAATATGACAGCTCTGTAGTAAGTGACGTATTGTCTCGTGTTGCGTGTATATTCTCCTCTGTCATAAATGTAAGAATGTCTCTATTTATAGGGTCTTTTTGGAAGGTGTGCCCTCCCTAGGATCTGGTGACCTAGGGATTAGGTCACGCCGCAAAACGGCACCTCAAGGTTTGGGCCCTTGAAGGCCGCCATTCAAGAGGCAATGCCTGAATGACACGTGTCAGTGAGCCCAAAAGGCCTTTAGGCATCTTTTTGGGTGACACGCGTCGCCCTCTGATTGGTCCATGTTGGATCATTAGTTTGTTTAGGGTAGAGGAATGTCTGCCCTCCACGTGTCATCATCTCATAGGTCCAAATGGCACTTTTACTAAGGACACGTGGCGTTTTCTGATTAGACCAGAGGACGTGTGGTAATTCATCCGCCCAAAGACCACCAGCCCGTTCAATTTTCTTTTTAATTCCGTCTGAGATTAGCTTGTTGAAGGCTTCAACCTGGCCGTTTGCTTGGGGCCGGCCGACTGATGCAAAGAGGCTTGAGACCCCTTGTTCTCCCAGCCAAGTCTTGAGTTGAGACGTCTCAAATTGAGGACCATTGTCAAAAACCATAGACATGGGCACCCCAAAGCGAGTGATAATATTCCTCCAGATGAAGGAAATGACGTCTTTTGTCTTGATGTTTTTGACCGCCTCTGCCTCTATCCACTTGGTAAAGTAATCCATAGCTACCAATATGTAGCGCTTGCCACCTGGGGCCGCGGTGTAAGGCCTAAGTATGTCCATGCCCCATTTGGCAAAGGGAATTGGGCTGTGGATGGCCGTCAGGTCTGTGGCCGGACGATGGATGAGCTTGCCATACTTTTGACACTTGTCACACTTTTTGACCATTTCCATAGCATCCGATTCCAGAGTTGGCCAAAAATAGAGTCGCCTGGCCTTGGCAGCCAGAGACCTGCCGCCTATATGGGAGGCGCATAACCCCGCATGCAAATCTTCGAGGACCTCTTTACCCTTCTCTGGGTAACACACTTCAACAAGGGTTTCAAGAAACCCGTTTTGAAGAGTTTTCCTTGTCTCAGCTCGAAGTTTGCCGCTTTCTTCTTCAGAGAAGCCGCTTCCCGGGGTGAATCAGGGAGCTTGCCGTCTGCAAGATAAGCCCGGATGCTGTCCATCCAGGTAGAGCTCCGGTCGAGAATTCCAATGGGGTCTTCATTAGATATACTTCTCTTTTCCATGACCTCCTAGAAGACCGACCGAGGCGTTTCACAAGAGGCGGATGATGTTAATTTTGACAGAGCATCCGCCTGATTATTTGAAGACCTGAGCACCTGAGTTAACTGAAACTCCTCAAGTGTACCAACTTCACTTTTGACCGCCTGCAAATATTTTATCATGGCCGGATGAGTGGCCTCGTACGTTCCATTAACCAGAAGTACGACTAGTTGAGAATCAGAGCAGGCGGTTATCTTCTTTGCCCCTGCCGCCTTGCAGTATCGAATGCCGGCCAGCAGGGCCTCATACTCGGCCTCATTGTTAGAGACCTGGAACTTGAACCGTAGTGCATATTCGTACTTATCTCCCTCAGGAGATTGACAGATAATCCCTGCACCACAGCCGTTCACAGTGGAGCTCCCATCCATATACACTTTCCAAACCTGGTCTGTATTGTCCGGTACAACCGGCCTTGTCATTTCGACAATAAAGTCGGCAAATGCTTGCCCCTTTATTGCCTTCCTTGGTTCGTAAGTGATTTCTAATCCTTGCATTTCAATAGCCCATTTAAGCATTCGTCTAGAAGACTCCAAGGTTGTGAGTGGCCGTTTGATTGGTTGGTCAGTATAGACTTCTATAGCATGCGCCAAGAAGTAGGGTTTTAGCTTCTTGATGGCCATGTAAAGGGCAAGGCCAAATTTCTCAACCATGGGGTACCGAAGCTCTGCGTTCCTCAGAACATGGCTAATGAAATACATCGGGAGCTGGATGCCGTCTCTATCAGCTAAGAGAACGACACTGAGGGCATGATCAGAGACGGCTAAGTACATGAAGAGCTTCTCTTCGGGCAAAGGGCTGACAAGCCTTGGCAAAGAGTGCAAATGAGTTTTCAGCTTTTGAAAGGCCGCCTCTGCATCATCCCCCCATTCAAAGTTGGTCTTCTTTTTGATTGCCTGGAAGAAGTAGAGACACTTGTCGCCTGACCGACTGAGGAATCTCCCCAAAGCCGCCAGGCAACCTGTTAATTTTTGCACTTCCTTCACAGTACGGGGCGACTGCATGTCGATTACCGCCTGTATTTTCTCAAGGTTGGCCTCTATTCCCCTTTGGTTAATCAAAAATCCAAGAAACTTCCCAGACTCACCGCCAAAGACACACTTTTTTGGGTTTAGCATGACCTTGTGCCGCCTGAGTGTGGCGAATGTTTCTCGGAGATCAGCAAGATGATCCGCATGTTGTTTGGATTTGACTATCATGTCATCAATGTATGCCTCTACATCCCTTCCGATTTGATAAATGAAGATCGTATTAAACGTTGGAAAGTAGCAGGCGCATTCTTCAAACCAAACGGCATCACCGTATAACAGAACAACCCCTGATCAGTGACGAATGCCGTCTTTTCTTGATCTTTTTTCCATAGGGGGATCTGATGGAAACCTGAATAGGCGTCCATAAAACTCATCAGGGCATGTCTGGCTGTTGAGTCGACCAGATTGTCGATCTTAGGCAATGGATAACTATCCTTTGGACATGCCTTGTTCAGGTCTGTGTAGTCAACACACATCCGCCAAGTTCCATTCGGCTTTTTTACTAACACAACGTTAGCTACCCACTCAGGGAAATTGCACGGCCGAATGAACTTGGCATCCAGCAGCTTTTTTACTTTGGCGGTTGTCGCCAGACTTCTTTCTTCGCCGTGGTTTCTTTTCTTTTGCCGGATGGGCTTCTTTTTAGGATCCACGACGAGTTTGTGGACAGCGAGATCCGGGCTGATGCCTGGCATCTCCTCCACTTCAAAGACAAAGATGTCTTTGAATTCTCTCAGCAGCTGGTGAAGGCTTTCACCCAGCTTTGCAAATGCAACCGTCCCCACCTTAACCGTCTGCTCTAGACGGATGTCGTCCAGAGGGATATCGATGTGTTCACCAGCAGGCTGGGGACGGAGATCATCCGACCGTTCCCCAGTCAGTGATTGCTATTGCTTTTCTTTTTTGACCACCACCAGCTGATCAGTCTTTCTTTTCTTTCCGGCTGGTGGAGCCGACTATTCTTCCTCGACATCGTCGAGGTCGATCGTTTTCTTGCCCCGACCGGATGCTACGGCCGCGGGCTTGACGTCCGAGAGGTAACACTCTCGAGCCGTCTTTTGGTCCCTATTAAGGGAACCGACTGTTCCATCATCCTTCTCATACTTGAGTAGCATGAGTGTAGGGATGATGACGGCCTTACACTCATTAAGAGTGGGACGGCCAAAGATGAGGTTGTAAGCTGTGAGCTCTTCAACCACTAGGAAACGGATGGTTATGTGCCGACCGTCTCCCCTGCTTCCTAGGCAGACTGGTAAGTCAATGCGTCCGACTGGGTGCACAAGTCCTCCCCCAAACCCAAAAAGGGTGTGAGAGACCTTCATCATGCTATCCGGTTTGTACTTGAGATTGGATAAGCATTTGAGACTGATGAGGTTAGATGAGCTTCCTGTGTCAATCAGAATTCGACCAACCAGCTGGTTGGCCACCTTGCATTCAATGACAACAGGGTCATCGTGCGGCCGACAGACTTTGCCTCTGTCCTGCTCGGTGATGACAACTTTAGGGAAGGTGGATGTGCTTGCCGCATCCCCTTCCTCAACAGAATTGACCATCTTTCTCAGATGGTCCTTGGTGCCCCGAATGGTCGGGCCACCACCGGCAAATCCTCATGGAAATGGCAATGCTTGCTCTTGTTCCGATTTTCAGCGAAACCTTTCATGGGAGTCGGCTTCTCAAGATTCAGCCGATCCTTAATTTCCAAGAGGATGGAGCAGCAGTCCTTGTGGAATTCGTACCTTGGGACGTACGGTTTCCACTCTTTTTTCTTCTTCTAGGCCGGTTGATCAGAGTTATCAATGGCCCAGACTTGTTTTTTCTTTTTGCTCTCTTCTGGCTTAGCAACCGGCTGAGCAGGCCGACTCTCTTTCTGTCGGTCGGACTTCTTATGGTTCGACTGCTTATTGGAGGAGCAGAGTTCGGTCGTCTGTATATAGGCTTCCGCCTCTCGCAAGGCTCCTTGCAGAGTAAAGATTTGTTTGCGGACGAGTTCGTACTTAAAAGTAGACCCGTCCTTCAGACCCTTAAAGAAGTCTGTGAAAGCGACCTCATCAGACAGCCCATGAATCTGGATTCGGACCAGATTGAACCGCCTGACATAGGACCGCAAGCCTTCTCTATCTCCCTGCTGTACATTGCCCAAGTCAAGACTTGTCTTTTTGGCAGGGATGTTCATAGAGAAGTTTGAAGCAAACAAGAACGCAAGCGTCTTGAAGCTATTTATGCAACCAGCCGGCAGATTGCCAAACCACTGCTGGGCTATGCCCTTCAGGGTGGCTGGAAAGCAACGACACCATGCGGCATCATCCAACCCCTGTAGATACATGAGGTGGGTGTATGCTAGCAGGTGGTCTTCTGGGTTGGAGGTCCCGTCATAGGCTCCAACCAGAACATTTTTAACTTTAGCCGGCTGTACGGCTTCAGTTATTTCCCTGGAGAAAGAAGAGGGTTGATCTCCAAGGTGTTGCACCCTAAGCTGCCAGTCCATCGGCTGATAGCCGTATGCCGCCTGTCCTCCAAAGAGGGCAGGCTGCATGTAAGGTAAAACTGGCGCCTGATACAATGGTTGAGTCATATACTGGGCCGACTGAATCATATGAGGGCCAGACTGAACCCGTGGGCTGCTTGCTGGGGTCTCATGTACAGACAGGGAACACCTTACAGAGGTATTCCAAAAGCTATCATGATAAGTCGACGTTGAAGCCGACTCTGATAGCTGGGTCCTCTTCCGCTCAATGTATTGCCGAGCATCAGAGAATGTTTTCTTGCTACCATCCGGCTGTATGTGCCGGATGGCTTTTTGTGCCCGTTTCTGGGAAACGGAGCCTGGTAAGGTCAAATTGGGGCCGAGCCTTCTCCGTAGGGGCAGGATGAGGAGTCGGCTGACGGTCCCTGACCGACTTCTGTTTGCCAGCTTGGGCTGGCTTCTTGGCCGAATGCCCCTTTCTAGGAGTAGGCGACTTCTTTGAGGCGAGTTGTTTGATTTCACCCCTAAGACTGCTCAGGAGTCTCATTAGTTCATCTCGAGTGACGGGAGTCGATCCTGCCGCCTGGGAAGGATCACCCGGCCGCCCCGAGGGCTTCTTTGGCTGACCAGCAGTTTTGCTTGGCCCTGCCTGGTCAGGGTGACGCTCCCGCTTTTCCTTAATGCGGATGCGTCTAGAGATGAGGGATCCATTTGGATCCACATAGGTTTCGACGTCAGCGTCGTCACCTGAGTCATGGTCCGTCTGGACCACTATGTCTTCTGGAGGCCGATTGGCCTATGGATTCGGTATAGGTACTTGTGAAGCCATTTCAGAGGTACTCTCCCCACAGACGGCGCCAAATGTTTCGGGGGTTTTTGTCCCTTGGGAGAGTTACAACACTAAGACAAGATTCAGCAAAGGACGCTTGTACCTGCAAAGCAAACGGACCGCCGGATGGTCGGTGGTCCGCCTCCGAAGATTAAGTTAGTAAGCGTTCGGTAAAAAACGTGCGGAAGTAAAGTTATCTGCTTGGATTCCAAGCTCAGGTCAAGTGTTGTCTGTTTTTTAATATGACAGCTCTGTAGTAAGTGACGTATTGTCTCGTGTTGCGTGTATATTCTCCTCTGTCATAAATGTAAGAATGTCCCTATTTATAGGGTCTTTTTGGAAGGTGTGCCCTCCCTAGGATCTGGTGACCTAGGGATTAGGTCACGCCGCAAAACGGCGCCTCAAGGTTTGGGCCCTTGAAGGCCGCCATTCCAGAGGCAATGCCTGAATTACACGTGTCACTGAGCCTAAAAGGCCTTTGGGCATCTTTTTGGGTGACACGCGTCGCCCTCTGATTGGTCTATGCCGGATCATCAGTCTGTTTAGGGCAGAGGAATGTCTGCCCTCCACGTGTCATCATCTCATAGGTCCAAATGGCACCTTTACTGAGGACACGTGGCGTTTTCTGATTGGGCCACCTGGCCGGGTATAAATACCCAAATCAATTACAACATTGAATTTACACTAAATGTCGAACTTAGTTGGTTGAATGAATAGTCCGTCTGAGTATTACCCAGGCGAACAAACAATTATTAAATTACACTTAAGTATCAAACTTAGTTATTTAAACAAAGAGTCCGTCTGAGTTTTACCCAGGCGGTCAAGCAATTATAACATTAAATTACACTAAGTATCAAACTTAGTTAAATGAAGAGTCCTTCTGAGTATTACCTAGGCGGACAAATAATAAAAATGGCACACTAATTCTGCAAACAAAGTCTGAATTCTCATTAATTGACTTACTGTTTACAAAAATTTATATTTCTCATAAGTAGTACTTTTTTAAGTTATCTGCATTCCAAGTTCTAGGCAGACGCCTGCCGTCTGGGGTTTCCAGAAGGTAGGTGCCATCCCTGACTTCTTCATAAATCCGGTAGGGGCCTTCCCAATTAGGGGTTAGCTTCCCAGCCTCATTAGCCCTACCGGTTGCCTCCATTTTTCGTAACACAAAGTCATCCACTTTCAAAGGACGCTTGTGCACTCTCTTGTTGTAGGCTCTGGTCATTCTCAGACGGTATATCTCATGGCGTAGGGCAGCGTTGCCCCTGTGTTCCGGGAGGGAGTCTAATGCCAGCCGCATGGCCTCCCAATTTCCCTCTTCATCATAGAGCATGACTATGAGAGTCGGCTCGTAGTGTTCAATGGGCAAGACGGCTTCAGCACCGTATACCATAAGAAATGGGGTTTCTCTGGTTGCCCCTTTGGCAGTAGTTTGGATGACCCATAGGACATGAATTAGCTCTTCTGCCCAAGCCACCAGCTCTTTCAATTTTCCTTTTTATGCCGTCTGAGATGAGTTTGTTAAAGGCTTCAACTTGGCCATTTGCTTGGGGTCGGCCGACTGATGCAAAACAATGTGAGATACCCTGATCTCCCAACCAAGTCTTGAGATGAGGGGTTTCAAACTGAGGACCATTATCAAACACCATAGACATAGGTACCCCAAACCGGGTGATGATGTTCTTCCAGATGAAAGAAATGACATCCTTTGTCTTGATATTCTTAACCGGCTCAGCTTCTACCCATTTGGTGAAATAATCCACAGCCACCAAAATGTAGCACTTTCCGCCTGGAGTAGGCGTATAAGGACCCAAGATATCCATGCCCCATTTAGCAAACGGGACTGGGCTGTGGATTGTCGTCAGGTCAGTAGCCGGGCGGTGAATAAGTTTGCCAAACCTCTGGCACTTGTCACATCTCTTCACCAACTCTTTAGCGTCTGCTTCAAGAGTAGGCCAAAAGTAATGCCGCCTGCCTCTGACGGCTAGGGACCTGCCGCCTATATGAGAGGCACAGTACCCAGCTTGCAATTCTTCGAGAACTTCTTTCCCCTTTTCTGGGGTAACACACTTCAATAGAGGTTTAAGGAAACTCGCCTTGAAGAGCTCTCCGTTTCTCAACTCGAAGTTTGCTGCTCACTTCTTCATGACGGCTGCTTCCTGTGGTGAATCAGGAAGTGTGCCGTCTGCTAAATATGCCCGGATGCCATCCATCTAGGTAGATCTTCGGTCCAGAATTCCAATGGGCTCTTCATATATGCTTCTCTTTTCAAGAACTTCCCAAAAGACCGACTGAGGCGTATCACAGCAGGCGGATGAAGCCAATTTAGACAACACATCCGCTTGATTGTTATCCGACCTGGGCACTTGATTCAGACGGAATTCCTCAAGTGCCCCAGCCTCTTCTTTGACTGCCTGAAGGTATTTGATCATAGCCGGATGAGTTGCCTCATATTTTCCCTCATACTGGCTAACGACCAACTGTGAATCAGAGTAGGCGTCAATTTTAGCTGCCCTTGCTGCCTTACACATGCGGATTCCGGCTAGCAGGGCTTTATACTCCGCCTCGTTATTTGAGGCTTGAAACTTAAACCGCAGTGCATATTCAACTTTGTCCCCCTTAGGGGACTCATATATAATTCCTGCATCGCAGCCGTTCTTCGTTGAGCTCCCGTCTACATACACTTTCCAAACCTGGTCAATGTTATCCGGTTGCATCGGTCGTGTCATCTCAACAATGAAGTTGGCAAACGCCTGACCTTTCACTGCCTTTCTAGGTTCAAAAGTGATTTCAAGACTTTGCATTTCAATAGCCCATTTCAACATTCTGCCGGATGATTCCAAGGTAGACATTGGCCGTTTGAGGGGCTATTCGGTGTAAGTTACCACCGGATGGGCCAGAAAATACGGCTTCAATTTCTTGAAGGCCATATACAGAGCAAGGCCAAATTTTTCAACCATGGGATACCGAAGCTTAGCATTTTTTAGAAAATGGCTAATGAAATAGACCGAGAGCTGAACGCCGTCTCTCTTAGCAAGGAGAACAACACTAAGGGCATGATCTGAAATGACTAGGTACATGTATAACACTTTTTTAGGCAGTGGGCTAACAAGCCTTGGCAAAGAGTGCAAGTGTTCTTTCAGTCGTTGAAAGGCCGCCTCAGCATCATCCCCCCATTCAAATATGGTCTTCTTCCTAATTGCTTGGAAGAAGTAAAGGCATTTGTCACCTGACCGGCTGAGGAACCTCCCCAATGCCGCCAGGCAACCGGTTAATCTTTGTGCTTCCTTGATAGTGCGGGGTGACTTCATGTCAATTAACGCCTGCATCTTCTCGGGGTTAGCCTCTATCCCCCTTTGATCAATCAGGAATCTGAGAAACTTCCCAGACTCAACACCAAAGACGCATTTCTTAGGATTTAACATAACCTTATGCCGCCTGAGTGTGGTGAAGGTTTCTCGGAGATCAGCAAGGTGATCTTCCTGCTGCTTGGATTTGACTATCATGTCATCAATGTACGCCTTCACATTCCTCCCAATTTGATTAATGAAGACCGTATTAAACATCTGTTGGAATGTACCGGCGCATTTTTCAAGCCAAACGACATCACATTGTAACAGAATAACCCCTGATTAGTGACGAAGGCCGTCTTCTCTTGATCTTTCTTCCACAGGGGTATCTGATGGAAGCCGGAGTACGCATCCATGAAACTCATCAAGGCATGCCCGGCTGTCGAATCGACCAGACTCTCGATCTTAGGAAGCGGATAACTGTCCTTGGGACATGCCTTGTTGAGGTCTGTGTAATCAACACACATACGCCAGGTACCATTCGGCTTCTTCACAAGCACTACATTCGCCACCTAGTCGGGGAAATTACATGGCCGAATGAACCCAGCGTCCAACAACTTTTTAACTTCGGCAGCTGCCGCCTGACTTCTTTCCTCGCCATGATTTCTTTTCTTTTGCCGGATGAGCTTCTTTTTAGGATCCACGACGAGTTTGTGGACAGCAAGATCCGGGCTGACGCCTTGCATCTCTTCCACTTCAAAGGCAAAAATGTCTTTGAATTCTTTCAGCAGAAGGTGCAAGTCTGCACCATACTTAGCATAAGCAACCGTCCCAACCTTTACAGTACGCTCCGGACGGCTGTCGTCTAGAGGTATACCAACATGTTCTCCAGCCGGTTGGGGACGGAGCTCATCTGACCGTTCACCAGTCAGTGATTGCTATTTTTTCTCTTTCTTCACCTCCACCAACAGAGGTGCCTTTCTTTTCTTTCCGGCTGCTGGTGGGGCTGGGTCGGCATCCTTGACATTGTCAAGGTCTATTAGTTCCTGGTCGTCTGGGGCCAGAGTATCTTTGACGGCTGAGAGATAGCACTCCCGAGCCGTCTTCTGATCCCCATTCAAGGAACCAATAGAGCCGCCATCCCTCTCATACTTGATGAGCATGAGAGAAGGGATGATTACAGCCTTGGCTTCGTTGAGGGTTGTCCGGCCCAGAATAATGTTGTAGGCGGTCAGCTCCTAAACGACCAAGAACTTGACGACCAGGTGTCGCCCTTTTCCTTTCTCACCCAGCCGAATTGGTAAATCAACCCTTCCGACTGGGTAAACCATTCCACCCCCAAATCCAACCAAGGGGTGGGTAACCGGATGCATGCTGCTGACATTGTATTTCAGCTTTTGCAGGCACCGGAGGCTGATGATGTTTGATGAGCTGCTGGTGTCAATAAGGATCCGTCCAACCAGCTGGTTGGCAACCTTACATTCAATGACAAACAGGTCATCATGCGGACGGCGAACGCTTCCCCTGTCCTTCTCAGTGATCAGGATGTCTGGGAAGGAGGAGCTAGCAGACGTCTGCTCATCATCATCTTTGTCCATCTTTCGAAGATGGCTCTTGGTGCCCCGGATGGTTGGGCCTCCGCATGAGAACCCGCCTGCTATTGTGTAGACTGGCTCCTTGTAAGTGTCCGAACTACTAGCAAGCTGGGGTGTCTTAGACGACTGCCCCAGATTCTTCTTATTAGTCCCTTTGGACTTAGAAATGTAAGACTTTAACATCCCCTTGTCAGCCAGACGGTCCAACGCCGGTTGAAGGCTGAAGCAGTCGTTGGTGTCATGGCCAACTTCCTCATGGTATTGGCAGAATTTGTTTTTTTTCCTTGATTGAATGGAACTTTTCATTGGATTCGGCTTCTCTAGGGACAGCCGGTCCTTAATTTCCATGAGGATGGAGTTGCAGTCCTTGTTAAACTCGTACTTAGGAACGTACAGTTTAAATTATTTCTTCTTCTTCTGGGACGGCTGGTCAGAGTCACTAACCGCCCAGATTTCTTTTCCTTTCTTGCTCTCTTCTTTCTTTTTGGCCGGCTGTCTTTCTGCTTGTCGGACTTCTTGGAGTCCGACTGGTTACCAGGCGAGCAGAGGTCGGTTGCTTGAATGTAGCTTTCCGCCTCCCTTAGGGCCGCCTGTAAAGTGAAAGCCCCTTTTCTGACTAGGTCGAACTTAAAAGTCGACCTGTCTCTCAGACCCTTGAAAAAGTCTGTAAAAGATACCTCATCAGACAGTCCTTGAATTTGAATTCTAATCAGATTGAACCGCCTGAGATAGGAGCGCAGCCCTTCTCTCTCTCCCTCCTTAATGGTGCTCAAGTCAAGACTTGTTTTCTTAGCAGGGATGTTCATTGAGAAGTTGGAAGCAAACAGGAAGGCAAGCTTCCTGAAACTATCAATGGACCCTGCTGGCAAGTTGCCAAACCATTGTTGGGTAATGCCCTTCGACGTAGCCGGGAAGCATCGACACCAAGCGGCATCATCCAACCCTTGTAGGTACATGAGGTTGGTGTATGCCATGAGGTGATCTTCCGGGTTGGTGGTACCATCATAGGTACCTACCAACACATTTTTAACCTTGGCCGGTTGTGCCGCCTCGGTTATATCCCGGGTGAACGCAGAAGGTTGTTCACCCAGGCGAAGCAGACGGAGCTGCCAGTCTAGTGGCTGGACATTGTTATATGCCGCCTGACCTCTAAAGAAGGCCGGCTGAATATAGTAAGGTGGATACTGACCGTAGACCTGAGAAGGTACATACGGTGCAGTCCCGATCATCTGAGGGCCAGAGTGGACTGTATTACCGCCTGTCTGACTCTCATGCAAGGAAAGGGCATTCCCTGCAGAAGTGTTGTTGAAGCTGTCTGGAAAATTCGACGTAGAAGCGGACTCAGACAACTGTTTATTTCTCTTCCGGTTGATGATCTCTCGGGCATCAAGAGTTGATTTTTTGGTTCCCATCGGCTGTTGAGTCCGGCGGGTGTTGTTGGTGTTCCTCTTAGGAAGAAGAATTTTGGACCAATCAATGGTCCCGGCTGCCTTCTCCTTTGGATGAGGAGTTTGCTGCCGATCTCTAACTAACTTCCCCTTTTCCAGGGGAGTCTTCTTGGCCGACTGACCCCTACTTGGGCCAGCCCGGCTCTTAGTGATCAGATCTTTGATTTCACCCTTGAAACTTGTCTAGAACCTCATGAGTTCATCTCGGGTGACAGAAGCTGATCTAGCTGCCGTGTGGGTTTCCCCTTCCGGCTGCCCAGGGGGTCGATTTGTACCTGCCTGGGAGGCACCCCGCTCCAGAGTCTCTCTGGGCCGGATGCGCTTGGTTATCAGAGAGCCATCATCGGCTGTATAGGTTTCAACCTGAGGATCTTCATCCTCATGGTCTGTGAAAACTTCCGGGTTATCGCCCAGACGGTTAGGAGGTGGTACAGACTCTTGAACCATCTTCGAGGTACTCTCCCCACAGACGGCGCCAAATGTTTTGGGTGTTTTTGTCCCTCGGGAGAGTTACGTCATGAAGTCTGGGCCGGCTGAGTTGTACTTGCAAAACCACGGAGACTCCGGGGGGTTGGAGCTCCGCCTCCGAAGATCAAGTTAGTAACTTGAAAGGGAATAAAGAGTACAAAAATTTAGGTGGGGATCTGCTTGGATTCCAAGCTCAGGTCTTTCTCTGATGTGAGAGAATGTAGGTGTAATAAATGATTGAATGTGTCCCCAAAATGGGGAAATATCTCCCTATTTATAGGGTCATTGGAGAATGTGCCCCCATCTAGGTCACTTGACCTAGATTTTAGTGGGTTGCGCCGTTTTACGGCGCTTCTTGGGATTTGGGCCCTTGAAGGCCGCCATTTCAGAGATGTATCCAAGGGGGCCATGTGTCAAGAGGATTTTAAGCTACGTGGGCCATCCTGAACTCGACACGTGGCCTCCTCTCATTGGTCCACGTATCTAGGGTATTTTTACCCTAAACAGAAGGCTTCACCTCCTTCTTTAACAAATAGAGAGAAACCTCGGCTAAGATGATTGAGGTGCCAAGTGAAAAAGAGTCTGTAAGGTTATTTATCAAAAACCTTCAAGAAAAATACTCCAAGCATCTCAAGTATCAAAATAATCTCCATACCTTTAAGGCCGTCTACGACATTGGAATCAATATTGAAGACGACCTGGCTAAGTTGAAAGCTGCCAACAATAACTCCAACAGTGGCTAGAAAGGCAAGAAGAACGACAATCCTTCTTCTTCCAAAACCACCCACTCAAATAATGTTAGCACTTTTAACCTAAGTGAAGTCCTTGCTATGAATAATCAAGGACAAAAGAAACCATTTAGGAGGAACTTTACTCCTATTGGCATGAGCTATGACACCGCATTTGATCGGTTAAATGCAAAAGGTCGTATAACTCCTATTGGACCATTTGGGGACCCACCAGTCGAAAAGAGGTTAGCTAACTGGAACCCTAATGCACACTGCAAGTATCACCAAGGTAGGGGCCATCTCACCGAGAACTGTTGGAAGCTTAAAGAAGATATCCAAGACTTAATCGACAACAACAAGCTGCAGTTGCCCCCTGCCAGTAAGAAGCCAAGTATTGATAATGCGCCTCTCGCTCATTCCTTGGCTATCTCTGATGAGGAAAACGAGGTTGACCCCTCGTCTCTCATCAAACCTGTTAAAGAAATCCATGCCATCGAAGAAGAGGAGGAGATATTTTTCGACGCCATGGATAACCTTCCAGAACTAGCAAGTAAAGAAGACATACAATCGCTTACACTGTCTATGATCGAAGGATCACACTTGCTACGTGAAACTCTCAAGGCTATAAAGGAACTTCAGGAGAAATATGACGAGGTTCCACTCCCGAGAAGTGGACCTAAGAGAGAATTCACACCCATGGGAACGGCTTATGAGGCAAAGCGTTTTCCTTTACAAGTCACCGAAAAACCCAAGAAGAGTAATAGGCTCTACACTCCAATTGGGATCCCATATATACAAATGTTCGAAATGCTCTCCGAGAGTGGCGAGATCAAACCTCTCGAACCGAGACTATTCGAATCATTGAAAAGGACAGATAGATATTACTGTCAGTATCATCAATTAGGGGGTCACACTATCGAAAACTGTTTTAAATTTAAGAATTTAATTCAGAAAATGATTGATGAAAAGAAACTAGTCCAAGTTCCACAAGAAGAGGATGCAAGTATTAATGGAGTTTAGGACAGTGACGAAGAAGATGTCTACTTAAAAGACATGGTAGGACCTCCACCTTTGGTATCATATGCCATGGATGACTTTTGGGTTGAAGAAGATTCATCAATAGACGTCCTCACAAGATCCGGGAGAATGCAACCTCCCGTTTCAACACAACCCATGCCAACCACACAGCAAGTTCCCATTCCTATCATTGAAGACAATAATATCGTCAAACAGTTCAAGAAGACAAAAGTTGAAATGAACGTGTGGAAACTTCTGGCGACATCTCGAGAACATAGGTTGACTGTAATGAATGCCTTGGACAAAATAGGGATAGATTCCGACACCACTCCTGAAGGGTTGGCTAACTTTTTCACGAGTGATCTACCTAGTCCCATCAATTTGATCAACTATTCTGACAAGGATTTACCCCCAAAAGGTGACAAACACTATAAGGCGTTAAACCTCACAGTAGTTTGCAAGAGAATGAACGTCCCTATGACTCTTGTAGACAATGGATCAGCCATTAACGTCTGTCCACTTAGAACTGCGAGGATGCTAGGTATAAGGGATGAAGATTTAACCCCGTCAACACAAGGAATAAGAGCCTACGACAACACTCATCGTCAAGCTCTTGGTAAAATTACCATGAATGTAACGGCGGGAGCAATAGAACATGCTACTACTTTCCAAGTAGTAGACATTAAAGCTTCATTCAATTTGCTGTTGGGACGCCCTTGGCTTCATGACCTAAAGGCCGTCCCCTTATCTCTCCACCAACAAGTGAAAGCTATAGTTGGGGGAATTCCTGTCACCATCGATGCTTCATCTATGAGAATCAAGTCTATAGAAAACCCAATAATTAATGTGGAGCACGATGAGGATGATGAAGATCTATGGGGCTTTAACGAAGAGGTCTCCTTAATCCAGGAGGATGAAAGGACCCCTCTCGGCCACGACCCCTATTCTAACATGATCGTGAATGCTATTCTGAAGAAACAAGGGCATTTTCCTAGGATGACCTTAGGAAAGAAAAAGGGAATAGCAAAACCGCTGGAGTCACTTGGCCTCCCTAAAATAGACACTTTCGGACTTGGTTTCGAACCGACTTGGAAAGATCTTAAGCGAGCCCAGGAAAAATCAAAGGCACGTAGGGACGCTCGCATCCAAAAGAAAGCAATCCTAATGGATCAGTACCCTCTCACACTCAATGGTCAATTCATAAAAGAAGGAGAGGACTATCCATGCCACGAATTTCCCGAACCATTTGTCGTAAACGGTATAAGGCAACCGGGATTTGAAATTTTCTTGGATTGCTACTTCACGGATGAAATCCCAACTCCTGTCCATAAGGAGAAAGCTCCCCCATGCTTTGACTTTAATGTCATGGGATCATTATTTGGGCGAGAAAAGAATGAGCCAACATACAAAGAGGATAACTCCTCGCTCATACAAACAGTCCTACAAAGTGAAAGCTTCGATCCCTCGAAGTTAATCACTCCAGTGGAAGGATCACTACAAGGGTGGCGCAAGACCGTCAAGGTGACGACTCCAAGTGGAAGAAAGATATCAATCACGATGGGGCAAGGACCGATGTTCGAAGAGTCATCTCAGAGTCTCTCCTATAGAGTCATCTAGGTCTTTAGTAATAGCACCTTCCCCTTCTATCTCTTCTCCTAGAATAGTTAGTGATCAAGTCCCTGAGGACATATCACTCTTTGATGTAATGATCTTAGAGTACAATAATATAGTTTCTTCTCCTTACTTGTGTTCTTCTCTAACCCAAGATGACAAGCATTGCTTAGCTAACAATGAAAAAGACAAAGAAATTATTAAAGCAATGGAAACACTCGAAAGAAAACACTGGCAATTGAAGAAACTGAGACGGTTGATATCTCAAATGATTCAACCAATAAAAGAGAAGTTAAAATCGGACTAACACTTAATGAACAAGAAAGAACCGATTTAATTAACTTACTTAAAGAATTTATCGATGTATTTGCTTGGTCATACGAAGATATGCCAGGCATTAATATAGAAATAGCTCAACACACTATACCACTAATTCCAGGAATGAAACCTGTAAAACAAAAGTTACGTCGAATGAAACCCGACGTAGCTCTTAAAATAAAAGAAGAAGTTCAAAAACAGATAACTGCAGGTTTCATCAAGGTATCTAAATACCCTGAATGGGTCGCCAACGTCGTCCCAGTTCTAAAAAAAGATGGAAAAGTAAGAATGTGTGTTGACTATCGAGATCTAAATAAGGCAAGTCCAAAGACGACTTCCCTTTACCACACATCGATATTCTGGTAGATAACACAGCACATCACGCACTTCTCTTGTTCATGGATGGGTATGCAGGCTACAATCAGATTCTCATGGCAGAAGAAGTCATGGAGAAAACAACCTTCATAACACCATGGGGCACTTACTGCTACACGGTAATGCCATTCGGGTTGAAAAACGCGGGTGCCACTTACCAACGTGCAGCGACTGCCTTACTCCATGACATGATGCATAAAGAAGTCGAAGTGTATGTGGACGACATGATTGTAAAATTAAAAGACCGTCCAGGCCATCAAGTAGCCTTAAGAAATTTTTTCGAAAGGCTAAGAAAATACAATATGAGGTTAAACCCATCTAAGTGTGCTTTTGGAGTCACCTCAGGCAAGCTTTTAGGTTATGTCATAAGCTCTAGAGGAATAGAGGTAGACTTTTTCGGCCTCACAGACGCAACTCTGTCAACCGGGGAAACAATAAAAGTCCCTAAGAATTGGATTCCCAAGAGCGCCTGGTTCAGGGATGAATGTTTCCTAGCCGCCTGCGGGCTAGGGCACATGTTTAATAAACGTATGCGCCTGGGTTCACACCGTCTGTAGTATTTTTCTATCGGAATTGATTTATGATTCTGACCAATTTCTTTCTTTTTGCAGAAGAAGCGCTAAACTTGTTGCAGTCGGAGAAAACCCCCAAGCGATCTTCTGTGACCGTTCGCAAAGATCTTGCGGAGAAAGCTGCGGCCGAGCTCAGGGCCAAGGTAATGAGCGCCTGACCCTTTCTTAAGTTTATTTTATAAACTGTCTTGCCCGGATACTAACCTTGACTTGTTTATTTTCACAGGGGGGAGAAGTTGGGAAATCGTTTGAGAAGAACCTAAAACGGGCTAGAGAGGAGGCCCCAGCCGTTCTTAACAAGATAAAAAAGTCCGCCTCTACGTCAACTCCTGGCGCCTCAGCCGGGGCTAAGACGATGCGGATAGCGGGGCGACTCGAGAAGGTAGGCGGCAGCCTGTGCCTTGATCTTGTCAACCCCTCAGCAGCCGCGGGGTTCACCACGCCTGCAAGCGGTTCTCGCTTGGCCGGCTCTGAAGGTAAGAACCCTTTTGAATCCCCGCTTGAGCTGGGGTGGCCTTTACGGGTGAAATCCCACTCCCAACAGACGTCATCCTCAGACGGTCGGCAACAGATAGGTGCTGCCTTAGTTTCGCACTCATCACGTATTAATTGTGGTGCAGATCAATCTCCCCGCTGGCCAGACGTCCAGAAGCACGCCAAGGCCATGCTGGATGTCGTCCGGAAGAGGGATAAGGACCATATCCCTGGGATAGAGACGTTCAATCTTGAACGCATTCTATCCCTTATGGCTGAGGTAAGAAACTTGTCAATTCAATGTTATTTTTTCCAAGTAATTATCCCGCCTGTAATTATCCCTAGGATAGAGTGATGCTGACAACGATGCCCGTGTGAAGATTGCTTGGGCTGCCTTGTATCCAGACGCTGATTATAGCATCTGGACAATGGCACACAGCTATGCCGAGTACGTGGTGTACTTGAGAGAGCAAGGCGAGCCAGAGCCTGCCTCCTTTGAAGCCTGGCTCAGCAACAATGAGCCGACCGCGCCTGAGCTTCCTGGTCCCGGCAAAGCGCACCAAATTCTCTCAGATGATGAGGAGAAGGGGGAGAACCAGGAGGCTCTGTCTGCAGGCCAGAAGTGACCCCTCAGCGGCAGTATGCCAGTCTTTGCTTTTTTAATTCCTTTTTATTCAGCGGTTGTATGCCAAAACTTGCTTTTTCCGGCCTGCGTGCCTAGTATTCTTGTATTTACCGGCTGTGGAGCCATGTTAATTAACAATTTCTTTCTCCCGGACGGGGTCCGGTTAACATTTGATCCATTACAACCGTTTGGTTGGATGGACTTTTATGAATTGCACCAACTAAGTCGGTTTTGATTATTTTGCATTTGAATTTTTAATTTTTGCCTATCTTATGAAAAACATGCGGCGATTCTTTGCCTAACTAGTCAATAGTTTGGCTGTCCTTGCCCCAGGACGGCTGTGTGATTGGTTTCAATTCGAGCTGGTTGATTGACTTGAAAACGTCTGATGCTGCAAAGAGCATGATATGTTTGTAAGTCAATCAATCATAGTAGTGATTGCCCCAAACCAAGTGCACAGCCGTACACCAACAGGCTTTTCGGTCACTACCCAGACGGCTTATGTCCGTCTTGGTAGAGATTTCATAGCCATTGAACTCTTGCCCCCATTGGGGTGAGGTGCAATTTTTGGAATAAATAACCTAAGTGAGAACTTCAGCCGATGACCGACTGATGCCTATGGGCATCCGGTATGTAGGAACTTATTCGTTCTTCGTAGGTTATTTTGGTCAGACGGCTATGAGTTGACCAATTTGGTCGTTCAATTTTTGCCGTCTGCATGGATACGTAGAACCGACAGATAATCTGTTCTCTGCGACGATTGCACCCGGAGGGGTGTCGCAGGATGCCTTTGTCCATGTTGGGACATGCGATTTTATAAAAAGAGCAACCATCCGGCCATTTTAGCCTCTGGTCTTGTTTGAGACCGGTTGTGTAGCCACTAAACGTTTTTGTGCTTAGTTTCTTAATCAGTGTTGAATTTACACTAAGTATCGAACTTAGTTTTTTAAGCAAACGAGTCTGTCTGGGTATTACCCAGACGGACAGGCAAATATTTGATCATGCTAAGTATCAAACTTAGTTAGATAAATGGAGAATCCGTCTGAGTATTACCCAGGCGGATAGTTAAGCAGTTGAATAAAAAAGTATCCAACTTAAATTGGAGAATCCGTCTGAGTATTACCCAGGCGGATAGTCAAGCAGTTGAATAAACAAAGTATCCAACTTAAATTGGAGAATCCGTCTGAGTATTACCCAGGCGGATAGTCAAGCAGTTGAATAAACAAAGTATCCAACTTAAATAAACAAGGGATCCGAGCGTTATCCAGGCGGATAAACAAATGTAACCTTCACTAATTATCGAACTTAGTTAGGTAGATGGGGAATCCGCCTGGATATTACCCGGATGGATAGTCAAACGATAACTCAAATTTGCAAACAAAGACTTAATCTTCAATAATTGACTCATTGTTTACAAAAAGTTACCTTCTCATAAGTAGTACTTTTTTAGATTGTCTACATTCCAAGTTCTAGGCAGGCGCCTGCCGTCTGGGGTTTCCAGGCGGTACGTGTCGTCCCTTACTTCTTCATAGATCCGGTAGGGACCTTCCCAATTTGGTGTTAGCTTTCCCAATTCATTGGCCCTACCGGTTGCCTTCATTTTTCGTAAAACTAAGTCGTCAACTTTCAAAGGACGCTTGTGTACTTTTTTGTTGTAGGCTCTAGTCATTCTCAGACGGTAAATTTCATGACGCAAGGCGGCATTGCCCCGGCGTTCTTGGAGTGAATCCAATGCCAGGCGCATTGCTTCCCAGTTTGCCTCTTCATCATACAGCATGACTCTGAGAGTCGGCTCGTAGTGTTCGATGGGCAAGACGGCTTCAGCATCGTAAACCATGAGAAAAGGGGTTTCACCGGTTGCCCCTTTCGCTGTTTTCCGGATGGCCCATAGGACATGGATTAATTCTTCTGCCCATAAGCCACCGACTCTTTCTATTTTCTTTTTAATGTCGTCTGAGATGAGTTTGTTGAAAGCTTCAACTTGGCCGTTTGCTTGGGGCCGGCCAACAGATGCAAAATAACTTGAGATCCCCTGATCTCCCAACCAAGTTTTTAGCTGAGGCGTCTCAAACTGAGGACCATTATCAAACACCATAGACATGGGTACCCCGTACCGGGTGATAACATTCTTCCAGATGAAGGAAATGACGTCTGAGGTCTTGATGTTTTTAACCGCCTCAGCCTCAACCCACTTGGTGAAATAATCCACAACCACTAAGATATAGCGCTTTCCGCCTGGAGCAGGCGTGTAAGGACCTAGAATGTCCATGCCCCACTTTGCAAACGGGATTGGACTGTGGATGGCCGTCAGATTAGTAGCCAGACGATGAATAAGTTTTCCAAACTTTTGGCACTTGTCACATTTTTTCACCAATTCCTTGGCGTCTGCCTCAAGAGTGGGCCAAAAGTAATGTCGTCTGGCTCTAACGGCTAGGGACCTGCCGCCTATGTGAGAGGCGCAGAATCCCGAGTGCAAGTCTTCGAGAACTTCTTTCCCCTTTTCTGGGGTGACACACTTTAACAAAGGCTTCAGAAACCCCGCCTTGAAGAGTTCTCCATTTTTCAACTCGAATCTTGCAGCTTGCTTTTTCAGGACGGCTGCTTCCTGTGGCGAATCAGAAGGTGTGCCGTCTGAGAGATAGGCCCGGATGTCATCCATCCAGGTAGAGCTTTGGTCCAGAATTCCAACGGGATCCTCATAGATGCTTCTCTTTTCAAGAACTTCCCAGAAGACTGACCGAGGCGTATCATGGCAGGCGGAAGATGCCAGTTTCGACAATGCATCCGCCTAGTTGTTTTCCGACCTAGGCACCTGATTTAGCCGGAATTCCTCAAGTAGCTTGGTCTCTTCTTTGACTGCCTGAAGATATTTAATCATAGCCGGATGGGTAGCCTCATAACTTCCCTCGTACTGGCTAACAATCAATTGAAAATCAGAGTAGGCGTCAATTTTCATGGCCCCTGCCGCCTTACACATGCGTATGCCGGCTAGCAGGGCTTCATATTCCGCCTCATTGTTAGAGGCCTGAAACTTGAAGCGTAGTGCATATTCAAATCTGTCTCCTTCAGGAGACTCATAAATTACGCCTGCACCACAGCCGGTCTTTGTAGAGCTCCCGTCTACATATACTTTCCAAACCTGATCAAGATTATCCGGAGCCACCGGACGAGTCATTTCTACAATGAAGTCGGCAAACGCCTGACCTTTCACTGCCTTTCTTGGTTCGTAAGTGATTTCAAGGCTTTGCATTTCAATAGCCCATTTCAACATTCTCCCGGATGAGTCCAAGGTAGACATCGGCCGCTTGAGTGGCTGGTCCGTGTAGATCACCACCGGATGTGCCAAAAAGTAAGGCTTCAATTTTTTGAATGCCATATACAAAGCAAGGCCAAATCTTTCAACCATGGGGTACCGGAGTTCAGCCTTTTTAAGAACATGGCTAATGAAGTAAATCGGGAGCTGCACGCCGTCTCGCTTAGTAAGGAGAACGACACTGAGGGCATGGTCTGAGACGGCTAAGTACATGTACAACGTCTCCCTAGGCAAAGGACTGACCAACCTAGGCAGAGAGTGCAAATGCTCTTTCAACCTCTGGAACGCCGCCTCAGCATCATCCCCCCATTCAAATCTGGTCTTCTTCCTGATTGCTTGGAAGAAGTAGAGACATTTGTCACCTGACCGGCTGAGGAACCTCCCCAAGGCGGCCAGGCAACCGGTGAGTCTCTGGACTTCCTTGACAGAACGGGGTGACTTCATGTCTATCACCGCCTGTATCTTTTCAGGGTTAGCCTCTATCCCCCTTTGATCAATCAGGAATCCGAGAAACTTCCCAGACTCAACACCAAAGACGCATTTCTTAGGATTTAACATAACCTTATGCCGCCTAAGGGTGGTGAATGTTTCTCGAAGATCAGCAAGGTGATCCGTCTGCTGTTTGGATTTGACTATCATGTCATCAATGTACGCCTCCACATTCCTCCCAATCTGATTAATGAAGACCGTATTAATCATCCGTTGGAAAGTGGCAGGCGCATTTTTCAAGCCAAACGGCATCACAGTATAACAAAATAGCCCCTGATCAGTGACGAAGGCCGTCTTCTCTTGATCTTTCTTCCACAGGGGTATCTGATGGAAGCCGGAGTAGGCATCCATAAAGCTCATCAAGGCGTGACCGGCTGTAGAATCGACCAGACTGTCGATCTTTGGAAGCGGATAACTGTCCTTTCGACGCGCCTTGTTGAGGTCTGTGTAATCAACACACATGCGCCAGGTCCCATTCGGTTTCTTGATAAGGACCACATTGGCCACCCAGTCGGGAAAAATTACAGGGCCGGATGAACCTGGCGTCTAGCAGCTTTTTAACTTCGGCAGCTGCCGCCTGACTTCTTTCCTCGCCGTGATTTCTTTTCTTTTGCCGGATGGGCTTCTTTTTGGGTTCCACGGCGAGTTTGTGGACAGCAAGATCCGGGCTGACGCCTGGCATCTCCTCCACTTCAAAGGCAAAAATGTCTTTGAATTCCTTCAGCAGAAGGTGCAAGTTTGCACCCAAGGTAGCATGAGCTACCGTCCCAACCTTAACAGTACGTTCTAGACGGCTGTCGTCCAGAACGAGATCAATGCTTTCGCCAGCCGGTTGGGGACGGAGCTCATCTGACCGTTCACCGGTCAGTGATTGATATTTTTTCTCTTTCTTCACCTCCACCAGCAGGGGAGCCTTTCTTTTCTTCCCGGCTGCTAATGGGACAGGAGCTGGGTCGGCATCCTTGACGTTGTCAAGGTCTATTGGTTCCTGTCTGCCTGGGGTCACAGTATCTCAGACGGCTGAGAGATAGCACTCTCGGGCCGTCTTCTGATCCCCATTCAAGGAACCAACAGAGCCGTCATCCCTCTCATACTTGATGAGCATGAGAGATGGGATGATTACGGCCTTGACTACGTTGAGGGTTGGCCTGCCAAGGATGATGTTATAGGCGGTCAACTCCTCAACGACCAAGAATCTGACGACCATATGTCGTCCCTGGCCTTTCTCTCCCAGCCGGATGGGTAAGTCAATTCTCCCGGCTGGGTAGACCATCCCACCCCCAAAACCAACCAAGGGGTGGGTGACCGGATGCATGCTGCCGACGTTGTATTTCAGCTTTTGCAGGCACCGGAGGCTGATGATGTCTGATGAGCTACCGGTGTATAAGGATCCGTCCAACCAGCTGGTTGGCAACCTTACATTCGATGACCACCGGTTCATCATGCGGGCGGCGGACGCTGCCCCTGTCCTTCTCAGTGATCAACACGTCTGGGAAGGAGGAGCTGGCTTCCGCCTGCTCATCATCATCTTTGTCCATCTTTCGAAGATGGCTCTTGGTGCCCTGGATGGTAGGGCCACCACAGGAGAACCCGCCTGCTATGGTGTACACCGGCTCCTTGTCGGTATCCGAACTACTAGCAGGCTGGGGGGTAGTCTTGGAGGACTGACCCTTGTTTTTCTTTTTTGCCCCGGCTGGGGACTTAGAAATGTAGGACTTTAGCAGCCCTTTGTCAGGCAGACGGTCCAACGCCCGCTGAAGACTAAAGCAGTCGTTGGTGTCATGGCCAACTTCCTCATGGAACTGACAGAATTTATTTTTGTTCCGTGACTGGACAAAACTCTTCATAGGATTCGACTTCTCAATGGACATCCAGTCCTTTACCTCCATGAGGATGGAGTTACAATCTTTGTTAAACTCGTACTTGGGGACGTACGGTTTAAACTCTTTCTTTTTCTTCTGGGACGGTTGGTCAGACTCAGTAACCGCCCAGACTTCTTTTCTTTTCTTGCTCTCTTCTTTGTTTTTGGCCGGCTGAGCTGACCGGCTGACTTTCTGTTTGTCGGACTTCTTAGAGTCCGGCTGGCTACCAGGCGAGCAGAGGTCGGTAGCTTGAATGTAGCTTTCCGCCTCCCTGAGGGCCGCCTGTAGGGTAAAAGCCCCTTTTTTTTGACAAGGTCGAACTTAAAAGTCGACCCGTCTCTCAGACCCTTGAAAAAGTCTGTAAAAGCTACCTCGTCAGACAGTCCTTGAATCTGAATTCTTATCAGATTGAACCGCCTGACATATGAGCGCAGCCCTTCTTTCTCTCCCTTCTTAACAGTGCTCAAATCAAGGCTTGTTTTCTTAGCAGGGATGTTCATTGAGAAGTTGGAAGCAAACAGGAAGGCAAGCTTCCTGAAGCTGTCTATGGACCCGGCTGGCAGGTTGCCAAACCATTGTTGGGCAATGCCCTTCAATGTAGCCAGAAAGCATCGACACCAAGTGGCATCATCCAACCCCTGCAGATACATGAGGTTGGTGTAAGCCATGAGGTGGTCTTCCGGATTGGTGGTGCCATCATAGGTACCAACCAACACATTCTTAACCTTGGACGGCTGTGCCGCCTCGGTTATCTCTCGAGTGAACGCAGAAGGTTGTTCACCCAGGCGCAGCAGACGAAGCTGCCAGTCCAATGGCTGGACATTTGGATATGCCGCCTGACCCCCAAAGAAGGCCGGCTGCATGAAATGAGGAGAATACTGCCCGTAAGCCTGAGTAGGCACATACGGGACAGCTCCAATCATATGAGGGCCAGAATGGACGGTATTACCGCCTGTCTGACTCTCATGCAAGGAGGGTGCACTCCCTGCAGAAATGTTGTTGAAGCTGTCTGGAAAGTTCGACGTTGAAGCCGACTCAGACAGCGATTGATTCCTCTTCCGGTTAATAATTTCCCGGGCATCAAGAGTTGATTTTTTACTTCTCACCGGCTGTTGGGGCCGGCGAGTGTTATTCGTGTTCCTCCCAGGAAGGAGAATTTTAGACCAATCAATGGTCCCGGCTGCCTTCTCCTTTGGATGAGGAGTAGGCTGCCGGTTTCTGACTGACTTCCCCTTCTCTGGTGGAGTCTTCTTAGCTGACTGACCTTTACTTGGGCCAGCCCGGCTTTTGGTGATCAGCTCTGTAATTTCACCCTTGAAACTAGTCATGAACCTCATGAGTTCGTCTCGGGTGACAGGGGCTGATCCTGCTGCCGTTTGGGTTGCCCCTTCCGGCTGCCCAGTGGGTCTGCTCGGACCCGCATGGGAGGCGCCCCGCTCCAGAGTCTCTCTGGGCCGGATGCGCTTGACTCTGAGAGAGCCGTCCTCGGCTGTAGAGGTTTCGACCTGAGGATCCTCATCCTCCTCATGGTCGGTAAAGACTTCTGGGTCTTCGCCCAGACGGTTAGGAGGTAAAAACTCTTGAACCATCTTCGAGGTACTCTCCCCACAGACGGCGCCAAATGTTTTGGGTGTTTTTGTCCCTCGGGAGAGTTACAACACGAAGAGTGATCCGAGATGAGCTGTACCTGCAAAACAAACGGAGACACCTGTTGGGTGGTGCTCCGCCTCCGACGATCAAGTTAGTAACTTGAAAAGGAATAAAGAGTACGGAAATTTAGGTGGGTATCTGCTCGGATTCCAAGCTCAGGTGTTTCTCTGATGTAAGAGAATGCAGGTGTATTAAATGATAAAACGTTTTTTTCTCAAAATGAGGGGTATCTCCCTATTTATAGGGTCTTTGGGAGTTGTGCCCCTGATTAGGTCACTGAACCCTAATCATTGGTGGGCTGCGCCGTTTTCCCTTATTTTCTGGAGTGACACGTGTCAAGCAGGGATTGGTCCACTTTGGGCCATTCTGAGGCTGACACGTGTCATCCTCTGATTGGACCACGTGGCGGGGTAAAATTACCCTAAACAGTATCGGCTCGTAGCACTCAAGGCATACGATACATCCGGCCTAGTACATATCATGGCATACATGATTGATCCAATAAGCAAAGCATATGGAATACGACTCATCCTTTCTCGCTCATCAGGTGTCTTTGGACACTGCTTCTTGCTTAAGGTTATGCCATGTGACATGGGTAGGTGCCCTCTCTTAGCTCCTTCCATTTGGAATCGAGCTAGTACCATATCGATGTAAGTACTTTGACTCATTCCTATCATCCTCTTTGATCTATCCCTATAGATCTTGATGCCTAGTATGTACTGAGCCTCTCCCAAGTCTTTCATTGAAAAACATTTCCCGAGCCAAGCCTTTACAGACTTTAACAACGGAATGCTATTTCCAATGAGCAAAATGTCATCGACATATAAGACTAGGAAGGATATGTCACTCCCACTAACCATCGGTTAAGGGCTGCTTGAGTTACCTCCTCATTGGAAGCCTCGGGCATTTCCTCATCAAGGACATACTCTTTCTGTTCTTGCATAAGAACGATGCGCAAATTCCTTTGCCAATCAAGGAAATTGGTACCACTCAACTTCTCCTTGTCGAGAATTGAGCGTGATGAAAACTGGTTGTTTGAGGTACAAGACATGATTCTACAATTGAAAGAATTTTAATGAAAAACCATTCAAAATTACTTAAATAAGATTGAATTTTATTCATGCAAATTTTCAATACTTATTTAACGTCTTATTTACACGTAAAATTGTCCCTTTTTTGTGAAAATAAGGCGATTCCAAGATCCGAAGAAACAAAGAGTGGTTAAGCATGCTTTGGCTTGTCTTAACACTCAATCTTCTAGGGTAAGCATTGCCTCACTAATGGCTCTAAGCCACTCTTGGTTAGACAATCATCGCATCTAATGCATCTTTGACGATGTATCTCTTTTGCCACGGTATGTGAGGACTCCTCACTCATACCGATGAGTTAAACCAAAACCAACGTGCACACCCGGTGTGCCTTATGAGCCTTGGAGAAGTGATGGCACCTCGCTTTGGCGTAGCCTACCATCACCCTCGTTCGGTTGGTAAGTGTTGTTTTGGAAAGGCAAGTTTGACTCAATATTATTAGGGACCTAGGATTTCTATGTTGGTTGATTTAAGTGAACTTAACTAATCATTGCAACATAAAGAAAACCTAAACATGCATCTAACGAATAATTCACATGTATATAAGCATAAAATATAAAGCGAAATTATAGAAGCATATTGGCAACTAGCATGACCCCTTCAATTCTTCAAATCTTCAAAAGGTCTTCATTTGCAATTCAAGGCTTTGTCTTCCAAGATACGCCGTCTTCAAGACTTAACCAAACTATGCAAATACTAGTGTCTACGACTAGGAATAATCTAAATATTAGGGTACAAAAATACTTAACGGTGCGTAGACCGTATTTAGATATACAAAAATACATAACGGCACGTAGTCCATATTTTCTATCCTAATCAAGTCCCACTAGTTGCCATTTCATAAAACCCGTGAGAGAGAATATATATTCCATTCATCCATTCACTATTTGTGAATGGCGCATGCAATTTACAATATCAAACAAGTAAAATGCATTTAAACAACGCGCGCACTAGTAAGTAATCTAGGTGGTTAAACCGATTAACACGCCTAATTAAAACTAGTCAAAGTTGTTTAACCGATTATGTAATTGACGTCATTAATAATTGAAGCTCCCACTAAATTTCGCATTTCCCTTAATTAATCCAATTAATTAAGTCGGTAGCACCCAAACTTGTCAAAATAAAATTTTGCTAATGCCGCTCAAAACCGAGGCCTAGCCTCCCAAAATTATAATTAAAATAAACAAAATTAATTAAAATAAATAAAACGGCAAAATAAGCAATATTAAGCCAACCACATTTCAAGTGGCTTTCGCTTTAAGCGTTTTGCCAAGGAAACTCGAATAATCGCGGCTCATGCAAACCAAGTATACTACGGCTATTCACCTCACCGCACCAAGCATATGCAAACACAAAAAACTGCACACACACGGTCCGCGGCAAGCAGCCATGGGCTGCTGCCACTGCCGCACGCACGCGCACGCACAGCCATGGCTGCTGCGGCCGTGTGCCGCTGCCGCGCGTGTGGCCCCACGCAAGGCGGGGCAGCCACATGCGGGCTGCTATGCAGCCCGACTAGCCAAGGGTGGTTCTTTGCCTCGTTTTGCGTGCCATGGCCTCGGGATTTGATCCCATTTCGTGAGACATAATTAATTAATTCTAAATTAATTTTAGAACTAACTTAATGAGCAAAAAATAAAAATTTTAAACAAGTCTAACTTAATAAAATTTCAAAGTGCAAATAACCAAAATAATTCCAAGAACCATTCTTAATTAAATTGGTTTAGCTTGGTGCAATAACAAAGTTGAGGCAATTTCTCACTTTTAATTTAATCAATTTAAATTAAACTTGAGAATTTGACAAAGTAAGGAGAAGTTGGAAAAATATGAACTTTAATGTTCAAATGAAAATTCCAACATCTAAATTTTGTGAATCCTTGAAAATTATATCTTCCAACATGAAGATATCCAAATTTCTATCACAAAAATTGAAACTTTATGTTTCCAATCAACTCTAAATGATTAAAACAACAAAGTTTAACACAAAATAACATGGAATTTAGTGGTTTTTAAAGTTTCAATCACTTATCACAAATAAAGATTGAATCTTTAACACTTAGGAAGCCTCAAAACAAAAATTTTCACACCAAAAAGCAATTAGTTTGCAATTATGTGAAAATAAATCAACCTTTAAGCATCAAATACTACCAAGTAAGTGTGCTTTAAGGGGACTTAAAAATGCTAAAAAATAATGCAAATAATCAACCATATAATCAACAAGTTATGCCATTAATTTCAAGGTTAGAAAAGACTTAAAACTTTTCGTCAAAAACAAAAAATCCCTCGAAAAAGGCATTTGTGGTCAGAATTTGGCTAAAATCACTGACCCTTTGGGAAAAAAACCTTTCCAGAACACCTTTTCCACCCAAAATTCACTATTTTTGGGCGAAAATCTGGGTTCTGGGCCAAATTCGACATTAAAACGGGATTAAAATAAATAAAACCGAGCTACTAATCTAATTAACAACTTAAACCAGAAAAATAAGCCAAAATAAACCTTGAAAAACATGATTATAAAAATAAACGAGCGGGACTCCGATACCGCTGTTGGGGTTTGGTGAGTCCGACTCACCGCGGAAACAACCCCGACCCAAGGAACCACTCGTAATTAATAAAACCATAAAGCATAAATAAATAAGCACAAGAAAAGGAAGAACGAATCATACCCTTGAAGCGAGCTTCGCCCTCTCAAAACGGGCTCTTACTTGAAAGCCTTGAGCACCGCAAATGCCGTGTGTTTTGGGTGTTTTTGTCCCTCGGGAGAGTTACAACACGAAAAATGATTCGGGCTGAGCTGTACCTGCAAAACAAACGGAGACTCCGGGTGGTTGGAGCTCCGCCTCCGACGGTCAAGTTAGTAACTTGAAAAGGAATAAAGAGAACGGAAATTTAGGTGGGTATCTGCTCGGATTCCAAGCTTAGGTCTTTCTCTGATGTGAGAGAATGCAGGTGTAATAAATGGTAAAACGTGCCCTCAAAAAGAGAGACATCTCCCTATTTATAGGGTCTTTGGGATTTGTCCCCCTGATTAGGTCACTGAACCCTAATCATTGGTGGGCTGTGTCGCTTTGCGGCTTTCTCGGGATTTGGGCCTGAAGGCCGCCTTTTTCCCTTAATTTCTAGAGTGACACGTGTCAGGCATAGATTGGTCCACTTTGGACCAATCTGAAGCCGACACGTGTCGTCCTCTGGTTGGACCACGTGACGGGGTAAAATTACCCTAAACATTTGCCCCTCACAGATGTGACGTGGCACGCCACGTGGCATCTGTGACATGTGTCACGCTCCGATTGGTGGTAATTTTACCATAAAGAAGTAACCGTTCACCTTCCGAGTAAATTACGGAAATGCCCCCATATTTACCCTCTATATATAGCCGTTTACCCTCATAATTTTGTACGTTTACAAAAATTTTCTAGGGAGAAAACTTTGAGAGAGAGAGCAGAAGTCATCCGTTTGAGTCAGACACAATCAAGAGCGACAGCTCCGCCTCCACCTCTGAAAGCAGCGATGACCTTCCCCCGCTTGAGGATAGCGAGGAGGAGGAGAGGAAGAAGTGGAAAGAGAAGGACGACCCCTTCAACATCCACGTCTCTGCTAAAGACCGGCTCCAAATGGAGGAAAACTTAAAAAACTTTACACAAATGCACCCGTTAGGAGACGGGTATAGAATAAGAGTGCCGCCTGAGAATGGCACCATCGCCTGGGAGGATGATCAAGAGAACGCCAACAGCTACTTTGGGTGTTATGAGGCGACGTTCAAGGCTGGTCTTCGCTTTCCCCTTCACCAGGCAGTGAAGGCAATATTGAGAGGCTACGGTCTCGGGATCTGGCAACTTACCCCCAACTCTTGGACAAATATTTTGGGGTACGTTGCCGCCTGCGAATTTCAGGAGCTCAACCCCGGCTGGGAGGCTTTTGCCAGCGTGCACTATCTCAGCCGAAGCCCAGGCGGCTGGAGGGCGTGGTACACTCTAACCACGCATCCTCAATACATGATGACCTTGGAAAAGGTCTCCAAATTTGACGCCTGGAAGCACAGGTTATACCTGATGTCAGCTCCCAGTAGGTGGGAGAATTATGAATTCCGCCAATATAATAAGAAACCCAACCTGATGGGTTGGAAGTGCGCTCTTCCCCGGATCCCTGAGGAGGATTTTGACAAGATAATTGAGGCAGACTTTTTCGGCCTCACAGACGTGACCTTGTCAACCGGGGAAACAATAAAAGTTCCCAAGAACTGGATCCCTAAAAGCGCTTGGTTCAGGGATGAGTGCTTCCTAGCCGCCTGCGGGCTAGGGCACATGTTTACCAAACGTATGCGCCTAAGTTTATATCTGCATGTAGTGCTTTTGTACCAGAATTGATTTATGATACTAATGAATTTCTTTCTTTTTTACAGAAGAAGCTTTAGACATGTTGCCAACGGAGAAGACTCCCCAACGATCCTCTGCACTCATCCGCAAACAGCTTGCGGAAAAAGTTGCGGCTGAGGTCAAGGCCAAGGTAATAAACGCCTGACCCTTTCTTAAATTGGTCTTAAATATTATTTTTCCCGGATGCTAACTTTAACTTGGTTATTTTTGCAGGGGGGAGAGGTTGGAAAGACGTTTGAGAAGCAACTCAAACGAGCTAGGGAGGAGACCCCCTCCGTTCTCAACAAAACGAAGAAATCCACCTCCGCCTCAACTCCTGGCGCCTCAGCCAGGAATCAACAATTACGGATAGCGGGGCGAATCGAGAGGGTAGGCGGCAGCCTGGGCCTCGACCTCGTTAACCCCGTAACAGCGACCGGAGGGTTCACCACGCCTACAAGCGGTTCCCGCTTGGCTGGCTCTGAAGGTAAGAACTCTTTTGAATCCCCGCTTGAGCTGGGGTGGCCTTTGCGGGTGAAATCCCACTCTCAACACACGTCATCTTCAGACGGTCGGCAACAAATAGGTGCTGCCTTAGTTTTGCACTCATCACGTATTGATTGTGGTGCAGATCAATCTCCCCGCTGGCCAGAAGTCCAGAAGCATGCCAAGGCCATGCTTGACGCCGTCCGGAAGAGGGATAAAGACAACATCCCTGGGATAGAGACGTTCAATCTGGAACGCATTCTATCCCTTCTAGCTGAGGTAAGAAACTTGCCAATTTTATTTTTTCCAAGTGTTTTATCCCGCCTGCAATATTCATACCGCTTGCTTTTTTGCAAGGTATGCTGTGGGTGGACGGGCTCAAACGTCCTTATTCTCGAAAACGGGAAGAGGTAAAAAGGGCCAAGAAGTCCGCCACAGACGCTGATAATATTGCTTTACACTCGACTATCGTAAATGAACTTGAAGCTAAAGCAATCATAATGACACAGGCGTCTAGAATCCAGCAGCGGGAGGCGGATCTGAAGACGGCCAACCTGCGGGCGGGCGATGCTGAGACGGCCCAGAAGAAGGCAGAGGAGAACCAGAAAAAGGCGGATGAGAGCGCACAGAAGGCTAATGAGGAGCTCAAGAAGGCCCAAGCGGACCTTGGCACACTTCAGGGTGTTTCTGAAGAGAATACCAACCTGAAGACCAAGGTTGAGAGGCTGGAGAAGGAGGCTGCTCAGGCTCAGATAAACTTTGCAGCAACCCTGGAGGCGGAGCAAAACCGTCTAGTTGCTGAGAGTGACGCTGACAATGACGCCCGTATGAAGATCGCCTGGGCTGCCTTGTACCCAGAAGTGGATTACAGCATCTGGGCACTGGCTCACAGTTATGCCGAGTACGTGGTGTACTTGAGAGACAGAGGTGAGCCAGAGCCTAAGTCCTTTGAAGCCTGGGCCAACTCTAACAATGAGATCCCCGCGCCTGAGCAACCTGGTCCCGGTGAAGCACAAGAGATTCCTTCAGACGGTAAGGAAGAGGACCAGGTGGAGCCGCCTGCAGGCCAGAAGTGAATTTTCAGCGGCAGTATGCCAACTCTGTTTTTCGTTTTTCTTTTATTCAGCGGCAGTATGCCAAAACTTGTTTTTCCGGCCTGCGTGCCGAGTACCTTTGTATTTACCGGTTGTGGAGCCGGGTTAATTAAAAATTTCTCCTTTCTCCCGGACAGGGTCCGGTTAACATTTAATTCACTACAACCGTTTGGTTGGGTGGAATTTTAATGAATGGACCGACTGAGTCGGTTTTGCTCATCTTGCGTTTGCATTTGAATTTCAATTATTGCGAATTTTAATTTTTCATTTTTTCCTAACTTATTAAAAGCATGCGGCGATTTGTTGCCTAACTTATCAAAATCCTGGCTGTCCTTGCCCCTGGACGGCTGTGTGATTGGTTTCAAGTGGAGTTGGTTGATTGACTTGGAAACGTATGATGCTGCAAAGAGCATGATACGTTTGTAAGTCAATCAATCACAGTAGTGATTGCCCCAAACCAAGTGCACATCCGTACACCAACAGGTGTCCAGTCACTACCCAGACGGCGTTTGTCCGTCTTGGTAGAGATTTCATAGCCATTGAGAGTGAAATTTTGGAATAAATAACCTAAGTGAGAACTTCAGCCGGAGACCGATTGATGCCCCAGGGCATCCGGTATTTGGTAACTTGATCGTTCATCACAGATCATTCTGGTCAGACGGCTATGAGTTGACCAATTCGGTCGTTCAATTTTTGCCGTTTGCATGGGTACGTAGAACCGACAAACAGTCTGTTCTCTGCGACGATTGCACCCGGAGGGGTGTCGTCGGACGCCTTTGTCCATGTTGGGACAGGCGATTTTATAAAATGAGCAACCATCCGGCCATTTTAGCCTTTGGTCTCGTTTAGGACCGGTTGTATAGCCACTAAGCATTTTTGTGCTTAGTTTTTAATCGTTGAATTTACACTAAGTGTCGAACTTAGTTGGTTAAACAAAAAAGCCTGTCTGGGTATTACCCAGACGGACAGGCAATTATTAAATCATACCAAGTATCAAACTTAATTAAATAAACAAAGGATTCATCTGAGTATTACCCAGGCGGTCAAACAAATGTAACCTTTACTAAGTATCAAACTTAGTTAGGTAAATGTAGAATCCGTCTGAGTATTACCCAGGCGGATAATCAAAAAACAACAAAACAATTTTGCAAACAAAGTATGAATCTTCATTAATTGACTTACTGTTTACAAAAAACTTACATTCTCAGAAGTAGTACTTTTTCAAATTGTCTACATTCCAAGTTCTAGGCAGGCGCCTTCCGTCTGGAATTTCCAGGCGGTAGGTGCCGTCTCTTACTTCCTCATAGATCCGGTAGGGGCCTTCCCAATTTGGAGTTAGCTTTCCTAGCTCATTGGCCCTACCGGTTGCCTACATTTTTCCGTAACACTAAGTCGTCAACTTTTAAGGGACGCTTGTGTACTTTCTTGTTGTAGGCTCTAGTCATTCTCAGACGGTAAATCTCATGACGCAAGGCGGCATTGCCCCTGCGTTCTGGGAGTGAATCCAATGTCAGGCGCATTGCTTCCCAGTTTGCCTCTTCATCATATAGCATGAGTCTGAGAGTCGGCTTGTAATGTTCGATGGGCAAGACGGCTTCAGCACCATAAACCATGAGAAATGGGGTTTCACCGGTTGCCCCCTTCGCTGTTGTCCGGATGGGCCATAGGACATGGATTAACTCTTTTGCCCATAAGCCACCGGCTCTTTCTATTTTCTTCTTAATGCCGTCTGAGATGAGTTTATTGAAGGCTTCAACTTGGCCGTTTGCTTGGGGCCGGCCAACAGATGCAAAATAGCTTGAGATCCCCTGATCTCCCTACCATGTTTTTAGCTAAGGCGTCTCAAACTGAGGACCATTATCAAACACCATAGACATAGGTACCCCATACCGGGTGATAATGTTTTTCCAGATGAAGGAAATCACGACTGAGGCTTTGATGTTTTTAACCGCCTCAGCTTCCACCCACTTGGTGAAATAATCCACAGCCACCAAGATGTAGCGTTTTCCGCCTGGAGCAGGCGTGTAAGGACTTAGAATGTCCATGCCCCATTTTGCAAACGGGATAGGGCTGTGGATGGCCGTTAGATCAGTAGCCGGACGGTGTATAAGTCTGCCAAATTTTTGGCACTTATCACATTTCTTTACCAACTCCTTGGCGTCTGCCTCAAGAGTAGGCCTAAAATAGTGTCGTCTGGCTCTGACGGCTAGGGATCTGCCGCCTATGTGGGAGGCGCAGAATCCCGAGTTCAGGTCTTCGAGCACTTCCTTCCCCTTTTCAGGGGTGACACACTTCAACATGGGCTTAAGAAACCCCGCCTTGAAGAGTTCTCCATTTTTCAACTCGAAGCTTGCAGCTCGCTTTTTCAGGACGGCTGCCTCCTGTGGCGAATCATGAAGTGTACCGTCTGAAAGATAGGCCCGGATGCCATCTATCCAGGTAGAGCTTCGGTCCAGAATTCCAATGGGATCTTCATAGATGCTTCTCTTTTCAAGAACTTCCCAAAAGACCGACCGAGGCGTATTATGGCAAGCGGAAGACGCCAGTTTTGACAATGCATCCGCCTGGTTGTTTTCCGACCTAGGCACTTGATTCAGCCGGAATTCCTCAAGTGCCCCGGCCTCTTCTTTGACTGCCTGAAGATATTTGATCATAGCCGGATGAGTAGCCTCGTAGCTTCCCTCATACTGGCTAACAACCAATTGGGAATCAGAGTATGCGTTAATTTTCATGGCCCTTGCCGCCTTACACATGCGAATGCCGGCTAGTAGGGCTTCATATTCTGCCTCATAGTTAGAGGCCTGAAACTTGAAGCGTAGTGCATACTCAAATCTGTCCCCTTCAGGAGACTCGTAGATTACGCCTGCACCACAGCCGTTCTTTGTAGAGCTCCCGTCTACATACACTTTCCACACCTGATCAAGATTATCCGGAGCCACCGGACGGGTCATTTCAACAATGAAGTCGGCAAACGCCTGACCTTTCACTGCCTTTCTTGGTTCGTAAGTGATTTCAAGGCTTTGCATTTCAATAGCCCATTTCAACATTCTCCCGGATGAGTCCAAGGTAGACATTGGCCGCTTGAGTGGCTGGTCGGTGTAAATCACCACCGGATGTGCCAAAAAGTAAGGCTTTAGTTTTTTGAATGCCATATACAAAGCAAGGCCAAAATTTTCAACCATGGGGTACCGGAGTTCAGCATTTTTAAGAACATGGCTAATGAAGTAAACTGGGAGCTGCACGCCGTCTCGCTCAGCAAGGAGAACGGCACTGAGGGCATGATCTAAGACGGCTAAATACATGTACAACGTCTCCCTAGGAAAAGGACTGACCAACCTAGGTAGAGAATGTAAATGCTCTTTCAACCTCTGGAATGCCGCCTCAGCATCATTCCCCCATTCAAATCTGGTCTTCTTCCTGATTGCTTGGAAGAAGTAGAGGCATTTGTCGCCTGACCGGCTGAGGAACCTCCCCAAGGCGGCCAGAAAACCGGTGAGTCTCTGCACTTCCTTGACAGAACGAGGTGACTTCATGTCTATCACCGCCTGTATCTTTTCAGGGTTAGCCTCTATCCCCCTTTGATCAATCAGGAATCCGAGAAACTTCCCAGACTCAACACCAAAGACGCATTTCTTTGGATTTAACATGACCTTATGCCGCCTGAGGGAGGTGAATGTTTCTCGGAGATCAGCAAGGTGATCCGTCTGTAGCTTGGATTTGACTATCATGTCATCAATGTACGCCTCCACATTCCTCCCAATTTGATCAATGAAGACCGTATTAATCATCCGTTGGAAGGTGGCAGGTGCATTTTTCAAACCAAACGGCATCACAATATAACAGAATAACCCCTGATCAGTGACGAAGGCCGTCTTCTCTTGATCCTTTTTCCACAGGGGTATCTGATGGAAGCCGGAGTAGGCATCCATAAAGCTCATCAAGGCGTGACCGGCTGTAGAATCGACCAGACTGTCGATCTTTGGAAGAGGGTAACTGTCCTTTGGACACGCCTTGTTGAGGTCTGTGTAATCAACACACATGCGCCAGGTCCCATTCGGTTTCTTAATAAGAACCACATTGGCCACCCAGTCGGGGAAGTTACAAGGCCGAATGAACCTGGCGTCTAGCAGCTTTTTGACTTCGGCAGCTGCCGCCTGACTTCTTTCCTCACCGTGGTTTCTTTTCTTTTGCCGGATGGGCTTCTTTTTGGGGTCCACGGCGAGTTTGTGGACAGCGAGATCCGGGTTAACGCCTGGCATCTCTTCCACTTCAAAGGCAAAAATGTCTTTGAGTTCCTTCAGCAGAAGGTGCAAGCTTGCACCCAAGGTAGAATGAGCAACCGTCCCCACCTTCACAGTACGCTCCGGACGGCTGTCGTCCAAAGGTATATCAATGTTTTCACCAGCCGGTAGGGGACAGAGCTCATCTGATCGGTCACCGGTCAGTGATTGCTATTTTTTCTCTTTCTTCACCTCCACCAGCAGAGGTGCCTTTCTTTTCTTCCCGGCTGCTGGTGGGGCAGGCGCTGGGTCGGCATCCTTGACATTGTCAAGGTCTATTGGTTCCTGGCCGCCTGGAGCCACAGTGTCTCTGACGGCTGAGAGATAGCACTCTCGGGCCGTCTTTTGAGCCCCATTCAGGGAACCAACAGTGCCGTCATCCCTCTCATACTTGATGAGCATGAGAGACGGGATGATTACTTCCTTGGCTACGTTGAGGGTTAGCCGGCCAAGGATAATGTTGTAGGCGGTCAACTCCTCAACGACCAAGTCAATTCTCTCCCAGCCGGATGGGTAAGTCAATTCTTCCGGCTGGGTAGACCATCCCACCCCCAAAACCAACCAAAGGGTGGGTGACCGGATGCATGCTGCTGACGTTGTATTTCAGCTTTTGCAAGCACCGGAGGCTGATGATGTCTGATGAGCTGCCGGGTTCAATAAGGATTCTTCCAACCAATTGATTGGCAACCTTACATTCAATGACGACCGGGTCATCATGCGGACGGCGAACGCTGCCCCTGTCCTTCTCAGTGATCAAGACGTCTGGGAAGGAGGTGCTTGCAGACGCCTGCTCATCATCATCCTTGTCCATCTTTCGAAGATGGCTCTTGGTGCCCCGGAAGGTAGGGCCACCACAGGCTAACCCACCTGCTATTGTGTAGACCGGCTCCTTGTCGGTATCCGAGCTACTAGCAGGCTGGGGGGTAGTCTTGGAGGACTGACCCTTGTTTTTCTTTTTTGCCTCGGCTGGGACTTAGAAATGTAAGACTTCAACAGCCCTTTGTCAGCCAGACGGTCAAGCACCCGCTGAAGACTGAAGCAGTCGTTGGTATCATGGCCGACCTCCTCATAGAACTGACAGAATTTATTTTTGTTCCGTGTCTGAACAGAACTCTTCATTGGATTCGGCTTTTCAATGGACAACCGGTCCTTTACCTCCATGAGGATGGAGATGCAGTGTTTATTAAACTCGTACTTGGGGACGTACGGTTTAAACTCTTTCTTTTTCTTCTAGGACGGCTGGTCAGAATCATTAACCGCCCAGATTTCCTTTCTTTTCTTGCTCTCTTCTTTATTTTTGGCCGGCTGAGCAGACCGGCTGTCTTTCTGCTTGTCGGACTTCTTGGAGTCCGACTGGTTACCAGGCGAGCAGAGGTCGGTAGCTTGAATGTAGCTTTCCGCCTCCCTCAGTGCCGCCTGTAGGGTAAAAGCCCCTTTTCTGACTAGGTTGAACTTAAAGGTCGACCCGTCTCTCAGACCCTTGAAAAAGTCTGTAAAAGCTACCTCGTCATACAGTCCTTGAATCTGAATTTTGATCAGATTGAACCGCCTGACATATGAGCGCAACCCTTCTCTCTCTCCCTACTTAACAGTGCTCAAGTCAATGCTTGTTTTCTTAGCAGGGATGTTCATTGAGAAGTTGGAAGCAAACAGGAAGGCAAGCTTCCTGAAATTGTCAATGGACCCAGCTGGCAAGTTGCCAAACCATTGTTGGGCAATGCCCTTCAATGTAGCTGGGAAGCATCGACACCAAGTGGCATCATCCAACCCCTGTAAATACATGAGGTTGGTGTATGCCATAAGGTGATCTTCCGGGTTGGTAGTACCATCATAGGTACCCACCAACACATTCCTAACCTTGGTCGGCTGTGCCGCCTTGGTTATCTCCCGGGTGAACGCAGAAGGTTGTTCACCAAGGCGTAGCAGACGGAGCTGCCAGTCCAGTGGCTGGACATTTTGATATGCCGCCTGACCTCCAAAGAGAGCCGGCTGCATGAAGTGAGGGGGATACTGTCCGTAAACCTGAGTAGGTACGTACGGTACAACTCCAATCATGTGAGGGCCAGAATGGACGGTATTACCGCCTGTCTGGCTCTCATGCAAGGAGGGTGCACTCCCTGCAGAAATGTTGTTGAAGCTATCTAGAAAGTTCGACGTTGAAGCCGACTCAGACAGCGATTGGTTTCTCTTTCGATTTATGATCTCCCGGGCATCAAGAGATGACTTTTTACTTCCCACCGGCTGCTGAGTCCGGCGGGTGTTGTTGTTCCTCTTAGGGAGAAGAATTTTTTACAAATCAATGGTCCCGGATGCCTTCTCCTTTGGATGAGGAGTGGGCTGCCGGTCTCTGACTGACTTCCCCTTCTCTAGAGGAGTCTTCTTCGCCGACTGACCTTTACTTGGGCCAGCCCGGCGTTGGGTGATCAGCTCTTTAATTTCACCCTTGAAACTTGTCATGAATCTCATGAGTTCATCTCGGGTGACAGGGGCTGATCCTGCGGCCGTTTGGGTTTCCCCTTCCGGCTACCTAGAGGGTCGGCTTGTATCCGCCTGGGAGGCACCCCGCTCCAGAGTGTCTCTGGGCCGGATGCACTTGATTCTGAGAGAGCCGTCTTCAGCTGTAAAGGTTTCGACTTGAGGATCTTCATCCTCATGACCTGTAAAGACTTCTGGATCTTCGCACAGACGGTTAGGGGGTGGTACAGACTCTTGAACCATCTTCGAGGTACTCTCCCCACAGACGGCGCCAAATGTTTTGGGTGTTTTTGTCCCTCGGGGGAGTTACAACACGAAGACTGATCCGGGCTGAGCTGTACCTGCAAAACAAACGGAGACTCCGGGTGGTTGGAGCAACGCCTCCGACGGTCAAGTTAATAACTTAAAAAGGAATAAAGAGAACGGAAATTTAGGTGGGTATCTGCTCGGATTCCAAGCTCAGGTCTTTCTCTGATGTGAGAGAATGCAGGTGTAATAAATGGTAAAACGTGCCCTCAAAAAGAGAGACATCTCCCTATTTATAGGGTCTTTGGGATTTGTGCCCCTGATTAGGTCACTGAACCCTAATCATTGGTGGGCTGTGCCGCTTTGCGGTTTTCTCGGGATTTGGGCCTGAAGGCCGCCTTTTCCCTTAATTTCTAGAGTGACACGTGTCAGGCATAGATTGGTCCACTTTGGACCAATCTGAAGCTGACACGTGTCGTCCTCTGGTTGGACCACGTGGCGGGGTAAAATTACCTTAAACACCGTGCCTCCAACGGTATCCACCCACAAAGGACGAACAAGACTTTTTAGGTCCGCTACCTTGGAGTTAGCAAGGTCCGACCAAAACCCAAGTGTTAATGGAGTTTAAGAGTTTTTCCTAAAATATGGAATGCTCTTTCTAACTCCCACTCAAGCACTTAACTCCAAATCCCATGTTTGGTATTTATAGAGGAAAGTATGAGTGGAAATTTCTATCCCATCAATGTGGGATCATGAAATTCCACAAATTAATTTAAAGTTAAATTAAATTAAAATTGCAAACTAATAATAAATCTACAAGTGGCATTACCACGTAAAATGGGTTGGTGAGGACCACATAGAGAGTAGGGGACCATACTTGCTCCCCACTCAATACTCTCCTTGTGCCACATGTCCTTACCCACTTGCTCCCATATTCCTCAAGCTTCCCCATAGTGACCGGCCCTATGGCCCAGCCACGAGCCCAGCCCCGCACCAAGATGTGGGCTGCTGCTGTGCGCGCAAGCCACGCACTTGGTGCGGGTTTGCTGCTGAGCGTGGCTGCTAGTGCGTGCGCTGCTAGCACGCCTGGCTTGCGGCAGCTAGCTGCTGCACGCACCACGTGCACGCGGCTGCTAGCTGCTGCTGTGCGTGGCTGCTAGCACGGTGCGCTAGCACGCACCTTGCCAGCCATGCTAGGCTCGGCTTAGTGCGCTTGCTAGCCACCTATGCTTCGACATTTTTGCTCCTAGCAATCGGATGCTCGGGGCACTCTGATGCTAGGGGTATTTTGGGAATATGGTCGATTTATTATTATTTTGCGCGTCTCGTCTTTTTATTATTTTTGACTCGACTTTCGACGATCGGTTTCGACGCTCCAAGCTCGAATTACCGACATCTAAATATTTAACACTCGGGCGACGAATTAATTTCTTCCGAATTAATTTGTCGAGTCGGTTCGTATATTTTGCTTGGGTGTGACCCGAAGGGTTCAGTCAAGATTAAGCTGTAATATTAATTATATTAGTATTACTGATCGGAAGCGGCCTCCACCCAGGCATTCCGATCACTTTACCTTACTAAATATATTAGCTTTCTACTAATTCTAAACCCGCTATCAGAATAATACACTTGTTCGAAGGACACCATTCCTTTCAGATCCCGCTGTCGAACAACAGTGGCACGAAGCTAAACTCCAGTCCTGTGATGAGACTGAAGTCAGTAGGAGTGACCATCATCTCACCCCAAGGGAAGTGGAAAGTGTTGGTGGTGTCCCAAAAGAACTCCACCAGAGCACGGACTACATGGTGACCCCCGCTAGAGGCAACCATTGCCTCAGAGGTCTCGAACAGCGCAGTAAGACCGCAAGACTCCCATAGAAGTCTCGTCTGATCATCTTTGGCGATGTACATCTTGTACAGATCGCCCAAGTCGTCACAGCCAGAACCATGACAACGCGTCTTCCCAACAGTGATGCCCCGTCTCACCCTCTCAGAGATATGGTGGATGAGGGAAAAGTACAAAGTCCGCTCATCCCACTCAGGGAGTCGACCAAGCGAAGTGGATGGCTTGGCATCGTCCTCTACGGGCTTGTGCTCCCGTCGAACGTCTCGGGACCGTGAACCCGAACCTCACTGTCTAGCCATGTTACATTGTGCAGAATTATTATAAATTAAGGTTTTATAGTATCTAAGGTTTGCCTAGCCGCATGATACTATGTTCGCAAAAAAACAGAGTACGTAGTACTAAAATAGAGCACAAATTCAAATTGAGCATGCACGACATTTTTCAAGCAATCAAACAATTTCTTGCAATACTATGGTAATTATTGTGACAAATTGGACAAGAATTGCTAGCAAAAACATAAAGAACAAGCCACATTGTTTTCCCGACCTTAAGAGGTCCAACAATGGCAATTTGTTCATTTTTTCACCAAATTAAGTCAAACAAGTCTCAAATTACTCCCAAGGCAATATATAAACATAATCAAGCAATTTCATGGCATAAAATTTGACAAACAAAGAGAATAAAGCATTCTAAGTTTCGAGTTTTCAAGAAATTCGGGAATAAACACATGCAAAATTCATTAAAACTTGCGTGAGTTTGAAGAAAACTTACATAGATCGGGAAAATGGATGGAATAAGCTTTGATTTGCAACAAATTTGAGCGAATTTGGTTGAGAAACAAGCAAGAACAGACCAAACGAAGTTTTGAGAATTCTCAAGCAAGAAACACGAGCAACAGCAGCGGAAATGATTCTAGCGCCAAGGGCCAGACCTTGGCGTCAATCGATAAGCGTAGCGTCTGGCGCTAGCTCCAGCGTCTGGCGGTACAACTAGATTATTGGCACTGATGTTATTTCAGCGGCGCCAGAATGTTCAGCCACTCAGTACGGTTGTTCCAACTTTTTGCAATATATTTTGGGTTCCTTGGTACGCCAGTTAGCCCCTCTAAGCAATTTGACACGATTTTTAGTAATCGGCTTGATTACATAAAGTGATCGACTTGATGAAAGATCGTCTCACTTAGCTTAAAGCGCCTAAGCATTATCTCATCGCAAAAGGCACCGACATACTGGTCCATTCGGAAAGGCACCGACATATTGGTTCATTCATTCAGCAAGAGGCACTGACATACAGGTTCACAAGCAGTAAAAGCGCTGACGTACAGGCATAGCAGAAGCAAAGTTCAAGCGAACTTTTAAAGATCGACAAGCGGAGATCTTCGGTAATCTTCTTTGGAAAATTATCGCAAGAAATGAGGATAGCTTCAAGCAAGGATATCTTCGGCGGCATTCCCTAGATTGCGGAGAGTTGTCACAAACAACTGAAGGTGATTTCAAGCGAATTTGTCTTCGACCGTGTTCCCTAGGATGTGGAAGATGGTCACCAAGCGGAAGAGGATCGTTTCAAGCAAAGCGATCTTCGATAGTGTTCCCTGGTTTGTGGAATATTATCATGGCGGAATTGGAAGCAGTTACAAGCGTAGCAGTTTTCAAGCAGGAAGGCATTCTCTAGTTTGCAGGAGGTCATCAAAACAACAAGGATACAGCAACAATTCGGTTACTCTCCAGAGACGTGTGCTCGACGGTGCAAGATACGCGTTTCTTAACTCTTTTATCTGTTTAACTAACGCTAGTTTGCAGGTATCGGCTTTACAAGAATGATTTAGGATCGCAAAACGTTCTGAATCATTCTCCGTCCCTATCGCTACTTTGACTTTTGTTTTCAAAACTTGCGTTTCTCCAAACTCAGTCAAAGTGGGGGCTTCTGTAGACACCCATTTGTGTCTCCCCAAAACCAAACCCAGTGATGAGTACCTTTCACGTCAAATCATAATCGAATGAAGTGAAAGTGTGGAAAGTTTAGTGTTGCGAATAGTTTTAATTTCTTTTATCTTCTCTCTGTTTTTGAAAACCTATTTTGAGAAAACAGCCAATCCAGTTTGGTTGGTCCATGATATGGGTCCAATAGTAGTGTAGTTGGATAGGGCTTGAAAAGACCTTTCCAACGATATATTATAAGCCCAATTCCAAGGAATATTGAGGAAATTATGGCCAATTCACTAAACTGGGCCCGGTTTGAGCCTTATATGCGGCCCAATGATCTAGAGGGGGGCCTAATATAGATTTATCATTCCTAATGCAATTAGGAATGGTTTTAGTCTCCTAGATTCTTCTAGAAGGTTCTTTTCATTCCTAATTTAATTAGCATTGATAAATTGACTTTTGTTGACTTTTAGAGTTTTTATCAGAATAAAAGAACGTTTTTTGAGGAAAATACGATTTTATCCTCCTGTACGGAAATTTCTATCTGATTTTAGAAAACGCGTCAAATTCTTAGTCAGCGCCAAACGCCAGCAGTAGCGCCTAACACTACGCTTGGCGCCTAGCGCTAATCCCCGTTTTACGCGTCAGAACTCTGTTTTGATTTTTATATCTTTTTGGTTGATTTTCTTTATAAATAGCGTTATAAAAACTCCGTTTTCATTCACCAACTCTCATCAAGATTTTCTTGATTACTCTCTCTCTCTTTTCTAAACTAGTTTTTTCACAAATATAAAAATTCCGCATTCATTAGATTTAGAAACACCTAGCCAAGTTCGAAGTTGTCTTCGCTCTAGACGTGAAAGGTTTAATTTATGAGGGTTTGGTCCTAAATCTCTCTTTCAATTATTTAATTTAATTGTTTTAATTATTATTTTCCTTGAAGTTACTAACGTGTGTATTTTGTTATTAGAAAGAGGTACGAGGCATCCAAGTAAGTGTTTTAATTGTTTACATTGTTATTATGATATAGAAATCATGCTTAGGTTGTTATTTTGATTCCTAGTATCATGTTAGGATGTTTTATTGCTTCCTAGTATCATATTTGGGGTAAAGAATATAATATCAATTATGATTTCTATGATGCCTTTTATTGTCTTTTCTAGTAGTATCATGTTAGGGCTAAAGATTTTATTTTTATTGCTTAGTGACATGCTAGGGTTTGTTATTAATCTTGTTAGTATCATGCCTAGGATCTTGCTATTATTATGCTTTAGCATGATTATTATTATTAATATTATTATTATGTTGCTTGATATTTATTGTTATTGCTTGATCACGCCTTTTACGCATGTTTAAAGGGAATTTGTACTTGTAATCACGCTTAATAAGATAATTAATAATCTTGTTAGGGTTAATTTGATTATAACTCAAGTGATCACCAATAATAGTTTTATTTGTGCATTAATATTCAACCAACATAGATAAACAGGTTTAGGGTTAATCCTATTGATTGCATGTTAGTCAGAAAGCGCACATGAATACGATCAGAATAAAGTAGAGGCCTATTATTAGGGCAGGTTCAATCTCTTTTAGGTTGGATTTGTACCTTCATCCCCGAAACCTATTTGGTTCAAGACCTTATGGAGTTGACGATCTCTTGGATCGTTAAGGGGTGTAAACTTCACCTCGTGAACGGTTTACAAGTTTCTAAAAAACTTGTTGGCGACTCTTTTGCTCTATCTTCTTTCCCTTTGGACGCCACCGTACTTTAGTGTATGATCACAGTGGGGTTCAAGCTAGGGATTAACGCTTGAAATATTCCCTACACCAGCAATCACAATAAATCTACATACAAGCAGATAATCACACAAGAAAGAGCTATAGGGAATTTAAACAGGATTATAATGTTGTTTGATTAATTAAGTTAAGTGAATATGTTAGTGAAGAGTTCATGGTAAACTCTTGTATGTATGTACGTGTAGCAACCCCAGAAACAAAGGTGTGAAGCATAAGACTGCCATCTTCATTTAGTGAATTTACAGGTGAACAGCTAAACATATATACCCCAGTAAATTAGATGCAGCAAGTAGACAGGACGATGCATGGTTACTTATACAGCAAGTAGACAGGACGATGCATGGTTACTAATAACAGGAGTATGTATTATGGCAAAGTTCATATGGAATGTGTTAATCAAACATGTTCTCTACCAGAGTTCACATCAACTTGAAGAGGTTATTGTTATTCTAGCGTGCGTAACATTTCTGGAGAGAATTTTTTTCACTTACACCACAAAATGGATCATCAATTTTAGTCTTCTCCTCCTTTTAATTTACATGTACTTCGTCACTAAAATGATTCTTGCAACGAACATTGCAATATAACATGTATCCTTGAGCTAATTAAGTTACAAAATTAACGATGTAGGCTAAACTTTGTCACGTCGCTTGACATGAGCCCCAATGATTCAGCCACAAAAAGTCCTCGATCATGTTGGCTCATGTAGCCAACCCCACTAATGGGACTAAGGCGTACAAGCAGGAGAAGAATAACAATGCAAAATACTTGTAACAGCCAGAGAATATATTTAAGCTCTCTTAATTCAATTCACTTCTTCTTGCCCTTTTTCATGTCATTAGGGCCCATGCACATCCAAATGTCATTGCTGACTACATGGCAAGGCCGCTTGAGTTCATGATTGTAGGCAATGAACTAGTTCCTACAACACTTGATCAAATCATCACTAAAACAGTGCAGTGAGCTCTTCTATGAACTATTCCCTATCCCTTTGCTACCAATACTTACTTTGTTAACTCACACTGATTCATTTAGGTTGATAACACTGTCTAAGAAGAAGTTTACACACTCACAATCACAATTCCGGATACACAGTTAAGCAACATAATTGCTTATATTGGCGGTGAAGGTTATGATAAGCGATGTGGCGTTGCTGCAAATGTGCCATTTTTCTACCCACATTGCCCTAACAAAAAATGTACTTCCACTGAAAGGTACATTTCAGCATCCTTATATAGTGCAGCCAAATACTACTCTTAATTAAAATGCACTAACACTGGCACATTTCCTCTGACTGCCTTTGGTCCAGTGTGTGAGAAAATCCTCAACCTGACTACATTAGAGATTTTTTACAGGAAAAATAAGGTGCCTAATCAATTCACACTAATATCTTATTTAGTAAAATCACCTGCTTCTATCCATCTTAGTCATGACACCATCTTCTGTTTCTCTTAGGATGATTGGAGTGACTTTGATCACCTTGCTGCAGCTCTGAAGAACACACCAACGCACATCATACTTTATCCAACACAGTCATTGAATATATTTGAGGCTCTAATCAAAACACATCGTTCCTGATAAGGTTTGCTTATCAATTTGGGTTGTGTTCTTGTTTCAGACCTTCTTGATTGATCTTAACATGCTGGTTATTCTCTTACTACTTGCCAAACATTGTTTCTTGTGATTAGCATTTAAGCCTGTTTTTGTTGCTGTAGATGATATGAACAACTTAATGTTTCTGCCTTGCATTCACTTTGACTTAGGCTTACAAACAATGTCTCTTTTGCATGCTTAACTAATGCATGAATTCAGCATATTCTTGTATTATATACTCTTATGTTTTACAATCAATGCATGCATCCTGCTATGCATTTCAAGTTTCACTTTTTTAAATTCCAAATTAACAACATATGTTAAAGCTACTGTTGTTGATTTGGGTATTTTATACCCTGCCAAGTGGCCTAATCAGAGCATGACACGTGTCACTGGAGGGGGCACTTAGTTGGACCATCCAGCTGGTGACACGTGTCGAGCAGATATTGCCCCCTGGGATTGGCGGCTTTCAAGGCCCAAATCCCAAGGGGCCCTTAAAAAACGGCGTGCCCTAATCCCTAGGTTACCAGATCCTAGGGAGGGCACACTTTCCAAAAGGACCCTATAAATAGGGACATTCTTACATTTATGACAAGACAGAGAATATACACGCAATACGAGACAACACGTCACTTACCACAGAGCTGTCGTTTTCAAGGAACACACAGCACTTTACTTGAGCTTGGAATCCGAGCAGATAAACTTTACTTCCGCACGTTTTATTACCAAACACTTACTAACTTAATCTTCGGAGGCGGACCACCGACCATCCGGCGGTCCGTTTGCTTTGCAGGTCCAGGCGTCCTTTGTTGAATCCAGTCTCAGTGTTGTAACTCTCCCAAGGGACCAAAACCCCCAAAACATTTGGCGCTGTCTGTGGGGAGAGTACCTCTGAAATGGCTTCAAAAGCACCTGTACCGAACCCAGAGGCCAATCGGCCTCCAGAAGATGTAGAGGTCCAAACGGATCATGACTCAGGTGACGACGCTGATGTCGAAACCCATGTGGATCCAAATGGATCCCTCATCTCTAAACGCATCCGCAGTAAGGAGAGGCGGAAGCGCCACCATGACCAGGCAGGCCCAAGCAAAACTGCTGGTCAGCCAAAGAAGCCCTCGGGGCGGCCAGTTGATCCTTCCTAGGCGGCAGGATCGACTCCCGTCACTCGAGATGAACTAATGACACTCCTGAGCAGCCTCAGGGGTGAAATCAAACAACTCGCCTGCTCCTAGAAAGGAGCATTCGGCCAAGAAGCCAGCCCAAGCTGGCAAACAGAAGTCGGTCAGGGACCGTCAGCCAACTCCTCATCCTGCCCCTAAGGAGAAGGCCTGGCCCCAGTTTGACCTTACTCGGCTCCATTTCCCAGAAATGGGAACAAGAAAAGCCATCCGGCACATACAGCCGGATGGTAGCAAGAAAACGTTCTCTGACGCTCGGCAATACATTGAGGAGAAGAGAACCCAACTATCAGAGTCGGCTTCAACGTCGACTTATCATGATAGCTTTCGGAATACCTCTGTGAGGTGTTCCCAGTCTGTACATGAGACTCCAGCAAGCAACCAACGGGTTCAGTCTGGTCCTTATATGATTCTGTCGGCCCAGTACATGGCACAACCATTGTACCAGGCGCCAGTTTTACCTTACATGCAACCTGCCCTCTTTGGAGGATAGGCGGCATACGGCTATCAGCCGATGGACTGGCAGCTTAGGCTGCAACACCTTGGAGATCAACCCTCTGCTTTCTCTTGGGAAATAACTGAAGCCGTACAGCCGGCTAAAGTTAAAAACGTTCTGGTTGGAGCCTATGACGGGACCTCCAACCCAAAAGACCACCTGCTAGCATACACCCACCTCATGTATTTACAAGGGTTGGATGATGCCGCATGGTGTCGTTGCTTTCCAGCCACCCTGAAGGGCATAGCCCAGCAGTGGTTTGGCAATCTGCCGGCTGGTTGCATAAATAGCTTCAAGACGCTTGCGTTCTTGTTTGCTTCAAACTTCTCTATGAACATCCCTGCCAAAATGACAAGTCTTGACTTGGGCAATGTACAGTAGGGAGATAGAGAAGGCTTGCGTTACTACGTCAGGCGATTCAATCTGGTCCGAATCCAGATTCATGGGCTGTCTGATGAGGTCGCTTTCACAGACTTCTTTAAGGGTCTGAAGGACGGGTCTACTTTTAAGTACGAAATCGTCCGCAAACAAATCTTTACTCTGCAAGGAGCCTTGCGAGAGGCGGAAGCCTATATACAGGCGACCGACATCTGCTCCTCCAATAAGCAGTCGGACCATAAGAAGTCCGACCGGCAGAAGGAGAGTCGGCCTACTCAGCTGGCTCCTAAGCCAGAAGAGAGCAAAAAGAAAAAGCAAGTCTGGGCCATTGATAACTCTGATCAACCGGCCCAGAATAAGAAAAAGGAGTGGAAACCGTACGTCCCAAGGTACGAATTCCACAAGGACTGCTGCTCCATCCTCTTGGAAATTAAGGATCGGCTGACTCTTGAAAAGGTGACTCCTATGAAAGGTTCCGCTGAAAATCGGAACAAAAACAAGCATTGCCATTTCCATGAGGATGTTGGCCATGACACGAACGACTGCTTTAGTCTCAAGCGGGAGCTCGACCGTCTAGCCGACAAAGGACAGCTGAAGTCCTATGTGAAGTCCAAAGTGACTTCAAAGGCAAATCCGGGGCAGTCCAAGAAAAAGACTCCCCAGCCTGTTGTGAGTGCCGAAACTGATGAAGATCCGGTATACACCATAGCAGGCGGATTTGCCGGTGGTGGCCCGACCATTCGGGGCACCAAGGACCATCTGAGAAAGATGGTCAATTCTGTTGAGGAAGGGGATGCGGCAGGCACATCCAACTTCCTTAAAGTTGTCATCACCGAGCAGGACAGAGGCAAAGTCCGTCGGCCGCATGATGACCCTGTTGTCATTGAGTGCAAGGTCGCCAACCAGTTGGTTGGCTGAATTCTGATTGACACAGGAAGCTCCTCTGACCTCATCAGCCTTAAATGCTTATCCAATCTCAAGTACAAACCGGATAGCATGATGGAGGTCTCCCACACCCTTATTGGGTTTGGGGGAGGACTTGTGCACCAAGTCGGACGAATTGACTTACCTGTCCGCCTGGGAAGCAGGGGAGACGGTCGGCACATGACCATCCGTTTCCTAGTGGTTGAAGAGCTCACAGCTTACAACCTCATCTTTGGCCGTCCCACTCTTAACGAGTGTAAGGCTGTCATCATCCCTGCTCTCATGCTACTCAAGTATGAGAAGGATGATGGAACAGTAGGCTCCCTTAATGGGGACCAAAAGACGGCTCGAGAGTGTTACCTCTCGGACGTCAAGCCCGCGATCGTAGCATCCGGTCGGGGCAAGAAAACAATCGACCTCGACGATGTCGAGGAAGAAAAGTCGGCCCCACCAGCCGAAAAGAAAAGAAAGACTGATCAGCTGGTGGTGGTAAAAAAAGAAAAACAATAGCAATCACTGACCGGGGAGCGGTCGGATGACCTCCGTCCCTAGCCTACTGGTGAACACATTGATATCCCTCTGGACGACAGCCGTCCAGAATGGATTGTTAAGGTGGGGACGGTTGCATTTGCAAAGCTGGGTCAAAGCCTTCACCAACTGCTGAGGGAATTCAAAGACATATTTGCCTTTGAAGTGGAGGAGATGCCAGGCGTCAGCCCGGATCTTGTCGTCCACAAACTCGTCGTGGATCCTAAAAAGAAGCCCATCCGGCAAAAGAAAAGAAACCACGGCGAAGAAAGAAGTCAGGCGACAGCTGCCGAAGTAAAAAAGCTGTTAGATGCCAAGTTCATTCGGCCGTGCAATTTCCCTGAGTGGGTAGCTAACGTTGTGTTAGTAAAAAAGCCGAGTGGAACTTGGCGGATGTGTGTTGACTACACAGACCTCAACAAGGCATGTGCAAAGGATAGTTATCCATTGCCTAAGATTGACAGTTTAGTCGACTCAACAGCCGGACATGCCTTGATGAGTTTTATGGACGCCTATTCAGGTTTCCATCAGATCCTCCTGTGGAAAAAAGATCAAGAAAAGACGGCATTCATCACTGATCAGGGGTTGTTTAGTTATACGGTGATGCCGTTTGGTTTGAAGAATGCGCCTGCTACTTTCCAACGAATGATTAACACGGTCTTCATTAATCAAATCGGAAGGAATGTAGAGGCGCACATTGATGACATGATTGTCAAATCCAAACAACAGGCGGATCATCTTGCTGATCTCCGAGAAACATTCGCCACACTCAGGCGGCATAAGGTCATGCTAAAACCCAAAAAGTGTGTCTTTGGTGTTGAGTCTGGGAAGTTTCTCGGATTTTTGATTGACCAAAGGGGAATAGAGGCCAACCCTGAGAAAATAGAGGCGGTAATCTACATGCAGTCGCCCCGTACTGTAAAGGAAATGCAAAAATTAACAGGTTGTCTGGCGGCCTTGGGGAGATTCCTCAGTCGATCAAGCGACAAGTGCCTCTACTTCTTCCAGGCAATCAAAAAGAAGACCAACTTTGAATGGGGGGATGATGCAGAGGCGGCCTTTTAAAAGCTGAAAACTCATCTGCACTCTTTGCCGAGGCTTGTCAGCCCTTTGCCCAAAGAGAAGCTCTTCATGTACTTAGCCGTCTCTGATCATGCCCTCAGTGTCGTTCTCTTAGCTGAAAGAGACGGCATCCAGCTCCCGGTGTATTTCATTAGCCATGTTCTGAGAAATGGGGAGCTTCGGTACCCCATGGTTGAGAAATTCGGCCTTGCCCTTTACATGGCCATCAAGAAGCTAAAACCCTACTTCTTGGCGCATGCGGTAGAAGTCTATACTGACCAACCGATCAAACGTCCACTCACAACCCTGGAGTCTTCTAGACGAATGCTTAAATTGGCGATTGAAATGCAAGGATTAGAAATCACTTACGAACCAAGGAAGGCAATAAAGGGGCAAGCATTTGTTGACTTTATTGTCGAAACGACAAGGCCGGTTGTACCGGACAATACAGACCAGGTTTGGAAAGTGTTTGTGGATGAGAGCTCCACTGTGAACGGCTGTGGTGCAGGGATTATCTGTCAGTCTCCTGAGGGAGATAAGTACAAATACGCACTACGGTTCAAGTTCCAGGTCTCTAACAATAAGGCCGAGTATGAGGCCCTGCTGGCCGGCATTCGGTACTACAAGGCGGCAGGGGCAAAGAAGATAGCCGCCTGCTCTGATTCTCAACTGGTCATACTCCAAGTCAATGGGACGTACGAGGCCACTCATCCGGCCATGATTAAATACTTGCAGGCGGTCAAGGATGAAGTTGGGACACTTGAAGAATTCAATCTAACTCAAGTGCCCAGGTCTTCAAATAATCAGGCGGATGCTCTGTCCAAGCTGGCATCATCCGCCTCCTGTGAAACGCCTCGGTCAGTTTTCTAGGAGTTCATGGAAAGAAGAAGTATATCTGAGGAAGACCCCATTGGAATTCTTGACCGAAGCTCAACCTGGATGGACAACATCCGGGCCTATCTTGCAGACGACACGCTCCCTGACTCACCACAGGAGGCGGCTGTTCTGAAAAAATGAGCGGCTAACTTCGTGTTGCGACAAGGAGAACTCTTCAGGGCTGGTTTCTGAAACCCCTGTTGAAGTTTGTAACCCCTAAGAAGGGTAAGGAAGTCCTCGAAGAGTTGCATTCGGGATTCTGCGCCTCCCATATAGGCGGTAGATCCCTCGCTGCCAAGGCCAGGCGGCTTTACTTCTGGGCAACTCTGGAGTCGGATGCAATGGAAATGGTAAAAAAATGTGACAAGTGTCAAAAGTTTGGCAAGCTCATCCATCGTCCGACCACAGACCTGACGGCCATCCACAGCCCAATTCCCTTTGCCAAATGGGGCATGGACATACTTGGGCTTTACACCGCGGCTCTAGGCGGCAAGCGCTACATATTGGTAGCTGTGGATTACTTTACCAAGTGGGTAGAGGCGGAGAAGGTCAAAAACATCAAGACAAAAGACGTTATTTCCTTCATCTGGAGGAACATTATCACTTGCTTTGGGTTGCCCATGACTATGGTTTTTGACAATGGTCCTCAATTTGAGACGCCTCAACTCAAGACTTGGCTAGGAAAGCAAGGGGTCTCAAGCTTCTTTGCATCAGTCGGCCGGCCTCAAGCAAACGGCCAGGTCGAAGCCTTCAACAAGTTAATCTCAGACGGGATTAAAAAGAAAATTGAACGGGCTGGTGGTCTTTGGGCGGATGAATTACCACACGTCCTCTGGTCCATCAGAACGACTGCTAAAGGGGCAACTGGAGAAACCCCTTTTCTCATGGTGTATGGTGCAGAAGCTGTCCTGCCCATTGAACACTATGAGCCGACTCTTCGAGTCATGTTATATGACGAGGAAGCTAACTGGGAGGCCATGCGGCTGGCATTGGACTCACTTCCAGAGCGTAGGGGCAATGCTGCCTTACGCCATGAGATTTACCGTCAGAGAATGACTCGAGCTTACAACAAGAGAGTACACAAGCGTCCTCTCAAAGTGGGGGACTTTGTGCTACGGAAAATGGAGGCAGTCGGTAGGGCGAATGAGTAGGGAAAGCTAACCCCAAATTGGGAAGGCCCCTACCGAATCTATGAGGAATTAAGATACGGCACCTACCGCCAGGAAGACCCAGACGGCAGGCAGCTGCCTAGAACTTGGAATGTAGACAACTTGAAAAAGTACTACTTCTAAGTATGAATATAAAGACCTCAATTTTGTTATCTCAAGTTTTGTTAATGAGAATATGCCTTCATTTCCCAACTTGTCTTTTTATTTAAGTTTCTTAGTGTCGCCTGTACAAAATACAGACGACCAATGCGTTTGGAAAGCGTCTGTTCCAACAGCAAGAAATGAGGATAGCTTCAAGCGAGGATATCTTCGGCGGCATTCCCTAGATTGCGGAGAGTTGTCACAAACAACTGAAGGTGATTTCAAGCGAAGTTGTCTTCGACCGTGTTCCCTAGGATGTGGAAGATGGTCACCAAGCGGAAGAGGATCGTTTCAAGCAAAGCGATCTTCGATAGTGTTCCCTGGTTTGTGGAATATTATCATGGCGGAATTGGAAGCAGTTACAAGCGTAGCAGTTTTCAAGCAGGAAGGCATTCTCTAGTTTGCAGGAGGTCATCAAAACAACAAGGATACAACAACAATTCGGTTACTCTCCAGAGACGTGTGCTCGACGGTGCAAGATACGCGTTTCTTAACTCTTTTATCTGTTTAACTAACGCTAGTTTGCAGGTATCGGCTTTACAAGAATGATTTAGGATCGCAGAACGTTCTGAATCATTCTCCGTCCCTATCGCTACATTGACTTTTGTTTTCGAAACTTGCGTTTCTCCAAACTCAGTCAAAGTGGGGGCTTCTGTAGACTCCCATTTGTGTCTCCCCAAAACCAAACCAAGTGATGAGTACCTTTCACGTCAAATCATAATCGAATGAAGTGAAAGTGTGGAAAGTTTAGTGTTGCGAGGCGGACCACCGACCATCCGGCGGTCCGTTTGCTTTGCAGGTGCAGGCGTCCTTTGTTGAATCCAGTCTCAGTGTTGTAACTCTCCCAAGGGACAAAAACCCCCAAAACATTTGGCGCTGTCTGTGGGGAGAGTACCTGTGAAATGGCTTCACAAGCACCTGTACCGAACCCAGAGGCAAATCGACCTCCAGAAGACGTAGAGGTCCAAACGGATCATGACTCAGGTGACGACGCTGATGTCGAAACCTATGTGGATCCAAATGGATCCCTCATCTCTAAACACATCCGCAGTAAGGAGAGGCGGGAGCGCCACCATGACCAGGCAGGCCCAAGCAAAACTGCTGGTCAGCCAAAGAAGCCCTCGGGGCGGCCAGTTAATCCTTCCCAGGCGGCAGGATGGACTCCAGTCACTCGAGATGAACTAATGACACTCCTGAGCAGCCTCAGGGGTGAAATCAAACAACTCGCCTCAAAGAAGTCGCCTGCTCCTAGAAAGGAACAGTCGGCCAAGAAGCCAGCCCAAGCTGGCAAACAGAAGTCGGATAGGGACCGTCAGCCAACTCCTCATCCTGCCCCTAAGGAGAAGGCCTGGCCCCATTTTGACCTTACTCGGCTCCGTTTCCCAGAAATGGGAACAAGAAAAGCCATCCGGCACATACAGCCGGATGGTAGCAAGAAAACGTTCTCTGACGCTCGGCAATACATTGAGGAGAAGAGAACCCAACTATCAGAGTCGGCTTCAACGTCGACTTATCATGATAGCTTTCGGAATACCTGTGTGAGGTGTTCCTAGTCTGTACATGAGACTCAAGCAAGCAGCGAACTGGTTCAGTCTGGTCCTCATATGATTCAGTCGGCCTAGTACATGGTACAACCATTGTACCAGGCGCCAGTTTTACCTTACATGCAACCTGCCCTCTTTGGAGGACAGGTGGCATACGGCTATCAGCCGATGGACTGGCAGCTTAGGCTGCAACACCTTGGAGATCAACCCTCTGCTTTCTCCTGGTAAATAACTTAAGCCGTACAGCCGGCTAAAGTTAAAAACGTTCTGGTTGGAGCCTATGACGGGACCTCCAACCCAGAAGACCACCTGCTAGCATACACCCACCTCATGTATTTACAAGGGTTGGATGATGCCGCATGGTGTCGTTGCTTTCCAGCCACCCTGAAGGGCATAGCCCAGCAGTGGTTTGGCAATCTGCCGGCTGGTTGCATAAATAGCTTCAAGACGCTTGCGTTCTTGTTTGCTTCAAACTTCTCTATGAACATCCCTGCCAAAAAGACAAGTCTTGACTTGGGCAATGTACAGCAGGGAAATAGAGAAGGCTTGCGTTCCTACGTCAGGCGGTTCAATCTGGTCCGAATCCAGATTCATGGGCTGTCTGAAGAGGTCATTTTCACAGACTTCTTTAAGGGTCTGAAGGACGGGTCTACTTTTAAGTACGAACTCGTCCGACTTGGTGCACAAGTCCTCCCCCAAACCCAATAAGGGTGTGGGAGACCTCCATCATGCTATCCGGTTTGTACTTGAGATTGGATAAGCATTTAAGGCTGATGAGGTCAGAGGAGCTTCCTGTGTCAATCAGAATTCAGCCAACCAACTGGTTGGCGACCTTGCACTCAATGACAACAGGGTCATCATGCGGCCGACGGACTTTGCCTATGTCCTGCTCGATGATGACAACTTTAGGGAAGGTGGATGTGCCTGCTGCATCCCCTTCCTCAACAGAATTGACCATCATTCTCAGATGGTCCTTGGTGCCCCGAATGGTCGGGCCACCACCGGCAAATCCGCCTGCTATGGTGTATACCGGATCTTCATCAGTTTCGGCACTCACAGCAGGCTGGGGAGTATTTTTCTTGGTCAGCCCGGATCTTACCGTCCACAAAGTCGCCGTGGATCCTAAAAAGAAGCCCATCCGGCAAAAGAAAAGAAACCACGGCGAAGAAAGAAGTCAGGCGATAGCTGCCGAAGTAAAAAAGCTGTTATATGCCAAGTTCATTCGGCCGTGCAATTTCCCTGAGTGGGTAGCTAACGTTGTGTTAGTAAAAAAGCCGAATGGATTTTGGCGGATGTGTGTTGACTACATAGACCTCAACAAGGCATGTCCAAAGGATAGTTATCTATTGCCTAAGATTGACAGATTGGTCGACTCAACAGCCGGACATGCCTTGACGAGTTTTATGGACGCCTATTCAGGTTTCCATCAGATCCCCCTGTGGAAAAAAGATCAAGAAAAGACGGCATTCGTCACTGATCAGGGGTTGTTCTGTTATACGGTGATGCCGTTTGGTTTGAAGAATGCGCCTGCTACTTTCCAACGAATGATTAACACGGTCTTCATTAATCAAATCGAAGGAATGTAGAGGCGCACATTGATGACATGATTGTCAAATCCAAACAACAGGCGGATCATCTTGCTGATATCCGAGAAACATTCGCCACACTCAGGCGGCATAAGGTCATGCTAAACCCCAAAAAGTGTGTCTTTGGTGTTGAGTCTGGGAAGTTTCTCGGATTTTTGATTGACCAAAGGGGAATAGAGGCCAACCTTGAGAAAATAAAGGCGGTAATCGACATGCAGTCGCCCCGTACTGTAAAGGAAGTGCAAAAATTAACAGGTTGTCTGGCGGCCTTGGGGAGATTCCTCAGTCGGTCAGGCGACAAGTGCCTCTACTTCTTCCAGGCAATCAAAAAGAAGACCAACTTTGAATGGGGGGATGATGCAGAGGCGGCCTTTCAAAAGCTGAAAACTCATCTGCACTCTTTGCCGAGGCTTGTCAGCCCTTTGCCCAAAGAGAAGCTCTTCATGTACTTAGCCGTCTCTGATCATGCCCTCAGTGCCGTTCTCTTAGCTGAAAGAGACGGCATCCAGCTCCCGGTGTATTTCATTAGCCATGTTCTGAGAAATGCGAAGCTTCGGTACCCCATGGTTGAGAAATTCAGTCTTGCCCTTTACATGGCCATCAAGAAGCTTAAACCCTACTTGGCGCATGCGGTAGAAGTCTATACTGACCAACCGATCAAACGACCACTCACAACCTTGGAGTCTTCTGGACGAATGCTCAAATGGGCGATTGAAATGCAAGGATTTGAAATCACTTACGAACCAAGGAAAGCAATAAAGGGGCAAGCATTCGCCGACTTAATTGTGGAAATGACAAGGCCGGTTGCTCCGGATGATACTAGTCAGGTTTGGAAAGTGTATGTGGACGGGAGCTCCACTGCGAACGGCTGTGGTGCAGGAATTATCTGTCAGTCTCCTGAAGGAGACAAATACGAGTATGCACTACGGTTTAAGTTCCAGGTCTCTAATAATGAGGCCGAGTATGAAGCCCTGGTTGCTGGCATTCGGTACTGTAAGGCAACAGGGGCAAAGAAAATTGACGCCTGCTCGGATTCATAACTGGTCGTACTCCAAGTCAATGGGACGTACGAGGCCACTCATCTGGCCATGATTAAATACTTGCAGGCGGTCAAGGATGAAGTTGGGACACTTGAAGAATTCAATCTAACTCAAGTGCCCAGGTCTTCAAATAATCAGGCGGATGCTCTGTCCAAGCTGGCATCATCCGCCTCCTGTGAAACGCCTCGGTCAGTTTTCTGGGAGGTCATGGAAAGAAGAAGTATATCTGAGGAAGACCCCATTGGAATTCTTGACCGAATCTCAACCTGGATGGACAGCATCCGGGACTATCTTGCAGACGGCACGCTCCCTGACTCACCACAGGAGGCGGCTGTTATGAAAAAACGAGCGGCTAACTTCGAGTTGCGACAAGGAGAACTCTTCAGGGCTGGTTTCTGAAACCCTTGTTGAAGTTTGTAACCCCTGAGAAGGGTAAGGAAGTCCTCGAAGAGTTGCATTCGGGATTCTGCGCTTCCCATATAGGCGGCAGATCCCTCGCTGCCAAGGCCAGGCGGCTTTACTTCTGGCCAACTCTGGAGTCGGATGCAATTGAAATGGTAAAAAACTGTGACAAGTGCCAAAAATTTGGCAAGCTCATCCATCGTTAGGCCACAGACCTGACGGCCATCCACAGCCCAATACCTTTTGCCAAATGGGGCATGGACATTCTGGGGCCATATACAGCTGCACCAGGCGGCAAGCGCTATATACTGGTGGCTGTGGATTACTTTACCAAGTGGGTAGAGGCGGAGGCAGTCAAAAACATCAAGACAAAAGATGTCATTTCCTTCATCTGGAGGAACATTATCACTCGCTTTGGGGTGCCCATGTCTATGGTTTTTGACAATGGTCCTCAATTTGAGACGCCTCAACTCAAGACTTGGCTAGGAGAGCAAGGGGTCTCAAGGTTCTTTGCATCAGTCAGCCGACCTCAAGCAAAAGGCCAGGTCGAAGCCTTCAACAAGTTAATCTAAGACGGGATTAAAAAGAAAATTGAACGGGCTGGTGGTCTCTGGGCGGATGAATTACCACACGTCCTCTGGTCCATCAGAACGACTGCTAAAGGGGCAACTGGAGAAACCCCGTTTCTCATGGTGTATGGAGCAGAAGTTGTTCTGCCCATTGAGCACTATGAGCCGACTCTTCGAATCATGTTGTATGATGAAGAGGCGAACTGGGAGGCCTTGCGCCTAGCATTGGACTCACTTCCAGAGCGCAGGGGCAATGCTGCCTTGCGTCATGAGATATACCGTCTGAGAATGACTCGGGCTTACAATAAAAGAGTACACAAGCGTCCTTTCAAAGTGGGGGACTTTGTGCTACGGAAAATGGAGGCAGTCGGTAGGGCGATTGAACAGGGAAAGCTAACCCCAAATTGGGAAGGCCCTTACCGAATCTATGAGGAAGTAAGAGACGGCACCTACCGCCTGGAAGACCCAGACGGCAGGCAGCTGCCTAGAACTTGGAATGTAGATAACTTGAAAAAGTACTACTTCTAAGTACGAATGTAAAGACTTCAATCTTGTTATCTCAAGTTTTGTTAATGAGAATATGCCTTCATTTCCTAACTTGTCTTTTTATTTAAGTTACTTAGTGTCGCCTGTACAAAATACAGACGGCCAATGCGTTTGGAAAGCGTCTGTCCCAACAGCAGACGCCCCAACCCTTCTGAAGGAGCCTATTGCTTTAGAACAGTCGTTCCTACGAAATTCATTAAGTTAATATCGACACTTAACAAATATTTACTCAACCATTTAAGAGGCCTAAGGCCAGATAAAATAATGATGAGGCCCATGGCCGGATATTAATAAACAAAAGAGACCGAATGGTCACAGTCTGCTCCAACATGAGTCAGATAACCGGCGACGTCCATTCGAGGGAATTCGTCGAGGAGAAGCATCTCCCATTTGGGTAGCACATTGCTCTACAAATATAACAAGCGGCCCTACCGAATTCTAAGGCAGCATTCGCAGTCATTTGTTTTAATCGAAAGTGAAATCTAAAAGGCCTAAATTTTCTAACTGTTCTAGCACAGCTCGAAAATGGTCACTGTTTCATAAGTAGAGGCTAAAGAGGCATTAAGCCGGATGCGCCTGTTTTTGCCCAGGGGCAAAGCAGGCGGAACATTCTTGTTAATATACAAGTTAAGTTAACTACTTAAGCACCTAATGAGGCTTTTGACTGGATGACGCCTGTTCTTTGCTTTTGGGGCAAGACAGGCGGACAATTCTTTTTAAAGACCATTTGCTAAGTTATAAACTTATCTTATCTCAAAGAGGCCTATGGCTGGATGTGCCTGTTTTTAGCTCACGGGGAAAAACAGGCGGAAGATTTCCCCTAGCAAAATTTGCTAAGTTGGAAATTTGAGTTTTGTTTGAGCCAATGGCCGAATGAAAACTTTAAGTTGCCAATTCTGAATGGACGTCTGCCGAATGGTTTGGGGCAATCACCATAGTAATTGATTGACTTAGAAACCATGAATACTCTTCTAAGTATCAATTATTTCTAAGTCAATCAATCCAATAAACCGAAACCACTCGACATCCGCCAAGGGTCAAGAACATTCGCATGGTATACAGGTTATAATACTTAGCTAAAAACATGCAATGAAAAATTCGAAAAATTCAAAAATGCAAGACAACAATATGAATAACTTCAGCCAAATGGCCGAATGATTTAAATTAAAAAGACCAATCGTCATCAGACGACTGGTTAAGATTGTTTTCTGGCAAAGCTAGAGAAATTGTCAAAGTACCCGACCCCTCGGTCGGTAAAGAAACATCAATACTCGGCACGCAGGCCGGAAAAGCAAGTACATGGCCATTCGGCCGCAGAAAAAATAAAAAGCTTAAGTGATCAGGGGAGAGCCTCTTCATTGGCAGCCGGCCTGTTGCCCTTCGGCTGCTCTTCATTATTTTTCTCTCGCTCCTCCACCTGATCTTCCTCCTCTCCACCAGAGGACGACTCCCCAGAAGAGTCGGACCCGGAGCTTTCCTCGGCCTCAGCAGCAGCCCTAGCTTCATTCTCAGCCTCGTCAAGAAGGCGAGCGTTGAATGCTTTGCTGGCTTCATCAAACTTGGATTTCCAAGTCTGATAGTCCGAGTCCGGCTGCACAGCCGCCCAAGTGTCCCGCATGATTGCATCATAGTCGCTCATCATTTGCTTAACAAGAGCTTCTCTCTCTTGTTCAGCTACGGACTCAAACTTGGTCTTCAGCTGATGCTCCTGGTTGGAGAGGCGCTGCTCCAGGCGGCCCACCCTCTGCTTGGCTCTCTCGGCCTCTTCCTTGGCATCCTGAAGAGGCTCGAGCTTCTCCTTAAGACTTGTGATTTCTTTCTTAAGGGAAGTGATGTGCAGGCGGGCTGAGTCTAGATCCTTCTTCACCTGCATATTGGCTTCCGCCTGCGAATACATTATATCAAGCGTCAGAAGCTCATTTTGAGCAATATCAAATTGAGATCGATCCAAGGCGGACTCGGCCCAAGCTTTAGCGGCTGTTACCTCTTTGGACTTATCCTTGAGGGGTTGCCTGAGCCCTTGGACGCGCAGCATGGCCTGCAAATAGAGTCGAATGGTTAAAACCAGGCGGATAAAGACTTGAGCAAAAAAAAAAAAAAAAAAAAAAAAAAGAAGAGAATTGCTTAAGTTAAGACTCATACCTCGCAGAGGTTCCCCAAGATGCCATCCAAGTCCAGAGTGCCGACCCCTCTGACATACGCTTTGTCGTCAGGATCAGCCGCCCTCAGCATGGACTTGGCCATCTGGATTACAGTCGGCCTCTGCACAGGGACTGAGAAGGAAAGAGAGTTAGAAAAATAACACAAATATATCTTAATGGAAGAATAAAAAAGGCAAACGGTTTTTACCGTCGTCTTGTGGTTCCTCCTCTTTCCCCAAACTCCTCCTCTCTCCTGCTGAGCCGACAGCAGTGGTGGGTTGCTTGAAGCCACCCTTCGATGTCCTCTGGACATCCGGTTTTCTGATCCCCCTATCAGCTTCGAAAGAAGAGGCGTCTAGGCCTCTCTTGGGCTTCTGAGCAATGTGCTTCCGGCCGCCCTTGCCGGATGCTCTCACATCACCCGCCCTTGTCTTTTGGATTTTAGTGTCGGATGGTTTTGAGGGAGATTTGGTAGGGGCACCCTACATCAACAAGATAAAAGAAGTCAGAAATCATTCGGTCAAATTTACTATTAGTCAGAAATGGCAAGTATAACAGGTTCTCACCTTGGGGGTGCCGCCAGTTTTCTGATCATCCACCTTGATATGGGTGGTTGCCTCTGCCCTGTTTAGGACATTTGATTTGTATCGAGCAGCAGATACAGCCGGCTTCCTTGAGGCCGAGAGCTTCTCCATTGCCTTGTCTGCAAAAATGAACAAGTGTTAGCACCATCAAACAAGTATTGAAAAGAAAAATGAAATTGCATATTAAACAAACGGCCGACTACCTCTCGGCATTTCAGAGCTTAGCCCACAGGCGGCTAAGAACGTTCCCTCCTTAAAACATTTGTACAAAGGGAGATAGCATTGAGGGGTGACCTCCTTGTCCCCCTCATCATTCGTCCTCACGGATACGGTAAACAACCCTTTGTCCATGATCTCCTCCTTTTCCCGCCTAGGAAGAGGCGGCAATGCACTCCTGCCTGCTAGGAGAGGTGGATTCTTATTCCACCTGTTATACTTTTGGTTCAGGCGGCTGTCGGCAGACTTGACTATGTAAAACTTAGTCCTCCAGTCTTTCCACTTGTTCTCTTTGCCAACATCCATCATGTACCCCTTGCAAGTGGTCAAGGTGTACCAACCCTCACCGCCCCTAGCAGGCGCCCTGCTCAGATAGTGCATGTGGGCGAACGCTTCAAAGCTCGCCTCCACCAGCAGCATCTCACAGGCGACAACGTACCCCAGAATATTAATCCAGGAGTTGGGTACAAGTTGCCAAATACCCAGTTGGTATCCATCCAAGATCGTCTCCACGGCCGGATGGAGAGGAAAGCGGAGGCCAGCTCGGAAGGCCGCTTCATAGAAGCGGAATGCTCTGTCCTCATAGTTGGCCAGGCTCGGCCAGGTAATGGTTTCGTCCTTGTTCGGGACCGATAAAGTATAGCCATAGCCCAGAACGACCTTGCGCCTAAAATTGGCAAGGCCGGATTCCATGGAGTTTCACCTGCTGTGCGGAACATGATGATAGTAAGGGGCTCTCTCCAAGCGCCTGGAAGCGCTCGGCTCGGCCCAGCTTTCCCCCTTATCCACTGCTAGGGACTCCCTGGCAGAATCTATTTTCGTTCTTGCCTCCTCCGAGGTTATGGAGGCGTTCTCTGAAGAAGATGACGAGGCCGACTCGTCATCAGAGCTCTCATCAGAACTAGGGGACCGCCGACTTGTGCCAGCGGGGTCCTCTCCTAGACTCTCTTCCGACGCCTGTCCAGAAGGCCCGGGTTGATATTGTTCATCCGCCTCCTCCAGGATTCCATCACTGGGAGTTCCACTAGATGTGGGCGAATGGTAATAGGTGGGGGGGTTGGAGGAAGATAAGAAGGGCTGTTAGGATGCTTCGACACCTCACTTCGAGGTACTCTTATTGAGCCGTCTTAATATACAGTCGACCCATCCGAATGGTAGAAAGTTCCATCGGAGCTATATTGTCTTGTTGTTCTTTTGGTTCTGGCCATAGTGTCCTGCACAGACACGGAAACGGTCGGATTCGGAGAAGTTCGCAAAGCAGGGTCTTTGGCCAAGCATTCGGCACTGCTAGTTCTAGATTCAGCCGTCCCCGGTGACCGGCTGATCACTATCCTATGCCGTGCCGCATGCGATTGGGAAACCATTTTTTCGAAAAAAAAAAGAAGAGAGAAAATGAAGATTAAAATGAAGAAAAAACAGGCGTTACCTTTAGAAGAAGGGTGAAAGACGCTTGGTTGGCTGAAGAACGGTCGGACAGTTGGCCGAGTGTCGGATGCTTGAAATGTTAAAACACTTAGGGAATTTTGAGATTCTTTAAGTCAAAAAGTCCAAGATTCTCCAAAGATTCGCAAAGGTGTGAATCTAAAGGGGGGGTCAAACCTTACTATTTATAGGGAGGTAAAACCCTAAAAATTTTCCCTCCAACAGTAACTTTTTGAATCCGACCACTCGGATACTGACACTTGTCACAGGTGCCACGTGCAATACACGTGACCCCTGTGAGGGGAAAATGATTTGGGTATTTTATACCCTGCCAAGTGGCCTAATCAGAGCATGACACGTGTCACTGGAAGGGGCACTTAGTTGGACCATCCAGATGGTGACACGTGTCGAGCAGATATTGCCCCCTGGGATTGGTGGCTTTCAAGACCCAAATCCCAAGGGGCCCTTAAAAAACGGCGTGCCCTAATCCCTGGGTCACCAGATCCTAGGGAGGGCACACTTTCCAAAAGGACCCTATAAATAGGGACATTCTTACATTTATGACAAGATAGAGAATATACACGCAATACGAGACAACACGTCACTTATCACAGAGCTGTCGTTTTCAAGGAACACACAGCCTTTACCTGAGCTTGGAATCCGAGCAGATAAACTTTGCTTCCGCACATTTTATTACCGAACGCTTACTAACTTAATCTTCGGAGGCGGACCACCGATCATCCGGCGGTCCGTTTGCTTTGCAGGTACAGGCGTCCTTTGCTGAATCCAGTCTCAGTGTTGTGGTCCATTTGGCGCCGTCTGTGGGGAGAGTACCTCTGAAATGGCTTCACAAGTACCTGTACCAAATCCAGAGGCCAATCGGCCTCTAGAAGACGTAGTGGTCCAAACGGATCATGACTTAGGTGACGACGCTGACGTCGAAACCTATGTGGATCCAAATGGATCCCTCATCTCTAAACGCATCCGCAGTAAGGAGAGGCGGGAGCGTCACCATGACCAGGCAGGGCCAAGCAAAACTGCTGGACAACCAAAGAAGCCCTCGGGGCGGCCGGTTGATCCTTCCCAGGCGGCAGGATCAACTCCCGTCACTAGAGATTAACTAATGACACTCCTGAGCAGCCTCAGGGGTGAAATCAAACAACTCGCCTCAAAGAAGTCGCCTGCTCCTAGAAAGGAGTAGTCGGCCAAGAAGCCAGCCCAAGCTGGCAAACAGAAGTCGGTCAGGGACCGTCAGCCTACTCCTCATCCTGCCCCTAAGGAGAAGGCCCGGCCCCAATTTGACCTTACTCGGCTCCGTTTCCCAGAAACGGGCACAAGAAAACCCATCCGGCAAATAGAGCCGGATGGTAGCAAGAAAACGTTCTCTAACGCTCGGCAATACATTGAGGAGAAGAGAACCCAGCTATCAGAGTCGGCTTCAACGTCAACTTATCATGATAGCTTTCGGAATACCTATGTGAGGTGTTCCCAGTCTGTACATGAGACTCCAGCAAGCAGCCCACGGGTTCAGTCTGGTCCTTACATGCAACCTGCCCTCTTTGGAGGACAGGCGGCATACGGCTGTCAGCCGATGGACTGGCATCTTAGGCTGCAACACCTTGGAGATCAACCCTCTGCTTTCTCCAGGGAAATAACTGAAGCCGTACAGCCGGCTAAAGTTAAAAACGTTCTGGTTGGAGCCTATGACGGGACCTCCAACCCAGAAGACCACCTGCTAGCATACACCCACCTCTTGTATCTACAGGGTTTGGATGATGCCGCATGGTGTCGGTGCTTTCCAGCCACCCTGAAGGGCATAGCCCAGCAGTGGTTTGGCAATCTGCCGGCTGGTTGCATAAATAGCTTCAAGACGCTTGCGTTCTTGTTTGCTTCAAACTTCTCTATGAACATCCCTGCCAAAAAGACAAGTCTTGACTTGGGCAATGTACAGCAGGGAGATAGAGAAGGCTTGCGTTCCTACGTCAGGCGGTTCAATCTGGTCCGAATCCAGATTCATGGGCTGTCTGATGAAGTCGCTTTCACAGACTTCTTTAAGGGTCTGAAGGACGGGTCTACTTTTAAGTACGAACTCGTCCGCAAACAAATCTTTACTCTGCAAGGAGCCTATATACAGGCGACCGAACTCTGCTCCTCCAATAAGCAGTCGGACCATAAGAAGTCCGACCGGCAGAAAGAGATTCGGCCTGCTCAGCCGGCTCCTAAGCCAGAAGAGAGCAAAAAGAAAAAGCAAGTCTGGGCCATTGATAACTCTGATCAACCAGCCCGAAGAAGAAAAAAGAGTGGAAACTGTACGTCCCAAGGTACGAATTCCACAAGGACTGCTGCTCCATCCTCTTGGAAATTAAGGTTCTGCTGACTCTTGATAAACCGACTCCTATGAAAGGTTCCGCTGAAAATCGGAACAAGAACAAGCATTGCCATTTCCATGAGGATGTTGGCCACGATACGAACGACTGCTTTAGTCTCAAGCGGGAGCTCGACCGTCTGGCCGACAAAGGACAGCTGAAGTCCTATGTGAAGTCCAAAGTGACTTCAAAGGCAAATCCGGGGCAGTCCAAGAAAAAGACTCCCCAGCCTGCTGTGAGTGCCGAAACTGATGAAGATCCGGTATACACCATAGCAGGTGGATTTTCCGGTGGTGGCCCGACCATTCGGGGCACCAAGGACCATCTGAGAAAGATGGTCAACTCTGTTGAGGAAGGGGATGCGCCAGGCACGTCCACCTTCCCTAAAGTTGTCATCACCGAGCAGGATAGAGGCAAAGTCCGTCGGCCGCATGATGACCCTGTTGTCGTAGAATGCAAGGTCGCCAACCACCTGGTTGGCCGAATTCTGATTGACACAAGAAGCTCCTCTGACCTCATCATCCTCAAATGCTTATCCAATCTCAAGTACAAGCCGGATAGCATGATGGAAGTCTCCCACACCCTTGTTGGGTTTGGGGGAGGACTTGTGCACCCAGTCGGACGAATTGACTTACCTGTCCGCTTGGGAAGCAGGGGAGACGGTCGGCACATGACCATCCGTTTCCTAGTGGTTGAAGAGCTCACAGCTTACAACCTCATCTTTGGTCGTCCCACTCTTAATGAGTGTAAGACCGTCATCATCCCTGCACTCATGCTACTTAAATATGAGATGGATGATGGAACAGTCGGTTCCCTTAATGGGGACCAAAAGACGGCTCGAGAGTGTTACCTCTCGGACGTCAAGCCCGCGGCCGTAGCATCCGGTCAGGGCAAGCAAAAAATCGACCTCGACGATGTCGAGGAAGAGCAGTCGGCCCCACCAGCCGGAAAAAAAAGAAAAACTGATCAGCTGGTGGTGGTCAAAAAAGAAAAACAATAGCAATCACTGACCAAGGAACGGTCAGATGATCTCCGTCCCCAGCCTGCTGGTGAACACATCGACATCCCTCTGGACGACAGTCGTCTAGAACGGACGGTTAAGGTGGGGACGGTTGCATTTGCAAAGCTGAGTGAACGCCTTCACCAGCTACTCAGAGAATTCAAAGACATCTTTGCCTTTGAAGTGGAGGAGATGCCAGGCATCAGCCCGGATCTCGCTGTCCACAAACTCGCCGTGGATCTTAAAAAGAAGCCCATCCGGCAAAAGAAAAGAAACCACCGTGAAGAAAGAAGTCAGGCGGCAGCTGCCGAAGTAAAAAAGCTGTTGGATGCCAAGTTCATTCGGCCGTGCAATTTCCCTGAGTGGGTAGCTAACGTTGTGTTAGTAAAAAAGCCGAATGGATTTTGGCGGATGTGTGTTGACTACATAGACCTCAACAAGGCATGTCCAAAGGATAGTTATCCATTGCCTAAGATCGACAGTCTAGTCGACTCAACAGCCGGACAAGCCTTGATGTGTTTTATGGACGCCTATTCAGGTTTCCATCAGATCCCCCTGTGGAAAAAAGATCAAGAAAAGACGGCATTCGTCACTGATCAGGGGTTGTTCTGTTATACGGTGATGCCGTTTGGTTTGAAGAATGCGCCTGCTACTTTCCAACGAATGATTAATACGGTCTTCATTAATCAAATCAGAAGGAATGTAGAGGCGTACATTGATGACATGATAGTCAAATCCAAACAACAGGCGGATCATCTTGCTGATCTCCAAGAAACATTCGCCACACTCAGGCGGCACAAGGTCATGCTAAACCCAAAAAAGTGTGTCTTTGGCGTTGAGTCTGGGAAGTTTCTCGGATTTTTGATTGACCAAAGGGGAATAGAGGCCAACCCTGAGAAAATACATGCGGTAATCGACATGCAGTCGCCCCGTACTGTGAAAGAAGTGCAAAAACTAACAGATTGTCTGGCGGCCCTAGGGAGATTCCTCAGTCGGTCAGGCGACAAGTGCCTCTACTTTTTCCAGGCAATCAAAAAGAAGACCAACTTTGAATGGGGGGATGACGCAGAGGCGGCCTTTCAAAAGCTGAAAACTCATCTACACCCTTTGCCGAGGCTTGTCAGCCCTTTGCCCAGAGAGAAGCTCTTCATGTACTTAGCCGTCTCTGATAATGCCCTCAGTGCCTTTCTCTTAGCTGAAAGAGACGGCATCCAGCTCCCGGTGTATTTCATTAGCCATGTTCTGAGAAACGCAGAGCTTCGGTACCCCATGGTTGAGAAATTCGGCCTTGCCCTTTACATGGCCATCAAGAAGCTAAAACCCTACTTCTTGGTGCATGCGGTAGAAGTCTATACTGACCAACCGATCAAACGGCCACTCACAACCCTGGAGTCTTCTGGACGAACGCTTAAATGGGCGATTGAAATGCAAGGATTAGAAATCACTTACGAACCAAGGAAGGCAATAAAGGGGCAAGCATTCGCTGACTTTATTGTCGAAATGACAAGGCCGGTTGTACCGAACAATACAGACTAGGTTTGGAAAGTGTTTGTGGATGGGAGCTCCACTGTGAACGGCTGTGGTGCAGGGATTATCTGTCAGTCTCCTGAGGGAGATAAGTACGAATACGCACTACGATTCAAGTTCCAGGTCTCTAACAATGAGGCCGAGTATGAGGCCCTGCTTGCCGGCATTCGGTACTGCAAGGCGGCAGGGGCAAAGAAGATAGCCGCCTGCTCTGATTCTCAACTGGTCGTACTCTAGGTTAATGGAACGTACGAGGCCGCTCATCCGGCCATGATAAAATATTTGCAGGCGGTCAAGAGTGAAGTTGGGACACTTGAAGAATTCCATCTAACTCAAGTGCCCAGGTCTTCAAATAATCAGGCGGATGCTCTGTCAAAACTAGCATCATCCGCCTCTTGTGAAACGCCTCGGTCGATCTTCTGGGAGGTCATGGAAAAAAGAAGTATATCTAATGAAGACCCCATTGGAATTCTCGATCGAAGCTCTACCTGGATGAACAGCATCCGGGCTTATCTTGCAGACGGCACGCTACCTGATTCACACCAGGAGGCGGCTGCTCTAAAAAAGAAAGCGGCAAACTTCGAGCTGAGATAAGGAGAACTCTTCAAAGCTGGTTTCTTGAAACCCCTATTGAAGTGTGTTACCCAAGAAAAGGGTAGAGAAGTCCTTGAAGATTTGCATGCGGGTTTCTGCGCCTCCCATATAGGCGGCAGGTCTTTAGCTGCCAAGGCCATGCGGCTCTATTTCTGGCCAACTCTGGAGTCGGACGCTATGGAAATGGTCAAAAAATGTGACAAGTGTCAAAAGTTTGGCAAGCTCATCCATCGTCCGGCCACAGACCTGACGGCCATCCACAACCCAATTCCCTTTGCCAAATGGGGCATGGACATACTTGGGCCTTACACCGCGGCTCCAGGCGGCAAGCGCTACATATTGGTAGCTGTGGATTACTTTACCAAGTGGGTAGAGGCGGAGGCGGTCAAAAACATCAAGACAAAAGACGTTATTTCCTTCATCTGGAGGAACATTATCACTTGCTTTGGGGTGCCCATGACTATGGTTTTTTACAATGGTCCTCAATTTGAGACGCCTCAACTCAAGACTTGGCTAGGAGAGCAAGGGGTCTCAAGCTTCTTTGCATCAGTCGGCCGGCCTCAAGCAAACGACCAGGTCGAAGCCTTCAACAAGTTAATCTCAGACGGGATTAAAAAGAAAATTGAACGGGCTGGTGGTCTTTGGGCGGATGAATTACCACACGTCCTCTGGTCCATCAGAACGACTGCTAAAGGGGCAACTGGAGAAACTCTGTTTCTCATGGTGTATGGTGCAGAAGCTGTCCTGCCCATTGAACACTATGAGCCGACTCTTCGAGTCATGTTATATGACAAGGAAGCTAACTGGGAGGCCATGCGGCTGGCATTGGACTCACTTCCAGAGCGTAGGGGCAATGCTGCCTTACGCCATGAGATTTACCGTCAGAGAATGACTCGAGCTTACAACAAGAGAGTACACAAGCGTCCTCTCAAAGTGGGGGATTTTGTGCTACGGAAAATGGAGGCAGTCGGTAGGGCGAATGAGCAGGGAAAGCTAACCCCAAATTGGGAAGGCCCCTACCGAATCTATGAGGAAGTAAGAGATGGCACCTACCGCCGGGAAGACCCAGACGGCAGGCAGCTGCCTAGAACTTGGAATGTAGACAACTTGAAAAAGTACTACTTCTAAGTACGAATGTAAAGACCTCAATTTTGTTATCTCAAGTTTTGTTAATGAGAATATGCCTTCATTTCCCAACTTGTCTTTTTATTTAAGTTCCTTAGTGTCGCCTGTACAAAATACAGACGGCCAATGCATTTGGAAAGCGTCTGTCCCAACAGCAGACGCCCCAATCCTTCTGAAGGAGCCGATTGCTTTAGAACAGTCGTTCCTACGAAATTCATTAAGTTAATATCGACACTTAACGAATATTTACCCAACCATTTAAGAGGCCTAAGGCCAGGTAAAATCATGATGAGGCCCATGGCTGGATATTAATAAACAAAAAGAGACCGAATGGTCACAGTCTGCTCCAACATGAGTATGACCGTCTGCTCCAACATGAGTCAGATAACCAGCGACGTCCATTCGGGCGAATTCGTCGAGGAGAAGTATCTACCATTTGGGTGGCACATTGCTCTACAAATATAACAAGCGGCCCTACCGAATGCTAAGGAAGCATTCGCAGTCATTTGTTTTAATCGAAAGTGAAATCTAAAAGGCCTGAATTTTCTAACTGTTCTAGCACAGCTCGAAAATGGTCACTGTTTCATAAGTAGAGGCTAATAAGGCATTAAGCCGGATGCGCCTGTTTTTGCCTAGGGGCAAAGCAGGCGGAACATTCTTGTTAATATACGAGTTAAGTTAACTACTTAAGCACCTAATGAGGCTTTTGACCGGATGACGCCTGTTCTTTGCTTTTGGGGCAAGACAGGATGACAATTCTTTTTAAAGAACATTTGCTAAGTTATAAACTTATCTTATCTCAAAGAGGCCTATGGCCGGATGCGCCTGTTTTTAGCTCACGGGGCAAAACAGGCGGAAGTTTTCCTATAGCAAAATTTGCTAAGTTGGAAATTTGAGCTTTGTTTGAGCCAATGGCCGAATGAAAACTTTAAGTTGCCAATTCTGGATGGATGTCTGCCGAGTGGTTTTGGGCAATCACCATAGTGACTGATTGACTTAGAAACCATGAATACTCTTCTAAGTATCAATAATTTCTAAGTCAATCAATCTAATAAATCGAAACCACTCGACATCCGTCCAGGGGCAGGAACATTCGCATGGTATACAGGTTATAATACTTAGCCAAAAACATGCAATGAAGAATTCAAAAATGCAAAGGACAACAATATGAATAACTTCAGCCAAATGGCCGAATGATTTAAATTAAAAAGACCAATCGCCATCAGACGACTAGTTAAGATTGTTTTCTAGCAAAGCCAGAGAAATTCTCAAAGTACCCGACCCCTCGGTCGGTAAAGATACATCAATACTCGGCACGCAGGCCGGAAAAGCAAGTACATGGCCATTCGGCCGCAGAAAAAATAAAAAAGCTTAAGAGATCAGGGGAGAGTCTCTTCATTGGCAGCCGGCCTGTTGTCCTTCGGCTGCTCTTCATCATTTTTCTCTCGTCCCTCCACCCGATCTTCCTCCTCTCCACCAGAGGACGACTCCCCAGAAGAGTCGGACCCAGAGCCTTCCTCGGCCTCAACATCAGCCTTAGCTGCATTCTCAGCCTCTTCAAGAAGGCGAGCGTCGAAAGCTTTGTTGGCTTCATCAAACTTGGATTTCCAAGTCTGATAGTCCGAGTCCGGCTGCACATCCGCCTAAGTGTCACGCATGATGGCATCATAGTCGCTCATCATTTGCTTAACAAGAGCTTCTCTCTCTTGTTCAGCTACGGACTCAAACTTGGTCTTCAGCTGATGCTCCTTGTTGGTGAGGCGCTGCTCCAGGCGGCCCACCCTCTGCTTGGCTCTCTCGGCCTCTTCCTTGGCATCCTGAAGAGGCTCGAGCTTCTCCTTAAGACTTTTGACCTCTTTCTTAAGGGAAGTGATGTGCAAGCGGGCCGAGTCCAGGTCCTTCTTCACCTGCAGATTGGCTTCCGCCTGCGAATACATCATATCAAGCGTCAGAAGCTCATTCTGAGCAATATCAAATTAAGCTCGATCCAAGGCGGACTTGGCTCGAGCATTAGCGGCTGTTACCTCTTTGGACTTGTCCTTGAGGGGTTGCCTAAGCCCTTGGACGCGCAGCATGGCCTGTAAAAAGAGCCGAATGGTTAAAGCCAGGCGGATAAAGACTTGAGCAAAAAAAAAAAAAAAAAAATAAGAAGAAGAATTGCTTAAGTTAAGACTCATACCTCGCAGAGGTTCCCCAAGATGCCATCCAAATCCAGAGTGCCGACTCCTCTGACAGACGCCTTGTCGTCAGGATCAGCCGCCCTCAGCATGGACTTGGCCATCTGGATTACAGTCGGCCTCTGCACAGGGACTGAGAAGGAAACAGAGTTAGAAAAATAACACAAGTATATCTAAATGGAAGAACAAAAAAGGCGAATGGTTTTTACCGTCGTCCTGTGTTTCCTCCTCTTTCCCCAAACTCCTCCTCTCTCCTGCTGAGCCGACAGCAGTGGTGGGTTTCTTGAAGCCACCCTTCGATGTCCTCTGGACATCCGGATTGCTAATCTCCCTATCATCTTCGAGAGAAGAGGCGTCTGGGCCTCTCTTGGGCTTGTGAGCAATGTGCTTCCGGCCGCCCTTGCCGGATGCGCTCACATCACCCGCCCTTGTCTTTTGGATTTTAGGGTCGGATGGTTTTAAGGGAGATTTGGTAGGGGCACCCTACATCAACACAAGATAAAACAAGTCAGAAATCATTCGGACAAATTTAGCATTAGTCAGAAATGATAAGTATAACAAGTTCTCACCGTGGGGGTGCCGCCAGTTTTCTGCTCATCCACCTTGGTGTGGGTGGTTGGCTCTGCCCTGTTTAGGACATTTGATCTATATCGAGCAGCAGATACAGCCGGCTTCCTTGAGGCCGAGAGCTTCTCCATTGCCTTGTCTGCAAAGTGAACAAGTGTTAGCACCATCAAACAAGTATTGAAAAGCAAAATGAAATTGCATATTAAACAGACGGTCGACTACCTCTCGGCATTTCAGCGCTTAGCCCACAGGCGACTAAAAATGTTCCCTCCTCAAACCATTTGTACAAGGGGAGATAGCATTGAGGGGTGACCTCCTTGTCCCCCTCATCATTCGTCCTCATGGACACGGTATACAACCCTTTGTCCATGATCTCCTCCCTTGCCCGCCTAGGAAGAGGCGGCAATGCACTCCTGCCTGCTTGGAGAGGTGGATTCTTATTCCACCTGTTATACTTTTGGTTCAGGCGGCTGTCGGCAGACTTGACTATGTAAAACTTAGTCCTCCAGTCTTTCCACTTGTTCTCTTTGCCAACAGCCATCATGTACCCCTTGCAAGTGGTCAAGGTGTACCAGCCCTCACCGCCCCTAGCAGGCGCCCTGCTCAGATAGTGCATGTGGGCGAACGCTTCAAAGCTCGCCTCCACCTGCAGCATCTCACAGGCAGCAACGTACCCCAGAATATTAATCCAGGAGTTGGGTACAAGTTGCCAAATACCCAGTTGGTATCCATCCAAGATCCTCTCCACGGCCGGATGGAGAGGGAAGCGGAGGCCAGCTTGGAAGGCCGCTTCATAGAAACCGAATGCTCTGTCCTCATAGCTGGCCAGGCTCGGCCAGGTAATGGTTTCGTCCTTGTTAGGGACCGACAAAGTATAGACATGGCCCAGAATGACCTTGCGCCTAAAATTGGCAAGGCCGGATTCCATGGAGCTCCTCCTGCTGGGCGGAACATGATGATAGTAGGGGGCTCTCTCCAAGCGCCTGGAAGCGCTTGGCTCGGCCCAGCTTTCCCCCTTATCCACTGCCAAGGACTCCCTGGCAGAATCTATTTTCGTTCTTGCCTCCTCCGAAGTTATGGAGGCGTTCTCTGAAGAAGATGACGAGGCCGACTCGTCATCAGAGCTCTCATCAGAGCTAGGGGACTGCCGACTGGTGCCAGCGGGGTCCTCCCCCAGACTCTCTTCCGGCGCCTGTCCAGAAGGCCCGGGTTGATATTGTTCATCCGCCTCCCCCAGGATTCCATCACTGGGAGTTCCACTAGATGTGGGCGAATGGTAATAGGTGGGGGTTGGAGGAAGATAAGAAGGGATGTCAGGATGCTCTGACACCTCACTTCGAGGCACCCTTATTGAGCCGTCTGAATATACAGTCGACCCATCCGAATGGTAGAAAGTTCCATCGGAGCTATATTTTCTTGCTGTTCTTTTGGTTCTGGCCATAGTGTCCTGCACAGACACGGAAACGGTCGGATTCGGAGAAGTTCGCAAAGCAGGGTCTTTGGCCAAGCATTCGACACTGCTAGTTCTAGATTCAGCCGTCCCTGGTGACCGGCTGATCACTATCCTATGTCGTGCCGCATGCAATTGGGAAACCATTTTTTCGAAAACAAAGAAAAAATGAAGAGTAAAAGAAAAAACAGGCGTTACCTTTAGAAGAAGGGTGAAAGACGCTTGGTTGGCTGAAGAACGGTTGGACAGTGGGCCGAGTGTCGGATGCTTGAAATGTTAAAACACTTAGGGAATTTTGAGATTCTTTAAGTCAAAAAGTCCAAGATTCTCCAAATATTCGCAAAGGTGTGAATCTAAGGGGGGGTCAAACCTTACTATTTATAGGGGGTAAAACCCTAAAAATTTTCCCTCCAACAGTAACTTTTTGAATCCGACCACTCGGATACTGACACATGTCACAGGTGCCACGTGCAATACATGTGACCCCTGTGAGGGGCAAATGATTTGGGTATTTTATACCCTGCCAAGTGGCCTAATCAGAGCATGACACGTGTCACTGGAAGGGGCACTTAGTTGGACCATCCAGATGGTGACACGTGTCGAGCAGATATTGCCCCCTGGGATTGGCGGCTTTCAAGGCCAAAATCCCAAGGGGCCCTTAAAAAAACGGTGTGCCCTAATCCCTAGGTCACCAGATCCTAGGGAGGGCACACTTTCCAAAAGGACCCTATAAATAGGGACATTCTTACATTTATGACAAGATAGAGAATATATACGCAATACGAGACAACACGTCACTTATCACAGAGCTGTCGTTTTCAAGGAACACACAGCACTTTACCTGAGCTTGGAATCCGAGCAGATAAACTTTACTTCAGCACGTTTTATTACCGAACGCTTACTAACTTAATCTTCGGAGGCGAACCACCGACCATCCGGCGGTCCGTTTTCTTTGCAGGTACAGGCGTCCTTTGCTGAATTCAGTCTCAGTGTTGTAACTCTCCCAAGGGACAAAAACCCCCGAAACAACTATGAAGATGTTACATGTTCTGTGTCTGCAACACTCATGCTCATGAAAGACCAATTTTCCTTTTTCTTCTCTTAAATACTGATCATTTTGTTTTATAGGAATGAAAGAAACCAACTATTTTTATGCATTATTATTATTATGCCTAACCTTCTTTCTAGTTCACTATTAACCATTTCAACAACTTTACTTAGCTTTTACTATTATTGTTGCTCCTTAAAAGCTACATTAGTAGCAACAATATGATGCACAGACATCTTACCAAACAATCAATTTTCAGTGAAGTAATAAACAGATTGAAGCATATAAAAAACCCGATGAATAATCAATTTCATTCAACAATCAATTTAACTATAGATAAATAAATAAACTCACAATTAAAGCCAACATACTTATATTACCTTCCATAATAAGAATTCGAAACAAAATACGTATATGATCCACCAAGATCATAACATCCTACATAATTATTTTGTTTTATAGGAATGAAAGAAACCAACTATTTTTATGCATTATTATTATTATTATTATTATTATTATTATTATTATTATTATTATTATTATTATTATTATTATTATTATTACTACGCCTAACCTTCTTTCTAATTCACTATTAACCATTTCAACAACTTTTCTTAGCTTTTACTATTATTGTTTCTCCTTAAAAGCTACATCAGTAGCAACAATATGATGCACAGACATCTTACCAAACAATCAATTTTTAATGAAGTAATAGATAGATTGAAGCATATAAAAAACCCAATAAACAATCAATTTCATTCAACAATAAATTAGACTATAGATAAATAAATAAACTCACAATTAAAGCCAACATACTTATATTACCTTCCATAATCAGAATTCGAAACAAAATACTTATATGATCCACCAAGATCATAACATCCTAAATAATTATAAAGTTCCCTACTTTAATCACAAAAGATTACATCAAAATAGATAAAGGTCAATACTTTAAACAACTAATTGGCCCTAAATTCATATCTGCCTTTTTTTTTAAAAAAAAAAAAAAAAAAAACCAACTTAATTTGATTTATCAGAATTAAAACCATAAGCTCCTTCATTATCACCAGAAACTTCAGGATTATGATAATGGTATGGATAACCAATATCCTCCTCCGAATTACCATACCATGAATCGTCCTGCTCCTGAGCTTCCTCTTCTTTGTCTTCTTCCTCCTCCTTCGAGTCCCTCCCATGATTCATTTGCAGCTGTTGCTTCCCCTACTTCACCAAACCAACATCATCTACCTCAACTACAAGTTGCTTTTGCACTCCTTCAGCTGGAACAACTACCGCTGAATCAATAACATGTTTCACTTGACCTTCATCATCGTTGATCTCCATATCAGCCTCCCCTCCTTCAACACCAATACCAAAAACCTCATGAGCACCACTACATTAACCCTTGCTTTTAGATGACTCACCTTTAAAGCCTAAAATTCTTCTCATTCTCACTGGTTCCTCACCAGTGTCACTATCAACTTCAATAGGAGTATCAAAGTTCCTTCCAAGTTTAGGTTCCTTACCCTTGCTTTTCCTCTGGGCAACCTCAACACACTTTTTCTAACTATGCATCAATGTATTTCATTTGCTCCATCAGCAACTTCAGCTTCTTTGTCGGTTCTACACGAACCTTGTTTGCTGCCAAAAACTGACCCCGTAGATTCTCTTTCCGCTTTTCCGGAAATTTTCGATACCAGTCTGTGAATGGAGTATCGTCATCATTCCCGGCCATGGAGATCCTTAGGTTTTAAAGTTTGAATGTGTAGAAAGAGGATGACAGGGAAAGGGCAAAAGCTCTTCAACTTTCCAAGAAAAATAAAGAGCAATTATTGTGGGATGTGTATTGAAGATCAGTTTCTTGCGTTTTATGGCAAATCAAGTCGTCATTTATTTACTTCGTGTCTTTTTAGATGTCTATCATAACATGCAGAAGAAGAAGAAGAAGAGTTGCAATGTTTCATACAACACACATTGTACGAGGAAACACTTTGGTTCCTTCACATAAGGACTACATAAGAATAATCCCAAAATAGAAATTAATTTTTTTTCACACATACAAAAAACTACCCATACTAAAGTCATGTATAATTTTACCCGAACAATTTAAGTAATCGATTTAATTTAGAACCTACAAGTGAAATCATGTTAAATAACAAATAAAAGGACAGTTTTTCAAATTGCCACAGTAAAATTGTGGCCATTGTATTAGATCAAATCACAACCGTTTATTTCCTTTCACTAATGTGAACCGTTGATTAAAAAAAATTAAAAATCTCCCATGTTCTATCCCACTATAATTCGGTTTACAATTTTAAGTCTTCAATCTAATCCTCATCCAATTTAATTAAATTAGATAAGCATAGATTTCCCAAACATAGAATGTAAACAACACATAAATAAAGAATTAAGAAGAATGAAAGCACGACATTGAGAAAAATTGAAAAAGTAAATCCAAGTAAAAATAAAGACAACCATATTCCACTTCGATGGAAAATTAACAGATGATGATCGAGCAGAAGGCAAAGCAAAAGAATGCCCATGCAATCAAAACCTCAAAGGCTGATTTGTATTTCTTAAGTGAAATACAAATTCTACCAATTTCTATGTTGGTAATTTCCCTTAATGTAAAGAATAACTAAGTATACATGAGCCAACATGATCGAGGACTTTTTGTGGCTCAATCATTGTGGCTCATGTCAAGCGACGTGACAAAGTTTTACCTGCATCATTAATTTTGTAACTTAATTAGCTCAAGGATACATGTTACATTGCAATGTTCGTTGCAAGAATCATTTTAGTGACGAAGTACATGTAAATTAAGAGGAGGAGAAGATTAAAATTGATGATCCATTCTGTGGTGTAAGTGAAATTAAAAATTCCCTCTAGAAATGTTACGCACGCCAGAACAACAATAACCTCTTCAAGTTGATGTGAACTTTGGTAGAGAAAATGTTTGATTAACACATTCCATATTAACACAGGGTTAGTCTTCATTGGTAGAGAGAGAAAGTGAGGTTTTCTTCATTAATGAACTTGGATTTTGAAGAAGGAGCTTGTTCAAACCTTTGTAGACCTTCATCTTCAATTAATGAGCAATTTCTTACTCTTTCTCTTTACCTTTGTTCTTGATTTTGTTTATTTGCTTTTATTTTTCTTCTTTGCTTATTAATCATGTTGATGCTTATTGATTTGATGATTGATATTGTTTTCAACATGATTTGTGAGTAGTTATCTAGCCAAGGGTGTGGGGATGGTGTAGTTGCTAATTGTTCATGCTTTTAATGTTGGGGTTATGTTAATGGTGATTAAAGTCTTTGCATGCTTGATATTCTTTGGTCTTTCTTGCAAGTGCACATTGTTAGTTGATCAAAGGTGGGTCTTTACTAACAAGTAACGGAAGTTGACTTAGTTGAGATTCATTACTATCGATTGTTATTTAATAGTACCTCCTAGTATATGGTTCTAATGTGGAAACATAGAGGCTATGTTAGGAGAAGCCAATTGACCCCGGAAGGCGGCTAGATTGGACCCTTTACTTCGGTATTCATGCATGTTTAGTTTACCATTGATATGCTACTTTGTTATTGTATGGTCAAGCGTCAACTTCGCCTACCCATTTCCCTTGGTGCCTTAATGTTTTATTTCTTGTTTTAGCATTTTTAGACTTTAGTTTATTTATCCCCTATTCCGGACTAGCTTAATTGTCGATGACATTTGGTGGTGTTTACCGTTCTCTCTGGTTCGACCCCTATGCTTGCCTTGTACTCGTATTAGGTTTTTTTAGGTTGTATAAATTGTATTTGATCTAGGGATAGACAATTGACGACGCGTTTATTCCCTTGTCACTTCTCCAAGATTTTACTAAGTTCTCTGTAGCTTCTGGCCTCTCTGCTAACTTGGACAAAAGTGAAGCTTATTTTAGGGGTATTTCTGATCAAGTTCAGGCTACTTTACTACATATCTTGGGTATGGTCCCTGGCTCCATCCCTTTTAGATATCTTGGAGTGCCTCTATCTTCTAAAAAGCTCACTAGTAGGCAATGTAACCCCCTCATTGATAGAATTACAGCAAGGATCAATGGATGGACTGCTAAGCATCTCTCTTATGCTGGTAGGATGCAATTGATTAAGAGTGTATTATTTGGGGTTCAGACTTACTGGAGTCAAGTTTTTGTGCTCCCTAAGAAGATATTGAAGGAAATTGAGGCCAGGTTCAGGGTCTTCTTATGGACTGGTCACTCCAACCCTTCTAGGAAATCCCTTGTTGCTTGGAATTCTGTGTGTTTACCTAGAGTTAGTGGGGGTTGGAATATTATCTCTCTCCCCGAGTGGAATATTGCAGCTGTTTCTAAGCTTTTGTGGGATATTACTCACAAAGATGACTCTCTTTGGGTAAAGTGGATACATGTTTATTATTTCAAGAACAAAGATTTTTGGGAAGCTTCGTTCTGTCCCTAAGAAAAGCTCCTGGATTTTGAGAAGAATTCTCATGTGTAGGCAGGTTATCAATGATATTGGTGGGTGGGATAAGGTGAGGAAAGGTCCTGGAGTGCAAATCAAGATAATTTATAGGTGCTTAAGACCTCAAGCTCCTAAAGTTCCTTGGAAAAGATTAGTTTGTAATAGTCATGCTTCTCCAAAAAGTATTTTTATTCTTTGGTTGGCTTTATGGAACAGATTGATGACTAAGGATAGGTTGCTGTCTTGGAATTTGTAATGTGACCCTATTTGTGTTCTTTGTCTTACAGCTGCTGAGAGTGTCAATCACCTGTTCTTTCAGTGTAGATACTCCAAGCAAATCTGGCAAAGAGTTCTTGATCTGTTAAATTGCAGGAAAACTGTGAAAGTTTTTAGTCATGAAGTTACCTAGATTCTCAAGTTTTGTAGAAAGACTAAAGTTACTGGGAGGTTGCTGCTGATGTTTTTTTTCTGAGACTGTTTATGTTGTTTGGATTAAGAGGAACAACAGTGTTTTTACAGGATGATGTACTCCTGCGGAGGTTGTTTTTAAGGATATTGTGTTTAGAGTTGCTTGTAGATGTTCTGATGCTGACAGGAAATTTCTTATGCTGTGATTGTTTATTCTACTGGTGTTGTTTCTGGTTTGATTTTGTTTGGTTTTGTTTGCTGTTTTTGCTGGTTTTTAGGGTTGTTGTTGGTCCTGACACTTGGAACCCTTCTTAAAAGGTGGCTAAGTGTATGAGTCCAGTAGTTTGTTCCTAGTTTCTCCTAGAACCCTTCCTAGAAGGTGGCTAGGAGTGAGCTAGGTTCCTTTTGGTGGTGTTTGGCCTTTTTTTGGTCTTGTGGTGTTTGGTGTTGTTTTTTCTTAGCTTTTGTAAGCATTAACTTTGTATATTATTTTTGATCCTTTTGGCAATAAAAATTCTATTTACAAAAAAAAAAAAAAAAAAAAAAAAAAAAAAAAAAAAAACCAGTAAACTACAAAATTTATAATTTCACCGGTTTCATAATTAGAACAAGAAATTTAAGATCTACATATACAACATCAGGAAACTTTAAAGTATAAAAACTCTTATATAAAAACCTCTTATATAAAAAACAAGAGAATGAATATCTTAAATGCCATTTTCGACTTCGGTAGGAAGCCTTTCATTTCCATCATTATTAAAAACTCTTATATAAAAACCTCTACTCTTATAATACACATGTAGAGTTTCTCCAACTGCTAAATTGTTTCTTTCCACAAAGTCCTTCAATTCCACTCTTCATCAATGATTAATCCTCCGTACTTGCATGTCTCTTCTTCCACACCCAGCACCTTGACGTTCCAAACATGTCGTCCATCGTTCCCTCGATACACTCTTGTCGTATCTCTAAATGAAAGCAGCAATAATTTCCATTTGCCAGGAAGAGGCTGAAAATACAAAAACAAAAATTATTTACACAAAGTCAATTATTGTTAAATATAAAGACTATTATTATTATTATTATTATATTAGATAGAAAAATAATATTACCAAAGAAGTCTTGTAAGACCTTCTCCATTTCACAGTGCAGTTGTCCATGTTTTCATTAAAATTCTCCATTTCACAGCAGAGGAAGTTTTTTCCTTTTTCCCTTTTAAATATGAAATGCTAAACTTGGCTTAATGAAGAAGGAAATTGAGGGAAGTAACTACAAGCAAGTATTTATAGTCATTTTTGCGACACTGTTGACGGTTGAGATACTTTGATCCGTAATTTTAATACATGGTGGTAAAATTACGTGTCCTTCCACATTCTTCACGTTGTTTCATTAAACTTCCCAAATTCTAACTTAAGGGGATGCATTTTAATAAACCGTCACGGAATTGAACAAGACTCAAGCAGTGTTTTGGAATCTGGGACGGTATATTTTAAATTCATTCCCCTTAATATGATTTTTGGATAAGGGCTGGGGGTTTCTAGAATACTAAGAGTTTCCTGGTTTTACCACGTAATATTGAAGTTACGGAGAATTTTAACAATCAAGGGGACGAAGACGCATGACTAATTATATATATCAATAGTAACTTCACTCAAACTTATCATAGTTCTCCAACCACTTTCTAAAATTGAATCTTGAGATTATAATGGAGGAGGGTTTTGTAAATCATATTAAGATACTTATTGGTCCTAATGGAGAATATCCAATGGAGTGCCCAAATCACCATTTAGCCATGGATAGACGCGTTAAATGGAGGATGAACTACATGAATCGGAAGAGAAATCGCCTCAATAGGAGAATAAGGAAGCGATGGGGGGGACAGACCTACCATCCTTGAAGACGAAGACGGACCTGCTGGGCGCCTAGGCCTACCTCTTTTCAAGTAGGTGGAAACGCTCATATTTTGAAGAATTTCATACTTCCACACTTGGAAGGAAAGAGGACATGGGGAATGCTGCCTTAATTTGCAAAGGATGGGCCAGGGAGATTAGTGATGAGTGACATTTATGTCACTCTTAGGGAGTAGTTTTAGAGCTATTTTCGTGTTTATTTTATCTTATTTTCCCTTTCTTTCTCTTGTTTTCTCTTTAATAACATTTCTTGTTTATTTGGTAATTTTGTCGTATTTTAGTTCTTTTCGTAGTTTTTATTAGTTTCTAGTTTATTTTCATATTTTATTTGCTTTCGATTTATTTTATTTCGTTCCTTTCCTTTGTTACTTTCATAGTTTTAATTAATTTTAAGTTTATTATATTTACTTGTATAGTTTTATGTCTTTATTAGTTTTAGTTTTATTTCTCTTTTTTCTATTTTATTTTTATTTATTTTAATTAGTTTGGAGTGTTTTTCATATTTTATTTGTTTGTGTTGTATTTAATTTTGTTAGTTTTAATTTTAATTCTCTCATTTCCTATTTTAGTTTATTTAGTTTTATTTTATTACTTAGTTCTATTTTATTTTTCTTAATCCCTTTTCTTGGTTTTGCGTGTAGGTGTTCGGGTTTTAAGTCATCGCCGACTGCACAAAAAACAAACGAAACACCACTGCTGCCCCCGACCTTCACCAACCAAAACAGCCACCATCAGCCACTCAATTTCAGCCACCCCTGCTCACTCACCCTCACAGCAACCCCTGCACCACCGTCCACAAACCCACAATCAACCACCAATTACAGCAGCTCCACCTCTCAAATTCCCTGCAACAACAACAGCAACCACAACAGCCCCTCACCAACACCCCGTAACAGCCACCATCACAATCCCCTGCTCCTTCGCCACCACAATCAACCACAGCAGCCGCAACAGCAACCCATCCACACCGCTGCTCCCTCACATCACCACTATCACCAGCCACGCACCTGGCAGCCACCAATCACCCCCGTAACAATCACCAACTCACCTGCGAATAGCCACCACCATCTCCAATCAACCCAATCACAAACCCACAATCAACCACCAATTACCAACAGTCACAGCCGCACCACCATTCTCACGCACCTAAACCACCATCAACCACCTGTACCACCGTCAACAACCAGCAACAACCTGCAAATATTCATCCAATCACCAATTCGCACGAGCAAAATGCAATTCCAATTGGGTTCGAGCAAACCGTTGAGAGTTTGGTCAAAGTACGAGTCAGAGACTTTCAAAGTTCTGTAAATTGAAGAGGTGTGGTCGAACACACCCATGGTTCGACCGAACCAACCCCGTAGTTCGGCCGCACCAACCCGTGGTTCGATCGAACTGTGTCACGAGCTTCGCGCGTGACTCTTAATGAAGATCGAACAGTTTTTATATGATGCTTGATGATAAACAAGGAGGATGAGCGGTGACGATTTGATGATGATGGTTGATGAACAGTGGTGATGGTGAAGCTCTTCAATGGAGTTCAAAGCACCTATTTTCGAAGAAGAAGAAAAAAATCTGTTGGTTTTTGTGGGAATTAGATTTTGGGTTTTAATGTTTTCTTTTTCTTTTATTTTTTATTTCTTTCTTTTCTTTTCCCTTTTTCTTATTTCTTTCATTTATTTTTATTTTTAGTTTCTTATTTTACTTTTCCTTTTTAATTTATTTTATTTTATTTTCTTTTATTTTTCTATTTTCTTAGCTTAGTATATATACCCATTTTTAAGGTAATTAGAAGGGGAAGAAAACAATTGACCATCTATTCTATTCTCTAATTAGTTTTAGGAGAGCATCTCTCTCTAGGTTTAGGTTAGAATTAGGGTAGTTTAGAGAGAGAAAGTAAGGGTTTCACCATTGTTGAGCTTGGATATTGAAGAGGAAGATTGATCATCTTGCTTGTAGATTTTCACATTCAATCAATGAGAATCTCTAACTCTCTCTCCTCTATTTTTATTTGCTTTATTTTCATTATTATTTTAGTTGTTAGTATTGCTTGTTAATCATGTTTATTCTTGATTATTTGTTAATTAATCTTGTTATTAGCATGATTAGTGAGTAATTTCCCCATTAAGGGGATGGTTGTGGTGTAGTTGGATCTTGAGCATGTTCTAGGGTTTAGAATTGATTTATTTGTGATTAAAGTCTTTATATGCTTGATATTCTTTAATCTTCTTGCAAGTGCACATTGTTGGGTGATTAAAGGTGAATCTTTGCTAACAAGGAACGGAAGTTGACTTAGTTAAGGTTCATTACTATCGATTGTTATTTAATAGTACCTTCTAGTATATGGTTCTAATGTGGAAACATAGAGGCTATGTTAGGAGAAGTCAATTGACCCCGGAAGGCGGCTAGATTGGAACCTTATATCGATATTCATGCATGTTTAGTTCATAATTAATTCATTTTCTATGCCTTTGTTTATGTTCAAGTGAATGCTATACCTAAACCATTTCCCTTAATGTTTTATTTCTTGTTTTAGCATCTTCAGACTTTAGTTTATTTATCTCTTATTCCGGACTAGCTTAATTGTCGATAATATTTTGTGGTGTTTATCCGTTCTCTGTGGTTCGACCCCTATGCTTGCCTTATATTCGTATTAGGTTTGTTTAGGTTGTATAAATTGTATTTGATCTAGGGATAGATAATTGACGACACGTTTATTCCCTTGTCAATTAGAAGGATCTTTCCTCCCTAGCTCAATAGAAAATTGCAGGCAAGGACTATCCCTTACCCCGAAACCTACAATGAAGTCAAGGTAACCAGGGGTACGAAAGGGGAAATGCATACCCTAATGTACAAATGCTCTTGCCAATTATGGTTAATGTGACCTAACCTTACTTGTTATAAGTAAGTGTACTTTGAATCATCTAAATATTACTTTTGTGATCTACTTATATCAATTCCATAAAACAAAATTAACTCATATCTAGAAAAATGAAAGCAATTTATTACCTTGGTCATGGATCAACACTTGTCCAAGCCAAGTAAACCAAATCAGTATTCTAACAAAACAGAAATATTGTCTCATCAAAACTGGAAATTTTTCTAAAATCATGATAATCTAATCAAAATTTAAAACTATGAAGCTATTTATGGCCACTCAAATACTTCTAGTGCACGTTCAAGCTCCATTTCCTTGCTAGCTTCACTTGTTTGCAGTTCCTGCGCAACATCACAATGTTAAGCACTACAACTTGGTATCACATACCTAAGTGAAAGTTAAAATGTTTATAACAAGAGTATTAGGTAACTCTTACCTATTACCTCATCAAAGTGGGGACATCCTTGTTCAAGTGGCAAGGGAATAAACGCGTCGTCAATTGTCTATCCCTAGATCAAATACAATTTATACAACCTAAACAAACCTAATACGAGTATAAGGCAAGCATAGGGGTCGAACCACAGAGAACGGTAAACACCACCAAATGTTATCGACAATTAAGCTAGTCCGGAATAGGAGATAAATAAACTAAAGTCTAAAGATGCTAAAACAAGAAATAAAACATTAAGGGAAATGGTTTAGGTATAGCATTCACTTGAACATAAACAAAGGCATAGAAATTGAATTAATTATGAACTAAACATGCTCGAATATCGAAATTAAGAATCCAATCTAGCCGCCTTCCGGGGTCAATTGGCTTCTCCTAACATAGCCTCTATGTTTCCACATTAGAACCATATACTAGGAGGTACTATTAAATAACAATCGATAGTAATGAACCTTAACTAAGTCAACTTCCGTTTCTTGTTAGCAAAGATTCACCTTTAATCAACCAACAATGTGCACTTGCAAGAAGATTAAAGAATATCAAGCATATAAAGACTTTAATCACAAATAAATCAATTCTAAACCCTAGAACATGCTCAAGGTCCAACTACACCACAACCATCCCCTTAATGGGGAAATTACTCACTAATCATGATAATAACAAGATTAACCAACAAATAATCAAGAATCAACATGATCAACAAGCAATACCAACAACTAAAATAATAATCAAAATAAACAAATAAAAATAGAGGAGAGAGAGTAAGAAATTGCTCATTAATTGAAGATGAAGGTCTACAAAGGATTGAACAAGCTCCTTCTTCAAAATCCAAGTTCATTAATGAAGAAAACCTCACTTTCTCTCTCTACCAAAGAAGACTAATCCTAATCTAACCTAAAACTAAAACTAACTAGAGAGAAGAATAGATAGTTATTGAATCCCCCTTTTTAATTACCCCAAAATTGGGTATTTATACTAAGCTAATAAAATACTAAGTAAATAATACAAAAGAAAATAAATTAAAAAGGAAAAGTAAAATAAAAATCTAATTATAAAAATAAAAGAAAGAAATAAGAAATGGGAAAAGAAAAGAAAGAAAATAAAAATAAAAGAAAAAGAAAATAAAATCGAATAAACCCACAAATCCCCACCAAAACCATCAGCTACCCCATTCCTTCTTCTTCGAAATTGGCTGCTCTAAAATGGGGGAATGATCCCATGTTTTGCATCTCACCAAATCAAACTAACAACCATCATCATCAAATCACTACCGCTCATCATCATTGAAATTCGGCACCAAGAAAACACCACCGTTCGATCCTCATTAAAAGCCATGTGCATAGCTCGTGAAATGGTTCGGTCGAACCGTGGGTTGGTGCGGCCGAACTACTGGGTTAGTTCGGTCGAACCATGGGTGTGTTCGACCACTCCTCTTCGAATAACAAAACCCCCAAAGTCTCTGACTCGACGTTCGGCCGAACCCTCAACGGTTTGCTCGAACTTGAGAATTTGTGATTTACTGTAAATTGGGGATGTTGCTGTGCGAATTGGTGACGGTAAGGTGCAATTGTTGTTGTAATTGATGCTGGTGGGCGATTTGTTGCTTAATTGGTGGTTGTTTTGTTGTTGTTGTGGCTGGTGGTTTGCGGGGTGAAGCAGGGGAGTTAATTGGTGGCTGTTGCGAGGTGAGGGTGGCTGTAAATTGGTGGCAGCAGGCTGGTGGTGTGTGGTGGTTGATTGTTGTGGATTGGAGCAGGGGAGTTGTGTTGGTTGGTGGTGAGGCTGGTATGCGGCTGTGTGCGCGAGGGAGCAGGGGGTAGTGGTGGCTGGTGCAGTGGGCGCGTGAAATTGGTGGTGTATTGGTGTGGGTTTGGTTGATGCGGGGGTGATTGGTGGTGAGGCTGGTATGTAGCTGTGTGCGTGAGGGAGCAGGGGGTAGTGGTGGCTTGTGCTGTTGGTGTGTGTGGTGTTGGATAAGGTGTGGGATGTGGTGAAGGATAAGGGGCAGCATGGGTTTGTTTGGCGTTTGACTAAACTTGGAACCCGAACCCACTTGACATAAAACCCGAACCCCTACACACAAAACCGAAGGAAGGAATTGGGATAAATAAAATAAAAATAAATAAAATGGAAATAAATCAAATGAAATAGAAAATAAGAGACACAAAACTAAACTAATAAAAATAAAACAAAAACTCTACAAGCAAATAAAGTAAAATAAAATACGAAAGTAAACTAAAGCTAATAAAATAAAGAAAATAAACTAAAACGCTCCAACACTACCAAATAAACAAGAAACTTTATTAAAAAGAAAACAAGAGAAAGAAAGGGAAAATAAGATAAAATAAACACGAAAATGACTCTAAAACTACTCCCTAAGAGTGACATAAATGTCACTCATCATCAAGCACTGGCTTATTCTCTTTTTAGGTAACCTCTACATGATTCTTGAGTAAATCAATAAGTTTGACTTCATAATCCTCATCATCTTGACAAAGTTTCTCGAGGTCAAAACCATCATGTAGAGAATTCAGAATTATATCATGAACCTGATCATCTGTGTGTGGTCTCCCAAACATACTCAAGCGTTCAAATAGATGAACCATCATATCCACATGAATCTGTACTAACTGGCCTGGGAAGAGTTTTCTTAAAAATACCCGTACACGTGGACCAGTCCCGTAGCGACACGTGGCCCAGTGAGAGGGTGACACATGTCACTATGGGAAGATACCACGCGTCCAGCTTAAAAGCGCTCAAAGGGCTCAGGCCAATCCTGTAGCGACACGTGGCCTAATGAGAGGGTGACACGTGTCGTTACAGGAAGATGCCACGTGTTTAGGGCATACATGACCCCTCAGATCAGCACGCAAAAGAGGCCTAATTACATCAGGGCCCAAATCCCGAGAGATATCATTGAAAGCCGCAAAAGCGCTGCTCCCAAAGCGACACGTGGTGTTCTTCGATTGCGCAGCCAATCACGTCACGCAATTTTAGGGTACAAACCCTAAAATGGGCACAAGCTCCACCCCTATAAATACCCCCAATCATTTATGATGGGAGGGGTGGATTAAGACATTACAAGAAAAAGAGCATTAATAGCTCCAACTTCTCTCTACTTTCTCTCTCTAGCCTTTTCCGTTTCCGATCACTGACTTGATCGTCGGAGGCGAATATTCCGACAAACGAAATATTCGTTGTTTTGCAGGTGTGTCCGTCTCGTTGCCAGAAGAGCGTGACCAATATCCGAGGAAATCCAAAAAACACCCGAAACATTTGGCGTCGTCTGTGGGGATACTCGTCCGTTATGGCAATAGATGGTCAGACACCTAATCCAGGCGAGGACGGACATGTAGAGGATATAATCCCTACAATTCGTACCAGCGATCCGCTGATTGCCACATTTCAAGAAGCTGATGACCCTCCTGTTACCGCAACCTCTCTGAAGGCTGCACTCAACAAGCTACGTAAGGAGTTTGAGAGCAAATGAGCCTCTACCTCTAGGCAGCCGCCCAGGAGAGAGGGGGAGAGGGCTCCGAAGAAAGCACAAAGCAAAGCGGCTAATACAATGGACGCTGGGAACACCCCCTTTCGTAGGCCGACTGGAAGGTCCCCAAGGGTACCGCGGACAAATTTCTCTGATCTGTTGGCAAAAACACAGTTGGCTGGGGGGAGGAGTAGGCAGTCTCGAAGAGAGGAGTCTGAGCCGTCTAGAGGATGGAAGGACGCAAGGGATTACCTTCGGCATAAGCAGCGGGAACGTGCCGCTTACTCGGACACGGCCTCAACCCCAACTATGCCGAATGATTTTTCAAATCATTTCTCTCCCAGCATACCAACACGGCCATCTCAAGCCGAAGTCAAGTTGTCCGCACTCCAACTCCTATTTCAGTCGTCCGCACTCCAACTCCTATTCCAGTTCAATCACTTCAATATCAACCTCCCCAGGGATTCAATGGCTTGATGCAACCGAATCCTCAAGTCTTCGGACAATATGGGCCATGCGGGCAGACGTACGGCCAGGCTCCCTACCTGGCTGGCCCGTCCGTGCAGCCACAACCAATTGATTGGCAGATGCGCCTGCTGACTCTGGGAGATAAACCGCCTTCGTTTTCATAAGATATTTTAACTGCCCCTCAGCCGCCGAAGGTGAAGAGTGTACTTGTGGGAGCTTATGATGGTATGGGCAACCCAGAAGAACACATCACCTCGTATAGAAACCTGGTGTACTTGAAAAGTGTAGATGATGCTACTTGGTGCAAGCTTTCCGGCCACTTTAAAAGGTGTGGCACAGGATTGGTTCAATAGCCTCCCGGCCGGATGTATCAATTGTTTTACTACTCTTAGTTTGCTGTTTGTGGGAAATTTTTCATACAACAGACCGCCTCAAAAGACTAGCCTTAATTTGGCAACAATTGTTTAAGGGAAGAATGAGGGCCTACGGTCGTACGTCCAGTGATTTAACCAAGAAAAAGCCCAAATTCATAATCTGCCGAATGAAATGGCTTACTCTGAATTTCTCCGGGGATTAAGGCATAATGGTTTTAAATTTGACCTGATAAGGAAAAAGATTCGGACATACGCAGGTGTTTTGCGAGAAGCCGAAGCCTATATTGAAGCGGCGGACTTTTGTTCGCTCACAAAATCAGAAGCGCCGGCCAAGGGGGCTGAGAAGAAACAATCTTCTCAGCAAGACTCGGCCGACCAAAAGAAAGAAGGAAAAAAGAGAAAAGAAATCTGGGTGGCCGATGGCTAGCCGCAGAAGTCCAAGAAGGTCAAGACGTATGAGCCCCAGTATGAGTTCAACAAGGAATGTTATTCTATCTTGATGGAAATCAAGGATAAGTTCGAGTTCGAAAAGCCACAACCGCTGAGAGGCCCGGCTCAATACAGGAACAAGAACAAGTACTGTCATTACCACAAGGACGTGGGACATGACACGAACGATTGTATCAATTTGAAGAGACTATTGGACAAGCTAGCCGAGAAGGGCATGCTGAACTCTTATGTGATGAAGTCCAAATTTACTAACACACGGACAAACAACACGTCCGAGAATAGGCAGAAAATGATAAGAACAAAGACATGGAAGATGATGGGAATAGCACTAATTCAGGCTTTGTGGTCGTGATATTAGGAGGATTCGCCTCAGGCGGCCCAACCATGAAAGGGATCAAGCAGGACGCCTAGAACTTGGGAAAGGTGATGCAAGCGGATACAGTAAAGGCCGAACCCTTTCCCGAAGTAATCATCAGTGAGGCCGACCGGGGGGAGGTCAAAGGCCTGCACAATGATCCCATGGTATTCATTATGAAGATAGCCAATTTGAAGGTCGGACGAATATTGATTGATACGGGTAGTTCGGCTGACATCATCAGCCTGGCCCCCTTGTAGAATCTAAGCTTCCCAGAGGATGCTCTTCAGGACATCACTCACCCGTTGGTAGGATTTGGGGGGAATGTTATCCACCCGGTGGGACGGATAGACCTACCCGTCCGCTTTGGGCATAAAGGGAAAGGAAGGGATATGGTTGTTCGCTTCCTGGTCGTAAAAGAGCTGACTGGATATAATGTCATACTCGTCCGTCCTACGCTGAATGCAGCCAAAGCAGTCATTGTACCTCATCTAATGCTGCTAAAGTTCGAGAGGACGGACGGAAAAATCGGGACAATCCAAGGGAGTCTGAAGATGGCTAAGGAATGTAATCAATTGGCCGTAAAGCCTACAGCACGCGGACCAAAAGCGTCCGAGCCAAAAGAAGAAGGAACCTCACTCCCAGCATACTAGGTCGGCCAGAAGCGTAAGGCGGCCAAGATAGAGCGAGCATAGCAGCTAATGACTGTCGGTCGGCCACAAGAGTTACGGCCCTAGCCGGCCGGCAGTCACCAAAATATAGTGCTTGACCCCGATCAACCAGATCGGACGGTTAGTGTGGGCATTATAGCTTTGGGTATGCTTAGGGATGAGTTAATTCAACTGCTGAGAGAATTCAAGGATGTATTTGCATTTGACGTTGGTGAGATGCCAAGAATAAGCCCTGACCTGGCCGTGCATAAGCTGGCTGTAAAACCAGCCGTTAAGCCTGTCCGCCAGAAGAAAAGAAATCATGGAGAAGAGAGGAATCAGGCGGCCGCAGCTGAGGTAAAGGAGCTGTTGGACGCCGGTTTCATTCGACAATGTTATTACCCAGACTGGCTAGCTAATGTAGTTCTCGTGAAGAAGCCGAATGGAACTTGGAGAATGTGTGTGGATTACACCAATCTGAACAAGGCATGCCCTAAGGATAGCTTTCCCTTGCCCAAAATCGACCGCCTGGTTGATTCAATGGCCGGGCATGCCCTGATAATTTTTATGGACGCATACTCCGGATTCCATCAAATTCCATTATGGGAAGAAGATCAAGGTAAAACAGCGTTCGTAACTGAGCATGGGTTGTACTGTTACAAAGTTATGCCATTCGGCCTCAAGAATGCCCCATCTACCTTTCAACGACTTGTTAATACAGTCTTTAGAGATCAGCTCGACCGGAATATGGAGGTGTACATTGATGACATGATTGTCAAGTCAAAACAGTCGGCCGACCACCTGAAGGATCTGCGAGAAACTTTTACTGAACTCAGGCGGCATAAGATGATGTTAAATCCAAAGAAATGTGTTTTTGGTGTTGATTCTGGTAAATTTCTCGGATTTTTGATTGACCAACGTGGAATTGAGGCCAACCCTGAAAAGATTCAAGCTGTCCTGGACATGAAGTCACCAAGGACGATTAAGGAAGTACAAAGACTAACCGGCTGTTTAGCAGCACTTGGTAGATTTCTGTCAAAGTCAGGGAATAAGTGCCGTTATTTCTTTCAAACCATCAAGAAGAAAGCTATGTTTGAGTGGACAGAAGAGGCCGAGGAAGCATTCGTACAGCTAAAAAGCCACCTTCATACATAGCCTCGGCTCGTCAGTCCACTCAAGAATGAGAAGCTATTTATCTATCTCGCCATCTCTAAACACTCTCTAAGTGTCGTCCTGCTTGCTGAACGGGACGGCCACCAGATCCCAATCTATTTTATCAGCCATGTACTTCACAACGCCGAGCTGAGGTACCCCCCTATTGAAAAATTTGGCTTGGCATTGTACATGACATCAAAAAAGTTGCGGCCGTACATCTTGGCACATTCAATTGTGGTCTACACAGACCAACCTCTGAAGAAGCCATTTAAAACTTTAGAGGCAAGTGGTAGTATGCTCAAGTGGGCCTTGGAAATGAGAGGCTTTAGCATTACGTTTGAGCCAAGAAAAGAAATTAAGGGACAAGCCTTTGCTGATTTTTTAGCTGAGATGACTCGGCCTGATCTTCAGCCGGTCGGAGACCAGGTTTGGAAAGTGTTCGTGGACGGCAGTGCAACAGCTACCGGGTGTGGCGCAGGTATCATATGTTTGTCTCCCGAGGGAGATAAGTTTGAGTATGCTCTGAGATTTCAGTTCCAAGCCTTTAATAATGAGGCCGAGTATGAAGCTCTCCTGGCCGGCCTTAGAATGTGTAAGGCGGCAGGAGCAACAAAAGTGGATGTAAGCTCGGACTCCCTACTCGTAGTCGGCCAGGTGAACGGAGACTTTGAGGCATCCAGCTATGATGAAATACTAGAAGATTGTCAAGGAGGAGGTCAAGGGCCTAGATCATTTTAATCTGCAATAAGTTCCTCGTTCGTCTAATCATCAGGCGGACGCCCTCTCTAAATTAGCATCCTCAGCATCATGTGATACCCCTAGATCGGTATTTTGGGAGGTAAAGTAAAGAAGGAGTATTGATGCTGAGCCAGTACAAATCATTGATAGAAGCTCCACTTGGATGGACGGAATCATTTCTTATTTAAGGGATGGGTTACTTCCGGCCGATCCTAAAGAGAGTTGGCTGATGAAGAAGAGAGCGGCCTGGTTCGAAATGAAGCAGGGGGAGTTGTTTAAAAAGGCATTTGTGAAGCCGTACCTGAAGTGTATTACTCCTAAGAAGGGGCATGATGTCCTGGACGACCTTCACCAGGGGGTAGTGCGACTCCCATATTGAGGGCGAGCCTTGTCTGAAAAGGCTGCCCATCTGGGCTACTACTGGCCGAGCTTAAAGTCGGACGCAATGAAAATGGTGAAAAAATGTGACAAGTGCCAGAGATTTGCAACCTTAATCCATCGCCCTGCTAATAGTCTATCGGCCATAAGTAGTCTGCTCCCCTTTGCCAAATAGGGGATGGATATCTTAGGACCGTACACGCCAGCATCTGGTCAAAGGAGTTATGTGTTTGTAGCAGTAGACTACTTCACAAAGTGGGTGGAGGCCGAGGCTGTACGGGGCATCAAGTGGACGGATGTTTCAGCCTTCATATGGAAGAGTATCATTACACGTTTTGGCGTTCCTCAGTCTATGGTGTTCGACAATGGACCCCAGTTTGAAACGCCTCAACTCAAGGAATGGTTGGAAGACCAGGGCATAGCTCATTGCTTTGCTTCGGTCGGCCGACCACAAGCTAATGGCCAAGTAGATGCATACAAAAATTTGATCTCCAATGGTATCAAGCGCAAGCTTGAAAAGGCAGGCGGCCTATTGGCTGATGAGTTGGTCAATGTATTATGCTCCATACGAACAACGGCCAAGAGCTCCATAGGGGAAACTCCATTCTTTTTGGTATACGGCGCTGAGGTTGTCCTCCCAATTGAGATGTACGAGCCCACTCTTAGAGTGATGTTATATGATGAAGCGGCCAATTGGGAAGCCATGAAGACTGCCCTAGACTTCCTTCCAGAAGCTAGGGGTGATGCGGCGCTTAGACACGAAATTTATCGCCTAAGGATGACAAGGGCATACAATCGCCGAGTGTCAAAGCGTCCGCTGAAAATGGGAGATCTGGTTCTAAGGAAAATGGAGGTTGTGGGTCAGGCAAATGAAGATGGAAAGTTGACCCCCAAACTGGGAAGGGCGGTATCGAATCAGTGAAGAAGTCCGAGATGGTACTTACCGTCTCGAAGCCATGAACGGCCGTCAGATTCCGCGTACATGGAACACTGACAACTTGTAGAAATATTATGTTTAAGCTTTTAGTACTTAGCCAAAAGCTGTATATACAGCTAGGTCTGTTGACCGAGCAATGTAAGCCGCACAGCCACAACAATGTAATTTTGATAAATTAATGAAAAGTCAAACATTGTTATATTATTTTCCATTCTACTTATGCTTATTTGCACTTTCATAGTCTACGCAGATACGCCGTGTGAAACTTGTAACTAGGTTGCTTGCAACACAGCAACCCGGTCATAAAAATAATAATAATAATAATAATAATAATAATAATAATAATAATAATAATAATAATAATAATAATAATAATAATAATAATAATAATAATTATAATAATAATAATAATAATAATAATAATAATAATAATAATAAGTGACTTGACCTTAAGCCACATATATACGTCCGCTCCTCATTTAGACGGACGGAAAAGGTAAGGTATCCTATGTATATGGGGCAAGGGCATACCTAGGCATTCTAGCTCTGCCAAACTTAGAAATTTTAGGTTGAGATAATACTTGAAATTTTTTGAGCATGTCCGAGTGATAGTTTCAACGGACAGCTCGCATAAAGCCAATTAAACGGCCGAATAATATGTTGATTCGGCGTATCACCTAGTCCAAGGGAAATCATTACTATGATTTGATTAACTTGCTAGTAGTCATACCCCTCAAGATATAAACTCTACCAAGACAATCAAACTACTCAAAATATGGACTAGGCGAACGCCGAATATAGGGGCATACCCTCCCTATTGTACGAAAAAGGAAAAACGTGCAAAAAAAGTACGCGTACGAAAATGCAAAAACATGCTAAAATATGTAAAATTTGCTAAGTATGAAATAAATGAAAAGAAGAGCTTAAATTAATTAAAGACCGCTCAAAAGGCGGCTAAATGTCTTACAAAAACCGCTCAAAAAGGCGGCAAGCAAAAGAAAATAAAAATTGGTAAAAAAAGCAGAGCAAAGAGCTGATATCATGGGGCGGCTGGGGCTCTAAGAAGCTGGACCTTGGCCTTGGACGGGCTCTTGAGAGGCGGGAAGGGACGCGTCCTCAGTAGGCGTCTCCTTGCTCTCCTCCTCGCCATCATTGCCGGCCGCCACTTCTGCATTTTCCTCATCCTCTGAGGTAGTTGGTGTGGCGTCCAGCTCAGGAGAAGGCTGCCCGGCCTTCTTAGCCTCTTCCCTGAGGCAGACAAAGTTGAGGCGTTTGGTGAAACGCTGTTGATAAAAGCCGCCTCGCCCTCGTCCACCATGAGCTCGAACGCCTCAAAGAAGTGGCTCTTCAGCCTATCCTCAGCATTCTGTTCAATTCGGACGACCTCATCTGCGCTAGGGGCCCGAGGTGTTTTCAGCTGTAGAGTTAAGTCCTCAATGGACTTCTTTAAAGTTTCCACCTCGGCCCTAAGAACGTCCGCCTCGTCCAAGGCCTCCTTCAAGTGTATTTGGGCTAAGGCCACCTCACTCTTAAGCTTTTCGGAGGCCTCGTACCCTTCTTTCTAGCGCTGGCCGTCCAGGAGGGCTTGATCCCTCTCTTGTCTCATGGCGTCCCTAGCCACGGACTCTTGCTCTAGGGCCTGGCCCAGCTTCACCAAATCTTCAGCTTGCCGCATTGCCTTATCGGACAACGCGTTGATTTGGGTTTCAAAGTATCGACACAGGACGGCTGTAGGCGTCGTTTGAAGTGCGCCTACCTTAAGCATGTGTGAATATGCTTGGCACTCATAGGAAGTGGGAATTGACATAATACGATTAGGGACAAATAAAGTAGGGAGCCGCTAAAAAGTTTTTAAGGAACTTGTAAACCGTTCACGGATCATAGAAAGGCAACCGCGAATAAGGGACAACGATAGGCAACAACGATTGACCCGTGAAGGTTACACCCCATTCATAATCCATGAGATTACTAACTCCATATGGTTCGGAACCACGAAAGGAGGATCGGGTATGATGGTACGAAGTGAGTCATGGAGTCACATTCGCCCGTATTGGCCTCTACTCGATTCTTATAGTGAAAAGTGATTTCTGCGATCTCAAAGGCATACAAACAGAGATTCAATTTGCTCCAAACTATTATTATGCTAAATTGGTTGAATATTAATGCAACACATTATTCTAAAATATTGTGATCACTTGATTAAACAACAAGATTAAAAAGGAACCTAAACCGGTTGTCCAAATTATCTTATTAGGCGTGATTTTCAATTACATATTCCCTTTAAACATGCAATATGGTGATCATAATAATAATAGAATCAACATTAATATTGGAAGCAATTTGAAAATAATAATGTTAGTCAAATCAAATATAAAATAACCCTAATCATGATACTAGAAATATTAAAATAAAATAAGGGTAATTAAATTAATTAATTACTCACATTCCGCACGTTCCTTTAAATTGCTACATCATGAATAAACTGTTTGTAAATTCAATAAAAAAAAATATAAAGTAAATGAAAATTAAATTAAATAAATATAGATTTTATTTGGTCCAAACCCTCAGTTATTTATACCTTTCACGCCTTGGTTTAAGTATAGAACTTTGGGTATTCTATGAACTCCTTGGAGTGCTTAATTAGGGGAAGTATTTTGGAAGAATAGGGTGGCTAGTATTTAGGCTAAAGAGGGAGAAGAGAATTATTTTGTGATCAAGCTTTTTGATGATTGGAAAAGGGGAGATATGACCTCTATTTATAGAGAAAAAAGAGGGGTCGAAGAATTAAGATAAGATCCGAATTAAATCGGAATAAAACTCGATAGACTGCAATTTTTGCGGTTCTTGTTTTTATCATATCTTTTGATCCAGAAATCAGAATAAGATTAATAAGATATCTTTGGAAAGCTCTTGAAGTATACTTTCTAAAACAATTAGAATCAGATTAAAATATTTAGTATAACAAAAGATATGGCCGAAATAGTGAGACGGTGTCAGTTTTGGATAGAGTTTGACATTTTATTCATATCTTTTCCGTTATAGCTCGGAATTGATATTATAATATATCATTGGAAAGATAATTTCAAGGGCTATCCAACCATATAAAATTTGGATAATAAATATGGTCCACAAAAATAATATCTGTCTATCTTTGAACATCTTTCAATTCGAATAAAATTAGGACTTTCAAAAAGAAAAGTTTTATTCAATTTCAAATTCTTTAATCTTATCTTTTCAAAAAGGATAATTAAGATCTTTTAAAAACTTATATAAGCTTCTAATTAATCCTAATTGGTTTAGGAATGGGATTAAATAATTTGGACCCTCCACATGATCATTGGGTCGTAGGCAAGGTGGGTTTAGGTTCGGTTTGGGCTCAGTTTAATATTTTGGCCATAACTTATTCGTTATAACTCGGATTTGGGCTTATAATATATAGTTGGAAAGCTCTTTTAAAGTCCCATCCAAATATTTAATAATTGGACCCATATTATGGACCAAAATAAACTGGATTAAACGTTATTATAAAAAGGGCACGAAATGAATGATTTTAAAGGACACGAAATGAATTATTTTGGGTTTAAAGGCACGAAAAGAGGAAAATAAGTTATATTTTGGGGAAATGGGCTAGGAATTGGGTTGGTTTATGAAATGAAAATATGGATTTGAATATGGATTTAAGCACTCCAAAGATTAAATACTAAACCCGACCAATAATGGCGGTGAAAGGTTGTTCGTCATCGAGTTTGGTTTTGGGGAGACATTTTTAGGTGTCTACAACGGCCATTTCCCTAGTAATGGCATCCTGGGTTTTCTGAATCTGATCCTAGACATGCTTCAGCTTTTCATTCTCTTTGTCCTTCCATTCAAGGAAGGCATTCAGTCGCAGGAAAAGTTGCGTACAGGGAAAAGATGTTAGCAAAATGAGAGTGAAAAATTAACTAAGTGTGAAGGTTGAAAAAAAATTACCTCGGCACTGCAATTAAACATTGGGCCAAGGAAGCCCTCATGAATCCCTCGTAGCTTGTCTCGCTGCTCAGCGGGGACAGCCCTTACCATGGCCTCCCTCATGGCCTTCCTGTCCGCGCCAGTAAGGGATTGGCCGGGCAGCTTCATGTGTAGCTCTTCTGCGATATCTGCACGCGGGCGCAAAAAGTTTAGCTTAAATTCAATCTGGCTTATAAAGAAAACAAAATAAAATATGCAAAGTTACTCGAGCTGACCGTCAGAGAAGCTCGGAGGGTTAAGGGGATTGAAGGTGAATGACGGAGGCGGCACAGGCTCGTCACCCTCCTCACCCGTACGGCCAGGCTGGTCGCCGGCCGACTGAAAGGCTTCAAGCCAATCAGATTCTCAGACTCTTTGTACGGGCAGAGTCACTTCTGGTCCGGTCGGTTTTGCCGGGGTCGACTTACCCCTACTGTCCGATCTCTCGGACTTATCATAAACCGGCGTGGCGGCCGGATCCATGGACTTGAAGGCCCCGCTATCACCCAGCCGGGGTTGTTCTCCTTTGGACTGCATGGAGACAGTCCGCGACGTAGTCTTTGCCGCAGAAGAGGAAGTGGTCTTAGAGGCGACCGTCTTCCTTTGCTTGGACGCCTTCTTGTCCTTGTCCGTCTTGGAAGCAGGGGACGACTGCTTTCTCTTGGACCTTGGGGTCGGAGTCGACAGCTGAAGAGAGGCGAAAGTTAGCGAAAAATGAGCAAGATAATACATTAGTGTCCTTGTCTAGCTAGGAAGGAGATCCCTTTCATCATGCCAACACGGAAGCAAGGATTCGTCCGTGAGAACCCAGAAGGGAGGACCTTCCCAGCATCCCAGCACGGACGAAAAGAAGAAGCGGAGGTGGAAAGAATGTTTTTTTTTGGACATTAGGTGGAAAGAATGTTCTTACCTCTTTAGATTGCTCGTACAGCTTCCGACGAACCTTGTAGCGGGCCAAGTCGATTTCAGACATGTTAACCTCCCCTTTCTGTTCTGAGTCCAGCACCTTGTACGCCTCAGCTGTAAAAGAAAAAGAAGAAAGTGTAAGAAAATTTGTCAATTTCAAATAACCTATGTACGTGCAAAAACTATATATGTCCATGCGTCCACCTTGGGGCAAGTTCTTGTACAGGCCGTAGGCCGACATGAACGTAGGATCCCGAAGCCAACTGGATAAAGGCATTCAGTTACTCGGAACGCGCTCAGTTTTGCCGTTCCTCTTCACCCTCTTGACTTTGAAGTATTCAAGATGATGCTCTTGGCTGGGGTGGACGGGTGGCTTATCAGGCTTGAGGTCCCCACGTCCAAGCTGAATTGGTTCAGCATTAAACCGATTCATCCGCAAGTTAAATTCAACATATTTGGTCTTGATGCGGTAGAATCGGTGCTTCCAATCACGCCATTTGGAGACGCGGTCAACCACCACCATGTAGTCCTATTGGAACTCAGAATGAGCCAGCCGTCCGTGTCTGCGTCCAGCTTGGTTAGTGAGTGCATCTCACAGAAGACTGCAAATTCCGGCTTGAAGCCTTTGCAGATGCACGTCACTAGATACCCAAAAATGTTCAACCAGCTGTTCGGCATCAGCTGGAACAGAGCGATGTCATATTCGTCCAAAATGGTGCGGACGAAGGGGTGGAGAGGGAAGCGCAGTCCAACGTCTAAGGCCGCTCTATAAACGCTGAAGGACCTTTGACACGGCCTCTCTTCCTCCCAAGCAGCCAAAGCGCGTGACTTCCTTGGAGGCTGAATCTCAAATCCCTCCCCAAGGTGGAGGAATGCCTTGTATGTCTCAAACTTGTAATTTAGGTAGCCCAAGGTCGTGCTACCCACCGGGGCAAAGGGTTGTGTAATGGCTACGCGTTAACCCCAGACGGAATATAACCGCCCGGGTAAGAAGCTCAAAGCACCCGTTTTAATGGCTGGCTGTACACTTGGTTTGGGGCAATCACCATTGTGATTGATTGGCCTAAAAACACTCCATATTTCTCCAAGTATCAAGTGTTTTCAAGCCAATCAATCAGCTTGACATAAAATCAACCACATAGCCGCCCAGGGGCAAGAGCACCCGGATTGCAAATTGCCGCATGCTTTTTTAAGTTAGGCAAAATACTAAAGAATTGCATACACATGAAAAATTCAAATTGAAAATAGACATATATAAAATCCGACTGAGTCGGAATACTTCATTTATATTTCAAATGGCACAAAGTCAAGAATAATTGTTAACCGGACACATCCGGTGAGGAAAGAAAGTAAAAATGTTAACCCAACCCCATGGTTGGTAAAAAGATACAACAAAACACGGCATGCAAGCCGGTAAATAACATTGATTGGCATACTGCCGCAGAAAGGTGGGAGGCTCGCCTAAGGCTGAGGCGGAGTCTTCTCCGGCTGAGTTTGGCTGGCTTGGCCCTCTTGATGATCATCCGCCGGCTCCTCATTATCAGAGACTTCATATCCCTGGTCAGCAGCCCAGTCTTGGAAGCGAGGCGGAGGAGCATCACCCAGTTGCTGGGCATCATACACCTCAGTGGCGTAATCATACCTCAGCTTATAGACCTCAAAGTCTATTTCTGGGTAGAGGAGGCCCCGGGTGATCTTCAGCCGGGCCAAGTTGTCCCGTTCATTCTCCTCAGTCAGCCAGGTCTGCTCCCGGGCTTGCTCATCCGACTGCTTGTTGCGCTGGGTCATGAGCTCAAGCCTCAGGCAATCATTGTCAATCCGGAGTTGGGCATTCTCCTTGTTAGCATCTTCTAATGCCTTGAGATCAGATTTGGCATCTTTCAGCTGCTTATCAAGGTCATCAGCCCGGCTGTTAGCTTCATCGTTTGCAGCCGTCAAACTCCGGATCAGCTCCTCCTGTTTCAACTCTACTGCTTTAATCTTTAAATTACACATATAATCAGAATGTTCAGCAAAGTTGAGGTTTTCTAGGGCCCTCAGTTTAGCGTCATTTACCTCTTCTTGCTTCTGCCTGAAGGGACCCCGGAGATTGTCCACTCTCACCATAGCCTGAGTCAATAACAGCCGGTTTATGAGTTACTTAGTCAAAATAAAGATTAAAGACATCAAGATAGAGGAATTATGTACCTCAGCCAGAGAGCCCATTATCCGGTCGAAGTCCACGACCTGCAGATCAGGTATGAAGGCCTTCTCAGACCGGGTGAGGGTCCTCACCATTCGCTTCGCGAAGCCTGCGAGATCCGGCAGGTCAGGAGTCAGATCTGCATCAAAAGTAGTTCTTTGTGAGATAGAAGCAGCGTAGCTGGCATTCATCCGTTGCCGGCTACTGACTGACCCTTTTGAAGAATCAACCTTAGTCTTGATTCTCATAAAATCAAGTGGCCAAGTATTTCAGTTTGTTCCTTACCGTGAACTTCCGGATGGGTCTCCGACTTGTTCTCCTCCCCAGTGGTTGCCGCACCGCCTGCAACCTTAGGTGGCTCGCCACCCTTCGATGCCGTAGAGGCTTCCGGCGCTTTCTGCTATTCTGAGCTTTCACTCAGTTTCTTCAGAACAGCAGGGGATTTTCCCCCAGTCGTTGGACGACCGGATTGGGCAGAACTTTGCTTCTGGGGGGGATCCTTCCTTGCGGCTTTGGCAGCCGGATCCTTCTCCAGATCATCTCCCTGCCTTTTGAGAATCTTGGAGAATGATCGAGGGATTCTCTTGGCGGACTCCTGAGAAAGAAGCAAAATATAAGTATACCCAACCGGTATATATATAAAAAAAATAATAAAAAAAAATAAAAATGCAAACATAAAGTCAGGCGGTCTTACCCCGCCTTTCTTCGTGTCTTTAGCCTCGACGGCTGCCTTTTTTACAAGGGCCGCCTCCTTGCGCAGTTGCGCCGCAGATTTAGCAGGAGTCTTATCCTGGTCAACCATCCTCAGGGCTTCTTTTGCAAAAACAAGAATTTTAAGGTTAGAAAAAATCAAGGCAAGTTTGCAATAAGAATAAAATGACAATCATTCCGGATGAGAAGTATTCTACCCCTGGGAAACATCGTACTCAGTCCGCAGGCGGACAAGAAGCATTCATCTTTGAAGAAGTCCGGATGGGGGATCCAGTTCATGGGAACAATAATGTGAGTCCCATCCCCCATGGGCTCAGTTGTGGTTTCAAAAAATCCCGGCTCCATGATTTGCTCCCGGGCTTTAGTAGATAGTGCCGGGAGAGGGAATTTACGTCCAAGAAGAGCCGGCTCAGTATTGTACCGGCGTAGTGTCCGGTTGTGTCTTAGGGTTGGAGAGGAAATCAAATAGAACTTGTCCTTCCACCCGGACCACTTGGACACTTTGTCCAAAGTCATTAGATATTGGGGCAAGGTAGTCAGCGTATACCATGCCCCATGGCCGCCTGGGGCCTTGCTCAGGTAGTGCATATGAGCGAAGGCGGAAAAGCTGGGGTTCAAGTTTTGGAACTCGCAGGCGGCGATGTAACTTAATATGTTCACCCACGAATTAGGGGTGAGTTGCCAAACTCCCAGATCATACCCCTTGAGGATTTTCCTAATCCCGGGGTGGAGGGGGAACCGGAGGCCGGCTTCTATAACCGCCTCATAGCAGATGAAGTAGTCATCTGCGTGGTCAATGTCGTCCCCCCAGGCCATCACAGCATCAGCCGGAGGGACAATAACTTCCCAACCCCTTCCAAATGGATGTTTCTCTTTAAAAGCCCTGAACCCGCTATTAAGAAGGGCAATGTTACTCGGCAGCATCCGGGTTCTTTTGGGGTTGGGATGGTCGGCAACTTTGGGCGGCTGCTGATAGTCAGCCGCAAAATCTCCCTGGTCAGAGCCGGAGGATTCCGCCCTTGATCCCTGGCCGGCTTCAGCGTCGCCGGCTTCATTTGAGGAGGCGGCTCCTTCATCGTCCGCCTCTCTTACTCCAGAGCTCCCGGAGGTAGAGGGAGCCTCTTTGTCAGATCCGCTCTCCTCCCAATTCCTCGGATCCCCTTCCGGGAAAACCTCATCGGCTGGCACTCTCATGGTGCGCCGGCTTTTAGACCGCCTGACCGTTTGTTTCGTTCTGGCCATTGTGTCCTGCACAGACACAGAGAGGGAGGAATTCGGAGATGAGCATATTGGTTCTGACAGTCCAGAAGAGGCACCCCCTGTTCTAGACTCAGCCGTTCCGGGGGATCGGCTGAGTGTCCTGGGCAGTGCCGAGTGGGTGGATTGGGAACTCATTTATATTTTCTATTTTCTAAAAGAAGTCGGGCATACAGGCGGAAAAAATGGTATGTAAATTGAAGGGGAGAAAAGCTAAAATGGTACAGGCGGTTACCTTGCTTTGACTCTGGAAAATCTGAAAACCGCTTCAGCCGGTGAACCGGGTGATGTACTGCTAGCACTCGGAAGCTTGAAACTTGCTGTTATGCAGGCGGGAGCAGACGAAACTCTCTATAGAAATCTCTTTTTCTCTCTCTAAAAAGTCAATATGAACGTAAGGTGTGAAAAGGAGGGGGGTAACTTTCTATTTATAGAAAGTAAAAGTGGGGGGAAATTTTTGATTTGAAATTCAAAATTTTACCCGTTACTGTTCACCTATGAAAGGTGGACACGTGTCACAGGCCCCACGTGACATGCACGTGCGACCTGTGAGGGGCAAATGTTTAGGGTATTTTTACCCTAGACACGTGGACCAATGAGAGGTCGCCACGTGTCGAGCTCAGGATGGCCCATGTGGCTCAACATCCTCTTGAGACGTGGACCAATGAGAGGTGTCCATGTGTCAAGCTCAGGATGGCCCATGTGGCTCAACATCCTCTTGACACTTGGCGCCCTCAGATATGTTTTCTGAAATGGCGGCTTTCAAAGGCCCAAACTCCTAGGAGCGCCGTAAAACGGCGCAGCCCACTAGAATCTAGGTCAAGTGACTTAGGTAGGGGCACATTTTCCAACGACCCTATAAATAGGGAGATATTTCCCCATTTTGGGGACACATTGAATCATTTATTACACCCTTATTCTCTTACATCAGAGAAAGACCTAAGCTTGGAATCCGAGCAGATACCCACCTAAATTTTCGTTCTCTTTATTCCGTTTCAAGTTACTAACTTGATCGTCGGAGGCGGAGCTCCAACCACCCGGAGTCTCCGTTGTTTTGCAGGTACAGCTCAGCCGGATCAGACTTCGTGACGTAACTCTCCCAAGGGACAAAAACACCCAAAACACATACATATCTAGATTGGTTGAAAAGGATACAATTAAATTCACGGAGTTGATTTTAATAAAAACCCATTCACCAATCGGAATGCTAAAGTCTTTTCGTGATTGTTTTAGCAAAATTGCTCATATGAAATATGGCAAAATAGATACCAAAACCGCCTTCCCAAAATAGGTTTTTGGAAGTGACTATGGAATAGTCTAAGGGTTTTGAAAATCTAAATAATGCTAGATTTGAAAGCAAGCTCAACGAATCCGTTATGGGATTTAAGGAAGCATTGCATATAGGAATTGGAACATGTTTTCTCATAAAGTTAATAAGAGGATTGGCTTATGGAGAAACATAGAAATTTTGATGAATAAGAAGTTTAGTGGGAGCAAAAGTAAAGGTCCAACGAGAAGTTTACGAATTCTATTGTGAAATAACTATCAAATGCTAAATGCTTAGATTTGAAAGTATTTTCGAATGGACCAAGCAAAAGACGATACTTAGTACGTATTGGGTATTAAGTTCTATTGTATAGACTTGATAAAATGTTTGAACGTGTAAAGGAGTTTACCGTGTTAAACATGAATTGAAGGACTTTGAAAGACTTTCGACCCGTATGTATAAAACTAAGTAAATGTTTGAACTAAGTATAAGCTAGGCTAAATACTAAGTCAAACATGAAAGACTCTAATAGAGACTTTCAACCATATCACACAACAAACTGTTTAGCAAAGACTCAGTGAAACTGAATGAGCTAAAATGACAAATTGATGGAATAAGATTGAGAATTACTCTGCAATTTAACCATCATGTAAGTTGTGATATGGAATCGTCGCAGGACTTACTTACTTAGAGCATGTGATGTATGTATGTAGTACCAATCAACCTGTATCTATGTAATAGATCGTTAGATTATGGCCAAGAACATCCAAAGTACTTGGATAAGTAACAGGATGAGTTCTTGACTTGTGGAAACAAATACGATTTGAGAATTGATGTTGCAAGCACAAACCTTAACAAGGATTAGACCCTTAACAAGGAGGCCGTTTTTAAGCACGAGCTTAAAATGAGTCGTGGCTTGAGAATGGTAACATGGACGTGGATCCATGTGTAATGTGCAGTAATTTAAGGAAAATTTCCATGATCACAAGTGATTAAGGTATCCCAAATCATTATGAGCCGTTTGGAATGAAACCCAAGCAAAGCATCATCAGGAAGTCTACTAAAATATATGTTGAGAATATTAATGCCTTAATGGCGATAATAAAGAAGATGTTCTATGGAAAGTTCGTTGCTGAACGTTAATGATTGTAGGTTGTCAAGTTGAAGGTTTCAATCATGAAAATGAGTGGGATCCATCACTTGGACAATAAATCCTAAATCACATATAATCCATGACACTCTCAAATTTTATCATCTTATTATGAAAGTGATCAGTAATGAAGATGCTAAGATTAGCAAAGTAATTATAACTAAACCTATGCAATAAGTGAACGACAACATTCACAATTGCATGAAAGAAATCAAGCATATTAGATATGGGTGTGATTTCTTAGATGTTTTATAAAGAGTGATACTCTTAAAACATTCGGAAAAACCATTTATAAGATGAACCATTTAGGTTTTGGAGTAATTTAAAACTTCATGCAATTTTTATCACTCCGTTTGCTATTTAATTGTGGTTTAGAATTAAATAATGAGTCCATTCGATTCTTGGAATATTCAAAATAGGGTATCAAGACCAGTCTTGATAAGGAAACACCTATTAAGTGAACATTGAATATTATAATCGAAAATTGTCCCTAATCGAGGTCATTTAAACGATGGACGATTAATGACCAATTGAGATTAGTGTGTAGTCTGATTTATAGCACTGTTTCTTGTCCTACGAGGACATGATTGTCATAAATCATTTGCACAGGTATTGGTTTAGAACCATACTGGATCGACCTATGAGAATACTTTAAGAGATTAAAAATCTTCATAAGTATACTTCTCATTATGGCTATCGGAACCTATTTCCTTGACCATGAGTATTGTGAGTTCTCTTGTTTGAGTACTAGTCCGCTTTGATGTTGTCACACGTATGCCGTAATAGGGGATTATAATGGCAACACTCGGGCGGCTAGGTCCTCTCAGTAAGAGGAGCTACATTACAAAACTGGGAATGCCCCCCTACTAAAATAGGGAAGATGCCTTTATTGTATACTAAAATAGGGAACAAGTGTACTATTCCGTTAGCGGGTTCAGAATTATTAGAAAGCTAATATATTCAGTAAGGTCAAGTGATCGGAATGCCTGGGTGGAGGCCGCTTCCAATCAGTAATATTAATGTATAACTAATATTACAGCTTAATCTTGACTGAACCCTTCGGGTCACACCCTAGCAAATATACGAGCCGACTCGACGAATTAATTTGGAAGAAATTAATTCGTCGCCCGAGTGTTAAATATTTAGACGTCGGAATTCGATCTTGGAGCGTCGAAACCGAGCGTTGGAGAATCTCAAATGTCGAGCCAAAATTTAGGATTTGGCAAGACGGGAAAATGCTTCAAGTAAGAAGTAAAATCCTAGCCACGCAAAAGGCTAGGAAAGCGCACCCAATAGGTGCGTGCCACGTGGTAACACACGTGGCTGCCACCTAGTGGAAGCCGCCATGTGGCAGCACACGTGGCAGCCACCTAGTGGAAGCCGCCATGTGACAGCACACGTGGCAGCCACCTAGTGGCAGCCGCCAAGTGGAAGTATGCCACGTAGGCAGCCGTGTGCAACGTTCCATGGTGGCGGCACGTGTGGCAAGAGGTCGTGGACCCGGGTGACGGGTCATGGACACGGGCCAAAATAAAATGGCCCAGGAAAACCCAACTTGGGGCTCAAGGTTGGGTGACACATGGTTAGTTCACATTACATGTGAATTGCCTTGGGGACCAAGTAGGAAAGTGGTCCTCACCTAACCATGTGACACTTGTTACTTATTCCTTGGTTTATTTAACTAAGGATTGAATTCATCAATCTTTCCATGTGGGATCTTTTTGTGAAAAGTCCCACATTGAAAGATGAGTGGAATTCACAAGCTATCCTTCCTTATAAATAGCCAAAGCATGGCTTGAGAATTCTTTGCTTGAGTGAGAGTTGAAAAAGGCATCCCCATTGTGAAAACCTTTGAACTCATTTAATCACTCGGGTTTTGGTCGGACCTTGCTAACTCCAAGGTAGCGGACCTAAAATGTCGGTGTTCGTCCTTTATGAGTGGATATCGTTGGAGGCTCTCGTGTGAGCGGAGCTAAAGCTTTCAAGTAAGAGCCCATTAGGTCGGGCGAAGCACGCGTCAAAGGTAAATTACGATTCTATCCTTTTATGTTTATTTGTTATGCTTTGTGGTTTTATTAATTGTGAGTGGTTCTTTGGGTCGGGGTCGTTTCCGCGGTAAGTTGGACTTACCAAACCCCAACAGGGGTCCATGCCAATATGGGTAAGTAGGTACCCCATCACCCCCAAAAGATGGTATAAGACCATATTGGGGTGGAAAGTAAGGGTAGTTAACCGGGGGAGTGATGTCTCCCCGGTTAACACCCGCATCATACAAATGTTGTTGTTGGAGAAACATACCATGTTGCATCTCCGAAATCCCTCTCATATAAGAATAGAGGGCCTCAAATTCTTAAACATACATGCCCTCCAACTGGATTTTCATTCCCTTCATTTGAGCACTAAGGGCATCTAAGTCGGAGTTAGCAAATTGGTGATGTTGCTCTTGATGTTGTTGTTGTTGTTGTTGTTGTTGTTGTTGTTGTTGATGATGTTGTTGTTGCGACTCTTCTTCCTCTTCTTCACCCATCTCCTCATCATCATCATAGTAGGGAGGGCGGTGACTTTTGGAGACATGCCAAATGTTTGCCACATTCTCGCGGTGGAGAGAAGTCAAGGAGGGGTTAGCACCAATGTGCGTTATCCCTTAGCCAATCAAACACCTTGTCGTCATCATTCTTTGCTAAGAACTGGATTTGCTTCAATTGCCGGACGTCGAGGAAGAGAGAATCAACATCCCCCACCGGAGTGCAAGACGACAAATAGTGCCCGAGCTCAAGGTTAGTCATTAGCCTTGTGACCATGCTCCCACAAGGGATCTCGACAGAATCCCTATCTTGCAATCCTTGGCAATAGTTGACAAAAGTGTACCCCAAATTTAGGCGACCTCGGTACTCCGCACGAGTAGCCACCCAAAGAATCCAAAGCTGCAACTGACTCATCTTTCCCAATTCTTGCTTTTGAATGGGGTCGGTAATTCGTAGTTTGGGGATAGGGGTAGGTTGACGAGGTTGTGAGGTAGAGGGGGAAGGAGCGGGTTCTTCAATAGTAATAACAATAATAACAATAATAATAATAACAACAACAACAACAACAACAGCAACAACAACAGCAACAGCAACAGCAACAGCAACAGCAACAGCAACAGCAACAGCAACAGCAACAGCAACAACAACAACAACAACAACAAAAACAACAATAATAATAATAATTGTGTAAAATAAATATTTATTAATTAACTAATTAACTAACAAGGTGTTACATTAGCTTGTTAAAAGTGGTACATAACGTCGAATATAGTGATACTATATGTCAAAAGATGATTGAAAAATGTTCGTATATTTTGTAAAAGTGATACACAATGTTAGATAAAGTGTTACTATATGATTGAAAAGTGTTATTAAAAATAAGTAAGTGTTACCAAATAAATAAAAAGTAACACTTTAAAAATGATATGTATAATATAAAATTGTGTTACATAAGAGTGTTTATAGTAACACTTTCAAAAGTGTTGCCATACATTACCCAAAGTGTTACATAAAACCTTAGGTAACATGGGCGGATGTATCACCCACTAAAGTATTACTTATTGACTATGATAACACTTTTACCATATTATGTAACACTTTTTGGATGTTACTTAAGGTTAATTATGTACTAGTGTAACCTGAATAATAGTTACATAGATAATGATAGTAGTGATAAAGCCAGTAAAAGTTTCTGAAATTAGAAAAAATGATCTTGCTTGGCACATTACAGCACATAGTAATCATCAGGACACAATAGCAGCAAGAAGAAACTAAGCTTGTGGATGGTAATCTGGGATTTCAGAGGCATATTACTCGAAGATATCTGCAGGGGGTAGAAATAGGTCTCTTTCTCCCCCTTCTTGACCCTTTGTTCTGCCAATGTGAGCCAAAGAATTTGCAATTTTGTTGACAGATCTCTTAGCATGAAAAATAGCAACATCCCAGTCACGAGCAAGAAGGGAAGCAACATCCCTGATCATGTTGCCCAGGTCATGATCTTTGAAAGCTTCTGGGTTTTTCAGCATCTTAGAAAGGGTATCAGCATCTGTCTCAAGATCAAGTTGCTGAATCTTTCTCTTCCAAGCCATAAGAAGACCTTCTTTGTTTGCAAGGAGCTCTGAGGCAGCAGCAGACATGGCATTGAAATTGATCGAGAAGCCTTCCTTCCAAATACCCTTAGCACACCTTATGACACCACCCCCTCCAGCATTCTCCAATCCAATCCAAGCACTAGGGGTGTTCAAATCCGGGTACCCATGCGGGTACCCGGATTTTCGGGTAGTTCAAAACTCGACCCATGTCCTGATCCGAGAAACCCGGGTACCCACGTTTCGGGTACCCGATTTTCTCGGGTCGGGTCAAGGTTACCCGAAAAAATTCACTCAACATTTTTGTCAAAAAAAAAAAAAATAATCAATCAAAACAAAATAATTTACAACAGAACAACAAGATTAATTAACAATTTGCATTCTTCTACTTTTAAGTTTTATCCCACAATTATCAAGTACAAAAACTATGCTAAATCCAAAATTTACAATCAAGTACCCCCAATTATCACGAGATAGATCTATGAGCAAAGTTCTTTCTGGTTGCTTAACCATCTATCATATCCTCACATACAATGCATAAATTTCCATATCCTAATTCTAAATTTTGTGTATTCAAGTTCTAAACTTTATTGGCCAAAATCAAGAATTATAATTCCAAATTATGGGTAAATTATATGAAAGCTCTCAAACCCATCTTCAAGAACCTGAATTGTCAGCCACCCTCAAGCTTTCTTCTCCATCGTAGCACCACAATCGCTGGCCACCATCTTCCATTCTGCCTTAGGGTATATAAATTTTGATTTAATTTTGTTGTTGATTAAGGATTTTTTTGATAGATTATGAGAGGAAAAGAAGTATGCTCATATGGAGATTAGAAATTAGATATTAAGAGGATGAAAGAAGGCAGATCTGTGAACTCGTGAAGGAAGAAGAAGGCAGGAGGAGAGAGAGAGAGAGAGGAAGAGCGAATTTTGGAGAATCCTAATCTCCAAACTGGTATAGTGGTATGGGCTTGGCCTTTGAGGAGTTTGAGGGTTTTTTTTAAAAAAAATAATAATTTATTTTTGGGAAATCGGGTACCCGGACATTAAAAAATGTGTCCCATGTCCCGACTCAGATAACATGCAATTTTTCCGAGTCAGGTACCCGTCCCCAAAAAACAGCTTTTTCCCCAAATTTTCCATCGGGCATTTACCGGGTATCGGAAAACCTGGTCGGTTCAATCGGGTCGGGTTTATTTGAACGCCCTACCAAGAACCATCCGTATTGAGTTTGAAATGGCCAGCTTGAGGAGGAGCCCAGATTCTGCTAGCTGTGTTGGAAGAGAAGCTTGGAGTATCCACTTGGCCCTGCTTAAGTTTGAGAGTAAACAAATAATCCACTAGGAAGCTGTTAAAAGTCGATTGGATAAACAACATTTTTTTTCTCAAAAATGGCAATATTTCTAGTTTTCCAAAGTTCCCAAATAGCCACTAGAAAAATAGTTTTCCACCTGGAGTCATTTGAAAGATTAAAAACAAGCCAATCAGAAAGATAAGTATTATAAAACATGTTTAAATCAAAGGAAGAGGGAAATTTGTTAAAAATTAGAGACCAAAAAGCCGAAGAGTTAGGACAATCCCTAAAAATATGAATGGAGTCCTCTAAGGATGCCTCACATGGAATACAATTATATTGCAAGCAAAAAAAACCCAAAGCATTCGAGCAGAAATACACAGAGAAAATCGTCAGAACATTGAACAAATTATAGCTACAAACGATGGCGAATGATTGTTTAACTATTATGTGATTGTCGAACAATCTATGGACTGGATCTATGTTTCAGTTCATCTTAATTTGTGATAGTCAAACAATATATGGCTTACACGCGGTAAACGTGTCAAAAAGGTCTATCAATCCAGTTTTCTCATAGCTGTAGCTTAATATGATACGAAGCATTAATTACCTAAAAAGTATCTGAACAAAATTCAGAACTTTCATAACCTTTTCAAGACCTGTGCAAAAAATCCCAATATCACATCTGCAAAAAAAAAAAAAAAAAAAAAAAAAAAAAAAAAAAAAAAAAGAAAGAAAGAAAAAAAAAAAAAAACAGGAAAGAATAAAATTACAAGAAATGGATCAAAGCTAGAAAATACAAATGGACATACAATGCCAGTAAATACAAATGGTATTACAATGCACGGAGACGATAAAAAGCTCGAATCTTGCATCCAGTAGAAGAGAAGCTAACACAGGATGTTTCATCTACCAGTGTTCGGAATTGAGAGGCTGCTTTCAAGCATGAAAGATAAATCGTGCATCTCAGAAATCAATGTTTCTGTAACTGAGGACTTGAGATCCAATGCTTCCTTCGAGGTACTGTCACTCGGGTTCATTCCATTGACATCAGCCTTAGGATCACCATTTTCAGTCCTACAAAGTAGAAAAATGAAATGGATTAGCTGCACACTACTTATCGATTCTCAATCAAATACGACTAAATTAATGCCAAGTGCCAACATTGACAATGGTTCATAAAGTTAGATGTTGACACTTCACTAAAGTTTCAAGTATAGACCCTTAATAGTCCAGCTAGCAGACATTAATAATGTCAATATCTTTACAAAAATTTATCAAATGAAGAAAAAAGACTATCCCTACATCTCATGATTTTTTTTTACTAAGATACACTAATATACCCGTAAAATAGCAGTCTTCTACCCAATCTCTCTATTACTCTTCTAAGAGGTGATGATATGATTTTGCTACATCTAACGGACTTCACAAAAGCTAGGTTGGTGATATGGAAACAAATAACCTAAACTAACAGATTTAAACAAATGATTCAAATAATAAACCAAACTAAATATGCCCGATTGGGTGAATAAGCTTATCACCTACTCTAATAAGTTTTATCACAAAACTAAAAACTTTATTAATCTCAATCACAAACACATAAAATTACATACTAAGATCCCTTTATGTAAGCATATTAATCCTATATTAACTAGGTTTCCTAATTAAGATAAAACACAATTTTTTTTTTCACATATAAACTCCTATTCTTAAGGAATAAGTAAAGCCATGCAGCTTTCCTAAAATCTATCCTAGGTCCCTTATTACTTAAGCTCACAGTTATTTGATAAAAATAAATTAAAAATAATAATATATGTTAAATATCCTTGGTATCCATATCAGGTGTCCAGGTGATACATTAAAAAAATCTAGCCATAATCAATGTATAAAAAGAAGGTGCACCAAGGCATTTTATATTTTCTTGCGCCTAAGGCACGGCTTAATGAGCCTCGGAGCAAGGCATATATAATAAACACTAATAAAAGATTCTGAAATATGAAAAAATCTTTGTGCGCGTTAGTGCGCCTAATCAAAATCGCCTCACCTAGACCATAAAAGGCACATGACCCCTAACGCCTTGCGCCTTAGGCATACCTTTTCAAACACTGGCCATAATTTATCTTTATTTTCTCTAGATCATATTTAAACATAAAAATATGGAACAACTATCATAATAGGAATCATATATTCTAAAAGCAATATACAGCATTTAATAAAAAAAATCCCTCAATCCTATAATCATTAATTTCTGTCTAGCCTAGCAAAGCATTTCCTAAGAAACATTAGCAGATTTAATTTCTAAACAATATCATCTCTTTCATTTGGCACAAAACAAAGAGATTCAGTAAAATAAAAAATGATACAATAGTGGTAAGTTTGGTGCCAGTATATCCATTCCCAAACAGAATCTTAGATTTATCTTACATTAGATACACTAAAAAACTAAAGGAAGATTGTAAAACATAGTAGCAAATTGAAGCATGTTAGTTCCAATTTTCCCTTGTGGCCTTGTTGCTTAAAAATTGTTACATTCTCTAATTTAATTGTTTATACTACCCAGTTCACAAAAGTTATTTACACCTTTTGTTTAAGTCTGTAGCCGATAATCTTTACACATTTACATTATCCAATGTTGGAAACATCTTTCCACTTATTATATCATACTTTTTCTAACAATTTCTTATACCACCCACCTTTTTACACTATTACTCTTTCCACCTTTTTATTATACACATCCACCTTTTTACACTCTCTTACAATGTAATTTTTTCACCATTTTTATTACACCCATCCACCTTTTTACACTCTTTCCTACTTTATCCAACTCTTTCCATACACCCACTCACCTTATCTAACACTCTATAACTATTTATATTGATTTGTATGCAAATATTTACCTTCATTTAATTACGATAATATCAAAAAAATATATATATTTATTATACATAGATTTTGCCCTAATCTTATACCACCTATGCTTCCAAATGATTGCACCATTTGGAGTTTGGTCACTTTTTACACGTTAACTTTGATTATAATTCTCTACTAATATATATAAATAAATGGTATTAAGTAAAATATTATTAGGACTTTCCCGCTCAAATATTTACCTTCATTTATGCCTTCATTTAATTACGTAGTATAATGTTATTGTGACAGTCACCAAAAAGCACCACCTGCTCTCCCTCTCGCGGCCTTCATCAGTGCTTCCACCGCACACAGCAACAATAACCGGCCAGCAATACAACACCAACAATCACGAAAATTCATGCCCAAATCAGGCAACGAATCAGTAGCCTTTGAGCGGGCACTTTATTCTTTGGAGCAAGTGCTCCAATTCCAAATTAAACAATCCAAATACGTAGTATAATGTTATTGTTGCGATTTATTTCAATCATATCCAAGGGTCCCAATTTTCGAGCGATTTGATTAATGTTGATGCGTGAAATGGGGATGATGATTGAAGGGCAGCACGAAGAAGAAATGGGGGAAGTAAAGATGGGCACGGGCCGTGCCGGCACGCGCACGGCATGGTGGCCCACCTGTGGGCCATGCCGTGAACGCAAATTGTGAATTTGGCATGGGCACGGCACGTGGCACGGTGGCCGGCCCATGGATCGGCACGCCGACGCAGCTTGCCGGCACAACACGTGGCACGATCGGGCACGGCCCGACACGGCATTAACATTAACATAAATGAAGTTATTAATTATTCTATATAATAAATGAAGTTGTTCACCAATTATTGTACGATTTTTAATTATCATTAATTATTTGTATTATCGATTTATCGTACCGGTTACCGGCATATGATAAAATAAGTTATTCTTCAATTTTTTGTGTTTTCGGCTTATCGCACTCGTAATTTTTTTTTTTTTTTATTATATGCATTGTTATTTTTTGCTAAAATAAAATTATGTATATAAACTTAAACATAATTAGATAAATAATTTATATAACCTTAATTAAAATAAAGTTGTTCAAAATAAAATATATTAACATTAACATAAACTTAAATTAATAACATTATTTATATAAAATTAAGTTGTACTATATATATATATATATATCGTTTTTTATTTACATTTATTATTAAAAAAAAAAGTGGCACGGACTGGCACGCGACCCGGAACAGCACGGCCCGCCAGGCACGTGGGTCGTGCCGTGGGCGGAGCTGGCATGGCACGACACACCCACCACCGCGGCACGGCACGGCCCGTTGCCTATCTTTAAGGGGAAGGGTGAAAGGGTCTGATTGTTTTGGGGGAGATTTTTATTTTTATGTCCTTTTTTTTATCTTCTTTTGTTTTTATTTTCTTTTACTTCTTTCGTTAATTATCTTTAATAAGCTTATTTCTTTTATGGAGGTTGTAATATAAATACCCTTAGGGAAGTTTATTAGGACCAGCTTTTAATAAACTTAGAATAGGATTAGATTAGGCCTCTCTTTTATTTTCTCTCTCTTAGGTCTTTAGGATTAGCTAAGGGTTTTTAGAGTGAAAAATCAAAGAAAGATGAAAGCTTTAGAAAATTGTTTGGTAACCAAATGAATATGACAAATCCTCCATTCTCATTCTCTCTGCTCTTATTTATTGCTTTTATTTAATTGCTTTCATTAGTTTAATCCTTTATTTTAGCTTGTTTTTAAATTAGTTGTTAATCTTTATTTAGTCCTTGATTATTTGTTCATTATTCTTTTGGTTGCCAATTTGGCTATTTTCATGGTCTTTTTCCTTATGCTAGGATAGGTTTTAAGCTAACAAAGAGGATGAAGGGAATATTGATGTTTATAATTAATTGATGGTGTTTAAATTGTGATTGATGCTCAATTTGTGAATAGGGATGATGACTTTATTGCTTAAAGTCTTTCTAACGAATTGTCTATTTGATATTATCGTGCTCTTAATTGATTATGCGGGAGGGAGTTACTTGAGAGTATAAAATTCATCCATGTTTAGGCTAAGTTGGTTGTGTGGGAGTGAATTAATCTAGTTGATAATTATCATGTTTGATTGTGAAGAGTGAGTTAAAGTTGTTAATTTCCCTTAATTAAGCTCAAAATTATTTATGTGCAATTGGTTGCTTGAATCACTATGCCTGGTGCTTGTGTTTTTGGTAATCGATTTATAGTTGTGTGGATTTCTTTTTCGATTTACTTTCGAGTGTTTCAACCTATTTCATTACCTTAGTTGACTTAAATCTTTGTCCTTTAGTCGTTGTGGTTTGGCACCGAACTTGTCGCTACACTTGTTTAGGGTTAGTTTAGAAATTATAAATTTGGTTTGATTTAGGGAGGTGATAATAACGACCTATTTTCCTACCTTTTCAATTATGTGCTTAATCAATTTAGTTAATTATTTGTAAGACTTTTATTTGGTTTCATAATATGTAAGACAAAGTTTTTTTACTTGTTTATGCAACAATGTTCATCATACTTAATTTGTTATTAAACAATGAATATGAAGTTTTGATGCATGTTTTTAGTGTTTTATTGATTTTTATCAAAAAGGAAAAAAAAAAAAAATTAATTCCATTTACCACCCCATAGAATACCACTTTTCAACATGGAAAAATTGAAATAAATAATCCCAACTAATATTATTCCACTATAAAAAAATCCCACTTGTTATTTATCCCTGGTTGGTCAAACTTTGAGATGTGTTTGACTATATTGGGTCGGGTAATTTGTTAACATTTTACGACAGGTAAAAATATGCCCATGTGCCTAGCCTAGGACACGAAAGTCATTTTTAAAAAAACCTTACTCATTGCTTTTTCTTTCTTTTTCGTTCTTTCTTCTTCTCTTTCCTCTTCCTATTTCCCCTTCCTCTTCCTATTTCCCCATCCATTAACCTCTCACCCAACAACAATCAGCGTTAATAAAATACTCTATTATATCTATCGACAACAACAAAATTAAAAAAAAAAATAGAGGAAAAAAAGAACGGGATATTTGTATGTTGTCACGCCGGCCTTTAACAAATGTAATACAATTTCATTTCAAGTTTAATGGTAGAATTTAACTTCTATTGTCACGGTCACTCAAAATAAAAGTCTGACCAAATCTTATTAAAGAAAGTCGAAGGACAGACTAAATTTCTATGCTTTAATTTTTTGAAAATTATAATAATATGAACCAAATCTCATATTTAAAACTTCACCATAACAAAAAATTTCGATTAATATTGCTTTTGTGTCAAATTGAGGTTGAGTACTACGGAGTACTTTGAGATTTAGTTATTTTCACCATTAATGGTGGGGGTTGAGTACTTGGATTTGAATACTCAAAGTTGGTTTCCATGGTTATGTGAAAAGTGTGGATTTTAAGAGAAGAGAGAGATTACAAGGGAGATGAGTTGCATAAATGGGAAAAGAGATGATATTTTTATTTTGAAAAAATGGAAAAGAATAATCCCACCTTTGACATTTGTGCTCAAAACAATCCCACCTTTGAATAATCTCAATACAATCCACGTGTTCCCTCCATCTGCTCAAAATAGTCCCTTGACCGGTTTGAATTATTAAATATTAATAATGATAACTATCATTATTAATTATTATTATAATTAATAAATATTAATTATTATTAATATTAATAAGTATTAAAATTATTTTTCATATTAATAATTATTATAATTATTCAAAATAATAAATTATTATCATCAATACAATATTAATTATTATTATTATTGAATATTAATTATTATTTTTGTTATTATTAATTATTATTTGAAAATAGAGTAGAGCAGACAGCAGATTTCTTTTGAGCAAAGCACAGCAGATTTGATTTGAGCGAGCGGCTCTAAAGAACGGGGCTTTAGTGAACAGCTAGGGATGTCAGTAGGGCGGGTCAAGTAGGAGACCCGCTCCATCCCCGCCCTAGAGGGGCAGGGATAGGTCTTGGTTTGGCGGGTAGTGGGGCGGGGATGGGGATGAAAACCATACCCGCCATGGGTGATGGGGCGGGGGTGGATTTTAGGTTGTACCCACCCCCTCCCCGCCTCGCCCCATCCGCCCCACTTCGTACCTGCCCCATTCCCCCCTATACCCACATTTATATATCTTTTAAAACAAATTCTATACTTTTATACTATTTTATAAAATATATATGTAAAATAAAATATTAATTATAACACTTTGTAAAACACTTATATTATAAACAAAAAAATGTGTAATATTTAGAATGATTTTTTTTTTCTTTTTAATGTAATCTATATTAATATGTAGGATTGTGTATTTGAAAGGTGGAGGTTAGGTGGGTCTTGGGTGGGGATTAGGCGTGTCTTTGGCGCGGATTAGGTGGGGGTTGATATCCAAGTGGAGGGTGGGGTAGGGATGGTTTTGGAATTGTACCCGCCAAGGCGGGGATGGTGATGAATTTAAGACCCGCCGCGGGGATGGGGATGGGATGACAATGTTAGGTGGGGATGGGGATGGGAATGCCAACATCCGCCCCGCCCCGCCCCATTGACATCCCTACTTTCAGCCCTCTCTGCATACCATTTGCTACGCATTAGCATGGTTTCCAGCATCAACTATGGCAGGAATTAGGAAGAAAAATGCTGATTATAATATTAAGATGAGAATATTAGCTAATTGAACGATAATTTCCACTTTCAAGAGGTGGATTCTCTCCTAATATGAGCTTTCGAGAGGCTCATTATCTCCCAATAACAAACCACAACAATATTCAACATGATGATTATTCATCCTAATGAGCTTAGTTTTTAAAAGCGCGCCTAGCCGTGCGCCTAGGCGTAGCGAGGCGGCCATCAAATCGCCTCACAGTTTTGTAGCGTGGCGAAGTTAAGGAGGCACGAGGCGTAGCGAGGCGGCCATCAAATCGCCTCACAGCCTTGTAGCGTGGCGAAATTAAGGAGGCGCACGCCTCAAGGCTAAGGCGCTGAGGCATGAGGCGCTATGAGCGACGCTTTCTAGATTTGAGGCGATTTTGAGACACGTGCTACCAAAAGTAATATTTTTTTAAAAAAAATACACAAACTTTAATTAAAGAAAAGGAAGAGAGAGAAAACATATCTATTTGAAAACTAAAACCCTAGCTTCCCGAAACCAGCCAACTCGCCGGAAACCTGCCGATTCTCGCTGGAAACGACCCGAGCTTTGGTGGATCTCGCCGAGAACCAGGTTAGCTTGCTGTTCTTTTTATTTTATTCGTTTTTTTTTTGGAAATCTGTATGTCGTTTGTTGTATTTATCTTCTTACTGTGTTTTTTTTTGGAACTCTGTATGTCGTTTGTTGTATTTATCTTCTTACTGTGTTTTTTTTTTGGAACTCTGTATGTCGTTTGTTGTATTTATCTTACTGTGTTTTTAAATTTTGTTTTTTTATTTAGCATACTTGTATTTATCTTCTGTGTTCTGATTTTGGGGTTGTTTGGTAAGTAGCTTTTTGATGGCTTTTTATATAGCTTTTGGCTTTTGGCTTTTGGAAGTGGTCAAACAGCCAAAATTTGTGTTTGGTTAATTGGCTTTTTGGTTGGCTAAAAAGCCAGCTTTTCCGCCAAAAGCTAGTGAGAGTAGCTTTTTTGGGTTGGCTTTTGGCTTAAATGATAACAATTACAATTTTATCCCTCATGACACCTATTATCATTCTCATCTCAATTACCTTTCTCTCTCCAAAAATCAAAAAACCCGCTATTATACTACAGAGAGAATTTGGGAGAAGTTGTGGTGAAGGTATCACTTTCACTAGAGCGTCGGGAGCGGCGGAGCATAAATTCATAATCAAGCTCCGGCATCTGCATGACTACATTATTCGGTAACTTTTTTTTTTTTTTTTTTTTTTTGTGGTTATTAAGTTTTTTAGATCTGTAGAAAATACTCATTTAATTTGGTGAAATTTGATGTAGAATTTACCATGAAGCTCTTCAATTATCTTTTAATTAGGGAAGAATTTAATAAGAAGCCTTATTGGTTAGTTAAAACAAAATTGTTGAGATCTCAATTTGCAAATGTATGGGTTCTGATTTGTTTTTTATAAAAAATAAAAAAAAAAATAATTAAAAAAAAAAAAAAACAATCTCATCAAAAAAGTGAGATCCCAACTAGCTTAATGCATGAGCAAAATGAAGAGGAAGCAAAATGACGTATTTATTGGTGTTCAACCCGTGTTGTTTATGTTTTATAGAGTAAAAATGTATGGGTGTTAATGGGATTACTTTTGCTACTTTTGTTGGATGATTGAAATTCATCCTTGTTTTGTACATTTAAATCTTATATATATCATATTAATATTAGTTATGTTATATAATTGATTTTGAAATTAAACTTGTTTGTTTGTATGTATGGATTATGATATGCAACTTACAATGCTCTTGTTATGCAAAGAGTACTTATATGAGGAGGATAATTTTTGGGATTTGATTGCTTGCAACGCATGTTACATTACAAAGTATTATTTGAACCATATATATAAGGAACCTTGTATGACCTCGTATTTAACCGGCCAAATGTGGATGATTGAGTTACTTAACGGTCATGAGACACGTTGTTTTAATGCTCTTAGGATGTACCCTCCTTTATTTATGGAATTATGCACAGATTTAGAAAGCAAGTATGGTTTAAAACCATCGTATAAAATGTCAATTATAGAAAAAGTGGGCATATTTGTGTATGTCCTTGCTCATGGTGCCCCAAATAGATTAACTCAAGAACGTTTTCAACACTCCGGCGAAACAGTGAGTCGAGTATTCAAAGAAGTTTTATATGCTATGGATGGAATGTCAAGGGATATACTTGTACCTAGAGATCCTAGTTTTAAGGAGGTGCCACGACAATTAGCAAATGATGCTAGATACATGCCATATTTCAAGGTAATAGAATTTTCCTTTTGTTAAAACAAAAAAATGAAATAATTTACAAATTTCGTGCAATAATTTAATAATATCGTTTCATTTAGGATTGTATTGGAGCTATAGATGGTACACATATATCAATAATTGTTCCAGAAGAAGACCAACTGCGTTATAGAGGAAGGAAAGGCATACCAACTACGAACGTTTTAGCTGTATGTGACTTTGATCTGTTGTTTACATACGTGTTGACGGGATGGGAAGGCTCAGCTCATGATTCACGAATATTTCTTGATACAATTGGTGATCCAAGACTCAAGTTTCCAAAACCCCCAGAAGGTATTATACATTATTATTCCTATTGGCCCAAATTTTTTTTAATGAAGGTTAAAGCTAATTTTTTTGTTAATAACTTTCTTTTAGGTAAATATTATGTTGTTGACAAAGGCTATCCGGAAAGAAAGGGGTATTTGACTCCTTACCCTAAGACGAGGTACCATCAATCTGAATTTCGAGGTGCAAGTCCAAGGGGTACCAAAGAAGTTTTTAATCGTGTCCATTCTTCAATACGAAGTTGCATTGAACGGTCATTTGGTATTCTTAAAGCCCGATGGAAGATCTTAGATAAAATGCCAAGGTACTCATTCAAAGATCAGAATAGAATAATATGCGCTTGCTTTGCATTACACAACTATATTAGACGAAGTAGTGTTGGTGATCCAGCTTTTAGACTCGTCGATAAAGATCCTAACTTTGTACCTCCCGAGGGGGTTGAGGATATTGAAACTAATGTCCCTCAATGTGTTCAAGAATCATCAGGGAGATGACAATTGTTCGTGACAACATTGCTGCTAGCTCGATGGAAACTAGACGAGCCAAGCGAGTCAGAAGACAATAATATTAGATTATTAATATGCATTCTTATAATTTATTTTTTCTAAGTTACTACTCCGTACCTATGTTCTATTATTCATTTTGGATTGTATTATTGAAATTTTGTAAGCATTATTTTACATGTGATAATAATAATAATAATAATAATAATAATAATAATAATAATAATAATAATAATAATAATAATAATAATAATAATAATAATAATAACCAACAAAATAAAAAAAAAAAATTATTATGAAAAAAAAATACGAAGTAACAGTGATAGGTGTTATTAGTAGTAGTAAATAATAATCCTATTTACAAAAAAAAAAAAAAAAAAAAAAAAAAAAAAAAAAAAAAAAAAAAAAAATTATTATTTATAAAAAAAATAGAGAGTAGCAGTGATACTACTTGGGTAAAAGTTAAAAAAAAAAACATTATTATTATTAAAAAATAATAAAACATATCAATGCCCTTAAAGGTAATTTTAGCCCTAAACAGCCAATAGCCAATAGCCAATAACCAAGTTTACCAAACATATTTTTTAACAGCTAACAGTCAAACAGCCAACATAAAAAGCCAATACATACAGCTGGTGAGACAAGCCAAGAGTAACAGCCAGTAGCCAGCAGCCAACAGCCAATTGCCAAACAAGGCCTTTATATTCTGTTTTTTTTTTTCCAGTTTATTTGTTTTTAGTTTTTGTTTTTTTTTTTGTTTTTCTCTATTTATAATTTTATATTTATTTTGTTATTGTGTTCTGATTATAGGAACATGAATGAAGAGTCCCTTCCCTCCACCGGATCAGCCGGCTAGAAAATATGGAAAACCGAAACCTAATAATAGAGTTAATTGGCATTATAGTTTTTGTGGTAAAGTGACTACGGGAGGGGCACATCGTTTAAAACAACACTTAGTTGGTGGCTTTAGAAATGTCACTAAATGTCCCGAACATGTGAGGGACGAAGTTAAGACTTTTATGCTAAACAAAGTTCAAGAAAAAGTGGATAGTCAAATGATGTCAAGTATGTCCCAACTTAAACGGATGATGTTGATGAAGAATAGGAAGATGTTGTCACAAAACGTGAAAAAGTTGTTAAAAAACCTAGGCACAAAGGTCCTTTGGATATGTTTATCACTTCAACTCCTAAAGAAGTAATGCAAGCTAGGAAGGAAAGGAAAGGAATTTTTGGTGCTTGTGATAAGGAGTTAAGGGAGAAAACTTGTAGGACAATTGGTAAGTGGTTTTATGATGCGGGAATTCCACTCAATGCGGCTACCTATGCAATGATTGAAGCTATTGGTCAATATGGTCCCGGATTAAAACCACCAAGTATGTATGAGCTTAGAGTTCCAATCATGAACAAAGAAGTGAAAGATGTTGAGATGCAAGTAGAGGAGAACAAGAAAGAGTGGGCAAGTAAAGGTTGTTCAATTTTATCCGATGGATGGCGTGATTCGGTTGTCCAAAAGGATATTATAAACTTTCTTGTCAATTCCCCTAAGGGTTTTGTGTTCATAAGATCCTTATATGTTTCATACGTTGTGAAAAATGCAGAGTTATTGTATAAACTTCTAGATAAGATGGTGGATGAAATTGGAGAGGAAAATGTTGTTCAAGATGTGACGGACAATGCATCCAATTATGTCAAAGCCGGTATGAATTAGTAAATAGTCTTGTCACTCTTATGATATGTTCAATTAAATTTTACTAATTGTTTTGCTTTGTGAGTTTTTATTTAATATTTTTTTTTCCTTTTTGTGAATTGTAGGAAAAAAAATTTGAATCTAAGAGACCTCATCTTTATTGGACTCCTTGTGGTGCTCATTGTATTGATTTGATGTTAGAAGACATTGGCACAACGTTACACGGTACGTGGGACGTTTTGGAACGTGGGATGGGAACGGGAACGGGGAACGTAGGGTAAAGAGTTCCCGGAACGTATGGCTCTAGTTCTTGAATTTTTTTTTTAATTAGAATTTCTTTTTTTTAGTAGACTTTTAAACGTATTGGACTTAAATTGGAAAGTAAGTACTTCTTAATCTACTGTTAAAAATAAATATTGTACACTACTATTAGTACATAACTAAAAACTAGGCACTAAAAATAAATAATAATAAAAGGAAAAGATAAACAGATGCACAATGAGGAAAAACTAGGCAGTAAAGATAAAATAATAGTAAAAAGAAAAGATAAATAAGGAGGGGTCCGCCATTTTGTGTTTTATAATTAGGTTAGAGTCATTTACAGCCGTCAATGACCTTCTTCCTTCTACACACTTCTTGCTTCATTTTCCTCCATTAATGAAACTTGAAGCTTTAATTAAATATAAAAAACTCAAGAAAATAGAATATTATTTCGCCTATAAATGGATACTCCATCAAACACAAACCAGAACGCGAACCACCACGAACCGGAACGAGTAAGTTCTGCATTTCGGGACACGCGTCCTAGTTCGCAGAACGCGCCATCGTCCCGCGTTCCGTGTATCAATGCATTGGCAAACTACCAAGAGTTTTGAATGCACTAAAGTAGTGCATGTTCATCAATGGCTATATTTATAGTCATACCTCTCTTGTGAACTTGATGAGGAAGTTCACATAACAAAGAAATTTGCATAGGCCATCAAATACTACGTTTGCAACATCTTTTATTACACTAGCTCAATTTCATAAGCAAAAAGGCAACTTGAGAAAGATGATAACCTCTCAAGAATGGAGTGCTTCCAAGTGGCAAAAAGAAGCAGCAGGATTATATTTTGCAAGCAACCTTCTGGAAGAATGTGGTGTATGCTCTTACGCTAACAAGTCCCCTTGTTAAAGTGCTTAGACTTGTTGACGGGGAGAAAAAGCCTCCAATGGGATACATTTATGAGCTAAAGAGGCTGTAGCGAAGACTTTTGAATTAAGAGAAGAGCACTACATTAAGGTATTTGAGATCATTGATAAAAGGTGGGATTATCAACTTCATCATCCTTTGCATGCAGCGGGTTTTTATCTAAATCCGGAACTTCATTATGATCATTCCGTAAATGTAAATTGTGAGGAAGTTTTGAAAGGATTGTATGATTGTATTGAAAGGCTAGTTCCGGTTGTGAAAACTCAAGATAAAATACTTGCAGAGTTGGATGAATTTAAGAATGCTACCAGTCTCTTTGGTTGTACAATGGCAATTAGGCAAAGGAAGACCAAATCTCCGGCGGATTGGTGGTCGGCTTATGGTGGAACAACTCCTAATCTCCAAAAGTTAGCCACCAAAATTCTTAGCCTCACTTATAGGGCTACAGGTTGTGAAAGAAATTGGGGTGTTTTTCAACAGGTTTGTATCTTCTTTTTTATTGATTTACCTAATATGTTTTTATTTTATTACATTATATAGCTTATATTATTCTATTTTTACAGCTTTATGTAAAGTATAATCATGCATTGCAACGGCGATACAAGAGGAAAGACACTATTGATCCCATTGTCTTAAATGAAATTGATGAGAGCAATGAGTGGCTACTTGGAAGAATGGAAGACGAGGCAGAGGAGGAGAATGATTTTGTATTTGAAGGGGATGACTTGACTTGGAGTACAGTTAGTAAAGCCTCCGAGCTAATGAACCTTTCTATGCTACTAGAGGAGCATCTAAAGTTGATAAAGGAAAGGGAATTGCTAGTGGCTCCACTTCTAAACCACGTCATTCAATTGTGATAGATGATGATGATAATGAGAATTATAATGATGAGATGGAAGAGGATGTTAGTGGAGGTGATTCTTATCAAGAAGAGGAGGATGTGCATGATGATTCATCGGATGAGGAGATGGATTGCTAGTGTCTTAGTATGCCATATAACACGCTTAAAGACCTACTATGTTTGCTTTTCTTTCTACTTGATTTACTTTTTATGTTGAATGTGTGATTTGCTTTTTAGTTAAAGAGTTTCATGCCATTAGCGTCTTTTAAGGGTATCTTGTAGTTCCTTTGTTAATTTATGCATTTATAATATGTTATTTTGATTATTTAAGGCTTATATCTTGGTATAGAAGTAATTTATAAGGCTTTGGGCACTTATAGTGCGCCTCGTATCCAAGAGGCGCGCGCCTCCGCTTTGCGCCTCGCGCCTAGGCTCCGAGGACCCTTTGCGCCTCGCGCTTTTTAAAACCAAGCTAATGAGGCCTATTTGTAGAAAAACTCTCATAACAAACTCTAACTTATTCTCCAAGCTACTAATAATAGGTTATGACTAACATACCCTTCCCCTAATATTGATTCCTTGCACTTGCCACGTGTTTCATTTTAATTGGTCTGTTTCTTAAAAAATATATAAAAATAACAAAAAAAAATTATTAAAAAAAAAAGCGCCCTTCCCAATCCCCCACATGGACAATCTCCAGTGCCGCATTACACCCATCCCGCCTTCCCCGTTGAAAGCAGCTACCCTTCCCTTTCTCACAATAGAAACGGTGGAGGTGGGTTTCAAAGTGCATACAAGTGTAGGATTTCAATTCGGTGCGTAATTAAGTGTTCAAAAATGGGGTGAGATTTACTCCGGTGCGGTGGGTTTCGAACTTGGGTGGGATTTTTGGCCAATGTGCCGGTTTTCGGGATCTGGTGGGGGTGGGGTTTTGGTTCGCGGCGTGGGAATCAGGTTGGGAGGGATGAAATTTTAGGGTGGGGATGAGTGTGGAGGTGGTTAATGTGTGCTTGTATTAGTAAGGGTTTCGGTATGGTTTTGTTTAATGGTGGGGGTGGGTCTCAGCCAATTTAGTGGTAGGTGGGATTCTGGGTTAGGGGTTTCGAGGTGGGGGGGGTTAGATCGTTCGATGGGTGCGGTTTTTGAGATGGAGCCACGGAGGTTTGGTGGGGTTAGGATTTTGGGGTTGCAAAGTGGTAATGTTCAAGTAGTGCTCATGGTGGGTTATCCAAAGAAGAAGATGATGAGGTGGAAAAAGAAAGAATAAAGAATAAAATTATTTTGAAAAAAATAATAACTTGTTCAACAGGTAAAAAGGTTTATTTTGAGAGGATGGTGTTAAAAGGTGGGATTGTTTTGAGATTACTCAAAGGTGGGATTGTTTCCGGCAGAAATGTCAAAGGTGGGATATTCTTTTCCATTTTTCCTTTTATTTTAAGAAAAGATGGAGATGAAGCTGAAGTATGGCTACTGGCTCGCTATCGGGGAAGTGAATGAAGGTTAGAGATAACTCAGGCAAGGGTCTAAAAGACTCCAAGTGATTACTTTTACTTTTGAGTTTGGCCCTACCTAAGATAAACATAATGGGACAATTTTGTAGTAGAACGACAATAGTTAGGACTGATAATTTCAATTTTTCCTTTCGACATTACCACCCTTTTAAAGCTCTATAATACCACCCCTATGTGCTTCTCTTGGTGCAATTGTCCAGGTTGTGTTTGTCCTACTTTGAGTAAAATCTGTTTTTACAGTTGGATTATATGATACTACCATCCTATGTGGATAGGTTTTTTTATCTTTTAAACAATTTTTTTTTTTTCTTTTAATAAAAACAAGTTTATTTTAGTAGCTATAGTCCTAGTATAATTAGACTTCTACCAAGAATTGGTTTAAATGTCTATATTCATTATAGGCGTACGTTTTATTCTTTTTCCTTATGTGTTAAGCTTTCCTAGGTTTATTTATATTAGTATAGGCGTGATTTGTAATATCTAAAAAGCTATTTTTCCTTTTTTTGTGTAATTATTTTGGCTAGGAACTTCAAAATCCAGAATATATTATTCCAAATTTAATTACTCTTGCTTTTATAAAACAAAGTTAGACCAAAATCCTTAATTTAGGCAAATTAAACAAAATTTAGAGAGTAACATTGAAGTTAATTTGTAAATACCCAAAGCCATTCCTAAATCGTGAGTAAAGCCCTAGATCAGATTTAGAACCCTCAGTTTCCTTTTTTGCGAGTGAACCTTGAACACTTCCTGTGTGTTGTAATGGTGCTCGATCATCATCAACGCCAAACAGTCAACAACCTTAGCACTTTACATCCTTCAATCTCCCCCACATGCTCCTTCCCTTAAAAAATAAAAATTAAAAAAAAAATAAAAATAAAAAAAATAAAAAAAAAACCCACTTTTTTTCTTACTCTCCATAAGGCCGTACAGCAGAGTTGTACAGTGAATAATAGTCTTTGCTATTAGTACTCCAACACATGATGCACATGTGAAATTGCTATGGTATAGGTCTTAATAGTCCAGACTCCAGAACTTTGGTATTAAATAGTTTTTACTGATTAAAAACTTCCACTTTCATGAATTATCCAATACAAAGTCACATAAGAATTTGCAACAAAAATCTCCCAATTCCCTTTCTAGTTTTAATCTTGTATGTAAGTTACAGATTTTGTTTTCTAAAGTGTGACACTCACACTAAGGGGTTAATTATCAAAGGGAAAGGGTATCATTCCCTTTATTGTTGTTTGTTTGTCCGTTTTTGTCATTCTCTTTCCCCATATTTATTTTTGAGTTTACTCATTTTTATTCCCAATTGATTCCTCACCCCCCTAGCCTTTTGCATTCCCTTTCCCTAACCACCACTTCACCACCAGCCACCACCTTCTAACCTATCTCCACCACCCAGCCGCCCACCGACTCCCCCGGTAAACCCTCATCTCCCACGAAAATATTCCCCCACCACACGACCACCCTCTCTTTCTCCTGGCCAGCCACCCCCCACAACGCCCCTCGCCGCCCCTCCCCCACCCCTCGCCGCCCCCTCCTCTCCATCCCCCCCCCCCTTCCAAAAACCAATTCCTAAAAACCCTCCCCCACCAACGTAAAAACCCTAAAACCCCCTCCACCCCCATGGAAAAACCCTCATCAACCATCGGTTTAGGGGAGGGTGGTCAACTATTTTTCGTGGGGGTGGAGGGTTTTATAGAGATTTTTCGTTGGTGGGGGAGGGTTTTCGTGAAAGAAGATGGGTTTTCGGGGTGGTAATGTGGTGTTTAGAATGGTGGTTGGATTCTTTTGTTATTTTGTAAACAAACAACATAGCAAATGGAATGGTTTTTCATTCCATTCTCTTTCATTCCCATTGTTCATTCCATTCCGTTTACCTTGTGCGAACCAAACGGTCCCTAACTGTAATCAAAAGCCTCATAGAAAAAGATTGGAGACAGAAGTGCAAGAAAAGGAATTTGCCTAACTATAAAAGCCGCATACCAAAACTAATATGCAATTATCTCCCTAATCCAAAGAAACGTCCTTGCTCCAATTGAAAAAAAATTCCTTGGAGCCACCCACGGAAATCCATGAGGGGAGATATTCCAGTCCCCCTATAGAAGAGAGATCCTCCTTATAAATCATAACCTTCTAAGACCTCCTTCATGTCGACTGTCGCAATACCACAATTATTATACTACAAGCTCAATGAATCTTTTCATATTCAGTTCCGTAGAATAATAGTACAAGAAAAAATGAGGTCACATTTTAAGACCTTTAACAACATCAATTTGTTTCCTATGTCACCTTTCAAGAACAATACGCTAATCATGTTTAGTTGGCTTCAATAATTAGTCGTAAGCTAACTTCCCTAAAAATTAAACAATGGTGAATTAGAAGATGATGAGTGACATTTATGCCACTATTTCACCTCTTTTTGCTAAGGATTGAAACACATTTGTCACTTGTTTGCGCCTTCTCTAGCTATTTTTACATTTTAGTTATATTTGCTTTTTCTCGTGTTTTTCCTCTTCTTTTAGCTTTTCTTGTGTTTTCTAGCTTTTCTATCTTTGTTTTGTAGGTTTTTGGCACTTTAGGATGATGCTAGATGACCAATGTTTGGCTAAGGAGAGGAGAGATGCTGATTAGAGAGGGCGCGCTACCTCCCTATGGACTGCGAGCGCGATAGTCCTAGCCGTAGGCGCGGAAAAAAAGAGTTTTGGAGTTTCCATTTGGAACCTGTAGAAGGCTGCCCGCGCCCCACACCACCGCGGACACGACATTACAGGCCGCGGGTGCGGTTACCTGATTTTGTCCTTAAATTGCTTGAAATTATTGTTGTGCACCTTTAATTCCATTACTTGAGTACTAAATTGGATGCATGGAAATGATCTAGTTTAGTGTTGATCTATTTCATCAATATGCTTGAACAATTGCATGGGAATGAATTATTTTGGTAGAATTTATATTCCTTGGCATATATCCATGTTAATCATCATTATTGTCTTAGTTGATCATGATTGGAACCCCCTCTACCTAGTGTTTTGATCTTATTTCCCTCAAATCTAGTATTTCATCTTTTTAGTTGTTTTAGTTTGATTTTACTTCATTTGCTTGCTTTTATCATTTGTGGTAGTAGGAGGGGCCGAGGGGGTAACTTGGCAATCACCGAAGTAAGGCGCAACAGAATCCCTCTCGCTTCAATGCGCCTTGAGCTTTTTTTTATACATTGCTTGCAAGTGTTAACAAATTAATGCATGGTCAATCGCGTTGTTATAAGATAGGAAGAAAACATTTGGCTATAGCAAACAAGAACCAGACATAGACTGACATGGAAAAGAAGAATTAGATCACAGCACACATACCTAACCAAATCAGGACCCTCGCTTGGTGAAAATGCAACTGAGGCAGAACGATTTTGATGACTGAACAGTCCAGCATTTAGGTCCAATGGCATCAGGTTGTTAGGGCCCACATAATTTGAATTTGTATTCAAGGAAAGCAAGTTTGATTCTGGTGTTTTAAAGGCTGCGACCGCATTGTCTTCACCAACTTGTGTACTCAAGGAGCTAACCATTACATTCCATGTATCAAATGGATCCCCATGCTCAACAGCTTTCTTGTCATCAGGTGCATTAGCTGAGCTAGGAAGATTTCCTTGCAAATTACTTAAGCTTGTAAAATCAGTCCATGCACCAAATGAATCATCATCTTCACGAGTGGATTCACCATCATGTATCATAACTCCATCACAATGATGTCGATTGTCAGGTTGAATAGTGTACTGTTTACCGCTGTCACTAAATCCAGAAAACAAATCACCATCTTCACTGCTCAATTTATTTCCAGATGATCCTGCTCCAGCAACTTGTAGCTGCTGCTGTAAAACAGATCTTGCGACCCCACAATCACCCCATGAACTTAATGTGCTATTGTCATCAACCATTTTTAGACTGTTAGCTTTCTGGAAATCAGTCTGATCTGAACTGCTCTTGGTATCAATCGGTCCCAAAGAACTAATTCCTGTTGGAATTCCCGAGCTTCGGAAATCACTCCATGAGACAAATAGATTATCATCCTTGAAAACTGCTTGATCTTCTGTGGTTCTTGTATAGCTACTTTGAGGCTGATTTGCATGACTAGATATCATACCAGGAAAGTCATTCCATAACCCAGGTGATATATTATCATTAGTAGTTGGCTTACTGTCAGGAAAACCACCAGATCGTGCTAAATAACTCCATGCATCAAGCGATTTATCATTCAACAGGGTCACTGAATCATTTTGATGACCGTTTCCCTTCGCATCTACCACTTTGAATCTGACAGCTTGCTCCTCTTTGTTCTCAACACCAAGTCCAGCAAAATCACTCCACAAGTCAAATGAATTACCAAATTCATTAGCACTCCCACTTGCAGGTAACTTTCTTTCTCCGCCTTGCAACTGACCAAGTTCATTATTTACACCCAAATGCATATCATTACTCCATAAACCAGTTGAATGACCTTGATCAGATATATTATTCTGGGTCCTGTCTACATTGACACCTTGATATTCTGAGTGGGTACCATCCAAAGGAGCGAGATCACCTGTGCAAACATACTGCTTTGTTTTATTGATCTGAAGAGGAGTCTCTCCTCCAGTAATTGGTGATGTAAAATTGTTCCAAGCATTATCAGGATCTGTCAGAGAATTGTTAGGATGTTTGATATCTTTAGAAACCACGAAATCAGTAAAATCATCAAACGGATCAGATGTAACCAGCCCAACACTACTACCAATACCAGGCACAGTTGTACTGCTTGGTTCACATTGACTAACATTATCACTCGTAGACATCCTAAAATCCCCCCAGTCATCAAAAGATTCATCACCATCTCCCTTGTCAATATTAGGAGAATCATCTTTGACAGCAGGCCGTTGATCTGCTGGCAACCAATCAAAAGAAGCGTCGACTGACTCAGTGGCCTTTCCACCACCTTCAGCCAAGAAATTTCCTTCAGATACCTTAGGGTTGAAAGGGGATTCAGACTTCGAATTACTCCAAAGATTTTTGCCAGAAGTAGTCAAATTACTTCCTGAAAAAGAATCAGCAATTGAGCTACTAGCTGATTTCTCATGTCCAGACTCTGGGAAGGAAGATTGAAACTCAGCCCCCCAATCAGAAAAGGACTCGTTGTTCTCACCCTCACCCTCACTAGACCTTAAAACAGCCTCAGTAGACTGCGTGTTTTCAAACAAACTAAGGCTCCTATCTCCTGAATTTCCACTATTTTCATTTCCTATTTTTCGACTCGTTACCATCTGTTCACTTCCAACACTAACTCCATGCTCAATACAATCGTGAGCTAAAATTTGTTCAATATCTACACCAACCAAGCTCAAAAATATTTTCCTAGGAAGCCGTTCTTCATTCCGCACACCGAACTCCCTCGAATCATTCAGCCCCTTTAGCTGGAGATCGAGATAATCCGATAACGAGATTTCCTCCTCTTTGAAAGAATTCCGACCTCTATTACCAGATTCATGATCACCAAGTGGTATTCCTACTTTTTCCTGCAACCCCATTTTCAATTATATAACTACATATTCACAATGCAATTTCAACACAATAACATCATACAAAAAAAACAAATTAACATCAACCAAAAATTAGAAAAACATAGTTTACTTACAAATCCATCCAAATCAAGCGACTTCAAAAACCATTGAAATGCGACAGTATTATTGAAACTAATTGGGTGACGGAGAATATCATGCAATTGGGTATGCCCACAATAAATGCAAGTGATTGATTCAGAACCTCGCAATAGCTCACCGCTGCAATTCTTACATCGCAAAGCATCAATAGAGGGATTCGATCCAGCAATAGCTTCTTCAAGAAACGAGGATAATTGCGGAGACTCAATTGAATGATCGTTGAAATCGAAAGAGTCGAAACCAGCTTCTTTCTTCAGCAAGATCTGAACTTGTTCAATTAGATTGTAGGATACAATGTAGTTGTTCTCCATTAGAGAGTTAATTTGAGAAGGATTGATAGTAATTCAAGGTTTATACATAGATGTTACGGCTTGAATTTCTTGGAAAATGATTGTTGTGAGAATTTACTCTAGGTTTGAAATTTGGGAATTTACTTGCCACTCACAGGAGGAGTGAGAAAAACGGTTGACAGGTAAAGATGACAATTTTATGGGTGATAACCAAGGGTAACTAGACCTGAACAATCTTGTAAATAAAAAAATAATAAAAAAAAAGAAATAGACCTGATCCATGGCCTGGTTCGAGCCAGGTCGTTACAAAAAATTCTTTCTATATCTCGGGTCGGGTTGGGCCTACCTACAAGTAGACCTGGCAATCTTGACCCAGACCCGATGATTCGACCCGACCCATGACTCGAAATTGACTCATAAACATTGATCCGAAAATGACCCGAAAACCAAAATTGACTCGACCCGAGAATGGAGTTGATTAATCCTGACCTGACTCCCGAACAAACCTGACCCAAAATTGATCCAAAGTGTTTGACCCGAACAAATCCGATACCCGAAATGTCTCGAACTAACAGGTTGGATCAGTTTCGCGTCAATCAGTTTCAGGCACGGTTCGGGTCAGGGTCGGGTCAATTTGGGTTTTGGGTGGGTCAGGTTCGGGTCAATGATTATTCGATTCGGGTCGGGTATCGGGTCAACGCTTCGGTCGGGTAAGCTTGGGTCGGGTTAAAATCGGGTCAGGACAATTTGGGTCGGATCAATCTTTGAGTACAATTGTCTAGTCAAGTTATAGACAGGTCATATTTGGGTCGAAACTTTAAGGCAAGGCATCATGCTCATATAGTTAAATTTATTATTGTTATTGTTATAATTTTTTGAAAATTTTAGAAAATAACACCACAAAATAACCCAAATTGTGATTATAACACTACCCAAAAAAAAAAATAATAAAATAAAATAAAATTATAACACCACCTACAAACTCAAAAAATTGATTTCACCACCAGTTGCTAACGCCATCCAATAAACCGTTAATGGGCCCCACACTGTATACATTGTATACATATCAGTTCCCTCTGGCCTGACCGCCGTCACCCCAACCCGCGCTGTCGTCTGCCCCAGACGACCACCCTCGACCAAAGAAACCAGCCAAGCTGACCACCTAAACAACGCACCACAACATACCCAGCCACAACCTCGCCCCCGATTCAATTTGGTTTCGGCGACGAATCTGGGTAAGGCGCTTTTGGATTTAGGTGAGGGTGACTGTTTTGACGACGGGTCTGGGTAAGGCGGTTTTTGGGTTATGGTGTGGGTTTCGGTGATGGATCTGGGTAAGGGAGAGGAGTTTGGTGGTAGGAGACTGACGATGGAGTTCTGACGGAAGGCAAGAATGGGTGGTCAGGCTGGTTTTCATTGGTTTTGGGTGGGGGCAGGGGTTGCCGACGACCTAGGTTAAGGTGTCGGCGGCTAAGCAGGTGGCTCCAGCGATGGGGCTAACTGGGTTAGGGGATAGATTTTTTATAAAAAAAACTTTCTTTGTTTTTTATTTTAATTTTTTAAAGCAATAGATCATTAACACGTGTCAATTATAGGCCCACTTAACGGTTTTTTAGATGGAAACTAGTGGTGAAATCAAAATTTAAGTTATTTTATGGTGTTATAATAAAAGTTTTTTTTGTGGTGTTATAATCAAAATCTGGGCCTTTTGTGGCGTTATGTTCTATAATTTCTTTTTTTTTAATAGCAAAAATATTTCATTAATTAAAAATCATACGACATCTACAAAAATATTTGACGTTAACAAATACATAAGATATTGAATAAAATAAATTTTTCCTTCATAAAAACTACGATCGTCGAGTAGATCTTGCACTCTGGAACATCTCCCGCTTATATCGCTGGAAAATATATACGGTCTTGTTGGAGAGACAATTTAACAATCCTTTGTAGCCGTGAGGATGATTTCATTATGATTCATATGTCTGTATTTGAAAACCTGTATTTGAAAACTTGATAACGTTTTCACCGACGAAATAATTTCACAAAAATCCATTAGATCTAATATCATGGATTCAAAATTAAGAAATTTCTTCCCCCGAAAAGAGGAGATAAACCTTTCCTTTCGAACGAGGTCGAAAACTCTTGTCTTTCGAAGGAGATCGAAACCCTTTCTTTTGAGGGAGAAAAATTCCTCCAGGAGGAAGCATTATTGTAAACCTAAAAAAAAGTTTGGAAAAACAAGTGATTTGGGGTATTTAATACCCCCAAGTGGACCAGTAAGAGAGCGACATGTGTCCTTCTAAGAGGCGTCCAAATGGACACCCTAGATGGACGACACGAGTCACTCAGATATGCCCCTGGAAATGGCGGCCTTCAAGGCCCAAATTCCAAGGGGCGTCGCAAAATGGCGCTACCCTAATCCCTAGGTCATCAAACCAAGGGTAGGGCACATTTTCCTAGGACCCTATAAATAGGGAGATTCCCTTAATTATTAGAGGACCTTACACTTTTTGGAACTTATGTCTTAATCATTAAGGCATTCATTGCTCTCTAAAACAGAGAACACCTGAGCTTGGAATCCGAGCAGATAACTTACTTTTCGCACGTTTTACTTTGATTTCGTACTAACTTAATCTTCGGAGGCGGACCTCCGACCATTCGGAGCTCCGTTTGTTTTGCAGGTACAAGCGTCCTTGTCGAATCCAGTCTTCGAGTTGTAACTCTCCCAAGGGACATAAAAACACCCGAAACATTTGACGCTGTCTGTGGGGAGAGTACCTCTAAGATGGCTTCACAAGATCTACTTGTGCTGCCTCTAGAGACCAATCGGCCTCCGAAAGAAGTGGTGGTCCAGACGGACCAGGACTCTAGTGACGATGGAGACATCGAAACCTATGTGGCCCAGGACGGGTCTCATCTCTAAGAGCATCCGTCATAAAGACAGGCGGGAGCGCAACGCAATCCAGACGGGTCCAAGAAGGCCCCCTAGACAGCCAAGTAAGCCCTCAGGATAGCCGGCTGATTCATCCCTGGTGGCAGGATCAACCCCAGTCACCCGAGATGAGCTCATGAAATTCATTAGCAACTGGGTGAAATTAAAGATTTGATCACCAAGCGGTCGACGACTCCTAGAAAGGAACAGTTGGCCAAGAAACCAGCTCATCCTGGAATGCAGAAGTCGGTCCGGGACCGTCAGCCGACTCCTCACCCTGCTCCAAAGGATAAGGCTCGACCCCGGATCGACCTCTCAAGACTCCGTTTCCCAAAAACGGTGGCGAGAAAAGCCATCTAGCATGTACAACCGGATGGTAGCGAAAAATCCTTTTCTAATGCTCGACAATACATCAAGGAGAAGAAGACCCAGCAGCTGTTAGAGTCGGCATCCACGTTGACTTATCATGATAGATTTTAGAATACCTCTGTGAGAAATTCTCAATCTGTACGAGGGACCCCATCAAGCGGCTCCCTTGTCCAGTCGGGGCCCCATATAATCAACTCGGCGTAGTATATGGCACAACCATTATACAGGCCGCCTGCTTTGCCCTACATCCAACCTGCCTTCTTCGGAGGACAGGCGACATATAACTACCAGCCTATGGACTGGAAGCTTCGGCTACAAAACCTTAGGGAATAACCCTCTACGTTCTTTAGGGAAATAGCCGAGGCCGAATAGCCGACCAAGGTTAAAAATGTGTTGGTTGAGACCTATGATGGTATCACTAACCTAGAAGACCACCTTCTGGCATACACCCTCCTCATGTACTTACAGGGGTTGGATGATGTCGCATGGTGTCGCTGTTTTCCAGCCACCCTAAAGGGCATAGCCCAATAGTGGTTCGGCAATCTGCCGACTGGTTGCATCAATATCTTCAAGACGCTTGCATTCATGTTTGCTTTTAACTTCTCTATGAACATCCCTGCAAATAAAATGAGCCTTGATCTAGGCCATGTGCAACATGGAGATAGAGAAGGGCTGCGATCATACGTCAGGCGGTTCAACCTGGTGAGAATCCAAATCCAAGGACTATTTGACGAAGTGGCTTATATAAACTTTTTCAAAGGTTTGAAGGACGGGTTGACTTTCAAGCTAAGTTTAAACTCGTCCGCAAGAAAATTTTCACCCTCCAAAGATCCCTAATGGATGCGGAAGCCTATATACAGGCGACTGAACTCTGCTCCTCAAATAAGCAGTCGGACTCAAAGAAGTCTGACCGATAGAAGGAAAGTCGGCCTGCTTAGCTGTCTCTAAAACCAAAAGAGAGCAAAAAGAAGAAAGAGATTTGGGCGGTTGATAACTCCGATCAGCTTGCCCAGAAGAAAAAAGAAAGAGTGGAAGTCGTACATTCCAAGGTACGAGTTCCACAAGGACAGCTACTCCAACCTCATAGAGATAAAGGATCGATTGACTCTGGAAAAGCCGACTCCTATGAAAGGTTCTGTTGAAAATCGGAACAAAAACAAACACTGCCATTACCATGAGGATGTCGGCCATGACACCAACAACTGCTTCAGCCTCAAGTGGACGCTTGACCGTCTGGCCAACAAAGGAGCGCTGAAATCCTATGTGAAGTCCAAAGTGACTTCCAAGGCGAATCCAGGGCAATCTAGTAAAAAGACTCCCTAGCCTGCTGGTAGTTCCAAAACCGATGACGAGCCGGTCTACACAATAGCAGGCAGATTCGCCGGAGGTGGCCCGACCATGCGGGGCACCAGGGACCATCTAAGAAAGATGGTCCATTATGTTGAAGAGGGACAGGCGGCAAGCACATCCGCCTTCCCCGAAGTCATCATCACCGAAAAGGACAGAGGCAAAGTCCGTCGGCCGCATGATGACCCTGTGGTCATATAATGCAAAGTGGCCAACCAAAAGGTTAGTCACATCTTAATCGACATAGGAAGCTCCTCAGACATCATCGGTCGCAAATGTCTATCCAACCTAAAATACAGGCTGGATAGCATGATGGATGTCTCCCATCCCCTTATTGGGTTTGAGGGAGGAGTTGTGCACCCAGTCGGGCGGATTGACCTACCTGTCCTCCGGGGAGAGAAAGGAAGCGGTTGACACATGACCATCTGGTTTCTGATGGTTGAAGAGCTGACCGCCTACAATCTCATTCTTGGCCGACCCACTCTTAACGAGTGCAAGACCGTCATCATTCCTTCCCTCATGCTGGTCAAATATGAGAAGGATGATGGAACTGTTGACTCCCTAAACGGGGACTAGAAGACAGCTTGAGAGTGCTACCTCTCGGACGTTAAGCCTACGGCAGCTGCAGCCAGTCAGGGAAAAGAGCCAATTCCATCCGACCCCACCAGCCGCCAAGAAGAGAAAAACTAATCAGCTGGTGGTGGTAAAAAAAGAAAAGCAATAGCAATCACTGACCGAGGAGCGGTCAAACGACCTCCATCCCCAGCTGGCTGGAGAGCACATTGATATTCCTCTAGACGATAGTCACCTAGAGCGAACTGTTAAGGCGGGGACGACTGCTTTTGCTATGTTGGGTGCAAGCTTGCACCAACTGCTGAAAGAATTCAAAGACATTTTTGCCTTTGAAGTGGAAATGATGCCAGACATCAGCCCGGATCTTACTGTCCACAAACTTGTCGTGGATCCTAAAAAGAAGCCCATTTGGCAAATGAAGAGAAACCACGGCGAGAAGAGAAGTCAGGCGGCAGACGCCTAAGTAAAAAAGTTGTTAGACGATGGGTTCATTATTCGGCCTTGTAACTTCCCTGATTGGCCGGCATATAATTACCAGCCTATGGACTAGTAGTTAAAGAGCCTTGATCCAAGGCCATGAGCCTTGATTGGGTTGCAAACACTATGCTTGTAAAGAAGCCGAATGGTGCCTGTTGCATGTGCGTTGATTACACTAACTTACACAGAGCATGTCCGAAGGATAGTTATCCACTTCCGAAGATCGACAGTTTGGTCGATTCTACGGCCAGACATGCCTTGATGAGCTTCATGGATGCCTACCCAGGCTTCCCTCAGATTCTCCTATGGAAAAATGATCAAGAAAAGACGGCATTCGTCACTAGTCAAGGGTTATTCTGTTATACTATGATGTCGTTTGGCTTGAAGAATACGCCTGCTACTTTCCAACGAATGATTAATACAGTCTTGATGAGTGACATTTATGTCCCTCTAAGGGAGTAGTTTTAGAGTCATTTTTGGGCTCGGTTTCTCTAATTTTTCCTTTTATTCTCTTATTTTCCTTTTAATAAAGTTTCTATTTTATTTGTTAATTTTGGAGTGTTTTAGTTTAATCTCTTTATTTTATTTAGTTTTAGTTTATTTTCATATTTTTTTCTTACTTAATTTCTTTTGGTATATTGTTTTAGTTCGTTTTAATTTATTTCTTAATCCTCTCCTCGGTCTTTCTCGCGTTTATAGGTGTGTTCGAGGTTCAATGCATGTGCTACAATTTCCAAACGGAGTGAGTTTCGGGTTTGAGATAAGGGCATCATGAGCAGCCCTGCTTCTTGCTTCCCCCTTAGCCTTCACCGCATATGTCCCTTATCCTTCACCACTTCTAAGCAGCCAAACTCCCCTACTCCACACAGCAGCCACCTAAACCAGCCCACATCAATCTCTGTCGCAATCCAAACCACAGGAGCAGTCCCTACTACCCTTAATCATCTCTCACATCACTTGCGCCAACCCGTACTCCACCACCTGAACCACCATCACCGCCCAAACTCCAAGCACCACAACACTAGCAGCCCCGCACTGCTTATGCTGCCGCCCCTCTCACCAATTCACAAAACACCAAAAACCACACCAATTATCCTCCTCCGTCCACCCTTCGCGCACAACAACAGAACACCAAACTGCCCGCATCTCAGCACCGCAAACTCCAGCCTTGCAAACCCACCTTTCACCACCGCACATCAACACCGCAAGAAATCCGCAACTCTACCGCCAATCGCAAGCCACCAGTACGAGCTCTTGTAGCCCTCTCAACCACCGTAATTACTCACCATAATTCCACTATTTTTGCCCAAAATCAGAGCAAAATAGCTCCCTGCAATTGCAAAAATCAAAGCAAATCCAATTTCAATCGGGTTCGGGCAAACCGCATGAGTTTGGTCGAAGTAAAAGTACAAAAACAGTCAGAATCTTTCGAAGTTTTCTCATTTAAAGAGGTGTGGTCGAACACACCCATGGTTCGACCGAACCAACCCCGTAGTTCGATCGAACCTACCCTCGGTTCGACCGAACCATTTCACGAGCTTTGCACATGATAATTAATAAGATCGAACGGTTGATATTAAAGGTCGAAGATGATGCTTGATAATTGTCGTTGATTATTGTTATCAATGGTTAATGAACGGTGGTGATGGTGATGCACTTCAATGGAGTTCAGAGCAGCCAAATGCGAAGGAAGGAAATTGGGAGTCTGATTGTTTCGATTTTGGGTGGGATTTTTGGGTTTATTATTTTAATTTCTTTTTCTTTTAATTTCCTTAATTTCTTTATTTTCCTCTTTTTATTTTATTTCTTTTTCTTTTTATTTTTCTATTTTAATAAACTTAGTATAAATACCCATTTTTGGGTAATAAGTGGGAATCAACTATTATTCTATCTTCTTAATTAGTTTTAGGATAGCTTTTCTCTCTAGATTTAGCTTAGGATTAGAGTAGTTTAGAGAGAGAAAGTGAGGGTTTCACCATTGTTGAGCTTGGATTTTGAAGAAAACGATTGATCATCTTATTTGTAGACTTTCATCTTCAATCAATGAGAATTTCTAATCTCTCTTCTCTATTTTATTTGCTTTCTTTTGATTATTGTTTTAGTTGTTAGTGTTGCTTGTTAATCATGTTGATTTTTGGTTATTTGTTAATTAATCTTGTTATTATCATGATTAGTGAGTAATTTCCCCATTAAGGGGATGGTTGTGGTGTAGTTGGACCTTGAGCATGTTCTAGGGTTTGGAATTTTATTTGTGATTAAAGTTTTTATATGCTTGATATTCTTCGATCTTCTTGCAATGTGCACGTTGTTAGTTGATTGAAGGTGAATCTTTGCTACATGAAATGGAAGTTGAATTAGCTAAGTTCATTTGTATTGATTGTTACTTGATTTTACCTCCCAATATATGGTTATAATGTGGAAGCATAGAGGCAATGTAAGGAGAAGCCAATTGACCCTAGAAGGTTGCTAGATTGGACTCCTTATATCAATATTCATGCATGTTTAGTTCATGATTAATTCAAATTCTATGCCTTTGCTATGCTTGAGTGATTGCTATTCCTAAGCCATTTCCCTTAGTGTTTTATTTCTTGTCTTAGCGTGATTAGACTTTAGTTTACTTACCTCCTATTCCGGACTAGCTTAGTTGTTGATAACATTTGGTGGTGTTTATTCGTTCCCTGTGGTTCGACCCCTATGCTTGCCTTATACTCGTATTAGGTTTGTTTAGGTTGTATAAATTGTATTTGATCTAGGGATAGGCATTTGATTACGCGTTTATTCCCTTGTCAAATTGGCGCCGTTGCCGGGGAGATGGTTTCCATTGTTATTTCATTGCTTTATTGAGACTATCTCACCTTTTATTTACTAGTTTTGGTTACTTTTGTTGCTTGTCAGTGCTCACTTTCTTCTTAGTTTTGTTGTATGATCAGAGGTCGAACTCGTTCAAGATCTTTGGTCCCCATCGATCCCGAGCTTGAGAGGTCATTGTCATTGCTAAGAAGAGAAGCAAGAGCAAGAAGTAGAAACTCCCATACCCCTACAAGAGAGGGAGAGAACATAGAAGAAGATACTCTGCCTTCTTCACCCTTAAGTGAAGACGTAGGTAGTCCTAGTTCTTCACCAATTAAGTTCGGAAATCAATCCTTTTTCTACCTTTGACTTTGAGAGTTTGAAGCCCCCAAATATGGGAGGGAATATGTCTTTGAGTCGTCTTGGGGCTCCCGAAGCCTTTAGAGCACAAAGTGGAATCCCAACTCCCACCACTCAAGCCAATAATTTTGAAATCAAGCCTAATTTGATTGCCTTGATAGTGCAGAAACAATGTTCGGGTGGGAAGTATGAGAGCCCTCATGAACATCTAAAAGAATCCGAGAAGTATTGTGACACAATAAAAGCCAATGGGGTGACTCAAGAATACATTCGACTCAAGATGTTCCCATTCTCTTTAATTGGGAAAGGTTTATAATGGCTAGAGAAGGAGGTGCCCCCTAAACTCTCTTTCAACTTGGGACCAAGTTACCACGACATTCTTGAGAAGGTTATATAATCATAGAAAAACTGCCAAAGCTCAATCTTTCATTCAAGGCTTCCGCCAAAAGAGTGGTGAGTCCCTAAGTGCGGCATGGGAATGATACAAAGAACTCCAACGCCAATATCCACATCATGGTGTTGGGCCCGTATTAATATACGACCCAGTATATTTAGGGCACCACTCCATGATCAAGAGGCACAACAAATCAGACAAAGCGGCTTGATTGAAACAAGCAAGGAAAACAAGATCAAGAATATCAATCAAGAGGATACTTGCTAAAAATACACCTACAGAACAGCAGGGAATATAATAAATTAAGAAGATCTCCTATACTTTGAATATATTTCGATATCTATGTAACCCTAGGAGTTCCTAGGTTTAAATAGGAAAAGTCAGACATTATAACACTCATGTACACTCACTCACATTTCAATATAAGCTAATTATTCTACTTTTATCTACGGATCTGTGTCCCTGCTGAACAAGGAGGCCTATCCTTACTTAGTATTGTATCTCTAAACTTGTCTCTTTGATCTTATTGAACACTTATTGCATATTTATTGGTTATTTATTGTCTTGTTATTGTTCTAAATTGCTTTATACATTATTGGTGGAATGATTGTTATTACCCCTCAAAACCTAGCAAATTCTTAGATATCCTAGCTGAGATTTGTCTAAACAATTTGGCGCCCACTGTGGGGCTGATAATCAATTAACCTACCAATTCGCCAAAAACAAAGACAAACACCATGACTGGACAGCCAGTACCCTTTACCATTGTCGAAATCAATGAAGGAATGAACGCATTCCGTCAAACCTTAGACCAGTAGAAAAGCCAAATCGAAACACTGTTGGCCCAAATTAAAAGGTTCAAACTGAAGCCAAACTCACCAAACAAAATGAAGCCCTCCGCATCCAAATACAATCAGTTGCATCCAAAACCATTAACACCAGAAAGAGTACCGAAAGCATAGCCACGCAGCTTGATATGTCCGAAACCTTTCACTCCCCTAACGGGGAAAAAGGATCTAACAGCAGGGAAACGCCCCTGGACCTAGATTTCTGGATGCAGGAACCCTCAAGAAGAACAGGCAAGAAGGAACCGAAGAATGAAAAATAGAGAAGGTGGTTAAGGAATACCTCAAAGCATTTGAGGCCAAGATCGCCAAAATCCCTGGAGTGCCAAAGCCTATGGAGGAAGAAGCAGCGGATGGTTATATAGAATCTCCATTTTCAGAAGAGATCGCCATGGTAGAAGTGCCAAAGAGGTTCAGCACGCCCAACATGGCAATGTATGATGGAACAACAGATCATGATGAGCGCGTATCCCTCTACAAGCAGAAGATGATGACAAGCTCAATCCCTAGAGACATCAGAGAAGCCATCATGTGCAAAGGCTTCGGAGCCACATTATCAGGTCCAGCCCTAACTTGGTTCATTAATTTAGATAATGAGACAATTCGATCTTTTGCAGGAATGGTGAATCTAGTCAAGATCCAATTTGCTAGTAGCAGAAAAATTGAGAAGTAGTCCTCAGATCTGTACCGTGTTGTGCAAAGATATGGTGAATCCTTGAAGGACTATCTTAACAGGTTCAACAGAGAGAAGATTGGGATACACAAATGTGATGCCCCTGCAACAATCGAAGCATTCATAAGAGGGCTGCTAGACCATAGTGAGCTCTACAAAGAGTTGACCAAATATCCCTGTACGACCTTCGAGGATGTGCAAGCCAAAGCAATGGCTCAAGTCAGATTTGAAGAAGATGTCTATGCAAGAAAGACCCTAGAGCCATATCGCCAGTCAATAAGGAGCAACAACTTTCCCAGAAGAGACCATTGATTCAAGCCGTATCAGCGTTCTCGCTTTGATGAAGGATCAGTCAATGCTGTCGAGGAAGAATTCTCAGATTGGAGGGAGGATCCTGAACTCCCACCTAAATTGCATGAATATTGTTTCAATGTTAACCCTGCAGGAGTAATTAAAACTCTGAATAAGATGGGAGACACCGTATAGTGGCCCAGAAAGAGTGATAGACCTGGAGAGAAGAAAGATCCGTCAAGATGGTGTGATTTCCATTCAGATATTGGTCATACAACTGATGAGTGCGTTGCGCTCGGGAAGGAGGTTGCTTACCTATTGAAGAAAGGGTATCTCAAAGAACTTCTATCAGACAGATCCAAAGCTCCAGGAAAGGAAGGAGAATCCAAGCAAGGAGGCCCCCCACCTCCTCCTCTAATTGTCAAAACTATCTGTTTCATATCAGGAGGGTCAGAAGTATGCGGCCAAACATACTCAGCAGCGAAGAGGCATGCAAAGGAAAGCAATAAAGATCATCCTGACAGGAGGGAAAGGTAAAAAATGGATATCCCCATCATGTTTGAAGAAAGCGATGCAGTAGAAGGCCATCATGACAGTCTAGTGATTTCACTCCCAGTTGGAAAGCGAATCCTTGTTGACAATGGAAGCTCTGCAAACATCATCATGCTTGATACCTTGAAACATATGAACATCGACGAGAATAACATCATCAACAAGTCAACAATGCTGGTAGGATTAAGTGGGGAAACCAAGAAAACAAGTGGAGAGATCACATTAGCCACCTATGCAAAAGGAGTCAACTTACAAGTCAAGTTCCTGGTGATCGACACTTAGTCATCATACAATATGATTCTAGGCAGACCATGGATACATGAGATGAAGGCCATCCCCTCCACGTACCATCAAGTCATTAAATTCCCTACCAGATGGGGTATTCAAGAAATCAGAGGAGACCCTAAGGAAGACAAGGAATGCTACAAGATCGCACTAAAAGCAACATCTACAGAGAAGAGTTCAGCATAACAATCAGAGGGTCAGCTGGGCCAAAAGAAGTTGAGCATAGCAGAAGAACAAGAAGCCACAGAAGTCCAGCTGAACCCTAACCACCCAGATCAGAAGGTCAGAATAGGATCAGAATTCAATTCAGATCTTTGTCAGCAAATTTATGAATTCTCAGAGGAAGAGAAAGATGTGTTCGCTTGAACTCACAAATACATGAAGGGCATTCCCCCAGATGTGATAACTCACAAGCTGAACGTAGACCCAATGCATACGCCAGTAAAGCAGAAGAGAAGAAAATTTACGCCAGAAAGGAACAAGATTATTAACGAGGAAATCCAAAACCTGTTGAAGACAGGAAAGATTAGAGAGGTAAAATACCCAGAGTGGCTTGCTAACGTGGTGGTAGTTAGAAAGAAGAACGGAAAATGGCGAATCTGTATTGACTTCACAGATATCAACAAGGCCTGTCCAAAAGATCCGTTCCCATTACCTCACATTGATGCCATGGTAGACGCAACAGCAGGGCACGAGTTGCTATCCTTCATGGACGCATACAATGGGTACAATCAAATCCTCATGCACAAAGATGACCAGGAAAAAACCGCTTTCATCACTAGTCAAGGATCTATTGCTACAAGGTAATGCCTTTTGGATTAAAGGATGCAGGAGCGACATACCAACGGTTGGTGAACAAGATGTTTGGGGAACAAATCGGGAACACAATAGAGGTCTACATAGGCGACATGGTAGTTAAAAAATCCAAAAAGGCTGTTGATCATGTCAGAGACCTTATAGAAGCCTTCGTCATCATGAAGCAGTACGGCATGAAGCTAAATCCTACAAAGTGCACATTCGGAATACAGTCAGGAAAGTTCCTAGGATACATGGTAACGCAAAGAGGAATAGAAGCCAGTCCAGACCAAGTCAAAGCCATCCTAGACCTAGAACGACCGAAGTCAAAGAAGGATGTACAAAGCTTAACACGGAAAGTTGCAGCACTGAACAAGTTCATCTCAAAATCTTCAGACAAGAACAGATCCTTTAACGAAGTTCTGAAGAAGAATAAGGAATTCAAATGAGAACAAGAGCACGACGAAGCATTTCAGAAGCTAAAGGAATACTTAGCCAACCCGTTGATATTCTCTAAACCTAAAGAAGGGGAGCCACTCCAATTATACCTCGCGGTATCTGAAGGGACGATCAGTGCAGTCCTCACCAGAGAAGAAGACAAAGAGCAATTTCCAATCTACCACGTAAGAAAAACCTTACTCAGTGCGGAAACGAGGTACACATCCTTAGAGAAAATCATTTTAGCTTTAGTTACTGCCTCAATAAAGCTACGCCCTTACTTTGAAAGCCATTCTATACGAGTACGAACTAACTACCCCATCAAAGCCATCATGAGAAAGCCAGAAATGTCGGGAAGGATGGAGAAATGGGCCCCACATCTGAGCAGGTACGATATACAATACGAGCCCAGAACCGCAATCAAGTTACAAGCTCTGACAGATTTCGTAGCAGACTTCAGCCTAGCCCTTGAAGAAGAAGCGCAGAAAGAGGTATTGTCCTTACAGGAACCAAAGGCTACATAGAAGTGGACACTCTATACAGATGGCGCAGCAAACATACGCGGTGTAGGCCTAGGAGTGGTACTGACATCACCACAAGGAGACAAAATAGCACAAGCAGTAAGGTGTAACTTCAAGGCCACCAACAATGAAGCCGAGTACGAAGCACTAATCACAGGGCTAACTGTCGCAAGAGATATGAAGATACAACATCTAGAGGTAATCTCAGATTCCTTACTTATGGTAAATCAAATCAATGGGGAATACGCACCAAAGGATGCCAGGATGATAGCCTACATAGAAGTCACAAGAAAGCTCATTAAGGAATTTAAAGAATTCAAGATAGACTAGGTACCTAGAAACTTAAACACTGAAGCAGACGCCCTGGCAAACTTGGGGTCAAATATTAATCCTGAAGAATTTGGAGCCATCCCCCTAGTACACGTACTCTCTCTAGCCATAGAGAAAGAATCAACTATGAACGTCTACAAAGTTCAATCAGACTCTACAGGGAAGGAAGAAAGTAGCTGGACAAAACCGCTGAAAGAATACCTCTTAGATAAAACAGTACCAGCAAGGAAAGTGGCAGCTTAAGCACTTGCTTTAAAAGCCTCAAAGTATTGCCTAATCAGCAACGTACTCTTCAAGAAGTCCGTAGCAGGTCCCTTCTTACGATGCTTAGAAAAAGAAGAAGCGCAACAAGTCCTACAGCCCCTACACAGTGGTGAATGCGGAAATCATTTAGGAGGGAGAAACCTAGCCAACAGAGCACTCAGAATGGGATACTACTGGCCCAGCATGAGAAAAGACGCCGCAGAATTTGCCAAGAAATGCTTAGCATGCCAAAAACACGCACCTTTGACACACAAACCATCTGAAGAGTTACACCCAACATTGACACCCTGGCCATTCATGAAGTGGGGAATGGACATAGTAAAATTACCTCCGTCATCAGGGCAGAGAGACTACTTCTCAAAATGGATCGAAGCAGAAGCGTACAAGGAAATCAAGGATAAGCATGTCATCTCATTTATCAAACGGAACATCCTAAGCAGATTTGGAGTACCAACAGAGATCATTAATTACAGACAACGGGTCCTAGTTCATCAGCAACAAGACCACAAAGTTCTGTAAGAAATGGAACATTTCCCTCATCATGTCTACACCAAGATACTCACAAGAAAACGGACAGGCAGAGTCAAGCAACAAGGTCCTAATAGGCAACATGAAGAAAAGGCTAGAAGGAGCAAAAGGGAAATGGGCAGATGAGCTACCCAACATACTATAGGCAGACAGAACAACTCCAAAAGGGGCCATAGGTCATACCCCCTTCTCATTGGTGTACGGATGCGAAGCAGTAATCCTAACAGAAGTAGAAGTCCCCACAGCAAGGTACGGGTTGATGACAGAAGAAAGGAACCAAGCTGAACTAATGCACAACCTAGAAACGGTGGAGGAACTAAGGGAAGACGTAAAAATGAGAATGGCAACCTACCAGCAAGAAGTAGCAAGGTCCTTCAACAAGAATGTCAGAGCGAAAGTTTTCAAATTAGGAGATTGGGTACTCAGAAAGGTGTACGAAAATACCAGAGAAGTAAACACATGAAAGCTAGCACCCAACTGGGAAGGACCCTACGAAATCATTAAGGTAGTAGGCAATGGAGCCTACAGACTTAAGATCGAGTGCAGAAGGAAAAGAAGTACAAAGAAGCTACGCAACACACTTAAAGCTCTATCATTTCTGAAGAGCAAAGGTAGAAAAACAGAAAAAAAAAAAATCTCCAACATCCTGAATAAGCACGGAAAGTACTCCTCTTCACTTAAACTTTGTCAATTCAATTTATATTCACTACGAGTACTGACTTTGGCATCGAAGGGCCATCGGGGAAACCCACGGCCACCCTTCACCCAATTTTGTTTTGCAAGGACAACAGCTACGCTGCCATACAAAGTACAACAAGGCATAAAAGACAACGACCATCTATCCCTGCAAGGAGCAAATGAATTATCCCCACAAAGCAGAAAGACACTAGCAGCAAACACATGTAAGCAATATTACATCCATACTACAACTGTAATACAACTGTAATACAATTGTGATACCGTAAGAAACACAAGCATAACTTAGCAAAAGAAGTAGTATTACTTAGTTGCAAATAGCAACAAAATGAGCAAATCATCCAGCTGCAACAAGGCAGCACAAAAACAAAATAAAATGTCCAAAACAGCACTAAGGCAGTTAGACAAACATTCTTCAAAGAAATGTAAATATTGTTCAGAGCAGAAAAGGTGACGCAACACCATTGAAACTAATTCTCCCCCATGTTATCAGTAGGGACCATGTCTTCAGCAACATGCTTCAAGTTTTTAGGGACATCCTTAACCTCATTGTTATGAGGAGAGTTCACCTCTTCATCAGCAAAGCTCAACAGCAACGAGCCAGGAGCAGCAGTCCCCTCAGGAAACGCTTTCTCAAAGGCATCCTTATCAGCATCATAATCCCAAGCCTCATGCTTTCCTTGCTGATACTCCTCCATCATCTCAAGACGTGCCTTCCCAAAGTAATACTTTGCAGCATCAATAGCCTCGTTCACAGCCTCCTTCAAGGTGCTCTTCAGCCCATCTCGTTCAGCAATGCACTCCTTGTGCCTAGCCCGTTCAGCTTTCAAAGCATCAGTAGCAGCCTTGTATTTGTCAGAAAGGGCGTCACGCTCCTTCTTCATAGCATCATACACCCGAGTGAACTCCGATACCTTGCCCAATACACCTAGGCAAGATTTAAGGCTTTACAAAAACATACCATTAGTTAAGAACAATATAATCTGGTAATATCATTTTATCAAAAAAATTTTGGGAGTATACCATACCTGGAAAGACTGCACAACATCCTCTTGAGAAAGGTTAGCAAAATTCTGCGAGGACTGATGATCCTTGAAAGATGGAAAGAGCAAGGTATCCACATGAGGAGCCAAAGATTCAAAAGAGAAATCAGTAGCATCCACGTCAATAGGCATCTCTAGCTTCCTCTTGAGGTTAGTACGAGGTGGAGGTGGAGGAGGACCACTCTTTGGAACAACCATATTGATGGGGACGTTCTTAGAAGTTTAAGGAGAAGAGCGAGATTTAAGGCGACCTAAGAGAGAGGACGAGCTAAGGAGGTCATGAGACCTTAGTGATCTTGAAGTATCTACAAGGAACATGACAGATTCAAAAAGGAATACAATAAGGAACACATCAGCTATGAGAAGTATAAGAAGGACAGGGACAACAAACTCAACAAGGTACGTAACTGACTCAAAAAGGACAAACAAACAAAAAACCAATTGAATCCATAACAACAGCACAAGGAACACAACGACATTACCACAAGCACATCTACAAGGATTAGCACAACAACGACATCACAACACATCAAAAAGGAAAACAAACCTTGAGACATAGCAGGGGCAACCTTTTGTTCGGAATCAGAATCGTCCAGAGACTTGATCTGGATAACTACTTCAGGCTGCGTCAATTTGGTGAAAGACCTCTCGTCCACACTTAAATCGTACAACTTATTAATTAGAGATGGAGACTGAGAGTGCTGCTTCAACTTACTCACTGCAACCATTAAGCAAATAAGCCCATTTCAACAAAGAAGGAAAACAAAACACAGAAAAACAAGAAAATAGAATACCTTCAGCCTCAATAGTGTCAATAAAAAAATCACAATCATCACCCAACGAATCAATCCTCACAAAGAAAAACCTGTGATACCACTTCTTGTCAAACGCTTTCTCCAAGTCAGTCACCAAAGGGCCAACACCATCCTTCAAAGGAAGACCAACCCGACCCTTACCACTAGTCCTAATGGTGTAAGGATAACATAAATCCCACACATCAAGTTCTATACCCAATTTCGCACTCAGCAAATCAAGAATTCTCAAAACCGTCCAAGTTTGGGGCAATAACTGACAAGTTGAAACCCTAACCCTAGACAGAAATTGGCGAACAAGGGGAGAGAAGGGGAAAGTATGCCCAATCACAAAGGGATACTCAAAGAAGCACACCCAACTAGGGGCAGTCCAATCAGCCCTCTCCCTAGAAGATGGAATTTTCACCACTACTCCATCAGGAAACCGCGCAACAGCGGCGATGTTCTGAATTTCCTCTTTCGTTACAGTAGAAGGGTAAATATCCTTAGAAGGGAAGACATTCTACGCAACCAAAGTCGGCTTCTTCACACCATCATTAACCCCAGCGAACACTACTCTCACTGTGTCGCCCATCACAAAAACGGAAGAGAAACAAAGAAGTAAAAAGAAACAGAGAAGAACAGAGAAGAGAGAGAAAATACCTGAGGAAATTCAAAATTGGGGCAAAGAGTAAAGTGATTAGACGTAAGCCTGCACACCCAATAAATATTGGCAAGAGAAATAAACCGACCTTTACGATTACCGAGGGAATTGCCTTAAAACTACCACCACGTCCCTTATTTTTGTTAACCGTTGAAATAACTTCTAAAATTGGAAAATCCTTCAACGGCTTCTTTAGGTAATTTTCACCTTCAATACTTGAAAATAAAAATTAGAAGCAATAGTTGGGCTCGTATTAATATACGACCTAGTATATTTAGGGCACCACTCCATGATCAAGAGGCACAACAAATCATACAAAGCGGCTTAATTGAAACAAGCAAGGAAAGCAAGATCAAGAATATCAATCAAGAGGATACTTGCCAAAAATACACCTACAAAACAGCAGGGAATAGAATAAATTAAGAAGATCTCCTATACTTTGAATATATTTCGATATCTATGTGACCCTAGGAGTTCCTAGGTATAAATAAGAAAAGTCAGACATTATAACACTCATGTACACTCACTCACATTTCAATATAAGCTAATTATTCTACTTTTATCTACGAATCTGTGTCCCTGCTGAACAAGGAGGCCTATCCTTACTCAGTATTGTATCTCTAAACTTGTCTCTTTGATCTTATTGAACACTTATTGCATATTTATTGGTTATTTATTGTCTTGTTATTGTTCTAAATTGCTTTATACATTATTGGTGGAATGATTGTTATTACCCCTCAAAACCTAGCAAATTCTTAGATGTCCTATCTGAGATTTGCCTAAACACATGGAATACCTAAGTATCAACTCATTCACACTTTCTATGGTGGTCTCTCACCTCAGGGAAGAACAAGGTTAGACGCCGGAGCCGATGGCCCAATCATGAACAAAGGAGAAGATGAGGTGGAACAAATCATAGAGGAGGCCGCAACGCATTATGAAGATTGGTATGAAGGAGATAGGGATGCTACATCTAGCAAGGGTGTTTATGCTTTAGAGTAAGCTAACGAAATCAACAACCTCTCTACCCAATTATCCAAGATGACCAAGCAAATGGATGAGCTAATGAAAGAAAGATCCAATCCTTAAAGGAACACCTCCCCTCCAACCAAGGGAGGAATGGTATGAATGCCCATTCTTCTTCTTCTTACAATTCAATGCCTCATTGATGTGTTTTTTTGTGCTAATTGTGGAACCTATTATCATGATACCTCTCAATGTGTATATTCTTGTGAAGTTCAACCCCCTCCCCAAGAACATGATGATAATGTGGAAGATGTTAATGCTATGAATTTTGCTCCTTGAATGGGGAATATGGGGAACATGAGACCAAACTCCAATCAAATGGGGAATTGGAACCAAAGTGGAAACCGTGGTTGGAACCAAAGTGGTGGTGGTTATGATAACCAATATCATGGTGGGGGAGGCTCTTCTTATTTCAATGGAATAGGCTACTCTAACCAAATATGGTATGGTAATCAAAACCTAACTCCCGATACTATGACCATCAAAATCAAAATTTTGGTGATAAAAGTAACATGGGAAACAGTAAACAAAGCAATGTTCCTAACCAAGGCACCGGAGGCAATAGGGGTCAATATGTCTCTAACTATGCCCAAACTAATAGGCCTCCGAGTTTCAATCAACCCCAACTTCCCCCACCTCAATAACTTCTTCAACTTGAAGCTCCTCCAAATGATCCCGTGATGGCTAAACTAGATGCCTTATTGAAATTGCGTGAAGAGGATCAAATGAGGCATGAAGAGGAATAAAAAGAACCAATTCTCATATGAAAATGCTTGAAACTCAAATAGCTCAAATTTCTTCTAATTCATCCCCTTCTTCTTCTTCTTCTTCTTCTTCTTCTTCCACCATTCCAAGTCAATGAGTCAGCCCAAAACCTTTTTTGCCGTGACAACTAGGAGTGGGAAGGTAGTAAGGAGTGACCCTTTAGTGGAGGAAGAGCCTCAAGAAGAATTGGAATTAGAGAATGAGGGAGAGAGAGCCATGAGCCATTGAGTGTCGAGAAAGAAAAGGATATTGAGGTGCCAAAGGAGAAGGAAGTTACCCCCTTGCCCCTAAATCGCCAACCTAGAGAGGAAAAGCTACCCTTTCCACAACGATTTGTGAGAGCTAAGCTTGATGCCCAATTTAGGAAGTTTTTGGATGTGATAAAGAATTTGCATGTTTCTCTTCCTTTTGTTGATGCTATGAAACAAATGCCCCACTATTCCAAATTCTTTAAATACCTTTTGAGTGGGAGAAGGGAGTGTGAAACGGTGAGCTTAACCGCCAATTGTAGTGCCATTCTTTCCAACAAGCTTCCTACCAAGTTGAAAGATCCGGGTAGCTTCTCTATTCCTTGTTCCATTAATGGTTTTGAGTTTGATAAATCATTGTGTGATTTAGGAGCAAGCGCGAGTCTCATGCCCTATTCTGTCTACCAAAAGCTTAGTGTAGGAACCCTTTCACCCACAAATGTTACTCTCCAAATAGCGGACCATTCTACCAAGTTTACCATGGGTAAAATTGAGGACATTCCCCTTAGAGTTGGAAAATTCACATTTCCCGTGGACTTTTATGTGCTAGAGATGGATGAGGATGAGAGGATTCCTATAATTTTGGGTAGACCATTTCTAGCTACTTCTAGAGTAATCATCGATGTGAAGGAGGGTAAGATGACCCAAAAAATTGATAAAGATTCAATTGAATTTGATTTGAATAGTGTCATGCAAAAATCTTCTTCAAGTGGTGAATGTTTTAGAGTTGATGTTCTTGATACAGTGCTTAATGAATTTTCTCGCTCCCATTTGCATGCTACTAATGATCCTCTTGAAAGTGTATTATTAAATGAATTCAAGATAGGTGCTCACAAGAAGGACATGCAATTTTATGAGGATTTGATTGAGGAAAGCAAAAGGGAGTGCAAGGATGAAAGCATGGAGGAAGAGACCCCTTTCACTCATGACCTCTTTCAAGTTGAAGAAAGAGAAGAGAGCTTCAATGGTAAGGTAGAACCAAAGGTAGACTTGAAACCTCTACCTTTGGGCTTGAGGTATATATATCTGGACTTCAATGAGTCTTTCCCCGTGATTATCAATTCTAATTTAATAGAGGAGCAAACCTCCCTCTTGATCAATGCATTGAGAAAACACAAGAATGCTTTGGGATATACCATTGATGACATCAAAGGTATAAGTCCATCCTTATGCATGCACAAAATCGATCTAGAGGGAGATGCTAGACTCGTTAGACAAAGAAAAAGGAAGCTTAACCCTTCCATGCAAGAGGTTGTGCGGAAGGAAGTGGCTAAGCTCCTTGATGCGGGAATTATCTACCCAATTGCTCATAGTGATTAGGTATCTCCCGTACAAGTTGTGCCTAATAAGGGTGGCATGACGGTAGTAAAAAATGATAATGATCAATTAGTTCCTACTAGGCTTGTTATCGGTTGGCGTATGTGTATTGACTATCTCCAACACAACACAAGTACATGCAAATATCATTTTCCATTACCGTTCATCAATCAAATGTCGGAGAGGCTTACAAAGAATTCTTTCTATTGTTTCCTTGACGGTTACTCGGGATTTTTCCAAATCCCGATTGACCCTAAGGATCAAGAGAAGACGACTTTCACATGTCCCTACGGTACTTATGCGTATCGTAGAATGCCTTTTGGACTTTGTAACGCCCCCGCAACATTTCAACGTTGCATGATGTCAATCTTCAGTGACATGATTGAAGATGAGATAAAAGTCTTCATGGATGACTTCTCCGTTAGAGGAGCCACCTATGAAGATTGTCTATCCAATTTATCTCATTGCCTAGAAAGATGTGAGAGAGCAAACCTTGTGTTGAATTGGGAGAAATGCCATTTTATGGTAGAAAGCGGAATTGTTCTTGGGCACAAGATCTCCCATGCTAGCATTAAGGTGGATAAAGCCAAGGTAGAGGCCATTGAGAAACTTCCTCCCCCCACCAATTTAAGGGAAGTGAGATCTTTTCTTGGCCATACCGGGTTTTATCAGCGTTTCATTAAAGATTTTTCATTGATGGCTAAACCTCTCACATCCCTCTTGCAACAAGATAAAGAGTTTATGTTTGATGATGCTTGCCAAGTGTAGACACCCAAATGTGTCTCCCCAAAACCAAACCCAGTGATGAATACCTTTCACTTCATTTGATTATCGAACAAAGGGAAAGTGTGAAAAGTCTAGTGATGAGGATGTTTTTATTAAAATATCTATTCTTTCTGTTTTTGAAAAAATTTCTTTACTTACCCTATTTATGAAAAACGTGCATTCCAGTTTAGTTTGGTCCATGACAAGGGTCCAATAATAGTGTAGTTGGATAGGGCTCGAAAAGACCTTTCCAACGATATATTATAAGCCCAATTCCGATGAATAATGAGGAAGTTATGGCCAAAATACTAAACTGGGCCCGGTTTGATATTTGTATGCGGCTCAATGATCTAGAGGAGCGTCTAATATTGATTTATCGTTCCTAATGCAATTAAAATTGATTATAGTCTTCTAGATTCTTCTAGAAAGTTCTTTTCATTCCTAATTTAATTAGCATTGATAAATTAACTTTGGTTGACTTTAGAGTTTTAATCAGAATAAAAGAAGTGTTTTTAAGGAAAATACGATTTTGCCATCTCGTACGGCTAAGTTTTATCAAATTAAGAAAACGCGTGGAAATTTATTTCCAGCGTCTGACAACAGGACCAGCGCCTGGCGCCATGCCTGGCGTCTGTCGCTAGTGTCCAGCGTTTGGCGCCACGTTGTTTTATTCTTTTTGAAACTCTGATTCGTTTTTTTATCATATCCGGTTGATTCTCTATATAAATAGCCTCCTAAAAGCTCTGTTTTCCATCACCAAATCTCATCAAGAATCTCTTGATTTCTCTTTCTCTCTCTTTTCTAAACTAGCCTTTTGCATACAAATTCCGCATTCACAAGATCTAGAAACACCTAGCCAAATTCGAAGTTGCATTCGCCCTAGACGTGAAAGGTTTTAATTTATGAGGGTTTGGTCCCAAATCTAGTCTTAACTTTCTCTATTTCAATTATTTAATTTAATTCTTTAATTATTATTTTCCTTGAAGTTACTAACGCGTATATTTTGTTATTAGAAAGAGATACGAGGCATCCAAGTAAGTGATTTAATTGATTTATTGATATTTTGATATAGAAATCATGTCTAGGTTGCTATGATTCCTAGTGTCATGTTAGGGTGTTTTGATCTTCCTAGTATCATGTTTAGGGAAAAGGTTATAATATCAAATATGACAATTGTGATTCATGCGATGCTTCCTATTTTCTTCCTAAAAGCATGTTAGTATCATGTTAGGGATAAAGCTTTGATTTTTATTGTTTAGTGACATGCTAGGGTTTGTTATTAATCTTGCTAGTATCATGCCTAGGATCTTGCTATTAATATTATGCTTTAACATGATCATGATCATGATCATGATTATGATTATGATTATTATCATGATTATTATTATGTTGCTTGATTATATTTATTGTTATTGCTTGATCACGCCTTTTATGTATGTTAAAAGGGAATTGGTACTTGTAATCACGCTTGATAAGATAATTAATAATCTTGTTTAGGGTTAATATGATTATAATTCAAGTGATCGCCAATAATAGATTTATTTGTGCATTAATATTCAACCAACATAGATAAACAGGTTTAGGGGTGTAGGCGTCGCTCGAAGTGCGCCTACGTTAAAGCATGTGTGAATATGCTCGGAAATCATAGGAAGTGGGAATTGACATTACGATTAGGGACAAAGCAAAGTAGGGAGCCGCCAACAAGTTTTTAAGGAACTTGTAAACCGTTCACGGATCATAAAAGGCAACCACGAATAAGGGACAATGATAGGCAACAACGATTGACCCGTGAAGGTTACACCCCATTCATAATCCATGAGATTACTAACTCCATATGGTCTGGAACCACAAAAGGAGGATCGGGGATGATGGTACGAAGTGAGTCATGGAGTCACATTCGCCCGTATTGGCCTCTACTCGATTCTTATAGTGAAAAGTGATTCCTGCGATCTCAAAGGCATGCAAACAAAATATTCAATTTGCTCCAAACTGTTATTAAGCTAAATTGGTTGAATATTAATGCAACATATAGTTCTAAAATATTAGTGATCACTTGAATTAATAACAAGATTAAAAAGGAACCTAAACCGGTTGTCCAAATTATCTTATTAGGCGTGATTTTCAATTACATATTCCCTTTTAAACATGCAATATGGTGATCAATAAAAACATATAATAGAATAAACATTAACATTGGAAGCAATTTAACAATAATTCCAACAATATAAAATCGTTAGAAAAATAATAGAAATAAAAGGAACATAATTCTTACTTCGATTATGTTTGCTTGCAACTATAAAATAATAAACGAGTTAGTAACTTCAAGGAAATAATAATAAAACAATAATTAAATTAAATTAAATAAAGTAGAGTTGATTTGGGGCCAAACCCTCAAACAGTTCTACCTTTCGCGCCTTGGCTTAAGGACAAAACCACGAGTAAAGTATGGACTCCTTGGAGTGCTTGAAGAAGGAATTTTGAAAGAAGAAGGGTAGGCTAGTGTTTAGGCTAGAGCATAGAGGAGAGAAAAATAGAGAATTAATTCATGCCCCGTACATCAGAAATGAGGGGGTATTTATAGAAAAAATGTGCTGAGCGAACACACGGAACCCTAAAAAGATAAAAACCCTAAAAAAGTATACCGCGACACGGCAATGTGTACCGTGACACGGGAAATCCCACCGTCAGATGGGGAACATTTCCGTGACACGGTGTACTGCTGTGTGACGCGGGAAATATGTAGTGAACAGGGGAGAAAACACGTTAAGGGTTTACGCTGAAAGGACACGAAAACCCCCGTGTCACAGCAAGTGCCCCGTGTCACGGGGAATCCCACCGTCAGACGGGACACTTTCCCGTGACACGGTGGACATATGCCGTGACGCGGGAGTCCTGGTCCGTTTTTCCGTCTAAATTCATTTTTTAACCCTAATTTCGCTCAGCATTTTAAATGCCGATTGATAATTTCGGGCCATTTCTGATTTATTATTATTTGGGCTAAAATAAGAAAATAAGTAAATAAAATAAATAAAAGGTTTGGGCCAAAATAAATAATAAAACAATAAAATAAAAAAAGGGTTTGGGCTGAAATTAAAAAACTATGCTTTGACTAAACATCAAGACTGATCCATGGACTATTCAAAAATTGAATTTAATTAAATACGATTTTTTAAGCACTCTCGGGATTAAATACTGAACCCAACCAATAGTGGCGGTGAAAGGTTGTTCATCATCGGGTTTTGTTTTGGGGAGACATTTTTAGGTGTCTACAGAAGCCCGCACTTTGACTGAGTTTGTAGAAACGTCAGTTTTAAAAACGATAGTCAAAGTAGCCGATAGGGACGGAGAATGATTTAAGACGTTCTGCGATCCTAAACCACTATGTGTACGCTGATACCTGCAGAAAAATGTTAATTCCACAGATAAAAGAGTAAAAGGATAGAATACGTATCTGTCATCAGTGTATCGGTGACAAATGAGTTTGGCAGATTCCTATGCTTGAAGGAATCCACCGGATGTTGTTCGTTGAAACGCTTTCCATGCCTGAGGAAAGCCGACTAATGAATTTGGTAGCTTTCTAAGCCTGAAGAAACCTACCGGATGATACTTTCCATGCCTGAGGAAAGCCGACTGATGAATTTGGTTTCATTCTATGCTTGAAGAATTCCACCAATAATGCCTTCCATGCTTGAGGAAAGCCGACTTGGCAGTTTTCTATACTCGAAGAAAAATCCACCGATAACGCTTTCCACACTTGAGGAAAGCCGACTTGGCGGTTTTCTATACTTGAAGAAAAATCCACCGATAATGTTTTCCATGCTTGAGGAAAACCGAAAACTGATGTAATCGCTGAAATTTGCAAGTGTATGATGGTTCGATTATCCCCGAACGTGGGCCGCGGATGATTTACACCTTCAAGTCGACCATCCGACCATATCAGGTGTTTAAAATGTCGACAAATTGACTTTGACGCTTGCTAGGGGTAAAATAGTAATTTTGATACCCTTTAAATGTCAGTTAGAATTTTCCGCGTAATTTTACTGAAAAACTAACTGTCCAATTTGTGCGAAAAATCGTGCAATTTTGGTCAAAATGCCAGGAATATTCGCTGACAGCTTCAAGGAGCGTGCAGGTTACGCGCGAGACCACCGTGTCACGAAGGAAAACTCCCGTGACACGACAACTAGCCCCGTCACACGGTATAAGATCCCGTGACGCGGGATTATTGTTGCTGCAGAACTGGTCGCGCGCCATGTTAGTTTTGTAACGTTACACGGTAACGGTCACCGTGGCACGGGAAACGGGGATGTGTAACGGGATGCTCTTCTCTTTAAATTTGAGCTTCCTTTTGCCATTTCACTTCATTTTGATTGCTCTTCTCAAACTTTCATTTCTTTCCTTCTCTTCTCTTATTACTTTTTTCATTTTGCCTTGCTCAGTCCCCCGAGTCACATCGTCTTTTCACCGTGACACGCGCCGCACTACCGTGTCGTGGCGGTATGCTACTGCTGCTGCTGCTTTTTTTTTTAGCCGCTGCGCGTTTGACAAATACCGTGACGCTTTTAAAACCACCGCGCTACGTTGCTTCCCACCGTTACACGCTGTGTACTACCGTGTCGCAACGGGGCTGCTGCTGCTGTCAGAGATTCATCGCGACACGGGACTCACCGCTACTTTCCGCTGCAGCCGCTTAAAGGTCTCCGCTGCTGTCAGGGGTACACCGTGACACGAGAAGAGTAACTGTGTCACGGCAGCTATTGCTGCAGTTTTTCGAGCTCCGGAGCTCAATTCTTCACCAATTCGGTCCAATTTTTTGTTGTTTTCCTCATTTTCGATTTCTTACAAGGATTCATGTAAGTTTTCTTGCCTTTTGTCTTGAATTTGCTTCAAATGAGTAATTCCATGTAAAAACCCTTAAAAATCAATTTAGGGATTTTTTGATTTTGAGGTTTTATGTTGAAATTCTTGCCATGAATTTACTTGTATATGTATGTATGTGTGTTTGTGAGCAATTTGAGACGAAAATTGCGTGATTTGGTGAAGAATTGAGCAAATCCCCCCTTTTTTTGTACTACTTTTGTGAAATGATGTTCTTGTTATTTTTGTCATTCCTTTACACTTGTATTGATGATATATTGGTTGTAGATCTTGTAAAATATGCCATGATATGTCGATCTATTGTTTTTTGTGCATGCTTTGTTTTGTGTATGTACTATGTTGTCATGGAGAACATAGTATCATGCGGCTAGGAAAACTGTAGTATTAGTTTATCATGGAGAAACTAAGTACTAGTAACAATTCTATTATTTTGCTAATTTTTAGCCTTGAGGTAAAAATTTAGCGTATAACAGAAAATGCAACTTGAGATACCTGTTAAGCTGTTTTTGAATAAATAACCAAATAACTTTGGAAATGATGCTAAGTATTTAGATTTTTATTTTGTTTGAACATAATAGCATGCCTAGACAACGAGATCGAGACATTTCTACTCGTGGCCGGTGTCGGGCCTTTCGAGAGGACACTCCCACGATTCCTGAGGGTATGGATGATGACGTCTTAGAGTTTGAGCCTCGACTCTCTACGGGTAGGGGTAGGTGGGCTCCACCTCCGTGGACACCAGACCAGTTGGTTTTCTGTCGTGAGAACCATATTTCTCACCGTCCCATTATCGGCGTAGTCGACGGCGTGCTTCGTCAACATGGATCAGGAGCTGGAGACTTGATTCCTCGGATGTACGGGATCATCACAGGAGATCCTGTCACCAACGCCTTGTGGGAGTCTGCTGGTTTAGTAGATTTCTATTCTGCGGTCGTGGGATTTCGCAGCCCCCGAGGTTGTGGTTCGACAGTTGTTCGAGCGTTGTTGTAGTATTTTTGGGATACTACCAACACTTTTCACTTTGCTTGGGGGGAGATGACGGTGACTCCTCTAGATTTCAATATGATTAGCGGCTTGCGCTTCACCACTCGGGCCGTTGAGCAGATGTCTGATCTTACTTGGGATTCGAGCCAGGTATTCGAGTTGTTGGGTCCTATTGTTCCTTCTATCAGGACTCAGCCGGTACTCCGGGGTGGTCTTCGGAGCAGGCAATCAGAGTTGGCCTCCGTCCTTGCTCACGCCTTCGACATTGATGACACGACTCCTGAGTAGCGAGTACGGGTGTTCATACTGATTCTTATTTCAAGGACTCTTTCTCATGGTAGGAGTTCTCGCACGCTTCTCTGCTACTTGCCCTCTTTGGAAAGGATTGGTGAGATCGGGTCCTTTAGCTAGGCCAGTTTAGGGTATGCTGATTTGCTTTTGTCACTCTAGCATGGTAGTCGGCAGCTGAGTGATCAGTCTCCTATTTCTGTCTTCGGCCTTTGGAGAGTTGTGGAGGTGATGATTTTTTTCTTTCTTCGTGTTTTGCTCCAATTCCTATTGTCTCATATACTTATAGATTACTCTTGTTGCAACTTTGGTTCTATGAATACTTCCCAGGATTGGCTCCTCGACAGCGCTAGGGAATAGCCCACGACTTTCCCATTGGTGCTAGTTGGCGTGACCGTGGCGAGTATCGGGTGGAGTCAGTGCCGAGTCTACGGGGGTTCCTGCGTCGGGGCACCACTACTGTTGGCGTAAGGCTCGTATGATGTTACCTTGCGGTATTCACTACAACTTGCTTATGGTTTTCAGGTCTCTGTCGATGTTCAGTATCGTCCTTGGGCTGGTTTGACTAATCTTCCCGAGGCTATGGAGCTTTCTGCCTATCGTACTGTGTTCTTCGGTACATTACGACCCGTTTGGTACCTCGGAGAGCGTGTAGCTCGTCAGCATAGTACCGACCATTTTGTAGTGCCATTGCCTCCACCAGAGTCGATGTTACATCCGAGTAGGTTGGTGTCTCTCGTGGGCAGAGGAGAGCGATATCAGTTTTCTTGGCAAGAGCTCGTGCGCATGGATGATGACTATTGTGAGGAGATACTTCCTTACTTAGCCCCTCCACCACGTCTTGTTGAGGTTTGATTTTCTTTGAGAGTTTTGTTGCTAGTCTCTGTTTAAACCATCGAATAACCTGATTATCCGATCATGTTTTCAGACGACTACTCGTCGTAAGGGGAAGGTCGAGGTCCCATCTCAGTCTGTCAGTTACTCGGGGCCGATTGGTATTATTGAGGAGCACATTGCTAATGCACTGGAGGGTTTTAGGCAGGCGCAGAAGTCTCTGCTTGATGAGTTCGAGCCGGTAAGCTCTTTGATACCTCTTTCATTCCTTTTGACCGCGCTTGTTACTGACTTTTCCCTTATTTTCAGGTTACGCACTCGGACATGATGGGCTTTATGAAGGTGATCGATGCTCTGAAGCATTGTGTCATCAAGCTTTGACGTGGTGCGAGTTGTCGGAGTGATTCTGGCGATGTTCTCGAGGTATATTCACCTGTTTTCTCATATCTTACCATTTGATCTATCTTGCATTATTGATATCTTCTCATTTTGTGTCTTTCAAGAGCGACGGAGGTCTCTCTCGCGCTCGAGGCATAGAGGCTCGGACGAGGGAGAGCCTAGTCATCGCAGACGTCCTCCTAGGGTTCATCGGCATTCTCAGACTCAGGGGCAACCTCAGCCCTCTCAGCCGTTCCAGGAGACTCACTATCAGCCTCATCCTTCTCAGCCATTCTAGCACTTTCAGGCTCAGGGGCAGCCTATTTCATCTTCTCAGCCATTCCAGCCTCCACAGCCTTCACAGCCCGAGTTTAGGCCAGTCATTACTCATGTGGACCAGGGCTCATTTTCAGTTCCATTGTCTGGGACGCTGCCTCCTTCGACGTTCCCTTCATCTTAGGGTCAGCCTACGCAGTTTACCAGTTGGAAAGGCCCTGCTTTGAGCATGTCTTCTACTGGGGCTACGGGGACTAGTAGGGACACTACTCCTCGTACCCGGATGATGTGGGGTATTTTTGGTCAGCCGTTCCCCTACTCGCAATCTCAAGATGAGACTGACCCTAGTTCTAGATCTGGAGAGTATAGACCGAGGGTTTTTATTATGTACTTTGATTGATGACACTTAACACTATATATGTACTATGAATCTCTTTGTATATTTTATTCACACTCTATGCCTTTGACTTTATTAATGTGTATGTTAGTGTGTGCTTGAGACTGATTGTGTGTGACTGTGTGTTTATTAACAACGCAAAAAAAAAAAAAAAAACCGTTATTTTTTCATAAGTGGAGTGTACCGAACTTCTCCCAAAAAACGAAAAAAGAATAAAAATAAAAAAAATGAGACAAGTTTTACAACTTCTCCAAAATAAAAATTGTTATGGGTAAAAATATGCAAGGGTTAGTCAACTATAGTCAATGAAGGTCAATGACGAAGACTCCCCTTGACGAAGCCGCAAGCTCGACGACACACTGTCAGCGTTGACGGAAGACAAAGTCAAGTAACAACTTCCTATTTTTTAGGAAGAGGATAAGCAAGGACTTAGTCCAGCCTCAGCCAAATCAGTCCGTTGGAGTTCAATTCAAAACAGAAGAAGAATATTTTCAGGAACTAACATCCGAAAATCATGGGCATAATCTTATCTCCTTGCAACGGCTAGGGTTCAACCTAGCAAACCATCTATATAAAGGGCAGGACAACGACGAGTATAGGGCATTACTTTCCAACGATACACATACTATACCACATCTTGTAAACTGATATTATTTCTTGCATAGTGAAAGTTTGGTAGATCCTCATTCTACCCGCGGTTTTTACCTTCATTGGGTTTTCCGCGTCACCAATTCCTCGTGTCATTTATTCTCTTTTTAGTCTTGCTTTACTTTTGATTTTGCTTAGTTGATCCGTAGCCTAGATTTTGATATTCAATCCCACTTAACAAAAATTAGCATAAACAATTTGGCGCCCACCGTGGGGCTACAACTAGGTAAAATCTAAAAATCCCTCGCTAAAACCTCCAATATTTCAGTTGACAAAATTACCCCAGAACAGCTAAAAGTCGCTTATGAGAAAATTCTAGCCGACCTTGAAGCAGCTAGGGAATCCAACGAGCGTCTCAGCAAGGAAAAAGAAGCGTCAGATTCTGATGCAGCTGCTCTCCGCCAGCAATTGGAGTCCGCCCAGAGCAATCGTCGTCGCCGGCCAAGGCAGTTAGACCTGACCCCAAAATGCCGTCGCTGGATGTCATTGAGTCTCCACATGACTGTAGGGAATATTTTCAAGCTTTAATCCCACTAGCTTGAACCCCACTGTGATCATACACTAAAGTACGGTGGCGTCCAAAAGGGAAGAAGATAGAGCAAAAGAGTCGCCAACAAGTTTTTTAGGAACTTGTAAACCGTTCATAGGGTGAAGGTTACACCCCTTAACGATCCAAGAGATCGTCAACTCCATAAGGTCATGAACCAAATAAGGGTTTGGGGATGATGGTACAAATCCAACCTAAAAGAGATTGAACCTGCCCTAATAATAGGCCTCTACTTTATTCTACTCGTATTCATGTGCGCTTTCTGATTAACATGCAATCATTAGGATTAACCCTAAACCTGTTTAATCTATGTTGGTTGAATATTAATGCACAAATAAAACTATTATTGGCGACCACTTGAAATTATAATCAAATTAACCCTAACAAGATTATTAAATATCTTATTAAGCGTGATTACAAGTACCAATTCCCTTTAACATGCATAAAAGGCGTGATCAAGCAATAAAAATAAACATCAAGCAACATAATAAATATCACAATAATAATCATGAATAATAATTATAATCATAATAATAAAATAAACATCAAAATAATAATATTCATAATCATCATAAATTATAACAATTACAATAATCAGCATGTTCATGTTAATATTAAGGCACAATAAACATAGCAAGATCCTAGGCATGATACTAACAAGATTAATAACAAACCCTAGCATGTCACTAAGCAATAAAAATCAAATCTTTAACCCTAACATGATACTAACAATCATAAATATTAGGAAGAACGTAGGAAGCATCGTAACAATCATATTTAATATTAAAAAATACCCTAGACATGATACTAGGAATATCATAACAACAATGTAAACATGATTTCTACATCATAATATCAATTAAAACCAATAAAGTACTTACTTTGATGCTTCGTACCTCTTTCTAATAAAAAAATACACACGTTAGTAACTTCAAGGAAAATAATAATCAAAACAATTAAATTAAATAATTGAAATAGAGATTTGGGACCAAACCCTCAGAAATTAAACCTTTCACGTTTAGGGCGAAGGCAACTTCGAATATGGCTAGGTGTTTCTAGATCTTATGAATGCGGAATTTTGTATGAGAAAACAAAGTTTAGAAAAGAAAGAGAGAGAGATGAAATAATCAAGAAAACTTGATGAGGATTGGTGAATGATTAAGAGAGAATTAATGATTGCGAATGAAAACTGATTGTATGTGAGAATTCGTGAGAATTGGTGAATGAATGAATGTAGATGGTTGGTCCATGAAAACGGAGTTTTTAATACGATATTTATAGAGAAAATCAACCAAAAAAGATAATTTAACAAAACAGAGTCTAACGCTCAGAAAACAGAGCTGGCGCCAACCCTGGCTAGCTGGCGCTAGGCACCAGCACTAAGGCACCAGCACTAGCGCCAGGCGCCAGGCCTGGTTCCAGGCACCAAGGCCTAGGGTCAGACGCCAAGCATAAATTTAACGCGTTTTTGAAAATCCGATAAGTTTACCGTACTGGAGGATAAAATAAAATAATATAATCTCTTCGAAAATGGTATTTGATTTTGATTAAAACTCTGAAAAGTCAACAAAAGTCAATTTATCAATGCTAATTGAATTAGGAATGAAAAGAACCTTTTAGAAGAATCTAGAAGACTAAAACCATTCCTAATTGCATTAGGAATGATTAATCATATTAGGCCCTCCCCTAGATCATTGGGCCGCATATAAAGCTCAAACCGGGCCCAGTTTGGTAAATTGGCCATAACTTCCTCAATATTCATCGGAATTGGGCCTATAATATATCATTGGAAAGGTCTTTGCAAGCCCTATCCAACTACACTATTATTGGACCCATATCATGGACCAACCAAACTAGATTGGCTGTTTTCTTAAAATAAGTTTTCAAAAACAGAGAGAAAAGGAAAGAATTAAAACTTTCCGCAACACTAGACTTCCACACTTTCGCTTCATTCGATTATGATTCGACGTGAAAGGTACTCATCACTGGGTTTGGTTTTGGGGAGACACAAATGGGTGTCTACAATGACACTGATACTGAATCCAGTGCTGGGCAAGGGATCATTCGGACTTCAGGAGACGACCAAGGCAACCCGCAGCCGGACCAGACGGAAACCCTGCTCCAGAGGTTGGCCGCCTTAGAAAAGCAGAACTCCAGGGTCCTGTCGATGATGAAGAAGATGCCCGGCATGCCGATCCCCGTCCAGCGAGAAGCTCCAGATGGATTCGCAGCGACCCCATTTTGCGACGAGTTGGCCCTGGCCCGGATTCCCAGAAGATTTTCGCTCCCGACGTTTACGTCGCTCTACGACGGAACGACCTGTCCCGAGCAGCATGTCGAGTACTACAAGCAACGAATGTGGCAAGCTTCAATCCCGTTCGAGTGCTGGGAAGCGTGCATGTGCAAGTCGTTTGGTGCGACGCTGACAGGCCCCGCCCTCAAGTGGCTCGGCAAACTCGAACCAGGTAGTATAACTAGTTTTGCTATGTTAGTTAACAAATTCTATTCCCATTTTGAAAGTAGCAGGCAGTTCGACAAGCAGACGAGCGATCTGTATCGGATCGTCCAGGGTCCCAAGGAGACCATCAGAACTTATTGGTCTCAATTCAACAAGGAGAAAGTCTCAATCAAGAATGTCGACAATAGGACTGCCATTGAAGCCTTCCTCCGCGGATTGCATACGGATTCAGACGTGTACAAAGATATGGTCAAGTATCCTTGCTCAACATTTGAAGAAGTCCGGACCAAAGCCGTGGCTCAAATGCGCTTCGCCGAAGATATCGTCAATCGCAGCTCCTACCCCAGTTCCAGAAGTTCGTCCGATCGGAAGGCCCCAAGTAATCCAAGAGGATCGTGGCGACATCAGCCTTACGAGGCAGCAGGTAGATCATGCTCTGTTAATGCTGTGCAGGTCGAAGATATCCTCGACACCTCGCAATACCCCGAAATATCGGAGTATGGCTTCGACGTGAATATCGTAGTAGTAGTAAAAGAGTAGGAGCCCCTGGGAAGCAAAGTGCGCTGGCCGTCGAAGAGCAACAAGCCGGAATCGGAGAAAGATATGAGCAAATGGTGCGAGTTCCATAGCGATCATGGCCATAAGACGGAAGATTGCTACGCCCTTCGAAGAGAGGTCGCCTTCCAGCTAAAGAGAGGCAACCTCAACCATCTGTTGGGGAAAAAGAAAAGCAATGACGCAAGTCGCCATCAGCCAGAAACGACGACAACAGCCGGACCTCCGAAACCCCCTGTACCTAAGGTAATAGTTAACGTTATCACTGGTGGTTCCGATATTTGTGGACAAACCTATTCTGCAGCAAAGAGGATCGCAAAGTCGACGATAGATAATGCAGATGTCCCAGACAAAATCAGAGACCCCCTGGAAAAGAAGCTGGAGGCAATGTCAATTACCTTCGATGATGACGACGTCAACAACATCAATAGAGAGCATGAAGACTCTTTGGTAATTTCTTTAGTAGTCCGGAATTGTCTGCTTCGAAGGGTTCTAGTCGACGGAGGAAGCTCCGCAAATGTCCTGTTCAGAAGAGCCATGGAAGACATGGGATTGAAGGATAGAGACATCACCAGAAGGTCGACAACTATGGTCGGTTTCAGTGGAGAAAGCATGTCAACTCTCGGAGACATAACCCTTCCAACCTATGCAGGAGGCCTAAACCCTCAAACCAAATTCAACATCGTCGACTGCCTGTCAACCTATAATGCCATACTAGGACAACCCTGGATTCACCGATTGAAAGCCATTCCTTCCACCTACCACCAATCAATCAAATTTCCCACCCCATGGGGAGTCCAAGAAATTAAAGGAGAACCCCGCGAAGCCAAACACTGCTACAAAACAACCCTTAAACCAACCATGAGAACCGCATAGCAATTACAGCATGGCCCGACACCAGACAATCCCAACGACCTCGAAATTGATGAAATACCTTTAGATCCCGAAAATCCTGATCAAACCGTCCGTGTCGGAGCCAACTTAGCACCCGAACTCAAAAATGCCATCCTAGCCTTTCTTTGAAAGAACAAAGATTGTTTCGCCTGGTCTCACAAGGACATGACTGGTATAGACCCGAGCATCATCTCGCATAAACTGAACGTCGACCCAAATCATAAGCCCGTCAAGCAGAAGCGTCGAAAGTTTGCTCCGGAAAGAAATAAAATCATCAACGACGAAGTGCAGCAGCTGATCAACACGGGAAAAATAAGAGAAGTCAAGTATCCGGATTGGCTCGCAAATGTTGTCGTCGTTAACGGCAAATGGAGAGTATGCATCGACTTCACCGATCTCAACAAAGCATGCCTTAAGGATCCGTTTTCGCTCCCGCACATCGACGCCATGGAAGACGCAACAGCAGGTCACGAGCTCTTAACATTCATGGACGCCTACTGCGGATACAACAAGATCCTAATGCATCCTGACGATCAGGAGAAGACGACCTTCATGACCGACAAAGGTATATATTGTTATAAAGTCATGCCGTTCGGACTAAAAAATGTAGGTTCGACGTACTAGAGGCTAGTCAACAAGATGTTCAAAGACCAGCTAGGAGATACGATGGAGGTATACATCGACCATATGCTGGTGAAATCTAAGAAGTCGAAGGATCACGTCGATCACCTCCGACAAACCTTTGAGGTATTGCGAAAATATGGTATGAAACTTAACCCTACTAAATGCTCATTTGGAGTGTCTGCTGGAAAACTTTTGGGCTATGTAGTAACGCAAAGGGGAATTGAAGCCAGCCCTGACCAAATCAGAGCCCTAATAAATATTCAATCCCCCCGAAATGTTAAAGAAACCCAAAAATTGACAGGACGAGTGGCAGCATTAAATCACTTCATCTCTCGATCGTCAGATAAATGTCATCTATTTTACAAAGTTTTGAGAAAAAAATAAAGGTTTCGAATGGACTGACGATCATGAGAAAGCTCTGCAAGATTTAAAGAAATACCTAATGACGCCACCCCTCCTGTCGAAACCCAAAACTAACGAGCCTTTGCAGCTTTATATTGCCGTCAACACTGTGGCCGTCAGCGCAGTCCTGACGAGGGAAGACGACGAAGCTGGGAAGATTTCGGTTTACTATGTAAGTAAAACCCTACTCCCAGCCGAGGTAAGATACACTTCCCTAGAAAAATTAGCCCTCGCTTTAATCACTGCTGTTAAAAAGCTAAGGCATTATTTTGAAACCCACCACGTAGTGGTGATGACTAATTATCCGCTTAAGTCTGTTTTGAGAAAACCAGATCTGACATGACGTTTGGATAAGTGGAGCATTTCGTTGAGCACGATGAACATCGAGTATCAACCCAGAAAAGCAATAAAATCCCAAGCCCTAGCAGATTTTGTGGCTGACTTCAGCCTCGACTTACAGGCTATAGCTGACAAAGAGGTAGAAGAAATCAACAACGTCCAAAGCGAAAGCAAATGGATCTTGTTTGTCGATGGCTCGTCCAACCAACGAGGAGCTGGCCTGGGAATGGTGCTAAAGTCACCACAAGGGGACATGATAGAATGACCGTCGCGAAAGACCTAGGTGCCACAGCCTTGGATGTATACAGCGACTCTCTCCTCGTCGTCAGCCAGATAACAGGTGACTTCGCAGCAAAAGACTCCAAAATGGCAGCGTACCTCGACATTGCGAAAGAAAAAACCAAAAATTTTGATCCTTTTACCATCTCACAAATCCCAAGAGACCAAAATGCCCAAGCCGACGCATTGGAAAACCTAGCCTCCGCCCTCAAAAAGACTACCTTCACAAATATCCCCTTAGTCCATCTGCAAAAACCATCCGTATCCTTTAAAGAAGTCCTACCAGTCGACGACGCCAACAACGACGACGACTGGACCAGACCTATCGTAGACTACCTGGCCAAAGATATCCTACCCAGTGACAAAGCAGAATCACGAAAACTAAAATACAAAGCCTCCCGATAACACATCATTGACGGAGTCCTGTTCCACAAATCAACATCGGGGTTATCCCAAAGATGCATCCAAAAACAAGAACAATAGTCCATCCTTAGCCACTTGCACGATGGGATATGCAGTAGTCACGTCGGAGGGAGAAGATTAGCTAAAATCACGAAACGACAAGGATACTTCTGGCCAACGCTTCATGAAGATGCAGTGCAATACGTGACCAAATGCGACAGCTGTCAGCGGTTCGCCAATACCGTCCATAAGCCGTCGGAGCCCCTTCACCAGACATTATCTCCATGGCCTTTCATGAGGTGGGGAATGGACATCGTCGGGAAGCTACCTGCGGCACCAGGACAAAGAGTCTATATGTTAGCACTAACCGATTATTTTTCTAAATGGATTGAGGCAGTTGCTTTGAAACAGGTGACGGACAAGGAGGTCATTACATTCATATGGACTAACATCATATGCAGATTTGGAATCCCGTCGGTGATCGTCTGTGACAACGGGTCACAGTTTATTAGCGACAAAACTCGTTCTTTTTTGCAGAAATTCCGTATAGAGTTGAGGACGTCGACACCAAGGTACCCACAAGCCAACGAACAGGCCGAGTCCAGCAACAAAGTCGTCATGGAAGCCATCAAGAAAAGACTAAAAGCAGCAAAAGGCAAGTTGGCCGACGAACTCCCATCAGTCTTATGGGCCAACCGGACGACACCAAGAGAAGTAACGGGTCAAACGCCCTTCTCCCTTGTATATGGATGCGAAGCCGTTCTCCCAGTAGAGGCTGACTTTCCAACGTCAAGATTCGGTCTCATGACGGAGGAAAGAAATCAAGAGGAAATGGAAGATAGCTTAGACGCAATTGAAGAATTAAGAGAAATAGTGCTAATTAGAATGGCACCACAACAACAAATTGTCGCAAGAAGCTTCAACAAAAATGTCAAAGCCAAGACATTTCAACTAGGAGACAGGGTACTAAGGAAAGCATTCCAGAATACGAAGAATCCGGCCGACGGAAAGCTCGCTCCCCCATGGGAAGGACCATACGAAATTACCCAAGTCATCGGCAACGGTGCTTATCGATTAACCGACCAGCAAGGTAACCCCGTTCCACGAAGTTGGAACGCAATTCATCTCAGAAAATACTACTTTTAAACAGACAGTCGAAAGCGTTTGTCGACGAAACGGTAATGTTCTAAACAAAATGCTCAGCTCATTTCATTTGTTTAAAGTTTCTATTTACGACTAAGTGTACTGACTTAAGCATCGGAGGGCCGTTGGCCGTGCCAACGGCTAACGGTGCATTAACCATGTTTGTTTTGCAGTACATCGATCGACGAAGCATTTGACTAAAGGGAAAGAAAGGCGTAGCTTTAACCCAACTGTAAAAAGCAAACGACGACAGACGTCAGCTACACTAACATCCTTCAAAAAGATGAGTAAAGATGCCGTTCAAACGACAATCGAAGCATGATGAAGCCCGGGGCAAAACCTGACCTTAGCGTCTGACGCCAAACACCCGATACCTGAGCCACGAACCAGTCTTCAGGGTTCAACGTCGACGCTGGGACGCAAGGGGCATTAGAAAACAATGCAACGATAGGCCTAAAATCACAAAGTCTTCAACGAAGCATACTGTGTAGCTACACATCTATATTTAAAAACGCCAACTCTTGTTTAAGCATGTTATCCTAAAGTTAATAAAAAGTTTTTCGAAGTTTTTGGAATTAAATTTTTTTTTTTTTGACTTATCATTGATCCGTGCCATTTATGGCACCTTTAGGCTATGTTTTCTTTATATTTCTATGCTCCTTTGTAGTCATTTATGTCGTGTTTTTAGAGAATAATGCTCGATTCGCGTGTTTTTGTGTTAGTTTAGAGAAATGCATGCTTTTAATGGCTTTCTTATCATTTTATTCATTTCTCGGCTATTTCTCTTGCTTCTCCGTTTCTTTGTCTTGTTTTGTAGGTACGTCGCGGGCTATATGCATGGGAATTGAAAATAGCACCCACTAGGATCAATATGCACTTTTCGGAATTGAATTTGAGTTTGAAACAAAGGAAAACGAAGGATTGCAAAGTATCAAATAGGACCTTTGTGCATTGTTTTAGTCATATCTCAAGTTCTACAAATCGGATTAGGGTGATTCAAGTTGGGTTGGAAACTAGATTTGAAGAGCTTTCCAATGATAGGTTGCACGCCTTCATACAATTCTTAGATCGGAAGTTACAGCCTTCTGAAGTTGGCCTTGGAAAACTGCCGCGGGCGCGGACTACAGTACCCGCGGGCGCGGGGTTGCTGCGGCTCCAAAACTGCCGTATTTGGGCAGTAAGCACCCGCGGTTGTCCCGAGGGCTCCCCGAGGGCGCGGGCTTGGGCCGCGGGCGCGGCTATCGGGGTGTCCGTTCCCCTCCGCGGGCGCGGCCGATTTCTCCGCGGGCGCGGGTTTCTGGGTCTTTTACGATTTTAAGCTTCTTTTCTCCTTTTGTTTATATAGTTTTTGGTTTCCTTTATTCTTTATTCATGTAATTCTTTAGTTTTAGAATAGTTTTCTCTCTCTTAGGTTGAGAGCTTCTCTCTCTAGATTAGGCTAGATTAGGAGTAGTTTTAGAGAGAGAAAGTGAGGAATTTCAATGGTGATTGAGAGATTGAAGATGCAAGTGTGACAATTGTGTTGGAGATCTTCTTAATTATCAATGAGCATTTCTAAACTCTATCTCATTCAATTGCTTTGTTTAATTTGATGTTTGTTTGGTTTGATTTTGATATTTGATGTTTGATTAGAGTAATTGTTCTTGATATTTTGTTGATTCTTGTTCTCCATAGTTGATAGTTGATTTGATGATGTTGTTGGAGTAGTTGTTGGCTAGAAATTGGGTGAAACTTGTATGATTGATTAATTGTGATTAATTTTGGAATTGTGTTGATTAATTGTTGAGATTAAAGTGATTAGTGAAGGTTTGCATGTGTGTAATTCAATTTGGCCTTGAGAATTATGCTAGATTGCATTGTAATTGATAATGACATGAACAATTGATTTAGGAATTGCAATTATCAATTGGTTTTGATTGTGATTCTCTTAGTTTGTTATTCATAGTGAACCCTAGCTTAACAATTAGGAGATAGCTCTTTGATTCCTATTGATTGCTCTTATCATTTAGTCCTCACAACCTTTGATTGGCATGCTCTTCCCAAGTTGTTGCAATTGACATGATTACTTGTTGATCCCCATTCCTATTGTTTTATTTCCTTGGTTACTTGTTTTGGTAGTTGTTAGTATTCTCTCTTACCTTCGTCTTCGACCTAGCTTAGGCGCATAATTGAAAGTGCTTGAACATTACCGTTCCTTTGGGTTCGACCCTTGACTTGCCTCTATACTCGTATTTAGGTTTGTTAAGTGTTTATAAATTTAGTTTGACCGAGGGAAGATTAGATAACGACCTAGTTTTCCCCTCGTCAAAATGGTGCCGTTGCCGGGGAACGGTGTCTATGTTTGAGTGTTTTTGATTGCTTGAGTCTAGGTCTTTGTGTATACTTTTCTTTTACTTGATTTTTTTTGTTTGTTTTGTATAAAATGGAAAATACCTCATTTCCTCAATTAGAGGATGAACCATTTTGGGTGTACTTTAATAGACTAGAGAACTTTATTAGTTACCATGGTTGTCATATTTGGGAGGCTTGCGAGATTTGTTATCATAATTTGAATGAGCAAACTAGAGACATTGTTGAAAGCATGTTTAATGGTGGATTTCGGGCATTGTCAATCGATGATGCTTGGGACTTTTATGTATGGTTTGCTAGAGATAGTTGTGATCGTGGTCATGGTTATTCAAATGCTTCCATTGATGATTGTTATGGTCCATGTTCCATGAATGATGAACCTTGTATGCCTACTTGTGCCCCCATTCCCCAATTTGATGATGCCACTCATATCTCTAATGTTGATCCTTGCATGCTTGCACATAATTCTTTCCCCAATGATGCTCCTCAATGCTCTTCATCTTTCCAATCTTTAGATCCTACCTTTGAGTCTTCTTATAATCAAATTGGTGGTTCTTTGAGAAAATTGAAGATGAATTTTAATTTGGAACCAAATGAGATGAGATATTTGGAGATTGTGAGAAGCCAAATGGAAATGTTGAAAAAGTTGGAAGAGAGTAATGAGGGTGTTTTTAGGAAGAATGAGGAGATGGAGAGTCAATTGTCATCAATATTGAATGTAAATGAAGTTTCTACCACATTGGTAGGTATGGAAGACGATGATGATGATTGTTTTGAGAGCTCCAAAGTATGTGAGGAGGATGTTAGAGAGCCCATGAGTGAGGAAAAGGGTGTAGAGATGGATGTTCCTAAAGAGTGTTTGCATTTTAAACCTCCTTCCAAATTTGAATTTCGTTCCATTGAGCCTTTAGATGGAGTTGAAGAGAAACTAAAAATTTTGGCTTCTCTTAATTTTGAGGAAATGGTAATTCAAGTATGAAGGATGGGACATTGCAATTTTTGAAGCGTGAAGAAGTTGTGAGGAAAGAGAGTAAGGACGAAGAGGATGAAGTAGTCTTGTTAATTCGGATGATATACTACAAGAGGGGTGGTGAATTGTAGTATGTTCCTAGTGCCTACTTTTCGCGGAATATAAAACTGATTGCTGTTAGGAACTTAGACAATGCAAAGCGGATTTTACGAGGAAACCATCCAGGGCCCAACTGGAAGTAAAACCTCGACCCTACCTTAGGGATTTCAAGCCAAACCAATTCACTATAATAGGGCAAACACCAAGTTACAAACCTATTAAGTGACAGACCTTTACTCACAAGTTCCTGACTAAACTTGCTACACGATAAGACCCTATCTTACCCAATCTAAGTACCACACTTAGATTCACTCGTACCACCAAAGTACTACCCACTCGGCCTCACACTAGAAGCTCAATTGGCCTCACCTAGAAGCTCACACATTGCACTCTTACAATATAATTATAACGAGAATCCTCACGAACTCTCACACCCCAATACATAAAACACTCAAAACCCTTTTTCCTAATTACAAGCTCTCAAAGAATAACTCTAAATACATATCAATAAATAAAGAGATAAAACTAATATGCTGGACACTTCAAGATCTGTCTGGAACTTACTGGACGAACTGTAACTGGAACCTGACTGGAACTTCGACCTGGAGGTTTGACTTAGCTTCGTGGTGAAGGATGAAACCATTAAGCACGACCACTAAGCTTCATCAGCCTCAACTTTGAATGAATACATATGAGCATATTTATAGTACACCCAAATTATTCTTTTCGTAAAAGATAAGTTTTATTAAAAGATAGAAATAAAAGATATTTTCCAAAAATATATCTTTTGTTAAGAATATATTCTATCAATAATAATAAGATATATTTACCATAAAATCAGATTTTATCTAAATCTTATATTTTCCAAATATACTAATATATCTTTTAACAAAAGATATACTTACCATATCTTTTTACAAAAGATATACTTGCCATATCTTTTTATAAAACATATAGTTACCATATCTTTTTACAAAAGATATATTTACCATATCTTTCAACAAAAGATGTACTTGCCATAAAATTAGATTTTATTTAAAACTTATTTTACTGAAAATATTTTCCAAAAATAACTTATCTTTTTCCAAAAGGGATTTATTAGAAAATAAATATTTTTATTCTGTAAAACCAAATCCCTAAAAGATATGCACGTATTAGGTAAATATTTATATCATTAAATTCGACCTGCGACCTTTAACGACGTGCAGACCTAAGTTCCGATTAGGTTCTGGAACTCTGACAGTCTCTGAGTTCCTGACAAGTCAGTAACTATAATTTCATTGACTATCATGAGTTTACCTTGGTTCTTTAGACTTGTTCCAGACTGACTTTTATGTCCAACATACTTACATGAATCCTAGAGCGACATACTTCGATTTCTCCGTCTTCATGTTGTTTCTTTGAAACACTTGTTCTGGAATCTTGTAGTATTGATGTATTCTATATCTCGGGGCAATTTCCTGTTAGGGAACTTAGATAGTTCTTGTTAGAGAACTAAGTTCCTGTTAGGGAACTCTTCATGTACCTGTTAGGGAACATGCTCCGGCTTTCGTGGGAAAGCCTGCCGAAAGTTCCTTCTGGATCTTGTTAGAGAATACCTTCAGGTTCCTTCGTGGTTTGGCTCTCATGGGAGAACCTGCTTTAGGTTCATTCATTCTCTCTTGTTCCTCTTGAAGTCTTCTATGTTCCAACCCATTGACTTCACCTAAGTCAGTTCCTGTCTTCACATAAACACTTAAGAGAAACATTAGATTGAAGTTTGTTTGTCATAAACAAACTTCAAGTGAGAGAACTAATTAAACTTAAAGCTTATGTAAATACTCCTACACATATACAACTCATGTATGCATAGTGTACTTACCTTATGAAGCTAACATATGCAAACACCTATTTACATAGTTACCTTCATGGTTCTTTAGCCATCATCATGTTTATCAACCATAACACTCATCATTGTTCTTGTTTCTCTATTGCTTATCATATATTGCTCAGGTTCCTTATATATATATATGTGACTGCTCAGGTTCCTTGTATCCTGTTCCAAGTATAACATGTTCTTTCTATGCACAACTTAACAACCACATTAGATAGATAATCATCATTAGTTTACAATCATCAAAACCTAATTACTCAACAAGTCTCCATGGGAGATTGGATGTTTGAGGGTGATGAGGACCAAGAGGTTTTGAGTGTTGAAAAACCAATTGGTGAGTCAATTCTCCCACCACCTCCCTTGATTGTGATTTCATTCCTCCATTCCTTAATTTTGAAAACCAACCTTTTTCCACCCCATCTCCTTTAATTAATAACCATGGTTTCTTTGAGGGTGAGGCCTTGAGCTTAGACAATTTTGATGAAGAAAAGGTCCCTTATGATAAGGTTGAGGAGGTAGAGCTTACTTTTGATGATTATGAAGATGAGAGTGAAGGGTTTGGTGAGGTTGAGTCTCCAACTCCTATCTCAAATCTTAAACCAACCCAACCTTCAACCACCAATTTACAGCCATCCCGCAAACACCACACACACCAACACCAACCACCGCCAAAACCGCTAGCATCTCCAACCACAATCAGCCACGCACTTCTCAGCCCACCAATTTCACCCCCACATCTCACAACCAGCGCTCACCCTTCACCAATAACCCCTCACTTCCAGTCGCTAACAACAACAGCAATCACCACCGCAACAGCTACTATAACAGCAGCCTGCAGCAGTTGCTGTGCCTCCCAAGCCTGCCACCATCTCCACCGTTGCAACTCTCACCACCAAAAGAGCAGCGGCGCATCTCCACTAGCCCAAACCGTAGCAACCAACTTCACCATCGCCCCAATTTACACCCACAATCAGCCGCACTCGCAAAAATCACCAGCAGCAGCACTTTGCGCCACATCAAACCACCAATTCGCACAAGCAACGACAAAAAATCAGAGCAATTAGCAAATTCTCAAGGTTCGAGCAAACCGTTGAGGGTTCGGTCGATGTACGAGTCAGAGACTTTTGTTGTTGTCTAAATTGAATAGGTGTGGTCGAACACCCATGGTTCGACCGAACCAACCCCGTAGTTCGGCCGCACCAACCCATGGTTCGACCGAACCACTTCACGAGCCTCGCACATGATTTTTAATGAGGATCGAACGATTGAAGCTTGGTGATGGCCGTTGATCTTTGATTTGTTATGATGATGTGCGGTGATGATGGATTTTGATGAATGGTGATGATGATAATTGAAGCAGCCAATTTCGAAGAAGAGAGGAAAGAGGGGCTGATTGTTTTTGGTGGGGAATGGTGGGTTTATTTTATTTCATTTTTCTTTTTCTTTTATTTTTATTTCTTTGTTTTTTCTTTTCCCTTTTCTTATTTTCTTATTTTTATTTTTATTTTTATTTTAGTTTCTTATTTTTACTTTTCCTTTTTAATTTATTTTATTTTATTTTATTTTCTTTTTCTATTTTTCCTAGCTTAGTATATATACCCATTTTGGGGGTAATTAGAAGAACATTCAATAACTATCTATTCTACTCTCTAATTAGTTTTAGGAGAGCTTCTCTCTCTAGGTTTAGGTTAGGATTAGTCTTCATTGGTAGAGAGAGAAAGTGTGGTTTTCTTCATTGATGAACTTGGATTTTGAAGAAGGAGCTTGTTCAATCCTTTGTAGACCTTCATCTTCAATTAATGAGCAATCTCTTACTCTTTCTCTTTACCTTTGTTTTTGATTTTGCTTATTTGCTTTGATTTTTTTTCTTTGCTTATTAATCATGTTGATGCTTATTGATTTGATGATTGATATTGTTTTCAATATGATTTGTGAGTAGTCACCTAGCCAAGGGTGTGGGGATGGTGTAGTTGCTAATTGTTCATTCTTATAATGTTGGGGTTATGTTAATGGTGATTAAAGTCTTTGCATGCTTGATATTCTTTGATCTTCTTGCAAGTGCACGTTGTTAGTTGATCAAAGATGAGTCTTTGCTAACAAGTAACGGAAGTTGACTTAGTTGAGGTTCATTACTATCGATTGTTATTTAATAGTACCTCCTAGTATATGGTTCTAATGTGGAAACATAGAGGCTATGTTAGGAGAAGCCAATTGACCCCGGAAGGCGGCTAGATTGGACCCTTTACTTCGATATTCATGCATGTTTAGTTCATATTTAATTCAATTTCTATGCCTTTGTTCATGTTCAAGTGAATGCTATACCTAAACCATTTCCCTTAATGTTTTATTTCTTGTTTTAGCATCTTTAGAGTTTAGTTTATTTATCTCCTATTCCGGACTAGCTTAATTGTCGATAACATTTGGTGGTGTTTATCCATTCTTTATGGTTTGACCCCTATGCTTGCCTTATACTCGTATTAGGTTTGTTTAGGTTGTATAAATTGTATTTGATCTAGGGATAGACAATTGACGACACGTTTATTCCCTTGTCAAATTGGCGCCGTTGCCGGGGAACGACTTCCATTACCGTTATGTTATCTTATTGAGACTAGTCCATTGTATATATTTTCTTTTGATTTGTTTTTGTTCTCTTTGTTTTGTTTTTGAAAAATGGCACATTTTTCTTTTCCTCAATATGATGATGAGCCTTTTTATGTCTACTTCCATAGACTTGTGGGGTTTTTGAACTATAATGGTTGTAATCCTTGTGAAGCTTGTGAGATTTGTTACTATGGCATGAATGAACAAACGATATTTGAAGTTGAAAGTAGGTTTAATGGCGAATTTCAAGCATTATCGGTTCATAGTGCTTGGAGCTTTTTTGTACGGTTTGCTAAGGAAGTACGCAATAGGGCATGTAATGTTGCTAATTTTGATTCTCAATGTGATAATAGTTTTATTAGTGGCATGCATCCCCATGATTTGTCTTGTGATCCTATTTGTGAACCTAGTACAAGTGATTTCAACTCTCTATCTCCTATTGTTGATGATGAATCTCATTTGCTTTATTATGCCCCCTCTCCCCAATATGATGATGCTCATGTTTATAATGTGAATGATCCTCCCTCCTCATCTTCTTGTTCTTACATGGCTTCAAATGATTTCCCTTATGCTTCTAATGAGTCCTTTTATGAGGGTAATTCTATGGAAAATTTGAAGGAAGTGAAGATAATGGAGATGACGGAGAAGTATAATGAGATGAGGGAAGTTGAGAATAGGGAGACGGAAGCTAGAATGAAGATGCTTGAGAGCCAAATTCTCCAACTAGCCAACTCTCAAAAAAATGCCCTTCCTTCTTCTTCTCTTCCCCATATGAGTGAGGATCCCATTAGAGAGCATTCGAGTGATGGTGAAGGAGTTGAAAATGAAAAGAGTGTTGATTTTGAAAATCCTAATCCTTCTTCCCATCTTGATGAGTCTCAAGTGTATGTTTGTGACCCTTCAATCTATGAGTATATAGACTCTTTTGAGGTAATGTCCCACATATTTTTCGAGAGTCATATGAGGACTTATAAATTATTGGATGATTTCATCGAGAACGCTTCTTGGGACTTAGATGAGTTTGAGATGAATCTACCTCCATTCATGCACGATTTTGGGACCTTGGGTTTTGAGATAGTTGAAGGAAAGGTTGTCTATTGTGGTGAAAAGGAGGATAAGGTTGACTCCCTTGGAGTTTTTGAGCTTGAGGGAGGTGTAGATCGTGAGTGCCCTTCATTTGAGGATTCTATGATTGATTTCCATGCCCTCATTGGCGATGTGAGACCTTGTGGTCAGGGAGTAGCTACCCCTTTTCCCGTTTCTCATACCCCTTTTTTTGTAAGGTTCGACCACATCCTTCCTTACCCTACTTCTCTCCCTTCCTATCTCAAAGAGCCTATTGGGAAGCCGCCCTCTATGGATGATTTTCATGTCCCTCATTCCATCATTATTGAGGAAGAGAGGAATTTTGTCAACCAAAAATTATGTGATGAGGATTTGCCTTTTTCCTTTTCTTTCCATTATTCTTTTCCTTCTTCTACTTCTTACTTTCTTGAGTTTCCTTTCGATCCTTCTTCTTCTTTCTTTTGGCATCTCCCTCTTCACTTGCGTGCAATGATTTTGTTGCACGTTCTTATTCCGTCATTTGCCTATTGACACCCCCATGAAATGTGTACCAGTGCATTTGACAAGCTCTTGCGTGCGTTGAATTTTTATTTCCTAGAGCGGTCTCGCTTGGACGTTAAACAAGCCTTTGCGGGAAGTAACCCGTGTTTTATTGCTTTCTTTTTCTTTTCTTTAATTTTTAGATTAGATTTTCTCTCATGGACGTGTTTGTGCTCCTTGCTAGTTACACAACTTGATATACTCTTGGGCATTGGTGATGATCAAGAATCAAGGGAATGTGCCTCAACTTACCCATGTGGAGTTCAAGCCTTATTTGTAGAGATTGTGGATCCTATGAGGTTATTTCGGGTTTTTTGTGTGATTTTGCATTTTCCCCATATCCGGTAATATCCTTCTTTTCCCTCTCTCTTACTCATTGTGACTTGAAGATCATGTGTTGGTAATGTTGTATTAATTTCTCCTTGTTTTCCCCTCCCATGGATTATTTGGTCTATGTTTGAGCATGTTGCCTCTTCCAAGCTTGGGGGAGGGTACTTTATCATGTTTGGTGGGATGTTGATTCATATATGCCATGCACTTGAGTCTATGAATTTCCATGATTTTCATGCTTTTGAAAAATACAAAAAGATTTTCGTTTTGATCAAGGCAATTAGGTGTTGTGTCTTTGTTTTAACTTGGATTGGACATTATATCTTTTGGATTGTTTACTCTTGAATACCTTTCTTCCTAAGTGGTTAATGCGTGCACGATTTGAGAGTGTCATTGGTTGACTCTAGGATATTACATGCTAAGATAGTCGGATTAAGAACTTTTAGGAATCCATGAAGCCTTAGTTCACGGGTATGTGGTAAGATGGTGTTGCTCTCTATAGTGGATTTGACACCCTTGGTTGGTATTTGACTAGTTATAATCCCTTGCGAGGTAACATTGTTCTAGCCTTCATCATTTTGTTGTGTGGCACATTTGGATCCTTAGCTATGCATGTCTTGATCCTTGTTTTAACTTATAGCTCCCAAGATCGTGACCAAAGCACTCTAGGGGAGGAAAAGGGCACCCCTTTCTCATTTTTCTTTATCTTCTTTTTGTTTTGTTACAAATTTGATTTTCTATTTTGCATTTACCTACTTGCTAACTGTGGGGAATAATTTCAAGCCTTTAAAATCCCACTAACTTGAACCCCACTGTGAGCATACACTAAAGTACGGTGGCGTCCAAAAGGGAAGAAGATAGAGCAAAGAGTCGCCAACAAGTTTTTAAGGAACTTGTAAACCGTTCACGAGGTGAAGGTTACACCCCTTAACGATCCAAGAGATCATCAACTCCATAAGGTCATGAACCAAATAAGGGTTCGGGGATGATGGTACAAATCCAACCTAAAAGAGAATGAACCTGCCCTAATAATAGGCCTCTACTTTATTCTGCTCGTATTCATGTGCGCTTTCTGACTAACATGCAATCAATAGGATTAACCCTAAACCTGTTTAATCTATGTTGGTTGAATTTAATGCACAAATAAACTATTATTGGCGATCACTTGAAATTATAATCACAATTAACCCTAAACAAGATTATTAATTATCTTATTAAGCGTGATTGCAAATACCAATTCCCTTTAACATACAATAAAGGTGATCAAGCAATAACAATATAAAAATATGCATATCAAGCAACATAATAAATAAATAATCAACATCATTAATAAAAAATAATATCAATCATAAATATAATAATCATAATCATGTTAAAGCATAGCAAGATCCTAGGCATGATACTAACAAGATTAATAACAAACCCTAGCATGTCACTAAGCAATAAAAATCAAATCTTTAACCCTAACATGATACTAACAATGAATAAATATTAGGAAGAGAATAAAAGGCATCATAACAATCATATTTAAAAATACCTTAGACATGATACTAGGAATCATAATAACAATGTAAACATGATATCTACATCATAAAATCAATAAATCAATAAAGTACTTACTTTGATGCTTCGTACCTCTTTCTAATAACAAAATACACACGTTAGTAACTTCAAGGAAAATAATAAACAAAACAATTAAATTAAATAATTGAAAGAGAGATTTGGGACCAAACCCTCAGAAATTAAAACCTTTCACGTCTAGGGCGAAGGCAACTTCGAATATGGCTAGGTGTATCAAGATCTAATGAATGCGGAATTATTTATTTGAGAAAAGGATAGTTTTAGAAAAAGAGAGAGAGAGAATAATCAAGAAAATCTTGATGAGAGTTGGTTATCGAAAAAGGGGAGATATGACCTCTATTTATAAGAAAAAAAAAGGGTCGAAGAATTAAGAAAAACATCCAAATTCGAATCGAAATAAAACTCGTAGACAGCAGTTTTTGCGGATTTTGTTTTTATCATGTCTTTTGATCCAGGAATTGGAATAAGATGAATAAGATGTCGTTGGAAAGATATTGAAGTCTACTTTCTAACCCAATTAGAATCAGATTAAAATATGTTGTAGAATAAAAGATATGAACGAAATAGTGATACAGTGTCAGTTTTGGATAGAGTTTGATATCTTATTCATATCTTTTCCGTTATAGCTCGGAATTATTATTATAATATATCATTGGAAAGATAATTTCAAGATCTATCCAACCATATAAAATTTGGATAAAAAATATGAGGCACGAAAATAATATCTGACTGTCTTTGAACATGTTTAAATCCGAATAGAATTAGGACTTTAAAAAAGGAAAGTTTTATAAAAAAGGAAAGTTTATATTTAAATCAAATTCCTTAATCTTATCTTTTCAAAAAAGGATAATTAAGATATTTTAGAAACTTATAGAAGATTCTAATCAATCCTAATTAGTTTAGGAATAGGATTAAACCTTTGGACCCTCCTCATGATCATTGGGTCGTAGGTAAAATCCGGTTTGGGTCCAGTTTAGTATTTTGGCCATAACTTCCTCATTATTCATCGGAATTGGGCTTATAATATATCGTTGGAAATTTCTTTTCAAGCCCCATCCAACTACACCATTATTGGACCCTTATCATGGACCAAACTAAACTGGAATGGACGTTTTCATAAAATCGAGTGGGTTTTCGAGAACAGAAAGAAAGAATTTTAACAAAAACTAACCGCAACACTAGACTTTTCACACTTTCACCTCATTCGATTATGGTTCGACGTGAAAGGTATTCATCAATGGGTTTGGTTTTGGGGAGACACAAATGGGTGTCTACAGAAGCCCCCACTTTGACTGAGTTTGGAAAAACGCAAGTTTCGAAAACGAAAGTCAAAGTAGCGATAGGGACGGAGAATGATTCAGAACGTTCTGCGATCCTAAATCAATCTTGTAACGCCGATACCTGCAAAACTAGCATTAGTTAAACAGATAAAAGAGTTAAGAAACGCGTATCTTGCACCGTCGAGCACACGTCTCTGAAAGTAACCGATTGTTGCCGCTTTACTATTGTTTTGATGACCTCCTGCAAGATAGAGAATGCCATCCCGCTTGAAAACTGCTACGCCTGAAACGATCCTCTTCCGCTTTGATAATATTCCACATCCAAGGGAATACTGTCGAAGATTGCTTCTCTTGAAACAATCCTCATCCGCATTGATAATATTCCACGTCCAAGGGAATACTATCGAAGATTGCTTTTCTTGAAACAATCCTCAGATGTTTGTGACAACTCTCCATAATCCAGGGAACGCCACCTTGCTGTTTCGATGTTCACTCGTCTCTGAACAAAGAGCTTCTTTTTTATATGACTCTGATTTCCGCTGTGATAGTCTTCGAAAAGATCACTGCTTTTTAATGTTTGCTATGCCAGTACGTCGGCGCTTTGTTGCTTGTGAACCAGTATGTTGGTGCTTTTGCTGTGATGACAATCCTCTTTTCTTTGGGAATAGTTGCCAACACAACTCTTGTATGATGTATGACAATCCGATTTAGGGAAAGTTGTCAATGCCACGTAACAATCCATCCTTGGAAATGTTGTCACGATGAAGCGACAATCCGTACCTCGGAAAATTTGCCAAAATCCAATTTTTGGAAAACTTGCCAATGCTTCGTAACAATCTTTCATAAGAACTTTGCTACGATCGACAATCCACATCTTGGAATATAACTCTTGAAAGCAATCCACCTTGGAAATTTGCCAACGCTATGCGACAATCCTTTTAGGAAAATATTGCCATAATTGACAATCCGCGTCTTGGAACATTTGCAAAAAAGAGTCGACCGACAATCCAATTCGGGAAAATTTGCCACTTACTGAAATAAATGACAATCCACGTTGAGGAACTTTTGCCGATATTTATGATGAGTAGAGACCTACGACAATCCTTTGGGAAATTTTGCCATAGGGAACTTTTGTCACGATTGAAGCTTGGTGATGGCCGTTGATCTTTTATTTGTGATGATGATGTGCGGTGATGATGGATTTTGATGAATGGTGATGATGATAATTGAAGCAGCCAATTTCGAAGAAGAGAGGAAAGAGGGGCTGATTGTTTTTGGTGGGGAATGGTGGGTTTATTTTATTTCATTTTTCTTTTTCTTTTATTTTAATTTCTTTGTTTTTTCTTTTCCCTTTTCTTATTTTCTTTCTTTTATTTTTATTTTTATTTTAGTTTCTTATTTTTACTTTTCCTTTTTAATTTATTTTATTTTATTTTATTTTATTTTCTTTTTCTATTTTTCCTAGCTTAGTATATATACCCATTTTGGGGGTAATCAGAAGAACATTCAATAACTATCTATTCTACTCTCTAATTAGTTTTAGGAGAGCTTCTCTCTCTACGTTTAGGTTAGGATTAGTCTTCATTGGTAGAGAGAGAAAGTGTGGTTTTCTTCATTGATGAACTTGGATTTTGAAGAAGGAGCTTGTTCAATCCTTTGTAGACCTTCATCTTCAATTAATGAGCAATCTCTTACTCTTTCTCTTTACCTTTGTTTTTGATTTTGCTTATTTGCTTTGATTTTTCTTCTTTGCTTATTAATCATGTTGATGCTTATTGATTTGATGATTGATATTGTTTTCAATATGATTTGTGAGTAGTCACCTAGCCAAGGGTGTGGGGATGGTGTAGCTGCTAATTGTTCATGCTTATAATGTTGGGGTTATGTTAATGGTGATTAAAGTCTTTGCATGCTTGATATTCTTTGGTCTTCTTGCAAGTGCACGTTGTTAGTTGATCAAAGATGAGTCTTTGCTAACAAGTAACGGAAGTTGACTTAGTTGAGGTTCATTACTATCGATTGTTATTTAATAGTACCTCCTAGTATATGGTTCTAATGTGGAAACATAGAGGCTATGTTAGGAGAAGCCAATTGACCCCGGAAGGCGGCTAGATTGGACCCTTTACTTCGATATTCATGCATGTTTAGTTCATATTTAATTCAATTTCTATGCCTTTGTTCATGTTCAAGTGAATGCTATACCTAAACCATTTCCCTTAATGTTTTATTTCTTGTTTTAGCATCTTTAGAGTTTAGTTTATTTATCTCCTATTCCGGACTAGCTTAATTGTCGATAACATTTGGTGGTGTTTATCCATTCTTTGTGGTTCGACCGCTATGCTTGCCTTATACTCGTATTAGGTTTGTTTAGGTTGTATAAATTGTATTTGATCTAGGGATAGACAATTGACGACACGTTTATTCCCTTGTCAGGCTCCGATTTCTCCGCCACCTCCAACGGTCGTTTCTCCTGAGGATTCAAGCCCCGCTTCCTCCTCATTCGCAAATCGGCCTCTTGCTGAGTCAAGCTCCGACCTCGACGAACGCCTTGTGCAGCCGACTCTGACAAAGCATAAAGACATGGTTAACTACAAAGCAACGACACAATAACGAAGCAACGAAAGTCGCCTTGCGCTGAATTAAAACTTACGAGTTGACATTGTCTCTTTGGAATCTTCAGCTTGTTTTGATGTGCTCACTGGAGTGCTCTTTCCTTGCCCCGCTTGGTCGCCCGTCAACTTCTTCTTTCGCACGAACGTTCTTGCTGAAGGACTGATGGCAAGAAATTCTTTTACCTTCGATGAAGAGGTCTCCGACGACTCAAGAAAACCCAAGTCCAGCTCTGCATAATTAGAGAAAAGATCAAACCATTTAGCCAAAATCAAGCTAGAGGATCAAGAATACCATCAAAATACTTACCCTTCGTCGGCCATCCCTCCGTCAACCACAGTCCGTCATTACCCAATGACACCCTCTTAACAAAAAGGAACCACTTCTTCCAACCCCTGTCATTCACATCAGTATTCAAAACCAACCGACTTCCTTTTTTTCATAGACTGACGAAACCACTTTCAGCCATCTTTATCTCATACCCTACCGCCAAATCTTCCAAATTAAAGGGATCCTCCCAATCTTTGGTCAATTCTACTATTACTGACAAAATTCTCCAACTAGAAGGCATCAGCTGTCCAGGACTGATGCCTAGAACTTCAAAGAAAGAACGAACCAAGGGCGGGAAAGGGAATTTAATCGTCGTCTCCGCAAAAGGGTATCTAAAGAAAACAACGAAATATTCGGGACAATCCTCCACCGTTTGGCCGAGCCCAGGAATATAGGCAAAGGTAGTGCCAGGAAAGCCCGCCATCTTGACGAAATCACTCATCATGTTCGGAGCCATCAACGACTTAGACTGAGACTCTGATTTTTGCTGTGAAACAATCGTTCCTCTTTTTTCAACAACGCGAAGAGAAAACCTAGTTCTAGTTTTGGGAATTTTGTTCGACATGGTGCTTGAAATTGATTAATGCAAAAAGAAGTTAAGTAGATTACCTTGTAATTGAAGATGCCGGAAGTTCGAAATCGCCGCCGCACGCTGCCGCCAAACCACCGGAAAAATCTCGCAAAAGAGAGAAGAATTGGAGAGAGAAAAGTAGAATGGAGTAGAAGTTTGGGGAAGCGCAAAGCGTGTTTCAACAATTAAAGAATGAAGTGACGGTTAAGAGTAAAGAGAGTGGGAGAAGTGGAGTAACTCCTCTGAAGAACGTGCATGATAAAGGACAAAATCGCCCCTCAAAATAATTTGAAATTTTTACGGTTATTTGATTTTTGTTTTTTTTTGTTATTTTTATTTTGTCTTGCATTTTTATTTTTTAAAATTGCCAAAAGTGTATAGTTATCCACGTTTTAGCAATTAGGGGCAAATTGTTATGGGTAAAAATATGCAAGGGTTAGTCAACGATAGTCAATGAAGGTCAATGACGAAGACTCCCCTTGACGAAGCCGCAAGCTCGACGACGCATTGTCAGCGTTGACGGAAGACAAAGTCAAGTAACAACTTCCTATTTTTTAGGAAGAGGATAAGCAAGGACTTAGTCCAGCCTCAGCCAAATCAGTCCGTCGGAGTTCAAAACAGAAGAAGAATATTTTCAGCAACTAACATCCGAAAATCATGGGCATAATCTTATCTCCTTGCAACGGCTAGGGTTTAACCTAGCAAACCATCTATATAAAGGGCAGGACAACGACGAGTATAGGGCATTACTTTCCAACGATACACATACTATACCACATCTTGTAAACTAATATTATTTCTTGCATAGTGAAAGTTTGGTAGATCCTCATTCTACCCGCGGTTTTTACCTTCATTGGGTTTTCCGCGTCACCAATTCCTCGTGTCATTTATTCTCTTTTTAGTCTTGTTTTACTTTTGATTTTGCTTAGTTGATCCGTAGCCTAGATTTTGATATTCAATCCCACTTAACAAAAATTAGCATAAACAAAAATAAAATAAAAAGGGAGAAGTTTTGAACTTCCTTGTTGTATGGATTGAATTGCTTTTCTTGAAGATAATGTATGCATGATATATGTTATTAGGCCAGGAGGCTAAGGACAATTACATCATGTGGCACGATAGATGAATGAACTTAGGTCATGGAGCTAAGCATCACATATGGTGTAAAGAAGCGATCTTGAACGTCACTTAGGTCTGGAAGCTAAGCACGTATATAGATGAAGTGATTATTGCATAATAAATGTTGCTTAGTTCAAGGAGCTAAGCACAATATTCCTTGTATGATTACAAATCATTGATATATAAATGTTGCTCAGGTCAGCATATTATGCGATGCGTGAAACAATGAACATTGCTCAGGTCAGGATGCTAAGAAAGTATACAAAGTTTGAATGTTGTCTTTAAAGATGATGAAGCATGCGCGGTAGAGAAACAAGATTCCATGATAAAGGGTTCTAATGAGTGGAATTTATGCCACTCTTTTATCCTTTTTCTCTAAGGATTCTCCCCTCATTTGCACTTGTTTGGCCTCATTTTTACTTAGTTTTGCTTCCTCTTTTCTTTCTCCTTTATCTTCTCTTTTCTTAGTCTCCTCGCTTTGTTTTTATTGTGATTTTCATGCTTATGCTTTGTAGGAACCATCGGAATTTTCAAGAGGAGGAAGCTAAGCTCAAGGGAAGCTGGAGGAAGTGTGATTCAGAAGAGGTTCGGCCGAACCTCCTGAAGGTGTGGCCGAACCTGCTCAGTGGTTTGGCCGAACGTCGAGGCAGGGACAGGATGCAATTTGACAATTTTGCAGGAGTGGCCGAACCACAGAAGTTCGACCAGACAAGGATCAGGGAGGTTCGACCGAACCTACCCATAGTTCGGTCGAACCTACCCTGTAGTCCGGCTGAAAAGGTTCGGCCGCACCTCTCCTTTTCTCAGGTGGCTCTGTACGGACTATATAAGTCCCATCTTAGAACGTTTTGATGTAATTAGATTAACTTAGTTTTAATATTGGGAACTTTTAGCTTAATCTAGAGAGATAAACACTATTAGTCTTCATTGGTAGAGAGAGAAAGTGTGGTTTTCTTCATTGATGAACTTGGATTTTGAAGAAGGAGTTTGTTCAATCCTTTGTAGACCTTCATCTTCAATTAATGAGCAATCTCTTACTCTTTCTCTTTACCTTTGTTTTTTATTTTGATTATTTGCTTTGATTTTTCTTCTTTGCTTATTAATCATGTTGATGCTTATTGATTTGATGATTGATATTTTTTTCAATATGATTTGTGAGTAGTCACCTACCCAAGGGTGTGGGGATGGTGTAGTTGCTAATTGTTCAAGCTTATAATGTTGGGGTATTGTTAATGGTGATTAAAGTCTTTGCATGCTTGATATTCTTTGATCTTCTTGCAAGTGCACATTGTTAGTTGATTAAAGGTGAGTCTTTGCTAACAAGTAACGGAAGTTGACTTAGTTGAGATTCATTACTATCGATAGTTCTTTGATTGCACCTTCTAATATATGGTTCTAGTGTGGAAACATAGAGGCTATGTTAGGAGAAACCGATTAACCCCGGAAGGCGGTTAGATTGGGCCTTACTTCGATATTCATGCATGTTTAGTTTACCATTGATTCGCTACTTTGTTATTGCATGATCAAGCGGCATCTACATCTACCCATTTCCTTTGGTGCTTAGTTATATTAATTTTAATCCATCTCGTTCTTAGTTTAATCTCTTAGTTATTCACACTTCTTGTTCCGAGATGGCTTAGACTCTAGGTAATGAATGCGGTGTTTATGCATTTCTCCCTATGGTTCGATCCCTCTACTTGCCCTATATTTGTAATAGGTTGAGTCAAGTGTTATAAATTGTATTTGATTTAGGTGTAGTTGTTTGACGACGCAATTATTCATTTGTCAGGTTCCTAAGGGAAAGATGATATGGCTATGTATGTGTGAAAGAAGTGAGTGAAAGTGATACTTAGGTGAGGCTGCAAAGGCTATGGTGAGGGAAATAGATGTGAGAAGAGTCGAGATGGTGACTCTTTTGGCTGGGTAAGCTAATGTGATATGGGTTCAAGCCCCCAAGCCTAGCTCTAAATGGGTAGGGTCATAGGATTAAGCATTGGATATTCTTCGACTCGATCATGCATATGAATGTGGCCGCACCTCAATGTGAGGTTGCCTACGTATCCATTAAGAATCAGGCCGAATGTAGCCCTAACCGAACTTTGCACAAGTGTGTGTACACCTCAAAGAGGACTTTCAAGGGTTATAATGTGGTTAAGCTGAAGGTTTAAGGAAGAAAGGGGTAAAAGGCTCAAGACCCGAGAGAAGCCCCCAAGATATGCAATTGTGAATTTGAAAAACTTGAATTCGCAAGTCTTATTTTTTCACATTTATTATTTATTATTTTCTTTATTTTCTTATTTTTTAAAATCAATGTAGACAATCTCGGATCATGCGGTCCATCACTCACTTAGCATTCATGTTTCTCAGGCACGGTACCAAGCACTCGATGAGAGACGCAATTCGAGACGTGTTCGTATCAAAGACATTGGAACACTTGCCTTTAGACATTCTTTTATTACTCTTCATTCTTTTTTTATTTTAACTTGCTTTTTGAATGTTACACAAATTGCATACCTTCCCATCTCATAATTGGGTGAATGTGGGTTGAATAAATAAGGCCAATCGTTAGGCATTGCTCAAAGTGGTTGATGAAGAAATGGATATGTGATTGAATAGTTAATGGGGAATGAATGGGTCGCAAAGGTGCCTCAAATCATTGGTGTACCTTGTGTTTAATTCTGCGATTTTTTTTTTAATAAGAAGGTTATGATCGAGATATAAAGGAATAATTCTCATATTATTGGAAATGGTGAATAAACAAACATAATGATCAAATCACAGAAAAAGAAGTCTAAACACTAAACTCAGGAAGGGAAATCTATGCTAGACTTGAATTGGGGAAAGGGAAAGTTAATAAATCATGAAATCTTGAGCGAAGGACTCGTTGTGCGCCTTGTCTTCATTGTTGTTTGTTACTTCTTACCACCTGGAGGGACTGGAAGTTTGTTAGCATCAACAAGATCTTGAATATCGTCCTTTAAATTCCAACATTGCTCGGTAGTGTGGCCCCTTCCTTGATGGAACTTGCAATGGGCATTGGGATTCTACTGTGCGCTCCTTTCTTCAGGCCTTGGCTCTGGAAATGGTCCAATAGGCGTGATCAATCCTTGACCATAAAGGCGATCAAAGGCCGTATCATAAGTCATTCTTAAAGGAGTGTAGGTTCTCTTTTTCTTGAGCAATGGAGTATCAAGAGCTAATACTTCATTGAGCTCAACTTGACATATATTCTTAGTAGTATTTTCGTGTTTAGAAGACAAAGAAGAAGGAAGGTCGTTCTTCTTGTTTTTCCAAGTGTTGCTATTGTTACTACCAGCAGTCTTTATTAGATCGTCCTCAATATTAATGCCAATATCGTACACAACTTCAAAGGTGTTCAAAGGCAGAAACTTCAAATGTTGCTTGTACTTATGAGTCATATTTGCAATAAAGAGGAGAACCATCTCCTTCTCCTTAGGAGGATTCACCAAGAGTGTAGCTCTTTCTCTCCACCTGCATAGATAGGTAGTGAAGCCTTCATTCTCCTTCTGTTTGAGAATGGAGAGTTCACGTTCAGAAGTCTTGGCTTGGATGTTACACTTGTAACGATTCATGAAGCTTTCAGTAACGTCCTCCCATGTTGCAACATGTTTGGACTCCAGAGAGTAGAACCATTGTTGACAAGCATGCTCCAAGGAAAGAGGGAACACAGTAGGGAAGAGTGTCACATATACTCCCTTAAGAGCCATGGTTACAGAAAAAAGCCTTCAATGGAAGAGCGGATTATCAGTAGGATTGAACTTGGGAATGTCAGCAGTGGAAAACTTCTCAGGAAGTTTGTCCCTTATGGACGAAGAAGTGATAGGTTGTTCCACATAAGTGAACTCTTCACAGATCTTACTCATCTGTACCTTAATCTTGTCCATTGCAGCGGTAGTGACATTGTTTTGGTTGTCTTGCTCTACCGTGTTGACTCTAGTGGTGAGTGTTTGCATCATGTTAGACAACATTTCAATTGTCCTGTTGATGTTCTCGATATCTTCCTTAGTAGCCATTGGTTGAAAGTAGACTGGAGATGGATCTTGTGGAGATGATTGTGGTGGTTTTCTTGTACGCCTCTTTGGTATAAGAGGTTGTTGAGGTATTGACTCGAACCGTAACAATCTACCCTTGCTTCTTGACCAAGTGCTGTGATGAAACAAACGCACCTTTGATGACTAGACTCATCCTTCATCCATCTGGAAAATTAAAAGGAAAAAGGCTTGAAAAGAAAGAAGCATGTATGGGAATATACCATCCAACTTACTCCTAAAAAAACGAAAAAAAAAATGCAAGACTTTCCTAATGTACGGTCACGAACAAAATAGTGCATGACTCAAAGAAAGGTGTGTGAACTCGACATGACTTGTGAGTGGTTAAGTTAGGTTATGGACGCGTGTTATGACCGTACAGCTACACATGACACCAAACTGGACACATATACCACATACGTACGCACAAAAACCAAAAATGGATTGACGAGACACTTCTAATGGGCACCGTGTCACGGTGCTGACTGTCGTGACACGGTGCAGTCTATCGTCAGCCGGTAGAAATCGCCGTGTCACGGCATTGTTCACCGTGGCGCGGCAGGACTTGCCGTGACACGGTGCTCAGTTCCAGGTCTTTTTTGTGAGTTTTTCTAGATTTTAATCGATTTTAGGTCCGTACTAATTACTATGTGGAAATAAAAAACCCTCGGTCATAGGTTAGCCCAAAAACAAAATGAACAAACACATATGGGTTAGCACCAAATAAACCACGTAGCATTTAGTCACGATGATGCAAAAGAAGTTCTCAACCTAAGGTCAAGTTCTACGTTCAACTATTGGTCAAGCTTTGGGTGTCAAAAGGGTACCATGGTTAAGAGTTTGGACGCGTTAGCAAGGCAGCCTCCATTGAGGGTGTATGCCAATGGGCGGCTCTGCGAGTTCGTGATGAAATCGAACTCGACTCTATGGTTTGGGTGGATTTAATAACTCGGATAAACCCTTATTGCCATGAGCGTTTTTGGGTTGATAGAGCTTAAATCCCCCGGGGCTAAGACGCAAGTAGAACACATACGTTTTTTTAGAAAAATCGAAGGAAGTTGACTGTGAGAAGAGAAAACAAGCCACCAAACTGATTTTAGGACTGCCGTGATACGACAGAGATTCTCGTGCCACGGTGTTGCACACCGTCAGAGGGTGTGCTGCACCGTGACACGGCAGTTAGAAAATCTGACTGGGGCCCTGTTTTCCTTCGTACGCAATCAAGTTATTCAATTTTTCCTATGGGATAGACCTAAATGCGACGTTAAAACGTCTATGCTTATGCAAAAATTCCAAATTAATCATAGGAATATTTTTCAAGAATCTTTCAAGTCTCATCCACTCATCTTAGTTAAATACCGATCACTCAAATCGATAAATAACCAAGAATCCTCCCCAGTGGAGTCGCCAAATTGTAGGCGTCGCTCGAAGTGTACTTACGTTAAAGCATGTCTGAATATGCTCGACAATCATAGGAAGTGGGAATTGATATTACGATTAGGGACAAAGCAAAGTAGGGAGCCCCCAACAAGTTTTTAAGGAACTTGTAAACCGTTCACGGATCATAAAAGGCAACCACGAATAAGGGACAACGATAAGCAACAACAATTGACCCGTGAAGGATACACCCCATTCATAATCCATGAGATTACTAACTCCATATGGTTCGGAACCACGAAAGGAGGATCGGGGATGATGGTACGAAGTGAGTCATGGAGTCATATTCGCCCATATTGGCCTCTACTCGATTCTTATAGTGAAAAGTGATTCCTGCGATCTCAAAGGCATGCAAAAACTATTCTTAAGCTAAATTGGTTGAATATTAATAAAACATATAATTCTAAAATATTAGTGATCACTTGAATTAATAACAAGATTAAAAAGGAACCTAAACCGGTTGTCCAAATTATCTTATTCGGCGAGATTTTCAGTTACATATTCTCTTTTAAATATGCAATATGGTGATCAATAAAAACATATAATAGAATAAACATTAACATTGGAAGCAATTTAACAATAATTCCAACAATATAAAATCGTTAGTAAAATAATAGAAATAAAAGGAACATAATTATTACTTCGATTATGTTTGCTTGCAACTATAAAATAATAAACGAGTTAGTAACTTCAAGGAAATAATAATAAAACAATAATTAAATTAAATTAAATAAAGTAGAGTTGATTTAGGGCCAAACCCTCAAACAGTTCTACCTTTCATTCCTTGGCTTAAGGACAGAACCACGAGTAAAGTATGGACTCCTTGGAGTACTTGAAGAAGGAATTTTGAAAGAAGAAGGGTAGGCTAGTTTTTAGGCTAGAGCATAGAGGAGAGAAAAATAGAGAATTAATTCATGCCCTGTACATCAGAAACGAGGGGGTATTTATAGAAAAAATGTGATGAGGGAACACACGGAACCCTAAAAAGATAGGAACCCTAAAAAAGTATTCCGTGACACGGCAATGTGTACCGTGACACGGGAAATCCCACCGTTAGATGGGGAACATTCCCGTGACACGGTGTACTGCTGTGTGACACGGGAAATATTTAGTGAACGGGGGAGAAAACGCGTTAAGGGTTTACGCGGAAAGGACATGGAAACCCCCGAGTCACCATAGGTGCCCCGTGTCACGGAGAATCCCACCTTCAGACGGGACACTTTCCCGTGACACGGTGGACAGATGCCGTGATGCGGGAGTCCTGGTCCGTTTTTCCGTCTAAATTCATTTTTAACCCTTATTTCGCTCAGCATTTTAAGTGTCGATTGATAATTTCGGGCCATTTATGATTTATTATTATTTGGGCTAAAATAAGAAAATAAGTAAATAAAATAGATAAAAGGTTTGGGCCAAAATAAATAATAAAACAATAAAATAAAAAAAAGGGTTTGGGCTGAAATTATAAGACTATGCTTTGACTAAACATCAAGACTGGTCCATGGACTATTCAAAAATTGAATTTAATTAAATACAATTTTTTTAAGCACTCTCGGGATTAAATACTGAACCCGACCAATAGTGGCGGTGAAAGGTTGTCTATCATCGGGTTTGGTTTTGGGGAGACATTTTTAGGTGTCTACAAGGGGTAAACCTATTGATTGCATGTTAGTTAGAAAGCGCACATGAATACGATCAGAATAAAGTAGAGGCCTATTATTAGGGCAGGTTCAATCTCTTTAATTTTAGGTTGGATTTGTACCTTCATTCCCGAACTACCAGTCATGGTTCCAGACCTATTAGAGTTGACGATCTCCTGGATCGTTAAGGGGTGTAACCTTTACCCTGTGACCGGTTTATAAGTTCCTAAAAATTGTTAGTGATTTGGGTATTTTTATACCCAGCCAAGTGGCCCAATCAGGAACCGCCACGTGTCATAGGTAGAGGTGCCACCTGAACCTTTAAGATGGTGACACGTGGTAGGCAGCAATCCCTCCGTTCTGGGATGATTGATAATCCAGCATGGACCATTAAGAGGGCGACACGTGTCACCCCAAGAGATGCCCAATAGCCTTTTGGGCTCAGTGACACGTGTCACTTAGACATTGTTTCTGGAATGGCGGCCTTCAAGGGCCCAAACCTTGAGGCGCTGTTTTACGGCGTGACCGAATCCCTAGGTCACCAGATTCTAGGGAGGGCACACTTATCAAAAAGGCACTATAAATAGGGACAGTTCCTTCATTTATGAGAGGACACAGAATACACTGAATACGAGACAACACGTCACTTTCACATTTATTACAGAGTTATCGTTTTCAAGAAACATACAACACCTTACCAGAGCTTGGAATCTGAGCAGATAACTTTATTTTCTCACGTTTTACTCCGAATACTTACTAACTTAATCTTCGGAGGCGGACCACCGACCATCCGGCGGTCCGTTTGCTTTGCAGGTACATGCGCCCTTTGCTGAATACAGTCTTAGTGTTGTAACTCTCCCAAGGGACAAAAACCCCCGAAACATTTGGCGCCGTTTGTGGGGGAGAGTACCTCTTAGATGGCTTCACAAGTCCCTGTACCGAATCCTGAGACCGATCGGCCTCTAAAAGACATAGTGGTCCAGACGGACCATGACTCAGGGGACGACGCTGACGTCGAAACCTATGTGGATCCTAACGGGTCCCTCATCTCAAGACGCATCCGCAGTAGGGAAAAGCGGGAGCGTCACACTTATCTGGAGGGGCCAAGCAAAACTGCTGGTCAGCCAAAGAAGCCCTTGATGCAGACGGGTGATCCTTCCCAGGCGGCAGGATCGACTCCCGTCACTCGAGATGAACTCATGAAACTCCTGAGCAGTCTTAGGGGTGAAATCAAACAACTCGCCTCCAAGAAGTCGCCTACTCCTAGACAGGAGCAGTCGACCAAGAAGCCAGCCCAAGCTGGAAAACAGAAGTCGGTCAGGGACCGCCAGCCGACTTCTCATCCTGCCCTTACGGAGAAGGCTCGACCCCAATTTGACCTCACCAGGCTCCGTTTCCCAGAAACGGGCACAAGAAAATCCATCCGGCACATACAGCCGGATGGTAGCAAGAAAACATTCTCTGATGCTCGACATTACATTGAGCAGAAGAAAACCCAGCTATCAGAGTCGGCTTTAACGTCGACCTACCATGATAGCTTTCGGAATACCTCTGTGAGGTATTCCCAGTCTGTACATGAGACCCCAGCAAGTAGCCCACGGGTTCAGTCTAGCCTTCATGTGATCCAGCCGGCCCAATACATGGCTCCGCCATTGTACCAGTCGCCGGCTTTACCTTACATGCAGCCTGCCCTCTTTGGAGGCTAGGCGGCATACGGCTTTCAGCCGATGGACTGGCAGCTCAGGCTGCAACACCTTGGAGATCAACCCTCTGCCTTCTCCAGGGAAATAACCGAAGCCGAACAACCGGCCAACGTAAAAAATGTTCTGGTTGGAACCTATGATGGGACCTCCAACCCAGAAGACCACCTGCTAGCATACACCCACCTCATGTATTTACAAGGGTTGGATGATGCCGCATGGTGTCATTGTTTTCCAACCACCCTGAAGGGCATAGCCCAACAGTGGTTCGGCAATCTGCCAGCTGGTTGTATTAATAGCTTCAAGATGCTTGTGTTCTTGTTTGCTTCCAACTTCTCTATGAACATTCCTGCCAAAAAGACAAGCCTTGATATGGGCAATGTACAACAGGGAGATAGAGAAGGCCTGCGTTCCTACGTCAGGCGGTTCAATCTGGTACGAATCCAGATTCATGGGCTGTCTAATGAGGTCGCCTTCACAGACTTCTTTAAGGGTCTGAAGGACGGGTCTACTTTTAAGTATGAACTCGTCCGCAAACAAATTTTCACTCTGCAAGGAGCCTTACGAGAGGCGGAAGCCTATATACAGGCGACCGAACTCTGCTCCTCCAATAAGTAGTCGGACCCTAAGAAGTCCGACCGACAGAAGGAGAGTCGGCCTGCTCAGCCGGCTCCTAAGACAAATATGGGCCATTGATAACTCTGATCAACCGGCCCAGAAGAAGAAAAAAGAGTGAAAACCGTACGTTCCAAGGTACGAGTTCCACAAGGACTGCTGCTCCATCCTCTTGGAAATCAAGGATCGGCTAACTCTTGAGAAGCCGACTCCTATGAAAGGTTCCGCTGAAAATCGGAACAAAAACAAGCATTGCCATTTCCATGAGGATGTCGGACATGACACGAACGACTGCTTTAGTCTCAAGCAGGAGCTTAACCGTCTGGCCTACAAAGGACAGCTGAAGTCCTATGTGAAGTCCAAAGTGACTTCCAAGGCAAATCCGGGGCAGTCCAAGAAGAAGACTCCCTAGCCTGCTGTGAGTGCCAAAACTGATGAAGATCCGGTATACACAATAGCAGGCGGATTTGCCGGGGTGGCCCGACCATTCGGGGCACCAAGGACCATCTGAGAAAAATGGTCAATTCTGTTGAAGAACGAGAGGCGGCTGGCACATCCGCCTTCCCTAAAGTCGTCATCACCGAGCAGGACAGAGGCAAATTCCGTCGGCCGCATGATGACCCTGTGGTCATTGAATGCAAGGTGGCCAACCAACTGGTTGGTCGAATTTTGATTGACACGGGAAGCTCCTCGGACCTCATCAGCCTTTAATGCTTGTCCAATCTCAAATACAAACCGGATAGCATGATGGAGGTCTCTCACACCCTTGTTGGGTTTGGGGGAGGGCTTGTGCACCCAGTCGGACGGATTGACTTACTAGTCCGCCTGGGGAACAGGGGAGACGGTCGGCACATGACCATCCGTTTCCTAGTGGTTGAAGAGCTCATAGCTTACAACCTCATCTTTGGTCGACCCACTCTAAATGAGTGTAAGGCCGTCATCATCCCAGCCCTCATGCTGCTCAAGTATGAGAAGGATGATGGAACAGTCGGTTCCCTCAATGGGGACCAGAAGGCGGCTCGAGAGTGTTATCTCTCGGACGTCAAGCCCGCGGCTGCAGCATCCAGCCGGGGCAAGCAGACAATCGACCTCGACGATGTCGAGAAAGAACAGTCTGCCCCACCAGCCGAAAAGAAAAGAAAAACTGATAAGCTGGTGGTGGTCAAAAAAGAAAAGCAATAGCAATCATTGACTAAGGAACGGTCGAATGATATCCGTCCCTAGCTTGCTGGCGAACACATTGATATCCCTCTGGACGACAGTCGGTCAGAGCGGACGGTTAAGGTGGGGACGGTTGCATTTGCTAAGCTGGGTGAGAGTCTGCACCAGCTGTTGATAGAATTAAAATACATCTTTGCCTTTGAAGTGGAAGAGATGCCAGGCATCAACCCGGATCTCGCTGTCCACAAACTCGCCGTGGATCCTAAAAAGAAGCCCATCCGGCAAAAGAAAAGAAACCACGGCAAGGAAAGAAGTCAGACGGCAGCTGCCGAATTTAAAAAGCTACTCGACGCCAAGTTCATTCAGCCGTGCAATTTCCTTGAGTGGGTAGCTAACGTTGTGTTAGTAAAAAAGCCGAATGGAACTTGGCGCATGTGTGTTGATTACACAGACCTCAACAAGGCATGTCCAAAGGATAGCTATCCACTTCCTAAGATCGACAGTCTGGTCGATTCAACAGCCGGACATGCCCTGATGAGTTTTATGGACGCCTATTCAGGTTTCCATCAGATCCCCCTGTGGAAAAAAGATCAAGAAAAGACGACATTCGTCACTGATCAGGGGTTGTTCTATTATACGGTGATGCCGTTTGGTTTGAAGAATGCGCCTACTACTTTCCAACGAATGATTAATACGGTCTTCATTAATCAAATCGGAAGGAATGTAGAGGCGTACATTGATGACATGATAGTCAAATCCAAACAACAAGCAGATCATCTTGCTGATCTGCGAGAAACATTCGCCACACTCAAGCGGCACAAGGTCATGCTAAACCCAAAAAAAGTGTGTCTTTGGTGTTGAGTCTGGGAAGTTTCTCGGATTTTAAATTGACCAAAGGGGAATAGAGGCCAACCCTGAGAAAATACAGGCGGTAATCGACATGCAGTCGCCCCGTATTGTGAAGGAAGTGCAAAAGTTAACAGGTTGCCTGGCGGCCTTGGGGAGATTCCTCAGTCGGTCAGGCGACAAGTGTCTCTACTTCTTCCAGGCAATAAAAAAGAAGACCAACTTTGAATGGGGGAACGATGCAGAGGCGGCCTTTCAAAAGCTGAAAACTCATCTGCACTCTTTTCCAAGGCTTGTTAGCCCTTTGCCCAAAGAGAAGCTCTTCATGTGTTTAGCCGTGTCTGATCATGCCCTCAGTGTCGTTCTCTTAGCTGAAAGAGACGGCATCCAACTCCCGGTGTATTTCAGTAGCCATGTTCTCAAGAACGCAGAGCTTTGGTACCCCATGGTTGAAAAATTTGGCCTTGCCCTTTACATGGCTGTCAAGAAGCTAAAACCCTACTTCTTGGCGCATGCGGTAGAGGTCTATACTGACCAACCGATCAAGCAGCCACTTACAACCTTGGAGTCTTCTGGACAAATACATAAATGGGCAATTGAAATACAAGGATTAGAAATCACTTACAAAACAAGGAAGGCAATAAAGGGGCAAGCGTTTGCCGACTTTATTGTTGAAATGACAAGGCCGGTTGCACCGGACAATACTGACCAGGTTTGGAAAGTGTATGTGGACGGGAGCTCCACTACGAATGGCTGCGGTGCAGGGATTATCTGCCAATTTCCTGAGGGAGATAAGTATGAATATGCACTACGGTTCAAGTTCCAGGTCTCTAACAATGAGGCCGAATATGAGGCCCTGCTAGCCGGCATTCGGTATTGCAAGGCGGCAGGGGCAAAGAAAATTGACACCTTCTTCGATTCTCAACTGGTCGTACTCCAGGTCAATGGAACGTACGAGGCCACTCATCCGACCATGATAAAATATTTGCAGGCGGTCAAAAGTGAAGTCGGGACACTTGAGGAGTTTCATCAAACTCAAGTACCCAGATCTTCAAACAATCAAGCGGATGCTTTGTCAAAACTGGCATCATCCGCCTCCTGTGAAACGCCTCGGTCGGTTTTCTGGGAGGTCATGGAAAAGAGAAGTATATCTAATGAAGACCCCATTGGAATTCTCGACCGAAGCTCTACCTGGATGGACAACATCCGGGCTTATCTTGCAGACGGCACGCTCCCTGATTCACCCTAGGAGGCGGTTGTTCTGAAGAAGAAAGCGGCAAACTTCGAGCTGAGACAAGGAGAACTCTTCAAAACTGGTTTCTTGAAACCCCTGTTGAAGTGTGTTACCCTAGAGAAGGGTAAAGAGGTCCTCGAAGATTTGCATGCGGGTTTCTACGCCTCCTAAATAGGCGGCAGGTCCCTAGCTGCCAAGGCCAAGCGGTTCTATTTCTAGCCTACTCTGGAGTCGGATGCCATGGAAATGGTAAAAAAATGTGACAAGTGCCAAAAGTTTGGCAAGCTCATCCATCGTCCGGCCACAGACCTAACGGCCATCCACAGCCCAATACCCTTTGCCAAATGGGGCATGGACATACTTGGGCCTTACACGGCAGCACTAGGCGACAAGCGCTACATATTGGTAGCTGTGGATTACTTTACCAAGTGGGTAGAGGCGGAGGAAGTAAAAAACATTAAGACAAAAGATGTCATTTCCTTCATCTGGAGGAATATTATCACTCGTTTCAGGGTGCCCATGTCTATGGTTTTTGACAATGGTCCTCAATTTGAGACGCCTCAACTCAAGACTTGGCTGGGATACCAAGGGGTCTCAAGCTTCTTTGCATCAGTCGGCCGGCCTCAAGCAAACGACCAGGTCGAAGCCTTCAACAAGCTAATCTCAGACGGGATTAAAAAGAAAATTGAACGGGCTGGTGGCCTTTGGGCGGATGAATTACCACACGTCCTCTGGTTCATCAGAACGACTGCTAAAGGGGCGATTGGAGAAACCCCATTTCTCATGGTGTATGGCGCAGAAGTTGTCCTGCCCATTGAATACTATGAGCCGACTCTTCGAGTCATGTTATATGACGAAGAAGTAAACTGGGAGGCCATGCGGCTGGCATTGGACTCACTTCCAGAGCGCAGGGGCAATGCTGCCTTGCACCATGAGATTTACCGTCTGAGAATGACACGGGTTTACAACAAAAGAGTACACAAGCGTCCTCTCAAAGTGGGTGACTTTGTGCTACGGAAAATGGAGGCAGTCGGTAGGGCGAATGAGCAGGGAAAGCTAACCCCAAATTGAGAAGGCCCCTACCGAATATATGAGGAAGTAAGAGACGGCACCTACCGCCTAGAAGAACCAGACGGCAGGCAGCTGCCTAGAACTTGGAATGTAGACAACTTGAAAAAGTACTATTTCTAAGTACGAATGTAAATACCTCAAATTTTGTCATCTCAAATTTTGTTAATGAGAATATGCCTTCATTTCCCAACTTGTCTTTTTTATATGCGTTTCCTGTACAAAATACAGACGGACAATGTATTTGGAAAGCATCTGTCCCAATAGCAGACACCCCAATATCTCTGAAGGAGCCGACTGCTTTAAGTTTATGCCAACCCTTAACGAATATTTGCTTAATTCTTTAAAGGCCTAAGGCCAGATAAAATCATGATGAGGCCAATGGCCGGATATTATTTTGAGGCCAATGGCTGGATATTAATAAACAAATAGAGGCCGAATGGTCACAGTCTGCTCCAACATGAGTATGACCGTCTGCTCCAACATGAGTCAGATAACCGGCGACGTCCATTCGGGCGAATTCGTCGAGGAGAAGCATCTCCCATTTGGGTGGCACATTGCTCTACGAATACATCAAGCGGCCCTACCGAATGCTAAGGAAGCATTCGCAGTCGTTTGATTTAATCGAAAGTGAAATTTAAAAGGCCAGAATTTTCTAAATGTTATAGCATAGTCGGAGAAGGGTCACTGTTTCATAAGTAGAGGCTATTGAGGCATTAAGCCGGATGCGCCTGTTTCTGCTCTGGGGCAAGACAGGCGGAAATTTTTTGCTAATCTACAAGTAAGTTAAAACTTAGCATCATATCTCAACGAGGCCTATAGCCAGATGCGCCTGTTTTTAGCTCTTGGGGCAAAACAGGCGGAGGTTTTCTTTTTAGCAAATTTGCTAAGTCAAGAATTTAGTATTTCGTTTCTGCCAATGGCCGAATGAAAGAAATTATTCATTAGCTTCGGATGGCGGTCTGTCGCGTGGTTTGGGGCAATCACCATAGTGATTGATTGACTTAGAAACCATGCATACTCTTCTAAGTATCAATAATTTCTAAGTCAATCAATCCAATTAACCGAAACCACTCGACATCCGTCTAGGGGCAAGAACATTTGCATGGTATACAGGTTATAATACTTAGCCAAAAAAAAAACAAGCAATGAAAAAATTTAAAGGAAAATATGAATAATTTCAGCCAAACGGCCGAATGTTTTTGAATTAAAATGCCCAATCGCCATCAGACGACTGGGTAAGATTGTTTGCTGGCAAATTAAAGCCAGAGAAATTGTTAATTTACCCGACCCCTGGTCGGTAAAGATACACAAATACACGGTGCACAGGCCGGAAAGATAAACATATGGCCATTCGGCCGCAGAAAGACAGGTAAAGCTTAAAGATCAGGGGAGCTTCTCAGCATCGTTATCCGCGTTTTCCTCCGGCGCATGCTTTCTATTTTCCTCACCCTCCTCCTGATCATCCTCCTCCTCGTCCCCGGACGAGCCGCCAGACGAGCTAGACTCCCCCGAGGCACTCTTGGCAGCCACATCCTTCTCGGCCGCCTCTTGAGCTTCTCTAAGGAGACGGGCATTGAACTCGTCATTAGCCTTATCAAACTGGACCTTCCAGGTTTGATAATTGGCAGACGGCTGAGCAGCCGCCCAGGCCGCACGCATGATGACTTCGTTATCATCCATCATTTGTTTGACCAGGGCTTGTTTCTCCTCCTCCATCAAGGACCTATACTTGGTCCTGAGTTGGTTCTCCTGGTTGCTTAGTTGACCTCTGAGTCTCTTGACCGTCGCCTCCAGGTTAGCCGCTTTGGACTCCGCCTCCTTGAGGTTGTCCAGCTGCTCGTTGAGGCCCTTGACCTGGTCCTGGAGCTCCCTCACCCGCTGCTTGGCCGCGTCCAAGTTCTGCTGAACTTGCAGGTTGGCTGACGCCTGGGAATACAACAAATCAAGTGTCAGAATCTCATTTTGAGCAATCTCAAACTGAGCTTTGTCCAAAGTAGGGGCGACCCAAGCATTCGCTGCTTTTACCTCCCTGGTCTTCTCGTTGAGGGGCCCTTTGAGACCACTAACGCGCAACATAGCCTGCAAGCACCCAGATCAAAGAAACTTGTCAGTAACCATTCGACAAAAATATATACATAAACTAAGATTGTAAGGAATTGTACTTCGCAAAGAAGCGCCAGAATGTCGTCCAGGTCAAGGGTGCCAACTCCTCTGACGGCCGCCTTGTCCTCAGGTTCGAGCATCCTGAGCATCCGTCTGGCCATCTGGAGGACAGTTGGCCTCGCTGGGGCATCTATCAAACCAATGTAGCTAAGTCAAAAATTGAATATTGTGCCCTTTATGAAGTGCAAGGTCGAATGGTTAGATGGCTTACCTCCATCTCCCCCGGCAGCTTCGCTGCCGCCTGCTGTGCCGCCAGCAGTGGTGAGTGGCGTTTTTCCACTCTTCGACGCTCGTTGAAGAGCGTCCGGCTTTGATGGTGTTTTGGTGGGGGAAGAGGCGCCTGTCCCCTTCTTGGCGGGCTTGGTGGCGACGTGTTTCCTCTGGCTCTGAGAAACGTCGCCAGCCTTCTGCTTTCGCAGCTTGGGGTCTGGCTGAGAAGAAGGGGTGGGCTTTGATGAAGCACTCTGAAAAGAGGTCCAAGTGTGAGTTTCATAAACAAAGTATGAGAACACAATTCACTAAGGGAAACCTTTGCCGACTTATTACCTTAGGAGTGCCGCCTGGCAGCTGCTCATCCGCCTGTTTTATGTTTGAGCGGTAGAAGGCGGCGGAGAAGGCTGGTTTCTTGTGGGCCAGAAGCTTTGCCATTGCTTTATCTACAACAAGAAACCAAGTGTTAGCAAAGAAACAAATAATCAAAAGTAAGCAAAGGTAATAAAATCATGCGGCCAGCTACCTCTCGGCATCTCAATACTAAGCCCACAGGCGGCTAAGTATGTCCTGTCCGAGAGCCACTCGAATCGGGGAATATAGCTCTGGGGGTGACCTCCTTAACCCCCGTCTCTTTGTTTGTCCGGACGGCCACAAAAAAGAGGCCCCGGTCAAAGATCTCCTCTTGGGCCCGCCTGGGAACAGGCGGAAGAGCCTTTTTCCCAGCCAAGAGGAGAGGATATTGAGTCCAGCGGTTGTACCGCCTGTTCCTTTGGGCGTCTGGGGGAGAGACTATATAAAACTTGGTCCGCCAGTCCTTCCATTTGTTCTCTTTCCCCAGCGTCATCATGTACTTGGTATGGCTGGTCAGCGTAAACCAGCCAATACCACTTGGATTGGGTGTTCTGCTCAGGTAGTGCATATGAGCAAACGCCTCAAAGCTGGGATCCACCTCCAGCATCTCGCAGGCGGAAACGTAGCCCAAGATATTTACCCAAGAGTTGGGGGCTAGTTGCCAGATACACAGCTGGTATCCGTCAAAGATCCTCTCCACGGCCAGATGTGAGGAAAGCGAAGTCCTGCCTTGATGGCCGCCTCATAGCAGCCGAAACACTAGTCACCATAAACAGCCATCTCAGGCCAGGTGACCGTGTCTTCACCATCCGGCACAGACATAATAAACCCATGTCCCATGACATGAGTAGAAAGAAATTTGGGAAGATCATCCGCCATGATCTTCCGCCTGCCTTCCGGAACGTGCAGATAGTAAGGCGCACGTTCATGCCACCGGGAAGCAGACGGCTCTGCCCAACCCTCTCCCTTCTTAACGGAGAGAAACTCTCTGGCAGCCTTTAAGTTGGACTGCGCCTCCCCTGAGTCAAGGGGGACGCAGTTGGAAGACGATGATGCCGAGTCATCAGAACTCTCATCGGAGCTGGGGGGACTGTCGGCTGTTGCCACCAGTGTCCTCCCCCAACTTATCGTCCAGCACCGATCCACTTGGCCTAGGGTTCTCAAATTCCTCGTCGCACTCCTCCAAAAATGCTAGGCGGGTCTCTGCTAACCTCAGAGACAAGCACCCTAATGGAGCCATCGGAATTGACAGTCTCACTGTTCGAATGCTAAAAGGAACCATCCTCTCTATATATCCTTGTCGGTTGCTTTGTTCTGGCCATCGTGTCTTGTAGAGGCACAAACACTGTCGGATTTGGAGATGTACTTAAAGGAAAGTTCTCGAATAAGCATTCGGCACTCCTAGTTCTAGATTCACCCGTCCCCGGTGACCGGCTGATCGCTAATCTAGGCCATGCCGTGTGCGTTTGGGAAACAATTTTGATAAAAGAAAAATGCAAAAAATAAGTGAAAAAGGGATCAGGCGGTTACCTTAGAAGAAGGTAACGAGAGACGTCGGTCTTGGGCGCTTGATGAGGCAGGCGAACTAAGGGCCGGCTGTCGGATGCTCTGGAAAGTCAAAGTCCTTGAAAGTCAGAAGATTCAAGATTCCTTGAAGATTCAAGCAAATGTGAATCAAAAAGGAAGTCAAACCCCTCTATTTATAGAAAGGGTAAACCCTAATTTTTCCCCCTAAAATATAATTTGAAAATCCGGCCAGTTGGATGATGACACCTGTCACAGGTGTCATGTGCAATGCACGTGACCCCTGTGAGGGGCAAATGATTTGGGTATTTTTATACCCAGCCAAGTGGCCCAATCAGGACCGTCACGTGTCATAGGTAGAGGTGCCACCAGAACCTTTAAGATGGTGACACGTGGTAGGCAGCCATCCCTCCGTTCTGGGATGATTGATAATCCAGCATGGACCATTAAGAGGGAGACATGTGTCACCCTAAGGGATGCCCAATAGCCTTTTGGGCTCAGTGACACGTGTCACTCATACATTATTTCTGGAATGGCGGCCTTTAAGGGCCCAAACCTTGAGGCGCCGTTTTACGGCGTGACCTAATCCCTAGGTCACCAGATCCTAGGGAGGGCACACTTATCAAAAAGACCCTATAAAAAGGGATAGTTCCTTCATTTATGAGAGGACACAGAATACACTGAATACGAGACAACACGTCACTTTCACATTTATTAAAGAGCTGTCGTTTTCAAGAAACAGACAACACCTTACCTAAGCTTGGAATCCGAGCAGATAACTTTATTTCCGCACGTTTTACTCCGAATACTTACTAACTTAATCTTCGGAGGCGGACCACCGACCATCCGACGGTCCGTTTGCTTTGCAAGTACAGGCGCCCTTTGTTGAATCCAGTCTTAGTGTTGTAACTCTCCTAAGGGACAAAAACCCCCGAAATAGTTAGCGACTCTTTTGCTCTATCTTCTTTCCCTTTGGACGCCACCATGCTTAAGTGTATGATCACAGTGGGGTTCAAGTTTAGGGTAATGCTTGAAATATTCCCTACAGTTTTTGGCGACTCCACTGGGGAGGAATTCTATTTTAATTCCTGAAATTTATTTCAGCAATGATTTAAAATGAGTGGATGAGACTCGAAAAGTTCTAAGTATTTCACGTGCGTAATTTTTATTAAAATTATTTTCATATGCATAAAAAATATCTCATTGGAAAGACCATCCGTAATGAGTTAAAAACATAGGATTTTTACACGTAGGAAATTTGAGGAATATCTTTCACAACTAGGATCGAAATAATACTGCGCGAAACCAACTAGAAAATTTTATCAAGCACAGAAAGCTGCTGAGACATGTAGGAACTAGTGTTAGAAAACAGAGTCTAGCGCCGAGGATTTGACTCTGGCGCCAGGCGACACTCCTGTCGCCAGGCGCCGACCTCTGTTCGCTGGCGCCAAGTTCTTTCAATACCGAGCCAGAAATATGCGCTCTAATTTTGACCAGTTTTTAGCACTGTTTGCTCGATCCTACTTCCTGATTGAGTTTTTCTCCCTTTTCTGAAAACCCATATGTGTTCTACATATGGACATAACCCTCCGGGAATTCATGCTCCATCTACCTGATTGAACGCTCTGTGCAACAAAGGGTACATCCGAGAATGTTGAACTCACCAAACCATGGAAGCGAGTTTTTTAACTTGCGGTGTCCCATCCACTCGCGTCAACCCTTCACAAGGTAAGGCTTCCGCGCGGTGCATCTGAACAATTAACCATGGACCCTATTTGACTAACCCATATCCCGAACTTTAGAGAACTAGAGCCATGGTTAGGTTGCAAACTCATTGCATCATATTGTGCCTACTTGACTAATTGTGCATTATTTGTTGTACATACTCTATGTGTTTTTCCTAACCGTTTGTTTAACTTGTGTTTAAGATTAAATAAACTTATTAAAGACTTAAAGGAATTTTCCTAATTAATTAATTAATTTGAGTAATTAAAGTCTAATAATTTAATCAAAACTGACTTAGTATGACTTTAGACATGTCATGTAGAGTAATAATGATGAAAGCAGTCCCAGACCAATGTTCCAGCAATGGCGCCAAGATTTGAACTGCAGCGCCACACTTTGTTGTGCAGTGCCTGACGACAGATCTTTTGTCTGATGCTACACTTCAAAGTGTGGCGATAGTTCGGTATTTTGCTTGAGTCATCACTATGAGTCTAATTAAACAGTTTGCTAATCAATTCGATTATATTGTTATTAATAGTACCTTTGTCAAGTCCTTAATTGAGTCTAGTCACATAATCTAGCCACATGGTCTTACACAAGAGTCTTAACATGTCACCTACACTCACTACACCCATTAGTCTTAGCACACACTTTGAGTATATGTCACCATGACCATGTCTTAGGTTCACGCATGAGTTGGTTTTTTCCGTCATTTGAGTTGGGGGTACATTCTATTCCTAATTTTTTCATATCTCCCCATCTACATGCTTTCTCCATATCGCGACCTTCATTCTTTCTACCTTCTTTCATCCATTGCATGTTGAATAGAGTTTGAGTCAAATAATTAATAATGAATATCCTTAATTTCCCTTTCTACAGCACTTGGTCAAAGAGAGAAGGGCAATTAATAAAGCACAACACCTTTGTTCAAGTCTTAATTTTTGATAAACCGATTTGTCAAAAGAGGAAAGCTAAAAAGATAATGGAAACTCAAGAAGAAGTCAATGAACTTAGGAATCAATTGACTAATGTAACCGAGGTGTTGAAGACTTTAACCCTTCAAATCAGTGACCCTGTGAAGCAACAAAAAATGGAGCTCATGCAAGAAAGCTTGAGCAAGCTATCTAGTGACTACAAGTTCCAAGGCATTAGTTCACAAGGGGTCTCGGTGGACAAGGAGCTTCTTCCGCAGAAGTTCAATGCCACTGACATACCTAAGTTCAAGGCAACAGATAATCCTTATCTTCACTAAACGGCCTTTGATACTATAATGAACCTTAAGGGGATCGATAGGAAAGTCTTTCATTCCTTATTTTCTTTATCTCTTGAAACCGTTTGTCAACAATGGTTCTTTTCTCTTGATAAAGAGAAAACCTCTACTTGGGATGCTATTGTAAACGCTTTCATTAATAGATATAAGTGTAAAATTCAAGTCGAAACCGATTATAGACAACTCGAGATGCTAAGACAAAAAGAGAACGAAGGCTTTACTTATTTCTTCAATAAGTGGAGGGAAAATTCCACTAAGATGATTGAGGTGTCCACCAAAAAAGAATCCGTAAGGATGTTTGTCAAGAATCTCCAAGAGAAGTATTCGAAGCATTTAAAATATCAACATAATTTGAATACTTTCAAAGCCGTTTATGACATCGGAATTGAAATAGAAGATGATCTCGCCAAGTAAAAAGCTACTAACAATAGTAACCACGGTGGCTGGAAAGGAAAGAAGAACGACAATCCTTCTTCTTCCGAAAACGCCCACTCTAGTAACAATGTTAGTACCTTTGATCACAACGGTGTCTTAGCTATGAATAATCAAGGATATAAAAAGAAACCCAGGAGAGAACTCACACCCATTGGAATGACCTATGATGTTGCTTTCGATCATCTCTATGATCAAGGATTAATCAAACCTATTGGCCCTAACGAGGATCCAACGCCAGAAAATCGATATTCGAGATGGAATCCCAACTCTTATTGCAAGTACCATCGAGGAAACGGTCATACCACCAATGAATGCTACAGGTTTCAAAATCTCATAGAAGCAAACAAGATCCCATTTCCTCTAGCTAGCGAGAAGACTGGGTGATGATGAAGCAAACAGCACAAGACAAGAGGCGAGCTGCAACGACAAGATTTCATGACCTCCTTTTCTATTTCTTTTTCATTTTACCCTTTCCCTAATAATTCTAGCATAGGCACCTTTTTATTCTCCTTAGATTTATTTTGTAGGATCATTATTTTTTTTCCTTTAATAAAATGAACATTTATTTCCTTGCATATGATCATTACATTGCATTAAAAAAAAAATTGTCGAACTAAGCACAAGGTATACCAATGATTTGAGGCACCCCTTGTAGCCACATCATATCATCTTTCACCCTTCAAATATACAATCTTTTTTTGATAAACCACTTTGAGCCTCGTTTAACGATAGACCTTTCATTTTTCAACCTACATCTACCTAACCTTGGGATGGGATGATGTGTAACTTATGTAAATTCAAAAGCTTGAGTGAATTCAATAAATAAAAAAAATATAAATAAAAGTGTACAAAAGGGCAAGTGTTCCAATGTCTTTTACATGAACATATCTTTGATATGAACACATCTCAGATTGCGTTTCTTATCGAGTGCTCGGTACCGTGCTTGAGAAACATGCATGCTAAGTGAGTGATAGACCGCATGATCGGGATTGCCCACACTTATAAAAATAAAAATAAAATAAATGCTAAAGAAAAAAAAAGAGAGCAAAAATGAAAAATAAAAAGAAAGAGCTCAGAAGTGAGAAAACTCAAGCATAAAAATACAAAGATTCAAAAGCAAAGTTGCACACCTTAGGGGCTTATTTAAGGTCTTGAGCCTTTTTTCCCTTTCTTCTTCAACCTTTAGCCTAACCACGTTACAACCCTTAAAAAAGACCTTTTTGAGGTATTCACACACTTGTGCGAGGTTTGGATAGAGCTACGTTCGGCCTAATTCCTTACAGATATGTAGGCAACCTCACATCGAGGTGCGACCGTAATAATAAAAATGCATTCATATTTACGTTCATAATTGATCATTTCAAGGGGATCTCCTATGCTCATCCTTATTCACTTAGAGCTAGACTTGGGGGATTGATCCTTACATTATTAGCCTACCCAGCCTAAGAGTCACCACCATTTGACTCTTTTCAATATATTTTTCCACACACTTAGCCCTTGCGACCTAACTTTAGTGTCACCATCACACACATCACAGATACATGACCAAATATACTTCCCTTAAGAACCCTTTGTCATGAAATCTTAACACAACGCTGAAGCATGTCTTGTCATATCAACATCAATCATCATTGCATCACAAAGTATGAAGTGCTTAGTCTCCGTGCCTAAGTTACCCAAATACTTTCATCATTGAGTCAACAATTGAGATAGCCTACGATGGATTAATCCTTGCACCTTGAGAGATAGTATCAACAACATTTGACTAAGCTCATTCAACATGCACCATAAAAAACTTCTTCCTTTTTGCATCTTTCTTTTTTGGGAGAAAGTCAGTACCCTCCACAAAAATGACAGAAATTTTTGTTTTTCTGCATGAGTCAACACCCCGCACACACGAGTCATATCGAGTTGAGTCAACCTCGAGTCAGTCAATCATGGTGAGTCAAGTTTATACCTTGAGTCATGTCAAGCCAATGAGTCAAGCAACACTAAACCTTAGGTCAACCCTAAGATAATTAAAGAGATGAGCAATGTCCTATAGTAAAAAATATAAATCCAAGTGCATCCCAGCAAGCAAGAACATTCCCAGATTTCATGAGATCCTTCCAAGATGAGAGGAGTTACATGGATCAGTAAATTAGAGATGAAGATCTTTAATTTACAAAAGATTTGAGCGGATTTGGTTGAAAGGAAACGACCAAGTTCAAAGTTCGAAGCGAAACCGAGCAACGAACAACAATAGCAAGGGCAAAATAGGGATGACCCGACTCCAGCGCTAGACGACAAAGCTGTCGCCTGGAGACAACATCTGTTGCATGGCGACAGAAGAAAAGCGCGGCGCTAGATAGTTCTAGCTAGCATTAGTGCGGTGACACAATGCGTGGACCCCGTATTAGATAATATGTACCTCATACAACAATTTCGGGTTCCTTGGTACACCAGTTAGCCCCTATAAGCAATTTGACATGATTTAGTAATCGGTTTGATTACAATCGCAAATAAGTGATCGACCTGACAAAAGATCGTCTCACTTAGTTTAAAGTGCCTAAACATTGGCTCATCGCAAAGGCACCAACACGATGGATCATAAATAGCAAAGCACCGACGTACTGGTTCACGAGCAGCGGAAGCGCCGACCCACTGGCCAAAGCAAAGTTCAAGCGAGCTTTAAAGATCGACAAGTGTTGATCTTCGGTAATTTTCTTCGGAATATTATCGCAACAACTGAGGATGATTTCAAGTGAATTTATCTTCGACAACATTCGCTAAGATTGTGGACGTTGTCACCAAAGATTTGAGAAGATAGCACGAGATGCGCGGTCTTCGACAGCATTCGCTAAGATGTGGAGGTTGTCACCAAGATTTGAGAAGATAGCACGAGATGGGCAGTCTTTGACAACATTCGCTAAGATTGTGGAGGTTGTCACCAAGATTTGAGAAGATAGCACGAGATGGGCAATCTTTGACAGCATTAGCTGAGATTGTAGAGGTTGTCACAAATATTTGAGAAGATAACACGAGATGGGCAGTCTTCTACAGCATTCGCTGAGATTGTGGAGGTTGTCACCAAGATTTGAGAAGATAGCACGAGATGGGGGGTCTTCGACGACATTCACTGAGATTATGGAGGTTGTCACCAAGATTTGAGAAGATAGCACGAGATGGGCGGTCTTTGACGGCATTCGCTAAGATTGTGGAGGTTTTCACCGAGATTTGAGAAGAGCGGTTCGTGATGAGGCGGTCTTCGACGACTTTTGCTATTTTTGTGAAGGTTGTCACTATGGTTCAAGAAAAAGGCTCGAGATGTAGCAACATTGATCGACGGCGTTCCCTAGATTGTGGAAGGTTGTCAACAACAGCAATGCAACAATAATCGGTTACCTACAGAGACGTGTGCTCGACGGTGCAAGATACGCGTTTCTTTAACTCTCTTATCTGTTTTAACTAACGCTAGTTTTGCAGGCATCGGCGTTACAAGAATAATTTAGGATCGCAGAACGTTCTGAATCATTCTCCGTCCCTATTGATACTTTGACTTTTGTTTTCGAAACTTGCGTTTCTCCAAACTCAGTCAAAGTGGGGGCTTTTGTAGACACCTAAATGTGTCTCCCCAAAACCAAACCCAGTAATGAATACCTTTCACGTCATTTGATTATCGAACAAAGCGAAAGTGTGAAAAGTCTAGTGATGAGGATGTTTTTATTAAAATATCTATTCTTTCTGTTTTTGAAAATATTTCTTTTCTTACCATATTTATGTAAAACGTGCATTCCAGTTTAGTTTGTTCCATGACAAGGGTCCAACGATATATTATAAGCCCTATTCCAATGAATAATGAGGAAGTTATGGCTAAAATACTAAACTGGGCCCGGTTTGATATTTGTATGCGGCCCAATGATCTAGAGGAGGGCCTAATATTGATTTATCATTCCTAATGCAATTAGAATTGATTATAGTCTTCTAGATTCTTCTAGAAGGTTCTTTTCATTCCTAATTTAATTAGCATTGATAAATTGACTTTGGTTGACTTTTAGAGTTTTAATCAGAATAAAAGAATTGTTTTTTTAAGGAAAATACGATTTTGCCCTCTCGTACGGCTAAATTTTATCAAATTAAGAAAACGCGTGGAAATTTATTTCCAGCGTCTGACGACAGGACCAACGCCTAGCGCCATGCCTAGTGTCTAGCGCTAGACCTGGCGTCTGGCGCTAGTGTCCAGCGTTTGGCGCCACGTTGTTTTATTCTTTTCGAAACTCTGATTCGTTTTTTTTATCATATTCGGCTGATTCTCTCTATAAATAGCCTCTTAAAACCTCCATTTTCCATCACCAACTCTCATCAAGAATCTCTTGATTTCTCTCTCTCTCTCTTTTCTAAACTAACCTTTTGCACACAAAATTCCGCATTCACAAGATCTAGAAACACCTAGCCAAATTCGAAGTTGCCTTTGCCCTAGACGTGAAAGGTTTTAATTTCTGAGGGTTTGGCCCCAAATCTAGTCTAAAATTTCTCTATTTCAATTATTTAATTTAATTCTTTAATTATTTTTTTTCCTTGAAGTTACTAACACGTGTATTTTGTTATTAGAAAGAGTTACGAGGCATCCAAGTAAGTGCTTTAATTGATTTATTGATATAGAAATCATGCCTAGGTTGCTATGATTTCTCGTGCCATGTTAGGGTGTTTTGATCTTCCTAGTATCATGTTTAGGGAAAAGGTTATAATATCAAATATGACAATTGTTATTCCTGCGATGCTTCCTATTTTCTTCGTAATACCATGTTAGTATCATGTTAGGGCTAAAGCTTTGATTTTTATTGTTTAGTGACATGCTAGGGTTTATTATTAATCTTGTTAGTATCATGCCTAGGATCTTGCTATTAATATTATGCTTTAACATGATCATGATCATGATCATGATTATGATTATGATTATTATCATGATTATTATTATGTTGCTTGATTATATTTATTGTTATTGCTTGATCATGCCTTTTATGTATGTTAAAAGGGAATTGGTACTTGTAATCACGCTTGATAAGATAATTAATAATCTTGTTTAGGGTTAATATGATTATAATTCAAGTGATCGCCAATAATAGATTTATTTGTGCATTAATATTCAACCAACATAGATAAACAGGTTTAGGGGTAAACCTATTGATTGCATGTTAGTCAAAAAGCGCACATAAATAAGATCAGAATAAAGTAGAGGCCTATTATTAGCTAGCTTTTAGGTTGGATTTGTACCTTCATCTCCGAACTACCAGTCATGGTTCCTGACCTATTGGAGTTGATGATAACCTGGATCGTTAAGGGGTGTAACCTTAACCCTGTGAACGGTTTACAAGTTCCTAAAACTTGTTGGCGACTCTTTTGCTCTAACTTCTTTCCCTTTGGATGCCACCATGCTTAAGTGTATGATCACAGTGGGGTTCAAGTTTGGGGTAATGCTTGAAATATTCCCTACACTAAGAATCTTTTTGTAGGTTGAAAGAGGCACTTTGCACCGCCCCCATCGTCCAAGGACTGGATTGGTCTTTACCATTTAAACTCATCTGTGATGTAAGCGATGAGGCTATTGGATCGGCTCTTTGGCAACAAAAGGGAGCAAAACTTCATGTCATTCACTATTTGTCCAAAACTCTCAATGATGCTCAACGGAATTACACAACTACCGAGAAGGAATTCTTGGCGGTTATCCACTCATTTGAGAAGTTTAGAACCTACCTCATTGGTTCTAGAACTATAGTGTACACCGACCACTCGGCTCTCAAATATTTGATAAGAAAGAAGGAACACTACTACAAAAAGTGGAATAAGAAACGCGATATACAAAGCGGTTAGCTTAGATAAGTGTTCTCTAGGAAAAAATAGAACGGTTTTCTATAACAACCGTTTTATATATGAAAGAATATAGAACGGTTCAGTAGCCTAACTGTTCTCTATCTTTTTTCTAAAAAAAAAAAAATTAAATTAATTAAACTAATAAGATAGAATACGGTGTTATTTACAACCGTTGTGTATAGTATGATACCTAATTATTAAAACTACTCTTGATGGTTGCCAACCACCCTTATATCATTCTTATCATTTAATCGCTAATTATAACCTAAAGAAAAACTTAAACTCTCTCTCTTGTTTCCATTGCTATTGCCGCTTCTGACATTTTTCTATCATTAATGGTTTGTTCTCATATTAATTTCCTTCATGAAAATTTTCTACCGTTGTTTCATTACAAAATTTTCGATCTTTTTCCAATTATCTGTTTCTTCATGTTCCCCCTAATTTCTTCTTAATTTTTTTGCTCTTGTTTTCCCCCTTTTCGAACTTCCAATCTAATCGAGGTGTGTGTTTTCCCTTTTGTCTATGTTTTTTTTTTCCATTGGATCTTCGATTAATTGTGTCCTATTTTTGGAATTTATTTTTGCGGATTTGTATGTTTGTTGTGCAGATTGTTTGGTTTCGGATTCGGGTTGCATATTGAATTATAATTTTTTTTTTTTGTTACATATACAGCTATGCTTCAAGTAAGATCTTGTTAAACTACTTTTTGGGGTTATGAGGACTATAATTTGATTACGCATTCATGATATACATCTAAATTAATCAGTATCATCCCATTGAGGTAATTTCTTCATTTATAATTGTATTTTCCTTCAAATTAAGAACTTAGATTTTGTAGTAGTATTTATTTTTCTTTTTTTATGTTGGAATTTTTTTTAATTCAAAGATAAGAATGTGCACTTATATTACTTCGTATTATGTTTGTTTTGTAGATTTACAATGTCAAAGAAAGCGAGAAGATGAGAAAGTAGACAATTGTGAACGAAGAATGACATTTTTTTTAATTGTTCTTCTTGTTATGTTTTTTGTACGACTCTTCTTTTAATGTTGTTAGTTATGCTCATGCTAAATTTGTTGTAAATGGTTAAATTTTTTTATATAAATATTCATTTTTACGTTTTAAAGTTCAAATTCAACTGTATATCTTTATTAATTTTTTTTGCTTATTAATATTGTAAGAAATTATGTATACGGTATTTAATTTGTATAAAAAGTAACGTATAATAATATTGTTTTTATTTTAAAAAGGAGGATTAGAGAACTATTATCTGACTTGACCGTTCTCTTTAGCAATGTAATATAGAACGGTCAAGCATACTAACCGTTCTTTATTTCTTCTTTATTATCTGATTTTAATAAGGGAATAGAGAATGGTTGTGTCTGATAACCGTTCTATAAATTTGAGTATACAAAACGCCTACATGAACCGTTTTATATACTTTACACATCGCTTAGCAAAAGAACGCTCATAAGGCGTTCTATAAATCCTATTTTAACTGTTCTATAAACCCTTTTTTGTAGTAGTGAGAAGCTAAGCCAAGATTGTTGAGATAGGTTTTAGTCCTTCAATATTTTGACTATGAAATGAGAGAAAAGAAGGGGGCCGAAAATGTGGTGGCGGATCACCTTTCGAAGTTGGGTGGTGCAAGGTTTCAAGACGATGGATTGCCAATAGTGTGTCTTTGGTGTTGAGTCTGGGAAGTTTCTCGGATTCCTGATTGACCAAAGGGGGATAGAGGCGAACCTTGAAAAAATATAGGAGGTCATCGACATGCAGTCGCCCCGCACTGTCAAGGAAGTACAAAAGCTAACAGGTTGTCTGGCGGCTCTGGGAAGATTCCTTAGTCGGTCAGGCGACAAGTGCCTCTACTTCTTCCAGGCGATCAGGTAGATGACCAGATTTGAATGGGGGGATGATGTTGAGGCGGCCTTTCAAAATCTAAAAGCACATCAACACTCTTTGCCAAGGCTGGTTGTCTCAGATCATGCCCTCAACGCCGTTCTCTTAGCTGAAAGAGACGGCATCCAGCTCCTGGTCTACTTCATTAGCCATGTTCTTAGGAACGCAGAGCTTCGGTACCTCATAGTCGAAAAATTTGGCCTCGCTCTTTACATTGCTGTAAGAAGTTAAAGCCATACTTCATGGCACATCTGGTTGTGGTCTACACTGACCAACCAATCAAGCGGCCTATGACGACTCTTGAATCCTCTGGCCGAATTCTCAAATGGGATATTGAGTTGCAGGGACTGGAAATCACTTTCGAACCAAGGAAGGCAATAAAGGGGCAAGCATTCACTGACTTTATTATCGAAATGACAAGGCCGACTGAGCTGGATAATATTGATCAGGTTTGGAAAGTGTATGTGGACGGGAGTTCCACTATAAACGGCTATGGTGCAGGCGTAATATGTCAGTCTCCTAAGGGGGACTAATATGAATATGCACTACAATTCAAGTTCTTGGCCTCAAATAATGAGGCTGGGTATGAAGCCTTGCTAGTCAGCATCCGTATGTGCAAGGCGGCACGGTGTAGACATCTACTTTTGGCCTCCTGTCCCGACAGAAAATGCAATGACGATTAATAAAACCATCTTCGTGTTGGATCAAAGTGAAGAATACTTATGGATGACTGGCTAAACCACAAAGACACAAAAAAAGACTAGCCTAACCCAAATACAAATACAAACAAGTTCCAGTTAACTAAACCCGATCATAATTAGGCATAAGCCCGTGCTTAAGGCCCAATAATGACGGATTTAGAGGCGCCTAGGTTAAATTAAATGATGCCGCAGAAAAAGCCGCGCGCTTCTCAATGAGTTGTGCTGATCTGTCGCGTGTAACTAATTCAGTTGCATGCAACACCCAGTGCAACTTCTAGTGATGCGCTTACGGAAGATTCAAAATTTCATTAAAATATAAAATCGAAACTTAACATAATGTCGCGCTCAAGACATCCAGTTGCGCTGTTTATAGCAGCGCAACTATATTACTTGTGCTGGGATGCCGCGCGCAACTCATCCAGATGCGCACGACATCTGCTGAGGCAGAATGCTTAAAACCCTAATTGCATCCATTCCCTATAAATAGGGCTTAATACGAGGCTTAAACACACAGATTTTAACCTAAAACTCTTGTAGAAAATCTTGTGAACTTGTGCTACCAAACCCTCTTGTCCTAAACACTCACCCCTCTTAATCTTTGTTACTATGGTGGAGGTTCCCAAACAAGAAGGAGTCCATAAGTGTTATAAACGGAGATCTAGCAAAGAGAAGTGGTAAATTCCCGAGCACTTAGATAAATCACATCTACTTTTCTTGTTTAAAAGAACCTTAATCAATTCAATAGTGTTGGCTGACCACTTTAAAAGGATATTTAATTAATCAATTCCACATAGTACCTTGCGTTAAATAAGATTAGAATTGAATAATTAATTGATTGATTGATCACTTAAGCCAAGGCGAATCTTGTTTACTGTTGCTTCTTTCACGAATTTGAATTAAATAAAGAATAACGACTTGCAATGTAATTCCTACGTGATTAATGCTTGTAAATAAAATTAACTAACTTAGTTTTAGGTATCGCGTTGCATATTTTGTTTGGTGATGAAATTGTGAAAAAGGAAGAGCTAGTAGAGGCCGCACTAGGGCTAGAATAGTGATTCTTCTTTAAGGGGAACGTTATTTTAGTACCCTTACTCCCGAACTCATTTCTGGTTTATGTAGACCATTTTGGGCATGGGTAAACTTACGATTTGTGCTAATTATCCCATGAACTCCACATGGGAGAAAGGCATTAACGAAGTTTATGAGTTTCCCAAAACTCATTGGCGACTCCTACTTGTTTCTTACAAAAAAGCGTAATGATAGAATCAATTCTAATTCAAGGTCCCCCAAACAGTTAGGAATTCAAATCCTAATACACCATAACAAGAGTAAAGTCCTAGGCTTTTAAAGGTCCATGGGAATCTAAGGAAGGATCCCCTATGATTGGAACACCCTCCTTACAGTGGCGACTCCACTGGGGATTTAGAGGTTACAAGTGTAGTTCTTATTTATGGTCTAAGGTTTCTAACACTAGGTTGCCTATGGGTTATAACGAGAATTAACTTGGATAATCTCTAGTTAGAGAGCGAGACTTGAACGCATAATATCTTCCTTTTGCATAAAAGTAAAAACCAAACAAGCAACATTGCATTATGCATAATCATAGCACACTTTAACCTTTGGGGATTGGCTCATTGACTAGGGGTTTCCAACACTAGCTTCTATCTCAAAATCAATAACAATCATCCCACCCATATCCCTAACAAAATGTTGGGAAAGCGATGCCATGAGTACGTCAACAAGCTGAGCGATTGATTTGTGCATCGTTTCTTAAGATATGGTACCTTTGGACACCCAAGCCTTTGACTTTAGAATGACATTGTGTGTATCTTGGCTTATGGTATGCTTATGTGATAACGTGACTATATGCGACGTGTTAAGACATATTTTTCTCTTTTTTCTTTATTTTGGTTTAGGTTCCCAATTGCAAAGTTGTTTCTTCGTAATTTTGAGTCATATCCGAAGGGTAACATAAAAAAATCGAAAAAAATGATGTCAGAAAAAAAAAAACGCTCGAATTAAAAAAAATTTACAAGCAGGTGGCGCGCGCAACTCCATGACTTGCGCGACCCCAGTCAGCGTAAGTGATTCGGATGCGCGCGCTAGCCACGCGCAACCTAGTTACTTGCGCGCGCCTACTGTTACGAGCCATTTTGATTTTTTCGAAAAACAAATTGGCTCGTTCGAACCATATCTTCATTGAAGAATTGTTTGAAGGTGATGTTATCCATTCTAATATATCTTGCGTTCTTTCCTCTTCTTTTTTCTAAACAAGCGTATTGATTTACTTATCCTTTTGTACTTCTTTTAGGGTCGGTTTTCAAGCTTGGGAATGAAGACTCCCGGGCACTCGCATTCTACGTTTACCATCAAACAATCCATCCCTTTCAAACCACCTTCCTTCAATAACTAGTTCTAGTCCAACAACAATTTCGACCATTGAAGAACTTCAAGAAGAGATTCTTCGTTTGAGAGAAGAAAAGACTCAAGAAGCCAAGGAGAAAAGAATTAAGAAACTCGAAAAGGCTGAAAAGAAAAATGCTGAAACTTTAGCATTGCAATAAAAGATGGAACAATTGTCCATCAAAGAAAAGTCGTTCGAGAAGCTAGTTCTCTGTTCTACAATAGGGAACAAGTACTTCGACGCAGAAAAGTTTGCTTCTCCCGCAAGACTTGCTTTACCGGAAAAGTTCGTAGCTACAGACTTGCCAATATTTAAGGTGACCAATAATCCACAAAACCATTTAATGTGTTTTACTGGCACCATGGTATTAAAGGGATTTGATCCCAAGCTTTATGCTTTAACTTTCCCTTTATCTCTAGACCTAATCGCGAGAGAGTGGTACTATGGGCTAGATTCCAAATTCAAAACAACATGGGAAGATGTAGTTTCGGCTTTCATTACCAAATATGAGAGTAACGTAGAGTTCAAATCAACTCTACGTGAACTCGAAATGCTTAAGCAAGGCACGATGAAGGTTTCCTTGCTTTCTATGGTAGATGGCGAGAAAAGGCGGCTCACCTTGCCAAAAGGCGGCTCACCTTGCCAAAAGGCGGTTCAAGTTAGTACAAAAATTCATTGACAATTGACATGAAAAGTACAACAAGCATCTACGTTACCTTGGTTTAGCCACTTTTCAAAAGGTCTATTATGTGGCTACTAGGATTGAAGATGACCTTGCTAAAGAAAAAGCAAACAAACCTTATCATCATCAACCTAGGAATAATTACAACAAGGGGAATGATAATACCTCATCCTCAATTTATGTATTCGCGACCTCCACGCAATATAATAATACGAATCAATATAACAGTAATGATCCTCGGAGAAGATGGGCAAAAGAAAGTAAATTTGTACTATTTCCTGTGAGATACAAAGAATTATTAGAAAAATTGATTGAAAAAGGTCTACTTGCACTAACAGGGCCAACACCACCCACTCCAACTGAAAGAAGGTACACTCAATGGGATGGTAGTGCTTATTTTGCTTATCATAGAGGCGTTGGGCATGATATCAAACGTTGCTCTGTCCTAAAACACAAAGTACAAGATCTAGTAGACGATGGGAGAATTCCCACGCCTAAACCTAACAACAATGTATCCCCACTAGGGGAATTTCACATTGATGAGGATCATATGGGAAGTGATATGTTCAACCCTTTGGACTATATCACACTTATAGGGAAACCTATAACAACAACACTCATAGGGGCAACTAATGAAGTATGTGGATTATGGGACGACGACTTTCAAGACTTATATGTCTCTAAGTATGACGCCGTTCCACCTCCATGTTGTTTACAAAATGAGACAAATGGGGTGCTTGATTTGGATCATTTCTTAGGGAAGTCACAAGACTTATCAAATCTCTCCTTGGATGAACAATGATATCAAACACAACTCATGGAACATCTTGAAATGGAGGCACGTTCAAAGCCTCTAGAAGAAAGTTGGTTCTCGAGTCCTATAACTAACCCAAGTGAGATAGATCATCTAACTCGTTCTGGGCGAGTTTATCAAACACAACCAAATGGATCTTCGACCACACAAAATCAAACTCAAGGTCAAGTACAAACCCAATACCACCTCCACTTGAGGTGGAAGATCCATTGGTCAAACAACTTCGCCAATCCAAGGTGAATGTTTGCATTTTGGAACTCCTAAGTACTTCTAAAGAACATAGGAATTCTCTTATGAATGCTCTAACGGCTTTGTGTGTAAGTACAAATAAACCCCCCAGGATCTTGTAAGCTTGCTTACTAGCGAGAAATCCGACAAATCAATCATTTTCACTAATGATGATTTGCCTTCAAAAGACACTACCCACAACAATGCATTATAATTAACTGTGGGGTGCAAAGGATACAATATCCCTCTTACTTTAGTAGACAATGGGTCAGCTGCAAATGTGTGCCCATTGCGAGCAGCAAAATATCTAGGGCTTAATCCAGAAAAAGATTTTTAATCAATGACACAAAGCATTAGGGCCTATGACAACTCGAGGAGATCGGTGTGTGACAAGGGAATAAACGCGTCGTCAATTGTCTATCTCTAGATCAAATACAATTTATACAACCTAAACAAACCTAATATGAGTATAAGGCAAGCATAGGGGTCAAACCACAGAGAACGGATAAACACCACCAAATGTTATCGACAATTAAGCTAGTCGGGAATAGGAGATAAATAAACTAAAGTCTAAAGATGCTACAACAAGAAAAAAAAACATTAAGGGAAATGGTTTAGGTATAGCATTCACTTGAACATAAACAAAGGCATAGAAATTGAATTAATTATGAACTAAACATGCTTGAATATCGAAGTAAAGGGTCCAATCTAGCCGCCTTCCGGGGTCAATTGGCTTCTCCTAACATAGCCTCTATGTTTCCACATTAGAACCATATACTAGGAGGTACTATTAAATCCCAATCGATAGTAATGAACCTTAACTAAGTCAACTTCTGTTTCTTGTTAGCAAAGATTCACCTTTAATCAACTAACAATGTGCACTTGCAAGAAGATTAAAGAATATCAAGCATATAAAGAATTTAATCACAAATAAATCAATTCTAAACCCTAGAACATGCTCAAGATCCAACTACACCACAACCATCCCCTTAATGGGGAAATTACTCACTAATCATGCTAATAACAAGATTAATTAACAAATAATCAAGAATAAACATGATTAATAAGCAATACCAACAAATAAAACAATAATCAAAATAAAACAAATAAAAATAGAGGAGAGAGAGTTAGAGATTCTCATTGATTGAATGTGAAAATCTACAAACAAGATAATCAATCTTCTTCTTCAATATCCAAGCTCAACAATGGTGAAACCCTCACTTTCTCTCTCTAAACTATCCTAATCATAACCTAAACCTAGAGAGAAAAACTCTCCTAAAACTAATAAAGAAAATAGAATAGATAGTAATTGTATTCTTTCCTAATTACCCCAAAAATGGGTATAAATACTAAGCTAGGAAAAATAGAAAAAGAAAAGAAAAGAAAATAAATTAAATTAAAAAGGAAAAGTAAAATAAGAAAACTAATATATAAAAAAAAAGAAAGAAATAAGAAAAAGGGAAAAGAAAAAAAAAAGAAAAAGAAAATAAAAATAAAATAACCCCACAAATCCCCACCAAAAACAATCAGCCCCTATTTCCTCTTCTTCTTGGAAATTAGCTGCTTCAATATCATATTCACCATTCATCAAAATCCATCATCACCGCACATCATCATTACAAATCAAAAATCAACGGCCATCACCAAGCTTCAATCATTCGATCCTCACTAAATATCACGTGTGAAGCTCGTGAAGTGGTTCGATCGAACCGAGGGTAGGTGCGGCCGAACTATGGGCTGGTTCGATCGAACCATGGGTATGTTCGACCACACCTATTCAATTTAGACAACTTCAAAAGTTTATGACTGTTTTTGCTTTTCGATCGAACTCCTCAATGGTTTGCCCGAACCATGATAATTCGTAATTGCTCTGATTTTTGCCGCTTTATTGAAGGGTTGCAATTGGTGCGGTGATGATGGTGTGGGCTGGTGGTTTGTCGCAGCGGTGAGGGAGGTAATTTTGTCAGAGCTGCGGTGGTCAATTTGGGATTGTGGTGGCGAATTGATTGCGAGCTGCTCTGGTGTTGCTTTTGCTTTGGTGTTGCGAGTGGCTATGAGGAGCTGTTGTTGGTGTCAAAGGAAGGTGGTCAGGTGGTTTGATGGTTAAGGGGTGAATGTGGTGACTGATGGTGGTTTCGGTGTTGGGCGAATTGCAGGCTGCTAGGTGCGGTGGAGGTTGCTGTTGAATGCAGGTGAATTGGGGAAGGGGAGTAAGGAATTGAGTGGCTGTGGTTTGGTGGAATTTGTTGGTGGAGCTGGTGGTTGTTGGTGGAAGTGCGGCTACTGTTGCTGTTGCAGTTGGGGTTGCGGGTTAGTTTGGTTGGTTGAATGGTGGTCAGGGAGCAAGGGAAATGGGTGTGGTGGTCCTTGGTGTGCGCTGTTGCGGCTGCTGTGTGGTGGTGTTGGTGGCAGCAGCTGTGCGTGAAGGTGGAAGGAGGAGGTGTGAGTTGGGTGGCTGAAAGGTGTATTATGGTGGCAGCTCAATTGCGGCTGTGAGGGAGCAATTGAGTTGCGGGTTGGTGGTGGTTGATTGGACCTTGAACTCGAGCCTACACACAAACAAACCCGAGGATAAAAGTGTGAAATTGAGATAAATAAAATAAAATAAATAAAAAGGAGATAAATAAAATAAAATAGATAAAGAGAAGTAACACTAAACTAATAAAAATAAATAAAAGTAAAAATAGAAAAAGAGAAATAAAACTAAAACTAATAAAGACATAAAACTATACAAGTAAATAAAATAAACTTAAAACTAATTAAAAATATGAAAGTAACAAAGGAAAGGAACGAAATAAAATAAATCGAAAGCAAATAAAATACGAAAATAAACTAGAAACTAATTAAATAAAGAAATTAAATTAAAACACACTAAAACTAAGAAATAAACTAGAAACTTTATTAAAAGGGAAATAAGAGAATAAAAGGGAAAATAAGATAAAATAAACACGAAAATGACTCTAAAACTACTTCCTAAGAGTGACATAAATGTCACTCATCAGTGTGTGGAACTGTTAAGCTACCAATTACCACAGGCCCAATTCAAAAGATGGTTGAAATTTCATGTCATGGACATTAAACACACATACAACCTTCTACTTGGACGTCCTTGGATACACGAGCTTGGTGCAATACCATCCTCACTTCATCAAATGATTAGGTTGAACTATCAAGGGCTTCCAATGACTATACATGTTTCTCCTCTCAAAATAGCTATAAATGACCAATAACTTCTAGAAAAAAACCATGATAATGATGAAGAGGACATGTGGGGATTTTCCGCAGAGCCAATCTGCACAATTCAAATGGAAGAAAGCCTTGAAGAACCATTCAAGCTTGAATAATACTCCACTTGGATAGTAAACAACATCTTGTTTAAGAGTAGTTACTTTCCTGGTATTATGCCTTTGGGAATAAGAATGAAGAAATCTCTTTTACTTCCTATCCCAAAGAAAAGTTTCTCTTTTGGATTGGGATACAAACCAACCAAAGCTTTTGACCCAACCTCGTTGATCACCCAACCAATCTTGAAATCGTTTAATCAAAACACCCAACCCTAGGGTGCTATGATAGGCAAGCATTCAATTTACTATTTGGACTAGAGAAAAACCATGTTGCTACCATGACTAATCAGAATGAATGCCATCCAAGATGAAGCTTTTGACCCAACCTCATTGATCACCCCTTCTAATTAAACCTTCAATCATGGATGGAGGAAATCTTTTAAGTGGACCAATCATAAAGGTGATAAGCTAGAAATCGTCATAGGCAAGGGGAAGATGTTTGAAGAATCAGATGACAAGTTTACCTTAGACTTTAAGGAAGCTGAAAATTTGAGCCTTGTGGCCATTACCGAATCATTATTTTCTAGTTCTAAGGATGAAGATCCCAAAAAGGATTCTTCTCTTGATGTACTCTCTTTTGAATTCAATAATATGAGCTCTATTTCCGAGTATATGCCTTCTCTTGAATCTTATTAATGCTATAACAATCAATCTAATGACGATGAAAATATTAATAAATTGGTTGAATAAATGAATGAACGAGAACAAAAGAACCCTATAATTAAAGAAACCAAAACAATCAATATAGGAACCAATGAAAACAAAAGGGAAGTAAAAATTAGCTACTTTACATCCGGAAGAGCGATCGATCCCCATATCGACTCTCAAAGAATTCTAAGACTATAGACATCCAAATGTGTCTCCCCAAAACCAAACCCAGTGATGAATACCTTTCACATCATTTGATTATTGAACAAAGTGAAAGTGTGAAAAGTCTAGTGATGAGGATGTTTTTATTAAAATATTTCTCTTTCTGTTTTCAAAAATATTTCTTCTTACTCTGTTTATGAAAATTGGCTACTTTACATTCGGAAGAGCGATCGATCCTCATATCGACTCTCAAAGAATTCTAAGACTATAGACACCTAAATGTGTCTCCCCAAAACCAAACCCAGTGATGAATACCTTTCACGTCATTTGATTATTGAACAAAGTGAAAGTGTGAAAAGTCTAGTGATGAGGATGTTTTTATTAAAATATTTCTTTTCTTACTATGTTTATGAAAATATCCAGTCCAATTTGGTTTGTTCTGTTGGGGTTTGGTGAGTCCGACTCACCGCGGAAACAAACCTAATAACAAGACCGCACTCGCAATAAATAAAACCATAAACATAATTAAATTAATCACAAGATTAAGATAAAATGATTACCTTTGGAGCGTGCTTCGCCCAACCAGAAAGGGCTCTTACTTCGAAAGCAAGCCTCGAAATTACGACGGCCTCCAACGATAGTCCACTCACAACTCGACCACCGAAAATGGCCCAATGCCTTAGGGTTAGCAAGGCCCGACCAAAACCCGAGTAATTAATGAGTTTAAAGGTTTTCACAATGGTGATGCCTGTTTCAACTCTTACTCAACTACTTTTCCCAATGCCCCAACTTGGGTATTTATAGGGAAATGCATGAGTGTGAAAAGCTCACCCATCAATGTGGGAGAATTTGATTTTCCCATTTATTTTAAATCTAAAATAAAATTATTAATCAAACTAGTAATAAATCAACAAGTGGCAAGCATACAAGGAGGAGTAGGTGAGGACCACTTGGAGTAGGGGGGGACCAAACTTGCCCTCCACTCATTCTCCCATAACCGGCCACCTCCCTTTCTTCTCCTCCATTTGAGTTGCGCCACATGGCAGCTCACTTGGGCACCCATGGTTGCCTTGTGGGCTGCCATGGGGTGGTTGTGAAGCTTCGACCCACGTCACTTGCGCCCAAAAGCGTGGGCTGCTAGCTGCTATGGCCTAGCAAGCCACGCACCAAGTGTGCGGGCTACTAGCTGCCACATGATAGCATTGCCACGCACACTTGGTGCGGGTTGCTAGCTTTTTTCGGCCCCCAACTAGCACTCAGTTTTACCTATGCTAGGGGTATTTCGGTCATTGTTGATTTATTATTATTTTTCACGTCTCGTATTTTACTATTTTCGACTCGACTTTCGACGCTCGGTTTCGATGCTCCAAGCTCGAATTTCCGATGTCTAAATATTAATTACTAAGTCGACTTACTAATTAATTCCTAAATAACTCGTCGCTTCGATTCGTTAGTTGCTTGGGTGTGACCCGAAGGCTTCAGTCAAGATTAAGCTGTAATATTAATTATGTATTAATATTACTGATCGGAAGCGGCCTTCACCCAAGCATTCCGATCACTTGATCTTACTAAATATATTAGCTTTCTAATAATTCTGAACGCACTAACGGAATAGTACACTTGTTTGAAGGACACCATTCCTTTCCATCTCCCACTTGTCCTTCCGGACAAGTGTGCGTTTAGTGTACAACCTTTTTCCTATGTCGCTTAATGTCTCTTCATGAACTATAAGGTAAGATTATTTTGTCATCCTTATTACGTCTAGAAGTGTTTCTTGATTTCGAGTCCGACTGTCAATAAACAGATGATTTCTAAAATCCATCCGAGCACGGCCATGCATTTTCACATTCTCGCTCTACGAGAGTCCTTGTATACAACAAAGACATCTTCCCTATTTTAGGTGGAAATTCCCAGTCTTGTAATGTATCTCCTCTTACTGAGAGGACCTAGCCGCCCGAGTGTTGCCATTATAGTCCCCTATTACAGCAGACGTTTGACAACATCAAAGCGGACTAGTACTTAAACAAGAGAACTCACAATATTCATGGTCGAGGAAATAGGTTTCGATAGCCATAATGAGAAGTATACTTATGAAGATTTTTAATCTCTTAAAGTATTCTCATAGGTCGATCCAACATGGTTCTAAACCAATAACTGTGCAAATGATTTATGACAATCATGTCCTCGTAGCACAAGAAACGGTGCTATAAATCAGACTACACACTAATCTAAATTGGTCATTAACCGTCCACCGTTTAAATTACCTTGATTAGGGATAATTTTCGATTATAATATTCAATGTTCACTTAATAGGTGTTTCCTTACCAAGACTGGTCTTGATACCCTATTTTGAATATTCTCAGAATCTAATGGACTCATTATTTAATCCTAAACCAAAATTAAATAGCAAACGGAGTGATAAAATATTGCATGAAAATTTTATTACTTTAAAACTTGAATAGTTTTTCTTAGTGTCTTAAATTAAATGTTCAAAATTAACTAAAACACTAAACAAGGAAATCAAAGCCAGTCTCCTACATGCTTGATTCCCATTGCCTCAACGTGATTTTTGTGCTTCACTTGAGGCAAAGGTTTAGTAAGTGGATCGGCTACATTGTCATCCGTTCCAACTTTGTAAATTCTGATTTCACCTTCTGATTTCCATTCTCGAATCACGTGAAACCGTCGTTTGACATGTTTGACCTTCTGATGTTCCCTTGGCTCTTTGGCCTGAGCAATAGCTCCATTGTTGTCACAATAGAGAGCTATTAGACCCTTTATGGAGGGTACAACATCAAGTTCACCAACGAACTTTCGAATCCAAACAGCCTCCTTAGCTGCTTTAGCAGCTGCTAAGTATTCGGCTTTAGTTGTAGAATCTGCAGTTGTACTCTGCTTGGCACTCTTCCAACTAAGTGCTCCTCCATTTAGACAAAACACATATCCAGATTGCGATTTGAAATCGTCTCTGTCTGCTTGGAAGCTTGCGTTGGTATAACCTTCCACAACTAATTCCTCTGAACCACCATACACCAGGAATTTATCCTTGTTCCTTTTTAGGTACTTTAGGATATTCTTGGCCGCAATCCAATGGGCCTTTCCTGGATCTAATTTGTAATAGTTCGTAGCACTCAAGGCATACGATACATCTAGCCTAGTACATATCATGGCATACATGATCGATCCAATAAGCGAAGCATATGGAATCTGATTCATTCTTACCCGCTCACTAGGTGTCTGTGGACACTGATTCTTGCTTAGGGTTATGCCATGTGACATTGGCAGGTGACCTCTCTTGGCCTCCTCCATGCCAAATCGAACAAGTACCTTATCAATATAAGTACTTTGACTCAATCTAATCATCCTTTTTGATCTATCCCTATAGATCTTGATGCCTAGTATGTACTGAGCCTCTCCTAAGTCTTTAACTGAGAAGCACTTTCCAAGCCAGGCCTTTACAGACTCTAACAACGGAATGCTGTTTCCAATGAGCAATATGTCATCGACATATAAGACTAGGAAGGCGATGTCACTCCCACTGACCTTCTTGTAAACACAAGATTCAACTGGATTCTTGATAAAACCAAACTTACTGATGGCTTCATTGAATTGTAGATTCCAACTTCTGCTTGCAGTCCATAAATGGACTTCTTAAGCTTACAAACCTTCCCAGTATTGTTTTGGTCAACAAAACCTTCAGGCTGTGTCATATACACAGTTTCTTCCAAAATACCATTAATGAAGGCGGGTTTGACGTCTACCTGCCATATTTCATAATTGTAATATGCAGCAATCGCTAGGAGGATACGAACGGATTTCAGCATTGCGACTGGTGAAAAGGTTTCATCGTAATCAATACCATGAACTTGTCTGTAACCTTTTGCCACAAATCTAGCTTTGTAAATGAATACATTTCCATCTTTGTCGGTTTTCAACTTAAAAATCCACTTACATCTGATAGGTGTATAACCTTTGGGTAAGTCAACCAAGTCCCAAACTTGATTTTCAAACATGGAATCCATTTCAGATCTCATGGCCTCTTTCCATTTAGCAGAGTCGGTGCTTGCCATCGCTTCCTTGTAGGTTGCTGGTTCATCTCCATCCATAATCATGATGTCCTGATTCTCGGTTAATACTCAACCAAGATATCAATCAGGTTGAGATCTCGGCCTCTGAGACACACGTAGGGTAATGGATTAAGCATTTGCATTGTTGGTTTGACTTTGCACATTTTGATCAATTTGACCTGCGTCAACAAATGCTGTTTGAGCACTTTTACTGTCATTCTGATTTTGTTGCTCATCCTCACGAACTTTGTCGAGTTCGATTTTCCTCCCACTTGTCATTTTGGAAAGGTGTTCCTTCTCCAAAAAGACACCATCGCGAGCAACATACACTTTGTTCTCCGATTTGTTGTAGAAGTAATACCCTTTGGTTTCTTTTGGGTAGCCCACAAAGTAAACCTTGTCAGATTTGGGATGAAGTTTGTCAGAAATCAATTTCTTGACATATGCTTCGTATCCCCATATCTTTAGAAAAGACAACCTAGGAGGTTTCTTCGTCCATAATTCATATGGAGTCTTTTTTGTAGCTTTTGACAGTGCACGGTTCAGTGTTAGTGCCGCAGTTAGAAGTGTGTGTCCCCAGAAAGAGATAGGAAGATCACAAGACCCATTGTTGATCGTACAATGTCTAACAAGGTCCGATTTCTCCTTTTGGATATTCCGTTCCATTGTGGAGTTCCTGAAGGTGTCAATTATGAAAGTATACCTTTTTCTTTCAGATGGTCATCGAATTCTTGGCTCAAGTATTCACCACCTAAATCCGATCGAAGGGCTTTGATTTTCTTGCGAAGCTGATTTTCAACTTCACTCTGAAATTCTTTGCACTTTTCAAACGATTCAGATTTATGCAACATTAGGTAGACATAACCATATCTAGTATAGTCATCTGTGAAGGTGATAAAATATCGGTGTCCATTTCTTGTGGTGGAGCTCATTGGTCCACGTACATTGGAGTGTATTAGACCTAATAAGTCTCTTTCCCTTTCTCCCAACTTGGAGAATGGCTGATTAATCATCTTGCCTAATAATCATCCCTCGCAATTCTCAAAAGATTCTAAATCGAAAGAGTCAAGAATGCCTTCTTGAAGAAGTTTCTTGATGCGTTTGATGTTATTGTGGCCAAGACGACAATGCCACAAGTAAGTTTGATTTGACTCCATGGTCTTAGATCTTTTGGTAGTATTATTCACATTATAAAATTATTTGTCTAAATAAAGCACATAAAGACCATTTTCAGAATGTGCAATACCATATAAAACATTATCGAGATAAAACGAACATTCATTGTCCATTACTCGAAATTCAAAACCCTTGGCGTCTAACGCCGAAATTGAAAAGATGTTTTTTGTAATGTTAGGAACATAATAAACATTATCTAATTCCAAAACTAGCATGGTGGGAAAAGACAAACTGAGAGTTCCTACGGATACGACACCAATTCTGGCTCCATTGCCGACCCGGAGTTCAACCTCTCCCTTCTCTAGCCTTATAACGTTCCTTAGTTCCTGAGAATTGGAACAAAGGTGTGAGCCACATCCGGTATCTTATACCCATGATGCTAAGCTAGTGAAGTTAAAGTCTATAACGAATATACCTGATTAAGAAGTAAGGGTTCTGTTCTTCTTATCTTCCTTGAACTTGAGGCAATCTCTCTTCCAATGTCCCTTCTTCTTACAGTAAAAACATTCGGAATCAGATTTAGAAGACGCTACCATCTTTTCTTTGTTATCCTTGGTAGCTTTTGACTTAGGAGGAAAGGTTTTCTTATTACCCTTCCCCTTAAAGCCTTTCTTCTTCTTGCCCGAGAATTTGAACGTCTTGCCCTTTATAATCATGAGCATATCATGATTCCCCTCATCCTTGAGCGTTTGCTCTGCTTGCTTCAACATACCATGAAGCTCGGTGAGGGTTTTCTCCATGCTGTGCATGTTATAGTTCATCTTGAACTGATCATAGCCTTTGTACAGCAAGTGGAGAATGATGTCAATTGCCATCTCGGTTGAATACCCCGCATCAAGCCTTCCCATGTTCTCAAACAACCCTATCATTTTGAGTACATGTGGGCTGACTGGCACTCCTTTCTTGAGCTTGCTCTCAAGGATCTGCCTGTGGGGTTTCAAACCTTTCAGTTCGGGCCTGTTCTTGTAACATATTCTGCAGTTCAGAAATGATCTCAAAAGATGTCTCCTTTTCAAAGACAGTCTTTTGAAGCTCGGGAGACATTGTGGCCAACATGATGCATTTGACATCTCGATTGGCACTTTGCCATCAATTTAGGGCAGCCTGAGTCACCTCCTCATTGGGAGCCTCGGGCGTTTCCTCATCAAGGACATATTACTTTTGCTCTTGCATGAGAACAATTCGCAAGTTCCTTTGCCAATCAAGAAAATTTGGTCTACTCAACTTCTCCTTGTCGTGAATTGAGCGTAACGAGAATTGGTTGTTTGAGTTATTTGAAGACATGATTCTACAATTGAAAGAATTTGAAATGAAAAACCATTCATAATACTTAAATAAGATTGAATTCATGCATTTTAATCAAACTTATTTAAAACGTCTTATTCACACATTTAAAAGTTGTCTCCATTTTGGGTGAGAATAAGTCGATTCCAAGATCTAAAGAAACAAAGAGTGGTTAAGCATGCTTTGGCCTGTCTTAACACTCAATCTCCTAAGGTAAGCAATGCTTTTGCTAATGGCTCCAAGCCACTCTTGGTTGAATAAATCGTCGCATCTAATGCTCTCTCAACAATTTATTCACTTTGCCACGACATGTTAGGACTCCATCACTCATATCGTTGAGTACAACCAAAACCAACTTGCATACCCGGTATGCCTTACGTTCCTTGGAGAAGTAGTGGTGCCTCGCTTTGGCGTAGCCCACCACTACCCTCGTTCGGTTGGTAAGTGTTGTTTTGGAATGACAAGTTTTACTCAATATTTAGGGACCTAGGGTTTCTATGTTGGTTGATTTAAGTGAACTTAATTAATCATCACAACATTCGAAATCCTAAACATGCATCTAACATATAATTCATATACATAAACATATATATATCGAAAAACATAAAGAGAGATGCATTTGGCAACTAGCATGACCCCTTGAGATCTTCAAATCTTCAAAAGGTCTTTATTTGCAACTTCATGGCTTCGTCTTCCAAGACTTGACCAAAATAAATTCAACTACTAGTATCTACGATTAGGACTAATCTAAATATTAAGGTATAAAAATACTCAACGGTTCGCAGACCGTATTTAGATTTACAAAAATAGATCACAGATCACAGTCCATATTTTCTATCCTAATCGGGCACCACTAGTTGCCATTTCATAAAACCTGTGAGAGAATATACATTCCATTCACCCATTTACTATCTGTGAATGGCCCATGCATTTTACAACGATAAACAAGTAACAATGCATAAACACGCAAGAACTAGTAACTAATCTAGGTGGTTAATCCAATTAACACGCCTAATTAAAAATAGTCAAAGTTGTTTTAATCGGTTATGAAAATAATAAATGAAGCTCCCACTAAATTCCGCATCCAACTTAATTAATCCAATTAATTAAGTCGGTAAACCCAAATATTTGCCAAAATTAAATTTTGCAAATGTTGCTAAAAAAACGGAGGGCTAGCCTCCAAATTTCAATTAAATAAACAAAATAATTAAAATAATTAAAACGACAATTTAAGCAAAAATTACATAGTCCAAAATGTCTAAGTGCCTAGCACTAAGACTTGGAGTGCTCACACCCAGCACAACCGTTTGATGCTCAATGAACGTGGGAGTGGGCCTGATGTTGCTAAGCGTTACACCACCCACATCAGCGAACTTTCACGCATAAATAACGTGGCCCTTGATGGCCATGTTGTACGAGCTCATTGCACTACGTTGCTACGCAAGCAACGTCTACGCATATTACCCATATTATGCAATTCAATAATAAACTCTTAAAATAATATTGCCTTAAAACCCGGGGTTAAAGTGCTAATTATGTGATTGTGCGCATCATGCCACAAGCACGTAACACATCCAATCACACTCCTCGCAACACCAAGCATGCACACGGGCTGCTTGTGCTCGCACCAGCCACGACCAGCCTAGCGTAGCAGCATCAGCCTTCCCTTGCACACACGCACGCACGCATAGGATGGCTGCCTATGCGCACATCACTACGCACACACGCACGAGGCGCCGAGCAGCCTCGACAGCCTCACGTGGGCTGCGTGAGTAGCCCCGCTAGCCGAGAGCTAGCTCGAGGCTCTTAAGCCTCGACTTGTGTGCTTATTCCTCGGAAAAATTTCCGATTTTGTGTGTGACAATATTAATCAATTCTAAATTAATATTAGAATTAATTTTGAGGAAAAATAAAATTAATAACAAGTCCAACTTGAATAAATTCGTCCAATTGCAAATAACCAAAATTATTTCCAAGAACCATTCTTTAATAAAATTGGTTTAAACTTGGTGTAACAAAATAAATAAGGGCAATTCTCATTATTAATTTAATCAATTTAAATTAATCTTGAGATTTTGACAAAATAAAAGGGAGTTGGAAAAATGAACATAAGTTCAATAAAAACTCCAACTTTAATACTTGTGAATCCTTGAAAAATTACATCTTCTAATATGAAGATAAACAAATTTCTATCACAAGTTTTAAACTTTATGATTCCAATCAACTAAAATGATTAAATCAACAAAGTTTAACCAAAAAACATGGAATTTAGTAACTCAAAGTTTCAATCACTTAACATAATTAAAGATTGAATCTTTAGTACTTAGAAGCATCAAAGAACAACAATTTCACACTTAATGCAATTTATTTGCAATTATGTGAAAAATAAAACCAAGCTTTCAAACATAAATTACCACCAAGTAATTATGCCTAAAGAGGTTTAAAATTGCATATAAGTTAAGGAAAGAACCAAATACATAACCACCATAAATATGCAATGAATTTTCAAGGTTAGAAAGACTTAAATTTTTCGTCAAAATGAAAAATCCCTCGAAAAGCGCATTTCCGGTCGTTTTTTTGGCTGAAAACCGAGTCCTTGAAGGGTAAAACCATTTCCAGAACGCCTTTTTCACCCAAAATTCACTATTTTTGGGTCAAAATCTGGGTTCGGGAGCTGAAGACATCTCTATTACGAGGTTAAAATAGATAAAACGAGCTACTAATCTAATTAGCAACTTAATACAAGAAAAATTAAGCCATAAAAACACCTTGAAAAAATATTATGATTTTAAAAATAAACGAGCGAGGCTCCGATACCGCTCTTGGGGTTTAGTGAGTCCGACTCACCGCGAAAACAAACCCAGAAACAAGACCGCACTCGCAATAAATAAAACCATAAACATAATTAAATTAATCACAAGATTAAGATAAAACGATTACCTTTGGAGCGTTCTTCGCCCAACCGGAAGGGGCTCTTACTTCGAAAGCAAGCCTCGAAATTACGACGACCTCCAACGATAGTCCACCCACAACTCGACCTGTCGCGATGGGTCAGGACTCTTTGTTATGAACCCATTGGGAGATGTCAAGTCATGTATGCCAGTCGTTATGAACTTGACATCTTAAGACTGACCTACTTGAAATTCCAATATGAGATTGACTTCATGACATACTCATTATATATGTGCCATGTCAAACAGTACACCCTTTTTTTTTTGTTGCTTGCTTTGCTTTGTTGTTCACAGTTTATACTCTTGTGGGCCAGGAGTTTTTTTTTGTTTTGCCGTACACAGTTTATACTCTTGCGGGCCAGGAGTTTTTTTTATTTTGCCGTACACAGTTTATACTCTTGCGGGCCAGGAGTAAGTTTTTTTTATGTGTCGTACACTGTTTATACTCTTGCGGGCCTGCAGTAGAGATTTTTTTTTATGTGCTGCACTTGATTTTTTTTGTCAAGCTGCCTACGTACTTGCTAAATAAACAGGTTATCTTGCAAAGATCAAGCCAACGTAGTTCAAACAATGCATTTTTATTTTGGTAAGCAGTTTATCCTCTTACTTAGGAGTTTACAAGGTTTTCACTTCATGAATAGTAGCGCTTTAAAAACTTGCCATTAATTGGACCTACGCGCAATCCCTCAGCATCCACAATTTTGTATGCTCCATTAGTGTAGACTTCTCGTATCACATAAGGACCATCCCATTTTGATGTGAACTTATTTCCAGTTTTGCGCGCAGTAATAATAGGCCTTCTCACTGCCAGGACCATGTCTCCCACTTGAAAAGAACGAGGTCAAACCTTTTTGTTGAATGCGCGTGTCATGCGAGCTTGATAGCATTGCAATTTTTGTTGAGCTTGTAATCTTTTCTTATCAAGTGCTTCAAGCTCAGCTAATCGAAGCTTGTCATTTTCATCACTAGTTAAAACCCTCTTGAATGGCAATTCTTAGTAATGGAATTTGAACTTCTAAGGGCAGGATATCCTCAACACCATACACCAACGAGTATGGGGTAGATTGTGTTGCATTCTTGTATGTCGTCCTGTATGCCCAAAGTGCTTCCCCTATCTTTTCATGCCAGTTACGCTTAGACTTTGCAACGACCTTGCTTAGCAAATTACAAAGCGTTTTGTTAAATGTTTCAACTAGACCATTTGCAGGAGCATTGTACATGGATGACTTATGTTACGTGAACTTGAACTTTTGGCAAAGGCTATTCATCAAGTTGTCGACGAATGGCTTTCCATTGTCAGTAACGATTCTTTGAGTTATTCCATACCTGTAAATGATATGGGTGCGAATGAAATCGACAACATTTTCTTTTTTCACCTCACGAAGGGGAATAGCTTTAGCCCACTTAGAAAAGTAATCAGTGGCAGCCAGTATATAAGCGTGACCACCAGATGACTTTGGTGTGATCGGACCAATCACGATAAGACCCCATCCTTCGAATGGCCATGATGTCACAATTGGATGTAGTGGTTCTGGAGGTTGGTGAATGAAGTTTGCATGAAATTGACATGCTTCACACTTTTTAAAAAACTCCATGCAATTTTGAACCATTGTGGGCCAATAATACCCCGCCCTATTGATACGATCATGAAGCTTAGGACTAGATTAATGAGCTCCACAAATCCCTGAATGAAATTCCTCTATTGTTTTGGTTGCCTCTTCATCTTCTAGACATCTCAACCATATCTTGTCAAAAGATCGTCTATAAAGAGTCCCTTTGAAGAGAATAAAACGAGAGGATTGACGACGGATTTTTGTTCGATGTCTTGGATCATTAGGCAGCTTTTGGTGATCCAAATAGTCGATGATTGGTTGACGCCAATCTTCTTTTTCAATTTGGCAGACAGTGATCATGTCAACCTCCTCGACCTCGTCATCTTCAACTTCATATTCTTCAGGTGCAACTACCCAACGATTGTAAACAGGCACATACATAGTTTCCTCTGCCCCCAGTGCCAAAGTGGCTGCAAGACCGGCAAGCGTGTCAGCCATCTTGTTGGCACTCCTTGGAACATGGCTTAGCTTGAAAATGTCAAACTTGTCAAGCAATCCTGATGCATGTTTGTGATAAGGAATTAAATCCTCTTTCTTGACTTCATATTCGCCTAAAATTTGACTTATAACGAGTTGCGAATCTCCATAAACATCAAGATCTTGAATTCCCATTTCAACCGCCGTTTGAAGACCCATAATAAGAGCTTGGTACTCAGCCATGTTGTTTGAGCACAACTGAGTTAACACAAATGAGTAAGGTAAAATGTGCTTTTCTAGCGACACAAAGACTACCCCTGCTCCTGCGCCATCTTGACGAGCAGCTCCGTCAAAATACATTTCCCATGGTGGTAGTATTTCGATGTTAAACACATCTTCTCCAGTCAAATCAACGGACATCTCCCATTCAGGTGGTACTGGGTGGTCGGCAAAGAAGTCAGCGATGCCTTGTCCTTTGACAGACTTTTGTGGTACGAACACTATATTGTACTGTTTGATGTGTACAACCCATTTAGCTAGTCTTCCTGACAACACCGGTCTTGAGAGGATGTACTGGATTGGGTCGGCTTTTGAGACGACATGGACTGTATGAGCTTGCATGTATTGCTTCAACTTTTGAATGGCAAAAATTAACGCAAGACAAATTTTTTCAATTGGTGAATAATTCAGCTCAGCACCCACCAACGTTCGACTCAAGTAATAAAGAGCTATCTCTTTGCGATCTTCAATTTCTTGAGCACACATTGCCCCCAATGATCTTTCTTGAGCAGCAATGTAAAGGATTAGAGGTTTTCCTTTAACTGATGCCCCCAAAACCGGCGGAGAGGACAAATACTTCTTTATATTGTCGAACGCTTTTTGACATGACTCATCCCATTTGAATGGAGCATCATTTTTCATGATATGACTAAATGGTTGACATCTCCCATTAAGATTGGATATGAACCTCCGAGTATATGCAAGGCGCCCTTGGAGACTGCGAAGTTCTTTGAGATTTCGTGGTACAGGCATTTCTTGAATTGCCTTAATTTTGGTTTGGTCAATTTCAATTCCCCTATGTTTTACAATGAAACCTAAAAATTTTCCTGAGGTAACACCGAACTCACATTTGAGAGGATTCATTTTCAAATGACATTTGCGTAGTATTTCAAAGATTTTGCGAAGGTCACCTAGGTGATCCTCCCTCTTTTTATACTTAACCATTAAATCATCCACATAGCACTCCACAATTTTGTGCATCATATCTTCGAAGATCTTTTTCATTGCACGTTGATACTTAACCCCATCATTTTTAAGCCGAATGGCATAACTCTATAGCAAAATATCCCTTTTGGGGTGCGAAATGTCATGGCTTCTTGATCTTCAGGCGCCATGTGAATTTGATTTTATTCGGCTGTGCAATCCATGAATGACAATGCCTCATGTCTAATGGTGGCATCGATCATAATTTCTGTGATTGGAAGTGGGAAGTCGTCCTTCGGACATGCTTCATTCAAATTGCAGAAGTCTACACAAACTCGCAGTTTCCCATTTTTCTTCCTCACAGGGACAATGTTTGTTATCCATGTAGGGTATTTGACTTCACGAATGAACCCTGCATCAATAAGTTTGTTCACCTCAGATTCAATTTCCGAGATCAACTCTGGCCTGAATCGCCTTTGTGATTGCTTCTTTGGACTCACACCCTTTTTTTATTGCCAATCGATAGACGACGTCTTTTGGGTTGAGACCTGGCATTTCTTTTTAACTCCATGCAAAGACATCTTTGTACTCGGAGAGTAATTTGAAGTACTCTTGTTCTTCCGCTTGGGTAAGAAGAGCACTAATGTATATAGGGCGTGGGTCTTCAAGAGTGCCAAGGTTTAACTCTTTTAACTCATCTACTGTTGCTTGCCCCCCGTCTTCAAGTGTCTTGGGAGCGTCATCAGTTTCTATTTCATCGTCGGGATTCGACACCTCTTTAGCCGTCACATGGTTTGTAGAAACAATCTCCTTATGTTCCTCTATAGCATGGTTTGACGAATAATTTTGGTTAGTGAAAACCACAGTGCGAACTCTTGCCTTTAAAGGTTGTTTCTCAATGATATTTATGTCTTGCGTTCTCTTCATACAAGAGGGAACAACACTTTTCGGCTCATCATTTTTCATGAAATTGTCTTCCCTTTTCTTTATGCGACTAAAAGCTGATTGTCTTTGTTCTTTGCTAGAGGCATTTGTCATCCTTACGCGGTTAAAGACAGATGTTTTTCGTCTTAAGGGTTGCAAACTTGAAGTTTCTTTTACCCTATGGTCATATTCTCCAAGCCTATCGAACACTGAGACATGATTCCTCGTAGTAGATGGTTGAAGTCGATCAAATACAGAAGTTCTGGGTATTGGAACATCGCGATCACCTTCCTTGAGTTCCTCGGCAGTAATGTACTGTGAGGAAAAAACGTCTACTTTACACCATACACCAATTTTGATTGGTTTGGGGCGCTGAAACCCTAGGCCTGCTATAGATTCTTGATAACTAGAGCCATAGTCAAGCAGTTTCTTCTGAGTATCATTAAGTCCGTTAGGTTTAATGTCTATGACCTTACCCATGGATTTTGGGTTTTCAAAGTCATATCCTGTCTTTGACAATAGCTTGTATGCATTTAGGCCGAACTTTGCTTTGTTAAGCTCTTTTGCCTTAGATGACTCTGTTGATAACTTAGAAATTTGGCTTTGCGCGCCTTTACCTAATGGTACAGTTGTTTTACTGTTCAAGTTTTTGAGAGTAGTGTCATCAATTGTCTTTGTTACCTTAGCATCAAGGTTAACCTCTCGACACACAAAAGGTGATTCTCCCTCCTTGCGACGTGATTTTGGGATGTATCGCAAAATAGGAGTTGACAACTTTGGCTTTTCTTATATGACGAGCTAAGAGACACTCTTTTTGTCCATTTCTACCTTTTGTTGAGACTTCTCCTCAACAAGAGATGTCTTTTTGTCATTTGAAACCAAAGCAGTGCTCTCCTTAACTTCTCTTTTTCCTGTTGAAAGGACTTGGGAAGGTAGTATCTCACTTGACGCCTCTTCTTCTTCAAAAAAACTTGGCGTCAGCAAAGTAAGAGTTTGATTTGCTAAAGGGTTTGACATCCCCATTTATCTTCTTTTTGCCCCCACAATAGTACTTAAGACATTGATGAAGGGTCGTTGCTACCACACCATTCTCATGCAACCAAGGGTATCCTAGCAGCATTTTGTATGATGTCTTTGTGTCAATCACATGAAAGAGAGTTGATGACGCTAACTCTCCCATTGTGAGTTCCAGGCGTATTATGCCTATTGCACGCTGACTGTCAAGGTTAAATCCTTGGATCACTATGCGACAGTTAGAGAGTTCATCCATCTTGATTCCTAACTCTATCATAGTGGATTTTGGCATGATGTTGACAGCAGATCCACCATCAACTAAAATGCGACTCACTTTTTGTTCACTGATGTACCCAAACACAAATAAGGGTCTGTTGTGGGGTTTTAACCCCATCAACAAATCATCATCTGTGAATGCCAAGGTTGTGTTGCACGACACACATTTTGTGACATCTTCCGCAGGTTCTCTCGCATTTTTCACCTTATTGGCATACAACTCTGGGTGTTGAAGTGCAAGAGATAACTATTGACATATTTCTTTAGGCAAATGAAATATTTGCCTCCATCCCATGCGTGAACGAAGAGCATCCAAGACAGTAGATATTTTTGTGTTTACTACCACCTCGGATTGTTGTACAACTGATTTTGTTGATATTTCATTATCAACTTGTTCCTCCTCACTTTCCACAAAGGAAACCATATTCGCCGTAACCACAGTAAATTAGTCTTTCGAGAAATATTCCTCCAAAGTTACAGGAGACAACAGCTCTTGCTCAAGTAAATCAATAGGGAGGACCTTTTTTTTGTTGGCCTTTTTTGCTTTCTTTTTACCCTTTGAATGCTTGGATTTCCTCTTCTTTTGTTGCTTTCTTTTGCGATGCAAAGGTTGTGGTTTAGGATTATGCACTTGTTTCCTTGGCCTTTGACAAGGGAATAAACGCATCGTCAATTGTCTATCCCTAGATCAAATACAATTTATACAACCTAAACAAACCTAATACGAGTATAAGGCAAGAATAGGGGTCGAACCACAGAGAACGGATAAACACCACCAAATGTTATCGACAATTAAGCTAGTCCGGAATAGGAGATAAATAAACTAATGTCTAAAGATGCTAAAACAAGAAATAAAACACTAAGGGAAATGTTTTAGGTATAGCATTCACTTGAACATAAACAAAGGCATAGAAATTGAATTAATTATGAACTAAACATGCTCGAATATCGAAATAAAGGATCCAATCTAGCCGCCTTCCGGGGTCAATTGGCTTCTCCTAACATAGCCTCTATGTTTCCACATTAGAACCATATACTGGGAGGTACTATTAAATAACAATCGATAGTAATGAAGCTTTTACGAAGTCAACTTCCGTTCTTTGTTAGCAAAGATTCACCTTTAATCAACCAACAATGTGCACTTGCAAGAAGATTAAAGAATATCAAGCATATAAAGACTTTAATCACACATAAATCAATTCTAAACCCTAGAACATGCTTAAGATCCAACTACACCACAACCATCCCCTTAATGGGGGAATTACTCACTAATCATGCTAATAACAAGATTAATTAACAAACAATCAAGAATAAACATGATTAACAAGCAATAACAACAACTAAAAGAATAATCAAAATAAAGCAAATAAAAATAGAGGAGAGAGAGTTAAAGATTCTCATTGATTGAATGTGAAAATCTACAAGCAAGATGAGCAATCTTCCTCTTCAATATCCAAGCTCAACAATGGTGAAACCCTTACTTTCTCTCTCTAAACTACTCTAATCCTAACCTAAACCTAGAGAGAGAAGCTCTCAAAAAACTAATTAGAGAATAGAATAGATGGATGAAAAGTTGAGAGAGTATTAACCCCCCAAAAATAGGGTATTTATAATACAAGGCTTAAAATAAAATAAAAGAAATAAAAAGAAAATAAAACTAATTAAAATAACTAAAATAACAAAACTAAAAATAAAAGGGAAAAAGAACCAAAAATCCCCAAATTCCCTCAAACCCACCGATTCCATCAGACTGAAAATCCCCTTCCCTCAAATAGCTTGGCTGCTCTGAATTATCATCTTCACCATTCACGCATGAGCCTTCAAGCCATCACCATCGATCACCTTCATTCTTGGCCGTCAAAATTCAATAAAAACCCCATTCACGAGCAAGGAACGTGAGAATTAAGGAATTCAAGATCCGCGAAGGAGCGGCCGCGGCTAGGCATCTCCTTGGCATCTACCGAAACTTGGAGAAGGATGGAAGGACCCAAGGTTGCGCCCGCGGCAGCAGCAGCCGCGCCCGCGGTGGTATGGGTAGCTTCTTGCTGTGAATTTGGTTCGATTGGTTGCAGATTGGTGATGCGGGGAGGAGTTGTCGCTACTAATTGTTGGCGTTGTGAAGCAGGGGTTAATTTGTGGGAATGCGTGGCTGGAGATTGGGGTGATTGGAGGTGGTTTGGTGGATATTGATGGCGGTTTTGGCGGTGGCTGGTGCTGTAGGTTGCGAAGCTGATTGGAGTTGCGGGTGTGGGGCTGCTTGTTACGGCTGCGGTTGTGGCTGGTTGTGAATTGGAGTTGAGGTGCTGGTGCGGTTGTGATGGGCTGATAGTGGTCGTTGTTGCGTGGTGGTTGATTGGTGGTTAGGGAGCAAGGGAAATGGAGGTGGGTGATGGATGATAGGAGGTGGCTGCGTGGTGGTTGATTGGTGCGCGAGGGATGGTGGGTTGCTAAGGCTGGTTTGGTTGGTGGTAGCAGGGGAGTTGCGTGGCTGGTTTGGTTGGTTGATGTGGTTTGGGTGGCTGCTATGGCTGCGTTGTTTTGGTTGCGGATTGGTGGTGGGTTGCTGCTAGGTGCGTGGCTGTGTGGTGGAAGGAGGCAGCAGTGGCTTGATGTTGGGTGGCAATTGAAAAGCTTTGACTTGGACCATGAACTCGAGCCTACACACAAACAAACCCGTGGATAAAAGTGTGAAACCGAGACAAATAAAATAAAATAAATAAAAAGGAGATAAATTAAATAAAACAGAAAAAGAGAAGTAACACTAAACTAATAAAAACAAATAAAACTAAAATAGAAATAAGAGAAATAAAACTAAAACTAATAAAGACATAAAACTATACAAGTAAATAAAATAAACTTAAAACTAATTAAAACTATGAAAGTAACAAAGGAAAGGAACGAAATAAAATAAATCGAAAGCAAATAAAATACGAAAATAAACTAACTCTAATAAAAACTACGAAAAGAACTAAAACACGACAAAATTACCAAATAAACAAGAAATGTGATTAAAGAGAAAATAAGAGAAAGAAAGGGAAAATAAGATAAAAAAAACACGAAAATGACTCTAATACTACTCCCTAAAAGTGACATAAATGTCACTCATCAAATTCCCCCAAGCTAAACCTTTGCTCGTCCTCGAGCAAGGCAAAAGAGAACAAGATGGAATTATTGAAAGCAAAAGAAACAAAATAGAAACAAAGAGAAAGAATGTACACTAACTCACTGTTGTAGGAATCACGGATGCATTTAGCGTATGCATCAAGCCCTTTAAACCCCTATGTCGCCAAAGAGGACGAGTAAGCTCTCGTGATGGTTTCCTATGAGGTTTAACCCACAACTCTTGGCAACACATAACATTCAAGGCAAAGGTGAAATCAAGAAAACTCGAGTTTTGACATTTCAAACCAAACACAAACAACGGGCTAAGTGCACAAGAATAAAATCCTTTATAGACATTAAAGGTAGCCAAGCAAAAGAATGGCTAAGGTTGGTACACACATAAAGCATGCAAAGGGTAGAGAACTTAGAGGGACTTACATTCCTCCTTATCTCCAACTAAACTTCCGCTTCCTCTCTAGTTTTGCTTCCACTTTTAAAATGATATCTCGAGATTCCTCGAAGGAACCGAAAGAAATAAGCAATGAAAAACATTAAGGCTACCAGATATCTTGGCATCGATATCTCGCTCAATAGGCTTGGCTTTATTACCCTCCACCGGTAGTAACTAAACCTTACTAAGGTCAAAAGGTCTTAAAAGGGTTGAAACGTTTAGGCTAGGGTAAAGGGCGTGGAAATAAATTTGGAAATTGGTGGTAAACTTAGAAGTGAAGCAAGGTTGATCATTCCTCAATTCAAACTCAATAAACTACCAACTTTCAAATCCAAAATTCTAGCAACTCCTCCCCCAAGCTTATTCTTTTTCATCCAAATAACAAATATTTTTGTATTTTCTCAAATTTTTTTTGCATTTCTTTTTATTCTTTGCTCTTGTCTCTTTTAACTTTGAGCGGCTTTTTCTTTCATTTCCTTTATTTTCTTCTCATTTGCTCAAACCATTCAACATAACAAATATAATCACAAGTACCAAAATTTGAGTTTTTTCACTTCTTTTTCATTCTCTTTCTCACTTTCATTAACCAAAAATACAAATCAAGTCCCAAGAATGCTTCACAAAAACTAATAAAGGTGAAAATAAAGCAAAGGTCCATTGGTTTGTAATGTAGTTATGCCAAAGAAGGGAAAAAACAAAAATCCTAATTGCCTTCGTCTTCCCCTAGGTTGGTTCGGTCTCGATCTTGGGTAGATTAAGCCAAATTCTCTATATAAGCTAGCAATTCCAAGGATCCAAACGCCACACATGCAAGAAATGTAGAAGGATAGAACAATATAGACACATCCTCACAAAAATGACGGTAGTGGAATAGCAAAAATCACCTTTAAAGCTTCAACTAGCTAGAGAGCGCCAACCATCTTACCACAAACCGAGTGAGCTAAGGTCTCATAGCCCTTAAGTTCTACTACCTTGGTAATGTTATATGTGTGAACCAACCTCGACATTAAAGTGCATGAAAAACTCTAACAACTAGCAAAGAGGGTATTCTAGGTGCTAAAGCCTAATTATGTCCAAGTTTAAAACAAAACATTTTGAAACTTTGCCTTGAATGCCATGGAAAGACACTATACATACAAATATTCACAAAACCAACAATACTCAAGAATGCATATACAATTGTGCAAGATGAAAGCATGATCAATCAAAGCTACAAATACCAAAAGTCAACTCAATAAGGCGCTCATGGCCATCCAAACATAGAAAACCAATCTCAATAATAGACTTTGGCAAGTATGAGAGAAATAAATCAAGCAATCATGAGACTATGGATTAAGAAACCACCAAGGGATATAGATAACCCCCCAAGCTAGCGAATAGCTACTCCCCTAAGCTAGAATGGAGCATTGACCTCAATGCTCAAAATAAAGGCACAAACGGTGGGTGGGAGGGGAAGAAAGAAAACACATTCACACAACAATTCATAATTCATTCAATCCAAATGCATATAAGAAAGAAAATCCAAGATGAGGGAAGAAGGAAAGAGTAAACCAAATGTGAGGTGGGTGTTGAAACCCGCAATTGAGCACATTGTCCACAATTTCATCAAATTCCTCGTCTTTGTTGCTTTTCCAAATGCAAGCAATCATTGGTGTGCTTCTTCTCAAGGAGCTCAATACAAAATCCTTGCACATGAGTATATGCATCGAGTACCAATACACATAGACAAGAGAGTAAACAAAAATGAGAAGCATAAAAGAAAGAAAAAGAAAGCAATAAAACACGGGTTACTTCACGCAAAGGCTTGCTTAACGTCCAAGCATGACCAATCTAGAAAATAACCCGACAAAGAACGCAAAAGATTGTCATATGCACCGGCAAACATATCAAGAAATAGAGCATACGCGATGCTTATATGAAAAGCAAACATAAAGTACAAGGAGATTTTATGCTTGAGAGAAGGGAGAAGAGAAAAAGTAAAAGAATCAAAAGAAAAATCAAGAAAATAAGAAGAAAAAGTAGAAGAATAAAAAGAAAAAAAGGGAGGCAAACTCTCCTCACAAAAATCTTTTTGGTTGGCATTATAACTCTTTTCCTCATCAACAATGAAAGAGTTGGGGGCTTCAGAAGCATGAATAGGAAGAGGATCCCTAAGAGGTTCTTTGAGAAAAGAAGGAAGGAACATAGGATAGTGGGAGATATGGTTAAACCTTTGGGAGAAAGGTGTATGAGAAAAGGAAAAAGGGGTAGCTAATCCCTCATCACAAGATCTCACATCACTAATGAGGGAATGAAAATCAATCATGGAATCCTCAAATGAAGAACCCTCATGTTCTACATCTCCCTCAAGCTCAAAAACTCCAAATGATTCAACCTCAACCTCCTCTTCACCATGTTGAATAACATCTCCCTTAAATTTCTCAAGGTCTACCATCTCAAAATCAAGAGTGAATGGGGGCAAATTTCTCTCAAACTCATCTCTTTCTAATGAAGCCTTATCAATGAACTCACTCATAAGGTTATGGGCTACCGTTTGAAACTCAAGAAATATTTGGGCCATAATCTCAAATGAGTCCAAATCATCATGGATAGACGAGTCAAAAGCTTGCTCATTGGAATCATCTAGGGGACTATGGGGAACACCTTTAGAATTCATGCAAAAATCGGATGCAAAATGAGAAAGAACATGCACTTCATCATCATTAGAATGTACCTCATTTCATTGAGCTATAGAGGGATGGGAGTTGAAATCATGCATTACATGGTCACTATGGGGAGCATCAAGCACATAATGGGAATTCATATTAGACAAATTATGAAAAATAGCATCAACATTAAAAGCATGAGAATCCCGAACATAAGTCTCATGATTGGCCCTCTCCCAATCATAATTATCCCTAGCTAACCATGAATAGAAATCCCAAGCTTCATCCGAAGACATGTCTTAAAATTTACCATTTAACATATTATCAACTACTCCTCTAAAATGCTCATTTAATCCCAAATTGATGATTTCACAATAATCACTCTTGGTTAAACCTTTAACACCATCTAGGAAATCCTGAAGTCTATTGAAATACACCCAAAACGGTTCATTATCAAATTAAGGAATAGAAATATAAGCCATTTTTTTTTCAAAAAAAAGAAACACACACAAAAAAAACAACAAATAGATAGAAAGTTATAAACAATGGACTAGTCTCAATAAGATAACATAATGGTAATGGAAGCCGTTCCCCGGCAACGGTGCCAATTTGACAAGGGAATAAACATGTCGTCAATTGTCTATCCCTTGATCAAATACAATTTATACAACCTAAACAAACCTAATACGAGTATAAGCCAAGCATAGGGGTATAACCATAGAGAACGGATAAACACCCCCAAATGTTATCGACAATTAAGCTAGTCCGGAATAGGAGATAAATAAACTAAAGTCTAAAGATGCTAAAACAAGAAATAAAACACTAAGGGAAATGGTTTAGGTATAGCATTCACTTGAACATGAACAAAGGCATAGAAATTGAATTAAATATGAACTAAACATGCATGAATATCAAAGTAAAGGGTCCAATCTAGCCGCCTTCCGGGGTCAATTGGCTTCTCCTAACATAGCCTCTATGTTTCCACATTAGAACCATATACTAGGAGGTACTATTAAATAACAATCGATAGTAATGAACCTTAACTAAGTCAACTTCCGTTCCTTGTTAGCAAAAATTCACCTTTAATCAACCAACAATGTGCACTTGCAAGAAGATTAAAGAATATCAAGCATATAAAGACTTTAATCACAAATAAATCAATTCTAAACCCTAGAACATGCTCAAGATCCAACAACACCACAACCATCCCCTTAATGGGGGAATTACTCACTAATCATGCTAATAACAAGATTAATTAACAAACAATCAAGAATAAACATTATTAACAAGCAATACCAACAACTAAAATAATAATCAAAATAAAGCAAATAAAAATAGAGGAGAGAGAGTTAAAGATTCTCATTGATTGAATGTGAAAATCTACAAGTAAGATGAGCAATCTTCCTCTTCAATATCCAAGCTCAACAATGGTGAAACCCTTACTTTCTCTCTCTAAACTACTCTAATCCTAACCTAAACCTAGAGAGAGAAGCTCTCCTAAAACTAATTAGAGAATAGAATAGATGGATGAAAAGTTGAGAGAGTATTAACCCCCAAAAAAAGGGTATTTATAATACAAGGCTTAAAATAAAATAAAAGAAATAAAAAGAAAATAAAACTAATTAAAATAACTAAAATAACAAAACTAAAAATAAAAAGGGAAAAAGAACCAAAAATCCCCAAATTCCCTCAAACCCACCGATTCCATCAGACCGAAAATCCCCTTCCCTCAAATAGCTTGGCTGCTCTGAATTATCATCTTCACCATTCACGCATGAGCCTTCAAGCCATCACCATCGATCACCTTCAATCGGGGCCGTCCAAATTCAATAAGAACCCCCATTCACGAGCAAGGCACGTGAGAATTAAGGAATTCAAGACCCGCGAAGGAGCGGCCGCGGCTAGGCATCTCCTAGGCATCTACCGAAACTTGGAGAAGGATGGAAGGACCCAAGGCCGCGCCCGCGGCAGCAGTTGCCGCGCCCGCGGTGGTCTAGGTAGCTTCTCGCTGTGAGTTTGGTTCGATTGGTTGCGGGTTGGTGATGCGGGGAGGAGTTGCCGCTGCTAATTGTTGGCGTTGTGAAGCAGGGGTTAATTTGTGGGAATGCGTGGCTGGAGATTGGTGTGATTGGAGGTGGTTTGGTGGATATCGATGGCGGTTTTGGCGGTGGCTGGTGCTGTAGGTTGCGAAGCTGATTGGAGTTGCGGGTGTGGGGATGCTTGTTGCGGCTGCGGTTGTGGCTGGTGGTGAATTGGAGTTGAGGTGCTGGTGCAGTTGTGGTGGGCTGATAGTGGTTGTTGTTGCGTGGTGGTTGATTGGTGGTCAGGGAGCAAGGGAAATGGAGGTGGGTGGTGGATGATAGGAGGTGGCTGCGTGGTGGTTGATTGGTGTGCGAGGGATGGTGGGTTGCTGAGGCTGGTTTGGTTGGTGGCAGCGGGGGAGTTGCGTGGCTTGTTTGGTTGGTTGATGTGGTTTGGGTGGCTGCTGGGGTTGCGTGGTGTTGGTTGTAGATTGGTGGTGGGTTGCTGCCAGGTGCGTGGCTGTGTGGTGGAAGGAGGCAGCAGTGGCTTGATGTTGGGTTGCAATTGAAAATTTTTGACTTGGACCTTGAACTCGAGCCTACACACAAACAAACCCGAGGATAAAAGTGTGAAACTCAGACAAATAAAATAAAATAAATAAAAAGGAGATAAATAAAATAAAATAGAAAAAGAGAAGTAACACTAAACTAATAAAAATAAATAAAAGTAAAATAGAAATAAGAGAAATAAAACTAAAACTAATAAAAACTACGAAAAGAACTAAAACACGACAAAATTACCAAATAAACAAGAAATGTTATTAAAGAGAAAACAAGAGAAAGAAAGGGAAAATAAGATAAAATAAACACGAAAATGACTCTAATATTACTCCCTAAGAGTGACATAAATGTCACTCATCAGCCTTCTCCTTGTCACCAATGTCCACCCTTCGTCATTATCTTCATCTTGGGATTTAACATGTGTTTGGTGTTCAACCAGAGATGAGACTTCATGTTGAATATGTTGACTCTCAACAAGTATAACCACTGGCTCCAAACTTCCAAATTGCAAAGTTTGAGCCTGAAATGATGGTTCAGTAGCTACCGAGGCATGATTTGATGTCACTGGCTCGTCGACATCTAGCTCGATTGTCCCATCGTTTACCAATTGCATAATTTTTTCCTTAAGTGTTATAATTTTTTCAATAGGATGACTGATCAACCTATGATACAAACAATAATTGGGATCGGATGTCTTATTCATCTGCTCAAGGCGCTTTGACTCGGGCAACTCGATGATTTTGTTTTCCAGCAATTTGTCTAACATGCCAAACAAGTTAGAGTCTGGGAAAGGGTACTTCTTAGCTTGAAGCTCTTTCAAAGTGGGTTTATCTTTCTTGAAAAATCTAGAAGATGAACCCTTACTTTCTTCTTTCTTCTTCCCTGAAATCTTGATGGGTGCAGAAGTAGTCAAAGATAATGTCTCCTTAGTTGAATTAAGCCCCCTTTTCTTTATGTTGTAGGTGATCGAGAGTTCCATGTCATGAGCTCTCGTCGCCAACTCTTGAAAAGATCGTGGTTTGATACCCTTTAGGATGTAATTTAGTTCCCAACTCATCCCATTAATTCACATTTCTATGGCAGAGATTTCATTCAGGCAATCTTTACATTCCAAACTTAGAGCGCGCCAGCGGTTGATGTAATCAATGACTGGCTCTTCATCTCATTGCGTAGTTTGAGTTAGCTCAGTTATGATAACGACACGCTCAGTGCTGAAGAATCGTCCAAAAAACTCCATTTCCATTTGATCCCAATTGTCAATAGACTCAACCTCTAAGTTGGTGTACCACTCAAAAGCGGTTCCCTTAAGAGAACGAACGAATTGTTTAACAAGCAAGTTACCCTTGGTACCACCATTGCTGCACGTCTCTATGAAGTGTGCAACATGTTGTTTTGGGTTACCCTTTCCATCAAAGAATTGAAATTTTGGAGGTTGGTATCCAAACGACATTTTCAGCTCATCTATCCTCTTAGTGTAAGGCTTCACATAACGTCGGTTGTTATATGAACCTCCCCCTCCAAGTTGGCTCTTGACAACATTGACTATCATAGCTTGAACTTGTTCAGCAGTGATTAAATTTTGTGCCCCATTTGGCTTTAATTCCATCAATTTAATGCTACCATCTGAGTTGTCATCGCTTTCAGTCTCAATCTTTTTTCCTCAAGTTTCTTTGTCAAAGCAGCAATTTGTTCATTTTGCTGTTTGATTTGAGCATCTTTTTCCTCCCCATCTTTCTTCAGCTGTTCAAGGATACTGCTCATTTCAGCTAGTTGTTGTTCGACCGTCTTAGTATGCATCACCATAACAGCAACAAAAGTAGGTTCAAGTGAACTCACACTAAACTCATTCTCATGTTCTTCATAAGAGTGATCGAAGGATGAGTTTGTGTGGATAACGGGATCTAACGAACTAAACACAAGACTCTCATGTGATTCGTGAGTGGAGGACATGAGAGACCTCGCAGAAGTAGCAAGACGAGCACAACTTTTTTGTGCTTTGGTTGGGATTGACGCGGCACGCAAGCTTCTTGCGGCGGAGTCAACAACAGCTCACTTCATCCCTCTAGTAACGATGCCCTCATCAGTTTGGCTGTTAAGCATTTCAGCCAACTCAGCAGCCCTTCGTTGAGCTGTAGCAGATATCTTTTTGTCAACAGGGGTCTTTGAAGCCATTTCAAGTTTTTTTTTTTGAACGTATGGAAACAGAGATAAAAGGCTGATGAGTGTCATTTATGGCACTCATTTGGTTCTTTTTAGGGTAAATTTCATGTTATTCTATAGCTCTTTTACTTAGCTTTTCCTTGATTTTACTCCTTATTTCTTTAGTTTGCATTTTCTTAGTTAGATTTCTTTCTTTATGCATTTCTTGGTTTATTTTGTTATTTTCTCTTTTATTTGCTTGTTTACCTTTATTTTTCATGTTAAGGTCGTTATCCAAGTTTGTCGAGGCCTCTTCCCAAGTTTGGCATTGATTAGGATCTCTAGTGTTCTCCATTTGAAGCTAAAGCATGGAGAAGTGCAAGTTCGTAAGTCCTTAAGCTGTGCATTCAAGCCGTGGGGGCATGATTTCTAGTCTTGAACCCGCAAACATGGAATTTAGAAACTGCAAGGTCCCGTGTTTATCAAGAGCATTAAGTGGAACGCACGAGGAGCATCGGAATAATAGGGAAGAAGGCTGCCCTGCTCCTAGGCGCGGGCGCGCGACCATGGCGCGGTCGCGCCTCCCTCGGGCGCAAGCGCGCCTTTCTGGGTCCCAGTTCCGTACCCAGATTTGCGCAGCCTCGCTCTAATTATGGTTGGTCGCGCCTGTTTGGGTTTATTTAGGGACAATCTAACTAACTTCTCTTAGTTAGTATACCTATATATAGATTTTCTTTCTATTTTTAGAGAGAGAGAATCATTAGAGAAGAAATTAGGGAATTAATTCAGAAATTAGAATTAGAATTTTAGAGAGAGAAACTTTAGATTTTAGAGAGAGAAGTTCTTGATTGTTGATTGATGATTGAAGATTGTTAATTCTAGCATTTCCTCCATTGAATTGAAGCAAGTTTGTAAGGATTTCTTTTACTTTAATGCAATTTTTAGCTTATCATTTCAATTGCTTTGTTGATTGCTCAAGTTTTAATTGAATTTGTGTTTGGATTGGTTTTATTAATATGATGATGATTAAATTGTTGATTAGTTTAGTTTTAATCTTAATTTCAATGGATTGTGAGTAGTTCTCCTGCTAGTGGAATGGTGAAGCATGTATGAGTGATGGATTAATGCTAATTGGGGGAAATTGATGGAGTTGATGTTGTGATTAAATTGGTTGATTGATTAAGTGCATGTGTGTGATTAATTGAAGAGTAGCTAACTTTGATTTGTTACACTAAAATGCATTGTAAGCTTGCACTGATACGGAAAATTGATTTGTGGCTTGCTTTTGTCGATTGAGTAGGTTTGCAAGGTTCCTAGTTAGAGTCTCTCGTAGTTGGCACTAGCTTGACCTCTAGGAGATTAGCCTACCTTACTCTCTTGATTTCTTAGTTGATTTTCCCTCGCAACACTTCACTTAGTCATCTCCAATCCCAATTAGATATATCCATTACGAGTACATGCGGATCCTAACCCTAGTGCTTGATAAATTTGATTCCATTTCGATTGTTTGATTGTTTTGAATACACACACCTCACTTTATTGCTTCGAAATAGCTTAGCTTTGACTTTAGCATTCATTTCCCATTCCTAGTGGTTCGACCCTCGACTTACTCTATGCTTTGTATAGGGGTGTGTTAAGAGATTATAAATTTTGTTTTGACCAAGGTTAGATTAGTTTTCAACAACCTAGTCTTTCCCTAGATAAAAAATGGAGCCGTTGCCGGAGAATGGTGTAGATGATTGCTATTGTTGTTGAGTCTATTTCACCTTAATCTCAAAAATACAAAAAGATTTTCTTCTTTAGGCTACATTTGTAGCCGTGCTACTAATAATTTTGTTTGAGATTGTTTGTGCAAGTGAACATGGGAGAAGCTCAAAGGGTTACATTGAAGGAATTGGGTACTCCAGGTGCATATAAGTATGAGAGCGGGATTGCTCCATTGTTGATTCCGAATAGTGATTTTGAAATCAAGCCGGCAATGATCACCTTGATCGAGAGGCAGCAATATAGTGGTGCATCGAATGAAAGTTTTCTCAACCACCTTAAGGAATTTGAGAAATATTGCAACACTATTAGGGTGAGTGGTGTTACACAAGAATTTATTAGGCTCAAATTGTTCCCTTTTTCCCTCACAGGGCGAGCTTTGGAATGGTTGGACAAGGAGATCAAGCCGAATTCTTTAAGAACATGGGACGATGTTACCAAAGGATTCTTATCCCGTTTCTACCCTCAAAAGAAAACGGCGTAAGCTAGAACTTTGATCCAAAATTTTAAGCAAAGGCCTAACGAAAATCTCTATGAAGCATGGGAGAGGTACAGAGAGTATCAAAGAGAGTGCCCTCACCAAGGAATTCCAACTTACCAAATAATTCAAATTTTCTAAGGTGGTTTGAGTCCTCAAGGTAAATCGAGTTTAGATGCCAGAGCCGGAGGCCCAATCATGAACAAGACGGTGGAAGAGGTTGTTGATGTGATAGATGATGTAGTGAGGAATTACATGAGTTGGCAAGAGGTTGAGGAAGAGTCAACAAACGAGTGTGCCTCGGTTGATCAAGTCAATGCCATCAACAAATTGTCTACTCTACTTTCGGACTAAGGGAAGGAGGTGGCTTCTTTTGAAGCTAAGTTTGAAAATTCATCTTCACAAGCACAAGATCTTCCCTCCCAATTTAAGGGGAGAGGTACATCTTCTTACTCTAACCCTCTTTTCGCTTCTTGTTGCATGATTAGAGAATGTTTGGCTTGTGATTTATGCGGAAGAAATGATCGTGATGCTTCTAATTGTCCAAATGTTCCTTGTGATGGATGTGATGAATACAATGAAAATGAAAATGTGCATGTGAATTATGTTGGAAATAGTGATTTGGATCTAGATTTAATTCTCAAAAGAATGTTGGAAATAGGAACTATTACACCATGGGAGCTATGATAATTATAACCAAAATAGTGGTTATAGGAACCAAGTAACCCAAGGGTTTCGTGGTAACCATAACAACTTTGGTTGTAATGATCAAAGCTATGGCCAAGAATACGGGGATCATAACCAAGGTTATGGTAATCATTGTCAAAATTCCGGCCAAAATCTTGGTAAGGGTAATTGGAGTAACCAAAGTAGAGGAAATTTTCAAAATGATGCTCAAAGGGGTTCCTCACCCAAATTTACTCCAATAACTCAATGCCAAAGTGATGATTCCTATGTTCAACAATTTCAATTTATGAGTAGGCTAGAGAATTTCATGGAAGATCAAGCCAAGAAGTTGGACGATTACATATCATCTAGTGGCAAAATGTTTCATGTCCTTTTAACTGATGGAAAGATGCTTGAGAACCAAATCATTCAACTAGCTAACCCTTTGAAAGATTGTGCTAGCCCATCTTCTTTACCCTCGCAAGAAATTGATCCTAAGGAACCGGTTTGTTCTATCACCACTAGGAGTGGTAAGGTTCTTCAAGAGAGTGTTCCTAGGAAAAGTAAGGAGGGCAAAGAGGAGAGTGATTCGAGCAAAGAGAATAAGCATGAGGAGTTTATCAAGATGAGTGAGAAATCTAATGAAGAGCCAAAGGAGAAAGAAAAGAAGAAAGATGAGGTTTACAAGCCCAAACTTCCATACCCCCAAAAGTTCAATAGGCACAAATTGGATAAGAAATTTGGACAATTCATTGAGATGCTTAAGAAAATTCATCTTTCTATTCCTTTCACCGAAGTCTTGGAACAAATGTCAAACTATGCTAGGTTTCTTAAGGAAATTTTGAGCGGAAAAAGGGATTGCAATATGGTGGAACCGGTGAATTTGGGGGAGTGTTATAGTGCCTTTATCCATAATGACTTACCCCAAAAGTTGAAAGACCCTGGGAATTTCTCCATTCCTTGCAAAATCAAAGGGTGTTCTAAAATACCCTTTGTGAACTCGATGCTAGCGTGAGTATCATGCCTTATTCCGTCTTCAAGAGACTTAAGATAGGTGAGCTCCTTCCATCCAACATGAACCTTAAATTAGCCTATAGATCCATCAAGTTTCCAAAGGGAAGAGTTGAGGATGTTCCCCTTAAGATAGGAGAATTCACAACTCCCGTTGATTTCATTGTGCTAGAGATTGCGGAAGATGACCATATTCCTATCATTTTAGGGAGACCTTTCTTAGCTACCTCGGGATCTTTGACAGATGTCAAGGGAGGTCGTATTACTTTGAGAGTGGGTAACAATTGAGGAAAGTTTCGAGCTAAAACCGATGCATGAGTCTTTGTCTTTTGTGAAAGGAATCATGTGTGTTAATTCTCCTCGCTCTATTGATAATGTATGCATGATTGATACTTCAACTAACGATATTCTTGAGAATTGTGATGATGTGCTTTTGAGTTTTGATTGCAAGAAGGTTAGTGAAGAGAAAAAAGAGTTTCCCAAGCTCATAGACGAGGAGGAGATTGACATTCCTCCTTGGTTTGAGCTCTACCCTCAAGAGGAGGACGATGATCCTAAGAGTGTTGATGGTGTAAACCATCTACAAAGAGGAACAAGGCAAAGAAAAAAGCACAAGCTTCTAGGAAAAAGAGAAAGAGAATGAGGTTATGGAAAGAGAAGCTTGCTTTTGAGGAATCATCAAATGAAGTCTTATTAATCAACAGCGAGAAGTAGCTAGAAATTGAAGAGAAATTTGCTCTTTCCGCCACTTTGAAGAAGGTGGTGTTCTTTCACCCTCCATGATTTGGAGGAAGGGTCGAGCTTAGGACCATAAGCAAGCGCTTCCCGGGAGGCAACCCGTAAATTTCTAACCTTTTCTTTGGATTTTAATTTTTCATAATTTTCTTTCTTTTAGTTTCTTTTCTTTTCTTTCACTTGTTTTTCTTTTTGATTTATAGGTTGAATTCTTGGAGTTGGATTACATCAAGTGGGAACGAGCAATGGAATGGTGTTTAGCAATTTTTGATGTGTTTATATTCAATTTTATAGAAATTTTGAGGTAAAAAGGTAAGAATTGTTAGAAAGGTAAGATAGGAAATTTGTGCTTAAGATTGAAGAAATTTGAACTTGGTGAGTTCATCGTGGTGCTACCATTATTTTAGGGGTGTTGAACCCACATTATTCACATTTAGAAACTGATCGTTATGATGGGGTTAAAAATCCCGGAATGATAGTTATCGTTGTAGCCACGCATGAACGCACCAAGGAGAAGGCATAAGGAGCAGCAGCTGGTGCGGGCGTGCCTAGCCCGTGCGCGGCCGCGCACCCCCCAGCTGTGCCTTCTTCTTTCTTCTTTCTTTTCCCTCATTTCCCCTTCACCCTCATTTCTCACGCACACAAAACCCTTCACCCTCATCAAAATCGCACCATACCCTACTCACATTCATCAAAACCCAAATTCCCCCAAATTTCCATTACAATTCATCAAATTCTCTCACAATTCTTCCAATTTTTAACAAATTCATACTACATTTCACCCATAACAACCACCATTCTCTCTCCTCCATTGTTGAAGTTGATTTAGGTATTTTCGTGTGGGTGGAAATTGGTGGCTAAAGATTGCTCTTACTTGCTTCTTGTATGGTATAATCATCTACTCTTACTCTTAATTGCTTTATTATAGCATATAATTGCATGTTTCAGGTAGTTCATGGGTATGAATAGTAGTAGTATGTATTTTGGTGGTTTTGATGTTTGAAATTAGATTTTGGTTGGTTATTTGTGATGTATGATGATTGTTTATTGCTTACATTGTGTTGTTTGTTGTTTGTGTAGCTTGATTGATCGTTATTGTTTAGAATTGTTGTGATCGGATTTTTGGTAGTGGTGCTTCGTTGATAGTGTTGAGCCTTGGTTCTTGATTTCTTTGTGCTTGGTATATGGTTTGAATGCATTTGGTGGCTTGAATTGAAGGTAATTGTGTGTATTTGAGATTGCTCAACTTTGGTAGTAAGTTGTTGCTTGTTGGTTTGGGTAAAGGAGTTTGTTTGAGGAAGTCAAGATTGTTGGTTGGTGTTTCTTGTGGTGATTGTGGTGTTTTGAGTTGCTATCTTTGAAAATCATCATGTCTAAACACATCAAAAGCCTCTTCAAGAAACGAAAAACAAATGAAGAACCCGCTCCTTCTCCCTCTACCTCACAACAACGTGAACCTACCCCTATACCCAAACTTAGAATTACCGACCCAATCCGAAAAGCTAGATACTCCAAGCTCAAAGAAAACCGTTCCCTCAAGCCTTCCCGTCACTACTTTCTAGCGGATATGATTAAATTAGGAATTGATGAAGACTTGAGGGAGTTGCTTAACAACCTTCGCATGGGATCTTTTGTGAGCCAGAGCTTCCGTACATATGTTCAACCAACTTTGGAGTTCTTGGACACAGTTGATCTTATGGTTGTCGAGGGTGATATCTACCGTGTCCGATTTCAACTCTTCAACATTCAATTTGATCAATCTTTGGAAGAGTTTAATGCGGCTCTAGACTTCGATCCAAATTCTAATATTTTGGATCCCGAGCTCTTCTTCGACAATGAATATGATCAGAATTCGTGGTGGGACGATATTTCTGGTTGTGGTGACTTTGGGACCTGGTATGCCAAGATTAGTAAGGTATACCAACCATGTCTCCGGGTTCTCCATAGGCTTTTGGTATATTCGATGTTCCCGAAGCAAGAATTGGGAAAGATGAGCCAATTGGAACTTCAGATTTTATGGGTGGCTACTCGTGCGGAGTACCGGGGTAACCTAAACTTGGGGTACACTTTTGCAAGCTATTTCCAAGGGTTGCAAGATAGGGATTCCCGCGAGATCCCTTGTGGGAGTTAGGGCTGTTTAATTTCGGATATCCGATCCGAAAATTCGGATATCCGAAATTTTCGAATCGGAGAAATTGTGCTCTGAATCCGATCCAAAATTTTCGAATATCCAAATTTTCGGATCGAATATCCGGATTTTCGGATCAGATAGTCGGATATTCGGATCGGATAGTCGGGTTTTCAGATCGGGTAGTTAAAATTTTCGGGCAAAATACGACCCGTATCCGATCCGAAAATCCGAAAATTTTTTTTGATATCCGATCCGAAATATCCGAAACCTTAAAAACCGGATCGAAAATCCGAAATTTCGGATCGGATCATCGGATTTGCGGATCGGATATTTCGGACCGGATATTTTTGAACACCCCTAGGGGGAGCATGGTCACTAAGCTAGTGACCAACCTGGAGCTAGGGCACTATTTGTCATATTACACTCCGGTGGGGGATGTTGATTCTCACTACCTCGACGTCAAGCAATTTAAGCAAATCCATTGCTTAGCAAAGAATGATGACGACGAGGTATTTTATTAGCTAAGGGACAATGAGCATTGGTGTTATCTCCCTAACCCTTCCTTGACTTCTCTCCACCGAGAGAATGTAGCAAACATTTGGCATGTCCCCATGAGTCACCGCCCGCCCTACTATGATGATGATGAGGAGATGGGTGAAGAAGAAGAAGAGCCGCAACAACAACATCAAGAGCAACATCACCAATATGCTAGCTCCGATTTGGATGCCCTTAGTGCTCAAATGAAGGGCATGCGAATCCGGTTGCAGGGCATGTATAATCAAGATTTTGAGGCCCTCTATACTCATATGGGAGGGATTTCGGAGATGCAACAAGGTATGTTTCTCCAACAACAACATTTGTAAGATGCGGGTGTTAACCGGGGAGAAATCACTCCCCCTATTAACTACCCTTACTTTCCACCCCGATATGGTCCTATACCATCTTTTGGAGGTGATGGGGTACCTACGTACCCATATTGTCAAGGACCCCCGGGGTCCAACACCGAGACTCGCTCATTCCCCAATGAGCATGGTAACTACGATTGCCGATGAGCATGGTGATCCTAACTACCCCTATGTACATCTCGATCACCCTCTACCGCTCGCTTTGCCCGAGAAATTCACTCCCCTTGCCCCTTGGCAACAAGATAACTTTAGGGGCATTATGGTTGGCCACCCGGTTACACCGGGGGATGGGATCCTCATGGTCCCCCATCCAGGTTTTCCTATGATGGGGATAACAATATAATGATGGCTCCGGGCCGAGTGGTGGTGGTAGCTAGTTCTCTCATTTTTGTGCCATGTTTCTCCATCCCTTGTCTTATGTGTGCTTGCTTTGTATTGTTGGGATGTTGAGATGTATCTTTGATTAGCTTAGGGGAACTTTTCCTTTTCTTAGGGATTTTATCTCGGTGGCCAATTTATTGTTGAAACTCACCTTGTTTCTCTTGTCTCTTTGCTTGATAATCTCTTTCTTGATCCTACATTGATGATGTTTGCTCATTCTTGATATTCTTGTTGTTGTGATGATGATGTGTGATTTGCTCCCTAGAATCCAAACCCCTAATATCCAAATCCCATGAATCCAAACCCTTGAATCCAAATTTTGTAGTTTAGTATTTTGTTGTTTAGTTAGATGTTTAGTTGGTTCTTTAGTTCTTATTTTGTTATTTTTGCTCTCTTAATAGTTTAGTTTCACTTATTTTTACTTTTTAGTTTGTTTCCTTTTCTATTCTTTTCTTTTCTTTGTTTTGAAGTTACTAACCGTTTTCTTTGTTCATATAGTTCTCTTTTCCATTTTTTGCTCTCATATGGCTTTGATGATGATGCTTTGTTTCTTGGAGCTTCATGAGGTGGTTGACTCTTCACCTTACTTCACCTTACTATTTTAGCATTGCTTGGAAGCCGGTGAGAACTTTCTTATTTTCCTTTATTCTCTTTTATTTTCTTGGATGTATAGTTTAGGATTAGTTTTAGGAAAAGTTGAATGGTTCGAAGATGGATGCTTTTAACACCTCGGATATCTTGAAACGTGCATACCTCTATTGCTTAAGAAAGATGCTTATTCATTTGAAATGTGGTCATTTTGTAAATTCCAATTTGTAAAGGTTTCAATTTTGTTTTTCTTTCTTTTACTTTCCTTTTTGTGGTTAGCCTCATGTATATTGGTGGAGAGTTATAGGTTAAGCTCTTATGAAACATTTACGAGACCTCACTCGTCCTCATAGGAAACTTTGGGGTTTAAAGGGCTTGTTGTAGCTAAAAACAACCGTGATTCCTACGATAGTGAGTCTTAGTGTATATTCCCGTCTTATGTCTTTCTTTTTCTTTTTGAATAAGTCTTTTGTCCTTATTCTTTCTTGATTTGTTTTGCTCGAGGACGAGCAAAATTTTAGCATGGGGGAATTTGATGAGTGTCATTTATGGCACTCATTTGGTTCTTTTTAGGGTGAATTTCATGTTATTCTATAGCTCTTTTACTTAGCTTTTCCTTGATTTTACTCTTTATTTCTTTTAGTTTGCATTTTCTTAGTTAGATTTTTTTCTTTATGCATTTCTTGGTTTATTTTGTTATTTTCTCTTTTATTTGCTTGTTTACCTTTATTTTTCAGGTTAAGGTCGTTATCCAAGTTTCCCGAGGCCTCTTCCCAAGTTCGGCATTGATTAGGATGTCTAGTGTTCTTCATTTGAAGCTAAAGCATGGAGAAGTGCAAGTTCCTAAGTCCTTAAGTTGTGCATTCAAGCCGTGGGGGCATGATTTCTAGTCTTGAACCCGCAAACATGGAGTTTAGAAACTGCAAGGTCCCGTGTTTATCAAGAGCATTAAGTGGAACGCACGAGGAGCATCGGATTAATAGGGAAGAAGGCTGCCCTGCTCCCAGGCGCGGGCGCGCGCAACCATGGCGCGGCCGCGCCTCCCTCGGGCGCGAGCGCGCCTGTCTGGGTCCCAGTTCCGTACCCAGATTTGCGCGGTTGCGCTCTCCCTTATGGTTGGCCGCGCCTGTATGGGTTTATTTGGGGACGATTGATCCGTGCCATTTATGGCACCTTTAGGCTATAATTTCTTTATATTTCTATGCTCGTTTTTAGTCGTTTATGTCGTGTTTTTAGGGAATAATGCTTGATTTGCGTGTTTGTGTGTTAGTTTAGAGAAATACGTGCTTTTAGTGGTTTTCTTATTATTTTATTCATTTCTCGGCTTTTTCCCTCGCTTCTCCGTTTGTTTGACTTGTTTTGTAGGTGTGTTGAGCTTCCCGGGATTTAATCATCAAGGAGGGAGCTCAAGTGCATTCAAGGAATTTAACGAAGCCAAGTTAGGGAAGCCAAGCACGCAAGTCAAGCCAATCCAAGAAACAAAGGAAAAAGAAGGCTTACAAAGTATCAAAAAGGACCTTTGTGCATTGTTTCGACCATATCTCAAGTTCTACACATTGGATTGAGGTGATTCAAGTTGGGTTGGAAACTACACTTGAAGATCTTTCCAATTATAGTTCGCACGCCTTCATACAATTCATAAATCGTGAGTTACAGCCTTCTAAAGTTGGCCCTGCAAATCTGCCGCAACCCATTTCTGCCGATTTTGGGCAGTAACTCTCCGCGGCCACGTGCTTTGGCCCCATGGGCGCGGTCTTTGGCCGCAGGCGCGGCTTCCGAGGTGTCCGCGGGCGCGGCTGATTACTTTGAGGGCGCAGGCTTCTGAGTCTTTTACGATTTTAAACTTCTTTTCTCCTTTTGTTTATAGATTGTTTTTGGGGGTTTTTATTATCATTCATTCACATAATTCTTATTTTTTGGAATACTTTCTCTCATAGGTTGAGAACTTCTCTCTCTAGATTAGGCTAGATTAGGAGTAGTTTTAAAGAGAAAAAGTGAAGGATTTTAATGGTGATTGAGAGATTGAAGATACAAGGGTGACAATTGTGTTTAAGATCTTCTCTATTATCAATGAGCATTCTTTACTCTATCTCACCTTAATGCTTTGTTTAATTTCATGTTTGTTTGGTTTAATTTTGATGTTTGATGCTTGATTAGTGTAATTGTTCTTGATATTTTGTTGATTCTTGATTTTCATAGTTGTTAGTTGATAGATGATTATTCTTGAATAGTTGTTTGGCTAGGAATTGGGTGAAAATTGTTTGATTGATTAATTGTGATTACTTTGGGAATTGTGTTGATTGATTGGTGAGATTAAAGTGATTAGTGAAGGTTTGTATGTGTGTAATTCAATTAGGCCTTGAGAATTATGCTAGATTGCATTGTAATTGCTAATGACATGAACAATTGATTTAGGAATTGCAATTATCGATTGGTTTTGATTGTGATTCTCTTAGTTTGTTATTCATAGTGAACCTTAGCTTAACAATTAGGAGATAACTCTTTGATTCCTATTGATTGCTCTTATCATTATTCCTCACAACCTTTGATTGGCATGCTCTTCCCAAGTTGTTGCAATTGACATGATTACTTGTTGATCCCCGTTCCTAGTGTTTTATTTCCTTGATTACTTGTTTTGTTAGTTGCTAGTATTCTCTCTTACCTTCATCTTCGACCTAGCTTAGGCGCATAATTGAAAGTGCATGAACATTACCGTTACTTTGGGTTCGACCCTTGACTTCCCTCTATACTCGTATTAGGGTTTGTTAAGTGTTTATAAATTTAGTTTGACCGAGGGAAGATTAAATAACGACCTAGTTTTCCCCTCGTCAAAATGGCGCCGTTGCCGGGGAACGGTGTCTATGTTTGAGTATTTTTTATTGCTTGAGTCTAGGTCTTTGTATATACTTTTCTTTTATTTGATTTTTGTTTTTTTTTTGTATAAAAATGGCATATTTCTTGTTTCCTCAATTTGACAATGAGTCTTTTTGTGAATATTTCAATAGACTTGAGGGATTTTTGGACTATAATTGTTGTAGTCTTTGGGAGGCTTGTGAGATTTGTTATTTTGGTTTGAATGAGCAAACTAGGGATGAAGTTGAATGCATGCATAATGGTAAATTTAGAGCATTGTCAATTGATGATGCTTAGGATTTTTATGTTTGGTTTGCTAGGGATGTTTATAATAGGGGTATTTATGATTCTAATATTAATGTGCAATGTCTTGATTCTTCTAATATTAGCATGAATTTCCAAAATTTGTCACATGAGCCCTTAAGTGAACCTAGAACACATGATTTCAACTTCATTTCTCCTTTTGTTCATGATGATGAAGTGCATGCTCAAGTGGATGCTAATGGCGTGTTTCAATTTTCTTCATTATTTGCCATGTCTTCTTGTGATGTAGTTCATTCCCTTAATAACGAATCTCATATGCTTAATTGTTCCCCCTCTCCCCTATTTAGCGAAAATGCTCATGATTTTAATGTGCATGGTCCTACCCTTGATTGTGACTCTTCTTATACTATTGATCAACCCTCTTTGTCTTTTCATTCTCCAAACTCTTGTGATGAGTCTCTAGTCCCCTATAGCCAAATTGATGAATCTTTGAGGGAGTTAGAGATGAATCCTAATCTTAGGCCTTTAGAAAGACAAATGATGGAAACTTTAAGGAGCCAATTGGAGATGATTAGAGAGGGTGAGGATCTTTTTAATAAAGAATTGAAAAGAAAAGAAGAGTTGGAAAATGAATTGTCATCCTTGATGCTTGTATGTGAAAAATCCCTATCCAATGTGTGTGTTGAGAATGATGATGATGATTTTGAACAACCAAGAGAGGGTGAGGATCCTTTTGGTGAGCATGTTAGTGATGGCGAAGGAGTTGAAAACCAAGAGAGTGTTGAATTTGATTATCCTAACCCTCCTTGCCATCTTGATGAGTCTCTTGTGTATGATTGTGATTCTTCTATCCATGAGTATCTAGACTCGTTTGAGGTTATGTCCAATGCATTCTTTGAGAGTCAAAAGAAAACCCATAGCCTTTTAAATGAGTTCATTGAGGATGCTTCATGGGAGAGAGATGAGTTTGAAATGAATTTGCATCCATTCATGCATGGTTTTGAGACCTTGGGCTTTAAAGTTATTGAGGGAGTTGTTGTTCATAGTTGTGATGGAGGGGATTATGTTGTTCCTCTTGGAGGTTGGATGTTTGAGGGAGATGGATATCATGAGTGTTCTTCTTTTGAGGACTCTATGATTGATTTCCATGCTCTTATTGTTGATTTGAGGCATGGTGGTGAGAAAAAGTTCATTTGTGAGACCATATCCCCTTTTCTCTTTTTTCATACCCCTTTTTCAAGAAGATTCAACCATATCCCTTACGCTCCTATTTCCCTCCCTTCTTTTGTCAATGAGCCTATTGGGGACCCTTTTGTCTATGATGATTTTTATGAAGCTCATTTGTCACCAATTGAGGAAAAGGGTGATGTTGCCACCTAAAAATATTTTGAGGAGAGTTTGCCTTCTTTTTCTTTTTCTTCATATTTTGTTGAATTTTCTTTTGATTCTTCCTCTTCCTTTTCTTGGCATCTCTGTCCTCATTTGCGTGCACTATCCTTGTTGCACGTACTCTTCGCTTCATTTGCCTACCTTCTCTCGTATGAAATGTGTAGTAGTGCATTTGGCAAGCTCTTGCGCGCGTTGAATTATTATTTTCTAAAGCGGTCAAGCTTGGACCTTAAGAAAGCCTTTCTCGGGAAGTAACTCGTGTTTTATTGCATTCATTTTTTTTTCTTTTTATAATAGATTTTCTCTCATGGAAATGTTTTTGTTCCTTTTGCTAGGTACATGACTTGATATACTTTGGTGCTTCTATTTGGATCAAGAATCAATGAAGATTGGCACCACATTTGCTAGCATATAGAAGGAAAGATTCAATATTAGAGGTTGTTATCTTTGAAAGGTTAAAATTGGGTCATTTGCGGGTATTTACACCCACCTAATATCCGGTAATATCCTTCCTTCCTCTTTCTCTAGTGGATGTTGACTTGTTGGACATATGTTGGTTTGATTGGATTAATCTCCTTGTTTTTCCCCTCCCATGGAATATTTGATTTATGTTTAAGCATGTTGTCTCATTCAATCTTGGGGGAGGGTATTCTATCATGTTTGGTGGAATGTTGATTCATATATGTCATGCACCTTTGTATATGCTTTTCCATGTTCTCATATTTTGAAAAACTCCAAAAAGATTTTTGTTTTTATCAAGGAAAATTTTCAATGTGTTTTGTTTTGTTCTTGCTTTGGACATAATAACAATTGGACTTGTATACTTGAATGCTTTTCTTACTAAGTGGTAGTGGTGTGCACTTTTTGAGATTACGTTTGGTTTATTCTAGGATAAAGCATGCCAAGTTAGTTGTCTAGATCTAGGGGGGTCATGAAGCCGAATTCTACTTGTTTGTGGCATGTTGGTAGTTGCTCCCTATCTTTGATTTGACAACCTTAGTGAGCTTTTGCTACAACCATGTGAGATTCATACTTTTTCAAGCTTGTAACATTTTCTTGCATGAGTGGCGTGGATCCTTGACTTTCGCAAACCTAATCTTGAATCTTAACGTATGATTCCTAAGACCGAGACCGAACCACCTAGGGAGGACAAAGGCATCTTTTCGGGGTGGTACTTTTTCTTTTCTAGGATAGTTTTCATTTTCTTCAGTTTTTGGGTTTACATTTGCCTACTTGCTAACCCTTTGAGCCTTTTCCCCTTATTTTCAAGCCACGTCTTTAGCTCTTGAGCCTTTTATTTCATTTTCATTTTCATTTTTGGTTTTTGTGAAGCAATGGTCATTGTTGTTGAAGATTGTGGTCTATAAGTTTGGAACTTGGTTCAAGTTTATGAGCAAGTTTGTGTTGTATATACATTGTGAATAATGACATATGTCTAGTAAAAAGCCGTCCAAAGTAAAAAAAAAAAAAAAAAAAAAAAAAAAAAAGGCAAGGACAAAGCAAGTGCGAAGTTTAAAAAGTCGTTCAAAGTTAAAAGAGGCGAGGAAAAAGCACTAATAAAGAATTATAAAAAAAAAAAGTGAAAAATGCAAAAATATTTTTATGTGAGTATTCTTCCTTTTTGTTAAGCTTGGGGGGAAGCGTTCTCACGCTTTTTGTGTATATGTTTTTGATCTTAGCTTTGAATAAACTTGGGGGTGTTGGTATTTTTGTTTGGTGATTACTTGGTTATGGTGTAAAGAAATGCGCAATCTTTGCTGCACAATTTAGGTTAACCACCAAATTTTAAATTTAGCCTACCTTAACCCTTTTTGCCTTACGTTACAACCTTTGGGAAGACCTTTTGACCTAGGGGTTGAGTCATTCATCGGTGGAGGGAATCATGGGTTATAGCCTAAGGAAAGGGGATGCAAAGTCAAGATGTCGAGTAAGCAAAAAATTTGATTTTTTTCCGGTCCTTCGTGGAATCTATGAGACGCTCACTAAGGGGAGATATGAGATTAGTAGGGGGAACGCGGTAAGACCGTTTGGGATGAAAGTGGAGTGTGATAACTAGTTCCTATGCTTAGCATATTTATGTTTCAATCAACCTTAGGTATTTTGGAGCGTGCACTCCCTTACTTATTTAGAAAGATTTGCATTCATTTGTGCTTGTACATTTTAAAAATTCCTTTCATGAACATTTGTTTGCTCTTCTTTTCTTTTGATTTACTTCTTTATGATTTGCCTTGTTTGTATTATTATGAGAGTTATGGGTTAATCTCTTAGGAAACCTTTACGAGAGCATCACCCGTCCTCTAGGGCGATATAGGGGTTTAAATGGCTTGTCTTTAGTTGCTAAAATTGACTGTGATTCTTACAAAAGTGAGTTGGTGTATATTCTCATCCTCTATCTTTCTTGTTTCTTTATTTGCTTGAATAAATTCATCATTTTTCCCTTGGGTTGGAATTTATTTTGCTCGAGGACGAGCAAAAGTTTAGCTTGGGGGAATTTGATCCGTGCCATTTATGGCACCTTTAGGCTATGTTTTCTTTATATTTCTATGCTCGTTTTTCGTCGTTAATGTCGTGTTTTTAGGGAATAATGCTTGATTTGCGTGTTTGTGTGTTAGTTTAGAGAAATGCGTGCTTTTAGTGGTTTTCTTATTATTTTATTCATTTCTCGGCTTTTTCCCTCGCTTCTCCGTTTGTTTGACTTGTTTTGTAGGTGAGTCGAGCATCTCGGGATTTAATCATCAAGGAGGGAGCTCAAGTGCATTCAAGGAATTTAACGGAGCCAAGTTAGGGAAGCCAAGCACGCAAGTCAAGCCAATCCAAGAAACAAAGGAAAAACAAGGCTTACAAAGTATCAAAAAGGACCTTTGTGCATTGTTTCGGCCATATTTCAAGTTCTACAGATTGGATTGAGGTGATTCAAGTTGGGTTGGAAACTAGACTTGAAGAGCTTTCCAATTATAGGTTTTACCCTTTCATAACATTCCTAGATCGTGAGTTACAGCCTTCCAAAGTTGGCCTTGCAAATCTGCCGCAACCCATTTCTGCCGATTTTAGGCAGTAACTCTCCGTGGGCTGGCCGCGGGCTCCCTTGAGCCGCGGGCCTTGGCCCCGCGGGCGCGGTCTTTGGACGCGGGCGCGGCTTCCGAGGTGTCCGCGGGCGCGGCTGATTTCTCCAAGGGCGTGGGCTTCTAGGTCTTTTACGATTTTAAACTTCTTTTCTCCTTTTGTTTATAGATTGTTTTTGGGGGTTTTTATTATCATTCATTCACATAATTCTTAGTTTTTGGAATAGTTTCTCTCTTAGGTTGAGAGCTTCGCTCTCTAGATTAGGCTAGATTAGGAGTAGTTTTAGAGAGAGAAAGTGAAGGATTTCAATGGTGATTGAGAGATTGAAGATACAAGGGTGACAATTGTGTTCAAGATCTTCTCTATTATCAATGAGAATTTTTAACTCTATCTCACCTTAATGCTTTGTTTAATTTCATGTTTGTTTGGTTTAATTTTGATGTTTGATGCTTGATTAGTGTAATTGTTCTTGATATTTTGTTGATTCTTGATTTTCATAGTTGTTAGTTGATAGATGATGATTCTTGAATAGTTGTTTGGCTAGGAATTGGGTGAAAATTGTATGATTGATTAATTGTGATTAATTTTGGAATTGTGTTGATTGATTGTTGAGATTAAAGTGATTAGTGAAGGTTTGCATGTGTGTAATTCAATTAGGCCTTGAGAATTATGCTAGATTGCATTGTAATTGCTAATGACATGAACAATTGATTTAAGAATTGCAATTATCGATTGGTTTTGATTGTGATTCTCTTAGTTTGTTATTCATAGTGAACCCTAGCTTAAAAATTCGGAGATAACTCTTTGATTCCTATTAATTGCTCTTATCATTAGTCCTCACAACCTTTGATTGGCATGCTCTTTCCAAGTTGTTGCAATTGACATGATTACTTGTTGATCCTCGTTCCTAGTGTTTTATTTCCTTGGTTACTTGATTTGTTAGTTGTTAGTATTCTCTCTTACCTTCGTCTTCGCCCTATCTTAGGCGCATAATTGAAAGTGCATGAACATTACCGTTCCTTTGGGTTCGACCCTTGACTTCCCTCTATACTCGTATTAGGGTTTGTTAAGTGTTTATTAATTTAGTTTCCCACTATGATTATCAAGAATCAACAAAATATCAAGAACAATTGCACTAATCAAGCATAAAACATCAAAATTAAACCAAACAAACATGAAATTAAACAAAGCATTAAGGTGAGATAGAGTTAAGAATGCTCATTGATAATAGAGAAGATCTTGAACACAATTGTCACCCTTGTATATTCAATCTCTCAATCACCATTGAAATCCTTCACTTTCTCTCTCCAAAAATACTCCTAATCTAGCCTAATATAGAGAGAGAAGCTCTCAACATAATAGAGAAACTATTCCAAAACCTAAGAATTATGTGAATGAATGATAATAAAAACCCCCAAAAACAATCTATAAACAAAAGGAGAAAAGAAGTTTAAAATCGTAAAAGACCCAGAAGCCCGCGCCCTCGGAGAAATCAGCCGCGTCCGCAGACACCTCGGAAGCCGCGCCTGCTGCCAAAGCCCGCGCCTGTAGGGAGCCCGCGGCCAGCCCGCGGAGAGTTACTGCCCAAAATCGGCATAAATGGGTTACGGCAGATTTGCAAGGCCAACTTTGGAAGGCTTTAACTCACGATCTAGGAATTGTATGAAAGGGTGCAACCTATAATTGGAAAGCTCTTCAAGTCTAGTTTCCAACCCAATTTGAATCACCTCAATCCAATCTGTAGAACTCGAGATATGGTCGAAACAATGCACAAAGGTCCTTTTTGATACTTTGTAAGCCGTCATTTTCCTTTGTTTCTTGGATTGGCTTGAGTTGCGTGCTTGGCTTCCCTAACTTGGCTCCGTTAAATTCCTTGAATGCACTTAAGCTCCCTCCTTGATGATTAAATCCTGGGAAGCTCAAAACACCTACAAAACAAGTCAAACAAACGGAGAAGCGAGGGAAAAAGCCGAGAAATGAATAAAATAATAAGAAAACCACTAAAAGCACTCATTTCTCTAAACTAACACACAAACACGCAAGTTAAGAATTATTCCCTAAAAACACGACATAAACGACTAAAAACGAGCATAGAAATATAAAGAAAACATAGCCTAAAGGTGCCATAAATGGCACGGATCAAGTTCCCCCAAGCTAAACTTTTGCTCGTCCTCGAGCAAAATAAAAATCAAACCCAAGGGAAAAATGATGAATTTATTCAAGCAAATAAAGAAACAAGAAAGATAGAGGATAATAATATACACTAACTCACTTTCGTAGGAATCACGGTCAATTTTAGCAACTAAAGACAAGCCATTTAAACCGTTAGATCGCCCTAGAGGACGAGTGATGCTCTCTTAAAGGTTTCCTAAGAGATTAACCCATAACTCTCATAATAATACAAACAAGGCAAAGCATAAAGAAGGAAATCAAAAGAAAAGAAGAGCAAACACATGTTCATGAAAGGACTTTTTAAAATGTACAAGCACAAATGAATGCAAATCTGTCTAAATAAGTAAGGGAGTGCACGCTCCAAAATGCCTAAGGTTGATTGAAACATAAATATGCTAAGAATAGGAACTAGTTATCACACTCCACTTTCATCCCAAACAGAGTTTTTAATGGGTTCCATACCCATTTTTCCGCGGCCGCAGGGTTTATTGGAGAGGGCGCGGGAATCCCGTTTTTCTTCTTTGCCTATAAATACACTTGTAATTCCTTTTTGAAGATAACTTTTAGATAATTTTCATTAGCTTAGTTTTAGAGAGAGAAGTTAGAGAGAAGTTCTTGGTATTGGATTTGTATTTCAACATTGGATCAATTGTGCTTGGAATTCTTCATTTTCAATCATTAATGTTATTAAGATTTTCTTCTTCTAGTTCATCTCTTACTTGATTGATTTAGTTTCATCTTTGATTGTTTGTATTGCTTGGATTTGAATTGGATATTGTAGTTGATATTTCTTTCTCTTGATTTTGATTTAGAATGATGATCAATGCTAATTCTAGTGATTTGTTCTTGAGTTACACCGTGATTAGTGAGTAGATTAGTTGGTAGGGAGAAGAGGAAGCATGCTTGATTGATAATTTGTGCTAGTTGATGATCTTTGATTGATTGAATTGTTGCAATTAAATTGGTTGACATAGTTTTGCATGTGATTAATTAGATTAGGAATGATCAACCTATAAGATTAATCTTGATTGCATTGCATTTCTTATGACATGACCCATCAATTTGATAATTGCTTTAATTAATTGAGTTTTATTGTGAATTTCCTTGATTAGCCATTCATAGTGACCCCTAGTTTGGCCTCTAGGAGATAGCTCTTGAACTCTCTTGATTGCTACTATTGTTTGTCCTTTGCAATGCTTGAATCAAACGAAGAAATTGTCGATTAGCACGATTATTGAATTAGCATGTGGAACCAATATCCCTAGCATTTAGCTTATTGAATTACTTGATTAGTCTAATTTTGCTATCATAACACCAACCATTTTCTCACTTCAATCTCCGAAATTGCTTGATTTAGGCTAAAGATAACACCAACTAACTCCTTTCAGTTCGACCCTATACTTACCTATACTTGTTTTAGGTTGGTTTAGGATTTTATAAATAGTGTTTGATTTTGGGATAGGCAATCAACGACTAGTTTATTCCTCTATCAACGATCTAACTAACTTCTCTTAGTTAGTTTTACTATATATAGATTTTCTTTCTATTTTTAGAGGGATAGAATCATTAGAGAAGTAATTAGGGAATTAATTAAGAAATTAAAATTAGAATTTTAGAGAGAGAAACTCTAGATTATAGAGAGAGAAGTTCTTGATTGTTGATTGATGATTGAAGATTGTTAATTCTAGAATTTCCTCCATTGAATTGAAGCAAGTCTGTAAGGATTTCTTTTACTTTAATGCTATTTTTAGCTTATCATTTCAATTTCTTTGTTGATTGCTCAAGTTTTAATTGAATTTGTGTTTGGATTGGTTTTATTGATGTGATGATGATGAAATTGTTGATTAGTTTAGTTTTGATCTTAATTTCAATGGATTGTGAGTAGTTCTCTTGCTAGGGGAATGGTGAAGCATGTATGAGTGATAGATTGATGCTAATTGGGGGAAATTGATGGAGTTGATGTTGTAATTAAATTGGTTAATTGATTAAGTGCATGTGTGTGATTAATTGAAGAGTAGCTAACTTTTATTTGTTACACTAGAATGCATTGTAAGCTTGCATTGATACGAAAAATTGATTTGTGGCTTGCTTTTGTCGATTCAGTAGGTTTGCAAGGTTCCTAGTTAGAGTCTCTCGTCGTAGTTGGCACTAGCTTGACCTCTAGGAGATTAGCCTACCTTACTCTCTTGATTGCTTAGTTGATTTTCCCTCGCAACACTTGACTTAGTCATCTCTAATCCCAATTAGCTATATCCATTTCGAGTACATGCGGATCTTAACCCTAGAGTTTGATAAATTTGATTTCATTTAGATTGTTTGATTGTTTTAAATACACACACCTCACTTTATGGCTTCGAAATAGCTTAGCTTTGACTTTAGCATTCATTTCCCATTCCTGGTGGTTCGACCCTAGAATGTCCTTATTTCACGAGAAAAACTCTGTTTTTGTTATCACTAAGAGAAAATAAATCAAATTACTGACTCCATTTGACCATTTTTATAGCTCTACTATTCCATTTTGTTTTTGTTATCACTGAAAGAAAATTAATCAATTGTTAATGTAGTTGTATTGCTGAAAGAATGAGGAGATTAAGTATGTGTGCATGCTAATTGTCGTTGTTGGTCATCACTCAGAAAACTTATCAATTGTTTTCCTCTTTCTAGGGTCTAGCTCTACCAACAATTATTGGAGGTAACTTGATGATGGTGTTTGGAGGCAGCGTCGGAATTGAGATTAAAGTTGCAGCTACCCGGAAAAATGGTGGAAGATGTAAATTATTCAACACACTAATTTAGAGGAAAATAATTTAAATCTGATGGTAGTCTTAAGTAAACTTATTTTATTATTATTATTTGTTTTGTTTTAGTTTTTGTTATACATACATATATATATATATATATATATATATATATATATTGTTGTAAAATAAGGGGAAAGATGAGAGATTGAAAGAGAATAAATATGTGTATATTATTCCATATGATAAGGTGTATATATACATACAATATATTAGGGTTTGATTGGATAAGAATATAAACCCTAGATCTAGATTGTTCCGGGATGATACAAAGGAGGATAATGGATATCCACAAATATTTCATAACATATATATATATATATATATATATATATACACTAGCTGTCCAGCATGAATAACTGGATCTCACAGTATTTGTAACGGACGGTGCCCTTTACAAATAAGAAAGGCCATCCGTAACGGCCGCATACGTAACGGCCGCTTCCCGTTACAGATGGGCAGTTTTTGCCCGTTATGGATGTCCATTTTTCCACTAGTGAATAAACAAATACTAACCAGTCGTTATAGGTAAACATGTAAATAATTTCATAATATGAAAATGAACACATAGTGCTTTGTCATTGTTCATTTTACCTATGCATCCCAGACATTAATTTTAAATTTGCAGCATTTAACCCTTGTATATCTTTGGAAGTGCTGCACCTATGCATACAATAGGAGATTTTTGTTCGCCGATATTTTGTAGTTTTTCCAATTTTCTTAGAGGTGTTTCACCATCATCTCAATTTTTACATTATAATTTTTTAGTAATAATAAATTTTTGTATAAATTCTTGTAAATTTAAGAAGTGAGTAATATACTTACCTTTTCGAAGAATCGTTGTTTTTGTTCTCTGAAATAGATTTCTCCAAACTGAAAAAATGAACATTTATACTTACTCTTTTGATTTAGATGTTAATTATACTAATTGTTCGAAATAGTCACTTAGAAATTGATGAATAATTAACATAAATACTTACATTTATACATTTTCAGTGATTGAACTATGAATTTGTTTCCTGAAACACTGTTTATTTTTTTTTTTTGTTGTAAATATGAACATTTATACTTACTCTTTTTATTCCTGCTTGTTTTTTGGGTGAAATTTGCTTCGGTTATTTGACTTCGTCTCTTATGTCCGCCATGGTTGAAGTTTTAGAGCTTTAGATGAGAGAGAGAATAGAGAGAGGGAAAATAAAGAGAGATTAAGATGAAAATGATGGTTTTATTTTATTTTATTTTATTTTATTTTATTTATTTATTTATTTATTATTATTATTATTATTATTATTATTATTATTATTATTATTATTATTATTATTATTATTATTATTATTATTATTATTATTATTATTATTATTATTATTATTATTATTATTATTATTATTATTTATTTGTGGGTAGGGGAAGTTACTGAAATTTCTTTAGAATTGTAGGAAGTAATATTGTACTACATTTTGTGTGTGTGTGTGTGGGGGGGGGGGTGCAGTACTGCAGAAAACTATGAAAATAGGTATATGGGGGAAGGGGTTAAACGATGTGTTTAGGGAAAGGTGTATGGGAGAATGCCTAGACTAGAGTCTAACCATAAATAGTTACAAAGTAGGACTCAGCAGAGCTGCTCTATAGAACGGGGCCTTAAACTACAACAATACTGCTACATCAAACTTTGTATGGTGTAGGCCCACCAACTACATTTGTTTGGGAGTAAAAGAATTTCCTTACCTCCCTCTCTACTCTTACTCTAAAGCGGACATACCTCTTTTGATGCAACAATTGAATTTCATGATTTTCTGCTTACTTTTTCATTAAAGAGACCGATTATATTTAATAATCGTTCTCTTAAGTTATCTCACTTTTTTGCATAATTTTTAATTTTTTTTCAGGATTTTTTTTAAAAAATAATGTTTCTATTTATATATTAGATTTGTGCAACCAATTTTAATTTTGTCCCACAAAGCTTATCAGTTAAGTAAAAATCATAAAAATAAAAATAAAAAACTCCCTCGAAAGAAAGGGTTTCCTCTCTCGGAAAAAAGAGCGTCCCCTATCCCTCTGATAGCCTGTTGCCGACCTCCGGCGGTTCACGACGACGTTTCAGCCTCTGTTTCTCTGCGATGGCAGCGGACGAGATTGCACAGTTGTACTCAAACCTTCGCATTCAAGATGAAGACATGCCTGCTATTGATTTTGGGGCTTTAATCCCTAACGAAAAGGAGGAGAATTTATTCTTGATGCTGGTAGGAAAACTCTTGACTGAAAGATCATATAATGTAGAAGCTTTTAAGAAAACAATCACTAATAGTTAGGCACCAAATCATGGCTTGGCGATTAGGGTTCTAAGCCCAAATTTGTATGCTTTTCAATTCTTCCATTGGAAGGATTTAGAAAGAGTTTTAAAGGGCCGACCTTTGTGTTTCGATAATATGTTGGTGGTGCTGAAAGAAATTGATGGCGATGAACAACCTGATGAGATTGTTCTCACAAAATCGCCTTTTTGGGTCCGAATTAAAAATCTTCCTTTCAATTGCCGTTCTGACAATCATGTCAGAGCTCTGGTGGAGGGAATGGGTGAAATTATCAAACTCGAAGAGGATTTGCTGGGGATTGGCAGATATCGAAGGGTCAAACTCATGATTGATGTGACGTTGCCCCTGCGGCGTTACCAGAAAATTCTTGACAAAAGGGGAAGAGAACTTCAGGTAACCTTTGCATATGAGAGATTACCACATTTCTGTTTCGCTTGCGGAATCATGGGACATTCATAAAATTTTTTCCATTTTGTTCCAGATGAAGATAGACAGGAGAAGCTAGGGTGGGGCACTGAACTCAAAGCTACCCCTAGAAAAGGTCTAACAAAGGAACTTGAAGAGGTTGAAAATATGAAAAGTGCAAAGAAACTCACCTTTGTAACAAAGCAGGGAGGTTAGGAGGAGCCATTGCAAAATAATTCTGGTCAGAATATAGGCACTATGTCAAATAATGCCCAAGATTTACTTACTGATAAGACCACCCCTCAAATTCTTGACACCCAATTTGGGAATGTTAAGGATAATGTGCAGACACACCATGAGGGAAACAATGTTCTGCTGACAAATAATACTGATGAGGAATCTTTGGCTTCTTTGAGTGTATTTAATGTAGGCAAAGTTAACCATGAGGAGGGTAAAAAACCAAAGAAAAAATTTAGATCAAGTATGGGGACTAGCGTGAATAAGGGAACCACTTCTTCTTTGAAATGTGCTCATATTGAAGATACCATGGAAACTAATTTTGATGACTGTAGTAAAAGATTGAGAGTGGAAGATGATGTTGTGATGGATACTACTATGGCGGCGGAGGTTGGCTCAGACCAACCCCGCCTCTTTCCATGATTGTTCTATGATGGAACTGGCGGGGATTGGGTAACTCCCCGACAGTTCGACAGCTCCGTAAGTGGAGTAGAAAGTTTGCCCCGGACTTAGTTTTTGTGTCCAAAACGATGATTGATAAAAATAGTGTGGAGACTTTGAAGGACCGGCTTGGGTATACCAACGCCTTATGTGTAGCAAGTAGAGGTAAAGATGGGGGATTATGTCTTTTTTGGAAGGGAGAGGTCGATTTCAATTTGGTCTCATTTTCACAAAACCATATTTGTGGAGATGTTACTAGTCCGGAAGAGAAAGTAGAGATTTGTTGGTGTGTATGGGTGGCCTAGAGAGGAGGTGAAGCATAAGACTTGGAAGTTGATTCGAAAAATTTGCAATGAAACCACTACTCCTATCCTTTTGGGGGGTGATTTCAATGAGATACTTAGTTACACTGAAATTGAAGGTGGGGCGGATAGAGAACGAAGAGAAGTTGGAAATTTTCGAGATATGGTGAACGATTGTCATCTCCGGGACGTGGGGTTTGAAGGGAGCTGGTATACTTGGGAGAGAGGGGTGACGGTCAAAACTCGAGTTAGAGAACGCTTGGACCGCTATCTTGTTTCTCCCTCTTGGAATTCTGTATTTCCTAATCATAGGTCGAGCATCTTTTTCGATATACTTCTGATCACAAAGCCATTCTCCTTCTTGAGAAAACTATCACCCGAAAGAAGAAAAAGAAGAAGAAAAGTTTCAAGTTTGAGACCGGATGGTTGCTCGATGACTCTTGTGAACAAGCTGTTAAACAAGCTTGGGATAGTTGACAAGGGAATAAACGCGTCGTCAATTGTCTATCCCTAGATCAAATACAATATATACAACCTAAACAAACCTAATACGAGTATAAGGCAAGCATAGGGGTCGAACCACAGAGAACGGATAAACACCACCAAATGTTATCGACAATTAAGCTAGTCCGGAATAGGGGATAAATAAACTAAAGTCTAAAGATGCTAAAACAAGAAATAAAACATTAAGGCATCAAGGGAAATGGGTAGGTGAAGTTAACGCTTGATCATGCAATAACAAAGTAGCATATCAATGGTAAACTAAACATGCATGAATATCGAAGTAAAGGGTCCAATCTAGCCGCCTTCCGGGGTCAATTGGCTTCTCCTAACATAGCCTCTATGTTTCCACATTAGAACCATATACTAGGAGGTACTATTAAATAACAATCGATAGTAATGAATCTCAACTAAGTCAACTTCCGTTACTTGTTATTAAAGACTCATCGTTGATCAACTAATAATGTGCACTTGCAAGAAAGACAAAAGAATATCAAGCATGCAAAGACTTTAATCACCATTAACATAACCCCAACATTAAAAGCATGAACAATTAGCAACTACACCATCCCCACAACCTTGGCTAGGTGACTACTCACAAATCATATTGAAAACAATATCAATCATCAAATCAATAAGCATCAACATGATTAATAAGCAAAGAAGAAAAATAAAAGCAAATAACCAAAATAAAAAACAAAGGTAAAGAGAAAGAGTAAGAGATTGCTCATTAATTGAAGATGAAGGTCTACAAAGGATTGAACAAGCTCCTTCTTCAAGATCCAAGTTCATTAATGAAAAAAACCACACTTTCTCTCTCTACCAATGAAGACTAATCCTAACCTAACCTAAAACTAATTAGAGAGTAGAATAGATAGTTATTGAATGTCCCCCTAAATTACCCCAAAAATGGGTATTTATACTAACTTAATAAAACTAGGAAAAATAGAAAAGGAAAAGAAAATAAAATAAAATAAATTAAAAAGGAAAAGTAAAAAATAAGAAACTAAAATAAAAATAAAAATAAAAGAAAGAAAATAAGAAAAGAGAAAAGAAAACAAAGAAATAATAAAAAAAATAAAAGAAAAAGAAAATGAAATAATAAACTAAACCCACAAATCCCCACCAAAACAATCAGCTACCCCCATTTCTTCTTCGATATTCATGGCTGCTCCATCATCATCATCGAACAACCATCATCAATGGATCAAAATCATCACCGACATCTTCATCAACCAGCAATCAATCAAGGCCGTTCAATTTTCATTAAAACTCGCGTGAGAAGCTCGTGAAATGGTTCGATCGAACCGGTGGCTGGTTCAACCGAACTACGGGGTTGGTTCGGTCGAACCAAGGGTATGTTCGACCACTCCTCTTTGAATAACAAAACCCCCAAAGTCTCTAACTCGAAGTTCGGCCGAACACTCATTGATTTGCTCGAACTTGATTAATTTGCAATTTGTTCTGATTTTTGGGTCGATTGGTTGCTTAATTGGTGGTTGTTGTTGACGGTGGTGTAGGTGCGCTGATTGTGGTGGAAGGAGGAGATGAATTGTTATTGGAGGCTGGTGGTTGATTGCGAATTGGAGCAGGGGCTGTTGCTCTGAGTTGCGGTGGTCAGGTGCGTGGTTATTGTTGATGTTGTGTTCGTTGCTGTTGCTGTTGTTGGTGGTTGATTGTGGGTTTGTGATTGGGTTAATTGGAGATGGTGGTGGTTGTTCGCAGGTGAGTTGGTGATTGTTACGGGGGTGATTGGTGGCTGCTGTGGTTGATTATGGTGGCGAAGGAGCAGGGGATTGTGATGGTGGCTGATACGGGGTGTTGGTGAGGGGCTGCTGTGTGGTGTAAATTGGTGGCAGCAGCTGTGCGTGAAGGTGGAAGGAGGAGGTGTAATGTTGTTGTTGGTGTTGGTGGTGTTGCGGGGTGAAGCAGGGGAAGAGCTGCTTGTGTTGTTGGTGTGTGTGTGGTGGAGGATAAGGTGTGGGGTGTGGTGAAGGATAAGGGGCAGTATGGGTTGGCTCAAGTTTTGCACCTCGAACCTTGGACCTCCGAACACGAATATGACCTTGAAACCCGGGACACCTAAAACCAAAAACACGAGGGTATTACTAAGAGATAAAATAAAATAAAATAAAATAAAGGTAAAATAAAGTAAAATAAAATAAGATAAATAACACTAAACTAATAAAAATTAAATAAAACTATACAAGTAAAGAAAGTGAAATAAAATAGACTCAAAACTAATTAAAATAAATAAAAGTAAATTAGAAAACTTTCAAGGAAAAATAAAGAACGAAATATAGCAAATCAAAAGCAAATAAAATACGAAAATAAACTAAAAACTAGAAAAGAACTAAAACACGACAAAATTACTAAAATAAACTAGAAACTTTATTAAAGAGAAAACAAGAGAAAGAAAGGGAAGATAAGATAAAATAAACGCGAAAATGACTCTAAAAATATTTCCTAAGAGTGACATAAATGTCACTCATTAATAGTGCGATGGAGGAGCCTATTATGGGGCGTATTGCTGCAGTTGCTAGAGGTTTGGTGAAGTGGAGTGGTAAGAAATTTAACAAGTTGGAGGAGCAAATCAATGATGTTGAAAAAGCACTCAATGATGCACAAGGGAGGAGGGTGACAGTGGATAGTGTAGAGGAGTGTGCAAAGCTGGAAAAACACCTTGATGAGCTTAATGAGAAACTTGAAGCTTATTAGCATATAAGGAGCAGAGTAGTAGAGGTGAAAGATGGTGACAAAAACACTAAATACTTCCACCATAAAGCTTCCCAAAGAAAACAAAGGAAATTTATTTGTGGAATATTTGATGATGGTGGGCAATGGCATACGGATGAAGACAAAATTGAAGGCATTATTAATTCTCATTTTAGTGCTCTTTTCACTTCCTTGGACCCACTTGAGAATATTATGCAAGAAGTACTCCAAAATGTCACCACTCGAATCACAACCGAAATGAACAGTGAGCTCACAAGACCCTTCACAAAAGACGAGATTCTCAATGCTGTTAATCAGATGCACCCACACAAAGGCCCGAGACATGATGGTATGCATGCTATTTTTTATCAGAGGTTCTGGCATATTATTGGTGATGATATGTCTAATTTTGTTAGTAATATTTTGCATGCATGGTTGTCCCTTTCCTAATCATGTAAATAGTACTAATATTGTTCTAATTCTGAAAGTAAAAAAAGCCTACCACTACAATGGAATTTAGACTGATTTCTCTCTGCAATGTACTCTATAAATTAGTCTCTAAATCAATTGTGATGAGATTAAAAAACATTTAGCCAGAAATTGTTACAGAAAATCAGAGTGCTTTTGTACCGGGTCGTCTTATCACCGACAATGCCTTAATTGCACTAGAGATCTTTAATACTATGAAGTATCGGAAAACGGGAAAGAAGGGGGCTATGGCTATGAAACTCGATATGATTAAAGCTTATGATCGAGTTGAATGGGGTTTTCTCTGAAAAATGTTGCTCACCATGGGTTTTGATGGAACATGGGTTAACTTGGTGATGGATTGTGTAGCACCGGTGTCCTATTCCTTTGTCGTTAATGGAGGAATCTGTGGTTCGGTGTCTCCTATTAGGGGACTCCGTGAGGGGGATCCTGTTTCCCCTTATTTATTTATTCTGATTGCTGACGTTTTTTCGAGCATGTTGCAGAATAAAGTTCTGGAGAGGTGTTTACATGGGGTTAAAGCAAGTCGTAATGGCCCCGAAATATCTCATCTTCTCTTTGCAGACGACAACTTACTCTTTACTAGAGCAAACCAACAGGAATGCGAAATTGTAGTTGATATCCTCAGTCAGTATGAAATAGCATCCGGGCAGAAAATTAATTATGATAAATCGGAGGTCTCTTTCAGTACAGGGGTGAGTCTAGAGCGAAGGGAAGAACTTTTGGGAATTTTAAATATGCGAATTGTTGACAGACATGAGAAGTACTTGGGTATCCCTACTATTTTCAGGCGTTCAAAAAGAGCGGTTTTTAGAGCATTATTGGAAAGAATCTGGAAAAAGCTTCAAGGTTGGAAGGAGAAGCTTCTCTCACGGGCTGGAAAGGAAATTCTTTTGAAATCTGTTATTCAAGCGATTCCTACCTATTTGATGGGTGTTTATAAATTTTCGGGGTCGGTTATTCAATCGATTCAATCGGCAATGGCAAGATTTTGGTGGGGTTCATATGGGGGAAGGAGGAAAACCCACTGGAAAATTGGTCATCCATGTGTACTCTAAAGTGGCTCGGGGGTATGGGATTTCGGGACTTCGCTGTTTTTAATGATGCATTATTAGGGAGGCAAGCTTGGCGTTTGGTGAAAGCCCCAAATTCTCTGCTTGAACGGGTTTTCAAGGCAAAGTACTACCCGAATTCTGATTTTCTTGAGTCTTATCTTGGTTATGCGGGGAGTTACTCATGGAGGAGCATTTGGTCTTCAAAAAGCCTTGTAAAGGAGGGTGTGTTATGGAAGGTGGGTGATGGGAAGCAGATCAATTTGTTGAAGGACCCTTGGGTTGTCGATGCAGAAGGCCGTTTTATTTTGAGCGAAGAAGTTCCTACTCTTTCCAAGGTAAGTGATATTATTTATACTGACCAGAGGGAGTGGAATTATGAGCTTATTGAAGAGAATTTTAGTGAGAGGGATGCCCGTTGCATTATAGCGATTCCTCTAAGTGAGAACAACATGGATGATGAACATACTTGGGCTTACTCTCAAACCGGAGACTACACCGTCAAGTTTGCCTATTTATTGGGGAAGGGTTGTGATTTTGATTTCTTCCACCAAGCATGGATTGAAATCTAGAAAGCCGATATCACTCCGAAGGTGAAGCATTTCTTTTGGAGACTATTTTCTAACACTTTGCCTGTCCATAGCCTCCTTAAACATTGACATATGATTGACGATGATTGTTGTCCTTGGTGCAATACTGAAGAAGAAACGGTTGCTCATGCTTTTGCAAAATGTGTTCGTGTTCAAGCCTTGTGGGACGATTGCAAATGTGCAGCAATGAGGCAGTGGGAAGGCTTCGATTCGTGGTGTGATATGGTAGTTAGCTGGAAACACTTAGATGCAAAAACCAAGCAAAGAGGTATGTTCCTCGCTTGGTGTATTTGGGGTGAGAGAAATTTCAGAATTTTCGAATATAAAATCACCCCAAACGAGCTTATTGTTGACAGGGTGTTCATGTATGTTGAGGAATTTGGGATGTATTCTGCTTGAGTTTACGAAGCTACATCACTCAGCTCTAATCGCAGTCCAAACAAGTGGATAGCCCCTCCTGCAAATGTAGTGAAAATTAATGCTGATTCTTCACTCAGGGATAAGGGTTGGGTGGGTGTAGGTGCGGTTGCTCGCGACTGTGTGGGGAACGTTTTATGTGCTGCTGTGAGACGCACCCGTGCGTGCTGGCCCCCTAAAATAGCAGAGGCAAAGGCTTTGTTGTTGGCTCTAAGAATGGGGATTATAGGAGGCTTTGAGGAAGTGATACTAGAATCAGATAGCAAGCTTGTTGTTGAGCGTCTGTCCAAAGGTGCAAAATTCTCTACCAACATCGACACTGTTTTAGGGGATATCCTTTCACGTTGTACTGGTTTTAAAGCCATTTCTTTCTCTCATGTAAAGCGAGATGGTAATTGTGTAGCACATAATCTCGCTAAGCTCCTTCCTTTGGGAGTTGAACAAACTTGGGTGAACCATGTTCCCCAAGAGGTTACCCCCTATGTACTAATGGACTCCCTGTCTATTGATTAATGAAATGCTTTGCTCGGGTTTTTTTTTTTAAAAAAAAAGTAAAAATCATAATTAATGTTAATCTAATGTAATAGTTTTACAATACTATTTTTTTTATAACATGTTATTTGTAGTACTTCGACTTGTAAGATTGAATATTTATGTACTATTTAGCTGTAGTCGTAGTATGGATTTTTGTATCCTATTTTTTGATTGAAATCAATTTAGTGCAATATATATATATATTATGCATGGATTGAAAAGGATGTCCCTGTCAGAGTTGGTAAATTTTTTATTCCTGTTGATTTTGTTGTTTTAGACATAGTTGAGAATACACAAATTCCCATTATATTAGGTAGGCCTTTCCTCCATACTACAGGAGCCATTATTCATGTCAAAAATGGTAAACTAACCCTTTCTGTTGGTGATGATAATGTTACTTTTAATTTAGGGAAAGTTTTGAAAGGACCTATGTTAGAGGAAAATTGTTGTCTGATTGATGTAATTAATATAATGGATGATATTTGTGATGATAGCTTGCCACAGGTTCTTGCAAAGGATCCCCTGGAGGAAATTCTTTGTGGGAATTTATCTGCAGATAATGCAAGCGTCTGGGTAATGAAGTACATGCTATTGAAAAAGCTCTTTCCCTAAAAGAGTTAGACCCCAAGGAGACAATGAAGGTAGTAAATTTAGTTCAGGAATCGAAATCTGCTGAGGTTAAGAAACCTGAACTAAAACCTCTCCTTTCTCATTTAAAATATATTTTTCTTGATGAGCAGGAACTATACCCCGTGATCATCAGTACTGCACTTGATAACCTACAAACTTCCCAGCTTATAGGGGTTCTTCAAACCCATAAGAGAGCAATTGGGTACAGTATTGATGATCTCAAGGGTATTAGCCCTGATTTTTGTATGCACAGGATACATTTAGAGGATAACTATAAACCCTGCATTCAACCCTAGAGGAGGTTGAATCCTAATATGCAGGAAGTAGTCAAGAAAGAGGTTATGAAATTACTTGATGCGGGTATTATCTATCCTATTTCTGACTCCAATTGGGTAAGTCCTGTGCAGGTGGTGCTTAAAAAAGGTGGGATGACTGTGATTACAAATGAGAAAAATGAATTGATTCCCACTAGAACTGTTACATGGTGGCGTATGTGCATTGATTATCGTAGATTAAATACTGCCACTAAAAAGGACCACTTCCCCCTCCCCTTTATAGATCAAATGCTTGAGAGGTTAGCTAACCATAAGTTCTGTTGTTATTTGGATGGGTATTCGGGATTTTTCCAAATTCCAATTCACCCTGAAGATTAGGAGAAGACCTCCTTTACATGCCCTTATGGTACTTTTATATATCGTAGGATGCCCTTTGGTTTATGTAATGCCCCCGCTACCTTTCAACGTTGCATGATGAGCATATTTTTGTTATTTCATAGAGTCTATCATGGAAGTCTTTATGGATGATTTTAGCGTGTATGGTTTTTCATTTGATGCATGTTTGATAAATCTCACTAAAATTTTGAAACGATGTGAAGAATGCAATTTGGTGCTAAACTGGGAGAAATGTCACTCTATGGTGACAGAGGGAGTAGTTTTAGGTCACATTGTATCTGATAAGGGCATACAAGTAGATAAAGCTAAGATTTCAGTGATGGAGCAATCACCTCCCCCGGTTAATGTTAAGGGAGTTAGAAGTTTCTTAGGTCACGCGGGGTTTTATCGTCGCTTTATCAAAGATTTTTCTAAAATTGCTAAACCACTAACTCAGCTTTTACTCAAGGATGCCCCTTTTATTTTTATTGACGAGTGTCTTGAGGCTTTTAACAAGATTAAGCAGGCTTTGATATCGGCACCCATCATATGTGCCCCCGATTGGAATCTACCTTTCGAGATTATGTGTGATGCAAGTGACTTTGCACTAGGAGCCGTGCTCGGATAGAGAAAGAACAAAGTTTTGCATGCTATTTATTATGCAAGAAAAACTTTGGATGAAGCCCAAGTCAACTATGCCACTACGGATAAGGAGTTTCTTGCTGTGATATATGCTTTAGAAATATTTAGATCATATCTTGTTGGCTCTAAAGTCATTGTTTTTACTGACCATGTAGCTCTGAAGTACTTGATAGCCAAGGCGGAATCAAAGCCTAGGCTACTCCGTTGGGTTCTTTTGCTTCAGGATTTCAATATTGAGATAAAAGATAAAAAAGAGAGCAGAGAATGTAGTGGCAGACCACTTGTCACGTATCAGGTATGATGAGGGTAAAGATTCTCTCCCTGATGACAACCTGTATGAAGTTATAGAGAAACACCCCTGGTATGCTGACCTTGATAATTATTTAGTGGGTGGTACTCTACCTCTTGACTTGTCCTACCAACATAAAAAGAAATTCCTTTCTGATGTTAAACATTATTTTTGGGATGATCCTTTTTTGTTTTGTGAGTGTGTAGATGGATTATTTCGCAGGTGTGTTCCCAAATGGGAAGTACACGGTGTTCTTACTAGTTTCCACACCTCACCATATGGAGGACATCATGGCCCCACAAAAACGGTGGCCAAGATTAATGAGTCAGGTTTCTATTGGTATACTATGTTTAAGGATGCTAACACTTTTGTGCAGGCTTGTGACTCTTGCCAGAGGACTGAAAACATTTTGCGGCGGCATGAGATGCCTCAAACCGGAATCTTAGAAGTTGAAATTTTTGATGTTTGGGGTGTTGATTACATGGGATTGTTCCCTTCTTCAGACGAAAACCGCTATATACTTGTCGCCGTTGATTATGTATCCAAGTGGGTTGAGGCCATTGCCACTCCTACTAATGATGCTAAGGCGGTCCATAGACTCTTCAAGAAGATTATCTTTCCAAGATTTGGAGTGCCTAGAGCTATAATCAGTGATGGAGGATCTCATTTTCATGAACGGAAGTTAGACACCCTCCTCAAAAAGTATGGTGTTTACCATAGGACAGGTTTAGCCTACAATCCCAAAACTAGTGGCCAAGTTGAAGTTTCCAACCGTGAGATCAAGGCCATTCTAGAGAAGGTGGTGGCAAAATCAAGGAAAGATTGGAGTGATAAGTTAGATACTACTTTATGTAGACTCGTGTACGGTAAAGCATGTCATCTTCCGGTGGAATTAGAATACAAGGCATATTGGGCTATTAAGGAGCTCAATTTGGATGGAAAATTAGCGGGAGAAAAGAGGTTACTTCAACTTAACCAACTTGATGAGTTTAGGTTGACAGCCTATGATAGTGCTCGTGTCTACAAGGAGAAAACAAAGAGATGGCATGACAAGATGATCTTTCCGAGAGAGTTCAAAGAAGGTGATAAAGTGTTGTTGTTCAACTCTAGACTTAAAATATTCCCAGGAAAGTTGAAGTCAAGGTGGTCGGGTCCTTTTACTGTCAAAAGGGCTAACAAATTTGGTTCTGTAGAGGTATTTGATGAGCATGGTAACGAGTTCAAGGTTAATGGCCAAAGACTCAAGCTATATCATGAGGGGGCTACGATTGGTGCAGTTCAACTACTTCACCTAAGAGGTTCCAGTTCATCTTGAGCTTCAATGTGGTAAGAGGGTCGTGCGGGACCTAGATAAACCAGCGCTTTGCGGGAAGCAGCTCGTATTTCTTGCTTTCTAGACTAGTTTTTCCTTTATTTTTTTTTTTAATTTTTTTTAGAGAGATGAGGAGAGTGCAATTTTACCTTTCATAAGTGTTTTTGTACAACATTAGATCGTAAAAGTAAGGAGATTTAAAGAGAAAAATTTAGAAGAAAAGAGCATTCCGATTCGGGTACGGGCCCGATCGGGCACACACCTAAAGGTCAAAATCAAGCAAAAGCGTGCCTGATCAGGCAAGGAGTCCCGATCAGGCACACAATTTGAATTTTATCGGAGCTTTATTTTGCCCGATCGGGCGCGCAAGGAAGGAAGAAAAATCAAGGGAAATTCGCCCGATCGGGCGAAGCTGCCCGATCGGGCGGATTTTTGGAGAAATCGAGTGAAGTAAAAAGATATGTCGGGTGAAGCTCGCCCAATCGGGAGAAGCAAAGGGCGAAAAAATTCTTCGAGTTTGTGCCAGATCGGGCGGAGGTCGCCCGATCGGGCGCATTTCACAAATCTGAAACATATATCTTTGCCCGATCTGGCAAGGCTCGCCCGATCGGGCGCGCCTATTTTGGCTGGGCCTTTATTTTCTTTCCTCCTCCTTTCTTTTCTTTTTCCTTCTTACTTCTTTTTCTTCATTCACACTTTCTCTCTCTAAAACCTCCATTTTAAACCTTCAAACTCACTTTCCTTTCAAGATCTCCTCAAATTCATCCATCAAAACTCCAAAATTTTTACATATTCTTCATCCTTACACCTTCCTCTACAATCCCCACTAAATTTCTACTACTTTCTCTTAAGATTTCTCAAAACCCTTAGAGAGAGAAAGCTTCAAATCCTACCATCCTTACATAAAATGGCTTAAAAAAGATCAAGGCAACAAAGAGGTGAAGGTTCGAGGCAACAACAGCAACCGATGGTTGACCAGGAGCTTCAAATTACGGGATGGGATGAAGTTCTCATCACCTAAACCAAACAACGAGCTAGGATGCATAACCTTATCTAGAGGCAGGTAATCTCTACTCGCTTTGTACATCATCCTACTTTGTCTAGGCTAGGAATTGATAAACCGACAGAAAAATTGTTCAAAGGTATAGGAATGAGTGGATTTTTTCAAATGCATTATGACACCCTTTTCTTTACTCAAACCGACAGAGGCAGGTTTACGTTTGTTTTAGTTTAGGATTCGTACGGAGTATAAATACTTATCCGTAAAACGATTTTAGCATCTTCTTACCCCTTTCTTTACTCTCTTAATTATTTTCTTAGATTTTCTCTCTCTACTTAGCTTTTAGATTAGTTTCCTTCTCTTATACTATTGTTCTTAATCTATTCTTAATTCCAGATTTATTTTAGTAACGATTTCTCTTCTCTTAATCTTAGTTGTTTACTTTATTCCTTTGATCATGTCTTGCTTTATTAATTTGATTAGTTTAGTTTTTATTATGTGTGAGTAGTTTTATTTCTAGGGTTTGTGGGGATCCATAAATAATATGAAGGGATAATTTATTGTTGTTGATTATCAATGCTAGATTAATTTCCTATTGATTGATTTAATGCTCTGTGACTAGATTAGGCCTGATCTTTTATGCACGAGTTCAACAATATTGATTCGAGATTCGACATATGAGAATTGATGTTTAGGTCTAGTTTAAATAGGCAGGTTAATTTATAAATCGTTAAGTCGAGATTCGAAAGATGAGATTTAATACCGGTAAATTAATTGTGTGATTGTAATACGTAGCGAAAGCCCTTTATAATCTGATTAATGTATGCATTGATGAATGATTATTATATTCTACCTTGGAATATTATTTATTGGTGAACCTATGCCCTAGATCCTTTTATTCATTGTTTTCTCCCTACTCTTAATCTTCGTAGTTTATTTTCATATTCATATTCACATATTGGTTACTTTATAATTTAGATTACTTTAGTTAATTAGGAATAGAAAGACTCGTTTCTCTGTGGATTCGACCCTACTTCCCTATCTACATTAGTTAGAGGATTTAGGAATTACTTTTGATTAGGGGATATGACTTTACCCTTTCAAAATTTGGCGCCGTTGCCGGGGAAACAGTTCTATTTTTATTTCTTATTATTTTTGTAGTCTAGGTTATTTATTTTTGTCTCTGAGGCAAATCTCATATTTCCTTTTAGTTTTTTTCGTTTATGCCCAGGTGTTCCAGATCAGGGTACATCCCATTCGATCCTGAGATCGAAAGATCCTTTCATAGATAGAAGAATCTCTACAAGCAAATTCTGGCGGACTCTGGTGATAATAATAATCACCGCGATCCTCCAATTGGTTCTAGCGATTTAGAGGTATCATCAAATACAAAATCAGAGATGATGTCTCCAAAGAAGCTTAGTGATTACTCACAACCAAATCTTACAGATTTTCCACATCTCACCCCTACTCCGGCTCTTGATGGGGTACAATTTGAAATTAAACCTCAATTTATAACGATGATAGAGAGGAAGCAATTCAGTGGAGCTAAGGGTGAAGACCCAAATCTTCACGTTGCCAACTATTTTCCATATTGTAAAACCATCAGGCAAGCCGGGGTCACACAAGACCAAATCAGGGATATTATCTTTCCTTTCTCTTTAACTGGAAAAGCTAAATTGTGGTTTAATGGCTTAAATAGAATTGCACTTGGTATAACTGACTGGGAAACTCTTGTTTTGAATTTTTATAACAAGTATTATCCTGCTGAGAGAACAGCCGTACTACGGAGTGCGATTAAGAACTTTGCCCAAGAAGCCGATGAATCTTTATATGAGGCTTGGGAGAGGTTCAAGGACCTACAAAGAGAATGCCCCCACCACAATTTAGCACAATGGCAGTTAATCTAAGCCTTTTACAATGGCATTGGAAATTCTTCTAGTGGGAGATTTATGAATCTGAATGTTGATGATGCAGGTCAGGTTATTGAAGATATGGTAATACATAATTCCCAATATGGGAATCCTAGAGGCTTTTCTAACAATGGGAAGTATAGTGTTGACTCTGTATCCTTTTTGCAAGCTCAATTGACCTCTATTTGCCAAAAATTAGATAATCTTAGCACTGCTAATGTAGCTAATGTTTCTGCAATTAATAATAATGCTAATGAGGCATTCTGTGAAAATTGTGGAATTATAGGTCATTGGGAACAAGATTGCAGGAGTTCCGTGGAGCAAGTTAATGCCTTTCAAGCTTATAGGCAGAATAACCCATACTCCAACACCTACAATCCTAGGTGTCGGAATCATCCGTACCTTTCCTACCGGGCGACTAATGTTCAAAATCCTCCACCAAAAGAACCACAGGCGCCACAGCAACAGCAGCAGAAATATTACCATCCTAATGCTGGCCAGAAAAACCAACCACAACAATCCTCCTCATCTTCCGACCCTTCTTTGGTGGAAATTAGAAGCATATGGAGATTAGAGATGCGCAAATTGATTCAATTCTAGCGCATAACAAAATTGTAGATAATCAAATTGCGCAACTTTCCACTACTCTACAAGCTCGCCAGTAGGGAGCTCTGCCGGCACATCCGACCAGGCCTACGGATCAAGCCTATGCAATTACTCTAAGGAGTGGTTCAAACTATGAAGGGACCCCTATGCCCAGAGTTGATGAACCTGTTTTATTAAATAATGCTAATATTGATTCCGTTAAACCAAAAAATGTAGTTAATAGCCTTGTAGGGCTAAGCATAGTACTAACATATCTAATTCTACATTACAGGGTACGACTCCAGAGAAGGTGGCTAATCAAGATAAGAGCAACAACGCTATGAAGCCAATTATCAAACTTCCATTCCCTAATCGTCAACTGAAAACAAATTTGGATAAGCAATTTGGTAAGTTCCTGGAGATGGTGAAAGATTTGAAGGTAACAGTTCCCTTCATTGATTTAATCACACAAATTCCTTCATATGCAAAATTTATGAAAGAAATATTGACAAGAAAAAGGTCTATTAGTGAGATAGAGATAGTAGCTTTCACTACAGAGTGTAGTGCCGTACTTCAAAATAAATCTCCACCTAAATTAAAAGATCTGGGTAGTTTTTCTATCCCTTGTCATATAGGCAATCTAATGATTGATAATGCATTGTGTGATTTGGGTGCTAGCGTTAGTGTCCTGCCATTATCTTTGTGTTCCAAGTGGAATATGGGTAAATTAAAAGCTACTAATATTACTATACAAATGGCCGACCGTTCTTTCAAATACCCCTTAGGTGTTTTAGAGGATGTTCCCGTTAGAGTAGGTAAATTTTATATACACGTTGATTTTGTCGTTCTTGATATGGCTGAGGACATGCAAACCCCGATTATTTTGGGTAGACCATTCCTTAAGACTGCAGGAGCAATTATTGATGTGAGAAATGGTAAACTAACACTATCAGTAGGGGACGATAAAATTGTTTTTAATCTTAATAATACCCCTAAAAGCCCCATGATAGAGGAGAAGTGCTATAGTGTTAATGTGGTTCATAATTATTCTAACAAGCCCCAAGCTCTTGAAAAAGATCCCTTGGAGGCGGTAACTTGTGTTGCATCCCTTTTAGATGAGATAGACAAATGGCAGAAGGAAGTTGATGCAATAGAAAGATCCCTCTACACTGTTGGTCTTGGTTTTGAGGACGAAAAGGTGGAATCAATCAAGCAAGTTGTGCAAATTGAGCCTACGGTAAGTGTTCCGCCAGATCGAGTTGCAAATGTTAATTGCAATAACAATTTGAAGCAACCCTCGATCAAAGAAGGATCTTTAGTGCGTAGCATTGAAGACCTCCCAATCCAAGTCAAGGAGGATCCACCAGATAAGGTAAATTGGCGTCCCACAGGGCATGTCAGGAAGCCGCGTCGCAGCCAAAACACCGCTAAACCGGGTGAGAAACCGCCCGATCAAGCATTAGGCTAAGGGTCCTAGTTTTTGTACTTGGTAAGAAGGTCGTGCAGGACCTAGATAAACCGGCGCTTTATGGGAGGCAACCCATATTTTAATGCTTTTTAGAATATTTTCTCTTTCTTTTTTCTTATGAGAGGAGAGATGATGGAATTTAATGAGTTTTATGAGTTTTTTTACAGTTTTGAAGGAAAAGAGTTAGCCAAAAATTGAACAAAAGAAAAAAGCAAATAATCGTCAATTTGTCTCGGGCCCGACCAGGCGAAGCTCGCCCGACCAGGCGCGAGAGCTAGGCTTCAAAATCAAGTAATTTTGCCTGACCGGGCAATGGGCGTCCGACCGGGCGCGAAACTCGTCGTATACGGACATATTTTTTCCGCCCGACCGGACGCGAGAAGAGGCGAAAATTTGAGCGTTAGATCGCCCGACCGGGCCCGAGAGTTGAAGCAAATTAGGTACATCAGATCGCCCGATCAGGCGAATGCCGCCCGGCCGGGCGCGAGAGCATAATAGAATAACAAGTTATGATCGCCTGACCGGGCGTGCACCCGCCCGACCGGGCGCGACGCAAAGACTCCCTTCTTCTTCTTTCTTTTTTCGGTTTTTTCTCATTTCAATCTCCATCCTCTATAACTTTATCTCTCTAAAACTCAAATTTCCTCTAACTTCTTTCTAAGTTTTCTCCTTCATTCCTCAACCAAATTGAAAACGTTTTACATATTTTTAATCCCCTCTTCATCCTCTACATTTCTATATAAAAATTTTCGAATTTCTTTCAAATTAATTTGTATACCCATTTCTACCATGGCTTCAAAGAGGGCTCGATCTATTTTCGGTAGGAGTTCTAGCTCGAGGGAGGAGTATGACCCGGATTTGCAACTCCCGTACTGGCCGACAATCCGTATTGCTAGCCAGGAGCAAAAGGAGCGGCTAGAACACCTAATCGGGCACGAGGTAATTCCTTCCCGGTGGTTACACCGCCCTACTTTAGAATCGTATGGTTTGTATGATTTTGTGAATCAATTTTTGAATGGCATAGGCATGAGAAATTTTTTTCATATGCACTATCCTACATACCGTGAATTAACGGGTGAATTCTTGTCATCTTTAAAAGTTGTAAATAGTAGAAATGGGCCGAATTTGATTTTTAGGTTGAACAATAGAAATATTAGTTTAACATTTGTGCAATTTTGTAAATTATTTGAATTAAATTCTAAATTACCATTCCAATGGAATGCTGATTACAAAATGGGTGACATTTATCATGCTCTGATTGGTTTGCCTACTCCCGACCCCGAACATGATAGTACCAAACCTATTCATCACCTTGTCCCAAAAATCTGGCAAAGATTTGCGGGTTTGTGTTTTTTAGGTAGGAACGAGCCCCATAATGCCCAAACTAACGAGCTTGCCGTTATAGGTCACTATGTGTCTAGGTTCGGGAAATTGAACATAGGTAGGTACATTATTCACCATTTGAGCAGACATGCCACGGCTAGTACCCAATCTCGCACCCCCATTCGTATAGGAGGCCTTATCACTATAATAGCAGTGAAAAAGGCCGGTTTTGTTGTGGATGGACCCCACCAGATGACCAACAGTGGACCTGATACCTACATGACCACTAGGTACCTAGAGGAATTGGGTTGGGTACGATCGGATGGTGAGCAGACACCCCACTAGTGTATTAGGACTAGGACCGAGCAGCCTTTGCCCATCTTTCCCCTACCTAGTCCTGACTTGACCGCCTTTCCCCCAGGGCAACCATCTTACACATATGACCTTTTAGTTGCCAACGCCAGGGGGCAAGCACCACCAGTTCCACCACCCCAGCCTCAGCCTCAGCCCGAGGTGGCGTTTTCTCCACCTCACATGTCTCACTCCGTCCCCCATGTTGACTCTAACCCAGTTTGGGACCTTCAGAGTATAGGTCAGGCTTTAGGCCGTATCGAGCATTCCCACACTGGCCTTAGGAGGATGGTAGGCTCTATAGACCAGAGGTTAGGGTACCTAGAGAGGAACCAAGGTAGAGCTCTCTACCCTCTTTACGATGACTATGCTCGTCGGGGCAACATTCCCGACGATGCTATACCCTGACTGGTTTCAGCCTCCACCATAGGGATACGATAGGGATCCCACTGCCCATGGTATTTACACTGACTATTCTGCCTTCCATGGGTACGGCCAAGACATTCCTTTCAGGGGACCGGCGGGGGGGACTTTTCATGCTGATTATTTTGGTGGTAGCTCTTCTAGTGCAGGTGGTGCAGGTGGCAGTGGAGGTGCAGGGTTCGGCCACATGGATGAGGATGATCGGGACTAGCTATGCTGGGCTAGTTCCCGAGCCAATGAGGACATTGTCTGATTCTGGCTTGGGGGAGATTTTGGATTTGGTATCTTTCTTTTTCCCTTTTCTTTTATTTTTGGTGTATTTTCTTAGGTTAGATTTATTGCTTTCTAGGTTAGTTTTATTGCTTTCTTATATATGAAAAATACAAAAAAATTGAAAAATAAAAAAATCCAAAAATACGTTCCAATGAATTGTAAATCATGCTTCCCTGTGACCCATACTTGAGAAAAATTATTTTGATTCTTGGTATATGATGATAAGCATTGTGGATTAGTTGATCATGATTTGATGTTTGACTGCCTTGAAACTTTAACATGCGTCAATTTTGCCCAACTACTTGTGAATATAGTGCTTGACTAGTTGATTTGGTTAGGAATGTGTGTTAGTTCCTGGTATGTCAATGAATTTGAGTATTGGTTTGCAACTATAAGTAATATTTATATGATTCATTATTATGCACATTGAGGAGGACGAAGGCGTTCATTCTTTTAGGTAACCTCCAGATGATTGTAGATACATTTGTTCCCTTCTTGCTACCCATGTTGTTGCCTTGAATTTTTGTTATTTATTAGCCACATTACAAGCCTATTTTGCCCCATTGGTTACTAGTCCCAAGCTTGGCTTGGGGGAGCTATTAGTGGGTGAGGTGAGGGAGTTTGTAGTGTGCTTATTATTTGCACAATTTGGGTGGGTTTTTGAGAAGTTGTTTTATTTTGATCATGTTTATTTTTGATGAGTTTGAAAGTTATATTTTCTTGAAAAAAATAAAGCATGAAAATAAATCATGATGTTATTAAAAAAAAGAGAAGTTCAAGAAAAAAAAAGTGAAAAAAATAAGTGAACTTCAAAAGAAAAAAAATGTTCAATGTTCAAATGTTCTAGTTGGAGGTTGATAAAAAAAAAAAAAAGAGTATCAATAAAAAATTCAAGTTTGAAAATAAAGTTTGTTTCTTCACTCCACTTCTTCATTATTATATCTTATGAGTGAATATGTAAGTGTTGGGATTATTTATATTGTTAAGAGTATATTTGGTGGATTTTTGTTAGAGTTGGTTATGTAGGAGATGTTGATCATTGTTTATTTTGATCATGGGTTTTACTAGGATTTGTTCCCTTAAGCATAGCTTTTCTCTCACTTGTTCCTAAATGATTCCTACCCTTTACCCTAGCCTTACATTACAAGCTTTAAAGATCTTCTGACCTTTGTGCATAGAGTTGTATGAATGTGAAAGTGTTGTTTATCAATGCAAGTTATGATTTGACATATTTCGAGTCGACTAGTAGGTTGAGCGTTCATTGTTATATACACACGAGAGTGTGAGTTGGGAGGGCATTGTTCACATAAAGGGGTTTGTTGGAGAGCGATCGAGTACATCTTTTACTCGCCACATAAATGAGAGTTGAGTGTGTGAGCACTAGTTTTGAATTCTATATGCTCTTGTGGTTTGCTCTATTTGACAATTGTTAGGGAGGAAAGGTAATTGGATGGATTTGATTGGTTGATTTTGAAGCATGTTTATTTGATTTACCCTGAATTGTTTGTGCTTGATTTTTACTTTTTGGGGTGAAGCATATTTATTGATTCATTGATGAGATCTTTGCATAGGGACAAGCAAAGGTTTGGTTTGGGGGAAATTGATGTGTCTATTTTATATAGTATTTTACCCCCGTCCCTTGGTCATAATTAGTAGTGTTTTTGGCTCTTTAGAGCCACTTTTATTACTAATTGGTGTTTTCTAGTGCTTTTGTAGATTTGGTTGACTTTTGCAGGGATTTGCACTTTTGGAGCATTTTCCCGAGATATTATAGAGCAATCACGAGCATTGGAGAAGCACGACCAGTTTTGATAGCCCAGGGCCGGTTAGAGCCATCGAACCGGTGATTAAGGGCTCGGTATATGTGATACCGGGGCATTTGGACCGAGTATTCAAGACCGAAGAGGAAACCCAGATTGGCCCGAAGAATTGAATCCCAATCGTAGTCCAAATTGTGGCCCAAGAGAGCCGCCCAGCCAAAAAGGCTGGCGCCCAGAGGCGCGCCTGGCCGGGCGAGAGAAGCAAAGGTCGGCGCCTGGTGACGCGCCTGGCCGGGCACGAGACACGTCTGAGGAGCAAAAAGGCGCGCCCGATCGGGCGGTGCTTCGCCCGATCGGGCGCGTGTAATTATTAGGGGTTAATTGCGTCGTTTAAGTTTAGGATTTGTACGGTGTATAAATACTTATCCGTAAAACGATTTTAGCGTCTTCTTACCCTTTTCTTTACTCTCTTAATTATTTTCTTAGATTTTCTCTCTCTACTTAGCTTTTAGATTAGTTTCTTTCTCTTATACTTTTGTTCTTAATCTATTCTTAATTCCAGATTTATTTTAGTAACGATTTTTCTTCTCTTAATCTTAGTTGTTTACTTTATTCCTTTGATCATGTCTTGCTTTATTGCTTTGATTTGTTTAGTTTTTATTATGTGTGAGTAGTTTTATTTCTAGGGTTTGTGGGGATCCATAAATATATGAAGGTGTAATTTATTGTTGTTGAGTATCAATGCTAGATTAATTTCCTATTGATTGATTTAATGCTCTGTGACTAGATTAGGCCTGATCTTTTATGCATGAGTTCAACAATATTAATTCGAGATTCGACATATGAGAATTGATGTTTAGGTCTAGTTTCAATAGGCTGGTTAATTTATAAATGGTTAAGTCGAGATTCGAAAGATGAGATTTAATACCGGTAAATTAATTATGTGAATTTAATACGTAGCGAAAGCCTTTTATAATCTGATTAATGTATGCATTGATGAACGATTATTATATTCTACCCTGGAATATTATTTATTGGTGAACCTATGCCATATGCCCTAGATCCTTTTATTCATTGTTTTCTCCCTACTCTTAAACTTCGTAGTTTGTTTTCATATTCAAATTCACATATTGGTTACTTTATAATTCAGATTACTTTAGTTAATTAGGAATAGAAAGACTCGTTTTTCTGTGGATTCAACCCTACTTCCCTATCTACATTAGTTAGAAGATTTAGGAATTACTTTTGATTAGGGGATACGACTTTACCCTGTCAGTTTGTCGGCATTACAATCTTTGGGAGGCATGAACCGGAAAACGTTAGGAGGGATGAACTTGAATTGTTGGCTTCCTATATGATCCCCAATGCTGAAAAACTGAACATACCGCATAGGATATCCCAACATTTTCAAAGGGCGGCCAATGCGGCCGAGGGGGGTAGGTCTAGGGCGCCTATCTATTTTGGGGTGTTGGTTACCCATATAGCAGTAAAACACCTAGGTTGGACCCCGACCGGCTATAGGAAAGTGGAGGGTTTTGCCCTCATGGACCTAGCCTACTTAGGAGGCCATAACTGGGTGCAACTTATGGGAGGTGAGACATGGTGGATAGTCCACCGGGAGTCGGGTAGAAGAGATCAAGCTTTTAAGCTACCCAACCCCGCCTTGACCAAATTTGAGAAGGGGAAGCCTTCTTACACCTTTGAGTTAGATGGTCAAGGCGAGGTTCATGAGCCTCACCATTCACCACAACCCCACCATTCACCCCAATACCAACCACCACCCCAATAACAACCACCACCCCAACCCTACACATATGGCATACCCACCTCCTCCGTTGATTACAACATAGTCCCCCATGCCCCATATGACTTTTCGGCTTTCCGGAGCCAACTTGACCGGATTGAGGGAGGGCAAGGGAGAGTTGAGGGTATGGTGCAAAACCTAGACTCTAGGTTAGGCACCCTAGATAGGGGGGTTGGCCATGTAGATAGGAACCTTGGGAGGGGTTTATATCCCATGTATGACGATTATGTACGCCGAGGGGCTATTCCCCCCGAGGCATTAGTTCCCGAATAGTTCCAATACCCCCAAGGAGCTAAGGGTATTCGACCCCCGGAGCCTATGGTACTTATGTGGACTACTCTTCAATCCATGGTTATGGGGCTGATACTCCTTTAGGGGGGATGGGGGGAAATGTAGACCCTAACTACTTTACAGGTGGTTCGGGCTATGGTGGTGCTGATACGAGCAAGGGTGGTGCCGGCTCAAGCTATGGAGGAGGCTATCAAAGGATGGATGAGGATGATGAGGACGAGTAGCTTCTCCTAGCTACACCCCCAAGTCAATGAGGGCATTGCTTGATTTGTCTTGGGGGGAGATATCTTGTACATATGGTAACTCTTTCTCTCTTTTCTTTATTTATCGTTTTCTAGCATAGATTTTATTGCTTTTTAGTGTAGTTTTTTTGCTTTCCTATATGAAAAAAATACATAAAAATTAAAAAATGTAAAAATTCAAAAAGAAATATGTTCCAATGAATTGTAAATCATGCTTCCCTGTGTCCCATACTTGGAAAATATTGTTTAATTCTTGGTATATAATAATGAGTTTTGTGAATTTGTTGATCATGATTTGAAGTTTATTTGTTTGGATGCCTAAACATGCGTCAATTATGCCTCTTATTTGTGAATATAGTGCTTGACTAGTTGATTTGGTTAGAAATTGTGTGATAGTTCCTGGTATGTCAAGGAATTTGAGTATTGGTTTGCAACTATTAGTAATGTTTGTATGGCTCAATATTATGCACATTGAGGAGGACGAAGGCATTTGTTCTCTTAGGTAGCTTTCAGACGATATTAGATACATTTGTTCCCTTCTTGCTACCCATGTTGTTGCTTGTGCCCTTTTATTGATTATTTAGCCACATTACAAGCCTATATGAGCCCCATTGGTTACTAGTCCCAGGCTTGGCTTAGGGGAGCTATTAGTTGGTGAGGTGAGGGAGTTGTGATGTGCACTTTATTTGCACAATGTGGGAATAAAAGAAGAGTGATTGTTCTTTTGATTGAATGATTGGAAAAATGTTGATGGTTTGTGTTTCAAAGTTGAAAATTTCCAATGTGAGATAAAAAGAAAATAAAAAGCAAAGAAAAAAATTGTTTCAAATGTTCAAATGTTCTATGTGAAGGTTGCTCAAGAAAAAAAAAAGAAAAAAAGTTGAAGTTTGAAAAAAAAAGAAAGAAAAGAAAAAGAATGAGTTTAAAGTTTGTTTTAATTCACTCTATTTCCTATTATCATACTTTGTGAGTGAATATGTAAGTGTTGGGATTGTTGTTATGTATGGGATTGCTTGGTGAATTTTTGTGGAGTTAAGTTGTGATTGGAGATGTTTTGGTCATTACTTGTTTTTGACCTTGGGTTTTGTTAGGATTTGGCTCCCTTAAGCATGGCTTTTCTCTCACATTTTCCTAAATTTATCCTACCCTTTACCCTAGCCTTACATTACAAGCTTTAAAGACCTTCCGACCTTTGTGCATAAGAGTTGTATGAATGTGAAAGTGTTGTTTATCAATGCAAGTTATGATTTGACATATTTCGAGTCGACAAGTAGGTTGAGTGTACATCTTTTTAAACACACGAGAGTGTGAGTTGGGAGGGCATTGTTCACATATATAGGGGTTGGTTGGAGAGCGATCGAGTACATCTTTTACTCGCCACATAAATGAGAGTTGAGTGTGTAAGCACTAGTCCTGATTTCTATATGCTAATGTGGTTTTCTCTACTTGACAATTGTTGGGGAGGAAGAATGATTAGATGAATGAGATTAAATGACATTGAAGCATGTTCATTAAATTTTCCTTGAATCGTTTGTGCTTGATTTTGTTTACTTCGGATGAAGCATGTTTTATATGTTCATTGATGAGCTCTTTGCTTAGGGACAAGCAATGGTGTGGCTTGGGGGAGTTTGATGTGTCCAATTTATATAGTGTTTTACCCCCGTCCCTTGGTCATAATTAGTAGTGTTTTTGGCTCTTTAGTGCCACTTTTATTACTAATTGGTGTTTTCTAGTGCTTTTGTAGTTTTGCTTGAGTTTTGTAGGAAATTGCACATTTGGAACGTTTTCCGGGTTTTTCATGGAGCAATTACGAACATTAGGAGGACACAACCATCTTTGAAGCCCAGGACTGGTTAGAGCCGGTGATTAAGGGCTCGGTGTGTGATACCAAGGCATTTGGACCAAGTATTCAAGACCCGAAGAGGAAATTCGGATTGGGCAAAAGAATCAAGCCCAATCGAAGTCCAAGCCTCGAGAAAGAGACCGGGCCCAATTAGGCAAGCTTGCGCCTGATCGGGCGGGCGTGCAGAAGAAGACATCAGGAAAGGCGTGCTCGATCGAGTGAGCATTAGCTCAATCGGGCGCGGCTGCCCAGGAGAAACTTGAAGAAAAAGGCGGGCCCAATCGGGCGGCCCTTCGCCCGATCGGGCGCGTGTTTTTGGAGGCACCTGATTGCCGAGATCTTAGTTTTTAATTACGATTGTTTTAGAGATGTTTAAGTACAATTTTAGTACGTAAATTTTATTTACCTTCTCTTTTAGATTTTCTCTCTCTACATAGAATATTTTCTCTCTCTAAAATTCTCTCAACTTTGTTCTTAATTCCATTCCTTAATTCAGATTACTTTTGGTAACGATTTCTTCTGTTTTAATTTCAGTTATTTTCTTTAATTCTTTCATGATGTCTTATTTTATTGCTTTGATTAGTTTAGATTTAATTATATGTGAGTAGTTATATTTCTAGGGTTTATGGGGATCAAATAAATAATATGAAGGGGTAATTTGTGATTGTTGATTGTAAATGCTTAATTATTTTCCTATTGATTGATTTAATGCTATGCAATTAGGTTTGGCCAGATTTAATTGTATGAGTTTAGCAATATTGATTTGATATTTGAGAGATGAGAATTGATGTTTAGGCTTAGTTTCAATAGGCGGACTAATTTATAAATGGTTAAGTTGAGATTAGAGAGATGAGATTTAATACCGGTAAATTAACTCTGTGATTGTAATACGTAGAGAATGCCCTTTATAATCTGATTAATTGATGCATTGATGATTGCTTATTATGATTTACCCTGGATTATTGTCTATTGGTGAACCTATGCCCTAGGCTTTTCTTTCATTGATTTACCTCTTATTTTATTTCCTTCCTAATCTTACCTTTAGTAGTTTAATTACCCTTTTTTATAATAATTTGGTTACTTGATAATTTAGATTGCTTTTAATTAATTAGGAATAAATTGACTTGTTTCCCTGTGGTTCGACCCTTCTTCCCTATCTACATAGTTAGTGGATTTAGGTTTTATTTTTGACTAGGTGAATACGACTTGAGCCTGTCAGAAGACAATGGCAAGTCAAGAAGAAGTCAATGAGCTCAAGAAGCAAATGGCTAGCATTACGGAAGCGCTAAGGACCTTAATTAGCTCGCAAGCGTTATAACTATCCAAATAAATGACCCTATGAAGCAACAACAAATGGAGCTCATGCAAGAGAGCTTAAGAAAGATATCTAATGACTACAGGTTCCAGGGCATTAGCTCGCAAGGGGTCTCGGTGGACAAGGAGCTTCTTCCGCAGAAGTTCAATGCCAACGACATCCCAAAATTCAAAGAAACTGAAAACCCCTATTTCCATTTAAGAGCTTTTGAGACTATAATGAATATTAAGGGGATTGATAGGAAAGTCTTTCATTCTGTATTTTCTTTATCTCTTGAAACCGTTTGTCAACAATGGTTCTTTTCCCTTGATAAAGAGAAAACCTCTACTTGGGAATCTATTGTAAACGATTTCATTGATAGATATAAATGCAATATTCAAGTTGAAACTAATCATAGAGAACTTGAAATACTTGAACAAAAAGAGAATGAAGGTTTCACTTCTTTCTTCAATAAATGGAGAGAAACTTCTGCCAGGATGATTGAAGTACCAAGTGAAAAGGAATCTGTGAGGATGTTCATTAAGAACCTCCAAGAAAAGTGCTCCAAACATCTTAAGTATCAAAACAATCTGCATACCTTCAAGGCCGTCTATGATATTGGAATTAATATTGAAGACGACCTTGCTAAACAAAAAGCTGCTAATAATAACAACTGCAACAGTGGCTGGAAAGGTAAAAAGAACGACAATCCTTCTTCTTCCAAAACCACCCACTCTAATAATGTTGGCACCTTTAATTTGAGTGAAGTCCTTGCTATGAACAACCAAGGAAAAAAGAAACCATTTAGGAGGAACTTTACTCTTATTGGTATGAGTTATGACACCGCATTCGAACGACTGAATGCAAAAGGTCTTATAACTCCCATTGGACCATTCGGGGATCCACCTGTTGAAAAATGGACAGCTAACTGGAATCCCAATTCACATTGCAAGTATCACCAAGGTAGGGGTCATCTCACTGAAAACTGTTAGAAGCTTAAGGAAGCTATCCAAGACTTGATTGACAGCAATAAGCTTCCATTGCCTCCTATAAGCAAGAAGCCAAGCATCAACAATGCACCCCACTTTAATTCTTTGGCTATCTCTGATGAGGAAAACCATGTTAATCCTTCATCCCTCATCAAACCAGTTGAAGAAATTCATGCTATCGAAGAAAAGGAGGAAACCTTTTTCGATGCCATGAGTGATTTCCCTCCCGGACAAGAACCTGAACTAAGGAAGAAGTATGGATTCCCATACGATCAATATGGGAGGGAATAGACTTTTTGCGTAAAGTTATTGAATTCGCGAAGAAACAAGAAAAGGTGGTTCAAAGCAAGCACGTCAAAATCCCGCCTATGGAGAAGAAGCCATTTTCTCTCCATGTAATTGACACACCCAAGAGGAGTAATAAGCCTTACACTCCAATTGGGACTTCTTATGCCAAAATGTTCAAAATTCTCTCCGAGAGTGGCAAGGTTAAACCTCTCGAACCTAGACCATTTGAGTCATTAAAGAGGACAGATAGGTTCTACTGTCCATGTCATCAATCAGAGGGACATACTATCGAGAATTGTTTTAAATTCACACATTTAATTCAAAAGCTGGTTGATAATAAGAAGCTAGTCCAAATTCCACGAGAGCAAGATATTAGTATCAATGGGTTTGGGACAGCGATGATGAAAACTTCTATCTTAAGGATATGGAAGAACCTCCACTTTCAGTCATTTATCCAATGAGCGACTTTTGGGATGAAGAAGATTCACCCATAGACGTCCTCACAAGATTCGGGAGAATACAACCTCCCATCTCCACACAACCTATTCCTACCGTGCAACAAGTTCTCATACCAATTATAGAGGACAACGATGTTTTCAAACAATTCAAGAAGACCAAGGTCGAAATGAATGTATGGAAACTTCTAGCTACATCCCGAGAACATAGGCTAGCGGTAATGAACGCCTTGGACAAGATAGGGATAGACTCCGAAACTACTCCTGAGGGGTTGGCTAAATTTCTCACAAGTGGTCTCCCTAGTCCCATTAACTTGATCACCTTATCTAAAAAGGATTTACCTTTAGAAGGTGACAAACATTACAAGGCTCTAAACCTCACGATAGTCTGCAAGAAGATGAATGTCCCAATGACTCTTGTAGATAATGGACCGGCAATCAATGTCTGTCCACTTAGAACTGTGAGGATGCTAGGAATAAGGGATGAAGATTTAGCCCCGTCAACACAAGAAATAAGATCCTACGACAACACTCATCGCCAAGCTCTTGGAAAAATTACCATGAACGTAACGGCGGGAGCAATAGAATATGCCACTACTTTCCTAATAGTGGACATTAATGCTTCCTTTAACTTATTGTTGGAACGCCCTTGGCTTCATGACCTTAAGGCCATCCCTTCATCCCTTCATCAACAAGTAACTGCTTTAGTTGGAGGGATCCCTATTACAATCGATGCTTCGCCTATGAGGAATAAAGCCGTTGAAAATCCGATTATTAATGTGGAGCACGATGAGAATGATGAAGACTTGTGGGGCTTTAATAAAGAGGTCTCCTTAATCGAGGAAGATGAAAGGACCCCTCTTTGCCATGAGCCCCACTCTAATATGATGGTAAATGCTATCCTTAAGAAATAAGGACACTTTCCCGGAATGACCCTAGGAAAGAAAAAGGAGATAGCAAGGCAAATGGAATTACCTGGCCTCCCTAAGTTAGATCATTTTGAATTTGGTTTTGAACCGACTCTAGAAGATCTAAAGCGAGCCCAGGAAAACTCTAAGGCGCGTACGAACGCTCGCACCCAAAAGAAAGCGATCCTAACGGACCAATATCCTCTTACTCTCAATGGACAGTTTATAAGAGAAGGAGAGGACTATCCATGCTACAATTTTTTCGAACCCTTTGTTGTAAATGACATAAGGTAACCGAGGTTCGAAATCTTTCTGGATTTCTACTTTCTAGATAAGATCACAACTCCTATTCACAAGGAGAAAACACCCCCATGCTTTGACTTTAACGTCATGGGACTTCTATTTGGGCGCGAGAAGGATGAGCCAAAGTACATAGAGGATAATTCCTTGCTCATTTAAACAGTTCTACAAAGCGAGAATTTCGACCCTTCGAATCTCATCACTCCAGCAGAGGGTTTAGTGCAAGGATGGCGCAAGACGGTTAAGGTGACTACTCCGAGTGGAAGAAAGATCTCAATAACAACAAGATAAGGACCAATGTTTGAAGAGACTTCTGAGTCAGAGTCATAGTCAGAGTCTTTTCCTATAAAGTCTTCCAAGTCCTTAGATGTAGCACCTTTATTTCCAATTCTTCTATTTTAGCATCTACTCCTAGGATAGTTAGTAATCAAGTCCCTGAGGACATCTCTTTATTTGATGTAATGATTTGCGAGTTTAATAACATGTCTTCTTCCTCTAACTCCTCGTGTTTTTCTCTAACCCAAGATGACGAGCATTGCTTAACTAACAATGAAAATGACAAATAAATTATCAAAGCAATGGAAACATTTGAAAAGAAAACACCAGTAATTGAGGATACTGAAATGATTGACATCTCAAATGATTCAACCATTAAAAGAGAAGTTAAAACCGGATTAACGCTTAATAAAGAAGAAAGAACTGATTTAGTTAATCTACTTAAAGAGTTTATCGATGTGTTTGCTTGGTCATATGAAGATAATGCCAGGTATTAATAGAGAAATAGCTCAACACACTATACCACTAATTCCAGGAATGAAACATGTAAAACAATAGCTGCGTCGAATGAAACCCGACGTAGCTCTTAAAATAAAAGAAGAAGTTCAAAAGCAAATAACCGCAGGTTTTATCAGGGTATCCAAATACCCTGAATGGGTAGCAAATGTGGTCCCAGTTCCAAAGAAGGATGGAAGGGTAAGAACGTGTGTCGACTATCGAGATTTAAATACGGCAAGTCCAAAGGACGAATTCCCTTTACCACACATCGACATCTTAGTAGATAATATAGCGAATCATGCGCTTCTCTTGTTTATGGATGAATACGCAGGGTACAACCAGATTCTCATGGAGAAATAAGACATGGAGAAAACGACATTTATAACACCTTGGGGTACTTACTGTTACACGGTAATGCCATTCGAGTTGAAAAACGCGGGTGCCACTTACCGACGAGCAGCAACTGCCCTACTCCATGATATGATGCACAAAGAGGTAGAAGTAGATGTGGACGATATGATCGTGAAATCAAAAGATCGCCCAGGACATCAAGTAGCCTTAAGAAAGTTTTTCGAAAGGCTAAGAAAGTACTACATGAGGTTGAATCCATCCAAGTGTGCTTTTGGAGTCACCTCAGGTAAACTCTTGGGATATGTCATAAGCTCTAGAGGAATAAAGATATACCCAACAAAGATCAAGGCGATTATGTCAATTCCACCGCCCAAAATAAAGAAACAAATTCGAGGATTTATTGGCATGTTGCAATATATAAGTGAACCATATTCAAGAAACTCAAAATGAATGTACCAGTAATATGGGACGATGAGTGTCAAAAAGCCTTTGAAAAGATCAAAGCCTATATCGCAAATCCTCCCGTATTAGCACCAACACTTCTAGGGATTCCTCTTAGGTTATACTTAACAGTCACCAAAGAGACAATAGGGGCTATGCTTGCACAAGAAGAAGGAAAAGAAAATGCAATCTACTACCTGAGCAAGAAAATGCTCGAGTATGAAGTACGCTATACACCGCTTGAGAAATTGTGCCTCGCATTAGTGTGGGCCACAACCAAGTTAAGACATTACATGCTCGTGCATACAGTCTTTGTAGTTTCTCGAATGGATCCACTTAAGTATTTGTTCGAAAAATCTACACTCAATGGGCGCATATCAAGGTGGATAGTCAACTTAGCCCAATTTGATGTAAGATTCATGCCTCAAAATACTATTAAAGGATCCGTGGTCTCGGACTTCCTAGCGGATTTCCCAATAAAAGATTCGACGCTAGTACATGATAACGAATTTCCAGATGAAGACATGATGGTCAAAGAAGATGATACTTGGAGTTTATACTTCGACGGAGCCTAAAACCATAAGGGATGTGGCGTTGGAGTGCTATTAGTATCATCTAAAGAAGAGCACGTTCCAATCACTATAAAGTTAGATTTCAACGTTACCAATAACGCTGCTGAATACGAAGCATGCGTGGTAGGCCTCGAAACAGCTTTGGCATTGGGAGTGAAGAAGTTGCGAATATTCGAAGACTCTTCCTTGATCATCAATCAAATATCTAAAAGATGGAAAGTAAGGAGTGAAAGTCTAGCCCCTTACCAAACCTATGTTGAGACTCTCACCAACCAGTTGGAAAAGGTATAATACACCTATCTACCTAGAGAGGAAAACCAATTTGCTGATGCCTTGGCAAGACTAGCCTCAATGGTTAGGGTTCCCACGGAAATTGAGCAAATGCCTCTAATTATAGAGAGAAAAGGCATAAACTGGCTTACATTCAGGTCATAGAAGATGATGAAGTGGTCCGAGAAGAAGAAGAAGAACCATGGTATACAAATATACTCAATTACGTCACCAAAGGAGAATATCCTCCTCATGCTGACAAAAGAGCAAAACGAGCATTAAGACTCTTGGCTTCCCAATATGTGCTCATAGACAATGAGTTACACAAAAGGGTACCTAAGGGTCGAGCTCTCTTATGCGTAGGAAAAAAGGAAGCCCAAAGAGCTATGAAGATAGTCTACGAAGGCATTTGCGGAACTCATGTTAATGGAAAAATACTAGTCCAAAAGATAATGCGAAAAGGATATTATTGGACTACCATGAACAGGGATTGTCTTCAATATGTAAAAAGATGCCCTAAATGCCAAATATACGCTAACTTGCAACATGTTCTTCCATCTCTACTCTACACCTACACTTCACAATGGTCATTCTCCACATGGGGAATTGATATTATTGGTAAAATTACCCCTCCTGGGACAGGTGGTCACGAGTGCATTCTAGTAGCAATTGATTATTTGACAAAGTGGGTTGAAGCACAATCATATGCCAAACTCACTACAAAACATGTAGCACTCTTCATCGAATGAAATATAATTTGTCTATACGGAGTCCCACATGAAATGATAAGTGACAATGGAACTCAGTTTCAGGCGGAATGTGAAGAATTGTTACAAACTTATGGTATTCAACACCATCACTCCTCTCCTTATAGACCTCAAGCAAATGGATCACTTGAGGCAACTACCAAAAATCAAAAGACTATTGTTGAGAAAATGACTGAAAATTACAAGGATTGGCTTGACAAAATCCATTTCGCACTTTGGGGTATTCGCACGTCAATTCACACATCAATAGGAAATACGCCATTCTCCTTGGTTTATGGAATGGATGTTGTACAACCTTTAGAGCTAGAGATACTGTCTCTACGCATTGCATTAGAAAACAAACTCGATGAAGTAGAATGGACTAGGGCAAGATATGAAGAGCTAATTCTACTCGATGAAAAGCGACTAGAAGCTCTACATCACACCCAATGCTATCAAACTCGTATGGCTAGGCACTTTAATAAGAAGGCCAAGAGAAGAAACATCAAAGTAGGGGACTTGTTGTTAAAAGCATTAAGGAAAACTGTTTCGGATCCAAGGGGAAAATTTAGGCCTAATTAGTCCAGACCATGTATAGTTAAAACCATTCTGTCAGGAGGTGCAGAAAAAGCAACGTCTGGCGACAGACAAAAAATAGTGGCGCCAGTTTTTTGCGAATATCTGGGCAAATTTCGGTGTATTTCGGAAAATTTTTGACTTCCGTACTCGAGAAAATTTCTCGAAAATAATTTAAGTTGTTTTCATTGCTTTAATAAATTTAATTTAAAAGTTGATTTTATTTAAAAAAAGCTGAAATTGCATTAATAAAATAAAGTAAACATTACATTATTGATGGAATTTAAATAAAAGCTAATAAAATAAATCGACTTAATATTTAAACTAGTCTAATAAATTGGAAGTTAAGCAATGCTTCAATCTTTCTTCTCTTTCTTTGCTCTTTTCCAATTTTTGTCTGAGTCCTCTTCATCATCCATGACTGTAGCTAGTAGGCGTCCTTTAGAAGACCTACATATAATTTTAGAGTAAATGGTTTCTCCCTTAGCTAGGACTCCATGTTTCTTCTCTACCCAAACCTTCTTTTATGAAGTATTAGCTTTTCTTTTCTCTTTACCCTTAGTAGTGTCTTTCTCCTTAGGCATCACAGGTGTTTTAAATTCAAATTTTTAACCCAAATCCTTAACATGAATTACTTTGTCACCTAGATGGTTCTTGACATTGGTTCTACTCTGATTTTTTTTCATGTCCTTTGTAGGCTTATTAAGAAGCCAATTCTTCACATTATTAGGCAAGGAAGGAGGAACCTTTATGGTAATCACTTCCCATAAAGGTCTAGCACTCCAATATGTGTTAAATTTCTCTAATTCTTATGAAACAAGGAATTCATAGGGACGAAAGAGATCCCCAGAAGGAATTGTTTGAAGTAGACCGTATTGCCTTTTTACCCTGCAGGGATAATAAAAAGTCATCTTGGTTAATTTTGGAAGACGGCAGAAGGGTTGCCTGTAGACACCAATCATCTTCTTAATCTTCCACCATGGGACGACCCACTTGATAGCAAAGTTGCAAGAGGAAAAAATTTTACTCCACTCATGGCGACCCATCTTAGAGAAATGCTTCTTTCGCCTCACAAAGCAATTTGGAGTGTATTTTTCAATGTTGTCAGGAGGAATAATTAATTCTAGTCTTTCCATTACTTTACAAAAATATGTTTTTGATTTCTGTACTTAAAAATATTATTTTTCTACCTGTAATAAAATTGGAAAGCCCCAAAAAGGTGCTTTTGGGTTTTTCTTTAATTCATCTAGACTAAGCATAGTCTCTCCAACAATTAATGGCATTGGATTCCTTCCAGATTCAATTTTCTCTAAGACAGTTAATATGATTGCTTGACCCTCATTAGTTCTAGCACTAGTGAGAAGATATTGGTTAAGCATACAAAGGAGAAAAGCCCTTCTTCTATAAACATGAAAAGACTCAGAATACGGTCTATCAAAGTAGTGGCGTGCAAAAAAAATTTTAGATTGACTACGCTACCATCTACAATATTTGTTAGATCTCTGTCTTTGAAATTAAAGAAGCGCTCAAAATCTTTATATTAATACTCATTCACCCTAGGAATTACCGCAAGATCTAATGAAGGGAAGCCTAGGATGGCACCAAATTCTTCCGATAAAGGGATAATTTCATCACAACCTAGTCTAAAAGCAATGTGTATGTATCCCAATATTCTAAGGTGGTATGAATAAAATCTATGTCAAGATCTACCCCCTTAATACCATAAATACCTCCCATGTGAAAAAAGTCGAGTTCTTTTCTCTCTTTAGCAGTTAAAGACCGACACCATTCACGAGTAAAATCGCTAAAACTCTTAGTGACTAATGACATGATTATTTGTTGAGAAGCTAAGATTATAATCAATCTGATCAAATTATATAGAAAATCAGCAGATTAAGGGGCTATTTATGTGAAAAATTGATGCAGTTCGAAGGATTCGAAGGCAGCGCACTGCAGCGCAAGACGACAAGCATGTCGCCTGGCGACAACGTGAAGCGCGTGGCGACACGAAACGCTGCAATGCCAGCTCAGCGCACTATTCAAACCGCGTTTTTCTGACTATGATTCGAATTCGAACAATGACTTTACAATTTTTCCTTTTATTCAATTACCCCTCATATATTAATTTAATATATTTTAATTCTTGTTTTTGGATTTATTCAAGCTGAATTAAAATTAGGCTTGTTTTAAGCCGATTTATTTTTCATTTTTTCTTTTCGGTGGAGAAAGTCGGATACCCTCCATTAGTAATAAAAATGACATAAATTTTTGCGCAAAATTAATCACAAATTTCTTACACACACACATATGCACATAAAATGAAAAAATAAAATGCAAAGATAAAACAGTCATATATGTCTAATAAATAAGTCAGTCGGCAAAGTCTTATAAAAGTTAAAATAAAATAAACACAGGAACAACTACGGTGCTGGAGCGTGCAGATGATGAGGGATGTTCTTGTCAAAGAACATTGCAGACCGGGGAGTATGCTCCTCACCAGCTAGACTCGCCAGGAGTCGAAAACCTCAACTCAGGACCGGTCCACCTAGGCTCACCCTTGTGCTTAATCAGCAAAGGCTGAGGCTGTGGAGGCTGATGCGACGACGAGCAAACTTCGTACGTCTCACCACCTACCAGAGGAGCTGATGTCGCGCCTCTTTGGCCCATCCACCCATTCCGTGCACCCTTAGAGGAAGAACCCGAGCCCTCCACTGCCTCGATCCGAGCAGCGTCAGATCGGCCACCTCTGCCACCAGAAGTAGTGCGGCGACGCCTCGAGCCAGACCTAGACGGCTCCCTCCTAGCCTCTAGTGTCGTCCGAGTACGTGAAGGGATATGTTGTCCCTGCAAAATTAAATCAAGTCAGATACAAAAAAAAAAAAAAAAAAAGATAAACAATGCAAAAATAAAGAGGAAAAAGTATACCTCATGAGCAACGTCGTCACAACGATAGGAAGCCACATTCCTCATCCTAACCAGTTGGCTCCAAAAGGCGTCTATGCACCTTGCCATCGCCGTCACCACCTCGCGCGAGAACTGTCAAGAAACAAAAGTCAGTAACAATACAAGACAAGTATAAACATATAAGCTATAAGAAAATAACGCACCCGAGTCTGGTGACGAGGGATGGCTCGCTCTACGAAGCGCTGGTCCTAATAGCTGATGGACTCTGAGGAGAAACAAACTCAGCAGGCTTGGCCTGGCAAAAAGCAAACCTAAGTGATTAAACACTACTTAGGGGCTATCTAGCTAAGAACTAAAAGACAAAAAGCATATCGCCGCCTCCTCAGACAAAACAGGGGTCGGAGCTAGCAATGGCAGCAAGTCCTCCTCATAACACTACCTCGAGCTAGCATGAGATCGCTAAGGAGTACCAGCAGGCGACCTCTCATCCAAGTTGATCATTATCGCATCATGGAACATGTGGCGAGGTGGAGGAGCAGGAACGACAAAAATCTCTGAAGAGTGCTGGATAGCCACTCTCTCACCAAGGTACACCGCCGCCTCGTACCTCCCTTGAAAATAGCAACGTTCAGTGGTGTACTACGCAGCTAGCGCAGAAATAACCAGACCAGCCCATGGCCGATATACCACATCAGACTCCTACAAAATATGTCTGCAAGATAAAGCTCTATCAAAAGGCAATATAAAGACGACAACTATTTAAAAAGGACATACCAAGAGGATCAGCTCTCGGACATGGGTAGTGGCCGCCCGATCACCGATGCGACCTCCTTAATAGGCGCCAATAGAGAGCTCGCGAGGAGATGGTCTCGCCGGCGCAAGCAACAGAAAGTGCTCGCAGAACCAGATCTACAAAGAAAGAAGAATGTCAGCGAATGTTAATAAGAATCTAGAGCTAACTTTTAAAGAGATAAAGTATACCTCTACAATTCTCCAAAAGCTGGAGAGTGCGATGTCTCCTGTGAAAGCCCTGTGGTGACAGGAGTCTCGCAAGCCACGCAAGAAATCAACATAGGCCAAGCTGGCCCAATCATAACTCCCGATCAGCTGAAGATCGCGGAGAGCAGGAAGGTAGTAGAGAAACACCCGACTACCTTTGTCAGGGGAAAAGGTCCCTGACAGCAAGATGAGAACGAAGATGCGCACCCGCTGCTCTCTACTGGTCGCATCATCCTCGAAAGCCATCGCCAAAGTCAACCGACGAATGCACCGAGAGAAAAGTCATGCTGGCTCCACCTCGGCACGGGCCTGAATAGTGATCGGACCCAACAGCTCCTCGACTATCGGAGAAAAGGCAGTAATGGTACTGTCGAATGGAAGCGTATTCGAGCTAAAATCCAGTCCCGAGATGAGACTAAAGTCGGCAGGGGTGACAGTCATCTCACCCCTAGGAAAGTGAAAGGTGTTGGTGGTGTCCTAGAAGAACTCTACCAAAGCACAAACCACGTGGTGGCTCGCGTCAAACGAATACATGGCCTGGGTAGCCCGAAATAGGGTAGTCAGCCCACAAGACTCCCAAAGTCGCCGCAACTCCTCATCATTGCGGAAATACTTGTCGTACAGGTTGTCGATGGACTCTTTGCCCGAACCATGGCTACGCTAGGCGAAAAAAGCAATTGCCCACCGGTTCAAAACCCCTTTATGCCACCGGTTTTGAACCGGTGGCTTTTTGGGGGGTGGCAAAAATATTTTAAAAAGCCACCGGTTTAAAATCGGTGGCAAAAATAAGAATTGCCACCTGTTAACCGGTGGCAATAATGCTTTCTGCTTTTTTTTTTGGATATTACATATAAATGCCACCGGTTAACCGGTGGAAATAACATACATGATTTTTTTTTCTTTGCTACAATTATAATAATAAAAATATTTAAAAAAAACCGTGTAAAATACCAGGCAAATAACTCACAATTCACAATCAATATAATAGGAGCGCAATATTTCATTATATTCAACAATAACAGTTACTGTACAATACAAAAGATAAAATAAAAAAAATTACAATGAATTATAATCAATAATGTAATTCTAACTTTAAATTATTATGGTACAAATACAAAAAAAAAAAAAAAAAAAAAAAAATTACATCAAAAACATTATTCCAAAATCAAAGTCTTGAATCTTGTTGCATCAATTAACACCTGCATCAATTAAAACCCATAAATTAATAAACTCACAAAAAAAAAAATGCGTAATAAAACCCAGAAAATTCGCCTAACAAAACCCAGAATATCGCTTAAAAAAAATAAAACCCTGAATATTCGCCTAATAAAAATCGCATAAAAAATTACTACAAAAAGGATGAAAACCAAAAAAAAATCGCTTGTAGATCCGAAAAAACAACAAGAACTCCATATCCGAAAAAATTAATATGAAAAGGATGAAAACCCCAAAATAAATCAATTAAACCCAGAATTAAAATCGAATTAAATTCAAAATTAAAATAGAATTAAACCCAGAAGGAGATCGAATAAAAAACTGAGAAAATTCCAAAATCGATTTAAATCGAATTAAACCCACCCACCACCATAACCACAACCACCACCACAACCCACGAATTCCACCAAAAACAACAAAAAACAAAATAAAAGTAAGAAAAGAGAGAAATTACCTCGAATTTCACCAAAAACCCCCGAAATTATGTTGAATTTCGGTTATAAAGGTCAAAATCGACCATGAAAACTCTATATCTAGAGTTTTCATGGTCAATTTTGACCAGAAAACCTTTGGCGGCAATAGTAAGTGGCGGCGGCGGCGGTGGTTGAAAGAGGTGAAGAGGAGGGAGAGGGCGAGCGAGATGAGAGGAAGAGGAGAATGAAGGTGGAGCGAAGGGGACTAGAGAAGATCAGAACGAGATAAAATGAGGGACGAGAGAAGATATGAACGAAGAAGATAATTAAGAAGATCAGAAGGAAGATAGAATGAGGGAGAAGAGAAAAGATCATTAGAGAGAATGAAGATCAGTAAGAATGAGGAGGAGGGAGGAGGGAGGAGAGAGAAGATGAAGAGGCCAGGGTTTGGTAAAGGGGGTTATATATACGGAGTAGGAAGGAACAAAAGGGGTGGGCTAAATAAAAAAGGCCGTTTTTTATTTTTTTTAAACAAAGCCACCGGTTCAAAATCGGTGGCATAAATAATTGCCCCACCGGTTCAGTTTCAACCAGTGGCAATACTTTTCCCTCAAAATCCCGCCTGTTTTTCCCCCTTTTTCTCCACCGGTTTTTAAAAACCAGTGGCCTTAGGGCGGTGTCAATCTTCTTTTTTCAGCTAGCTAACTTTTAAAGAGATAAAGTATACCTCTACGATTCTCCAGAAGCTGGAGAGTGCGATGTCTCCTGTGAAAGCCCTATGGTGACAGAAGTCTCGCAAGCCACGTAAGAAATCAGCATAGGCCAAGCTGGCCCAATCATAAGTCCCGATCAGCTGATGATCGCGGAGAGCATGAAGGTAGTAGAGAAACACCCGACTACCTTTGTTAGGGGAAAAGGTCCCTGACAGCAAGATGAGAACGAAGATGCGCACCCGCTGCTCTCTAGTGGTCGCATCATCCTCGAAAGCCATCGCCAAAGTCAACCGACGGATGCACCGAGAGCAAAGTCATGCTGGCTCCACCTCGGCACGGGCCAGAATAGTGATCGGACCCAACAACTCCTCGACTATTGGGGAAAAGGCAGTAATGGTACTGTCGAATAGAAGCGTATTCGAGCTAAAATCCAGTCCCGAGATGAGACTAAAGTCGGCAGGGGTGACAGTCATCTCACCCCTAGGAAAGTGAAAGGTGTTGGTGGTGTTCTAGAAGAACTCTACCAAAGCACAAACCACGTGGTGGCTCGCGTCAAACGAATACATGGCCTGGGTAGCCCGAAATAGGGTAGTCAGCCCACAAGACTCCCAAAGTCGTCACAACTCCTCATCATTGCGAAAATACTTGTCGTACAGGTTGCCGATGGACTCGTTGCCCGAACCATGGCTACGCGTCCTCCCGCTAATAATCCCACGACGCACCCTCTTAGAAATGTGGTGCTCGGGAGCAAAAAGTAGCGTTTGCTCATCCCACTCAGGAAAGGGACTAAGAGAAGTGGACGAATCCTATCTTCCTACACGGGCTTGTGCTCCCGTTGAGTGTCTCGAGACCGGGAACCAGAACCGCATTGTCTAGCCATACTACATTATGCAAAATTAACAAAAATTAAGGCTCTATAGAATCTAAGGTTCGCCTAGCTGCATGATACTATGTTCGCAAAAAAAAAAAACAGAATACGTAGTACTAAAATAGAGCACGATATCAATACAAGCATATATGACATTTTTCAAGAAATCAAACAATTTCTTGCAATATTATAATAAATATTGTGACAAATTGAACAAGAATAACTGGTAAAAACACGATGAACAACCCACATTGTTCTCACGACCTTAAGGGGTTCAACAATGGTGAATCGCTCATTTCTCAACCTAGTTGAGTCAAACAAGTCTCAAAATACTCCCAAGGCAATATACAAACATAATCAAGCAATTTCATGGCATAAAATTCGACAAACAAAGAAAATTAAGCAATTTGAATTTCAAATTTTAAGAAACTTTGCGAATTAACGTGCAAAAATACAGCAAAATTCGAGTGAGTTTGAAGAAAACTTACATAGATCAGCAAACTAGATGAATGAAGCTTCGATTTGCAAAAGGTTTGAGCGAATTTGGTTGAGAAACGGGCAAGAACGAGTAGATTGAAGATTGAGGCGATTCACGAGCGAAAAACAACAGAAGGGGATTTATTCAAAAATCCCGACAGCAGCGTCGCACGACAACTCTGTCACCGCGCGACAGATTGAAATTGCGGCGACAGCAACTTTGTCCTATAAATGTGCCACACTCTTTGTTTTATACCTAGCCTTAGACATGGGTAATTCGAATAACAAACCAATAAGTTTAAAAATTTGAATACTCTTAATAACTAGAAAACACCTTGAACGAGACCACATACAGGCCAAATCCCACTGTAAGGGACCATAGAAAAATAAATAAAGATTGTACCTTATTCTTAACTCATGATTATCATCCTCTTACCAACATGCCAAGGACCGAGTTATATAACGCCGAGCCTAAAACCAAGAACAAAATACAAGTTACCCTATAACCTAAAAATGATACCTTATATTCGAATACAATGTCTCGACACAATTATGATAATCCAAAAGTTCACATCAAATAAAGCCATATAAAGTTTTTGCCGTGAGAAACATATATCTATCAATATAACTCCAATTCAACGAATTTATAGATCATCAAATACACTTCCGTAAAAAAAACACTTGATTAGCTTATTTATTTCAAACTATTAGATTACAAATTTACAAACATGATTGTGGTATATGATAACACAACAACCAAAAGATTCTTATGATTACCTTTGGAATAAAAGCAATGGTTTTGACCACATGATGATTAGGGAGATAGATATTCTAAAGATTAATAGCAGGTTGTTGGTGTAAACCATCGAACATACAGAATGGAGTAAAGAGGAAGAAGAGAAAGCTAGGAATTTTGTAACAAAATGGCTACATAATATTATACATCAAAAATTTATTAGGGTCAAAAGTTTATATACACTTAAAAATAAAGAGTTATATTTAAACTAAAATAGGATTTTAAACCTTTCCAAACACAAAAATAAAAATATGAAATTAGAAAAGTTATTTTAATAAATAAAAATAAACTATTATTTTTATATGAAAATTTGTTCAAAAGGACCAAGAAAGATGGCACTTTTGTTCAAAATTACCAATTAAGCCAAAGGTTGTTTAAAAGGACCAAATAACACAGTTTCGGTTGTTGAGTGGGACCATGTCACATTTTCAAGCAAGTGAACGTTAGAGTCTGGTGTTGACCATCACATGCTAGTCACTTGACTCATTAATTTGGGTCAAATTTTTTTTTAGTGTTTGACAAGGGTTGGAACTAGGTTGTCATCTAATTCTCCCTAAGTCAAACTAAATTTGTAAACGCTTAACAAACCTTATACGAGTATAGGGCAAGCTAAGGGTCGAACCTAAAGGAATGAATCGAAACCATGTTATAGTCTAATGTTAAGCTAAATCGAAGAATTGTCAAAGGTTGAGTATGGTAACTAGGATAACAAGAATCAAGAATTCAATCAAATTGCTAAACACTAGGGATATAGGTTCCACATGCAAGCTTAACATTCATGCTAGTTGATAGATCACCCGATTGACTCAAACGTTGCAAAGGACAAACATAAATTGCAATCAAAGGAATTGAAGGATTATTTCCTATAAAACAAACTAGGGTTCACTATTAATGATTAACAAGGAGAATCAAAATCAAATTCAATCAATTAGAGCGATTCCCAAATTAATTGTTCGTGTCATTGGAATTTGCAATGCAATTTAGATTAATCTTATAGGTTGATCACTCCTACTCTAATTAATCACATGCACAACTATGTCAACCAATTTAATTGCAAAAATAAGTCAATCAAGGATCATCAACTAACAATAATCATCAATCAAGCATGCTTCCCCTTCTCCCTATCAACTAATCTACTCACTAATCTTGGTGAAATCTAAAACTAGAATAAATTCAATATCAAACATATTCATCTCAAGCTAAATTAAAAAGAATGAACTACAATCAATCAACAAATTCTCAAAACTAAATCAAAATCCAACCAAACATTCAAGCATAAAAGTAAATTGTAATTGAATTAAATTCAAAGTAAAGAAATCTTACAAACTATGATTGATATGAAGAAGATTCAAAAACTTGATTGAAGAAACAATGTTGAATTACAATTCAAATCCAAAGATTACAATCTCTACTTTCCTTCTAACTTCTCTCTAGTTTCTCTCTCTAAATTCTAAGCAAATGAAATATTATCTAAAATTTGGCCCTCAAAAGTATTTACAAGAGTATATATACGCAAAGAACAAAAGCTGATTGGCCGCGCCCTCTCCTCAAAGACCCCGCGGGCGCGGGGAAATGGGTACAGAACCCATAACTATCTCCGCGGGCAGTCTGGGCGAAACCTGCGCCCCCAGCATAGCCACCCGCGCCCGCGGCACAAGGCGCGGCAAAATGCCCTGTTCCTAAAGAAGAAGGGGGTCGCGGTCACTCTTATCCGAAGCGCCCTCTCCAATATCTCCGCGCCCGTGGGTAGATCGCGGGTAGGGCGCGGAGAGTTCCTTCAAAAAATCCTCAAAATGTGCAACAAAACCCTCGCCCGCGGCCCACGGGTCCCGCGCTCGCAGCTCTGAGAAAAAGAAGAGAGCCCTCTCCGAGCCCTCTCCAAGCCCTCTCCATGAGACTTGAAGCTCCTTTGCCTGGCTTTTTTTTCTCCTCTTGAATCCATTGCAAAGCTAAGTTTTTAGGCACCTACAAGAGAAACTAAGGAGAGAAAATAGAAGAGAAAAAGAGCAATATAAAAGCAAAACACGAAGAAATGCACATAAATGAAAGTAAAACACGAGAGAAGAAGAAATAGAGAAATGTTTTGGGGTTTTTTGTACGTACCCGAATGGAGGGTGTGTACATCCCTCGGGAGACACATCCGCAATGCAACATTCGAACGGCCCGATCACCTGCAAAACAACGGACCCCGGGGGGGCCGGAGGTCCGCCTCCGACGATCAAGTCAGTGACGGAAATAATGTATTTTAGAGAGAGAAAGTAGAGAGAAGGGAGTGTAAATATGGGGGGCATTTCCCCTTAAAGAGAGAATTCGATCCCCTGAAACTGATGTAATGATCAGTACTTATAGAGCATTGGGATATGTGCCTCTTAGGTTATTTAACCTAAGTAGATTGGCTTCCCACCGTTTTACGGTTTCTAGGGTTGTGGGCTTAGAGCCCATTTTCACCCTTCTATCATTAAGTGACACGTGTCATGCGCTAATTGGCTCATTGAGCGCTGAGCTTGCGGACACGTGTCGAGGTGGCATTGGTCCACATATAGGGGGTATTTTTACCCCCAAACATTAGCCCCTCGGAAGGGGTAGTTTCTCTTTCAAGAGGAATTACTCCTTTCGAAATCAAGGCTGTATTTTCCGCTTGTTCAAAAGCTCTATGGGCGGCATATGTCAAGTTCAATAAAAGAGGGATTTGATTAACTTGGAAAATCTGATACCTTAAATGGTATGATATTTTCTAAGTTAATCAATCATAATAATGATTGTCGCCTGAACTAGACAGATGACGACTTTTATTTCTTTTAGCTCCACTATGGTGGTCATACGCCCTTTGGGAGACTAAGAATATTTTTGAGACGTTTGACATCCCATAAGGCAGGAGGCGAATGGCCTCCTTGGGGCAGGAGGCAAATGGCCGCCTGACTCTTCACAGGGCAGGAGGAAAATGGTCGCCTGACTCTTCATAGGGCATGAGGCAAATGGCCGCCTGACTCTTCACAGGGCAGGAGGCAAATGGCTGCCTGGGGGCAGAAGGAAAATGGCCGCCTGACTATTCACTGGGAAGGAGGCAAATGGCCGCCTAGGGGCAGGAGCCAAATTGCCGCCTAACTCTTCACAGGGCAGGAGGCAAATGGCCACCTAGGGGCAGGAGGCAAATGGCCGCCTGGGGGCAGGAGGCAAATGGTTGCCTGACTCTTCATAGGGAAGGAGGCAAATGCCGCCTGGGGGCAGGAGGCAAATGGCTGCATGACTCTTCACAAGGCAGGAGGCAAATGGCCGCCTGACTCTTCATAGGGCAGGAGGCAAATGGCCGCCTGACTCATCATATGGAAGGAGGCAAATGCCGCCTGGGGCAGGAGGCAAATGGCCGCCTTGGGGCAGGAGGCAGATGGCCGCCTTGGGGCAGGAGGCAAATGGCCGCCTGACTATTCACAGGGCAGGAGGCAAATGGCCGCCTTGGGGTAGGAGGCAAATGGCCGCCTGACTATTCACAGGGCAGGAAGCAAATGGCCGCCTAGGGGCAGGAGGCAAATGGTCGCCTGACTATTCACAGGGTAGGAGGCAAATGGCCGCTTGGGGGCAGGAGGCAAATGGCCGCCTGACTATTCACAGGGCAGGAGGCAAATGGCCACCTGGGGTGTTTGTAATCCAATTATACTTTCAATGTCTTTCTACCCCATTGGGAGGACTTGTATAATTTCGGAAGGTAATCTAGGTTAGAACTTTGGTCGATCACTGGCTGATGCCTTTTGGACATTCGGTGTTCTGAAAACTTAGTCGTTCTTTAGACTGTTCTGGTCAGACGGCTATGAGTTGATCAATTTGGTCGTTTAATCTTTGCCGTCTGCATAGGTACGTAGAGCAAGCAAGTGGGCTGCTCTATGCGACAATTGCACCCGGAGGTGTGTTTTCGGACGCCATTGTCCATGTTGGGATAGACGATTTTATGAAAAAAGCAACCATCCAGCCATTGGCCTCTGGTCTAGGTTGAGACCGGCTGTATAGCCACTAAGCGGTTTTGTGCCTAGTTTATTTATCTGGCCATTGGCCGCATGTCACTCAGACGTTGAAATCGCTACTAAGTTTCAAACTTAGTTTATTATCCTGCCATTGGCCTCACGTCAATTGGACGTTAGTTTAGCTACTAAGTTTCAAACTTAGTTTATTATCCGGCCATTGGCCTCACGTCACTTGGACGTTAATTTAGTAGCTACTAAGTTTTTAACTTAGTTTATTTTAATGCATCAACATTATTCAGAGGAGAGTAAGTCAATTGTTACCTAAAATATTCAATGCTTGATGCTTAACCCATGTAATTGGGTAGCTTAGCCCTTGAAGAACCTTGGAAGGCCGGCTGCCGAGCTTCACCGAATGCAAAGGGTGCTCGACACTTATGCCGCCTGCATTACCGTTAAGTAGGATTATGGATGTGTGCAGCTTGAGTGCACTTATGTAAAAGATGATAGTAGCCGGCTGTATGCACTTATGTACAAGATGATGGCAGCCGGCACAAGATCCGTCTCCATTGTTGCTTTCAACACCATCATTTTCCGACTCGGAGGAGCTTAAGCTTAATCATAAGATAGCATGGGCTTTGATATGATGCCGCCTGGCTGGTGACATGCAGCTTGAGGCCAAGAACTCAAGTTCACTAATATTTTTTTTTTTTTTTTAGAATCATAATAATGATTTCCAAATTTGCAAGGTAGTGAGGCTCAAGGCTAAAGCAGCTCACATTATTGAAGATAATATAACCAGTATTTGAGGAACGACTCACTATCTTGCTCTTCTTCAAATTTTTGGATAAAAATATGACCATATACAGCTCTTCAGCCGGCTTTTGAGGATGAACAAAGCAGCCCCGCCAGGCTTGATTGAGGAACAAAGAAACCACACAAACAAGCTTGGATGAGACAAGAAGTAGGTCATCATCCGGGCTTAATAAGCCAATGACATAGCCGGTTTTAATGAAGAACAAAGAACATGCGGCTTTCTATGCTGTCTGACCCTTGCTTAGGTCGGCTGCCAATTGATCAGGATTACAATCGAGCTCTTGGTAGCTCACATCACAGCCGGCTTTGAGGTTGTTCAAAGCATCCACTACAGCTGGGTTTAATTGGAGTCAGCCGCAGGTATCAATGAACAAAGCAGCCCTTCATCAAACTCGATGAGCCAAGGATACCTTCGGACTTGATGAAGAACGAAGCAGCCCCTACGGCTGTGCTTGAGAATGAACCAAGCAGCCCACAACCGAGCTTAATAGAGGCACAAAGCCGCACAGCAAGCGGGCTTAATTGATGAGCAAAGCTGCCCTTGCAGCCAGGATAAGTTGATGAGCAATTGAGCCATGGCAGCCGCTTAATTGAGGCACCATTCATAGCTCTGACCGGCTGCCATTGTTGCTAGCAATCACCGGCTGATCCCATTAGAGCAAAGATGCCCTAAGCCGCCTAAGTACACTAACGTAAAAGATGCTAGCAGCCGGTTATATGCACTTATGATTAAATGATGATGCTTAGCCGGCACAAAATTCGTCTGTGCTAGAAATCACAAGAACCGCTTGTGTATGCTAACACAAGCAAATGCTTGAATTGGCCGCTTGATCAAGCTTATAATTGAGCTCTCTTGTTTGCTCACATCACAACCATTTTTGAGGTTGAACAAAGCAACCATGCCGCCTTACTAGTTCGACATTCGAACTTTTCGACGGATAATCGGCAATGAGTAATTGACTTATTAATGCAAGAATAAGTAGTGTTGCTTGAGTGCTCTTATGTAAAATATGATGGCAGCCGGCTGGGAATACTCAAGCTCATCATCATACTCTTGAGCGTTGCTACCTATATAGATTTCTTTTTTGAGAATTCACGCAAGTTTTTTGCTGAATGTATATCAGTCACTTATGAGAGTAACAAAAGAGGCTCACTATAATAACAGTGGAGTACATACGGCTGCTATGTATACAATCATAAAAATGATGAATCCAACAGCCATTACAACCGGTATTGAGGTGGAACAACACAACCATTGCAGCCGGCTTTGTTAAGGCAGAAAACCGCCCCTACAGCCGGGGTTAATTGAGGCTAGAAACAGCCCCTATAGCCGTCTTAATTGCTGAATATAGCAGCCTCTTCAGCCGGAGTTAGTGGAGGCACAAAGCAGCCCCACAACCGGGCTTAATAGAGGCAGACAACAGCCCCTACGACTGGTAGGTGTGGCTGCTCTCCCAAGGTGAGCTAGCTTGTTAAATACATGGTCATCCGGGCATCGTTGCCGGCTGACATCATTGATGATGGTGACCGGCTGCCACCATTGATTGTGGTATCTGACTGATACATTTGATGATGATAATCGGCCGACTTTTTTGCCAAAAATTTTTCCATGTCGCTAGTATAATAATGGTGGAGCAGCTCAATGGTGCCGCTTGTGTATGCTAACACAAGAAAAAGTCTAGCCGCTTGGGTTTCATTGAGATTTAGCCTTTAACTGCCACTTCACGCTTGTGTTCACACACGAGCTCTGAAGTGTATGTAAGCCAAGTTTGAAGGCCGTCTCACTCATGCATGCAAGCTTATCGAAAAGCATATTTGATACTATCAATTATTCTCATGAGCCGCCTATATTATTCTCTTGAGTCAATGCAAGAGTAGAATATAGAGTTTAATAAATTAAAATTGATGGCTGTCAAAAATTTTGGAGTGTGGAAATGCATGAGTACACTTGCCACATGCATATACCCCACTAATTAGAAGAGTTTTCTCTTGAAAATCAATTGTATAATATTATGTATATAATAATACAATTGGTTACATTCATGTACATATATATATATTTGTTAATATATATGATGTTGATAGTATCAAACTATCAATCATGAATAGCACGCGGTGGACTCATTAAATTAGTCGGTTTAAAATAGTGGAGTTGGCCATTTTAGCCGTCTCTCCCCTAATAAAACTTAGATTAAACGACATTGCCCTTTAACCTTCAAAAGTGCATGACTTAGTCTGACAGGCCTCTTTGGCTGCCTGACTCTCAATATTCAGCCTCACGACGCCTGATGTACTTGACATCCGGCCTCATGACGCCTGCTGCCTCCCAAAGGAGGCCTTCCTCTTGAGTCGGTGATCCACTACCGTTGTGCCATTACAGATGTGTATCCCCACAGACGGCGCCAAATGTTTTGGGGTTTTTTATACGTACCCGAATGGAGGGTGTGTACATCCCTCGGGAGACAGATCCACAATGCAACACTTGAACGACCCGATCACCTGCAAAACAACGGACCCCGGGGGGCCGGAGGTCCGCCTCCGACGATCAAGTCAGTGACAAAAATAATGTATTTTAGAGAGAGAAAGTAGAGAGAAGGGAGAGTAAATGTGGGGGGCATTGCCCCTTGGAGAGAGAATTCGATCCCCTGAAACTGATGTAATGATCAATACTTATAGAGCATTGGGATATGTGCCTCTTAGGTTATTTAACCTAAGTAGATTGGCTTCCTACCGTTTTACGGTTTCTAGGGTTGTGGGCTTAGAGCCCATTTTCACCCTTCTATCATTGCGTGACACGTGTCATGCTCTAATTGGCTCATTGAGCGCTGAGCTTGCGGACACGTGTCGAGGTGGCATTGGTCCACATATAGGGGGTATTTTTACCCCCAAACAGAAACTAGAGGAGAAATGATCAAAATAGTAAAATAAAAGCATGAAAAGCATAGAGAAATTAGCCATCAATGACACTCATGAAATTCCCCCAACCTAGACTTTTTCTCTTCCCGAGCAAAACAAAAGCTAGAAAGGAATAAGGATGGCTTATTAAGAAAAGAGAATGAGAAAAGAAGAATATACACTAAGACTCACTAACGTAGGAATCACGATTGTTTTTAGCTACAATAAGGCCTTTAAACCCCAAATTCGTCTATGAGGACGAGTGAGGTCTCGCAAGGGTTTCATAAGAGCTTGACCCACAAATCTTTGAAACAAAATGTGGCAAAATCATTTAAAAAGAAAAGAAAGTAAAACAAAAGTTCAAACAAATAGCTCTTTATAACTGACTTTCACAAATAGTCAAATGCAAATGCATGAACACTTTTCTATAAGGAATGGGTATGCATGCTTCAAGATATTCACAGTTGATTGAAGCATAAGGTATGCTTAGCGTAGATAACTAATGAAGCGCAATCCACTTTCAGCCCAACCAATCTAGCCACGTTCTCCCTATGGTTTCAAATCTTCCCTTAGTGAGCGTCCCTATGGTTCCTCGAAGGAACCGGAAAAAGAGTAGAATTTTTAGGGTTTCCCAACATCTTGACCTTGCATCCCTTTTCCTTAGGCTTTAACTCATAATGCCCTCCCTCGGTATATGACTCAACCACTGGGTCGAAAGGACTTTCCCAAAGGTTGTAACGTAAGGGCAAAAGGTTAGGGGTAGACTAAAATGTTAAAAATTGGTGGTTTCCCTAAAAGTGAAGCAAAGAATGGCGCCTATCTTAGAATCACAATCAAGTAATCACCAAACAAAAGCAAACTAATACCCCCAAGCTTATTCAAAGTTATATCCACAAATATATATACAAAAAGCGTACTCCCCCAAGCTAAAAGGAAGCATTGTCCTCAATGCTTGAAAAGGGAAAAGAAATTACATCAAAATATTTTTTTTTTTGAGTTTTTCTCATTTTCACTTTTTTTTCTTTCTTATTTACCTTGAAATATTTTGTATTTGCATTCATAACAAAACAATTGTCCACGCCTCTTACACTTAGGACGACTTTTACAAATATGCAATTGCATTGTCCTTGCCTTTTGTTTTACATAGGACGACTTTTACTTATTCATTTTCCATTATTCACGCATATATCACAACAGAAGCTTGCTTTCAAGAGAACCAATTACCCAATCATCCTCACCACAAACCCCCATAATAAAGATCAATTGCTTCACAAAAACCAATAATAGAAACGAAAATGAAACAAAAAGCTCAAGAACTAAAGATGTGGCTAGAAAAGATGGTAAAAGGCTTAAATGGTTAGCAAAAAGGCAAATGTAAACCCAATGAACCAAAAAGAAAGAAAAATCCTAGAAATGAAAATTACCACCCCGAAAAGATGCCTTTTGTCCTCCCTAGTTAGTTTGGCCTCGAGTTTGAGAATTATGAGTCAAGATTCCAAAATAGGTCCACAATGGATGTTGAAGGCTTGAAAAATATTAAAACTCACATGGATGTGGCAAAAACTCACTAAGGGCATCAAATCAACCAAAGGAAGCAACTCCGTCTTACCACAAGCCCAACAGAATCTGGCTTCAAGGCCCCAAAAAGGTCTAAACCACTACCTTAGCATACCCTATCCTAGAGTCAACCGCAAATATTCTCAAAACATGCACACCAATTAAACATAGGAAAGCATACATGCAAAGGAAAAATTCCAAAATGTAGAATGTGCAAAGAAAAGAGCTAACAAACAAAAAGAAGAAAAATAGCCTAAAAAATGTTTTATTTGTAAAAGAAAGAAAGAAAAGAGCTAAAAATCAAAAGCTAGAGTGAAAATCACAAGAATGCAAGCAAAGACAAGTAATACCCAATCGTCAAACAGGTGGTCATTCGGCAACAACGCCAATGACCCCAAACAGGCTAGGTGTTACAAAGCAAACATCCTCGAACCATTCAACACATCCTAAAGCTAACCCTAAACTAAGCAACCAAGAAATAAAAACAAAAGATATAAAAATATCTCACCAAGCACCAAAGCTATGCTACAAAATCAAGGTGAAAGAGCACCTTTACGCATCATTGAAATCCAAAGCATAAACAATAGAGCAAGGTGAGAATATAAGAACTATATACAAAGAAAATTGTTAGTAACTTCCAAACAAAATCAAACAAAAGAAAAGGAAGAAAATAAAATAAATAAAATAAAGAAAAAGAAAATAGCAACAGGAGTAGTGTCCAATGAGATGACAGACCGAAACAGTAACAAAAAGCAAGATAGCAGATAATAATCATAACAGAGATATAGAGAAACGCATCAGACAACGATCAGTGAATCAAACAACAAATCCAAAAAGTCGGGCAGAGAAATCAATAAAAGCATAGCATCATCATAAAACCAAAGAAATCAGAGATCTATACCAAAAGCAGATGAGACCAGGAATGAACTACAAAAGCAAGGGGGAAAAACAACGAAACATAATCAACAAACGACATATAATACCCCCAAGCTTAAAATGGGCCACCCCTCCCCCCTAATTCTAAACCTAAAAACAAATAGGCGAAAGAGAAAAATCATAAATAAAGCACAAAAGAAGGAGGGAGGGACCAAGGTAGTATCATTCTGCACTATGGTAAGGGGTATAATGAGAACTCCCCTCACCGATCTCCATCAAATGACTAGAGATTGCCATCTCGCTCACTTCCATGGGAGCCTTACCCCTCAACTAACATTCCTTCCTTATTCTATCGAGCTCAAAATAATGAGACCAATCATCTAAGATCGGCTCACCTGACCTACCCCACCTACCAAAAGTCTCGGGGTCCGGAAAAGGTGAAGGATTAGCCGGATCATACGCATAATCACAACCCCCGGGACGCCTATAGTCTTAAGTGCTCGGGGTAGTGCCTATGATAGAACTAAGGTGAATATGGGGGCCCTCCCAATACGGGTAACAAAGTCTAGGATTCATAGTAGGATCGAAAGGCTCCCATTGAGGGATAGGTCCTTGTTGGACCGGGAGGTACGGATAGTTGACGTAAGGATCTATCTCACCCCTAGAAACATGCAAATCATATAATCGATACGTATGGTAATAATAACCAAGGGAATGAGGTTGCACAAAAGGCATGGAATACAACATGTTAGCAATAGAATCAAGCTTGGCATGAATTGTTGACATATCGAAAGTAGAAGGAGTGGGAAAGGGGGATGGAATAAATGTACCTCTAGGTTCAACCGAGGAAAGAGAATGAGCAATCGATGAGCATGCATTAGTTGAATTTATCCTTCGTCGGATAGAGGGATGAACATCTCGCATCACGGGCCTCCAGGACAAAGAATCTCTCTCCTTAGGACGAGTAGTTGCCTCTTTGCAAGGGATGACGAACCATTCCTTATACCGAGAGACCTTCCAAATAAAAACATTGTCCTTCCTCGTTCGATCAAGAAATTTTTGATTCACTAGTGCAGAGATGTTTAAGAAATGCGATGGGGACTTTTCTCTAGGATCAATAATCTGTGGAAGCTCGTCTAGCATAGCCTTGTAATTCTTATAGATGCAAAGGGATAGGATAGAAATCATCCCACCCAATTGGATGCATCCCGAAAGGCAAACTCCATCATGAATATCCAAGAATCGAGAGATCAAATGCTTCGTGAAATCTACCGACTCAATCTCAAAGTCATTTTGGTCGGCTATCCACAACCAACAAAGCTCCTCACGGGAGATAGCTCCCAAAGATTCCTTGCAGCAAAGAGCATATGTGAGGATTCGGTTGAAATATCGCATAGCCGGATGAATCATAGAAGCAGACTTTGAAGTCTGAGGGTCATACTTTCCTTCTTCAGAGATACTCCTCCTCCAACGTAGCTCATCATATCGATGCTCACTTGCCACTATACTATGATTTGATAGATACAATGATATGGATCCTCGACCTAAGGAAACTTGAAATATGAACATAGTTGAGCATCCGTCAAAGAGTGATCGTTGTTGAAGAGTTGAAAAGTCAAAATCTTTGAGTAATTTGCACCCGGTTCATGGACAACCTCTAGAGAAGAAAGGAATTCATAAGTCACCCTAGCATAGGTAGGGGCATTCAAATCCAAGAAGTCCAAAAGATCAAGGCCTTCCGCAAGGATACGAACATCCTCATCAATCCCTAGAAACTTTGTTGTCGTTTGATCATAGAAACGCGTTGGCCTAAGCTTTCTCTTTGAAAGACATTTGAGGCACTCCCAATGAGATTCCTTTGAAAACTCAATGCCATAAGTTTCCTCAACCACCAGTGGAGGCGGAACAATATACCTCGGCTTTCTTGAACTAGCTCTAGTTCGCTTCTTATGAAGAAGTGTGGCCATCTTCAGAGTATCCAGACTAAGACACTATTAAAATTCGGTCAAATTACGACTGTTTTTTTATGACCGTCATTAAAACGGTCGCAAAATATAATATTTGCGACCGTTTTTGAGGCGGTCGCAGATTTGCGACCGTTTTCAGGCTATTTAACGGTCGCAAAAGTATTTAAAAATTTCTTAAAATTAATATACATGTTATAAATATTTCTAAATTAAAACAATTCTATTGCGACTGTCAAAAACGGTCGCAAATTGCGACATTTACGACCGTTATAGAAACGGTCGAAATTTGCGACCATTTGCGACCGCCGAAACCGATCGCAAATTGCGACCATTACGACCGTTATAGAAACGGTCGCAATTTCGTCCATTTGCGACCGCTACGAGCGGTCGTAATAAAGTAATAATATTTTAACTTTTTTTTAAAATTAAAAAAGCGTGTAAAATAATTCAAAATATAAATAACCTATTTGCGACCGCTTTTAACGGTCGCAAAAGTCAATAATTGCGACCGATTATGTGCCGGTCACAAATTTGCGACCGCTTAAAGCGGTCGTAAAAAGAAATTTTTTTTTTATTAAATAAGAGTATAAAAGGGTGGTCAGCTAACTTAACCCTAATTCTCTCTTCTCACGCCGCTTCTCTCTTTTCTCTCTCCTCTTTCTCTTCTCTCTGTTCTCACGGTCTACCCTATTTTCTCCTCTTTCCTATCTCTCTCTTCTCTTTCCTTCTCTTTCATTCTCTTCCGCTCCTCCTCTTTGACACTGCTAGCCCGTCTATCCTCATCACCCTAATTTTCTTCTTTGCTTGCGTTCTTCACCGAGCAACAAACGAATTTTGCGTTATTCATCGAGCGACAAAGAATTTATGGTTTTAATGGTCATATTCGACCATAAAAATTCCAGATCTGGAGTTTTCATGGTCGAATTTGACCATATAAACCCAAAGAGGAAGAAATATTGTAAAAGGTATGTTGTTTTTGTTTTTTTTGAAATTTTGTTTGTTTTTGTTTATTTTCGTTTTTTGTGGGTTTAATTGTTTTTTGTTCGATTTTTTGGTCGGATTCGGTGTAATTTATGCCCATTTTATTTTCTTTGCGATTTAATTTATGTGGGTTTTATTTCATTCGATTTTATTTATGTGGTTTTGATACTTGTTCTAATTTGTATGTGGGTATAATATTTGTTCGATATTATTTATGTGTGTTTAATTTTTTGTTTGTTTTTGGTTTTTTTCAATTTATGTGGGTTTTAATTCTTTTTTTGTTTGATTTCTTAGCCGAATTTCTTGGATTTGATTTTTGGTAGATTTTTTGGTCGAATTGTTCTTCATTCAAGGTTTGGTGCTTTTTCGTTAATTTTGGTTTTATTTTTGTTAAACTTATGTTAATATATTAGGTCGAATTGTTCTTCATTTTTATCGGTTTGATTTTTTTTAATTTTCATTTTGAATTTGTGTATGATTTTTGGTATTTTTTTTTATTTTTTGTTTGATATTTGCGGTTATTTTCTTGTAAATTTGATTTATTTTCTGCTGGGTTTCATTTTATTAATTGATTTTTGTGGTTTCTGCTTGTAATTTAGATTTTGTGGTTTGTTTCTACGTGAATTTGATTTCTGGATTTTGGTTTCGTTTGTTTTCGATTTTTTTTTTATTTTTTTTCAAATTTTAGCGACCGCTTTAGGTCGTCGCAAATGAACATTTTTACGACCGTTACTATACCAGTCGCAAATATTATAAATTACGACCATTAATGTAACGGTCGTTGAAAATAACGGAAACGGTCGCAAATAAATTGCGACCGTCAACCAGTCGCAATTTTCACTTTTTGCGACCACATGAATAACGACTACATCATTACGACCGTTGACGGTCGCAATTACTTTTTGCGACCGTTTTTGCTATTTTTACGACCGTTAGAGACGGTCGCAATTTAGCCGAATTTTAGTAGTGAGAAAAAGTAGTTGTTCAATCAACAAGCACAAAATGGAAATATTTCACAATAGAAACAAGAAATGGTAACAAATGAACAATGACGTTGATAACATCATGAATATTAAGCAAATAAACATGGATTGAAAGCAAACTTGAACATAAGAAACCAAATCATGAGTCAATTTGAAAAATAAATCCCAAACATTGAATTATCAAATATATGAAACTAATATAAAGAAAACCCATGAGAGAGAAAATAGCCAACAATTATTATTCAAGAATTCAATCAAAGATCACACATTTATCATGAGGAAACTTCAATTCAACATCCAACGATATCATTCAACATAAATTCCAAGTGAAAAACACTAACCATAGAGTTTCACCATGAAAGCATAAAGGTTCAAGCTTAAATCAAAGAGGAAGATGATGAATAGACAATAAGAAACCCTACCTCAATGAAGCCTTGAAATGCTTGAAAAATGCTCAAAATGAAGATGTAAGAACAAATAAAACTCCCAAAAACAAGCTCTAAACCTCAACACAAAATTTCAAAATTTTGAAAAAGACCCATTTTTTTTTTTTTTTTTGCTTGAATTGGGGAAAGAACTCTGAATTTTTTTTTGGGTTTTAGATTTGAAAACTTGATTTTTGCAATTGAAATTGATGTTGAAATGATAGCAAAAAAGGTGAAGTAGGTTTGGTATTACAAGAGAGGGTATAGGGTTTTAGGAGGGAAAAGTAAAAGAATTGAAAGAGATGGTGTGATTTGGGGTTATAGGTGCGTGCGCGCAACGGAAACCGCGCTCGCTCCCGATAATGTCGCGCCCGCGAGAAGTTCCTGGTCGGATTTTGGCATTTTTGGTGCATAGGTATCCGCGCTCGCGGGAGATCTTCGTGATGTGTGTGCGTGCAGCTTAGTGCATGCGCACCCCACACATCTCGGGAAGGCACTAAAAAGAGAAACACCACTTAAAAATGCTTTCGTGTTTGCATTCTCACCGTCCATACCAAATGTCATGATCAAGGACTCAAAAATTTTATAAGAAACAATCTAAAATATGTAAACATGAATAAAAAACGATGGGAATGCAAACACGAGAACATATAACATCAACGAACCCTTTCCTCTAAGCATAACCAAACCTCACGAAGTCTTGAAATAGCACCAAAATTGTTGAAAATTTTCTCTGATTCTATTCCCATGTTACCTAAAATTAAAAGACCAAACCAAATAGAGAGAAATAAGAAAAGTTCTAAAAGGAAGAAATAAAGACAAATATTAGATAAAAGAAAAAGGTTAGAAAATCGGGTTGCCTCCCGGGTAGCGCTTTTTGTTAACGTCGTTAGCTTGACGTCCTCCACCAATTAAGGTGGTTGGCGGAGAAACAATGAGTCTACCAAACCAACAAAAGCATCGTCGAAATACTTCATTAGACGATTGTCTTTATCCTTGAACGGAGAAAGAAAATCTTTCATTGAGACTTCCACAAAGACATTTGGAAAACCACTCTTAACCGAATTGGGACCGCTCCATCTTGATCCCTTGATGCTAAGGTTTGATGGAAAAGGTTTGACCTCAACCATTGATACACCTCCACCTTCCTTTGAAGTGGCGGCTTGCAAAGCTTCTTGGCTTGAGATATTCATGCATATATGCTCATTCACTTCCTCAATGCTTCTATTAAGCAAATCTTCATACATTGTCACTTCCTTGATAGGAGCACCTATCTTATCCTTATTCAACAAGACATTCTCAAGAGGATCATTAGAAGTGAGAAAAGTGCTCATGCATGGAAGATACAACTAGATCAAGAGAATCGATCAACATGCAATTTTCTAAAGATGAACATGGATATTTCATTCTTTCATTCAAGTCAAATTCAATAACCTCTTCTCCTACCTTGAGTGAAATTTTTGCACTCTTAACATCAACCATAGAACCCGAGGTAGCAAGAAAAGTTCTACCAAGAGTACTGGGAATGGTAGCATCTTCATCCATTTCAAGCACCATAAAATCTACCGGAATAGCAAACTTACCTACTCTCAAAGGAACATCCTTAACCTTCCCCTTAGGAATCTTAATTGACCAATTGACCAATTACAAGGTAATCTTAGAAGGCATAAGTTCTCCTAACTCAAGTCTTTGATAAAACGAATATGACATTAAGCTAACACTAGCTCCTAAGTCACATAAGGCTTTATCAATTTGCATCTTGTTAATGGCACAAGAGATAGGGAAGTTTCCGGGATCTTTCAACTTTGGTGGCATCTTGTTCATTATGATTGCACTACAATTCTCGGTCAAGTTGACCGTCTCCACCACATCACAAGAACTCCTACCACTCAAAATTTCTTTGAGGAATTTTGCATAGTTGGTCATTTGGGTAAGAACTTCGGTAAAAGGTAGAGAAAGATGAAGTTGCTTAAGCATGTCAATAAATCTTCTAAATTGTTCATCCAACTTATGTCACATTAATTTTTGTGGATATGGAAGCTTGGGTTTCACAATCTCTTTCTGCATTCTCACCTCTCTAGGTGTCTCAATCACAACCTCACATAAAGATGAACCATTTCTCTCATCCTCTACCAAGATTTCCTTAGGACCCTCCTTAGTTCCACTCTTCCTAGGAAAATTCTCCTCAAGAACCTTACCACTCCTTGTAACAATATCATTCACGGGTCTTTTTTTATCTAAGCCTTGGGAAGGTAAAGAAGAAGGACTAGCATGGTCTTTTAAAGCATTAGCAAGTTGAGGAATATGGTTTTCAAGCTTCTTATTATGAGTCATCACTTCATTGAATTTCTTGTCACTTACGACCATGTAAGTGCTCAACAACTTTGTTTGATTTTCAATGATTACCTCCAAATTAGTCATAGAAGAAGAGGATTGTGAATAGGAATTATCAACTTGAGGCTTTGGAGAAAATCCGGGTGGAGTGCCTCTTTGAGCATTATTTTGAAAATTGCCTCTCCCTTGATTGTTCCAATTACCCCTATTTTGATTTTGACCATAACCTTGATTATGGTTACCACCACCTTGATTATGATTTCCATATCCTTGGTTTTGATTACCATAATTTTTGTTTTGATTTTGGCCACTATAACCTTGGTTGTTATAGTTCCCTCGAGAACCTTGGTTCCCTTGGTTCCTATAACCACCACCTTGGTTATAATTGTCAAAATTATCATGGTTTTGGTAATTCCTATTCCATTGACCCCTTTGGTTATCAAACTTTTGCACATTATTATTGTTTGACACAAAGTTCACATGTTCACTCTCATTATTATCAAAATCATCATTACTCTCCGGAAAAGCATGAGGGCAATTACTAGAATCATGATCATATGAACCACACACATCACAAAAAAAACAACCACTAGGCATGTTACTAGAAGAAGGAGGGGGATGAGAGTTAGAAGGAGTACCTCTCCCCTTAAATTGGGAAGGAAGACTTGGAGCTTGGGAAGAAGAACTCTCCAATTTTTCCTTGATTGCACTTACTTCCTTCCCAAAGTTTTCCATTTGTGAAGAGAGATTTTTAATTGCATTCAAATGATCAACCGAGTACACCAAAGAACTACTCTTGCTAGTTGATTCTCTCTCACCATCTTGCCAATCTCTATAATACTTCATAACACCCTCAATGATGTCCACCACTTCTTCTTCCGTCCTATTCATGATGGGACCTCCGGCTCCTCCTAGGCATGACATGCCTTGGGGACTTAGGCCTCCATAGAAAATTTGAATAATTTGATAGGTTGGAATTCCGTGGTGAGGACACTCCGTTTGATACTCCTTATACCTCTCCCATGCTTCATAGAGGCTCTCACTTGGCTTTTTTTTGAAACCTTGAATCAAAGCTCTTGCCTCCGTCATTTTCTTTTGTGGATAAAAACGAGTTAGAAATTCCTTTGTAACCTCGTCCCATGTCGTTAGAGAATTCGGCTTAATCTCCTTGTATAGCCATTCCAAAGCACGCCCAATGAGAGAAAAGAGAAAGAGCTTGAGGCGGATGAATTCTTGGGAAACTCCGTTCACCTTGATAATATTGCAATACTTTACAAACTCCTTGAGATGATTTAGCGGGCTCTCATGCTTGACTCCACTAAATTGTCGCCTTTCTATCAAAGTGATCATAGCCTGCCTAATTTCAAAATCATTTGCCAGTGTTGTAGGTGGAGCAATTCCACTCTCAAATCAATATGCTCTGGGAATCCCCAATTCTTTCAATGCCACTCTCGGATTCTCTTCCATTCTTTCTTGTTCCTCTTGTTGCGGTTCTTCTTCACTTCAAATGCTAGAGCTAAAAGATCGCCTAGCAACCCTTAGTTTTGTATTAGTCCTCTCAATCTCCGGATCAAATGGCAGAAGTGAATGACCACGTGCTCTATGCATACGACGCAAAGGAAATTATTAGTAGCACGACTACAAGTGTAGCCTTGAAGAGGAAAATCTTTTTGTTGTTTTTTTTATGATGAAATAGACTCAACAACTATGACAAAGCATTAATGTAATTCCCCGGCAACGGCGCCATTTTGACAAGGGTTGGAACTAGGTCGTCATCTAATTCTCCCTAAGTCAAACTAAATTTGTAAATGCTTAACAAACCTTATACGAGTATAGGACAAGCTAAGGGTCAAATCCAAAGGAATGAATCGAAACCATGTTATAGTCTAATGTTAAGCTAAATCGAAGAATTATCAAAGGTTGAGTATGGTAACTAGGATAACAAGAATCAATAATTCAATCAAATTGCTAAACACTAGGGATATAGGTTCCGCATGCAAGCTTAACAGTCATGCTAGTTGATAGATTACCCAATTGAATCAAACGTTACAAAGGACAAACATAAATTGCAATCAAAGGAATTCAAGGGTTATCACACTCCTACAAACCCAACTAGGGTTCACTGTGAATGATTAACAAGGAGAATCCCAATTAAATTAAATCAATTAGAGCAATTCCCTCAAATCAATTGTTCGTGTCATTAGAATTTGCAATGCAATCTAGATTAATCTTATAGGTTGATAACTCTTAGTCTAATTAATCACATGCACAACTATGTCAACCAATTTAATTGCAACAATCAATCAATCAAGGATCATCAACTAACAATAATCAACAATCAAGCATGCTTCCCCTTCTCCCTAGCAACTAATCTACTCACTAATCATGGTGAAATCTAAAACTAGAACAAATTCAATCTCAAACATATTCGTCTCAAGCTAAATCAAAAGGAAATACAATCAATCAACAAATTTCAAAACTAAATCAAAATCCAAACCAAACATTCAAGCATAAAAGTAAATTGCAATTGAAGTAAATTCAAATGAAAGGAATCTTACTAACTTTGATTGATATGAAGAAGATTCACAAACTTGATTGAAGAAACAAGGTTGAATTACAATTCAAATCCAAAGATTACAATCTCTACTTTCTCTCTAACTTTTCTCTAGTTTCTCTCTCTTAAAATTAAGGAAATAGAATATTATCTAAAAGTTGGTCCTCAAAAGGATTTACCAGAGTATATATAGGCAAAGAACAAAAGTTGATCGGCTGCGCCCTCTCCTCGAAGACCCTGCGGGCGCTGAGAAATGGGTACGGAACCCATAACTACCTCCGCGGGCAATCTGGGCAAAACCCGCGCCCGTGGCACAGAGCGCGGCAAAATGCCTTCTTCCTAAAGAAGAAGGGGGTCGTGGTCTCTCTGATCCGGAGCGCCCTTTCCAACATCTCCGCGCCCGCGGGTAGACCGCGGGTAGGGCGCGGAGAGTTCCTGCCAAAAATCCTCAAAATGTGCACCAAAACTTGCGCCCGCGGCCTATAGGTCCCGCGCCCACGACTCTGGGAAAAAGCGGAGAGCCCTCTCCATGAGACTTGAAGCTCCTTTGCTTGGCTCTTTTTTCTCCTCTTGAATCCTTTGCAAAGCTAAGTATTTAGGCCCCTACAAGAGAAACCAAGGAGAGAAAATAGAAGAGAAAGAGATCAATATAAAAGGAAATCACGAAGAAATGCACATAAAAGAAAGTAAAACACGAGAGAAGAAGAAATAGAGAAACTGGAGGAGAAATGGTCAAATTGGGAAAAGAAAAGCATGAAAAGGTTAGAGAAAATATCCTAAAACACTACCATATGAGTGCCATAAATGACACTAATGAGTGTTCCTTTTATTCCATTACTCTTCATGAATTCCCGCCAAAAATTACCATTTTCCCCAAATTTTCTAATTATTGTTCTTTCTCTCTCCTCAATGGATGAACCCTAGATTAAGAGTAATCTACAATTGCTCTCTCTTTTTTCTAACAATTCATCCAGAGTGCAATTGAGGAAAAGCGGACCAAGGTATGTGTTGTGATGGTTGTCCTAGATCTTGTGTTTATGGGATAGGTTGTAGCTTTAGTCTTAACCTTTTTTTGGTTTAATTCTGGGTTGGAGGTGAAACATTTTTCTGGGTTAGTTTTGAAGATAAGGTCAATGTGTTATGGTTTGGGGTGATTAACTGACTTTTTATTTGTGAGAAAACAACGCAAATATGGTTAAGAAATGTGACAAGAGAGAGAAGAACAAAGACCTTACCTTTGTTAGCCTATTAAAGTGTTGCTCTTATGTGGCCAACAATGGAAGACCAAAGTTAATGCCATGAATAGTGAGCTTTGAGGAGAGAGAAAGAAGAAAAAATAGGATAAAATGGGGGTAATAAGGAATTCTGGGCGGAATTCATGGAAATGAGGGGGAAAAAGGTTTTTTTTTTACCCAACTTAACGAGTCACGTGCAAAACACGTGACAGTCAACGCTAGAGTCCGGCGTTGACTTTCCTGAAAATACAACGTGGTCCTACTCAACAATCCAAATTGTGTTATATAGTCTTTTTGAACAACCTTTTGGCTTAATTGGTCCTTTTAAACAAAAGCGCTCTCTTTCTTGGTCCTTTTGAACAAATTTTCCATTTTTATAAAATATATTGTATAAAATCATAAAATATTCGTGTAATATAGGAAGGCAACCTAGGTCATGGATCCCGTGACAGCTATTGAGGTGTCCCGGATCTCTATTTCATGGCATGGTCGTATTCTTAAGGAACGTGTTCATTGCGTTATCATATATGCCTATTGTGAAGAGGGTGTGCCCATCATAGGGGATCCTTCTCCTTTAATATCCATGACCCAAAATCCTAGGACTTTACACTTGTTAAGGTGTATTAGGATTTGAATTCCTGACTATTTAGGGGACCTTTAATTAGAATTGATCATTTCATTATGCTTTTTTGTAAGAAACAAATAGGAGTCGCCAATGAATTTTAGGAAAACTCATAAACCTTGTTCATGTCTTTCTCCCAAGTACAGTTTGAGGGATATTTAGCAGGAATCATAAGTTTACCCATGCCCAAATTGGTCTATCTGTACTAGAAATGAGTTTGGGAGCGCGGGTACTAAACTAACGTTCCTTTTAGGGAGGAATGACTATTCTATCCTTAGTGCGGCCTCTACTAGCTCTTCCTTTTTAAAAATTCCATCACCAAACAATATATGCAACGTAGCTCCTAAAAACTAAGTTAGTTGATTTTATTTACAAGAATTAGTCATGTAGGAATTACATTGCAAAATGTCGTTATTCTTATTTAATTCAAATTCGTGAAAAGAACAAAAATAAACAACATTCGCCTGGTCTTGAGTGATAAAACAACAATTAGTTATCAGATTCTAGTCTTGATTAACGAAAGAATACTATGTGAATTAATTAATTAAAAGTTTGTTTAAGTGATCAAAATACAATAATTAATCAATTAAATTTATTTAAACAAGAGAAGAAAAGTGATTTATCTAAGTGCTTAAGAAACTAATGTTCTTCTTTGTATGCTTAGATCTCCATTTTAGATGTTTATGGACCTTCTTTCTTCGTTGTACTTCCAAGGGCTTCAATGGATTCAATTAGTGTTGGAAAGTATTTGGGAAGAGAGAAGAAAAGTAGTATGATAGTATGAGGGTTTGAGAGATTAATGATTTTAGAATTTAGGGTTTAACAATCTTATTTTTATGTCCCCTAGCCTTTAGGGTTGAACGAAGACCCCTATTTATAGGCGTAGGAATCTAGGTTTAGGGTTTTAGAGCCGAACCGTCAGGTGGTGCACGCAACTCTTAGAGTCGTGCTGATATGCCCAGCGCAACTCTTTAACTTGCGCTCAGCAAGTGCGCGTAACTCTAACAGCTGCGCGCGGTGCGGTTTGCATTATATGAAAAAGCATTTTTTAAACTTCCATAACTTGATTGCAAAGTTGGATTAAGGCGTGTGAGATATAATTGGAAAGATCTGAATGTTTAATTTCCAATGCCATTAGAATTAGGTTTAAATATGTTGTGTATCAAAAGATATGGTAGTTGGAGTGCAAGTGTGTTGGTTTTAGGGCCCAGTTTTGTGTTTTGATCATAACTTCTTCGTTTTAATTTTGAATTGGGCTTGTAATATACTGTGGGAAAGGTCTTTAAAGGGATATCCATTTGTATTGGCCTTAAACAGAAAATTGATTGGTGGTTTATCTGATTAGCTCGTTTTTTAACAATGTAAGATCCATTGGATCCAATCATTGCATTAGACCCATTTAGGTCCGTTATTAATCAAGTTTAAACATGTATGACCACGTTTTAAGCCTAATTAGTATTTGGACTAGGCTCTAAGATAACGTTGTCTCAAATATGGGTTTTAACTTACTTCATAACGCATTTCATAGTCTATAAACACTTCAAATTTGATATAGCATGAAAAACGAATTATTGTACATCATCACACTTCCTGTCGGGATAAGAGGCCAATAATAGATGTCTACACCTATTATTTTTTATGACTCTTTAGAGGACGTTCTATTTTTTAGGCTTGGGGGTATTCATACCTGCCTTTATACCCCCAGCACACTTGGGGCGACTCGTTTCCCTATCGACCATTGTTTGGTCGTGATAAAGCAGATACGAGCTACTACGGCATGCGACTTCCACTAGAGGATTTTGTCGGCGACTCGTGCATCGGTGAGTATGGTTTTAACAACCACTGTCTTTATTTTATATGTTGCAATTTTGGCATGTGATTGTGTTTTAGAGGTCGATCTTCGCCCATTAGGCTTTTTCGTTGGGGTCCCTGAGGCTGTCCGTGTAAGCGAAGTTTACTGTCGTTTTCAACTTTCAGGGAATCTCTATGCTTCAGGGAAAGGACGCGTGGTTGTTAGGCGAGCGTTTCATCTTGTAGTTTTCATCCGAGGAGCCTTTGGTTCCTACACACCCTCCTATTCGAATGTTGCGTCCGGACCTGCTATCTGTTTTGGGTGTTTTTGTCCCTCGGGAGAGTTACAACAAGAAGTCTGATTCGGCCTAGCTGTACCTGCAAAATAACGGAGACTGCGGGTGGTTGGAGCTCCGCCTCTGACGGTCAAGTTAGTAACTTGAAAAGGAATAAAGAGGACGGAAATTTAGGTGGGTATCTGCTCGGATTCCAAGCTCAGGTGTTTTTCTGATGTGAGAGAATGCAAGTGTAATAAATGGTAAAACGTGCCCTCAAAAAGAGGGACATCTCCCTATTTATAGGGTCTTTGAGATTTGTGCCCCTAATAAAGGTCACTGAACCCTAATCATTGGTGGGCTGCGCCGCTTTGCGGCTTTCTCGGGATTTGGGCCTGAAGGCCGCCTTTTTCCCTTAATTTCTGGAGTGACACGTGTCAGGCGGAGATTGGTCCACTTTGGGCCAACCTGAAGCTGACACGTGTCGTCCTATAGTTGGACCACGTGGCGGGGTAAAATTACCCTAAACATTTGCCCCTCACAGATGTGACGTGGCACGCCACGTGGCATTTGTGACATGTGTCACGCTCCGATTGGTGGTAATTTTACCATAAAGAAGTAACCGTTCACCTTCCGAGTAAATTACGGAAATACCCCCGTATTTACCCTCTATATATAGCCGTTTTACCCTCATAATTTTGTACGTTTACAAAAATTTTCTAGAGAGAAAACTTTGAGAGAGCAGAAGTCATCCGTTTGAGTCAGGCGCAAGTAAGAAATTTTATTCTCCTTCAACCCAGCCGGACCCGCTTATCTTCAGATATCACGTCCAAAGGTACCGTCTCTGTCTCTCTCAGCTCTTTTTCTTTTTTCACCGCTTGTACATATTTCTTGCAATAAATGGATGCATCACCAACACACACGGCACAACTTAGGTTAGATTCCAGCCGGTCACCAGGGACGGCTGAGTCTAGGACTAGGAGTGCCGTCTCGGGGTGTTGGGACCACCCTTTGCCTTGGATTTCAACCAGTTATGTGTCTGTGCAGGACACCATTGCTCGGAAAATGCAGACGGCAACTGATCCAAATTACAAAAGCGAAGGCTCAGGCGGCCAAACGCCTGAGGGAGAAACGTCTGGTCAGGGAGACCAGACGGCTCTGGAGAGATCCCCTCCGCGCGCCCCCTCAACTCCCGCTGATTCCTTTTTGGAAGAGTGTGACCAAGGCGGTGATGAGGCCGTCTCTCCCCCCCTAGACCCAAAATGAGGAGGAGACGGAGAGCGACAACTCCACCTCTACCTCCGAGAGGATTGACGATTTACCCCCGCGTCAGGATAGCGAGGAGGAAGAAAGGAAAAAATGGAACGAGAAGGACGATCCCTTCAACATCCACGTCTCCTCCAAGGACCGGATCCAAATGGAGGAAAACTTAAAGAATTTTACTCAAATGCACCCGCTAGGAGACGGGTATAGGATCCGGGTGCCGCTTGAGAATGGCACCGTCGCCTGGGAGGACGATCAAGAGAACGCCAACAGCTATTTCGGCTGTTATGAGGCGGCGTTCAAGGCTGGTCTTCGCTTCCCCCTTCACCAGGCGGTGAAGGCAATTTTTAGAGGCTACGGCCTCGGAGTCTGGCAACTTACCCCCAACTCTTGGATAAACATTCAGGGGTATGTTGCCGCCTACGAGTTCCGGGGGGTTAACCCCGGCTGGGAGGCTTTTGCTAGTATGCATTATCTTAGCAGAAGCCCAGGCGGTTGGAGGGCATGGTATACTCTAACCACGCATCCCCAATACATGATGACCTTGTGCAAGGTCTCAAAATTCGACGGCTGGAAACACAGGTTCTACCTGATGTCGGCTCCAACCAGACGGGAGAATTATGAGTTCCGTCTGTACAATAAGAAGCCTGACTTGATGGGCCGGAAGTGTGCTCTTCCCCGGATCCCAGAGGAAGATTTTGACAAGATCATTGAGGCAGATTTTTTCGGCCTCACAGACGCGACCTTGGCAACCGGGGAAACAATAAAAGTCCCCAAGAACTGGATCCCCAAGAGCGCCTGGTTCAGGGACGAGTGCTTCCTAGCCGCATGCGGGCTAGGGCACATGTTTACCAAACGTATGCGCCTGAGTTTATATCCGTTTGTAGTATCTTTCTGTCATAATTGATTTATGATATTGATCAATTTCTCTTTTTGCAGAAAAAGCATTAAAAATGTTGCAGACGGAGAAGACTCCCAAGCGGTCCTCTGCAGTCATCCGCAAGGAGCTTGCGGAGAAAGCTGTGGCTGAGGTCAAAGCCAAGGTAATAAACGCCTGACCCTTTCGTAAATTGATCTTAACAATTATTTTTCCCGGATGCTAACTTTAACTTGCTTATTATTGCAGGGAGGAGAGGTTGGAAAGACGTTTGAGAAACAACGCAAACGGGATAGGGAAGAGACCCCCTCTGTTCTCAACAAAATAAAAAAATCCACCTCCGCGTCAACTCCTGGCGCCTCAGCCGGGCATCAGCAGATGCGGATAGCGGGGCGAAACGAGAAGATAGGCGGCAGCCTATGCCTTGATCTCGTCAACCCCTTATCAGCAGCCGCGGGGTTCACCACGCCTGCAAGCGGTTCCCGCTTGGCCGGCTCTGAAGGTAAGAACCCTTTTGAATCCCCGCTTGAGCTGGGGTGACCTTTGCGGGTGAAATCTAACTCTCAACAGACGTCATCTTCAGACGGTCGGCAACAAATAGGTGCTGCCTTAGTTTCGCACTCATCACATATTGATTGTGGTGCAGATCAATCTCCCCGCTGGCTAGACGTCCAGAAGCATGCCAAGGCCATGCTTGACGCCGTCCGGAAGAGGGATAAAGACAACATCCCTGGGATAGAGACGTTTAATTTGGAACGCATTCTATCCCTTCTGGCTGAGGTAAAAAACTTGTCAATTCAATTTATTTTTTCCAAGCGTTTTATCCCGCCTGCAATACTTATACCGCCTGCTTTATTGCAGGCCATGCTGCGGGTGGACGGGCTCAAACGTCCTTATTCCCGCAAATGGGAAGAGGTAAAAAGGGCTAAGATGTCTGCCATAGACGCTGACAATATTGCTTTACACTCGACTATTGTAAATGAACTTGAACCTAAAGCAATCATTATGACACAGGCGTCTAGAATCCAGCAGCTGGAGGCGGATCTGGAGACGGCCAAACAGCGGGCGGGTGATGCTGAGACGGCCGAGAAGAAGGCAGAGGAGGGCCGGAAGAAGGCGGATGAGAGCGCCAAAAAGGCTGATGAGGCGCTCAAGAAGGCCCAGACGGACCTTGGCAAACTTTAGGGTGTTTCTGAAGAGAACACCAACCTGAAGACCAAGGTTGAGAAGCTAGAGAAGGAGGCTGCTCAGGCTCAGAAGAACTTTGCAGCAACCCTGGAGGCGGAGCAAAACCGTCTAGTTGCTGAAAGTGACGCTGACAATGATGCCCGAATGATGATCGCCTGGGTTGCCTTGTACCCAAACGCGGATTACAGCATCTGGGCACTGGCTCACAGGTATGCCGAGGACGTGGTGTACCTGAGAGAGAAGGGTGATCCAGAGCCTGAATCCTTCGAAGCCTGGGTTAACGACAACAATGAGCCCCCCGCGCCTCAGCTACCTGGTCCGGGTGAAGCACAGGAGATACCCTCAGATGATGAGGAGGAGGACCAGGAGGCACCGTCTGCAGGAAATAAGTGACCTTTCAGCGGCAGTATGCCAATCTCTGTTTTTTATCTTTTCTTTTATTTATTCAGCGGCAGTATGCCAAAACTTGTTTTTCCAGCCTACGTGCCGAGTATATTTGTATTTACCGGCTAAGGAGCCGGGTTAATTAACAATTTCTCTTTCTCCAGGACGGGGTCCGGTTAACATTTAATCCATCACAACCGTTTGGTTGGGTGGACTTTAATGAAATGCACCGACTGAGTCGGTTTTGATCATTTTGCGTTTGCGTTTGAATTTCAATTTTTGTGAGTTTTAATTTTTCATTCTTGCCTAACTTATCAAAAGCATGCGGCGATTTGTTGCCTAACTTTATCAAAAGCCTGGCTGTCCTTGCCCCTGGACGGCTGTGTGATTGGTTTCAAGTGGATTTGGTTGATTGACTTGGTAACGTCTGATGCTGCAAAGAGCATGATGCGTTTGTAAGTCAATCAATCACAGTAGTGATTGCCCCAAACCAAGTGCACAGTTGTACATCAACAGGCGTTCCAGTCACTACCAAGACGGTGTTTGTCCGTCTTGGTAGAGATTTCATAGCCATTGAACAACTCTTTTGCCCCAATTGGGATAGAGAGTGCAATTTTGGAATAAATAACCTAAGTGAGAACTTCAGCCGGTGACCGACTGATGCCCCAGGGCATCCGGTATTCGGTAACTTGATCGTTCTGCACAAATCATTCTAGTCAGACGGCTATGAGTTGACTGATTCGGTCATTCAATTTTTGCCGTCTGCATGGGTATGTAGAACCGACAAATAGTCTGTTCTCTGCGACGATTGCACCCGGAGGGGTGTCGCCGGACGTCTTTGTCCATGTTGGGACAGGCGATTTTATAAAATGAGCAACCATCCGGCCATTTTAGCCTTTGGTCTTGTTTAGGACCGGTTGTATAGCCACTAAGCGTTTTTGTGCTTAGCTTTTAATTAGTTAATTTACACTAAGTGTCGAACTTAGTTGGTTAAACCAAAAAGCCTGTCTGGGTATTACCCAGACGGACGGGCAATTATTAAATCATACCAAGTATCAAACTTAAGTAAATAAACAAAGGATCCGTCTGAGTATTTCCCAGGCGGTCGAGCAAATGTAACCTTTACTGAGTATCAAACTTAGTTAGGTAAATGAAGAATCCGTCTGAGTATTACCCAGGCGGATAATCAAAACAATTTTGCAAACAAAGTCTGAATCTTTATTAATTTACTGACTGTTTACAAAAAACTTACATTCTCAGAAGTAGTACTTTTTCAAATTGTCTACATTCCAAGTTCTAGGCAGGCGCCTGCCGTCTGGAGTTTCCAGGCGGTAGGTGCTGTCTCTCACTTCCTCATAGATCCGGTAGGGGCCTTCCCAATTTGGAGTTAGCTTTTCCAGCTCATTTGCCCCACCGGTTGCCTCCATTTTTCGTAACACTAAGTCATCAACTTTCAAAGGACGCTTGTGTACTTTCTTGTTGTAGGCTCTAGTCATTCACAGATAGTAAATCTCATGACGCAAGGCGGCATTGCCCCTGCGTTCTGGGAGTGAATCCAATGCCAAGCGCATTGCTTCCCAATTTACCTCTTCATCATATAGCATGACTCTGAGAGTCGGCTCGTAATGTTCGATGGGCAAGATGGCTTCAGCACCGTAAACCATGAGAAATGGGGTTTCACCGGTTGCCCCTTTTGCTGTTTTCCAGATGGCCCATAGGACATGGATTAACTCTTCTGCCCATAAGCCACCGGCTCTTTCTATTTTCTTCTTAATGCCGTCTTAGATGAGTTTGTTGAAGGCTTCAACTTGGTCGTTTGCTTGGGGCCGGCCAACAGATGCAAAATAGCTTGAGATCCCCTGATCTCCCTACCAGGTTTTTAGCTGAGGCGTCTCGAACTGAGGACCATTATCAAACACCATAGACATAGGTACCCCATACCGGGTGATAATGTTCTTCCAAATGAAGGAAATTACGTCTGATGTCTTGATGTTTTTAACCGCCTCAGCCTCCACCCACTTGGTGAAATAATCCACAGCCACCAAGATGTAGCGCTTTCCGCCTGGAGCAGGCATGTAAGGACCTACAATGTCCATGCCCCATTTGGAAACGGGATTAGGCTATGGATAGCCGTAAGATCAGTAGCCGGACGGTGAATGAGTTTGGCAAATTTTTGGCACTTGTCGCATTTCTTTACCAACTCCTTGGCTTCTGCCTCAAGAGTAGGACAAAAATAATGTCATCTGGCTCTGACGGCTAGGGACCTGTCGCCTATATGGGAGGCGCAGAATCCTGAATGCAGGTCTTCGAGAACTTCCTTCCCCTTTTCAGGGGTGACACACTTCAACAGGGGCTTATAAACCCCGCCCTGAAGAGTTCTCCATTTTTCAACTCGAAACTTGCAGCTCGCTTCTTCAGGACGGCTGCCTCCTGTGGCGAATCAAGAAGTGTACCGTCCGAAATATAGGCCCGGATGCCATCCATCCAGGTAGAGCTTCGGTCTAGAATTCCAATGGGATCTTCATAGATGCTTCTCTTTTCAAGAACTTCCCAAAAGACTGACCGAGGCGTATCATGGCAGGCGGAAGACGCCAGTTTTGACAATGCATCCGCCTGGTTGTTTTCCGACCTAGGCACTTGATTCAGCCAGAATTCCTCAAGTGCCCCGGCATCTTCTTTGACTGCCTGAAGATATTTGATCATAGCTGGATGAGTAGCCTTGTAGCTTCCCTCATACTGGCTAACAACCAATTGGGAATCAGATTAGGGGTCAATTTTCATGGCCCCTGCCGCCTTACACATGCGAATGCCGGCTAGCAGGGCTTCATATTCCGCCTCATTGTTAGAGGCCTGAAACTTGAAGTGTAGTGCATACTCAAATCTGTCCATTTCAGGAGACTCGTCTGTAGTGCACCACAGCCGTTCTTTGTAGAGCTCCCGTCTACATACACTTTCCAAACCTGATTAAGATTATCCGGAGCCACCGGACGGGTCATTTCAACAATGAAGTCGGCAAACGCCTGACCTTTCACTGCCTTTCTTGGTTCGTAAGTGATTTCAAGGCTTTGCATTTTAATAGCCCATTTCAACATTCTCCCGGATGAGTCCAAGGTAGACATTGGCCGCTTGAGTGGCTGGTCAGTGTAAATCACCACCGGATGTGTCAAAAAGTAAGGCTTCAGTTTTTTGAATGCTATATACAAAGCAAGGCCAAATTTTTCAACCATGGGGTACCGGAGTTCAGCATTTTTAAGAACATGGCTAATGAAGTAAACTGGGAGCTGCACGCCGTCTCGCTCAGCAAGGAGAACGGCACTGAGGGCATGATATAAGAAGGCTAAATACATGTACAACGTCTCCCTAGGCAAAGGACTGACCAACCTAGGTAGAGAATGTAAATGCTCTTTCAACCTCTGGAATGCTGCCTCAGCATCACCCCCCAAGGCGGCCAGACAGCCGGTGAGTCTCTGCACTTCCTTGACAGAACGGGGTGACTTCATGTCTATCACCGCCTATATCTTCTCAGGGTTAGCCTCTATCCCCCTTTGATCAATCAAGAATCCGAGAAACTTCCTAGACTCAACACCAAAGACGCATTTCTTTGGATTTAACATGACCTTATGCCGCCTGAGGGTGGTGAATGTTTCTCGGAGATCAGCAAGGTGATCCGTCTGTAGCTTGGATTTGACTATCATGTCATCAATGTACGCCTCCAAATTCTCCCAATCTGATTAATGAAGACCGTATTAATCATCCGTTGGAAAGTGGCAGGCGCATTTTTCAAGCCAAACGGCATCACAGTATAATAGAATAACCCCTGATCAGTGACGAAGGCCGTCTTCTCTTGATCCTTTTTCCACAGGGGTATCTGATGGAATCCGGAGTAGGCATCCATAAAGCTCATCAAGGCGTGACCGGCTGTAGAATCGACCAGACTGTCGATCTTTGGAAGCGGGTAACTGTCCTTTGGAAACGCCTTATTGAGGTCTGTGTAATCAACACACATGCGCCAGGTCCCATTCGGTTTCTTAACAAGGACCACATTGGCCACCCAGTCGGGAAAATTGCAGGGCCGAATGAACCTGGCGTCTAGCAGCTTTTTGACTTGGCCAGCTGCCGCCTGACTTCTTTCCTCACCGTGGTTTCTTTTCTTTTGCCGGATAGGCTTCTTTTTGGGGTCCACGGCGAGTTTGTGGACAGCGAGATCCGGGCTAACGCCTGGCATCTCTTCCACTTCAAAGGCAAAAATGTCTTTGAATTCCTTTAGCAGAAGGTGCAAACTTGCACCCAAGGTAGCATGAGCAACCGTCCCCACCTTTACAGCACGTTCTGGACGGCTGTCATCCAGAACGAGATCAATGTTTTCACCAGCCGGTTGGGGACGGAGATCATCTGACCGTTCATCGGTCAGTGATTGCTATTTTTTCTCTTTCTTCACCTCCACCAGTAGAGGTGCCTTTCTTTTCTTCCCGGCTGCTGGTGGGGCAGGCGCTGTGTCGGCATCCTTGACATTGTCAAGGTCTATTGGTTCTTGGCCGTCTGGGGCCACAGTGTCTCTAACAGCTGAGAGATAGCACTCTCGCGCCGTCTTCTGATCCCCATTCAAGGAACCAACAGTGCCGTCATCTCTCTCATACTTGATGAGCATGAGAGACGGGATGATCACTACTTTGGCTACGTTGAGGGTTGGCCGGCCAAGGATAATGTTGTAGGCGGTCAACTCTTTAACGACCAAGAATCTGACGATAATATGTCGTCCTTGGCCCTTCTCTCCCAGCCGGATGGGTAAGTCAATTCTTCCGGCTGGGTAGACTATCCAACCCCCAAAACCAACCAAGGGGTAGGTGACCGGATGCATGCTGCTGACGTTGTATTTCAGCTTTTGCATGCACCGGAGGCTGATGATGTCTGATGAGCTGCCAGTGTCAATAAGGATTCTTCCAACCAGTTGGTTAGAAACCTTACATTCAATGACAACCGGGTCATCATGCGGACGGAGGACGCTGCCCATATCCTTCTCAGTGTTCAAGACGTTTGGGAAGGAGGTGCTTGCAGACGCCTGCTCATCATCATCCTTGTCCATCATTCGAAGATGGCTCTTGGTGCCCCGGATGGTAGGGCCACCACAGGAGAACCCGCCTGCTATTGTGTAGACCGGCTCCTTGTCGGTATCCGAGCTACTAGCAAACTGGGGGTAGTCTTGGAGGACTGACCCTTGTTTTTCTTTTTTGCCCCGGCTGGGGACTTAGAAATGTAGGACTTTGACAGCCCTTTGTCAGCAAGACAGTCCAACGCCCACTAAAGACTGAAACAGTCGTTGGTATCATGGCCGACCTCCTCATGGTACTGACAGAATTTATTTTTGTTTCGTGACTGGACAAAACTCTTCATAGGATTCGGCTTCTCAATGGACAACCGGTCCTTTACCTCCATGAGGATGGATTTAAAGTCTTTATTAAACTCGTACTTGGGGACGTACGGTTTAAACTCTTTCTTTTTCTTCAGGGACGGCTGGTCAGAATCATTAACCGCCCAGATTTCTTTTCTTTTCTTGGTCTCTTCTTTATTTTTGGCCGGCTGAGCAGACCGACTGTCTTTCTGTTTGTCGGACTTCTTGGAGTCCGACTGGTTACCAGGCGAGCAGAGGTCGGTAGCTTGAATGTAGCGTTCCGCCTCCCTCAGGGCCGCCTGTAAGGTGAAATCCCCTTTTTTTACTAGGTCAAACTTAAAGGTCGACCCGACTCTCAGACCCTTGAAAAAGTCTGTAAAAGCTACCTCATCAGACAGTCCCTGAATCTGAATTCTGATCAGATTGAACCGCCTGACATATGAGCGCAGCCCTTCTCTCTCTCCCTGCTTAATAGTGCTCAAATCAAGGCTTGTTTTCTTAGAAGGGATGTTCATTGAGAAGTTGGAAGCAAACAGGAAGGCGAGCTTCCTGAAACTATCGATGGACCCGACTGGCAGATTACCAAACCATTGTTGGGCAATGCCCTTCAATGTAGCCAGAAAGCACCGACACCAAGTGGCATCATCCAACCCCCTGCTGATACATGAGGTTGGTGTAAGCCATGAGGTGGTCTTCCGGATTGGTGGTACCATCATAGGTACCAACCAATACATTCTTAACCTTGGCCGCCTGTGCCGCCTGGGTTATCTCCCAGGTTAACGCAGAAGGCTGTTAACCCAGGCGCAGCAGACGAAGCTGCCTGTCCAATGGCTGGACATTTGGATATGCCGCCTGACCTCCAAAGAGGGTTGGCTGCATGAAGTGAGGGGGATATTGTCCGTAAGCCTGAGTAGGCACATACGGTACAGCTCCAATCATGTGAGGGCCAGAATGGACGGTATTACCGCCTGTCTGGCTCTTATGCAAGGAGGGTGCACTCCCTGCAGAAGTGTTGTTGAAGCTGTCTAGAAAGTTCGACGTTGAAGCCGATTCAGACATCGATTGATTTCTCTTCCGGTTGATGATCTCCCGGGCATCGAGAATTGATTTTTTGCTTCCCACCGGCTGCTGAGTCCGGCGGGTGTTGTTGTTGTTCCTCTTAGGAAGGAGAATTTTTTACCAATCAATGGTCCCAGCTGCCTTCTCCTTTGGATGAGGAGTGGGCTGCCGGTCTCTGACTGACTTCCCCTTCTCTGGAGGAGTCTTCTTTGCCGACTGACCTTTACTTGGGCCATCCTGGCTTTGGGTGATCAGCTGTTTAATTTCACCCTTGAAACTTGTCATGAATCTCATGAGTTCATCTCACGTGACAGGGGCTGATCCAGCGGCCGTTTGGGTTTCCCCTTCCGGCTGCCCAGAGGGTCGGCTAGTACCCGCCTGGGAGGAACCCCGCTCCAGAGTGTCTCTTGGCCGGATGCGCTTGATTCTGAGAGAGCCGTCTTCGGCTGTAAAGGTTTCAACTTGAGGATCTTCATCATCATGGTCTGTAAAGACTTCTGGGTCTTCTCCCAGACGGTTAGGGGGTGGTACAGACTCCTGAACCATCTTCGAGGTACTCTCCCCACAGACGACGCCAAATGTTTTGGGTGTTTTTGTCCGTCGGGAGAGTTACAACACGAAGTCTGATCCGGCCGAGCTGTACCTGCAAAATAACGGACACTCCGGGTGGTTGGAGCTCCACCTCCCACGGTACTTGTAACATGAAAAGGAATAAAGAGGACGAAAATTTAGTTGGGTATCTGCTCGGATTCCAAGCTGAGGTGTTTCTCTGATGTGAGAGAATGCAAGTGTAATAAATGGTAAAACGTGCCCTCAAAAAGAGGGACATCTCCCTATTTATAGGGTCTTTGAGATTTGTGCCCCTGATTAGGTCACTGAACCCTAATCATTGGTGGGCTGCGCCGCTTTGCGACTTTCTCGGAATTTGGGCCTGAAGGCCGCCTTTTCCCCTTAATTTCTGGAGTGACACGTGTCAGGCGGAGATTGGTCCACTTTGGGCCAACCTGAAGCTGACACGTGTCGTCCTCTGGTTGGACCACGTAGCGGGGTAAAATTACCCTAAACACTATCTATAGAGGATCGAGCTCAAGCGATTCTGGTGCGTCTTACCCGACATTTGTTGCATCAAGGATGACTCCTTTTTCCAGCTTTTGTTCCGATCAGTCTCCCTTTTCTCCTTCTCTTTTTCTTTGTTTAATTATTTTTTTACTATTCGGAAATTGACCTCTTTTGTTATTACATATTTTTAGCGGGTCGATCTGGGTGGTTGGGTGTCTCCTACGGCAGAGATCTCGTATACCGATGCCTTTGGATCGGTGATTCATCAAATTCTTCTTGGAGCGGAGGATGAGGACATATTGTTTGTGCCAGAAACAGTTGTGTCGACATGATTTATTCCGTACATGTATGTTATTATATTTTTTATATCATATATGATTTTTATAATTTTCCTATTTTTGGAACATGTTCCACGAGAGACTGTAAATAGCATGGTAAGGACCCTACGTGCTTTTTTAGAGGCTTATCGGAGAGCCCTAATGGCTTTGTCATGCCGTGATCATTGGATGGCCACGGTAAGTTTTATTTTCTTTTCTTTTTTTATCAAAGTTATTACACGTATGTGTATTAATCTTTGTTTTGGATTTTGTAGGATGTACAACAGCCTTCAGGGAGCCGCCAAGCACCTTGATTCCTTATTATATTTATTAATTATTTTTTATTATGGAAAATTTACATGTGTTTTTTATTTTTTTATTTTATTCATACGATTTTTTTATACTTGATGTATTTTTTATACATTACATTTTTATTTCCATAAATGTGTGTAAATAAAAAAAACGCAAAAATTTCCCGAGGGAGGGAAAGGGTTCCCGACTTACCCCACTATAAATAAAAGGAATTAAGAAAATAAATAATGACAAAAAGAAATAAGGAATAAGAAATAAGAAAAAAAAATAATTAAAAAGGAAAGAAGAAAAATAAGGCAAGTGTATGGGTTAATCATAAGATCCTGTGATAATATTTCTGTGATTTTTTAAACTAGAATACCAAAACAATCCAACAACACGTTGCGACAGACTGGGCATGTGTATGGGTTGCACGCAACTAGCGCGCACATGTGGTCAGGTGAACTTTCCTTCATGAGATGCGTGTGCCACTTGTGGGTGAACTTTCCTTTAGGCAGAATTTGCAAAAAATTTGACTGTTTTGGTCCATTTTTACATGGTTACCTCTAGGCTTTTGATCATCTCACATTCATTTGACAATATTATTTACAAAGAAAATTAGTGCTCTCTTTTCTCTTTCTTTTTTTTGGAATAATGACCAAAACCTTTGAAAAACGATTGAAACAATGGGTTACTTCTCTTTTTAGTGAGGGTAAATTGACTTTTAAAATATACCACCTTGAAGCCTTATTAAGTTATGTGCAACTCAACATTAACTTTGATTCTTTCCATGATGTTGTTAATCATTAGGACTCAAACCATCATCTTTTCCTCTTCAAATTAAAGGGGATGAAATAGTCCTATTACCTGGCGAGTTTGAGGCTCTGCTCGGTTTCCTTGCAAACACTCTAGTAGACACCCATTTGTGTCCCCCCAAAACCAAACCCATTGATGAATATCTTTCACGTCAAATGATTATCGAATGAAGTGAAAGTGTGAAAAGTTTAATGTTGCGGTTAGTTTTATAAAAAAAAATCTTTCTTTTTGTTTTCGAAAACCTACTCTAATTTATGATAATGTCCAGTCCAGTTTAGTTTGGTCCATGATAAGGGTCCAATAATTGTATAGTTGGATGGGCTCGAAAAGAGCTTTCCAAGATATATTATAAGCCCAATTCCGATGAATAATGAGAAAGTTATGGCAAAAATACTAAACTGGGCCCGGTTAGGTTCTTACATGCGGCCTAATGATCTAGAGGAGGGCTTATTATTAATTATTATTCCTAAAGCTATTATGATTGATTATAGTCTTCTAGAACTGTCTCGAAGGTTCTTTTATCCTAGTAGGATTAGGATTGATAATTACGCTTTTAGAGTATTACTTGGAACAAAATAAGTGTTTTATATGAAAATACGATTTTACCTTTAAACACGAATACTACGACTCAGAAGTTAATTCCGTGTGGAAAACGTGTAAAATTCCATTGCATCGCCAAACGACAAGTTCGTCGCCTGACGCTGCAGTGCAGTGCCTGGCTGTCGCCTGGCGACGAGCTATGTCGTTGGCGACAGGATATAGTTTTATTCTTTTTTGAACTCCAACTCTTTTCTATCAATTCCGGACTATTTTCTTATAAATAGGGTCCTTGGACCTCCGTTTTCAATAACTAGAAATCTCTAATTCTTCTCTCTCTCTAAGGTAAAGCTTATTCTCTCTCCCTTTTTCTAGCCTAAGCTTTTACAAACACCATTCCTCATACATTGTTTCTAGACACACCTAGCCAAGTTCGAAGTTGCCTTTCACCTAGAAGTGAAAGGCTTGATATTTCTGAGGGTTTGGTCCCAAATCTCTATTTCAATTATTATTTAATTTAATTGTATTGTTTTATTATTTTCCTTGAAATTACTAACGTGTGTATTTTGTTATTAGAATGAGGTACGAGGCATCAAAGTAAGTAATTGATTCACCCTCCATTATTTCAATGTAGAGAGCACGCTTAGATTCGTTTATTAATTCTCAGTATCATGTTATGATGCTATTTATTGCTTTCTAGTATCATGTTTAAGGTGCTTCATATGCTTTCAATATTATGTTAGTATCATGTTAGAGCTAAATCTTTGATCTTTATTGCTTAGTGACATGCTAGGATTATTTATTAATTTTGTTAGTATCATGTCTAGGATCTTGCTATTATTATGCTTTAGTGTTAATATGATTATGGTTATGATTATTATTATAATTGTTATTATTATGATGATTATTATATTGCTTGATATATATTTGTTAATATTGCTTGATCACGCTTTTTATGCATGTTTAAAGGGAATTTGTACTTGCAATCACTCTTAATAAGATAATTAATAATCTTATTTAAGTTAATTTGATTATAATTCAAGTGATCGCCAATAATAGTTTTTTTTTTGTGCATTAATATTCAACCAACATAGATAAACAGGTTTAGGGTAAACCTATTGATTGTATGTTATTCAGAAAGTGCACATGAATACGAGAAGAATAAAGTAGAGGCTTATTATTAGGGCAGGTTCAGTCTCTTTTAGATTAGATTTGTACCTTCATCCCTGAACTTCCAGTCTTAGTTCCATACCTATTGGAGTTAACGATCTCCTGGATCGTTAAGGGGTGTAACTTCACCCTGTGAACGTTTTACAAGTTCCTAAAAATTGTTGGCGACTCTTTCACTCTAGCTTCCTTCCCTTTGTACACCACCATGCTTAAGTGTATGGTCACAGTAGGGCTCAAGTGTGGGATGGATTGAAATATTCCGTACAGTTTTTTGGCAACTCCACTGGGTAGGATTTCTATTTTAATTCCTAAAATTTATTTTGGCAATGATTTAGAATGAGTGGATGAGACTCAAAAAGTGCTAAGTATTTCATGTGCGTAATTTTTATTGACATTATTGGCATAAACATAAAAAAGGCTCTCATTGGAAAGACCATCCGTAATGAGTCAAAAACATAGGATTGTTACACGTAGGAAATTTGAGAAATATCTTTCACAACTAAAATAGAAATAATACTGCAAAAACCGGAAAATTCTAAGAACACATAAAGATGCTGAGGCATGTAGGAACTAGCGTCTAGAAAACAGATCTCGTCGCCAATGATATGGCTCTGTCGCCTAGCAACAACATTGTCTTCTGGCGACAGGTCTATATCCTGGCGACAGTCTCTGTTGTCTGGTGCCAAGTTCTTCAAATACCGAGCCAGAACTCTGCCTTCTTGTTTTGACTAGTTCTAGCACTGTTGGCCCGATTCTACTTCCTGATTACGTTTTACCCTCCTTTCTAAAACCCATATGTGTTCTACATATGGACATAACCCTCTGTGGTTCATGCTCCGTCTACCTAATCGAACGCTCCTGGCAACGAAGGGTACATCCGAGATTGTTGAATTCACCAAACCATAAAAGCGAGTTTAACTCGCGGGGTCCCATCAACACGGTCAACCCTTCCAAAGGTAAGGCTTCCGCGCGGTGTATACGGACTCATAACTATGGACTCTCTTTGACTAACCTATATCCTTGAACTTTAGAGAACTTGAGCCATGGTTAGGTTTCAAACTCATTGCATCATATTGTGCTTACTTGACTACTTGCGCATAACATTTGTGTGTTTACACTAACCGTTTGTTTGACTTGTGATTAAGTCTAAATAAATAAATTAATTAATGACTAAAAGGACTTTGTTTAATTACTTAATTACTTATTTTGAGTAATTAAAGTCTAATAAATCAATCAAACTGACTTAGTACGACTATAGGCATGTCCCTTTAATGTAAAAATACTGGAAACAGTCCCAGATTAATGTTCAAGCAATGGCACAGAGGTTTGAGCTGTAGCGCGAAACACTGCTATGCAACACCTGGAGACGACCCTATCGTTTGTGCGCTGCACTTCAGTGTGCGGCGACATTTCTATTGCTTTGGCAACAATCCAGTTTATTACTCAAGCCATCACGACGAGTCTAATTAAACAGTTTACTAATCAGTTTAATAAATGGCAGTAGCTATATTTAGTCCTTAATTGAGTCTAAGCACTTAGTTCCATGGTCATACACAAGAGTCAAAGCATGTCAATTGCACTCACTAATAAAGCACACACTAATACATATGTACACCATGACCATGTCTAGGTTCATGCATGAGTCATTTTTTGTCATTCGACTAGGGGGTCCAATCTATTCCCATTCTCTTCCATGTTGAACGGAGCTTGAGTAAAATAAAAAATAAAAAAAAACCTTATCCCTACTTTCCCTTTCCACAGGTGTTGGTCAAGGAGAGAAGGGCGATTAATCAAGGACAACATTTTTATTCAAGTTCAACTTTTTGATAAACTGATGTCAAAAGAGTAAAGCTAAGAAGATAATGGCAAGTCAAGAAGAAGTCAATAAGCTTAAGAAGCAAATGGCTAACATGACTGAGGTGTTAGTTGAAGGCTTTAACCCTTCAAATCAATGACCATGTGAAACAACAACAAATGGAGCTCATGCAAGAAAGCTTGAGCAAAATATCCAATGACTATAGATTCCAGAGCATTAGCTCACAAGGGGTCTTAGTGGACAAGGAACTGATGAGTGTCATTTATGGCACTCATTTGGCTTCTTTTAGGATGATTTTCATGCACTTCTATAGCTCCTTTCTTTTGTTTTCTTTAGTCTTGTTCTTTATTTCTTTAGTTTGTGCTTTCCTTAGTTAGTTTTCCTTCTTTGTGCATTTCTTTTTCCTTTTATTTCCTTGCTTTTGTGTATTTTCAGGTTATGATCGTGTTCTGAGGATTCCCGAGCCTTCCTCTCATATTTCTCATCATTTTGGATGCCTCTTGCTTGTCATTTGGAGCTCAAGTTTGAAGGAATGCAAGGAGCAAGTTCATAAGATTGGTGCATGCATGCGGTGGGGGCATCATTTTTGGTGTGAACCCACCAAAGAAGCCATTTCAAGACTTGTAATCCCCCATATTTTTAAATATATTATAAATGAAATTTTACTTTATTTATAATATTTATTAGTATTTCTCCAAATTTTATTTTAAAAAGTTTCAAATTATTTTGGGTGGAAAATTATTTTTCTTACATTATGATTTTTTATGAACCATCATTCTATAATTCATGTCCAAAAAATCAAAGCCAATCTCACTTTACATACTTAATTGGCCCAATCTTACAACTTGCCTTATACCACTCTCTCTCCTATAAATACCCCATGCATCCCCAAAATTTTCCCCACACAAAAAGGTTAGTAAATTCTCTTCTCTTTATTTTATTTCTTTATTTTTCCTTTATTTTTCTTTTCCTTTATTTTCCTTTTCTTTTTCTTCTTTTTTCCCCTTGTACGTGAGTTTTCACTCACCACCACCGCTGCCTCCCTTATGCCGCCAGCCACCACCGACTCCGGCGTCGCCCCCTAGTCGCCGGCGAACCACCTAGCCGGCCACCATGGTCGCCTCCCTCACCTTCTTTCTCCATTTAATTTGTTTTATTCTCTTGTGTTTTATTAAATTGTTTTTGGTTTTGATTTTAATATAAAGTTTATATTTTTAGTATCAAATTAATGTTTTTTGATAGTTTAAACTTATAATTTCAGATTATAATTGTTTTTTTGGGTGTTTTTAGTCCCTCGAGAGAGTTACAACTCGAAGATTGGTCCGGCGCGGCCTGTACCTGCAAAACAACGGAAACTCCTGTTGGTTGGAGTTCCGCCTCCGACGGTCAAGTTAGAACGTGTAAGAGAGTAAAAAGGTGCGTAAATAAAGGTGAGATCTTTACAGATCCCGAGATCAGGTGCTTTCTCTGATGTTTGAGAGAATGCAGGTGATGTAATAAATGATTGAATCAACTTGTTCCCAAAAAAGGGGAATCTCTCCCTATTTATAGGGTCATGGGAAAATGTGCCCTTACTCTAGGTCATGTGACCTAGATTTGGTGGGCTATGACAAGTCATGGGGAATTGGGCTTTGAAAGCCGTCATTCCTTGGTGTGACAGTGGTGTCCACGTGTCACTTCTCAATTGGCCTTTGCATAGACCTACATGGCAAGGACAAGTGTCCTAATAATGGGTAGACATGTGTCGTGCTCTCAGGCCGCCACGTGGCAGGGTAATTTTACCCAAAACATTTGCCCCTGTCACAGAGGTGACGCGGCACGCCACGGGGCGTCTGTGACACATGTCAGCATCTCATTTGGCGGAGAGAAGTTACTGTTCACCCTCTGGGGTAATATCGAGGCAACCCCTCAAAAATTACCCCTCTATAAAAGGAAAATCCACCCTCATTTTTCACGCATCTTGCGTTGAAATTTGAGAGGATTTTCTAGAGAATTTTTCACAAAAAAGTGTGTACTCTGCCGTTTGTTACTGTCCGACTGCACCAACCGGCTCGTTTCCAAGTCAACCGTACCTTTCTAAAGGTAACCGTCTGACTTTCCTTTGTTTGTTTTTTCTTTCAATAAAATGGTTTCTCAAAAACATTCGGCACGGCCTAGAGTAGTTATCAGCCGGTCACCAGGGACGGCTGAATCTAGGACTAGGGGTGCCGTTTTCCCCACCCTTCCTTCGTCCCGAAATCCGACCGACTCTGTGTCTGTGCAGGACACTATGGCCAGAACGAAAAGAATCGCAATGAGGGATGAGGGGGATGGCTCTATCAAGGTACCTCGAAACGAGGTTTATTATGACAGGCCTGGAACCCCGAGTACTCCGGATGATTCTATCTTGGACTTACCGCCTGGTCAGCATGAGGCTGAATCTGACCAGGACTCTTCCCAATCTTTTTCCCTTTCATCCTCAAATTCTTCCTCAGACGGCTCTGAATCTGAACAGGGGCCGTCTGAAAAGCCTGACGAGGAGGCCGCTTCTCCTGAAAGGGGTCAAGGTGAGGCGTCCTCTTCTCTTCAAGATGATTACACCCCCTACTTCTCACACATCTCCCTTTCCACCCAAAAGACCATGCTAAAGGGGTTAGATGAGTTTAGGGAAACGTATGTCATGGGGGTCGGCTATGAAGTCAAGGTGCCTGCCTTGACGGATGTTGTAGTCTGGCCCCTTAACCAGAGCTATCAGGACACTGCATTCGGCTGTTATGCCGCAGTGATCCAGGCTGGTCTTAGGTTTCCCCTAGATCCGGCCATTGAGGGTATCCTTGATGGATACCGCCTGGGAATCTGGCAGCTCACCCCTAACTCATGGGTGAACATCCTGGGGTATGTGGCCGCCTGCAGGATGCAAAATGTTGAACCTGGCTTTGAGGCGTTTGCTTCCATGCATTATCTGAGCAAAGCCCCTCAGTCAGCTGGCCCCGGCTGGTACACCCTTACAAGTAATAAGGGGTACATGATGACACTTGGTAAGGAATCCAAGTGGAAGGATTGGAGGAACAAATTTTACATCATTTCCTCCCCTGATACCAGCCGGAATGCCAAGTTCAACTCTTGGAACCAGAACCCCCCTCTACCGCCTGTACTTCTACCTTAAACAAACCTGGATCAAGAATTTGCTGAGAAGGAAATAAAATTCAGCAGCTACATCCCCTAGTATTAATGGCTCAAGGACCCGACCTATTTGGCCGCCTGTGGCCTGAGCTTAGAGAAAGGAAGAGGTGGGTAGACGGATGAGGGTCACATCATACATTATTTTTTGTAAAAATTTTGTTGTTTTCTAACCACCCATTCGGCCTTTTGCAGAAGAAGCGATGTCTCAGCTCCCTCCCAGCAAGAAACCAAGCGGCTCCGCCTCCGCCTACCGCCAGATGATGAACAAGAAAAACCAGATCTTCAAGCGGGAGCAGCTTGAACATGTAAGTCTTCCCTTCATCCGGCCTCAATTATAACTTTTACTTAGTATATTTTTCACTAACTTGTAAGTTTCTCTTGTATAGGAGGGCTCAGTGAAGCCTCCTATAGCCCCCGGGGTTAATCTCAAACCCCCCAAGCGTTTTACAGAGGAGGCGTCTCCGACACCTGCTAAATGCTCCTGGAAGACGGTAGCTCATAAGTCCTCCGCCAGCAACTCCACGGATCGCATCCCTCCACAGGCGGCAAATTGCCGGCTGCTCTCTCCGCTCTCAAGGAGGCATCCGAATCCAAGGACTCGCCGTCTGCTCGAGAAGGCACCCCTGGCAGGCGCCAAGGCAAGCAGGTCCAGGACTTGGTTGTTATTTCAGGTACTTGACTTCTCTTCTTCTTCTCTCTTTTTTTTTTTTTTTTTTTTTTTTTTTTTGCGTCAAGTAGAGCATGTCATGCGACCTTTATCATACGGCCTTATCACTTGTCGGATGTGTGTTAAGTAACACCCCAACTTAATTCTTGATATACAGAAGCCCCCTCCCAAGCTCCAGACCTTAGAGAAGTTGCTAAGGAAATGCTCCGTCGAGGAGTTACTGCTGAGCAACGTGCCTCCATCCGGGGAGTTGGCAGCATGAACCTGGATGCCATCCTTGCTCTTCTCGCAGAGGTAAAGACTTTAAAATATTTCAACTTCTAATTTCATTCGGACCGTCTGTTTTACTAACGACCCTTTTCTTTTGTCCGGGTGCAGGCTATGCTGCGAGTGAATGGCCTTAAAAAGCCATTCAACGAGAAGACCAAGGAGGTAAGAGCTGCCAACCTTCGGGCCGCCTCCAATCTTAACAGAGCGCAATTTGATGTTAACAAGAATGACTTGCTAACACGAGATATACTATATTCTTAGGTGGCTGCCAACTTGCAGGTTAAGAAGGATTTGGAGGCGGCTCAGCAGAGAGTTGTGGAGCTGAAGGGGGAGCTGAAGGGGACCAAGGTGGAGCTTGGCAAGCTACAAGACATCGACAGAGACACATCTAGTCTCCGTTGTTAGGTCGAGAGCTTAAGAAAAAAGCTTACCAACCAGGAGGAGCAGCTCAGGTCCAAGTTCGAGGAGCGCGCTGAGGATGAGAAGCGCTGGCTCATTGAGGAGAATGAGGCCGACTGTGTCACTCGAATGAAGATGGCATGGAAGGCTCTCTTTCCTAAGGACGATTACTCCATTTGGGAGTATTGTTATGAGCAGGCGACCGACGCCTTGGACCAAGAGCATGCGGAGCCGGAGGAGCCCTTGGCGGAGGAGGAGCAGGCGGAGGAGGGAGCCACTGAGGGGGAGCACCAGGAGCCGGCCGAAGATCAAACGGTCAATCATCCCGCCAATGAGCAGGAAGGGGCGGATGATAATGCTGAGCAGTCGGTCCCTGGTGCTAATTGAGCTGTTCCTTGATTATTTCTGCGGCCGTATGGCCATGTTTATGCATTTTCGGCCTGTGTGCCGAGTAACCTTGTCTCTTTACCAACCGTGGGGTCGGGTCACTTAACAATTTTTTTTCTTTTTTTTTTATCTCACCGGCTGTTGAGCCGTTTTAACAAAACTTTTGGCTGACCATGGGGTCAGTCTTTTTAATTTATGAAGAAATCATTCGGCCATTAGGTCGGATGTTGTTTATACTTTGCGTTTGAATGTTGCATTTTTGCATTTGAATTTGAATTTGGGCTTAGATAGGTATGGCATTCCGGATGTTTATGACGTACCGGATGCTTTGCCCCTGGACGGCTGTGTGCTTGGGTTTACAATTGGTTGATTGACTGGAAATTGGTGATACCAAAAGGAAAGGTATGGTTAATTTCTACGTCAATCAATCACTAAGGTGATTGCCCCAAGCCAAGCACGCAATCGGCCATACGATCAGACGGTGCTGAATACAGGTGGTCTTTCGACCTTGATGTCATTATCGAATGACTAGTCATGCTATATTTATTACAAGTGCATGATTTTGAATATAAAATTTGATGGCTCCGTCTGCCATTATTTTATTACGATAGCAGACGGCTTGTATCTTCCAGGCAGCCTCAGGTGCCTTCAACAGGTTGCAGTTATCCTTCTAGGGCCATTTTTAGAATTGGTCCGTTTGTGTAGGTTGATAACCACATTTTTTTTCTAATTATACTTAGCTTGTTTTCCCCATTTGGGAGACTGTATAATTTCTAAGGGAAACCTGAGTTAAAACTTTAGTCAATTGCTGGGTGATACAATGATCATCCGGGTTCTTAAGACTGATCCGTTTTTCAAGTTACTATGGTCAGGCGGCTATGAGTTGATCAATCAGACCGTTCAATCTTTGCCGTCTGTATGCGATGGTAGAGCAAACAAAAGAATGCTCTCTGCGACGATAACACCCAGAGGGGAGTCGCCGGACGCCATGTTTCACATTAGAGCAGGCGAATTTATAAAATATCCAACCATCCGGCTTAGAGCCTCATGCCCCATTTGGGGGCGGTTGTGTAGCCACTAAGCCTTTTTGTGCTTAGTTTGATCTCTGGCCATTGGCCTCCTGTTCAGATCTATTTCGATCAAATGGGTTTGTCTGTGTTTTAAGCAGATAGATTACATAAAAAGGCGCATGTATGTTAAATAAACAACATGATAAAACAAAAGCATAATTTGAAAATAGAAAGCTACTTTTCATTCATAGGCTTACTATTTACAAAAATTTACAACTTAGAAGTAGTATTTTTTGAGATTGTCTACATTCCAAGTTCTGGGCAGCCGCCTACCGTCTGGAGTTTCCAGGCGGTAGGTGCCGTCTCTCACTTCCTCATAGATTCGGTAGGGTCCTTCCCAATCTGGAGTTAACTTTCCAAGTTCAGTCGCCCTACCGACTGCCTCCATTTTTCGTAACACAAAGTCATTCACTTTCAAAGGGCGCTTGTGCACTTTCTTGTTGTAGGCTCTGGTCATTCTCAGACGGTATATCTCATGTCGCAGGGCAGCATTGCCCCAGCGTTCTGGGAGGGAATCTAATGCAACCCGCATGGCTTCCCAATTTGCCTCTTCATCATACAACATGATTCTTAGAGTAGGCTCATAGCGTTCAATAGGCAAGACAGCCTCAGCACCATAGACCATGAGAAATGGGGTTTCACCAGTAGCCCTTTTTGCAGTTGTCCGGATGGCCCACAGGACATGGATTAATTCTTCTGCCTATAAACCACCGGCTCTTTCAATTTTCTTCTTTATGCCGTCTGAGATGAGTTTGTTGAAGGCTTCAACTTGGCCGTTTGCCTGAGGTCGACCAACTGAAGCAAAGTAGCTGGAGCTGCCTTGATCTCCCAACCAAGTTGTGAGTTGAGGTGTTTCAAACTGAGGGCCATTATCAAACACCATAGACATAGGTACCCCGAACCGGGTGATGATGTTCTTCCAAATGAAAGAGATGACATCCTTTGTCTTGATGTTCTTGACCGCCTCTGCCTCCACCCACTTGGTGAAGTAATCCACAGCCACCAAAATGTAGCGCTTTCCGCCTGGAGCAGGCGTATAAGGACCAAGGATGTCCATGCCCCATTTAGCAAACGGGACCGGGCTGTGGATTGCCGTCAGATCAGTAGCCGGACGGTGGATCATTTTGCCAAACCTTTGACACTTGTCACATTTTTTAACCATTCGAGAGTTGGCCAAAAGTAGTGTCGTCTGGCTCTGACAGCCAAAGACCTGCCGCCTATATGAGAGGCACAGAACCCCGCATGTAGGTCTTCGAGAATCTCCTTCCCCTTCTCTGGGGTAACACATTTCAATAGTGGCTTAAGGAAACCAGTTTTGAAGAGTTCTCTGTTTCTCATCTCAAAGTTTGCAGCTCGCTTTTTTCAGGATGGCCGGCTCCTGAGGTGAATCCGGAAGCGTTCCATCAGTAAGGTAAGCCCGGATGCCATCCATCCAGGTGGAACTTCGGTCAAGGACTCCAATGGGCTCTTCATGTATACTTCTTCTTTCCAGAACTTCCCAAAAGACTGACCGAGGTGTGTCACAGCAGGCGGAGGATGCTAACTTAGACAGTGCATCCGCCTGATTGTTGTCTGACCGGGGAACTTGACTCAAATGAAATTCTTCAAGTGTCCCGGCTTCCTCTTTGACCGCCTGAAGATATTTGATCATAGCCAGATGGGTTGCTTCAAAGACACCCTCATACTGGCTAACAACCAATTGCGAATCAGAGTAGGCGTCAATTTTTGTTGCCCCAGCCGCCTTACACATACGGATGCCGGCTAGTAGGGCCTCATACTCCGCCTCATTGTTTGAGGCTTGAAACTTGAATCGTAGTGCATACTCAAATTTATCTCCCTCAGGAGACTCATAGATAAAGCCTGCACCACAACAATTTTTTGTAGAACTCCCGTCCACATACACTTTCCAAACCTGATTAGGGTTATCCGGGGGAACCGGACGTGTCATTTCAACAATGAAGTCGGCGAACGCCTGACCCTTCACTGCCTTCCTTGGTTCGTAAGTGATTTCAAGACTTTGCATTTCAATGGCCCATTTTAACATTATACCGGATGATTCCAAGGTTGACATTGGCCGCTTGAGAGGTTGGTCCGTGTATATAACGACCGGATGCGCCAAGAAGTAAGGTTTCAACTTCTTGGATGCCATATAAAGAGCGAGGCCAAATTTTTCAACCATGGGGTACCGGAGCTCAGCGTTCCTAAGAACATGGCTAACGAAATAGACAGGGAGCTGGATGCCGTCTCTCTCAGCAAGGAGAACAGCACTGAGGGCATGATCCGAGACCGCCAGATACATGAATAACATCTCTTTGGGCAGAGGGCTAACTAGCCTTGGCAAAGAGTGCAAGTGTTCTTTCAATTTCTTGAAGGCCGCCTCAGCCTCATCCCCCCATTCAAACCTAGTCTTCTTCCTGATAGCTTGGAAGAAGTAGAGGCATTTGTCACATGACCGGCTGAGAAATCTTCCCAAGGCCGCCAGGCAACCGGTTAACTTCTGAACTTCTTTAACAGTACGGGGTGACTTCATGTCAATTACCGTCTGTATCTTCTCGGGGTTAGCCTCTATTCCCCGTTGATCAATTAAAAATCCGAGAAACTTCCCAGACTCAACACCAAAAACACATTTCTTGGGATTTAACATAACCCTATGCCGCCTGAGGGTGGTGAAGGTTTCTCGGAGATCAGCAAGGTGATCCGCCTGGAGCTTTGATTTAACTATCATATCATCAATGTACGCCTCTACATTCCTTCCTATTTGATTTATGAAAACCGTGTTAATCATTCGTTGGAAAGTAGCAGGCGCATTCTTCAAACCAAACGGCATCACCGTATAACAGAAAAACCCCTGATCAGTGACGAAGGCCGTCTTCTCTTGATCTTTCTTCCACAGGGGGATCTGATGGAAACCTGAGTAGGCATCCATGAAACTCATCAAGGCATGGCCGGCTGTAGAGTCGACAAGGTTGTCGATCTTTGGAAGAGGATAGCTGTCCTTGGGACATGCCTTGTTGAGGTCCGTATAGTCAACACACATGCGCCAGGTACCATTCGGCTTCTTCACAAGCACCACATTTGCAACCCAATCAGGGAAGTTACATGGCCGAATGAACCCAGCGTCCAACAATTTTTTCACTTCGGTGCCTGCCGCCTGACTTCTCTCCTCGCCGTGGTTTCTTTTCTTTTGCCGGATAGGCTTTCTCTTTGGATCAACGGCGAGTTTGTGGACAACGAGATCCGGGCTGATGCCTGGCATCTCTTCCACTTCAAAGGCAAAAATGTCTTTGAACTCTTTCAGCAGAAGGTGTAAGTCTACACCCAACTTAGCATAAGCAGTCGTTCCAACCTTTACAGTTCTATCCGGACGAGAGTCATCCAGAGCAAGATCGATATGCTCACCAGCCGGCTGCGGACGGAGCTCATCTGACCGCTCTCCAGTCAGTGATTGCTATTTCTTTTCTTTCTTCACCTCCACAAGCTGGGTCATTTTTCTCTTCTTTCCGGCTACTGGTGGGGCTTGGCTGGCATCCTTGACTTCGTCAAGGTCTATTGGTTCTTGCCCTTGACCATCTGGGGCCACTGTATCTTTGACATCCGAGAGATAGCACTCCCGGGCCGTCTTCTGATCCCCATTCAAGGAACCAACAGAGTCATCATCCTTTTCATACTTGATCAGCATGAGCGAAGGGATGATTACAGCCTTGGCTTCGTTGAGGGTGGGTCGTCCTAAAATAATGTTATAGGCGGTTAATTCCTCAACAACCAAGAACTTGACGACCAGGTGTCGTCCTTCTCCTTTTTCTCCCAGCCGGATGGGTAAGTCAATTCGGCCGGCTGGGTACACCATTCCACCCCCAAAACCAACCAGGGGGTGGGACACCGGGTGCATGCTGCTGGGCTTATACTTAAGCTTTTGCAAGCACTTGTAACTGATGATGTCTGAGGAGCTACCGGTGTCTATAAGTATTCGTCTAACCAGCTGGTTGGCGACTTTGCATTCAATGACAACTGGATCGTCATGCGGGCGGCGAACCCTGCCCCTGTCCTTCTCAGTAATCAGGACATCAGGGAAGGTGCTGCTAGCAGACGTCTGCTCCTCATCAACAGCCGAGTCCATCTGCCTCAGATGGCTCTTGGTGCCCCGAATAGTAGGGCCTCCGCAGGAGAATCCACCTGCTATGGTGTAGACCGGATCTTTATCAGTGTTCGTACTACTAGTAGGCTAGACGACCTTTGTCGCCTGTCCTGGATTCTTCCCCTTGGACTTGGAGATGTAAGATTTCAACATCCCCTGGTCCGCCAGTCGATCCAACGCCCTTTGTAAACAAAAGCAGTCATTGGTATCGTGGCCGACTTCCTCATGGAATTGGCAAAATTTATTTTTGTTCCGCTTCTGGAGGGAACTCTTCATAGGATTTGGCTTCTCAAGGGATAGCTTATCGTTGATCTCCATGAAAATGGAGTTGCAATCCTTGTTAAACTCGTACTTGGGGACGTACGGTTTAAACTCTTTCTCTTTCTTCCGGGACGGTTGATCTGAGTCCTCCACCGCCCAGACTTCCTTTCTTTTCTTTCTCTCTTCCTTCTTTTTGGCCGGCTGGCTAGGCCGACTGTCTTTTGGTTTGTCGGACTTCTTAGGGTCCGACTGATTTCCAGACGAGCAGAGGTCGGTCGCTTGTATAAAGTTTTCGGCCTCTCTTAATGCCGCCTGTAGGGTGAATGCCCCTTACCTGACCAGGTCGAACTTAAATGTTGACCCGTCTTTCAGACCCTTAAAGAAGTCTGTGAAAGGTACATCGTCAGACAACCCCTGGATTTGAATCCGAGTCAGGTTGAACCGCCTGACGTATGAGCGAAGGCCCTCCTTCTCACCCTGCTTGATGGTGCTCAAGTAAAGACTTGTTTTCTTTGCAGGGATGTTCATTGAGAAGTTGGAAGCGAACAAGAAGGCTAGCTTCCTGAAGCTATCAATGGATCCGGCTGGCAGATTGCCAAACCATTGCTGGGCAATGCCCTTCAATGTGGCCGGGAAGCAACGACACCAGGTGGCATCATCCAACCCCTGTAAATACATGAGGTTAGTGTATGCCATGAGGTGGTCTTCTGGGTTGGCGGTACCGTCATAGGTACCAACCAACACATTCTTAAGCTTGGCGGGTTGAACCGCCTCGGTTATCTCCCTAGTGAACGCAGAAGGTTGTTCACCAAGTCTAAGCAGACAGAGCTGCCAGTCCAGAGGCTGGACATATGCCGCCTGACCTCCAAAAGGGGCCGACTGCATGAATTGAAGGTCATACTGACCATATGGCGCCTGAGGCGCAGGTGGGGCGCGTCCAATCAGTTGGGGACCAAGCTGAGCGGACTTGCCACCAGTTCCACTCTCATGTAAGGACAACGAGTTCCTTATAGAGGTTTCCTTGAAGCTATCTGGAAAGTTCAAGGTTGAGGCTGACTCAGACAGCTGTTGATGTCTTCTTCGCTCGATGATGTGCCGAGCGTCATGAGATGATTTTTTGCTGGGTTCCGGCTGATCATGCCGGATGTTCCTTAAAGGCCCAGTGGGCAGGAGGATCTTTGTCCAGTCAATTCGTGCGGCTGCCTTCTCCTTTGGATGGGGAGTCGGCTGCCTATCCCTGACTAGCTTCATCTTTGCAGAAGAGGGAGTCTTCTTGGCCGGGTGGCTCTTGCTAGAACCAACCTTGCCTTTGCTGATCATTTCTTTGATTTCACCCTTGAAGGAGTTCATGAACTTCAGGAGTTCCTCCCGAGTGACTGGGGTGTCCCCCCTGCTCTTGGGGGCTTTCCCTTCTGATTTTCTAGGGGGCCTTTTGCTTGGACCCGCCTGGTCAAAGTTCCGTTCCAGCTGGTCTCTGGAACGTCTGTATCTTGAGACAAAGGAGCCATCCTTGGCTATATATGTCTCCACTTCATCATCATCATCATCCTCATCCTCAGTGACAACCTCTGGTTGGGGGCGACTGTTTGGAGGAGGAATACCAGAGCTTTCCGGTTGAGGAACCGGTTGCAGATTTTCTTGGCCTACCGGTTGGATAACCGGTGGCAGGTTGGTAGGATCAGAATGTGGTACAGACTCTTGAACCATCTTGAGGTACTCTCCCCACAGACGACACCAAATGTTTTGGGTGTTTTTAGTCCCTCGGGAGAGTTACAACTCGAAGATTGGTCCGGCGCGGCCTGTACCTGCAAAACAACGGAAACTCCGATTGGTTGGAGTTTTGCCTCCGACGGTCAAGTTAGAACGTGTAAGAGAGTAAAAAGGTGCGGAAATAAAGGTGAGATCTTTACAAATCCCGAGATCAGGTGCTTTCTCTGATGTTTGAGAGAATGCAGGTGATGTAATAAATGATTGAATCAACTTGTTCCCAAAAAAGGGGAATCTCTCCCTATTTATAGGGTCATGGGAAAATGTGCCCTTACTCTAGGTCATGTGACCTAGATTTGGTGGGCTATGACAAGTCATGGGGAATTGGGCTTTGAAAGCCGTCATTCCTTGGTGTGACAGTGGTGTCCACGTGTCACTTCTCAATTGGCCTTTGCATAGACCTACATGGCAAGGAGAAGTGTCCTAATAATGGGTAGACACGTGTCGTGCTCTCAGGCTGCCACGTGGCAGGGTAATTTTACCCAAAACAATTGTTGTTTTAATTTTTAGATTTTATGAATTATAAACCTAAGGTTTTAATATGTTTAAATTTGGATTTTAGGGTTCTTATGACTAATTCATTTGGGGATTTTGTTCCTATTGCATTTCTAATGATTAATTGAGTATAAAAACATGTTTTTAATAAAGTTTTATGGACTTTTAATCAAATTTATATTGCTGAAAATTTGTTTAAGTGTTAATTTGTGATTATTGGTTGTTTTCTAGGAGGTGATTATTCCTTAGGAGACTTTTAAGTGATTAAAAGTGGCACAAAGGATTGTTTACATGAGGTACGTACATGTGTACTTCGTTGTAAGTAGTATCATGTTTAGGTACCAAAGAAAAGAACTTAGTTTCATGATTAGAGAACACTTGGATGGAAATTGTTTGGTTATACATTTGATTTATGCATGTGCATATATTTATGAGACATGTTTTGGTAAATTGATTATGTTTGTATGGAAGTATGGATGCAAGCATGTTTAATTATATTGGATTAATTATTTGTATGGAATGTTGATACACGCATATTTTTATTGGATTGGTTTGTTAACCACATTTGGATTATTAAAGGATTGGAATTGAATGGTTTAAGTGGAATGAATTTATCAATTATTCCGCCAGGTTATTATTATTTTATTTAATACTCAAGCATGACTAGTTAGTATGTTGAGTAAAAGTGGATTAAGCCGAAATGGCTAGGTGGTTGACTATGTTCAACAATTTGGATAAATTGGATGTTTAATGGATTTAAAGGTCAATTTGTGATGTGATCACCATTGTCCTAAATAAGATTAAAAGTGAATTGATGTATGATTTTTTGTATGTTCTACTTGATTGAGTCGGCTATTAATTAAATTTGTAATCACGTAAAGTGAAACATGAATGAGCAATAAAACTCCGGAAAGTGTGCCATTCTAGATTATTGACAAGTATGGGTTGGGGTACACGGTGGTAGCCCGTGGCTTTCCGAGGCTTGTTTGATAAACATTTCCTCTTCTCTTTTGGTATTTACCTTTTATTTTATAATGAAAGTTAGATGGGATCCTAGACTAACTTTGTGAGAATGGAGTCGCGCCCATTCTTGCATTGCGCGAAACTTTTATTTTAAATGGTCATTTGGGACCAAAATGATTTGGTGGATTGGACAACCTCGTCTATTGCTTACTCCAAATTAAATTAATCAAACTAAATAGAAAGAGTCAAGTGTTTGGAATTTGTTATTAAGTATGTTGAGTCAATTAAATTGTTTAAGTGTGGAGTCTTGATTAATGAATTTGAGTTGTATGTTTATTTACTTTAATTAGTTGAGCATGCTAGGTTTTGTGCGTTGTAGCTTGTATGTACTCAGTTGTATGTTTATTTACTTTAAGTGTGGAGTCTTGATTAATGATTGCGTGCTTTTATGTGTGTTTTATTTTGGTCATGGCCTTCGCCTTTCAATGACCCTGTGATGATCCAATTATTACACTTGTATTATTGGGGAGCAATATTGCACAGGTTAGCTTGATGATGTGAAGTTCGGGGATTTGACATACGCATTGTCAAGGGATTGGTGTGATTGAGAGTATTCGTTCTTTGTGTTGAACTTATTTATGTTTTATTATTTTTAGGAAAATTTTCCAATTACTACCGCAAGTTAATACTACTTTGTAAATTACTACCGCAAATTAAAAAATTTGTGAATTACTACCGCAAATTTTTTTTAAGATGTTGCGATTACTACCAATTCCCCATTAAACCCAACTATGACGTCATTATATCACTTTAACCCATGGTTAAAGCCCTTAACCATGACGTCATTATATCCCTAACCCATTTTCTGTTTTTTTTTGGGGGGGGGGGGGGCTGGTTAAAGCCCTTAACCATGGTCAAACACGGGTTAAAGGGATATAATGACGTCATATTTGGGTTTAATGGGGGTTTGGTAGTAATCGCAACATCTTAAATTTTTTTGCGGTAGTAATTCACAACTTTTTTAATTTGCAGTAGTAATTTACAAGGTAGTATTAACTTGCGGTAGTAATTGGCAAATTATCCTTATTTTTATTATGTTTTGGGATTTTGAATATTGGTTTGATTTAATAAGGGCCTTTATGGTTCCAATTTGTAAGCTTTGACTTATTGGTTTTCTAAATTATGTTATTTTAAGATTTAAGTTGGATTTCCGCTGCAATACTTTGATAAAGCCTTAACGATTTAACACGTGGCAGTAACATGCCAATGGTTCTCCTCTATTTTTATTTAAAGTAAGTGGTTTGGAAATGGGAGAAATATTGGGGTGTTACAAGACTGCCTACCTTAGTGTTCATCATCATCACCAAGACGAGCGCACGAGGATGAGCTAGGACGAAGAAGGGGAAGCCTCCAAGTGCGGGCGCACCCGACTAAGGTGCGGGCGCACCACCCTGTGGTGCAGGCGCACCACCTTGTGCCCCTGTTTCCGTACCCATTTTCTCGTGGCCGCGCCCTTCCGGGTTTCTTTTGGACGATCTAACTAACTCTTCCTTTGTAATTCTTCCTTTATATAGTTTTCCCTACTATTTTTAGAAGGAGAATGATTAGAATAGAGTTAGAATTAGTTTTAGATCAAATTAGAGAGATTTTTAGAGAGAGAGAAACTCTAGGTTTTAGTGAGAGAATTTCATGGTGGATTGTTGATGATTGAATATTTCTCCATTTCCTTTGATCTTTGATCAAGTTTGTAAGAATTCCTTTTCTTTATTTCAATCTTTAGTTTGATCTTTAGTTTGATTTCAATTGTTTTGTTGATTGTTCTAGTTTGATTCAAGTTTGATTGATTTGTGTTTGATTTTAGCTTGTTTGATTTGATCATGATGAATTTGTTGCTTAGTGTTGTTTTGATCTTGATTTCTATGGATTGTGAGTAGTTTGATTGCTAGGGTAATGGTGAAGCATATATGAGTAATGGATTGATTTTAATTTGGGGAAATTGATGGAGTTGATGATGTGATTAAATTGGTTAATTGATTATGTGCATGTGTGTGTATGATTTAGGCTTGATCACCCTAGTTATTCACACTAGATTGCATTGTAGGTTCACATTGATACGGACCATTGATTTGTGGCTTGCATTTAACGATTGAGGTGTCTTGTGACGTTCCTAGCTAGAGTTTATCGTAGTTGACGCTAGTTATATCTCTAGGAAAATAGCTTGATATGCTCTTTTGGTTGCATGATTGGTTTTCTCTCGCATCACTCGACTTAGTCAACTCTTTCATAATTAGCTGAATCCGTTACAAGTATATGTGGATCCCGATCCCTAGTGTTTATTACATTTGTCCCAACCTAGCTTGTTTAGTTGTTTAGCATTCACACCCTTACCTCACCCTTTTGGAATAGCTTAACTTGACAATATAAGATCACCCTCCATTCCTTAGTGGCTCGACCCTCGACTTACCATTATACTTGTATAAGGGTGTGTTGAGAGATTACAAATTTTGTTTGGCCTAGGGTAGGGTTAGTTTCAACGACCTAATCCGACCCCATGTCAAAATGGCGTCGTTGCCGGGGAATAGCGTTGTGATTGTATATTGTTGTTGAGTCTATTCCACCTTATTCAAAAACACAAAAAGATTTTCCTTTAGGCTACATTTGTAGCCGTGCTACTAATAATTTTGTTTGAGATTGTGTGTGCAAGAGAACATGGGAGAAGCTCAAAGGATCACATTGAAAGAGTTGGGCACTCCGGGTGCTTACAAGTATGAGAGCGGGATTGCTCCTTTATTGATTCCGGATGGTGCTTTTGAAATCAATCCGGCAATGATCACCTTGATGGAAAGGAAACACTATGGTGGTACAACAAGTGAAAGCCCTCTCAACCATCTCAAAGATTTCGAGAAATATTGCAATACAATTATGGAAGCCGGAGTTGCTCAAGAGTATATAAGGCTCAAGTTGTTTCCCTTTTCTCTCATAGGTAGAGCCTTAGAGTGGTTGGACAAGGAGGTAAAGCCAAGGTCCCTAAGGACATGGGATGAAGTTACCAAGGCTTTCTTGTCCCGTTTCTACCCACAAAAGATGACGGCGGAGGCTAGAGCCTTAATCCAAAGTTTCAAGCAATTGCCTAGAGAGAACCTCTATGAAGCACGGGAGAGGTACAAGGATTACCAAAGGTAATGCCCTCACCACGGAATTCCAACCTATCAAGTCATACAAATTTTCTATGGTGGTTTGAGATCTCAAGGTAGATCGAGCCTTGATGCCGAAGCCGGAGGGCCGATTATGAACAAGACAGAAGAAGAGGTTGTGGATGTAATAGATGATGTAGTAAGGAACTACATGAATTGGAATGATGTAGAGATGGAATCAACAAGCACAAGTGGATCAATCGATCAATCTAATGTCGTCAACAATTTGTCAACATTGGTCTCGGAGTTAGGAAAGCAGGTGATTTCTCTCAAGACCAAGCTTGAGAGTCCTTCACAAGCTTCTAGTCTTCCCTCCCTTTTAAGGGGAGAGGTACATCTTCCTACTCTAACCCTCTTTTTTCTTCTTGTTGCATGATAAGAGAATGCTTGGTTTGTGATTTATGTGGAAAGAATGATCATGATGCTTCTAATTGCTCCAATGTTCCTTGTGATGGATATGAGAATGTGCATGAGAATTGTGTTGATAATAATGATTTCGTACATAGATTTAATGCTCAAAAGAATGTTGGGAATAGGAATTATCACAATCATGGGAGCTATGATAATTATAACCAAAATAGTGGTTATGGTAACCATGTGACCCAAGAGTTTTGTGGTAACCATAACAACTTTGGTTGTAATGATCAAAGCCATGGCCAAGAATATGGGGATCATAACCAAGGTTATGGTAACCATAATCAAAATTCCGGCCAAAATCATGGTAGGGGTAACTGGAATAATCAAAGTAGGGGAGATTTTCAAAATGATGTTCAAAGAGGTACCCCACCCCAATTTACTCCAAAGACTCAAAACAAAGGTGATGATTTCTATGCTCAACAATCTCAAATGAATAGGCTAGAAATTTCATGATGGCTCAATCTGAGAAGTTGAATGAATTCACATTGTCTTGTAACAAAATGTTTAAGGTCCTATTTACTCATGGAAAGATGCTTGAGAACAAAATCATTCAACTAGCCAACCCTTTGAGAGATTGTGCTAGTCCTCCTTCTTTATCATCACAAGAAGTTGACCCTAGGGATCCGATGTGTGCTATCACCACTAGGAGTGGTAAGGTCCTTAAAGAGAGTGTTCGTAGGAAAAGTAAGAAGGGTGAAAAGGAGAGTGATTTGAGTGAAGGGAATAAGCATGAAGAGTCTAGCAAGATGAGTGAGAATTCCAATGATAAGCCTAAGGAGAAAGAGAGGAAGCAAGATGAGGTTTACAAACCTAGACTTCCTTACCCCCAAAAGTTCAATAGGCACAAATTGGATGAGCAATTTGGACAATTCATCGAAATGCTTAAGAAGATCATCTTAATATTCCTTTCACCGAGGTCTTGGAACAAATGCCAAACTATGCTAAGTTTCTTAAGGAAATTTTGAGGAGTAAGAGAGATTGCAATATGGTGGAACCGGTGAATTTGGGGGAGTTTTGTAGCGCCTTTATTCATAATGACTGACAAGGGAATAAACACGTCGTCAATGGTCTATACCTAGATCAAATACAATTTATAAAACCTAAACAAACCTAATATGAGTACAAGGCAAGCATAAGGGTCGAACCACAGAGAACGAATAAACACCACCAAATGTTATCGACAATTAAGCTAGTCCGGAATAGGAGATAAATAAACTAAAGTCTAAATATGCTAAAAAAAAAAAACATTAAGGGAAATGGTTTAGGTATAGCATTCACTTGAACATAAACAAAGGCATAAAAATTGAATTAATTATGAACTAAACATGCATGAATATCGAAGTAATTAAAGGGTCCAATCTAGCCGCCTTCCGGGGTCAATTGGCTTCTCCTAACATAGCCTCTATGTTTCCACATTAGAACCATATACTAGGAGGTACTATTAAATAACAATCGATAGTAATGAACCTTAACTAAGTCAACTTCTGTTTCTTGTTAGCAAAGATTCACCTTTAATCAACTAACAATGTGCACTTGCAAGAAGATTAAAGAATATCAAGCATATAAAGACTTTAATCACAAATAAATTAATTCTAAAATCTAGAACATGCTGAAGGTCCAACTACACCACAACCATCCCCTTAATGGGGAAATTACTCACTAATAATGCTAATAACAAGATTAATTAACAAATAATCAAGAATAAACATGATTAACAAGCAATACCAACAACTAAAATAATAATCAAAATAAAGCAAATAAAAATAGAGGAGAGAGTGTTAGATATTCTCATTGATTGAATGTGAAAATCTACAAGTAAGATGAGCAATCTTCCTCTTCAATATCCAAGCTCAACAATGGTTAAACCCTTACTTTCTCTCTCTAAACTATCCTAATCCTAACCTAAACCTAGAGAGAGAAACTCTCCTAAAACTAATTAGAGAATAGAATAGATGGTCATTCCATCTCTTACCCCAAAAAATGGGTATTTATACTACGCTAAGAATACTAAGTAAGTAAAAGAAAAGAAAAGAAAGTAAAAAGGAAAAATAAAATAACAAAACTAATTATAAAAATAAAAGAAAGAAATAAGAAAAAGGGAAAAGAAAAGAAATAAAATTAAAAGAAAAAGAAAATATTTAGACCCACCAATCCCACCAAAAAAATCAGCCCCTACTTCTTCTTCTTTGAAATTGACTGCTCTAAAATGGGGTTTTAATCCCATGCTTTGCATCTCACCAAAGCAAACTTACAACCATCATCATCAAATCACTACCGCTCATCATCATTGAAAATCGGCATCAAGCAAACACCACCGTTCGATCCTCATTAAAAGCCACGTGACAAGCTCGTGCTACGGTTCAAAATGAACCCAGAAGAGCGCGCCCGCGGAAGACTAGGCCGCGCCCGCGGTGGTCTGAGCCGCGCCATCTCCTAGACATCTCCTCGGCATCTACTGAAAATTGGATAAGGGGTGGAAGGACAGGGCCGCGCCCGCGGCAGAAGAAGACGCGCCCGCGGCGGCTTGGGTAGCTGCAATTGCGAATTTGGGCCAATTGATTGCGGTGGCTGTTGCTCTGAGTTGCGGTGGTGTTGGTGCGCTGCTGCGATGGTCAGGTGAATTGCGATGGTTGGTAGATGTGGAGGTTTTGGTTGTTGCAGCTCGTGTTGGTGAGAGAGGTACAGGGGCTGTTGTGAGGTGAGGGTGGACGGAGGAGGTGTGAGTTGGGTGGCTGAAATTGAGTGGCTGATGGTGGTGGTGCGGCTGCTGAGTTGGAGTGGAATTGGTGGGTGCTGGTGGTGATGTGCGTGTGATTGGTGGGCTGATTATGTTGGTTGCTGCTGGCTGGTGAGTGGTGTTGCGGATTGGTGGTGGGTTGCTGCCAGGTGCGTGGCTGTGTGGTGGAAGGAAGCAGCAGTGGCTTGATGTTGGGTGGCAATTGATTAGCTTTGACTTGGACCTTGAACTCGAGCCTACACACAAACAAACCCGAGGATAAAAGTGTGAAACCGAGACAAATAAAATAAAATAAATAAAAAGGAAATAAATAAAATAAAATAGAAAAAGAGAAGTAACACTAAACTATTAAAATAAATAAAAGTAAAATAGAAATAAGAGAAATAAAACTAAAACTAATAAAGATATAAAACTATACAAGTAAATAAAATAAACTTAAAACTAATTAAAACTGTGAAAGTAACAAAGAAAAGGAACGAAATAAAATAAAACGAAAGGAAATAAAATATGAAAATAAACTAGAAACGAAATAAATAAAGAAATTAAATTAAAACATACTAAAACTAAGAAATAAACTAGAAATTTTATTAAAAAGAAAATAAGAGAATAAAAGGGAAAATAAACACGAAATTTACTCTAAAACTACTCCCTAAGAGTGACATAAATGTCACTCATCAAATTCCCCCAAGCTAAACCTTTGCTCGTCCTCGAGCAAAGCTAAGGCAAAAGAGAACAAGATGGAATTATTGAAAGCAAAAGAAACAAAATAGGTACAAAGAGAAAGAATGTACACTAACTCACTGTCGTAGGAATCACGGATGCATTTAGCGTATGTATCAAGCCCTTTAAACCCCATATGTCGCCAAAGAGGACGAGTAAGCTCTCGGAAGGGTTTCCTAAGAGGTTTAACCCACAAATATCGATAAAAACCAAGGCAAGGCAACTAATGGAAAAAGAGAAGAAACATGAAAAGAGAAAACAAACACAAGCTCATGTATGGACCAAAGATAGGGACAAGTACTAATGAATGCAAACCTTTCTAAATGGACAAATGTATGCACGTTCCAAGATGTCAATGGTTGATTGAAACATAACACATGCTAAGCATAGAGAACTACTTAGGACTCAATCCACCCTAGCTCCAACCAATCGGGCCACGTTCTCTCCACTAGCTTCAAATCAACCCTTAAGCTAGCTTCTCAAGATTCCACGAAGGAACCGGAAAAGGATAAAGAAATGAAAAACTTTGAGAAGGTAATCCCAACGTCTCAACTATGCATACTCTTTCCATAGGTTTGAAGTCTATCTCCCTCCACCGTTCTTTTGAACTAACCCACTAGAGTCTAAGGGTCTTTTTATTGGTAGTAACGTAAGGCTAAGGGTTAAGGCGGGGTAAAAATTTGAAATTTGGTGAAATTTCCTATGTGAAGCAAAAAGTGCGGCCGACACTCAAAAACAACTTAAGAAGTCACTAAATATCAAACAAAAATACCAATAATGACACTCCCCCAAGCTTATTCGACACCAACACACAATATATACAAAATGAAGGAACGATCCCCCCAAGCTTGAACAAAGCATTGTCCCCAATGCTTAAACTAAGGAAGAAAACGAAACCATCAAAAATATTTTTATTATTTTTGTTTCTTTTCCAAATTTTTTCTTTTTTTTATCGTCCTTGCCTTTTTAACTATGGACGACTTTTTCTTGCAACATCATTTGATTTTCTTGAATTGCATCTTTCTTTTGAAACTTAACTCTAACCAAATCTCAAAGTCCTTCTTGTTTATGATCAATATTTTCATAACTCAAACCTCACATGCCAATGCTTCACTAACTAAAAGGTTGGTAAACATAGGCCATTAGGTTTGTAACGCGGTTTAAAAAGAGCGGGAAACATATGGATCAAATTGGTTAGAAAGTAGGTAAATGCAAATTAGAAAATCAAATTTGTAACAAAACAAAAAGAAGATAAAGAAAAATGAGAAAGGGGTGCCCTTTTCCTCCCCTAGAGTGCTTCGATCACGATCTTGGGAGCTATAAGTCAAAACAAGGATCAAGACATGCATAGCTAAGGATCCAAATGTGCCACACAACAAAATGATGAAGTCTATAACAATGTTACCTCACAAGGGATTAGAACTAGTCAAATACCAACCAAGGGTGTCAAATCCACTATAGAGAGCAACACCGTCTTACTACATACCCTAGAACTAAGGCTTCATGGATTCCTAAAAGTTCTTAACCCGACTATCTTAGCATGTAATATCCTAGAGTCAACCAATGACACTCTCAAATCGTGCATACATTAACCACTTAGGAAGAAAGGCATTCAAGAGTAAACAAATCCAAAAGATATAATGTCCAATCCAAGTTAAAACAAAGACACAACACCTAATTGCCTTGATCAAAACGAAAATCTTTTTGTATTTTTCAAAAGCATGAAGAACATGGAAATGCATATACTCAAGTGTATGGCATAAGTGAATCAACATCCCACCAAACATGATAGAATACCCGCCCCCAAGCTTGAATGAGGCAACATGCTCAAACATAGACCAAATAATCCATGGGAGGGGAAAACAAGGAGAAATTAATCCAACATTACCAACACATGATCTTCAAGTCACAATGAGTAAGAGAGAGGGAAAAAAAGGATATTACTAAATATGGGGAAAATGCAAAATCATACATAAAATCGAAATAACCTCATAAGATCCACAATCTCTACAAATAAGGCTTGAACTCCACATGGGTAAGTTGAGGCACATTCCCTTGATTCTTGATCATCACCAATGCCCAAGAGTATATCAAGTTGTGTACCTAGCAAGGAACATAAACACGTCTATGAGAGAAAATCTAATCTAAAAAGAAAGGAAAATGAAAGCAATAAAACACGGGTTACTTCCCGCAAAGGCTTGTTTAACGTCCAAGCGAGACCGCTCTAGGAAATAATAATTCAACGCACGCAAGAGCTTGTCAAATGCACTACTACACATTTCATTGGGGTGTAAATAGGCAAATGACGGAATAAGAACGTGCAACAAAATCATTGCACGCAAGTGAAGAGGGAGATGCCAAAAGAAAGAAGAAGAAGGATCGAAAGGAAACTCAAGAAAGTAAGAAGTAGAAGAAGGAAAAGAATAATGGAAAGAAAAGGAAAAAGGAAAATCCTCATCACAAAATTTTTGGTTGACAAAATTCCTCTTATCCTCAACAATTATGGAATGAGGGACATGAAAATCATCCATAGAGGGCGGCTCCCCAATAGGCTCTTTGAGATAGGAAGGAGAGAAATAGGGTAAGGAAGGATGTGGTCGAACCTTAGAGAAAAAAGGGTACGAGAAACGGGAAAAGGGGTAGCTACTCCCTCACCACAAGGTCTCACATCGCCAATGAGGGCATGAAAATCAATCATAGAATCCTCAAACGAAGGACACACACGATCTACACCTCCCTCAAGCTCAAAAAATCCAAGGGAATCAACCTTATCTTCCTTTTCACCCCAAGGTCCCAAAATCGTGCATGAATTGAAGTAGATTCATCTCAAACTCATCTAAGTCCCAAGAAGCGTTCTCGATGAAATCATCCAATAATCTATAAGTCCTCATATGACTCTCGAAAAATATGTGGGACATTACCTTAAAAGAGTCTATATACTTATAGATTGAAGGGTCACAAACATACACTTGAGACTCATCAAGATGGGAAGAAGGATTAGGATTTTCAAAATCAACACTCTCTTCATTTTCAACTCCTTCACCATCAGTCAAATGCTCTCTAATGGGATCCCCACTCATATGGGGAAGATAAGAAAAAGGAAGGGAATTTTCTTGAGAGTTGGCTAGTTGGAGAATTTGGCTCTCAAACATCTTCATTCTAGCTTCCGTCTCCCTATTCTCAACTTCCCTCATCTCGTTATACTTCTCCATCATCTCCATTATCTTCATTATCTTCTCTTCCTTCAAATTTTCCATAGAATTACCCTCATAAAAGGACTCAATAGAAGCATAAGGGAAATCATTTGAAGCCATGTAAGAACAAGAAGATGAGGAGGGAGGATCATTCACATTATAAACATGAGCGTCATCATATTGGGGAGAGGGGGAATAATCAAGCAAATGAGATTCATCATCAACAATAGGAGATAGAGAGTTTAAATCACTTGTACTAGGTTCACAAATAGGATCACAAGACAAACCATGGGGATGCATGCCACTAATAAAACTATTATCACATTAAGAATCAAAATTAGCAACATTACATGCCCTATTGCGTACTTCCTTAGCAAACCATACAAAAAAGCTCCAAGCACTATGAACCGATAATGCTTGAAATTTGCCATTAAACCTACTTTCAACTTCATATCTCGTTTGTTCATTCATGCCATAATAACAAATCTCACAAGCTTCACAAGGATTACAACCATTATAGTTCAAAAACCCAACAAGTCTATGGAAGTAGACATAAAAAGACTAATCATCATATTGAGGAAAAGAAAAACATGCCATTTTTCAACAACAAAAACAAAACAAAGAGAACAAAAACAAATCAAAAGAAAAATATGTACAATGGACTAGTCTCAATAAGATAACACAACGGTAATGGAAGCTGTTCCCCGGCAACGGCGCCAATTTGATAAGGGAATAAACGCGTCGTCAATTGTCTATCCCTAGATCAAATACAATTTACACAACCTAAACAAACCTAATACGAGTACAAGGCAAGCATATGGGTCGAACCACAGAGAACGAATAAACACCACCAAATGTTATCGACAATTAAGCTAGTCCGGGATAGGAGATAAATAAACTAATGTCTAAAGATGCTAAAACAAGAAATAAAACATTAAAGGAAATGGTTTAGGTATAGCATTCACTTGAACATAAACAAAGGCATAGAAATTGAATTAATTATGAACTAAACATGCAGGAATATTGAAGTAAAGGGTCCAATCTAGTCGCCTTCCGGAGTCAATTGGCTTCTCCTAACATAGCCTCTATGTTTCCACATTAGAACCATATACTAGGAGGTACTATTAAATAACAATCGATAGTAATGAACCTTAACTAAGTCAACTTCCGTTTCTTGTTAGCAAAGATTCCCCTTTAATCAACTAACAATGTGCACTTGCAAGAAGATTAAAGAATATCAAGCATATAAAGACTTAATCACAAATAAATTAATTCTAAAACCTAGAACATGCTCAAGGTCCAACTACACCACAACCATCCCCTTAATGGGGAAATTACTCACTAATCATGCTAATAACAAGATTAATTAACAAATAATCAAGAATAAACATGATTAACAAGCAATACCAACAACTAAAATAATAATCAAAATAAAGCATTTAAAAATAGAGGAGAGAGAGTTAGAGATTCTCATAGATTGAATGTGAAAATCTACAAGCAAGATGAGCAATCTTCCTCTTCAATATCCAAGCTCAACAATGGTGAAACCCTTACTTTCTCCTCTAAACTATCCTAATCCTTACCTAAACCTAGAGAGAGAAGCTCTCCTAAAACTAATTAGAGAATAGAATAGATGGTCATTCCATCTCTAACCCCAAAAAATGGTTTTTTATACTACGCTAAGAATACTAAGTAAGTAAAAGAAAAGAAAAGAAAGTAAAAAGGAAAAATAAAATAACAAAACTAATTATAAAAATAAAAGAAAGAAATAAGAAAAAGGGAAAAGAAAAGAAATAAAATTAAAAGAAAAAGAAAATATTAAAACCCACCAATCCCACCAAAACAATCAGCCCCTACTTCTTCTTCTTCGAAATTGGCTGCTCTAAAATGGGGTTTTAATCCCATGCTTTGCATCTCACCAAAGCAAACTAACAATCATCATCATCAAATCACTAACGCTCACAATCAATGAAAATCGGCATCAAGCAAACACTACCGTTCGATCCTCATTAAAAGCCACGTGAGAAGCTCGTGCTACGGTTCAAAATGAACCCAGAAGAGCGCGCCCGCGGAAGACTAGGTCGCGCCCGCGGTGGTCTGAGCCGCGCCATCTCCTAGATTGGTGGGCTGATTATGTTGGTGGTTGCTGGTTGGTGAGTGGTGTTGCGGATTGGTGGTGGGTTGCTGCCAGGTGCGTGGCTGTGTGGTAGAAGGAGGCAGCAGTGGCTTGATGTTGGGTGGCAATTTATTAGCTTTGACTTGGACCTTGAACTCGAGCCTACACACAAACAAACCCGAGGATAAAAGTGTGAAACCGAGACAAATAAAATAAAATAAAAAAAGGAAATAAATAAAAATAAAATAGAAAAAGAGAAGTAACACTAAACTATTAAAAATAAATAAAAGTAAAATATAAATAAGAGAAATAAAAATAAAACTAATAAAGACATAAAACTATACAAATAAATAAAATAAACTTAAAACTAATTAAAACTGTGAAAGTAACAAAGAAAACGAACGAAATAAAATAAAACAAAAGCAAATAAAATATGAAAATAAACTAGAAACTAATTAAATAAAGAAATTAAATTAAAACATACTAAAACTAATAAATAAACTAGAAATTTTATTAAAAAGAAAATAAGAGAATAAAAGGGAAAATAAGGGAAAATAAACACGAAGATGACTCTAAAACTACTACCTAAGAGTGACATAAATGTCACTCATCAATGACTTACCCCAAAAGTTGAAAGATCCCAGAAATTTCTCCATACCTTGCAAAATCAAAGGAAAATTGTTCCAAAATGCCCTTTGTGATCTTGGTGCTAGTGTTAGCATCATGCCTTATTCCGTTTTTAAGAAACTTAAGCTAGGTGAGCTCCTTCCATCCAACATGACCCTTTAATTGGCCGATAGGTCTATTAAGTTTCCAAAGGGAAGAGTTAAGGATGTTCCCCTCAAGATAGGAGAGTTCACCATTCCCGTTGATTTCACTGTGCTTGAGATTGCGGAAGATGACCATAACCCTATAATTTTAGGAAGACCTTTCTTAGCCACTTCGGGAGCCTTAATACATGTCAAAGGAGGTCGTATTACCTTGAGAGTTGGTAAGAATGAGGAAAGTTTTGAGTTTAAACCAATGCATAAGTCTTTGTCTCTTGTGAAAGGAATTATATGTGTTAATTCCCCTTGCTCCATTGATAATGTATACATGATTGATTCTTCAACTAACGATTTTCTTGAGAATTGTGATGATGATGTGCTATTGAGTTTTGATTACAAGAAGGTTAATGAAGAGAAAACGAAGTTTCCCAAGCTCATGGACGAGGAGGAAATTGACATTCCTCATTGGTTTAAGCTCTACCCTCAAGAGGAGGACGATGACCCTAAGAGTGTGGATGGTGTGAAACCATCTACAAAGAAGAATAAGGCAAAGAAAAGAGCACGAGCTTCTAGGATAAAGAGAAAGAGAATGAGACTATGGAAAGTGAAGCTTGCTTTTGAGGAGTTATTGAATGAAGACTCATCAAACAACAATGAGAAGTTGCTAAAGTTTGAAGAGGAATTTGCTCCTTCCTCCACTTTGAAGAAGGTGGTGTTCTTTGACCCTCCATGATTTGGAGGAAGGGTCGAGCTTAGGACCATAAGCAAGAGCTTCCCGAGAGGCAACCCGGAGATTTCTAACCCTTTTCTTTCTATTTTCACTTTTTCTTAATTTTCTTTATTTTAGTTTCTTTTCTTTCTTTCACTTGTTTTTCTTTTGGATTTATAGGTTGGAATCTTGGAGTTGGATTTCATCAAGTAAGCACGAGTAATGGGAAGGTGCTTGCAGCTTTTCATGTGATTCAGCTTCTTTTGCTTTCCTTGTTCTCACATGGCTTTATGATGATGCTTATGATTTTGGAGCGCAACAAAGGTGGTTCTTTTCATCACCTTTCTTTATTAGCTAAGCATGGATAGCCCGGTGAGACCTTTCTAATTTTTCTCTTTATTTTCTTTGAATGCATAGATTAGGTTTAGTTTAGGGGAAGTTGAACGGTTCGAGGATGATTGTTTTTTAACACTTAATGTGTTTGGGATCGATGACGATGTTGTCATTTGATCAATTGTATGTTCATTGGGTTTAATGTGTTTAACTTGCTTTCTAGTTCCTTTCTCCCTTTTCCTATTCTTCCTTTATCTATGGCTTTCCTTTTCTTTTCCTTTTATTTTTCTTTTCCCTTGTTTTTTCTTTGTTCTTGTCTTGGTATGTGGTATGCTTTTGAGGCTTATTTTTCACCCCTTTTTGTTTTTCTTATGAATTGGACTTTGTACATTGAACTTTGTATTTTGAATGAATTTCTTACTAGGTAGTAAAGGTATGCACGGTTTGAGAGTATGCTTGGTTGACTCTAGGATAGGTGTATTCTAGGGTAGTTGGTTTGAACTAGGAGGATCATGAAGCCGGATTCTACTTGTTTGTGGCATGCTTGGTAGTTGCTCCCTATAGTCGATTTGACACCACTAGTGAGTTTTTGCTACATCCATGTGAGGTTCACTGTTTTTCAAGCCTTCAACCTATTTTGTATGAGCGGCGTGGATCCATGACTATTGCGGACCTAATCTATAAAGCTTGATTTATGATTCTTCAACCCGAGACCGAGCTATCTAGGGAGGACAAAGGCATCTTTTTGGGGTGGTATTTTTCATTGTTAGGATAGTTTGTTTCATCTTTGTTTTTGGGTTTACATTTGCCTTCTTGCAACCATTTGAGCCTATTACCTTCTTTACAAGCCACATCTTTAGATCTTTGGCCTTTTGTTTCATTTTATTTCTTTTCTTGTTTTTGTGAAGCAATTGATCATTCTTGATGGAGTTTGTGGTGGAGAAGTTGGGATATTTGGTTTCTTTGAAGCAAGTTTGTGTTATGTTTTCATTGTGAATAATGGAAAATGTGTTTGAGTAAAAGCCATCCTAAGTTAGAAAAGGCATGGACTAAAAAGTGCAAAATTGAAAAAGCCGTCCAAAGTTAAAAGAGGCGACCATTTAAGCTTGGGGGGAAGAGTTCTCACGCTTTTTTGTGTATATGTTTGTGATTTATAGCTTTGAATAAGCTTGGGTGTGTTGTTGTTTTTGTTTAGTGATTACTTAGTTATGGTGTAAAGAAATGCGCAATCTTTGCTTCACAATTTAGGTAAACCGCCAAATTTTAAATTTTAGCCTACCTTCACCCTATATGCCTTACGTTACAACCTTTGGGAAAGCCCTTTCGACCTAGAAGTTGAGTCACTATTCGGGGGAGGGAATCATGGGTCATTTCCTAAGGAAAGGGGATGCATAGTCAAGATGTCGAGTAGCCTAAATAAATCTATTTTTCCGGTTCCTTCGAGGAATCATTGGGATGCTCACTAAGGGGAGATTTGAGACTAGTGGGGAGAACGCGGTAAGATTGATTGGGATGAACGTGGATTGAGATGTCTAGTTCCTATGCTTAGCATACCCTATGTTTCAATCAACCTTGGATATCTTGGAACGTGCATACCTTTATTGCTTGAGAAAGATGTTCATTCATTTGTAGTGTAGTCTCTTTGTAAGTCCATTTTGCAAAGGTTTTGTTTTCCCTTTTCCCTTTTCTTTTCTTTTCATGGTTTTGCCTCTTGGATGTTGGGGGAGAGTTATGAGTAAACTCTTAGGATACCCTTACTAGAGCATCACTCGTCCTCTAGGGCGATCTAGGGGTTTAAATGGCTTTTTGTAGCTAAAAACAACCATGATTCCTACAATAGTGAGTCTTAGTGTATATTCTCATCTTGAGTCTTTCTTTTTCTTTTTGAATAAGTCTTCCATCCTTATTCTTTCTTGCTTTGTTTTGCCCATGGACGAGCAAAAGTTTAGCTTGGGGGAATTTTATGAGTGTCATTTATGGCACTCATTTGGCTTCTTTTAGGATGATTTTCATGCTCTTCTATAGCTATTTTCTTTAGTTTTCCTTAGTCTTGTTCTTTATTTCTTTAGTTTGTGCTTTCCTTAGTTAGTTTTCCTTCTTTGTGCTTTTCTTTGTTTTTTTTGTCTTTTTCCTTTTATTTACTTGTTTTTGTGTATTTTAAGGTTATGATCGTGTTCCGAGGATTCCCGAGCCTTCCTCTCATATTTCTCATCATTTTGGATGCCTCTTGCTTGTCATTTGGAGCTCAAGTTTGAAGGAATGCAAGGAGCAAGTTCATGAGATCGGTGCATGCATGCGGTGGGGGCATCATTTTTGGTGTGAACCCACCAAAGAAGCCATTTCATGACTTCCTACCTTAGAGTTCATCATCATCACCAAGACGAGCGTACCCATTTTCTCGCGGCCGCGCCCTTTGGGTTTCTTTTGGACGATCTAATTAACTAACTCTTCCTTTATAATTCTTCCTTTATATAGTTTTTCCTGCTATTTTTAAAATGAGAATGATTAGAATAGAAATTGAATTAGTTTTAGATTAAATTAGAGAGATTTTTAGAGAGAGAAACTCTAGGTTTTAGTGAGAGAATTTCATGGTGGATTGTTGATGATTGAAGATTTCTCCATTTCCTTTGATCTTTGATCAAGTTTGTAAGAATTCCTTTTCTTTAATTCAATCTTTAGTTTGATCTTTAGTTTGATTTCAATTGTTTGTTGATTGTTCTAGTTTGATTGATTTGTGTTTGATTTTAGCTTGTTTGATTTGATCATGATGAATTTGTTGCTTAGTGTTGTTTTGATCTTGATTTCTATGGATTGTGAGTAGTTTGATTGCTAGGGTAATGGTGAAGCATATATGAGTTATGGATTGATGTTAATTTGGGGAAATTGATGGAGTTGATGATGCAATTAAATTGGTTAATTGATTATGTGCATGTGTGTGTTTGATTTAGGCTTGATCACCCTAGTTATTCACACTAGATTGCATTGTACGTTCACATTTATACGGACCATTGATTTGTGGCTTGAATTTAACGATTGAGGTGTCTTGTGACGTTCCTAGCTAGAGTTTATCGTAGTTGATGCTAGTTAGACCTCTAGGAAAATATCTTGATATGCTCTTTTGGTTGCATGATTGGTTTTCCCTCGCATCACTCGACTTAGTCAACTCTTTCCTAATTAGCGGAATCCGTTGAAAGTATATGTGGATCCCAAGCCCTAGTGTTTATTACATTTGTCCCAACCTAGCTTGTTTAGTTATTTAGCATTCACACCCTTACCTCACCCTTCCGGAATAGCTTGACTTGACAATATAAGATCGCCCTCCATTCCTTAGTGGTTCGACCCTCGACTTACCATTATACTTGTATAAGGGTGTGTTGAGAGATTACAAATTTTGTTTGGCCTAGGGTAGGGTTAGTTTCAACGACCTAGCTTGACCCTTGTCAGGAACTTTTTTGGCAGATGTTTAATGCCAACGACATCCCTAAGTTCAAGGCACTAGACAATCCTTATTTCCACTTAAGAGCTTTCGAGACTATAATGAACATTAAGGGGATTGATAGGAAAGTCTTTCATTACTTATTTTCTTTATCTCATGTATCCGTTTGTCAACAATAGTTCTTTTCCCTTGACAAAGTGAAAACCTCTACTTGGGATGCCATTATAAACGCTTTCATTGATAGATATAAGTGTTATATTCAAGTCGAAACCGACTATTGACAACTTGAGATCTTCAGACAAAAAGAGAATGAAGGCTTTAGTTCTTTCTTTAACAAGTGGAAGGAAACTTCCGCCAATATGATAGAAGTCCCTACTGAAAAAGAATCCGTGAGGATGTTCATAAATAATTTATAAGAAAAGTACTCAGGGCACTTAAAATATTAACACAATAAAATACTTTCAAGGCCGTCTATGACATAGGCATCGAGATCGAAGATGACCTCGCAAAGAAAAAAGCTTCTAACAATAGTAACCACAATGGCTGGAAAAGAAAGAAGAACGACAATCCTTCTTCTTCCGAAAATGCCCACTCTAGTAAAAATGTTAGTACCTTTGATCTTGGTGAAGTCTTAGCCATGGATAACCAAGGATCTAAGAAACAACTAAGGAAAGACTTCACCCCCCATTGGGATGAGATATGATGATGCCTTCGATCGACTCCATACTAAGGGACTCATTACTCCCATTGGACCTATTTAAGATCCCGCACCTGAAAAGTGATTGCCTAGTTGGAATCCAGATGCACATTGCAAGTACCATCAAGGTAGGGGTCATACTACTGAGAGCTGTTGGAAGTTAAAGTAGGCCATCCAATATTTTATCGACAATAAAAAGCTTCCTATACCTCCAATAGGAAAGAAAATAGAGTGATGATAAAACACAAAACACGAAGCGTGCTTCAACGACAAGATTTCGTGACCTCTTTTTTTATCCCTTCCCCAATAAGTCTAGCATAGACACCCTTTTATTTTCCCTTAGATTTATTATGCAGGATCATTCTTTCTTTTCCTTTACAAAAATGAGCATTTTATTTCTTGCATATGATCATTGCATCGCATAAAAAAAATAAAAAAAAAATTATGTCGAACTAAGCACAAGGAATATTAATGATTTGAGGTACCCCTTGTAGCCTATCATATCATCTTTACCCTTTCAAACATACAATCCTTTCTTTATAAACCACTTTGAGCCTCATCTAACATTGACCTTTCTTTCTTCAACCCACATCTACCTAACCTTTGGATGGGATGGTGTGCGGCTTATGCAAGTTCCAAATATGAAATATTGAGGGATTAAAAAGATTAAAATTGATAAAAATAAGAAAAATTAAAAGTGTAACAAAGGGCAAGTGTTCCAATGTCTTTTATATGAAAATATCTTTGATAAGAACACGTCTCGGATTGTGTTTCTTATAGAGTGCTCGGTACCGTGCCTGCGAAACATGAATGCCAAGTGAGTGATAGACCGCATGATCGGGATTGCCCACACTTATAAAAATAAAATAAATGCAAAAGCAAAAGAGAGAGAAAAAATAAAAAAAAAAAAGAAAAGAGAGCTAAAAAAGAGTTAAAACCTCAAGCATAAAAATATAAAGATTCAAAAGCAAGGTTGCACACCTTGGGGGCTTATCGAGGGTCTTGAGCCTTTATCCCCATCTTCTTCACACCTTTAGCCTAACCACGTTACAACCCTCAAAAGACCTCTTTGAGGTATACACACACTTGTGCGAGGTTCGGCTAGAGTTACGTTCTGCATGATTCCTAATGGATACGTAGGCAACCTCGCAAAGGGGTGAGACCGTAATAAAAATGCGTTCATATTCATAATTGAACATATCAAAGGATCTCCAATGCTCATCCCTATTCATTTAGAGCTAGACTTGGAGGCTTGATCCCTACATCATTAGCTTACCCATCCTAAGAGTCACCACCATTTGACTCTTTTAAATATGTTTTCCCATACACTTATCCCTTGCGGCCTAACCTTAGTGTCACTTTCACACACTGCACAGATACATGACCAAATAGTCCTTCCCTTAGGAACCCTTTGTCATGAAATCTTAACACAACGTTGAAGCATACTTTGTCATAAAAAAATCACTCATCACTCATCACTCATCATTGCATCACAAAGTATGAATTGCTTAACCTCCGTGCCTAAGTTACCCAAATACTTTCATCATTGAGTCAACAATTGAGATAACCTAGGATGAATTAATCCTAGCACCTTGAGAGATAGTATCAAACAACATTTGACTAATCTCATTCAACATGCACCATCAAAAACTTCTTCCTTTTACTGTCTTTCTTTTTCGGGAGAAAGTCGGTACCCTCCACAAAAAATGACGGAAATTTTTTGCTTTTTTGCACTTTTCAAGTCGCACGATCACACTATAATGCACACACGAGTCATGAACGTTGAGTCATGTCGTGTCATATCATCTTGAATTGAATCTATGACGTGGGGTCGAGACTAGGTCGTGTCATATCATCTTGAATTGAATCAATCGTGTAAATTCAAGCCACAAATCAATGGTCCATATCAACGTGAACCTACAATGCAATCTAGTGTGAATAACTAGGGTGATCAAGCCTAAATTAAACACACACATGCACATAATCAATTAACCAATTTAATCTCATCATCAACTCCATTAATTATCCCCAATTTAAATCAATCCATCACATAATACAAGCTTCACCATCACCCTAGCAAGGAAACTACTCTAACAACATCATCAAATCAACAAACAACTAAAGGAATCAAGAATCAACAAAATATGAAGAACAATTACACTAATCAAATATCAAACATCAAAATCCAATCAAATCAAATCAAACAAACATGAATAAACTAATCAAAACAATAAATGAGATAGAGTTAGAAATGCTCATTGATAATAGAGAAGATCTCCAATACAATTGTCACCATTAAATCTTCAATCTCTCAATCACCATTGAAATTCCTCACTTTCTCTCTCTAAAATCTACTCCTAAAACTAACCCTAAAACTAGAGAGAGAATCTCTCAACTAATCTAAGAATATAATCAAAATCTTCTTCTAAAACTTGCTTCTAAAACTTACCCTAAAAATCGGGTTTACATAGATATATATAGAGGCGCGAAAACACTAAAAACCGAGCACAAAATACCCACGAAGGCGCGCCCGGGCAGCAGAGGAGGTGCGCCCGCGCACGCAAGGGGTGCGCCCGCGGCACCCTTAGGTGCGGCCGCGGCACCCCTAGGTGCGCCCGCACCTCCCTATTGTGCGCCCGCGCCTAGCTGGGTTCCTTCGAGATTCTCGCGGCTTGGTGCGTTCGCTAAGGTCTTCATGACTATGATGATGATGAACACTAGGAGTGGCAGTAGCTAAAGCTCTAGATTAGTGGGTACACCACTTCTTAATTGTAGCACGACATGAGAGCGCAAGAGCCAAGACTTGGAATTTCCACTTCGTTGCATCTTGATCTTTCCAAATGCCGTGAGTTGCTCCTAAGGATTTCTCCACCTTAGTAGATCACCAATATCAAGACCCGAACCTCGTACAATACCTACAACCACGGAAATAGAGAAAATAAAGGAGAAAAGGCTAGAAAACCAACGAAATACACAAAAACTACAAAGTAAGACAGGAAAGGTAAAACTAAGCAACAAAGCATAAAACTAAGCATTTATTAAGCAAGAAAGCTATGAAAAGAGGATGAAATCAACCTAAATGCTCATCAAAATGGGTGCCATTTATGGCAGCCATCAATCTAACACATATGTCAAGCACTTTGAGTCGAGACATGACAAGTCATATCTGAGTAACACTAAGCCTTAGGTCAACCCTAAGATAACTAAAAAGATGAGCAAAGTCCTATAGTTAAAAATATAAATGCAGTTACATCCTAGCAAGCAAGAACATTCCCGGATTTTTTTTCGAAAAACCCGCAAATATTACCGCATGTGATTCTTCCAAGATGAGAGGAGTTTGAGCAAAATTACATGGATTAGTAAATTAGAGATGAAGAGATTTAATTTACAAAAGATTTGAGCGGATTTGGTTGAAATGAAACGACCAAGCTCAAAGTTTAGAGCGAAACCGAGCAACGAATAGTAGCAGCAAGGGCAAAATAGGGAAGACCCAACTCCAGCGCTAGACGACATGGCTGTTGCCTAGCGACACATTTTCCAGTGCGCGCTGGTGTGGCGACACAATGCGTGGCCCCCATATTAGATTATGCGGACCTAGTGCAGCGATTTCCGGGTTCCTTAGTACGCCAGTTAGCCCTTATAAGCAATTTAACATGAGTAAGTAGTCGGCTTGATTACAATCGCAATAAGTGATCGACCTGACAAAAGATTGTCTACCTTAGCTTAAAGCACCTAAGCATTGGCTCATCGCAAGCACCGAAGTATTGGTATTAATAAAAAAATAAACCAATTAAAAAATCAATCAACTTGAACAATTAACAAAGAAATTGAGATCAAAACTAAGATTGCATCAAAGTAAAGAAATCCTTACAAACTTGCTTAAATTCAATGGAGAAAACACTTGGAATCATAAATCTTCAATCATCAATCAAGAACTTCTCTCTCTACAAACTAGAGTTTCTCTCTCTAAAAATCTAACCTAATTCTATTCTAATTTCTGAAAAATTCCTCTCTCTAAAAATAGAATGAAAATCTATATATAGTAAAACTAACTAATAGAAGTTTGTTAGTGCGCTCCCAAATAAACCCGTATTGGCGCGGACAACTAAAAGGGAGAGCGCGGCCGCGCAAATTTGGGTACGGAACTGAGACCTAGACAGGCGAGCCCACGCCTGAGAAAGGCGTGCCCGCGCGGTCGCGTGGCTGCGCCACAGCCGCGCGCGCCCGTGCCTGGGAATAGGGTAACCCTCTTCCCTATCATGCCGATGCTCCTCGTGCGTTCCACTTAATGCTCTTGATAAACACGGGACCTTGCAGTTTCTAACTCCCTGTTTGTGGGTTCAACACTAGAAATCATGCCCCCATGGCTTGAATGCACAGCTTAAGGACTTTAGGAGCTGGCACTTCTTCATTCTTGAGCTTCAAATGGAGAACATTAGACATCCTAATTAATTCCAAACTTGGGAAGAGGCCTCGGGAAACTTTAATAACGACCTTAACCTGAAAAATAAAGGAAAACAAGCAATAAAGAGTAAAACTAAGGAAAAGCTAAGTAAAAGAGTTATAGAATAACATGAAATTCACTCTAAAAAGAACCAATTGAGTGCCATAAATGACACTCATCAGTATTCATGTGCGCTTTCTAACCAACATGCAATCAATATAGGTTTACCCTAAACCTGTTTAATCTATGTTGGTTGAATATTAATGCACAAATAAACCTATTATTAGCGATCACTTGAATTATAATCAAATTAACCCTAAACAAGATTATTAATTATCTTATTAAGCATGATTACAAGTACAAATTCCCTTTAAACATGCATAAAAGGTGTGATGAAGCAATAACAATAATAATATATCAAGCAACATGATAATAATCATAACAATAATCATAATAATAATCATAATTAAAATAATCATGTTAAAATAAAGCATAATAATAGCAAGATCATAGGCATGATACTGACAAGATTAATAACAAACCCTAGCATGTCACTAAACGATAAAAATCAAAGATTTAACCCTAACATGATAGTAACATGCTATTCAGAAATAAAATAGGAAGCATCATAGAAATCATAATTGATTTAAGAAATTTATTCATTACCTAAACATGATACTAGGAAGCAATAAAACATCATAACATGATACTAGGATCAAAATAATAATCTAAACATGATTTCTATATCAAAAGATCAATTAAATAATTAAATTACTTACTTAGATGCCTCGTATCTCTTTCTAATAAAAAATTCACGCATTAGAATGTGAAAGAAGATTTAAATGGAGGGATATGAAGAATTAGGAATAGAATGTACCCCAGCTCATATGACGGAAAAGACCGACTCATGCATGAACCTAAGACATGGTCATGGTGACATATACTCAAAGTGTGTGCTAAGACTAGTGAGTGTAGGTGATATGTTAATACTCTTGTGTAAGACCATGGGACTTAGTGCCTAAACTTGATTAATGACTCAACCAAGTACTATTGACAGCGAAAATTAACCGAATTAATTAGCAAACTGGTTAATTATACACTAGGTGATGACTCGACCAATAATCCGAACTGTCGTCAAAACGACAGAACTGACGCGGCACTGTGTAGCTTGGCGCCAGACGACAGAGTTGTCGCCAGGCGCCACACTCCATAGGTTGGCGCTATAGCTCAGATTTTGGAGCCAATGGTGGAGCTTCAATCTGAGACTGTTTTCGGTATTATTAATCAACTGGGTATACCTAAAGTCGTACTAGGTCAATTCTGATTAAAATATTAGATTTATTGACTCTAATTAATTAATTAATTAATTTAATTAATAAATTAGGCAAAGTTCGTCAAGTCATTAATTTATTTAATCTCAACACAAGTCAAACAAACGGTTAAGAGAACATAGAATATATGCACAACCAATAATGCACAATTAGTCAAGTAGGCACAATATGATGCAATGAGTTTGCAACCTAACCATGGCTCTAGTTCTCTAAAGTTCGGGATATGGTTTAGTCCATAAAGGGTCCATGGTTAATTTTCCGGATGCACCGCGCGGAAGCCTAACCATGAAGGGTTGGCGCGAGTGGATGGGACACCGCGAGTTTTAGAAAAAAATCGCTTCCATGGTTTGGTGAATTCAACATTCTCGGATGTACCCTTTGTTGCACAGAGCGTTCAATCAGGTAGATGGAGCATGAATTCCCAGAGGGTTATGTCCATATGTAGAACACATATGGGTTTCAGAAAAGTGAGAAAAAATTCAATCAGGAAGTAGGATCGAGCAAACAATACGAAAAACGGTCGAAATTAGAACGCATATTTCTGGCTCGGTATTGGGGGAAGTTGGCGCCAGCAAACAGAGACTGGTGCCAGTTTTTAGCTGTAGCGCCTGGTGCCAATGCTGGCGTCTGGCGCTATGGCTAAAAGTCTGGCGCCAATGCTCTGGCCCCTGGCGCTACTTCCCACATGCATCAGCATCTTTCTGTGATCGATAAAATTTTCCAGTTTCGCGCGGTGTTATTTCGGTCCTACTTGTGAAAGATATTTCTCAAATTTCCTACATGTAAAATCCTATGTTTTTAACTCATTACGGATGGTCTTTCCAATGAGATCTTTTTTATGCATATGACAATAATGTTAATCAAAATTACGCACATGAAATACTTAGAACGTTTCGAGTCTCATCCACTCATTCTAAATCATTGCCGAAACAAATTCAGGAATTAAAATAGAAATCCTCCCCAATGGAGTCGCCAAAAACTGTAGAGAATAAATTTCAAGCGTTAACCCCCTTAGCTTGAACCCCACTGTGATCATACACTAAAGTACGGTGGCGTCCAAAAGGGAAGAAGATAGATCAAAAGAGTCGCCAACAAGTTTTAGGAACTTGTAAACCGTTCACAGGGTGAAGGTTACACCCCTTAACGATCCAAGAGATCGTCAACTCCATAAGGTCTTGAACCAAATAAGGGTTCGGGGATGAAGGTACAAATCCAACCTAAAAGAGATTGAACCTGCCCTACTAATAGGCCTCTACTTTATTCTGATCGTATTCATGTGCGCTTTCTGACTAACATACAATCAATAGGTTTACCCTAAACCTGTTTATCTATGTTGGTTAAATATTAATGCACAAATAAATCTATTATTGGCGATCACTTGAATTATAATCACAATTAACCCTAAACAAGATTATTAATTATCTTATTAAGCGTGATTACAAGTACCAATTCCCTTTAAACATGCATAAAAGGTGTAATCAAGCAATAACAATGAATATCAAGCAACATAATAATAATCATTATAAAAATAATAATAAAATAATCATCATCAAAATAATAATAATAATATTCATAATCATGTTCATGTTAATATTAAAGCATAATAATAGCAAGACCCTAGGCATGATACTAACAAGATTAATAACAAACCCTAGCATGTCACTAAGCATTAAAAATCAAAGCTTTAACCCTAACATGATACTAACAATCATAAATATTAGGAAGAACATAAAAGGCATCGTACTTTTAATCATATTTGATATTAAATTTACCCTAGACATGATACTAGGAATATCATAATAACAATCTAAACATGATTTCTACATCATAACATCAATTAAATCAATTAAAGTACTTACTTTGATGCCTCGTACCTCTTTCTAACAACAAAATACACACGTTAGTAACTTCAAGGAAAATATAAAATCAAAACAATTAAATTAAATAATTGAAAGGGAGATTTGGGACCAAAGCCTCAGAAATTAAACCTTTCATGTCTAGGGCGAAGGCAACTTCGAATATAGCTAGGTGCTTCTAAGTCTAATGAATGGGGAATTTTGTATGTAAAAAAGGTTGTTTAGAAAAGAGAAAGAATAAGCTTTAGGAATATTGTAGATGATTATGGATGATTATTGATGAAAACTGGTTATCTAAAACGGAGTGTTTAATACGTTATTTATAGAGAAATCAGCCAAAAAGATAAAATTATCAAAACAGAGAATTGCCGCACGTGAAACAGAGCTGGAGCCAACGCTGGCTTATTGGCGCCAGGCGCCAATGCTAGCGCCATGCGCCAGGATTAGCGCCAGGCGCCAATCTCTGGCGTTAGGCGCTAATTCTGTTTTTGACGCGTTTTCTAAAATCAGATAAATTTTGCCTTACAGGAGGATAAAATCGTATCTTTTCCTCAAAAATGTTCTTTGATTTTAATTAAAACTCTGAAAAGTCAACAAAAGTCAATTTATCAATGCTAATTGAATTAGGAATGAAAAGAACCTTCTAGAAGAATCTAGAAGACTAAAACCATTCATAATTGCATTAGGAATGATCAATCATATTAAGCCCTCCCCTAGATCATTGGGCCGTATATAAAGCTCAAACCGGGCCCAGTTTAGTAAATTGGCCATAACTTCCTCAATATTCATCAGAATTGGGCTTATAATATATCGTTGGAAAGCTCTTGTCAAGCCCCATCCAACTACACTACTATTGGACCCATATCATGGACCAACCAAACTGGATTGGTTGTTTTCTTAAAATAATTTTTCAAAAACAAAGAGAAGAGAAAAGAATTAAAACTATCCGCAACACTAAACTTTCCACACTTTCACTTCATTCGATTATGATTCGACGCGAAAGGTACTCATCACTGGGTTTGGTTTTGGGGAGACACAAATGGATGTCTACAGAAGCCCCCACTTTGACTGAGTTTTGAGAAATACGAGTTTCGAAAACAAAAGTCAAAGTATCGATAAGGATGGAGAATGATTCAGAACGTTCTGCGATCCTAAATCACTCATGTAACTAGCGTTAGTTAAACATATAAAAGAGTTAAGAAACGCGTATCTTACACCGTCGAGCACACGTCTATGAAAGTAACCGATTTGTTTTGATGACCTCCTGCAAGTTTGAGAATGCCATCCCGCTTGAAAACCGCTACGCTTGTAATTTCTTCCAATATTGAAGACTGCTTCGCCTGAAACGATCCTCCTCCGCATTGATAATATTCCACGTCCAAGGGAATACTATCGAAGATTGCTTCTCTTGAAACAATCCTCAGTTTTTTGTGACAACTCTCCACAATCTAGGGAACCCCACCTTGCTGTTTCGATGTTAACGCGTCTCTGACACAAAGAGCTTTTGATTAATATGCCTCCAATTTTCGCTGTGATAGTCTTCGAAAAGATCACTGCTTGTTGATCCTTAATGCTTCTATGCCAACACAACTCTTGTATGATGTATGACTATCCGATTTAGGGGAAAGTTGTCAATGCCACGTAACAATCCATCCTTGGAAATGTTGCCACGATGAAGCAACAATCCGTATCTCGGAAAATTTGCCAAAATCCAATTTTGGGAAAAGTTGCCAATGCTTCGTAACAATCTTTCATAAGAACTTTGATACGATCGACAATCCACATCTTGGAATATAACTCTTGAAAGCAATCCACCTTGGAAATTTGCCAATGCTATGCGACAATCCTTTTGGGAAAATATTGCCACTATTGATAATCCGCGTCTTGGAACATTTGCTAAAAAGAGTCGACGGACAATCCACTTCGGGATAATTTGCCACTTACTGAAATGAATGACAATCCACGTTGAGGAACTTTGCCGAAATTTATGATGAATAGAGACCTACAACAATCCTTTGGGAAACTTTTCCATAAGGAACTGGGTGTATGACAATCCAATCTCGAAAAACATGCCAATGAGTCGATGAATGTATGACAATCCGAACTTGAAAAAACTTGCCAAATAGAGAAGGAGCACGAAAATCCACGCTTGGAAACTTTGCCAGAGATGACAATCCAATCTTGGAAAAATTGTTGTTGAAGAAGATGCACGACAATCCATATTTGGAAATATTGTCAGTTAGGGATGACAATCCAATTTTTGGAAATGTTGTCGTTTAATAAGAACGCGCGACAATCCATATTTGGAAATATTGCCGTTAAAGTGCTTGCTTTTAAACCGATTGTAATGAGCCAGTGTTTTAGGCGCTTAAGCTAAGTGAGACGATCTTTCGTCAGGTTGATCACTTAGACTGTAATCAAACCGACTACTTAATCATGTCAAATTGCTTATAGGGGCTAACTGGCGTACCAAGGAACCCAAAATTGCTATATGAGGTAAAAATCACCTTTCTAAGAGGCTTCGAGCTCTGTCGTTGCTGAAAAGATTTAGCGCCAGGCGCTGGAGTAGGGTCTTCCTTGTTCTGCTGCACCTGTATTTATTTTGGCTATAGACTTTTGCCAATTTCTTTAATTATCTTAGGTTTGACCTAAGGTTTAGCATTGCTTGACTCATTGACTTAACACAACTCAAGGTATAAACTTGACTCGCTGTGATTGACTCGAGGTTGACTCGACTCGAAGTGTTTGACACGTGTGAATCATGACCCGTGTGTGCATGGTGTTGATTTAATTTGACTTAAAAAAGCAAAAAAAAAGCAAAAATTTCCCGAAAAAGAAAGACGTGAAAAAGAAAGAAGCGAAGTTTTAAGATGCATGTTGAATGAGCTTAGTCAAAGTTGTTTGATACTATCATTGAAGGTGCAAGGATTAACCCATCCTAGGCTATCTCAACTGTTGACTCCATGATGAAAGTATTTGGGTAACTTAGGCACGGAGGCTAAGCACTTCATACTTCGTGATGCAATGACAATTATGATTGATGAGTGATGCTGATATGACAAGGCATGCTTCAGCGTTGTGTTAAGATTCCATGACAAAGGGTTCTAAGGGAAGTATATTTGGTCATGTATCTGTGATGTGTGTGATAGTGACACTAAAGTTAGGCCGCAAGAGCTAAGTGTGTGGAAAGATATTTTTTTTAGAAGAGTCAAATGATGGTGACTCTTAGGCTAGGTAAGCTAATGATGTAGGGATCAAGCCCCCAAGTCTAGCTCTACATGAATAGGGATGAGCATTGGAGATCCCTTGATATGATCATGGTGTGTGAATATGAATATGAATGCATGTTTATTACGGCCGCACCTCGATGTGAGGTTGCCTACGTATCCATTAGGAATCAGGTCGAACGTAGCTTTGGCCGAACCTCGCACAAGTGTGTATACCTCAAAAAGGTCTTTTAAGGGTTGTAACGTGGTTAGGCTAAAGGTTATAGAAGAAGGGGATAAAGGCTCAAGACCCTAGATAAGCCCCCAAGGTGTGCAACCTCGCTTTTGAATCTTTATATTTTTATGCTTTGATTTTCTACTCTTTTTTAGCTTTCTTTTATCTTTTGCTTTAGCATCTATTTTATTTTTATAAGCGTGAGCAATCCCGATCATGCGGTCTATCACTCACTTGGCATTCATATTTCTCAGGCACGGTACCGAGCACTCGATAAGAGACGCAATCTGAGACGTGTTCTTATCGAAGATATTTTCATATCAAAGACATTGGAACACTTGCCCTTTTGTACACTTTAATTTATTTTTTTGCTTTTGCTTATTTTTGCTATTTTAATTTTTTGAATCACTCAAGCCTTTTTTAGAATCGCATAATTTGCACACCATCCCATCCCAAGGTTAGGTAGATGTAGGTTGTAAAAAGAAGGGTCTATCGTTAGACGAGGCTCAAAGTGGTTTATGAAGAAAGGATTGTAAATTTGAGAGGTGAAAGGATATATGATGTGGCTACAAGGGGTGCCTCAAATAATTGGTATACCTTGTGCTTAATTCGACATGGATTTTTTTTTATTATTATTATTTTTAATGCAATGCAATGAAACGATCATATATAAGGAAATAAATGCTCATTTTATTAAAAAGGGAAAAAGGAAAAAAAACTACAAAATTAATCTAAAGGAAAAGAAAAGGTGCCTATGCTAGACTTGTTGGGGAAAGGAAAAAATGAAAACGAAATAGAAAAACAGGTCATGAAATCTTGTCGTTGAAGCTTACCTTTGTCTTGTGTTGTTTGCTCCGACATCATCCGGTCTTCTCGCTAGCTAGAGGCAATGGGATCTTATTTGCCTCTATGAGATCTTGAATGAGGTTTTGAAAACTGTAGCATTCATCAGTAGTATGACCGCGCCCTCGATGGTACTTGCAATAGGAGTTTGGATTCCATCTCGAAGATCGATTTTCTGGTGTTGGATCCTCGGTAGGGCCAATAGGTTTTGTTTGGGGGTAAAAATACCCCCTACATGTGGACTAATGCCACCTTGACACATGTCCGCAAGCTCAGCGCTCAATGAGCCAATTTGAGCATGACACGTGTCACTCAATGATAGAAGGGTGAAAATGGGCTTTAAGCCCACAACCCTTGAAACCGTATAACGGTGGGAAGCCAATCTACTTAGGTTAAATAAACTAAGAGGCACAAATCCCAATGCTCTATAAATACTGATCATTACATCAGCTTTAGGGCATCCAATTCTCTCTCCAAGGGCAATGCCCCCCACATTTACTCTCCGTTCTCTCTACTTTCACTCTAAAAAATACACTATTTCGGTCACTGACTTGATCGTCGAAGGCGGACCTCCGGCCCCCCCGGGGTCCGTTGTTTTGCAGGTGATCAGGTCGTTCGAGTGTTGCATTGCAGATCTGTCTCCTGAGGGACATACACACCGTCCATTCGGGTACGTACAAAAAACCCCAAAACATTTGGCATCGTCTATGGGAAAACACATTTGTAATGGCACAACGTTAGTGGATCACCGACTCAAGAGGGGAGCCTCCTTTGGGAGGCAGCAGGCGTCATGAGGCCGGATGTTAAGTACATCAGGCGTAATAAGGCTGAATGTCAAGAGTCAGGCGGCCAAAAAGGCATGTCAGACTAAGTCATGCATTTTTTATTCTCACGATTGAAGGTTCAAAGGCAATGTCGTTTGATCTAAGTTGGGGGATTATTCATTAGGGGTGAGACGGCTAAATTGGCCAACTCCCCTATTTAAATCCGACTTATATAATGAGTCAGTCGCATAATGAGTCAGCCGGATGCATACAGCCGGCATTCTACTCTATCTATATATAGATTCCACTAGTTTTGACAACTAGTGGAACAAGCTTATTTATCTTTTGTAAAAAGGAGAAATAAAAGAGTAAAGGTTTTTAATTAAACGAATAAAGTGTTGTTAAGCACTACCCTATGCATGCGGCAAAACCTGAAAAATCCTCCTTCATTATCCATGAATGATGGGGAAGTTGCAACTTGTATAAATACAAGTGGCAATCTTTTTACACTCAAGTAGCTGCCAAACAGCATTCTCATGTGCCGCATGAGTACAAGCCCACCAAAGAACAATTTTAAATTCATATTACTTATATTATAATCATAAAAGTCTTCCTTTTATAATTATAAAGGTAAGAACAATTTTAAACTCCACTCAAGCGGCATTTTATCATAATAATTTGCATGAGAGCTTGGTGAAAAAAGTTGCCAGGCGGCAACAAACTATCAAATTGGGATAAGATACGTACTCCACTTGTTTTAATAAGGGTAGTTGGTCACCATCATCAGTGATGTCAGCCAGCAACAGCGCCTGCATGACCATGTCTGTAGCGAGGTAGCTCACCTTGGGAGAGCAGCCGCACCTACCAGTCTTAGGGGTTGCTTAGTTCATCCTCAAAGGTGCTGCAAACGGCTGCTATATTCATTAATTATGTGGCTACTCTATTCAAAAACGGCTGCCATGGTTGCCTTGTTCACACCTCAAAGCCGGTTGTCCTTTGCATAAAAAATGCGACCAAGACGGCGATGAAGCCGTCTCAGCTCCTTTGCCACAAAATGAGGAGGAGACGGAGAGCGACAGCTCCACCTCCACTTCTGAGAGCAGTGACGAATTGCCACCGCTTAAAGATAGTGAGGAGGAGGAGAGGAAGAACTGGAGTGAGAAGGACGACCCCTTCAACATCCACGTCTCAGCCAAAGAAAGGGGTCACATGGAGGAGAACTTAAAAAGATTTAAACAAATGCACCCGTTAGGAGACGGGTACAAGATCAGAGTGCCGCCTGAGGACGGCACCATCGCCTGGGAAGATGATCAACGGAACGCCAACAGCTACTTCGGCTTGGCGCCTCAGCGAGGAACCAACAGATGCGGATAGGGGGGCGAAATGATAGGATAGGCGGCAGTCTGTGCCTCGACCTCGTCAACCCCTATCAGCAACTGGGGGGTTCATCAGGCCTGCAAGCGGCTCCCGCTTGGCCGGCTCTGAAGGTAAGAACCCATTTGAATCCCCGCCTGAGCTGGGGTGGCTTTTGCGAGTGAAATCCCACTCCCAACAGACGTCATCCTCAGACGGTCGGCAACAGATAGGTGCTGCCTTAATTTCGCACTCATCACCTGTTGATTATGGTGCAGATCAATCTCCTCGCTAGCCAGACGTCCCGAGGCATGCTAAGGCCATGCTGGAGGCGGTGAGCAGGGAGGACAAGAACGCTATCCCTGGGATAGAGACGTTCAACCTGGAACGAATCCTGTCCCTTCTAGCTGAGGTAAGATACTTAACAACTTTTTCTAAATGCTTTACTCCGCCTGCTGTGGGTAGACGGGCTCAAGCGTCCTTATTCCCGCAAACGGGAAGAGGTAAAAAGTGCCAAGAAGTCGGCCACAGACGCTAATAATGTTGCTTTATACTCCACTATCGTAAATGAACTAAAGCAATCACAATGATACAGGCGTCGAAAATCCAGCAGCTGGAGGCGGATCTGAAGACGACCAACCAGCGGGTGAGCGACGCTGAGACGGCTCAGAAGAAGGCGGAGGAGGCCTAGAAAAAGGAAGATGAGGGCCTCAAGAAGGCTGACGAGGCGCTCAAGAAGGCCCAGACGGACCTTGGCACACTCCAAGGTGTTTCTTAAGAGAACACCAACCTGAAAGCCAAGGTTGAGAAGCTGGAGAAGGAGGCTGCCCAGGCTCAGATAAACTTTTCAGCAACTCTGGAGGCGGAGCAAAACCGCCTGGTTGCTGAAAGCGATGCTGACAACGACGCCCACATGAAGATCGCCTGGGCTGCCTTGTACCCAGACAAGGATTATGGCACTGGCTCACAGGTACGCCGAGGACGTGGTGTACTTGAGAGAGAAAGGTGAGCCAGAGCCTGAGTCCTTCGACGCCTGGGCTAACGCCAACACTGAGCTTCCCGCGCCTGAGATACCTTGTCCTGGTGAAGCGCATGAGATTCCCTCAGATGATGAGGAAGAGAAGCAGGACCAGGAGGAGCCGCCTGTGGACCAGAAGTGATTTTCATCAGCGGCAGTATGCCAACTCTTCTTTTTTTTATTTTTTCTTTAATCTGCGGCAGTATGCCAAAAACTTGCTTTTCCGGCCAGCGTGCCGAGTATTCTTGTATTTATCGGCTGAGGAGTCGGGTAATCAACAATTTCTATCTTCTCCCGGACGGGGTCCGGTTATCATTTGATCCACTACAACCGTTTGGTTGGGTGGACTTTTTATGAATGCACCGACTGAGTCGGTTTTGATCATTTTGCATTTATGTTTGGATTTCAATTTTTGCATTTGTGCGTATATGCCTGATTTTTGTCTAACTTATGAAAAGCATGCGGCGATTTTTTGCCTAACTTATTAAAAGTCGGTTGTCCTTGCCCCTGGACGGCTGTGTGGTTGGTTTCAAATTGAGTTGGTTGATTGACTTGGGAACGTCTGATGCTGCAAAGAGCATGATACGTTTGTAAGTAAATCAATCACATTAGTGATTGCCCCAAACCAAGTGCAAAGCCGTACACCAACAGGCGTTCCAGTCACTAACCAAACGGTTTTTCTCCGTCTTGGTAGAGATTGCATAGCCATTGCACAACTCTTTTGCCCCAATTGGGATAGAAAGTGCAACTTTGGAATAAATAACCTAAGTGAGAACTTCAGCCGGTGACCCACTGATGCCTAGGGGCATCCGGTATTCGGTAACTTGATCGTTCTTGACAGATCATTTTGGTCAGACGGCTATAAGTTGACCAATTCGGTCGTTAATTTTTGTCGTCTGCATAGGTACGTAGAACTGACAAATAGTCTTTTCTCTACGACGATTACACCCGGAGGAGTTTCGCGGGACGCCTTTGTCCATGTTGGGACAGGGGGTTTTATAAAATAAGCAACCATCCGGCCGTTTTAGCCTTTGGCCTTGTTTAGGACCGGTTGTATAGCCACTAAGCGTTGTTGTGCTTAGTTTTTAATCGGAGCATTGGCCGAGCGTTATTACAACATTGAATTTACACTAAGTGTCGAACTTAGTTGGTTAAACAAAAAAATCCCGTCTGGGTATTACCCAGACGGACAGGCAATTATTAAATTATACCAAGTATCAAACTTAGTTAAATAAACAAAGGATCCATCTGAGTATTACCCAGGCGGTCAAACAAATGTAACCTTTACTAAGTATCAAACTTAGTTAGGTAAATGAAGAATCCGTCTGAATATTACCCAGGCGGATAATCAAAAAACAACAAAACAATTTTGCAAACAAAGCCTGAATTCTCATTAATTAACTCACTGTTTACAAAAAACTTACATTCTCAGAAGTAGTACTTTTTCAAATTGTCTACATTCCAAGTTCTGGGCAGGCGCCTGCCGTCTGGGGTTTCCAGGCGGTAGGTGCCGTCTCTTACTTCTTCATAGATCCGGTAGGGACCTTCCCAATTCGGGGTTAGCTTTCCCAACTCATTGGCCCTACCGGTTGCCTCCATTTTCCGTAACACTAAGTCGTCTACTTTCAAGGGACGCTTGTGTACTTTCTTGTCGTAAGCTCTGGTCATTCTCAGACGGTAAATCTGATGACGCAAGGCGGCATTGCCCCTGCGTTCTGGGAGTGAATCCAATGCCAGGCGCATTGCTTCCCAATTTGCCTCTACATCATATAGCATGACTCTGAGAGTCAGCTCGTAATGTTCAATGGGCAAGACGGCTTCAGCACCATAAACCATGAGAAATGGGGTTTCACCAGGTTCCCCCATTGCTGTTGTCCGGATGGCCCATAGGACATGGATTAACTCTTCTGCCCACAAGCCACCGGCTCTTTCAATTTTCTTCTTAATGCCGTCTGAGATTAGTTTGTTGAAAGCTTCAAATTAGCCGTTTGCTTAGGGTCGGCCGACTGATGCAAAACAGCTTGAGATCCCTTGATCTCCTAACCAAGTTTTGAGCTGAGGCGTCTCAAACTAAGGACCATTATTGAACACCATGAACATAGGTACCCTATACCGGGTGATAATGTTCTTCTAGATGAAGGAAATTACGTCTGAGGTCTTGATGTTCTTAACCGCCTCAGCCTCCACCCACTTGGTGAAATAATCCACAGCCACCAAGATGTAGCGCTTTCCGCCTGGTGCAGGCGTGTAAGGACCTAAAATGTCCATGCCCCATTTTGCAAACGGGATTGGGCTGTGGATGACCGTCAGATCAGTAGCCGGACGGTGAATAAGTTTGCCGAATTTTTGGCACTTGTCACATTTCTTCACCAACTGCTTGGCGTCTGCCTCAAGAGTAGGCCAAAAATAATGTCTTCTAGCTCTGACGGCTAGGGACGCCGCCTATGTGGGAGGCGCAGAATCCCGAGTGCAAGTCTTCGAGAACTTCCTTCCCCTTTTCCGGGGTGACACACTTCAACAGAGGCTTCAGAAACCCCGCCTTGAAGAGTTCTCCATTTCTCAACTCAAAGCTTGCAGCTCGCTTCTTCAGGACGGCTGCCTCCTGTGGCGAATCAGGAAGTGTACCGTCTGAAAGGTAGTTCCGGATGCCATCCATCCAGGTAGAGCTTCGGTCAAGAATTCCAATGGGTTCTTCATAGATGCTTCTTTTTTCAAGTACTTCCCAGAAGACTAACCGAGGCGTATCATGGCAGGCGGAAGATGCTAGTTTTGGCAATGCATCCGCCTGGTTGTTGTCCGACCTAGGCACTTGATTCAGACGGAATTCCTCAAGTGCCCCAGCCTCTTCTTTGACTTCCTGAACGTATTTGATCATAGTCGGATGAGTTGCCTCATATTTTCCCTCATACTGGCTAACGACCAACTGTGAATCAGAGTAGGCATCAATTTTCATTGCCCCTGCCGCCTTACACATACGGATACCGGCTAGCACGGCTTCATATTCCGCCTCATTGTTAGAGGCCTGAAACTTGAACCGTAGTGCATACTCATATTTGTCCCCTTCAGGAGACTCGTAGATTACACCTGCACCACAGCCGTTCTTTGTAGAGCTCCCGTCTACATACACTTTCCAAACCTGATTAAGATTATCCGGAGCCACCGGACGGGTCATTCCAACAATGAAGTAACCTTTCACTGCCTTTCTTGGTTCGTAAGTGATTTCAAGATTTTGCATTTCAATAGCCCATTTCAACATTCTCTTGGATGACTCCAAGGTGGACATTGGCCGCTTGAGTGGCTGGTCGGTGTAAATCACCACCGGATGTGCCAGGAAGTAAGGCTTTAGCTTTTTTAATGCCAAATACAAAGCAAGGCCAAATTTTTCAACCATAAGGTACCGGAGTTCAGCATGTTTGAGAACATGGCTAATGAAGTAAACCGGGAGCTGAACGCCGTCTCGCCTTAGCAAGGAGAACGACGCTGAGAGCATGATCTGAGACGGCTAAATACATGTACAACGTCTCCCTAGGCAAGGGACTGACCAGCCTAGGTAGAGAATGCAAATGTTCTTTTAACTTCTGGAATGCCGTCTCAGCATCGTCCCCCCATTCAAACCTGGTCTTCTTCCTGATTGCTTGGAACAAGTAAAGGCATTTGTCGCTTGGCCGGCTGAGGAACCTCCCCAAGGCGGCCATGCAACCGGTGAGTCTCTAAACTTCCTTGACAAAATGGGATGACTTCATGTCAATCACTGCCTGTATCTTTTCGGGGTTAGCCTCTATCCCCCTTTGATCAATCAGGAATCCGAGAAACTTCCCAGACACAACAACAAAGACGCATTTCTTGGGGTTTAACATGACCTTATGCCGCTTGAGGGTGGTGAATGTTTCTCGGAGATCAGCAAGGTGATCCGCCTGTTGCTTGGATTTGACTATCATGTCATCAATATACGCCTCCACATTCCTCCCAATTTGATTAATGAAGACCGTATTAATCATCCGTTGGAAAGTGGAATGCGCATTTTTCAAGCTAAACGGCATCACAGTATAACAGAATAACCCCAAATCAGTGACGAAGGCCGTCTTCTCTTGATCTTTCTTCCAGAGGGGTATCTGATGAAAGCCAGAATAGGCATCCATAAAGCTCATCAAGGCGTGACTGGCTGTAGAGTCGACCAGACTGTCGATCTTTGGAAGAGGGTAACTATCCTTTGGACACGCCTTGTTGAGGTCTGTGTAATCAACACACATGCGCCAGGTCCCATTCGGTTTTTTAACAAGGACCACATTGGCCACCCAGTCGGGGAAATTACAAGGCCGAATGAACCTAGCGTCTAGAAGCTTTTTGACTTCGGCAGTTGCCGCCTGACTTCTTTCCTCGCCGTGGTTTCTTTTCTTTTGCCGGATGGGCTTCTTTTTGGGGTCCACGGCGAGTTTGTGGACAGCGAGATCCGGGCTGACGTCTGGCATCTCTTCCACTTCAAAGGACAAAATGTCTTTGAATTCTTTCAGCAGAAGGTGCAAGCTTGCACCCAGAGTAACATGAGCAACTGTCCCAACCTTTACAGTAAGCTCTGGACGGCTGTCATCCAGAGCGAGATAAATGTTTTCACCAGCCGGTTGGGGACGGAGCTCGTCTGACCGTTCACCGGTCAGTGATTGCTATTTTTTCTCTTTCTTCACCTCCACCAGCAGAGGTGCCTTTCTTTTCTTCCCAACTGCTTGTGGGGCAGGTACTGGCTCGGCTTCCTTGACATTGTCAAGGTCTATTGGTTCCTGGCCGCCTGAGGCCACAGTATCTTTGACGGTTGAGAGATAGCACTCCCGGGCCGTCTTCTGATCCCCATTCAAGGAACCAACAGAGCCGTCATCCCTCTCATACTTAATGAGCATGAGAGACGGGATGATTACCGCCTTGGCTTCGTTGAGAGTTGGCCGACCAAGGATAATGTTGTAGGCAGTCAACTCCTCAACGACCAAGAATCTAACGACAATATGTCGTCCCTGGCCTTTCTCTCCCAGCCAGATGGGTAAGTCAATTCTTCCGGCTTGGTATACCATCCCACCCCCAAAACCAACCAAGGGGTGGGTGACCGGATGCATGCCGCTGAAATTGTATTTCAGCTTTTGCAGGCACCGGAGGCTGATGATGTCTGATGAGCTGCCGGTGTCAATAAGGATCCGTCCAACCAGCTAGGTGGCAACCTTACAATCAATGACGACCGGGTCATCATGCGGACGGCGAACGCTGCCCCTGTCCTTCTCAGTGATCAAGACGTCTGGGAAGGAGGAGCTTGCAGACGCCTGCTCATCATCATCTTTTTCCATCTTTTGAAGATGGCTCTTGGTGCCCCGGATGGTAGGGCCACCACATGAGAACCTGCCTGCTATTGTGTAGACCGGCTCATTGTCGGTATCCGAGCTACTAGCAGGCTGGGGGGTAGTCTTGGAGGAATGACCCTTGTTCTTCTTCTTTGCCCCAGCTGGGGACTTAGAAATGTAGGACTTTAACATCCCCTTGTCAGCCAGACGGTCCAACACCCGTTGAAGGCTGAAGTAGTCGTTGGTGTCATGGCCAACTTCCTCATGGTATTGGCAGAATTTTTTTTTGTTCCTTGATTGAATGGAACTTTTCATTGGATTCGGCTTCTCTAGGGACAACCGATCCTTAATTTCCATGAGGATGGAGTTGCAATCCTTGTTAAACTCGTACTTAGGGACATACGGTTTAAATTCTTTCTTTTTCTTCTAGGATGGCTGGTCAGAGTCACTAACCGCCCAGATTTTTTTTCTTTTCTTGCTCTCTTCTTTATTTATGGCCGGCTGTCTTTCTGCCTGTTGGACTTCTTAGAATCTGACTGGCTACCAGGCGAGCAGAGGTCGGTTGCTTGAATGTAGCTTTCCGCCTCCCTCAAGGCCGACTATAAAGTGAAAGCCCCTTTTTTGACTAGGTCGAACTTCAAGGTCGACCCGTCTCTCAAACCCTTAAAAAATTCTGTAAAAACTACCTCATCAGACAATCCTTGAATCTGAATTCTGATCAGGTTGAACCGCCTGACATAGGAGCGCAACCCTTTTCTCTCTCCCTGCTTAATGGTGCTCAAGTAAAGACTTGTTTTCTTAGCAGGGATGTTCATTGAGAGGTTGGAAGCAAACAGGAAGGCAAGCTTCCTGAAACTATCAATGGACCCGGCTAGCAAGTTGTTAAACCATTGTTGGGCAATGCCCTTCAATTTAGCCGGGAAGTATCGACACCAAGCGGCATCATCCAACCCCTGTAAGTACATGAGGTTGGTGTAAGCCATGAGGTGATCTTCCGGGTTGGTGGTACAATCATAGGTACCTACCAATACATTCTTTACCTTGGCCGATTGTGCCGCCTCGAGTATCTTCCGGGTGAACGTAGAACGTTGTTAACCCAGGTGAAGCAGACGGAGCTGCCAGTCTAGTGGCTGGACATTGTGATATGTTTCCTGACCTCCAAAGAGGGCCGACTGCATGAAGTGAGGGGGATACTGACTGTAGACCTGAGATGGTACATACGGTACATTTCCTATCATCTGAGGGCCATAATGGACGGTATTACCGCCTGTCTGGCTCTCATGCAAGGAAAGTGCATTCCCTACAGAGGTGTTGTTGAAGCTGTCACGAAAGTTCGACATGGAAGCCGACTCAGACAACTGTTGATTTCTCTTCCGGTTGATGATTTCCCGGGCATCAAGAGTTGATTTTTTACTTCCCACCAGTTGTTGAGTCTGGCGGGTATTGTTGGTATTCCTCTTAGGAAGAAGAATTTTGGACCAATCAATGGTCCCGACTGACTTCTCCTATTCCAGAGGAGTCTTCTTGACCGTCTGACCCCTATTTGACCGTCTGACCATCTTCTTGTTGGTATTCTTAGATCAGTTCTTTAATTTCACCCTTGAAACTTGTCATGAATCTCATGAGTTTGTCTCGGGTGACAGGTGCTGATCCAGTTGCCGTATGGGTTTCCCCTTCCGGCTGCCCAGGGGGTCGATTTGCACCCGCCTAGGAGGCACCCCGCTCCAGAGTCTCTCTGGGCCGGATGCGCTTGGTTATCAGAGAGCCATCATCGGCTGTATAGGTTTCGACCTGAGGATCTTCATCCTCCTTGTCTGTAAAGACTTCTGGGTCAACGCCCAAAAGGTTAGGAGGTGGTACAGACTCTTGAACCATCTTCGAGGTACTCTCCCCACAGACGGCGCCAAATGTTTTGGGTGTTTTTGTCCCTCGGGAGAGTTACAACACGAAAATTGATCCGGTGCGGCCTGTACCAGCAAAACAAACGGAGACACCGGTTGGGTGGTGCTCCGCCTCCGACGAACAAGTTAGTAACTTGAAGGGAGAGAAAAAGGTGCGGAAGTTTAGGTGGGTATCTGCTTGGATTCCAAGCTCAGATGTCTTTATCACAGGGACAGTTTGTAATAAATGGTAAAACGTGCCCTCCAAAGAGGGGAATCTCCTTATTTATAGGGTCCTCGGGATTTGTGCCCCTGATTAGGTCACTGAACCCTAATCATTGGTGGGTTGCGCCGCATTACGACTTTCTCGGGATTTGGGCCTGAAGGCCGCCATTCCTCCCAGGTTTCTGGAGTGGCACGTGTCAAGCAGGGGTAGGTCCACCTTGGGCCATCCTGGGGCTGACACGTGTCATCCTCTTATTGGTCCACGTGGCGGGGTAAAATTACCCTAAACAGGTTTGATTAATCCTCGATCATATAGACGATCAAAAGCAGCATCATAGGTCATTCCAATGGGTGTGAAATCTCGCCTGGGTTTCCTTTTAGATCCTTGATTGTCCATGGCTAAGACACCATTATGGTCAAAGGTACTAACATTATTACTAGAGTGGGCGTTTTCGGAAGAAGAAGGATTGTCGTTCTTCTTTCCTTTCCAGCCACCGTGGTTACTATTGATAGTAGCTTTTTGCTTTGCGAGGTCGTCTTCGATTTCGATTCCGATGTCATAAATGGCCTTGAAAGTATTCAAGTTGTGTTAATATTTTAAGTGCTTTGAATACTTTTCTTGGAGATTCTTGATAAACATCCTCACAGACTCCTTTTCGGTGGGGACCTCAATTATCTTGGCGAAAGTTTCCCTCCATTTATTAAAGAAATAAGTAAAGCCTTCATTCTCTTTTTGTCTTAGAATCTCAAGTTGTCTATGATCGGTTTCAACTTGAATATTGCACTTGTATCTATCAACGAAAGCGTTTACTATCGATTCCCAGGTAGAGGTTTTCTCCTTGTCAAGGGAGAAGAACCATTGTTGGAAAACGGTTTCAAGAGATAATGGGAACAGAGAGGGGAAAACCTTCTTATCGATACCCTTAATGTTCATAATAGTTTCGAAATCTCTTAGATGGAAGTAAGGGTTATCTGTTGCCTTGAATTTAGGGATGTCAGTGGCGTTGAACTTATGCGGAAGAAGTTCCTTGTCCAGCGAGACCCCTTGTGAACTCATGCCCTGAAATTGATAGTCACTAGATAGCTTGCTCAAACTTTCTTGCATGAGGTTCATTTGTTGTTGCTTCACGGGATCATTGATCTTGAGTGTGAGTAGCTTCAGTGTCTCAGTCACGGTAACCAATTGTTTCCTAAGCTCATTGACTTCTTCTTGACTTGCCATTATCTTTTTAGCCTTCCTCTTTTGACGAATCGGTTTATCAAAAAGCGAGACTTGAATAAAGAGGTTGTCCTTGATTAATCGCCCTTCTCTCCTCGGCCAAGTACTGTGGAAAAGGAAATTGGGGATATTCATCGTTAATTATTTGACTCAAGCTTTATTCAACATGCAATGGATGGAGGAAGTGAAGAAATATTGGAATAGAATGTGAAAGAAGATTTAGATGGAGGGATATGAAGAATTAGGAATAGAATGTACCCCCAACTCAAATGACGGAAAAGCCCGACTCATGCATGAACCTAAGACATGGTCATGGTGACATATACTCAAAGTGTGTGCTAAGACTAGTGAGTGTAGGTGATATGTTAAGACTCTTGTGTAAGACCATGGGACTTAGTGCCTAAACTCGATTAATGATTCAACCAAGTACTATTGACAGCGAAAATTAACCGAATTAATTAGCAAACTGGTTAATTATACACTAGGTGATGACTCGACCAATAATCCGAAATATCGTAAAAACGACAGAACTGACGTCGCACTGTGTAGCTTGGCGCCAGACGACAGAGCTGTCGCAAGGCGCCACACTCCACAGGGTGGCGCTATAGCTCAGATTTTGGCGCCAATGGTGGAGCTTCAATCTGAGACTGTTTTTGGTATTATTAATCAACTGGGTATACCTAAAGTCGTACTAGGTCAATTCTGATTAAAATATTAGATTTATTGACTCTAATTAATTAATTAATTAATTAATTAATTAGGCAAAGTCTGTCAAGTCATTAATTTATTTAATCTCAACACAAGTCAAACAAACGGTTAAGAGAACATAGAATATATGCACAACCAATAATGCACAATTAGTCAAGTAGGCACAATATGATGCAATGAGTTTGCAACCTAACCATGGCTCTAGTTCTCTAAAGTTCGGGATATGGTTTAGTCCATAAAGGGTCCATGGTTAATTGTAAGGATGCACCGCGCAGAATCCTAACTGTGAAGGGTTGGCGCGAGTGGATGGGACACCGCGAGTTTCGGAAAAAACTCGCTTCCATGGATTGGTGAATTCAACATTCTCAGATGTACCCTTTGTTGCACAGAGCGTTCAATCAGGTAGATGGAGCATGAATTCCCAGAGGGTTATGTCCATATGTAGAACACATATGGGTTTCAGAAAAGTGAGAAAAAATTCAATCAGGAAGTAGGATCGAGCAAACAATACGAAAAACCGGTCGAAATTAGAACGCATATTTCTGGCTCGGTATTGGGGAAAGTTGGCGCCAGCAAACAGAGACTGGCGCCAGTTTTTAGCTGTAGCGCTTAGCGCCAATGCTGGCGTGTAGCGCTATGGCTAAAAGTCTGGCGCCAATGCTCTGGCCCCTGGCGCTACTTCCCACATGCCTCAGCAGCTTTCTGTGCTAAATAAAATTTTCCAGTTTCGCGCGGTGTTATTTCGGTCCTACTTGTCAAAGATATTTCTCAAATTTCCTACATGTAAAATCCTATGTTTTTTACTCATTACGGATGATCTTTCCAATGAGATCTTTTTTATGCATATGACAATAATGTTAATCAAAATTACGCACATGAAATACTTAGAACGTTTCGAGTCTCATCCACTCATTCTAAATCATTGCCGAAACAAATTCAGGAATTAAAATAGAAATCCTCCCCAGTGGAGTCGCCAAAAATTGTAGGGAATAAATTTTAAGCGTTAACCCCCTTAGCTTGAACCCCACTGTGATCATACACTAAAGTACGGTGGCGTCCAAAAGGGAAGAAGATAGAGCAAAAGAGTCGCCAACAAGTTTTAGGAACTTGTAAACCGTTCACAGGGTTAAGGTTACACCCCTTAACAATCCAAGAGATCGTCAACTCCATAAGGTCTTGAACGAAATAAGGGTTCGGGGATGAAGGTACAAATCCAACCTAAAAGAGATTGAACCTGCCCTACTAATAGGCCTCTACTTTATTCTGATCGTATTCATGTGCGCTTTCTGACTAACATACAATTAATAGGTTTACCCTAAACCTGTTTATGTTTGTTGGTTGAATATTAATGCACAAATAAATCTATTATTGGCGATCACTTGAATTATAATCACAATTAACCCTAAACAAGATTATTAATTATCTTATTAAGCGTGATTACAAGTATCAATTCCCTTTAAACATGCATAAAAGGTGTGATCAAGGAATAACAATGAATATCAAGAAACATAATAATAATCATTATAAAAATAATAATAAAATAATCATCATCAAAATAATAATAAGAATATTTATAATCATCATGAATTATAACAATTATAATCATAATCATGTTCATGTTAATATTAAAGCATAATAATAGCAAGACCCTAGGCATGATACTAACAAGATTAATAACAAACCCTAGCTGTCACTAAGCATTAAAAATCAAAGCTTTAACCCTAACGTGATACTAACAATCATAAATATTAGGAAGAACATAAAAGGCATCGTACTTTTAATCATATTTGATATTAAATTTACCATAGATTAAAGTACTTACTTTGATGCCTCATATCTCTTTCTAACAACAAAATACACACGTTAGTAACTTCAAGGAAAATATAAAATCAAAACAATTAAATTAAATAATTGAAAGGGAGATTTGGGACCAAACCCTCAGAAATTAAACCTTTCACGTCTAGGGCGAAGGCAACTTCGAATATAGCTAGGTTCTTCTAAGTCTAATGAATGCGGAATTTTGTATGTAAAAAAGGTAGTTTAGAAAAGAGAGAGAATAAGCTTTAGGAATATTGTAGATGATTATGGATGATTATTGATGAAAACAGGTTATCGAAAACGGAGTTTTTAATACGTTATTTATAGAGAAATCAGCCAAAAAGATAAAATTATCAAAACAGAGCATTGGCGCACGTGAAACAGAGCTGGCGCCAACGCTGGCTTATTGGCGCCAGGCGCCAATGCTAGCGCCATACGCCAGGATTAGCACCAAGCGCCAATCTCTGGCGTTAGGCGCTAATTCTGTTTTGGACGCGTTTTCTAAAATCAGATAAATTTTGCCATACAGGAGGATAAAATCGTATCTTTTCCTCAAAGATGTTCTTTGATTTTAATTAAAACTCTGAAAAGTCAACAAAAGTCAATTTATCAATGCTAATTGAATTAGGAATGAAAAGAACCTTCTAGAAGAATCTAGAAGACTAAAACCATTCCTAATTGCATTAGGAATGATAAATCATATTAGGCCCTCCCCTAGATCATTGGGCCGTATATGAAGCTCAAACCGGGCCCAGTTTAGTAAATTGGCCATAACTTCCTAAATATTCATCGGAATTGGGCTTATAATATATCATTGGAAAGCTCTTGTCAAGCCCCATCCAAATACACTACTATTGGACCCATATAATAGACCAACCAAACTGGATTGGCTGTTTTCTTAAAATAATTTTTCAAAAACAAAGAGAAGAGAAAAGAATTAAAACTATCTGCAACACTAAACTTTCCACACTTTCACTTCATTCGATTATGATTCGACGCGAAAGGTACTCATCACTGGGTTTGGTTTTGGGGAGACACAAATGGGTGTCTACATTTTCACCATCGAGCACACGTCTCTGAAGGTAATTGATTTGTTGTTTTTGCTGTCGTGACAACCTTCCACAAGCTAGGGAACGCCATCCTGCTTCTTTGACGATTTTCCTCAAGCTAGGGGATACCGCCTGAAGACTGCTATGCTTGTAACTGCCTCCAATTTCTGTTGTGATAGTGTTCTGCAAGCCAGAGAATACTATCGAAGATTTCTTTGCTTGAAACGATCTTCATTTGCATTGTGATCATCTTTCGCAAGCCATGGAACACGATCGAAGATAACTTCACTTGAAATCACCTCCAATTGATTGTGACAACCATTCGCAAGCTAGGGAACGTTGTCAAAGATATCTTCGCTTGAAGTCATCCTCATTTAATTTGTTGCGATAATATTCCGAAGAAAATTACCGAAGATCAACGCTTGTCGACCTTTAAAGGCTCGCTTGAACTTTGCTTTCGTTGTGCCAGTACGTCGGCGTTTTTTTATGTTTGTGAACAATTGAATCTTTGTTTGCATGCCTTTGAGATCGCAGGAATCACTTTTCACTATAAGAATCGAGTAGAGGCTAATACGGGCAAATATGATTCCATGATTCACTCTGTACCATCATCCCCGGTTCTCCTTTTGTGGTTCCGAACCATATGGAGTTAGTAATCTCATGGATTATGAATGGGGTGTGTAGACATCTACTTTTGTCCTCCTGTCCCAACAGGAAGTGCAATGACGATAAATAAAGCCATCTTCGTGTTGGATCAAAGTGAAGAATACTTATGGATAACAGGTTAAGCCACAAAACACAAAAGACTAGCCCGAATAAAAGAACAAGGCCAATACAAGGTGAAGTCGCGCTCAACTATCGCGCGCAACTTATTTAGTTGCGCGCAGCACTCCGCGCAACTTCTGGAGATGCGCTCGCGAAAGATTCAGAATATAAAATATTGGAAAATCGAATCTTACCATAGAGCTGCGCGCAAGACAAATAACTGCGCGCATCATCTGCGTGCGACTTATTCACTCGCGCGTGACAGCCGCGCGCAACTCATCTAGTTGCACGCGACACCTGCTGCGTGCGGAAGAATGCTCTTAACCCTAAACCTAATCATTCCCAAGAAATAAGACCCTAATCCGAGGCTTAAACACACAGAAAATAACCTAAAACGTTGGAAGAATACTTGTGAACTTGTGCTCCCTAACCCTCTTGTCCTAAACACTCACCTCTTCGATACTTTGTTACTACGGTGGAGGTTCCCCAACAAGAAGGAATCCATAAGTGTTCTAAACGGAGATATAGCAAAGAGAAGGGTAAATTCCTGAGCACTTAGTTAAACCACATTTATTTTCTTGTTTAAAAGAACCTTAATTGATTAATTAGTGTTGTTTTATCTCCTTTAAAATAATTGCTTAATCAATTCCATATAGTATCTTTCGTTAAATAAAGATTACAATTGAATAAAATAATTGTTGGTTGATCACTTAAGCCAACACGAATATTGTTATTTTCTTGTTCATTTCACGAATTTAATTAAATAAGAATAACGACCTTACGATGTAATTCCTACGTGAATTGATGTGTGTAAATAAAATCAATTAACATAGTTTTAGGTATCACGTTGCATATATTGTTTGGTGATGAAACTGTGCAAAGGAAGAAATAGTAGAGGCCGCACTAGGGCTAGGATCGCGATTCCCCTCTAAAGGGAACGTTATCTTGGTACCCTCGCTCCCAAACTCATTTCTGGTTTATGTAGACCAATTTGGGCAAGGGTAAACTTATGATTCATACTAAATATCCCTTGAACTCTACTTGGGAGAAAGGCATGAACGAGGTTTATGGGTTTTCCTAAAACTCATTGGGGACTCCTATTTGTTCCTTACAAAAAAGCGTGTATGATAGAATCATTTCTAATTCAAGGTCCCCCAAACAGTCAGGAATTTAAATCCTAATACACCCTTACAACACTAGTGGAAAAAATCTTATTTGTAACAAGCTATTCGTAACGGACATATGATTTTCCGTGACAATTAAGTCATTCATAACGGGAAAATTCAATGTCCGTTACAAAAAAAGTTGTGAATTGGGCAGGAAAAGGGTTATTCGTAACGGACAAATTGGTGCCCGTTACGAAAAAGTTGTTATTCGTAACAGACAGATTGATGCCCGTTACGAATAAGTTGTTATTTGTAACAGGCATTATTCTGCCCGTTACGATTAACTAACTAATCGTAACCAACAAATATTGCCCGTTACAAATAGAAAAGTCAACAGAATTTTGACCTTGTTATTTGTAACTAACATGGGGTGTCCGTTACGAATAAAGTTTTAAAGTAAGCCCTAAATTTTTACTTTCCCCTTTCTCACTCCCTCTGTCAAAAAATTTCCTCTTTCTCTCTCCAATATTGAAGTAGCTCCCGCGCGCTCAACTTCATTGAAGGAGCTCCAAGCTAAGTTCAATCTTTTGCTCCTCTCATTCTCACTCTTCTCCTCCATTGAAGCGCACTCCGAGTTCTCCATTATTGAAGTGCACTCCGAGTTATTCATTGAAGCGCTGTCTGAGTTCTCCATTAAAAGATTTTTTCCCCAGATTATTACTATCTTTCTGGGTCCCCCCTTACATCGTGAATCCGTTTATTTGCAGTTGCCCTGCGCATGATAAGCTGTGGATGTGATTACCACTGGGCACAAAATTAAAAGATTCTCGCTTTGATCAAGAGGTAGTTGTATATTTTGTGCTCTAATTAAATTGCGGCCTTGGTCTCTCTCTGCACTTGTGTTTCGGTCTTGTTGTCTCCTACAGTCTTACCCAAGATATATAGTTTTTCTTTGCTAAAGCTAGTTGACTAAGTCATTTTTAATATCACTTATCAGTTGAATGGAATACCATTAGTTAAAATAATGCAATACTTCTCCCTGCACTAGGAACTTCTACGTGCATTATTTTTGACTGTTTAGTGGATTGTCTAAAGTGAGGTTGAAATGTACTGGTATTTTTTTGAATATGTCTTGCAAAAGATTTGGCATCTAAGGAAGGATTTTCTTTATAAAATTGCTAATTATTTTGTTTATTCAAATGATTTTAGATTAGGAATGTAATGTAGATTCACTAGATTGCATGTTTATAGTTTTATATGGAAGGTTGGCTTATTTAACTAGTAAAATACAACTGGAAAAATTAGTATAGATTTAAGTTTGCTTGTAGCTCAAGTAGTCAACCTATGGTTATCCATGTTTTCAGTCTTTTCACTTCCACATTGAAATGAACAAATAGAGGGCATAAGAGATTGAGGGATGCCCTAAAGTGGTTGGGGGTTCGATACTCATTCCCCCATTTCTGTGATATTATCTTTTTGTCAATAAAATAATAATAATAAGTTGTTACTTATTATGATATTTAAATTACTCATTTCTCATGAAACTATCTCACTATATAGTTTATCAATAAGGTTAATCCTTTAAAATGAGTAAAAAAACCAATCACAATACGATGAAAAGGTATTTGTATTATCAACATAAAACTTATCTCATGTCTTACATTATAATGTTAGTTGTTCAATTTAATGTTACTCTAAAATTGATTAAAAGTTACCCAATAATTATTTGATATGATATACATACATTAATATCGTTAAACATCCGAGAGTGAGGGGTAGCTCAAGTTGATAGAACTTCCCTCTCTATATATATGTATTATTATATGTAATCTTAAACATCCGTTGAACACAAAATTTAATGGAGAAAATATTAACTCTTTTAATCACTATAAGAGGAACAAAAGTTTAAAAGTTCATATTTCAAATAACTTTTGAATGTTATCAAAATAAAAACCTTTACAAAATTGTTATCTGACCCTAAGTTTAAAAGTCTTACTACAGTGATATTCCTGGCCATTTGTTTGGAAATGGAAACTTACTTCTATTTAATTTGATATTTTGATTTTGGTGGGAAATGGGAGTGACTTGAATCTGATGTTTCAGGAGCAGCTCGGTCCTTAGCTCCCTCAACTCCATTAAAGCAGCTCCGTCCTCATTTCAAGATGGTGATTTGATTCGGCTTAAATCTGACAATTTGGTATGAGTAATTAATTGTTTTGTAGCTTGTTTTTTTTGTTTAATTAGTACATTGCATTGAGAGTTTCTTTCTTATGATTTTTGTTTAATTTTGTTCCAATTTTCTGCCAATTCAAATGTGTTAATATTTATTATGCATTATATTTTCATATGCCTAGATACCCGTTCAAGATTTACACATTAGGAGTAAATCTTGAATAGTCCCCGTTTGGGACTGTTCTTGGAATTGTATTCTCACTTAGGATGTAAATGGTTGCTTGTTTTTCGGAAGTAAAGGTAATTTTGTGTTAGCATTCCCTAATGTGTTCTCGGGGTACATATGTAATTAAGAAATTAATAACATCGTGTACTTTGAAAACCATAGGGAAATGCTGCCGAAATTTCCTTAGGGCCGAAAAATGGTCAACCATTTGCTAGTGAGAATACACTTCCAAGGATGGGTTAGGTTGGAGCGATAAGGACCTTTGGAATCATGCATTTGGAATGTTTTGATATGTGATGTTGAATATAATTTGTTTCTTGGGTTTTAATCATACATTTTTAGAAATGGACCGTCGTTGGATGTATAGTGGTTCTCGAACCACACCTGAATACTTAGCCGGGGTCAACGAGTTCTGTAGAATCGCAGTGCAACACCAATGGAGTACACTCGTTGAACAAAGGCTAACCAAAGCAAGACCTATTTTCTGCCCTTGTCGTGATTGTAACAATGTGAAGAGGTGGGAAGACATTAAGAAAATAGAGGATCATTTGATTATTCGTGGATTTATGACAGACTACAGTATTTGGTATTGGCATGGTGAAATATTTCCTCCCGCGGATAATTCTTCTATTAACGACAATGAAGCTGATGAGAGAGAGCCGAATGGTTTTGATGATAATGAAGTGGGTTTTAATGATGATGTTGAGGAAGACAGGATAGAAGAGATGATAGACGGGTTAGGCGATCATGTTAATGAAGATTCTCATATATATGAGAATGTGTCGAAAGCAGCTGAGACACCGTTGTATCCTGGTTGTTCTAAGTATTCCAAGCTTTCTGGGATTTTAAATTTATATAACTTGAAAGCGAAGAGCGGGTGGACCAACACTAGTTTCACTTTGTTGTTGGAAACCCTCTCTGATATGTTTCCAGAAGGAAATGACATTCCTAAGTCGACTTACTATGCGAAGAAGTTGATGTGTCCATTGGGTTTAGAGTACACCAAGATCCATGCATGTCCTAATGATTGTGTGCTATATCGAAAGGAGAATGCAAAATTGGATGCTTGCCCAAAGTGTGGTGTGTCACGATACAAGCGAGAGGGCTTAAATAAGGATCCCTTGAAGTGGCCACCAGCTAAGGTAGTATGGTATCTTCCTATAATACCAAGGTTGAAGCGCCTGTACTCAATTAAGGATGAAGCAAAGAAGTTTGTTTGGCATGAAAATGAGAGGAAGAAGGATGGGTTGATCAGACACCCAACTGATTCGTTGCAATGGAAACACATTGACAAGACATTTCCAGAATTCGGGAAGGACCCGAGGAACATAAGACTGACATTAAGTACGGATGGGATGAATCCATTTAGCACTCTTAGTAGTTAACATAGTACATGGCTTGTTCTTCTGTCAATATACAATCTACCTCCTTGGTTGTGCATGAAGCGCAAGTACATCATGTTATCACTTCTAATCCTAGGTCCTAAACAACCTGGCCATGAGATAGATGTTTATTTGGAGCCCCTTATTGACAATTTGAAACTGTTGTGGGATGAAGGTGTTGTGACATTTGATGCTCTTTCGGGTACAAATTTCAGATTAAAAGCCATGGTGTTTTGTACTATTAATGACTTTCCTGCATATGGAAATTTGTCAGGGTACAAAGTCAGAGGACAAAAACCATGCCCTATTTGTGAGGATGACATGCAAATTACACGCTTGAAGCATTGGGGGAAGAATGTGTAGATGCATACTAGACGATCACTTCGTCGAAATCACCCATACAGGAAGATGAGACAACAATTCGACGGGCATGTTGAGAAGGGAGTGAGTCGTGAGCCATTGACAAGAATTGAAGTGTATGAGAAAATTAAAAATGTTAAGACAATCTTCGGTAAGATGCACAGAGAGATACCGAAGAAGGGTGTGTTGTGGAAAAAAGTGTCTAAGTTGTGGGATCTGCCTTATTGGAAGCACTTGTCGGTTCGACATTGTCTTGATGTTATGCACATTGAAAAAAATGTTTGTGAGGCACTAATTGGGACTTTGTTGAATATCAAAGGAAAGACAAAGGATGGTGTTAATGTGCGTAGAGACATGAAGGAAGCCAAAATTCGACCTAAGTTATGGGCTGAGGAAAATGAAGCAACGAAAAAAGCATTTTTGCCCCATGCGTGTTATACATTGTCTATAGAAGAAAAAAAAGATCTTTTGTGAGTGTTTGAAAGGAATCAAGGTGCCGACAGGGTATTCGTCGAACTTAAGGCGTTTTGTTTCTACTACCGATAAGAAAGTTGTTGGTATGAAGTCCTATGATTGTCATGTGATGATGCAAGTGTTCATGCCAATTGCACTCTGAAGCCTTTTGCCAAAACATGTTAGGCATGCTATTGTGAAGCTTTGCTTGTTTTTCAATGCAATTTGCAGTAAGGTGATAGATCCAAAAACACTCGACGATATGGAATATGATATTGTTGAAACATTATGCAAATTCGAGATGTATTTTCCTCCTTCCTTTTTTGACATAATGACTCACCTTATTATGCACTTGCCTCGTGAGATAAAGGAGTGCGGTCCTGTATTTATGTGTTGGATGTACCCTTATGAGAGGCAAATGGGTACTTTGGCAGATAAGGCAAAGAACAGAGCAAATCCTGAAGGGAGCATCGTGAAAGGGTTTATAGCAGAGGAAGCAGGGAACTATTGTTCAGTGTTTTTAGCTAACGCTAAAGAAATTGGAATTCCGACTTCTCGTCACGAGGGAAGACTTCAAGGAAAGGGTACAGTAGGTCGGAAATTGGTTAAACCTCCACTTGATCGATATAAGAAAGCCCACCGATTTGTGCTACAAAACCTATCTGCAATTCATCCATATATTGAAAAACATCTTCATGAGTTGAAAATTCACAATCCCAGGATCAGCTCCTATGCGTTGATGCAGGAGCATAATCGCCACTTTGTTGAGTGGTTTGAAGGCCAAGTGAAGCTTGAATTGAGTAAAGATGAGAATGTTTCTGAAACGATCAAGTGGCTTTCACGAGGTCCACAACCACTTGTGTATACTTATGAGGGTTACGATATCAATGGATTTACTTTTGCCACTTGTCGTCAAGATGAAAAAAGTGTGCAACAAAATAGTGGTGTTGTCGTGGTTGCATCTTCTACTAAATACTCAAGTTCTATGGATACAAGGCCAGTTAAAGCTACACAGGCATATTACGGTGTCATTCAATAAATCTGGGAGTTGGATTATGTTGATTTCACAATTCCTTTATTTCGTTGCACATGGGCTGATAACCGTCGTGGTATGAAATCCAATGAGTTATTTGGATTCACCTTGGTTGACTCTAGTCGTTATACTGATGGTGAAGAGTCTTTTGTATTAGCCTCACAATCGAAACAAGTATTCTACATCAAGGATAATATAGATCCGCAATGGCGTGTTGTAGTTGAAGGCAAGAGAAAAATTGTGGGTGTGGAAGATGTTGTGGATGAAGAAGAGTATGACCAATTTGATGACATCCCGCCTATAACAATGGGAGTGCAACCTCTACAAGAAGGGGAAGATATTGTTGGTGATGTAGAGTATGATCGTGAGGAAGGGTTAGTGGTTCCTATACCTACAACCAAGGTTTGTGTTATTGTATTCCTTTAACAATAGTATTTTTTTTGTAATTAATAATGAATTTATTAAATTGGTATATATCTAAATCATTAATTTCTTTATTGTATAGTATTTACATTAATATGATTTTATTGTTATGATTTTGATTCTATTCTTGTTAATTTCATTCTTTGTGTAGGTGTAGGCATACTACAATGGAAGAAAACAGAGATGATCATGATGGACAGGAACAATCTGGTGACATGGATGCCTCCACTTCCCAAGTAAAATCTTCTACAAAAAAGGGACGAGGCCCGTCCAAATCAGTCCAAACAATTACACCCATGTTCCTCGAATTTGATGAGTTTGACATGCCTATTGGAAAGTGGGAATCTGCTTATGGGAAGCAAATTGGTAATTGTGCTCAAAGAGTTAACATTAATGTGAAGGGATATCCGAAGTATGATAAAGTTCAAAAGCAAAACTTGTGGGAGGAGAGTAAGGTAATTACGATATAAATATGGTTTATTGCTCTAAATTTAACGATACTTATAATTAATTATGAATATTAACATTCTCTAATTTTGTGGCGGAAGTTCCACATTGATGATCCCAAGGGTAGTAAAGAGAAGAAGTTCCACGAAGCTGTTGGTGCTAGATTTAGGAAGCACAAGTCTTGGTTAGTTTCACGATTCATTACTAAGGAAATTGCACCTTCGCCTGACTCACCAAGTGCAAACATTAAGCCCTGGGAGCTTTATGAAGGTTACATCACAAAAGAGCAATGGAAAGAGTTTGAGACATATTGCAATACAGATGAATTTAAGGTGTGTAAGATATTATGAAAGTATTTTTCACATATATACTTTATTTCAACTACAATACTACTTACAATAGCATTCCATTTTGTAATAGGCTCCGAGTGAAAAAGGCAAGGAAAATGCAAAGAATAATAAGCATCGCCACCATCTAGGCTCCAAGAGTTATGAGAGGGCTCGAGTTGATTGGAGTAAGACCAATAGAATTCCAGCAGAATCTTCAATCTGAAGCACCACAGAGTCCACAACAAGCTGTGTAATGAGTGAAAAGCTTAAAAATCGGTCTCTTTATTGGATTTTGGCCCGTCAAACTCGTAATGCAGATGGATGGTGGGCTATAGACCCGAAGAATGCCGAAACCCAACAAATAGCCAATGCTATTGTAAGTGTTGTTCTAAGTAACCAAGTATAGTTTTTTTTCAGTTATTTGTTTATACTTTTGAGCTGATAAGTGATCATGCCTTTTCTGTTTATTGCTCATTTCCTGCATTGTTTAATGGGAGGCCTTTTCTGTTTATTGCTCATTTCCTGCTTCCTGCGTTGTTTAATGGGATTTGCTAAAATTGAGGCCTTTTCCGATCAATTCTAATCAGTCCCGATCAGTTCCGATCAGTTCTGAAATTACAGTTCTGATCAGTTCCGATCAGTTCTGAAGTTACAGTTCTGATCAGTTCCGATCAGATTTGATCAGTTCCGATCAGTTCTGACATTTCAGTTCCGATCATTTCTGAAATTTCAGTTCTGATTAGTTCCGATCAGTTCTGAAATTTCAGTTCTGATCAGTTCCGATCAGTTCTGATCAGTTCTGAAATTTCAGTTATGATCAGTTCCGATCAGTTTTGAAATTTCAGTTCTGATTAGTTGTGCTGTGACCATTGTGACCCCTTCACCATCTCAATTAGTTTCCTTAGAATAGTGATTGAAATCATAAGAATCGACTAAAGTAGTTTGATACAATCAAATTTGCAGCACAGACAGGGGACGATAGTTGTGGTGTGAAATCAAGGCAATCTACCATAAAACCCACAAAATTCCTACCACTTGAAGATAAAATTGTCGATACTATTGGCGAGGGGTGTGAGTTGTTGTATTGGTTAATGAATTCTGATGATGCAAAGTATGATACAACATCGGTACTTTTAAAGGCCTCAATGTTTAATTTTGATAGCGACAAACAGATTTGGGTAACCGCTACCGATGTACGTGAATTTCTAAGAGGATTGTGGGCTAATGTTTCATTGATTCATGTTTATATCATGTAGGTTACTTAATCTTCCTTTACTTTGGTTCTTATATTCACTATAGTAATATTTTTAATGCTATAATGCTGAATTTTTTGTTTTCTATGTCTTTATCATGTAGGTATTTAGTAGACAACTTCATCGACCTTTTCAACAGGACTGAGATCACATTCTTTTGTCCTCAACTCATTTCTGAATCTTCAATTGAGAATGATTAACTTAAAACTTATACATATGTGAAGAATACATTTTTGCATGAAGTAAGAAAGACGGGTAAACGTTGCAAATTCATCGTGGCTCCATATGTCGCAAGGTTCGAAATATGTTTTTTATATTGCCACTAAACTTAATCATATAAATGATATGTTTTTCACCAATTTTCCAATACTCTAACTTGTGTTTTTCTCTTAAATGATGTAGTGGTCATTGGGTTCTTGTGGTGGTCGATCTACAATTAGGTTTAGCTTTTGAGTTTGACTCTATGAAGCTACCTAAAGAAAATCCCCGAAAATTGAAAATTGCCGAGATTATGATGAGGTGAGCCACAACCTTGAAATTATGCCCTAGTTTCTATATCATTTTTGTATGTGGTGTTGTAGATTATTTTGTTCTAAGTGTTAGAATATATATTATTTTTGTAGGGCTTATAAAGTATATCGGGCGTATCTCACAAGGAGTGAATTGAAATCACAAAGGCAAAAATTGAAATTCATACAAATGGAGGTAAATACATTACTCACCCCATATTGTTATACATTGTTCACTTTGAAAAAAAAATTTTTAACTATTTGTTATATATACTAGCTAGTGTGCTCAACAACAAGGAGGCGTTGAATGTGGCTACTACATTATGAGATACATGTATGAGATTGTTACTTCTCACTTGGAGTGCAAAGGTGTCTTAGAAGAGGTTAGTAGTTTTTTTTGCAAATTTTGAAACCTTTTTAGCTCTATACGCTCCCAAGAGTAAGATAATGGTCAATTGTTATTGATTTCAATTCATAAAAACCAAAATATAAGATAATTAAGGATGTTTAGTGTTATATTGTGTTAATTTGAACCAATACATGAAAGATAGGAAAGGTAGAAGTCCCTTAGGCAATTTTGAAGCCTTTTTGGCTCTATACGCGCCTAAAAGTGAGTAAATGGTCAATTTTCATTGATTTCAATTCATAGAAACCAAAATATAAGGTAATTAAGGATGTTTAGTATTATATTGTGTTAATTTGAACAAATACTTGAAAGGTGAGAAAGGTAGAAGTCCCTTAGACAATTTTGAAGCGTTTTTGGCTCTATATGCTCCCAAGAGTGAGATAGTGGTCAATTTTCATTGATTTCAATTCATAAAAACCAAAATATAAGGTAATTAAGGATTTAATATGTTTTATTGTGTTAATTTGACGAAATACTTGAAAGATGGGAAAGGTAGAAGTCCCTTAGGCAATTTTGAAGCGTTTTTGGCTCTATACGCTCCCAAGAGTGAGATAATGGTCAATTTTCATTAATTTCAATTCATAGAAACCAAAATATAAGGTAATTAAGGATGTTTAGTGTTATATTGTGTTAATTCACCCATACATGAAAGATGGGAAAGGTAGAAGTCCCTTAGGCAATTTTGAAGCCTTTTTGGCTCTATACGCTCCTAAAAGTGAGTAAATGGTCAATTTTCATTTATTTCAATTCATAGAAACCAAAATATAAGGTAATTAAGGATGTTATGGGTTGTATTGTGTTAATTTGAACAAATACTTGAAAGATGGGAAAGGTAGAAGTCCCTTAGACAATTTTGAAGCGTTTTTGGCTCTATAAGCTCCCAAGAGTGAGATAATGGTCAATTTTCATTGATTTCAATTCATAAAAACCAAAATATAAGGTAATTAAGGATGTTTAGTATCATATTGTGTTAATTTGAACCAATACATGAAAGATGGGAAAGGTAGAAGTCCCTTAGGCAATTTTGAAGACTTTTTGGCTCTATACGCTCCTAGAAGTGAGTAAATGGTTACTTTTCATTGATTTCAATTCATAGAAACCAAAATATAAGGTAATTAAGGATGTTTAGTATTATATTGTGTTAATTTGAACAAATACTTGAAAGATGGGAAAGGTAGAAGGCCCTTAGGCAATTTTTAAGCGTTTTTGGCTCTATACGCTCCCAAGAGTGAGATAGTGGTCAATTTTCATTGATTTCAATTCATAGAAACCAAAAAATAAGATAATTAAGGATGTTATGTGTTACATTGTGTTAATTTGAACCAATACTTGAAAGATGGGAAAGATAGAAGTCCTTTAGCACAATTTTGAAGCCTTTTTGACTCTATACGCTCCCAAAAGTGAGTAAATGTAAACTTTTTATTGATTTCAACTCATAGAAATCAAAATATAAGTCAATTAAGGATGTTATGTGTTTTGTTTCTATATTATGAGTTTTATTTCTATAATTTGGTTCATCACATTTATTCTAATGATTGTTTTTATTATGGATTGTTTTTATTTTGTAACCTCTTTCATATGTTTTTTTTTAATAGGATTTTTGTCCAAGGACCGCCCCGTATGATGTTGACGAGTTGAATGTGGTTCGAGAACAATGGGCGCAATACTTTAGAAGTAAATATTTATTGAATGCTTAACTATTAGGTTAGGTAGAATAACGTAATATTTTTAGTGTTGTTGTATATGTTGGATAAATTTATACAAGTTTTTATTTGTAATGTGTTACTACTTCAGTTTTTATGTTACGTCGTATTAATTTTTACGAAAGATCGTTCGGTATAATTGCTTTTTACAGGAACATGTATATTATAACAGGTTTTAATTAATATATATTAATTATATATAAATACATGCTGTCGAAATTAAATAAAATGAAAATTTAATTTAATAATTATTTGTAACGGGCAGCAAAATTGTCAGTTACAAATAACCAGTTATTCGTAACGGGCACTTTTGTTGCCCGTTACAAATAAGTGTTAAATTATATACAATAAAACTCTATTCGTAACGGACATTTAAGATGTCAGTTACGAATAATCGATTTTTGCGACTGAAAAAGACGAGCTGTTGCAAAATTTGCAACTGATTTTGCAGGAGTTGCTATGCGGTCGCTAATTACCAACTTATTTTTGCGACTATCATAATAATCAGTCACAAAAATTATTTTTGCGACTGTAAAAAACTAGTAGTCGCAAATTTTGCATCAGATTTTGTAATTGTTGCAATGTGGTCGCTAATTTATGACTAATATTTGCGACAACCTTAATATTCAGTCAAAAAAAAAAAAAAAAAAAGAATTGTGATTGAAAGAGACTGAAATATTCATTCGTTCAGTACTAGTTTGATGTAGTGTTATTTTAGCTCATTCTATATTCCAATTGACGCGTTTGGTGTTTTAAATAGGTAATTTGATAATTTTTTCTTAAATACGACAAAGTTATGATTTTGTATCCCGCAATTTACTTGTTTACCTGTGTTGGGTAAGATCACTTTCTACGAGAGGATGGAATGGCAAATCGAAGGTTTTTCTTATTGAAACCTTTTGTTTTAAGGAAATTTTCTTATTGAAACCTAAATACGCACACACGCACTACTTTTCTTATTGAACTAGTAGTTAGTGCTTAACTGCTTACTGTACTGCTTACCGTGTAGACAAAATTTTGAAACACGCACTGCTTTAGCTTGCTGAGTTCAAACCTCAAAAATTCCAGCAAAATTCAACTATTCAAACCCTAACAAATTCGACCCCAGAACCCCAAAAAAAATCAACTAAAAACCAAATTCCCCAGCAAATTCAAGCCAAACGCCCCAAAGCCCATTAATTCGAGCAAATCTGAGGCAGAATCCGCATTTCCGAGCAAAAAATCGCACCCAAAACCTCAAGGAATTTCGAAGTTTGAACCCCTTAGCCTTTTCCCGTTCAAACCCCAAAACCCCAGCAAATTCTGATCCCAAATTCCAACAAATTTGACCCCAACACCCAACAAATTCGATCAACAACTGAATACCCCCCATTTCTCTCTCTTTCTCTCCCATCTGCTCACTCTTCCTCCGCCACCGCCGCCAGATTCCTTGAACACCGGTGTCGATTTCTCTATCTGTAAGGTCCTTTATATTTTAATTATGTTCATTTATTCCAATTCTGATTAAAATCAAAACCTTGATAATCCATTCCTCTATATCGCTTGTTTTATTGCTATTTTGGATCATTTTGTTGATTTTTTAATTTGGGCTTATTGATGAATTTTGCCCATTTATTGAATTGCTTTGGAGATTCAATGTCAAAATTTGCGTTTTTTATCAAAAAATTATTCGTATATTTATGATATTTCTGCATGATTATAATTGCTTGATTTTTTTATATATTTTTTTGGTGGGGTTGGATGATTACAGGAATTTTATAGAAATTATATTGAAGTGACAAAAAATTAAAATTGTTGGAGAAATTTTGGGGGGTTTTATGTGTATTTGTAATCACCATTGCATTATTAGTGTTGCTGATAGATTTGTATTTGTAGTTACAATTTCATTATTACTATTCTCATGTTACTAAGAATCACCCAAAGGAAGATGTAATATGCATTATACTTGGGCTGGATAACACCCTAAGAAACAACTGAAGATGTAATTTGTCAAACTATTATGTGCTCTGTGGCTCTTTTTATGGTGTTATCACCCCTTAATGAGTGTAGCTTCATGATTTTTTGTTTTAGTTTTGAAGATTGTTTATGAAGCTGTAGAAAAGAAAGTTGAATGAGAATGTTAAACACTGGGAACTATGCCATTGCTGATGTAGAATGGATGCTCATGCCATAAATTTACCTTACTTGTTAAATTACCTTAGTCTCCTATTTCTGTTTGTGTGAATATTCTGGTTAATCTAGTTATGATGAGAAGGATTGGGATCTTTTGTACTATCTTAGATCATTATATGTCCTTGCATTGCTATGAATCTCCCTAAGCTTTCAAGCGGATCTTGATAAGTTTAAGTATCTCTTTTTCCTATTTCTTTTAACTATTTAGAGAGCTCTATTATAATTCATTTGCAATAATCTGTTTTTCATACTTGTTTTGTGGAGTTGTGGATTTTTAACAGGTCTTGTTTATATTCTTGAATCTTGACAAATTATAATCAAAATAATTATTTGTTTTTATTCTAGCAGACCTGCTGCATGCTCATGCCTCAATTGCTGCTGTTAGCATTGAAGTCACTAATGTGAATGTTGATGCTGCTATTGCTGCCTTTAAATGTTCCTATTATGCTAATCCCAACTTTGTACAATTAAATACTTTCTTTTGTGATAAAATTGTAATATTACAATAATTATTATTGAAAAATATTCAAGTTTATATATATGTGTATATTTCTGTATCCATTTTGAGGATGAAAAAAAATCCATTTTTTATGAGCATTTTAGGCAATTGTTAATGTTAGAATTGGAGCCTTTCATCAGTTTGAATTGCTGCCTTTGTGCTTTGTAATAGGCAGTAAGCAATTAGGTACGAGTTCCTTTGTGGTTTTTCTTTTACTATTGATAATCTATCTAAAAATTTAGCAACTAAAATTTGTATTAGCAGCTGATTTGTTAGTAGCAAAAAAAAGGTCTCAAAGTTACTTGTCAATCACAAAAAAAAAAAAAAAAAAAAAAAAAAAAAGGGTCTCCGTAGTAGCTAATCCGTCTCCAAAATCGGTCTCTGTAGTCTTAAAAAAATTGGTCAAATCCGTTGCTAATTTGTCGCTAATATTTTGCGTCTTTGCGATGGACAATGAATCAGTTGCTAAAATCTAGAAGTTAGTCATTAAATGATAGTTGCAAATTAGTCGCTAATATTTTGCGACAGACAATAATTTAGTTGCTAAACTATGAAAATTAGTCGCTAATTGGTAGTCGCAAGGGTGTTTCTAATCCGTTGCTAAAATTGCAACTTGCTCAAAAGTAGTCGCAAAAATGGATTTGCGACGAGGCCTTTAGCAATTAACCAAAGTAGTTGCAAATCCGTCGCAAATCCATTTTTGCGACGGATTTGGGACTACTTTGGCCGTCGCTAATTCCTCATTTTCTTGTAGTTTCGTAACGGGCGTTTTATGTGCCCGTTACGAATAAGGACTTATTTTAATACAAAAAAAATTTATTCGTAACTGACATTTCAGATGTCCGTTACGAATAACCCCTTATTCGTAACTAACATTTAAAATGTCCGTTACGAATAATGGGTTATTCGTAACGGACATCTAAAATGTCAGTTACGAATAATGGGTTATTTGTAACGGACATCTTAAATGTCAGTTACGAATAACTCATTATTCGTAACGGACATTTCAAATGTCCGTTACGAATAACTCATTATTCGTAACGGACAGTGCCCGTTACGAATAACAATGGCCATCCGTAACGGCCGCAAACGTAACGGACGCTGCCCGTTACGGATGGCCCCTTTTTGCCCGTTACGGATGAGGATTTTTCCACTAGTGCAAGTGTAAAGTCCTAGGCTTTTAAAGGGCCATGGGCATTTAAGGAGAGTACCCCTTACGATGGGATCACCCTCCTTACCGTGGCGACTCCACTGGGGACTTAGTGGTTACATGATTAGTTCGTAGTTATGGTCCAAGGTTTCCAACACCAGGTGGCCTATGGGTTGTAACGAGAACTAACTTGGATAATCTCTAGTTAGAGAGCGAGACTTGAACGCATAATATCTTCCTTTTGCACAAAAGTAAAAACCAAACAAGTAACATTGCATCATGCATAAGTATAGCACACTTAAACATTGGGGATTGGCTTATTGACTAGGGGTTGCCAACACTAGGCTTCTATCCCGAAATCAATAACAATCAACCCACCCATATCTCCAAAAAAATGTTGGGAGGACGATGTCATAGGTCAACTCGTTGAGTGATTGATTTGTGCGTCGTTTCTTAAGATATGGTACCTTGGACACCCAAGCCTTTTGACCTTAGAATGGCAATACGTGAATCTTGACTTGTGGCATGCTTATGTGATTATGTGACTATATGCAACGTGTTAGGGTAGTCTTCTTCTTTTTTTTTTCCTTTTAGTTAGGTCTAGGTTCTCAATTACGAAGTCGTCTCTTTGTGATTAAGAGTCATGTTCAAACGGTAACAAAAAAAAACATAAAAAAAAATAAAAAAAAAACAACAAAAAGAGCAATGCAAAAAAAAAAAAAAAAGGGTAAATAAAAAAAAAGTGCTTGAATTAAAAATAAAATCATACGAGCAAGTGGCGCGCGCAACTCATTGAGTTGCGCGACCCCTCCCAGCGCAAGTTATTTCGTTGCGGCGACATCCGCGCGCAACTAAATCACTTGCGCGCGCCCACGGTACGAATCAATTTTGATTTTTCAAAAAACAATTTGACTCGTCAAAACGATATCTTTATTCAAGAATTGTTAGGGGCGATGTTATCCTATCGAATATATCTTGCGTCATTTTCTTTTTCTTTCTCCCCCTACTAAGCAATCGTATCGGTTTACTTATTCTTTCGTACTTATTTTAGGGCCGGTTTCCAATCTTGGGAAAGAAGGCTCCCGGGCACTCGCCTTCTACGTTTACCATCCAAAGATCAATCCCTTTCAAACCATTTTTCTTCGACAACTAGTCCTAGACCAACAACAATGTCAACCATTGAAGAACTTCAAGAGGAGATTCTTCGTTTGAGAGAGGAAAAGGCTCAAGAAGCCGAGGAGAAAAGAATTAAGAAAATTGAAAAGGCTAATAAGAAAAATGCTGAAGCCTTAGCCTTGCAAGAAAAGATGGAACAATTATCCGTCAAAGAAAAGTCGTTGGAGAAGCTAGTTCTTTGTTCTATAATGGGGAACAAGTACTTCGACGCAGAAAAGTTTGCTCCTCCCGCAGGACTTGCTTTACCAGAAAAGTTCGTAGCTACGGACTTGCCAATATTTAAGGTGACCAATAATCTACAAAATCATTTAATGTGTTTTATTGGCACCATGGCATTAAAGGGAGTTCATCCTAAGCTTTATGCTTTGACTTTCCCTTTATAACTAGACCCAACCGCAAGAGAGTGGTACTACGGGCTAGATCCAAAATTCAAGGCAACATGGGAAGATGTAGTTTCGGCTTTCATTACCCAATATGAGAGTAACGTAGAGTTCAAATCCACTCTACGTGAACTCGAAATGCTAAAACAAGACGACGATGAAGGTTTCCTTTCTTTCTATTGTAGATGGCGAGAAAAGGCGGCCCACCTTGCCCAAAGGCCACCCGAACTCGAATTAGTACAAAAATTCATTGACAACTGTCATGAAAAGTACAACAAACATCTACGTTACCTTGGTTTAGACACTTTTCAAAAGGTCTATTCCGTGGCTACTAGGATTGAAGATGATCTTGCTAAAGAAAAAGCAAATAAACCCCATCATCATCATCAACCTAAAAATAACTACAAGAAGGGGAATGATAGCACATCATCCTTTATTGACGTATTTGCGACCACCACGCAATACAATAACACAAATCAATATAATGATCCTAGGAAAATATGGACAAGAGAAAGAAAATTTACTCCATTTCCTGTGAGCTATAAAGAATTGCTGGAGAAATTAAATGAAAAAGGTTTACTTGCGCCAACAGGACCAACACCACCCACTCCACCAGAAAGAAGATTTGCTAATTGGGATGATAATGCTTATTGCGCTTATCATAGAGGCAATGGACACGATACCGAAAATTGCTTTGTCTTAAAGCATAAAATACAAGATTTGGTAGACGATGGGAGACTTCCCACGCCTAAACCTAATAATAATGCACCCCCCTTAGGGGTGTTTCACATCAATGAGGACCATATGGGAAGTGATAGGTTCAATCCTTTGAACTATATCACACCTATAGGATAACCTCTATACACAATACTCATAGGGGCAACTAATGAAGTATGTGGACTATGGGACGACGACTTTCAAGACTTATATGTATCTATGTATGCCGCCGTCCTAGCTCCATCTTGTTTACAAAATGAAACAAATTGAGCGCTTGATTAGGATCATTTCTTGGGGAAGTCACAAGATTTATCAAATCTCTCCTTGGATGAACAATGGCATCAAGCTCAACTCATGGAACATCTTGAAATGGAGGCACGCTCAAAGCCTCTAGAAGAAAGTTGGTTTATGAGTCCCACAACTAATCCAAACGAGATAGATCATCTAACTCGTTCTGGGCAAGTTTACCAAGCACCACCACCAAATGGATCTTCGACCACACAAAATCAAACTTAAGGTCAAATGCAAAATACAATACCACCTCCACTTGGGGTGGAAGATCCATTGGTTAAACAACTTCACCAATCCAAGGAAAATGTTAGCATTTGGGAACTCTTAAGTACTTCTAAAGAACATAGGAATTCCCTTATGAATGCTCTGACGTCTTTGTCTATAACATAGACACAACCCCTTAAGATCTCGTTAGCTTGCTTATTAGTGAGAAATCTGACAAATCAATCATTTTCACTAATGATGATTTGCCTTCAAAAGACACTACCTACAACAATGCATTATATTTAACTGTGGGGTGCAAGGGATACAACATCCCTCTAACTTTGGTAGACAATGGGTCAGCTGTAAACGTATGCCCATTGCGAACTGCAAAATACTTAGGCCTTAATCCAGAAAAAGATTTTCAATCAACAACACAAAGCATTAAGGCCTATGACAATTCGAGAAGATCGGTGTGTGGAACTGTTAAGCTACCAATTACCACAGGCCCAATACAAAAGATGGTTGAATTCCACATTATGGACATAAAACATACATTCAACCTTCTACTTGGATGTCCTTGGATACATGAGCTTGGTGCAATACCCTCCTCACTTCATCAAATGATTAGGTTGAACTATCAAGGGCTTCCTATGACTATACATGCTTCTCCACTTAAAATAGCAATAAATGATCAATCACTCTTAGAAATAAACCACGATAATGATGAAGAGGACATGTGGGGATTTGCCGCGGAGCCAATCTACACAATAGAAATGGAAGAAGACTTGGAAGATCCTTTCAAGCTTGATCCATATTCTACCCGGATAGTAAACAACATCTTACTTAAGAGTAGTTACTTTCTTGGGATGCCTTTAGGAATAGTAATGAAGAAATCTTTATTACATCCTATCCCAAAGAAAAGCTTCTCCTTTGGATTGGGATACAAACCAACCAAAGAAGAATTGAAGTCTCATGATGCGAAAAACAAAGCACGTAGAGACAACAACAAGAAAGGGATAGTCACTTTACTCCCATCCTACCAACAAACCCTTAATGGACAATTCATTAGGGAGGGAGAAGACTACCCATGCTATGACTTTCCAGAACCACTAGTTTTGGAAGGAATCAAGAAGCCTGGATTTGAAATATTTCACGATTGCTACTTCTTGGATGACGATTTTAGTATCGTCAAATCAAAATACCTAATTCCAGGGTGCTATGATAGGCAAGCATTTAACTTGCTATTTGGACTAGAACAAAATCATGTCGCTGCGATGACCAATCAAAATGCCATCCAAGATGAAGTTTTTGACCCAACTTCATTGATCACCCCTTCTAATGAAACCTTGGAGAGCATGGGTGGAGGAAATCTTTCAAATGGACTAATCACAAAGGCGATAAGCTTGAAATCGTCACAGGCGAAGGGAAGATGTTTGAAGAATCGGACGACGAATCTATTATAGACTCTAGGGAAGCTGAGAATCTAGGCCTTGTGGCCATTAATGAGTCTTTATTTTCTAGTTCTAAGGACAAAGATTCCAAAAAGGATTCTTCTCTTAATGTACTTTCTTTTGATTCTAATAATATGAGCTCTATTTCCGAGTATATTCCTTCTATTGAATCTTTCGAATGCTATAACAATCAATCTAATGAAAATATTAATAAGTTGGTTGAACTAATGAATGAACGAGAACAAAAGAACCCTATCATTGAAGAAACTGAAACAATCAATATAGGAACTAATGAAAACAAAAGAGAAGTCAAAATTGGCTTAACTCTACATTCGGAAGAGCGATCAACTCTCATATCGACGCTCAAAGAATTCGAAAACGTGTTCGCTTGGTCATACAAGGACATGCCTGGAATAGATAGGGAAATTGCGGAACATACCATTCCCTTGAACCCTATCTCTAAACCAGTAAAACAAAAACTTCGACGAATGAAACCTGACGTCGCGTTAAAAATAAAAGAAGTACAAAAACAATTGGACGCAGGTTTCATTCGCGTATGTAATTATCCAAAACGGGTAGCAAACATCGTCCCAGTCCCTAAAAAGGATGGACGAGTTCACATGTGTGTCGACTTTAGGGACCTTAATAAGGCTAGCCCTAAAACGATTTTCTTCTACCACATATTGATATATTGGTAGATAACATGGCTGAACATGCAATGTTATCCTTTATGGATGGATACGCAGGTTACAACCAAATTTTAATGGCAAAAGAGACGAAGAAAAGACATGCTTTATCACCCCTTGGGGTACGTATTGCTATATAGTCATGCCATTTGGTTTAAAAAATGCAGGAGCTACGTACCAAAGAACGACTACGACTCTCTTGCATGATATGATGCATAAAGAAATAGAAGTGTATGTGGATGATATGATTGTAAAGTCCAAAGATAGAATGGGACATATAAAAGCTTTACGCAAATTTTTCACTCGCATAAAAAAATACAACATACGATTAAATCCACAAAAATGCGCCTTCGGAGTAACTTCCGGCAAGTTACTCGGATACATAGTAAGCACACGTGGTATTGAGATCGATCCCTCCAAAATAAAGGCAATTGTTGACATGCCTCCCCCTCAAACAGAAAAAGAAATTAGGGGGTTTTTTGGCAAACTGCAATACATTAGTCGATTTATCAACAAATTGACTATGACTTGTGAGACAATATTTAAAAAATTGAAAAAAGAGGAAAAACATGAATGGGACGATCAATGCCAAAGGGCCTTTGAGAAAATCAAAGATTATCTCAAAAGTCCACCAATTTTAGCACCACCAATACCCAAACTACCTCTTAGGCTATACATTACAGTTACAGACACGGCCGCAGGCGCCATGTTAGCACAAAAGGTAGAAAAAGTCGAGCGTGCAATATATTACATAAGTAAAAAATTCATCTAATATGAAACAAAATATAGCACCCTAGAAAATACAAGTCTAGCATTAGTGTGGGCAACTAAACAATTACGACATTATATGCTACCACACACTACTTATTTGATTTCTCAACAAAATCCGATAAAGTATTTGTTTGAACAACCACCTATACAAGGAAGAATATCCAAATGGTTGGTGATGTTGGATGAATTTGAGTTAAAATATATACCAGAAAAATCAATGAAAGGAAAAGTAATTTCCGACTTTTTGGCCCAACATCCAATTCAAACAAGTAATGCAGAAACTACTCATCTTCCGGATGAAGAGATTCTCATGACACAAGATGACAGATGGGTAATGTACTTCGACGGTGCATCCAACCAAAAGGGATGTGGCGTAGGAGTGTTAATCATAAGTCCAGAGGGAGCACATACTCCAATCTCTGTCAAACTAGACTTCGAGGTTATTAATAATGCCGCAGAATGTGAAGCATGCATTATTGGATTAGAAGCAGCAGCTAGCATAGGTGTGCAAAAATTAGAGGTATATGGAGATTCCAGTTTGATTATAAATCATATACTGAAAAAATGGAAAATAAAGAAATCCACAATGATATTATACCAAGCACACCTAGAGCAACTCGTCGAGCACTTTGAACATATTGACTTTAAAATCTCCCAAGGGATGATAATCAATTTGCCGATGCGCTAGCAAAATTAGCCTCAATGATCAACATTCTAGATCACTTGAATATGATGCCATTATGCTTTGATAGAAGAGAAGAACCATCATATTGCAACGCAATAGAGGAAATAAATGACATCGAAGGGAACAATCCTTGGTATGATCATATCCTCCAATATATTACTTATGGCACATATCCTGAAAATACTTCATCGAAAGACCGACGAGTCTTACGAACACTTGCGGCTCAATACGTTCTATTAAATGGTCAATTATGCAAAAAAGGACCTAATGGTCAAAGTTTATTGTGTATAGACTAACCCGAAACCACACGCCTTATGGAGAATACTCACAAAGGTGTTTGTGGATCTCACATGAATGGTAAAATGCTTGCAAAAATAATTTCGCGACAAAGGTAATATTGGAACATGATTGCATACAATGTGTCAAAAAATGTCCAGAGTGCCAAATGTTTGCTAATTTACAACACCTTCCACCATCCGAACTATATAATCTCACTTCCCCTTGGCCCTTTTCAACTTGGGCAATTGACATAATTGGAAAAGTCTCTCCAACAGGAGCAGGAGGACACGAGTACGTATTGGTAGCCATCGATTACTTTACCAAGTGGATTGAGGCTGCTTCTTACGTAAATATCACTTCTAAACATGTCGTAAAGTTTCTCGAACGAAACATATTTTGTAGATATGGAGTTCCACACGAACTAATTAGTGATCAGAGATCTCAATTGAAAGCTGAAATCGAGACCTTCTTAACTCGTTATAAGGTAAAACATCATCACTCACCCCCATACAGACCTCAAATGAATGGAGCTGTAGAATCGGCAAATAAAAATATAACAAACATCATTAAGAAAATGGCAGAAAATTAGAAAGACTGGCCGAATAAACTACACTTCGCACATTGGGGTTATACAACGTCTATACGAACATCAATAGGAGTAACTCCATACTCCTTAGTTTTCGGAATGGACGCAGTTCAACCAGTCGAACTGGAAATACCATCCCTACGCATCGTACTCGAAAGTAAGCTACCAGAAGCTGAATGGGTAAGAGCGAGGTATGAGGAGCTTTTATTGCTCGATGAACGACGATTAAGAGTTTTGCATCATGTACAAGTCTACCAAAGGCGCATTGCGCGTCATTTCAATAAAAGAGTAAAATCCAGAAATATAAAAGAAGGTGACGTTGTACTAAAAGAGGTTAGGGGTCCACCTACCGATCAAAGAGGGAAATTCAAACCTAATTAGATAGGTCCCTACCGCGTAATTAAAATCCTATCAAGAGGAGCCGTCAGGTTAATGGACATTGGAGGAGATGAAATTCGCCAATTAATAAACATTGATCGACTTAAGAAATATTACTAATGAAATTCGGATTAACTGGTTCATTCATACAACTAACTTTAATTAGCATTCAATTGAAAGATTCTAAGTGTTATTTATTTTACCAAATGACACGATAAAATACATAACACTTGGGGGGGGGTAATTTAGAAATAATAAACCTTTCTAAGTGTTCAGATTTTTTATCGAACTTCACGAAAAAAATCTTCACACTCGTGGATGTCACGCGCAACTCATTCAGTTGCGCGCGACAGGTGCGCGCAACCTTAGATGTTGCGCGCGCCACCTGATTGTAAACTGCGAACCCGGACTTTTTTGTTTGAACAAAGTTGCAACTTCTACTTACGATAAAAGGAAGGCGTTTCGTGAATATAAACATGTACTCAGAAAATATAAAAATTAAACTTTGATTTAATTCTTTTTAAACAAAGTTTGATTAATTTTTTCATTTAATTTCTACCTAAGGAGTTAAAGAAAAAAAATATATACATAATAAAATAATTAGAACTACGCAATGACATGATTTCGTGATATGAATACATAGGCAATCTATATGATTCGGTCATATAAAAATATCAAAACATAAAGCTCATTTTTATTTCATTCAAATTCAAAAAAAAAAGGAGACATTGTTGAACTAGATAATAAATATAGAAAAGGGGCGTAGTAGTGATTACACTTTATTCAAAAAAAAAAAAAGAGAACATAGCGAAATTGTGTAACACTATAAGGCTTCACTATATCCTCAATTGTCACGGATGATGGAGGAGTAGTTTCCATCGCAGTATTTTCAGAAACCTTAGAGATTTCTCCTACAGTCTTCTTCTTAACCCATACATTGTTCTTCAATTTAGGAATAGGAGCCTTTTCAATCCTTTTTCCCTTTTCCAAAGCTTTTGTTAGAGTCCTCTTTCAAGTTTGTTGCGAAGGTTCCTTGATTATCACACCTTTTTGTGCGGGTTTGGAGGGAGCTTTCCTTTTGGATTCCTTCGAATGCGCCTTAGGAGATGAGAAGTCCAATTTTCTTCTCACTCCTTTGTTTTGGCCACTAGGAGGGGTAGTGGTGGCCGAATGCATTAAAGGCTTAGGTGAATTGCGAGCCGTGGCAGTTTGATATTAGATCGGGCCTTGTTTAATTCGCCCTTATTCGCCGCATTCATCCAAGCTTTATAAAAAAGAAGATAATACAATACTCGCAGTAGGATTTTGTACTACCCACCTTGGAAGACTTGACCAATACTCTATCCAACGAAAAATTCGCTCGGGTCTAAAAGTCACATCTTTGGGTGCATCGTAGTCTTGCGGGGGAATAATCTGTTTCTTCCCGTATTGTCTCATTACCCTGCAAGGAAAAATGTAAGTAGCACTAGATAGGCCTAAAAGCCTAATGTAAGGGCAATTGAGACTACTCCCAACCATACTATTTATGTTCCACCAAGGAATCACAAAATGTATGTTAGGAACCCCGTGATAGAAAAACGACGTCCATTCCTCTTCATTCTTGTGCTTGCAAAGGATTCGACGTTCAGGGAATGTCCGTACTCCATAAGCCTCGATATTTTGTGGCTGATCAACTATTCGCAAACGCTCCATGAGCCAAATCAGAAAAAAAAAAAATCAGTTTTTACACGAGCAGGTGGCGCGCGCATCAGAATAAGTTGCGCGCGCCATCCGCGCGCAGCAAAGAAAATTGCGTTGGACGTACCAGCGCAACTTCATGGCTTGCGCTAAAAAAACGACAAAAAAAAACCTTACGTGTAATAGTAGGAGTGGACTTCCCGTGAAACCATTTTCGTTAGGGTCTCCACTAAGGCGATTCAAGCATAAAATGGTTTCTGCCAAAGCCAAAGGAGCGGGTGAATGACATCCCTCTATTTGCTCTACTACGGACACCATGGAATAATCTCCATATTCTTTGTTTGTCCTAAGTAAACAATTGACAACAAGACAATAGCATAAGGCACGAATTTTAAAGCGTTGTTTAGTCATGTTGTCACGAGGGGCGACGAAATGTTCAATAAACTGAATTAAATTCACGCCTTCTTCAGTTCTAATATTGGTCATATCATTGTTGGACAAGCCAAAAAATCTTTGGAATATAGGTTTGGGATCCGACAATGGGGGCGAATATATCACATGGAGAGTATTTGTAGAGAAGCCTAGCAAGGCCTCGAACTCACCAGGAAGGGGAATAATTTCGTCCCCTTTAAATAAAAAGAGATGGTTGTTGGAGTTGATCAAACGCCTAAACGAAACCGTGCTTAAATAGACCCAAGAGGGGCATATTTTCGGCAATTTTTGCCCAAAGGAAAGTTCACAAACTGGTGGCGCGCGCAACTAATCCAGTTGCGCGCGTCTTCTCTGTCGCGACATGTGGTTTAGGTTTGTTTCCGTATTTTGGCTTACATAATGACGGAATCTTGACGAAATCTTAAGACTAATCATACGTTTGCCTTTTGTTAACTCTTATGTCCCTTTTCTTTCCTTTTTATTTGTTTTCTTTTTTATTTTATCTTATTATTTTCTTGTTCCTCTTTTCCTTCTTCCTTTTTTCCCCTATTTTCTTTTTTTTTTTTTTTATCTTCCTTATTTCCTTTTTAGTCTCTTTTTTCCTATTTTCCTTTCTTTTGTTATTTTTTTCGAGGGGGGTAAGTCGGGAACCCTTTCCCTCCCTCGGAATTTTTTTTGCTTTTTTCTTTTATATGTGTACACATGGAAACAAAAAATAATAATAATATAAATGATATATACAAAAAAAATGTCATATATACAACAAAACAAAATAATATGTACATTTGTTTCCTAAAAATATAACAAAATGTGTACAAAAGGATCAGGGTGCTCTGCGACTGCTAGACGGTTGCTGTACATCCTGCAAAATCCCAAAATGAAGATTAATACATGAAATGTAATAACTTCGTCGAAAAATAAAAGAAATGAAACTTACCGCAATCATCCGATGATCACGGCATGACAAAGTCACGAGGGCTCTCCGATAAGCAGCTCGAAAAGCACGTATAGTCCTCACCATGTCGTTCACGGTCTCTCGCGGAAGCTGTTCCAAGAATACAAGGACAGTTAGTAAATAAATGTATATGAAGCAAAAAATAGAAATATTTTAAGTACATATACAAAAAAAAAAGAACATACCGACTCAACCGTCTCAGGAATGAATGGTATCCCCTCATCTTCCTCTGCTACTGGAAGGACCTCACGAATTACCGACCCGACAACATCGGTATACGTGATCTCCGCTGTAGGAGGCACCCAACCGCCTAGCTCGACACGCTAAAAAATAAAAAAAAAAATAATAAATAAAAAAAGAGGGGGTCAAAGTTCCGAAAAATAAATAGAAACAAAAAAAAGAAGAAAAAGAGAGAATTGAGATACTAACTGGAACAAAAGCTTGGAAAGGAGTCAGCCTGGATGCAATGAAAGCCGGATAAGGAGCATTCGGTAGCACAAGCTGATCCGCTGGATAACCATGGATCGCTTGAGCTCGATCCTCGGTCGACAGCGAATCCGGACTTAACATCCGGATCGAAGGATCCACAGGAACCACAGGCTCCTCTGACGAATGCTGCAAGAGAACGCGCTCGCCTAAAAACCAAGCGTCCGTCCTCTGGAGCACCGGGAGTCCGGAGTAGAGAGCCCGGAACCGGCAACGAACCATGCCAGATCGGATATCCTCAGGGACTCCGACAATCAAACTCCAAGGACGGAGATCAATCTAATGCAATCACATGAAAATCATCAAAACAAAATAATAATAGGTAAAGAAAGATACACATGTGTTATCAAAATACTTACTGACGCACGGGACGCCGAAAGAATCCTCTGGCGAAAGTCGCCAGCTTAAGTAGCTCGCCTTTTCCTAATCGTAGCCAGTCGATGGCCGATAGGAAAGAAAGCAGCCCTGAGCACCTTGGGGGATAGGAAAAGTAGGTACGAGTATCCCCAAGCCTAAACAAAGGAGAAACGGCTTAAAAAGAGAAAAATAAAGGGAAATTCTCTTTGGTAGACCTCTAATAATAAACATTCTCAGTGGTCAAATGCAAAAAAAGTTATTATCCTTGGTAAACCATGTTTTAAAAAGTTTTATCAATGGTAACATTAAACAAGGTAATTAGGCATTTTAAGCGTAACTATGGTTAACTAATGATGTAATGACTAATTTGACCCTATGGTTAACCCCTTCTTAGATTTTTTTTAAAGGAAAAAAAAAATAAAACCAAACCCCTCACCTAGCCACCAGCACCACTGCCGGCGGCTAACCCCCAGTCGGCTTGCCTTCCCACCTCCGGTCGGCGACGCCCCACCTCGGCCCCGTTCCTCCTCCCTTTCCCATTTCCCCCATCGATCAACCACCCGCCCCACCTCCTCTCTTTCCCAGTTCCCCCACCATCGTTCGTCGGGCCCTTATCGCACCCAAAACCACCACGAAAACCAACACCCCTCCCCGACGAACCCCCTCCTCGACAAAACCACCACAAACCCTTGAAATCTACCCAAAACCACCAAAAAACCGAAACCCATTTCGTGGGTTTGGTTTCGAAACCCTAAACGAGTTTGGGTATTTTCTGGTGTTTTGGGGTTTTTTAGGGTTTTTGGCCAGCGAACAAGGGATGAGGGGTCGTCGGGGAAGGGCGCCGGTTTTGTGGTGGTTAGAGTGATCGGCGGTGGGCATTGGGTAGGGAAAATAGGAAGGGTCGAAAAGGGGGGAGAGAGAGGAGGTGGGGGCGGGGGAGAGAGAGGAGGTGGGGGTGGGGGAGGCGGGGCGTCACCAGGGGAGGCCGGCGCACCAGCGAAGGTAGAGCTGGGCGCCGGTGCCGGCGTCGGTTTTGGCGTAGGAGGGGGGAGGAGGGGGAGAGGGAATGGTGGCGAATGGTGGTGGCAGGGTGGTGGTTTTTATTATTATTTTTTTTTAATTAATTTTAAAATGAGGGTATTTTAGGCATCACAATTTTTTTTACTTAGAATGGTTAACCATGGTTAAGAAATGCCTAATTACCTTGCTTAATGTTACCATTGATAAAACTTTTTAAAACATGGTTCACCAAGGATAATAACTTTTTTTGCATTTGACCACTGAGAATGTTTATTATTAGAGGTCTACCAAAGAGAATTTCCCAAAAATAAATAATAAAAAGTTAAAAGAAAGTTTAAAGTACGTACCTCAAGGATACGACCATGCCATGTAAGGGAGATCCGAGGCACCTAAATAGCTGCCGCACGATCCACTACTCGGGTCGCCTTGCCCATAGCTCTAAGCATACGGGCATACGACACCTCCGCCCAGTTCAGGTTACTTACCTGCCCCAAGTCTATGAGGCAAGTAAGTAACCCGATAGGGAAACGCTCCCCCCGATCACTCAAGAGAGTGACGAAAAGAATGTGGGCGATGTATATCCGAGCCAGCTGCTCAGGTTTACACTGCCGGCCAACCTCGTCAGCCGACAACTCATCGGCAAGAATCGAGTACGGACAAGACTGAGGATATACGTGAAGGATCGCCGCCAGACGATCCCCCACGAGATCCCTCAGTCTGAAGTCCTGCCCTGTTACGACCTCTATAACTACAGGCTCACCTACAAAAGGAAAACCCGTAATCATAGAGAAGTCGTAAGGGGTGACCGTCATCTCTCCCGACGGAAAGTGAAAAGTGTTGGTGGAATCCCACCAAAACTCCAGCAATCCGCAGACAAAAGCTGACGAAGCAGACTGACTCGACAAATCCCGAAGAGCCGCTAGCGCGCAACCTATCCTTGAAAGCTCCACAATCTCCTTTACCTCGTCGGGTAAGCTCTCAAAAAGAAAGAGAAGAGAGAGAGCCAAAATAATAAAAAAATACGGTTATTAAAAGAAAAGAGGGAAAGTAAAAAAAAAAGAAGGCGTAAGAAACTCACGATGCCGCACCACCCTCGAACCGAGACGTGATGGTCTGGATCTCACTTAAGGACCCTAGGGTCCCAGTTGGGAGGAGCCTCCCAGATCACATCCTCCTGGCGACGTCGATCAGCAGCGGCGCGTCGCTCTCGAACCTCCTCACGAGGCCCGGTCACCCTCTTTCGAGGGCGAACTACCTCGTCAGGACCGCCTAGAATCTCCTCAGCGTCGACAAATGGAGGCGAATCCATGTTTTGATAGACGAGATTTCTCTATTAGTTCATTTTTTCCTAAACTAATAATCGCGTTCTAGATCCATTTCGGTAGCATAACGGCTGCCGATAGGACAAAACACAAAAATCGAATGCCACCAATACTTGGGGGCTACGACACCTGCAGTCAAACTCAGTAAATGGGGGCTTTTAACACCCACAAAAGCCATCCTATACCAGTTTCAACAAAGCATTCAAGGGATTATGTTTCAAAATCTCAAAGAATCAACTATTCCAAGACGAATAATAGTAATACCAACACAATTATCGTCTACCAAACAATCTTGAAGTTCGAATATGGCAAAAACTAGCTAAGTATACAATTTGCGCCATTTTTTCAATTTCAAAATTTGCAAAATGTGAATTATGAAAGTAATACTAGTTCTAATACTAAAATATACTTCATAATCAACAATTATAACCAAAATGAGCAAGAAAAGCAACAGATTCGAGCAAAATTCGAACAAAAAGAGCAAGAACAAACTTAAACAAAGAAATGCTCATACAAGGTTCAATACTTAACCATTTTTCATGAAAATTGTTGCAAAACACTCCTTAAACATAGCATAACAACATGGAACAAACAATTTCAAGAATAATGGACCGAATTAAAAATCCCCAAATTCAAAATTTGGGGTTTTACGATTCGAAAAACACTCAAATGCCAGCCAAGAATGAACGAATTTAAGCAAAAAACTTACACTGGATAATGGCAAATGTGAATTTCGTAAGCGTGCCTTAAGACGTTCCGTGGTGGTGCTTTACGTTAAAGCACCCATAGACAGGTTTGTCATTTTACTGTACTGACGTTATAAATGTCCGAGTTTTCTTCTTTTTCACGTCCGAAGCAAAAGGAAGGCGTTTTCATGCAGCGTAAAAATGCAAATGGCTTAGGGTACAACGTAAAATTGTACGGCGTAGGTGTTGCATAAAATTTCACCTTAGCCCAAGCTTTGCGAGATCTACCTCTCGGAACTAAAAGGTAGACTATTTACTGTAGGCATTAGCTCACGAGTCGACAGGCGCGCCGAACCTTCAGGAACAGGCACTTATTGAATGGAAGCAAATACGGTAGTTAGTGAGCTTACTAACTAATCGGAGAGTTAGGGTGTCCGTCCACCCCCTGTATAAAGAGCGACGAGACAGTGTCGCACCCACGTAGTCACGTGCCCCCAGTCCTGAGACACGTGTACTCATCTTTTGGACAAAACTGTTGAGAGAGTTGTTGACTTTCTTCTCTCTCACTGGATTTGGATATATGCCTCCAGTCCTGAGACATGTATTTCTATCTTGTGGACATCCGGTTCAAATACCGGATCCGGCTCGAATGCCGGACCCTTTTCGGTTCGAATATCGAAAACCCTTTTTTGTTCTTTTTACCTTGTTAAAGTCAGGCTAAATTTTTAATGACATATCGAGGGACTTTAGACCAACGATGACATGATTGAGAGAAAATCATCCCCTTTTATTCTTTTTTATTACTGATCTCTTCTCATGACTTGACATCACCCAGAATACATTTACTTGTAAAAGTATTCTACAATTGCAAAGGATCAATCTAGATTCTTTAGCGCATGACTAGAGAAAACTTTCTCTAGCCTTAATAGCTACTTGTTTCAAACACTTAGCAAACCGAGGACTGTTTTGACATCCTTAAACATTACTGAAAGATTCTCTAACCTTAGAGAACTTCGCAAAATGAGTCTCGGATTTTTCCTTGACTACTTTGATCATCGTCTATCCTAGACACGATCAAAGTGGGGGCTAACTGTAGACACCTACTTTTGGCCTCCTGTCTCGACAGGAAGTGCAATGACGATAAAGAAAGTCATCTTCGTGTTGGATCAAAGTGAAGAATACTTATGGATAACTGGTTAAGCCACATTACACAAAAGACTAGCCCGAATAAAAGAACTAGGCCCATACAAGGTCTAAAAAACTAAACCCGATCATATTAGTGCTTAAGCCCGTGCTTAAAACCCGATAATGACGGATTTAGGAGCGTCTAGGTTAAAATTTAAGCTGTCGTGGAAAATATCGTGCGCATCTCACAAAGTCGCGCTCAACTGTCGCGCGCAACTTATTCAGTTGCGCGCAACACTCTGCGCAACTTCTGGAGATGCGCTCTCGAAAGATTCAGAATATCAAAATATTGGAAAATCGAATCTTACCATAGAGCCGCGCGCAAGACAAATAACTGCGTGCATCATCTGCGCGCGACTTATTCACTTGCGCGTGACAACCGCGCGCAACTCATCTAGTTGCGCGTGACACCTGCTGCGGTAGAATGCTCTTAACCCTAAACCTAATCATTCCCTATAAATAAGACCCTAATCCGAGCTTAAACACATAGAAAATAACCTAAAACGTTGACAGAATACTTGTGAACTTGTGCTTCCTAACCCTCTTCTCCTAAAAACTCACCCCTTTGATACTTTGTTACTACGGTGGAGGTTCCCCAACAAGAAGGGATCCATAAGTGTTCTAAACGGAGATCTAGCAAAGAGAAGTGGTAAATTCCCGAGCACTTAGTTAAACCACATTTGTTTTCTTGTTTAAAAGAACCTTAATTAATTAATTAGTGTTGTTTGATCGCCTTTAAAATAATTACTTCATCAATTCCATATAGTATCTTTCGTTAAATAAAGTTTAGAATTGAATAAAATAATTGTTGGTTGATCACTTAAGCCAAGGCGAATATTGTTATTTTCTTGTTCTTTTCATGAATTTAATAAAATAAGAATAACGACCTTACGATGTAATTCCTACGTGAATTGATGTGTGTAAATAAAATCAATTAACATAGTTTTAGGTATCACGTTGCATATATTGTTTGGTGTTAAAATTGTGCAAAGGAAGAGCTAGTAGAGGCCGCACTAGGGCTAGGATCAAAGGGAACGTTATCTTGGTACCCTCGCTCCCGAACTCATTTCCGGTTTATGTAGACCAATTTGGGCATGGGTAAACTTATGATTCATGCTAAATATCCCTTGAACTCTACTGGGGAGAAAGGCATGAACGTGGTTTATGGGTTTTCCTAAAACTCATTGGCGACTCCTACTTGTTCCTTACAAAAAAGCGTGTATGATAGAATCATTTCTAATTCAAGGTCCCCCAAACAGTCAGGAATTCAAATCCTAATACACCCTAACAAGTGTAAAGTAATAGGCTTTTAAAGGGCCATAGGCATTTAAGGAGAGTACCCCTTACGATGGGATCACCCTCCTTACAGGGTGTAACCTTCACGGGTCAATCGTTGTTGCCTATCGTTGTCCGTTTAATCGTGGTTGCCTTAAATGATATGTGAACGGTTTGCAAGTTCCTTAAAAACTTGTTGGCGGCTCTCTATTTTCCTTGTCCCTAATCGTATATGTCAATTCCCACTTCATATGAGTGCCAAGCATATTCACCACATGCTTAATGTAGGCGCATTTCGAGCGACGCCTACAATTTGGCGACTCCACTGGGGAGGATTCTTGGTTATTTATCGATTTGAGTGATCGGTATTTAATTGAGATGAGTGGATGAGACTTGAAAGATTCTTGAATTGTATTCCTACGATTTAATTGGCATTCTCACAAATGCATATGCATTTTAGATTACCTATTTTGCCACAATAGTACGTGTTCTACGTATGTGGCTAGCCCGGGGGATTTATGCTCTTTTAACTCGAAAACGCTCATGGCAATAAAGGTTCATCCGAGTTTTTAAATTCACCCAAACCATGGAGTCGAGTTCGATTTCATCACGAACTCGCGGAGTCGCCCGTTGGCATACACCCTCAAGGGAGGCTTCCTTGATAACGCGTCCAAACTCTTAAACATAGTACCCTTTGACACCCTTTTAAGCTTGACCATAGTCAAATATAGAACTTGACTTTAGGTTGCGAACTTCATTGCATCATTCGTGACAATGTGCTTATATTTCATTTTTTGACTTTTTATTTATTTATTTTTTTCTCTTATCAAACCCTTTTTTTATTATTCGAGACGAGCCATAGATTTTTTTATTTTTATTTTTGAGTCAGCCGGATTTTTATTCCCGTACACTGCACAAGAGTCAACTTGTTTTGGTAATAATCGAAGTTTTAGAAAGAGTTACGTGTCTTGCAACCTATGGATCTGTAGCCCCAAGTTTTATCTCTCATTTGGAGTTGGTTTTGTCCCAATCAGAGTCACAGATCAAAAGTTATAACCAATATACTACAGCCTGTCCAGTTTAGGTGTCTTTTTAGTGTTAACTTTCTTTCTTTTTTTTATATCTTTTTGTGTCAAGCTAGTCTTAGCCAATTCCTTTAATCCGTGTCAACTCGTATAATATAGGATTATAGATTTTTCTTTTTATTTATTTATTTTTTTTGAACTCATAAGTCTTAACTCTTCTAGAATTCTTATCCTCTTCATAGTTTCTTGTGATCGATTTTTATGCTAACCTTAACATGTGTTCTTTGTCTTTGATTATGTGTTCTTTATTCTTCTGTGCTATTTTTGGTCGTCGCGTCAGTCGTTTTTATACCGTTCACATCTCTAGCCATACGATCATACCACGAGTCTAATAAACTCACCGAATCACACATTTTGAGTCGTTGGACACACTTTGTCTTCGAGTAATGCACTATAATGTTTGTGATCATATATTAGGACCATGCATGCATCGTTTACCGTCGTAACAGGAATGAGTGGAGTTTTTCCCTTCAGTTTTCAAAAAAATTTCATACACTCTTCCTTTCCAATTCGAGTATTGAGTGAATGCATTAAGTACGTTCATCCTAACACAGTACTTGAGTTTAAAATCACTAGGAAATAGTTGGAAGAATAAGGGGAACGTCACTCCTTCCTTCTTTCCTTCCAATCAAAGCATCAACAACAAGAAACTTTTTTCCTCACCAGGCGGCAAGAAGTTACTCATAAACAGCCATGAAGACAAAGCACGATGCAAGCTTCTCACTAAGATTTCATGTTTTTTTTATCTTTTGTTTCAAACCCTTCCCCCTAAAAAGTATAGCATATGTTATCCTTATCCATGTGTCTATGTGTCACATTTCTTACCTTATTCATAAATGAGCATCTCTCTCTTACATTTGATCACGTAATTAGCAAAAATAATAAAAACAAAAATACCGAACTAAATACAAGGTACACCAATGACTTGAGGCACCTTTGCAACCCTGTCATTCCCTATTAACCATTCAATCACATATCCATTTCTTCATCAACCACTTTGAATCTTGTCTAACGATTGACCTTATTTATTCAACCCACATTCACTTAAACCTGGGATGGGAAGGTGTGCAATCTGTATAACAATTAGAAAGCAAGTTCAAATAATAAAAAAAAAAGAATAATAAAAAAAAATAAGTAAAAAAATGTCTAAAGGCAAGTGTTCCAATGTCTTTGATATGAACACGTCTCAAATTACGTCTCTCATCAAGTGCTTGGTATCGTGCCTGAGAAACATGAATGCTAAGTGAGTGATAGACCGCATGATCTAAGATTGCCCACATTGATTCAAAAAAAATTAAATAAATAATCAAAGAAAAAAAATGTTGAAAATAAAACTTGCAAAGTCCAATTCAGAATTACACATCTTGGGGGCTTCTCACGGGTCTTGAGCCTTTTACCCCTTTCTTCCTTAAACCATCATCTTAACCACATTACAACCCTTCAAAGACCTCTTTGAGGTGTACATACACTTGTGCAAAGTTCGGTTAGAGCTACGTTTGGCCTTATTCTTAACGGATACGTAGACAACCTCACATTGAGGTGCGGCCACATTCATATGCATGATCGAATCAAAGAATATCCAATGCTTACCCCTATGACCCTATCAATCTAGAGCTAGACTTGGGGACTTGAACCCACATCACATTAGCTTACCCATCCTAAAGAGTCATCATCTTTGACTCTTCTCACATTTTTTTTCCATCACCATAACCCTTGCAGCCAGCCTTAGTAACATATTCACACACTTCACTCACACATCCTTATCCATATCATCCTTCCCCTTAGGAACCCTTTATCATGAAATCTTGTTTCCTTATAGCGCATGCTTCATCATATTTCAAGACAACATTCATTAGAAGAAACGTTGTGTACTTGCTTAGCTTCTTGACCTAAGCAATATTCATTATTTTACGCATCGCATAATATGCTTAGTACCATTTAAATATCAGTGATTTGTAATCATACAAAGCATATCGTTCTCAGCTTCTTGACCTAAGAAACATTTGTTTTGGGTATTTTATACCCGGCCAAGTGGCCCAATAAGAACATGACATGTGTCACTGGAAGGGGCGCCACCTTGGACCTTCCAAATGGTGACACATGTCAGGCAGATACAACCCTGATTTGGGGTACTTGATGATCCCAAGTTGACCAATAAGAGAACGACATGTGTCGCCCTAAGAGACACCCAAATGGCCTCTAAGGATGTGCGACACGTGTCACTCAGATATCACCTCTGAAATGGCGGCCTTCAAAGGCCCAAACTTTGAGGCGCCGCAAAACGGCGTGCCCTAATCCCTAGGTCATCAAACCCTAGGGAGGGCACACTTCCCCAAAATACCTTATAAATAGGGACAATTCCCCCATTTATCGGGGGACGTCACATCAACATTTATTATAGAGCTATCGTTCTCAAGAAACAGACAGCACAATACCCGAGCTTGGAATCCGAGCAGATAACTTTATTTCCGCACGTTTTACTCCAAATACTTTACTAAATTAATCTTCGGAGGTGGACCACCGACCATTCGGCGGTCCGTTTACTTTGCAGGTACGAGCGACCTTGCGGAATCCAGTATTGAGTTGTAACGCTCTCGAGGGACACAAAAAACCCCGAAACATTTGGCGCCATCTGTGGGGGAGAGTACCTCTAAGATGGCTTCCCAAGATAATCTTGTGCCGCCTCCAGAGACCAACCGGCCTCTGGAAGAAATACAAGTCTAGACGGACCATGACTTAGGTGATGACGCAGATGTCGAAACCTAAGTGGCCCCTAATGGGTCACTCATCTCTAAGCGCCTCCGTCACAAAGACAGGCGGGAGAGCAATGCTAACCAGGTGGGTACTAATATGCCCCCTGGAGCCTCAAGTAAGCCCACAAGGCATGCGACTGATGCCTCCCAGGCGGCAAGATCAGCCCCAGTCACCCGTGATGAGCTCATGAAATTCATGAGTAGCCTCAGAGGTGAAATCAAAGGACTAATCAACAGGTGGACAGCTGCCCCTAGAAAGGAGCAGTTGGCCACAAGGCCTCCTAAGTTAGGGCAGCAGAAGTCGGTTCAAGACCGATAGCCGACTCCTCACCCGAAGAAGGTTCGGCCTCAGTTTGACTAGTCAAAACTCCGTTTCCCTGAAATGGTGAAAAGGAAATCCATCCGGCATGTTCAGCCGGATGGCAGCAAACAAACATTTCCTGATGCTCGTCAGTACATCGACCAGCTAAGGAACCAGAAGCTGTCGGAGTCGGCTTCAACATCGACTTATCACGACAGTTTCAAAACATTTTGGTGAGGAATTCCCCTTCCTTGCCGAGGACTCCCTCAAGCAGCCCCCTCATGCAATCGGGGCCTCACCTAATCAATTCGGCGCAGTATGTGGCACAGCCACCATACAGATCTCTTGCTTTACCTTACATCATGCATGCCTTCTTCGGAGGACAGGCGACATATAACTATCAACCTTTGGACTGGAAGCTTCGACTACAAAACCTTGGGGAGCAGCCCTCTACATTCTGCAGGGAAATAGCAGAGGCCAAACAGCCGGCCAAGGTTAAAAATGTCATGGTTAGAACCTATGATGGTACCTCCAACCCTGAAGACCACCTCTTGGCATACACCCACCATATGTACTTACACCTACCTCGTGTACTTACATGAGTTGGATGATGACGCCTGGGGTCGATGCTTCAATTCCACCCTGAAGGGCATAGCCCAGCAGTGGTTTGGAATTCTGCCGGCTGGTTGCATAAACAGCTTCAAGACGCTTGCGTTCTTGTTTGCTTCTAACTTCTCTATGAACATCCCTGCAAAGAAGACCAGCCTTGATCTAGGCCATGTGCAGCAGGGAGATAGAGTAGGGCTGCGATCATACGTCAGGCGGTTCAATCTGGTGAGAATCCAGATACAAGGACTGTCTGACGAAGTGGCTTTCACGGACTTTTTCAAAGGTCTGAAGGACGGGTCAACTTTCAAGTTCGAACTCGTCCGCAAGAAAATCTTCACCCTCCAAGGAGCCCTGATGGAAGCGGACGCTTATATACAGGCGACCGAGCTCTGCTCCTCTAATAAGCAGTCGGACTCCAAGAAGTCTGACCGACAGAAGGTGAGTTAGCCTGCTCAGCCGTCTTTGAAACCAGAAGAGAGCAAAAAGAAAAAACAAGTCTGGGCGGTTGATAACTCCGATCTGCCGGCCCAGAAGAAAAAGAAAGAGTGGAAGCCGTACGTTCCAAGGTACGAGTTCCACAAGGATAGCTACTCCATCCTCATGGAAATTAAGGATCGGCTAACTCTTGAGAAGCTGACTCCTATGAAGGTTTCGCTGAAAATTGAAACAAAAACAAACGCTGTCACTACCATAAGGATGTCGGCCATGACACCAACTACTGCTTCAGCCTCAGGTTGGAGCTTGACCGTCTGGCCGACAAAGGAGTGTTGAAATCCTATGTGAAGTCTAAAGTGGCTTCAAAATCGAATCCTGGAAAGTTGAGCAAAAGAGTCCCCAGCCTGCTATCAGCTCTGAGACGAATGAGGAACCTGTCTATACGATAGCAGGCGGATTCGCCGGTGGTGGTCAAACCGTCCGGGGCAACAAAGATCATCTGAGAAAGATGGTCCATTCTGTTGATGAGGGATAAGCGGCTAGCACATCCGCCTTCCCTGAAGTCATCATCACCGAACGGGAAAGAGGAAAATTCCGTCGGCCGCATGATGACCCTGTGGTCATAGAATGCAAAGTGGCCAACCAATTGGTTGGTCGCATCTTAATTGACACAGGAAGCTCCTCAAACATAATTAGCTACAAATGTCTATCCAACCTGAAATACAGGCCGGATATTATGATGGATGTCTCCCTTCCCCTTATGGGTTTTGGGGGAGGAGTTGTGCATCAAGTCGGACACATTGATTTGCCCATCCGACTTGGAAAGAAAGGAAGCGGTCGGCACATGACCATCCGGTTCCTGGTGATCGAGGAGCTGACCGCCTATAACCTCATCCTTGGCCGACCCACTCTCAACGAGTGCAAGGCAGTCATCATTCCTGCTCTCATGCTTGTCAAGTATAAGAGGGATGATGGGACTGTTTGCTCCCTGAACGGGGACTAAAAGACGGCTCGAGAATGCTATCTCTCGGGCGTCAAGCCTGCGGCTGCTGCAGCCGGTCAGGGCAAAGAGCCAATTGACCTTGATGAGGTCAAGGATGACCATCCGTCCCCACCAGCCGTTAAGAAACGAAAGCCTAATCCGCTGGTGGTGGTAAAAAAAGAAAAGCAATAGCAATCACTAACCGGGGAACGGTCAAATGACCTCCGTCGCCAGTCGGCTGGTGAGCACATTGATATACCTGTGGACGACAGTCGTCTAGAGCGAACTGTTAAGGTGGGGACGACTGCTTTTGCTAAGTTGGGCACAAGTTTGCACCAGCTGTTGAAAGAATTCAAAGACATTTTTGCCTTTGAAGTGGAAGAGATGTCAGGCATCAGCCCGGATCTTGTTGTCCACAAACTCGCTGTGGATCCTAAAAAGAAGCCCATTCGGGTAAAGAAAAGAAACCATGGCGAGGAAAGAAGTCAGGCGGCAGCCACCGAAGTTAGAAAGCTGTTAGACGCTGGGTTCATTCGGCCATGTAACTTCCTCAAATGGGTTGCAAATGTTGTGCTTGTAAAGAAGCCGAATGGTACCTGGCGCATGTGTGTAGATTACACAGCCTTGAACAGAGCATGTCCGAAGGATATTTATCCACTTCCAAAGATCGACAGTCTGGTCGACTCTACAGTCGGACATGCCCTAATGAGCTTTATAGACACCTACTCAGGCTTTCATCAGATTCCTCTGTGGAAAAAGGATCAAGAAAATACGGCATTCGTCACTGATCAGGGGTTATTTTGTTACAATGTGATGTCGTTTGGTTTGAATAATGCGCCTGCTACTTTTCAACGAATGATTAATACAGTGTTCATTAATCAAATTGGGAGGAATGTAGAGGTGTACATTAATGATATGATAGTCAAATCCAAACAGCAGGCGGATCACTTATCTGACCTCCGAGAAACATTCGCCACACTTAGGCGGCACAAGGTCATGCTTAATCCAAAAAAGTGTGTCTTTGGTGTTGAGTCTGGGAAGTTTCTCGGATTCTTGATTAACCAAAGGGGGATAAAGGCCAACCCTGAAAAAATACAGGCGACATGCTGTAGCCCCATTCTGTGAAGGAACTTCAAAAATTAACCAGTTGTCTGGCAGCTCTGGAAAGATTTCTCAGTTGGTCAGGCGACAAGTGCCTCTTCTTCTTCCAGGCGATCAGGAAGAAGACTAGATTTTATTGGGGGGATGATGCTGAATCCGCCTTCCAAAAGCTGAAAACGCATCTTCACTCTTTGCCAAGGTTGGTCAGTCCTTTGCCCAAAGAGGTGCTCTATATGTATCTGGTCGTTTCAGATCATGCCCTAAGTGATGTACTCGTAACTAAAAGAGACGGCATCCAGCTCCCGGTCTACTTCGTTAGCCACGTTCTTAGAAACACAGAGCTTCGGTACACCATAGTTGAAAATTTTGGTCTCGCCCTTTACATGGCTGTCAAGAAGTTGAAACCTTACTTCTTGGCACATCCGGTCATGGTCTACACTGACCAACCGATCAAGCGGCCAATGACAACCATGGTGTCTTCTAGTCGAATGCTCAAATGGGCTATTGAGTTACAGGGACTGGAAATCACTTTCGAACCAAGGAAGGCAATAAAGGGGCAAGCATTCGCCAACTTTATTATTGATATGACGAGGTCGGCTGAGCCGGATCATATCAATCAGGTTTGGAAAGTGTATGTGGACGGAAGCTCCACGATGAATGGTTGTGGTGCAAGCGTAATTTTTCAGTCTCCTGAGGGGGGGGGGAAATATGAATATGCACTACGGTTCAAGTTCCAAGCCTCAGATAATGAGGCCGAGTATGAAGCCCTGCTAGCCGGCATTCGGATGTGCAAGGCGGTAGGGGCAACGATAATTGACGCCTGCTCTAACTCTCAATTGGTCGTAAGCCAATACAATGATGTCTATGAGGCAACCCATTCGGTTATGATCAAATACTTGCAGGCGGTCAATGGTGAAGTTGGGACACTTAAAGAATTCAATTTAAGCCAAGTGCCTAGATAAAAAAACAATCAGGCGGATGCTCTGTCCAAACTGGCCTCATCCATTTCCTGTGAAACGCCTCGATCAGTCTTCTAGGAAGTCATGGAAAAAAGAAGTGTATCTGATGAAGACCCCATTGGAGTACTTGACCGAAGCTCCACCTGGATGGATAGCATCCGGGCATACTTAACAGACGACACCCTCCTAGATTCACCTCAGGAGGAGGCCGTGCTGAAAAAACGGGCTGCAAGCTTTGAGATAAGGCAAGGAGAGCTCTTCAAAGAAGGTTTCATGAAGCCTCTTTTGAAGTGTGTGACCCTAGAAAAGGGGCAAGAAATCCTCGAAGAATTGCATGTTGGATATTGCGCCTCTCATGTAGGCGACATATCCTTAGCTGTCAGGGCAAGGCGGCATTACTTCTGGCCTACCCTTGAGTCGAATTCTATGGAGATGGTTAAAAAATGTGACAAGTGTCAAAAGTTTGGCAAGCTGATTCATCGTCCGGACACTGACCTGACGGCCATCCATAGTCCTGTGTCGTTTGCTAAATGGGGCATGGACATTCTTGGTCCATATACGACTGCTCCAGGCGGCAGGCGTTACATCTTAGTGGCTGTGGATTACTTTACCAAATGGGTAGAGGCAGAGGTGGTCAAAAACATCAAGACAAAGGACGTGATTTCCTTCATCTGGAAGAATATCATCACTCGTTTTGGGGTGCCTATGTCTATGGTTTTTGACAATGGTCCTCAGTTTGAGACTCCTCACCTGAAGACTTGGTTGGGAGATCAGTTGATCTCCAATTATTTTGCATCAATCGGCCGACCCCAAGCAAACGGCCAAGTTGAAGCCTTCAACAAGTCAATCTCAGACGGCATAAAAAAGAAAATTGAAAGAGCTGGCAGCCTATGGGCGGATGAATTACCACACGTCCTATGGGCCATCAGAACAACAGCAAAAGGGGCGACTGGAGAAACCCCATTCCTGATGGTGTACGGGGAAGAAGTTGTTTTGCCTATTGAACACTATGAGCCGACTCTTCGGATTATGCTATATGATGAAGAGGTGAACTGGGAGGCCATGCGCCTGGCATTGGACTCACTCTCAGAGCGCAGGGGCAATGCTGCCTTGCGCCATGAGATCTACCGTCTAAGAATGACTCGAGCTTACAACAAAAGAGTACATAAGAGCCCTTTAAAAGTTGGGGACTTTGTGTTACGAAAAATGGAGGTAGTCGGTAGGGCGAATGAGCAAGGAAAATTAATCCCAAATTGGGAAGGCCCTTACCGAATCTATGAAGAAGTAAGAGGCGGCACGTACCGCTTGGAAACACCAGATGGCAGGAGGCTACCCAGAACCTGGAATACAGATAACCTGAAGAAGTATTACTTCTGAAATTTTGTAAAGTTTTTTTACTTGTTAAAGAAATTTTGCCTTCATATCAGACTTGTCTTTATTTTCTTTATTTTGAGCACCAACTGCACAAAGTGCAAAAGGACCATGCTCATAGAAATAAAGGATGCCGCCTGCACTATGTGCTGGCGGATCCTACTTACCCTCTATGGTACCGCCTGTACAAAGTGCAGGCGGACCAAAACTTTTGAATAATGGCGACGTTGGAGTATCGTCTGCACAATGTGCAGACGGCTAACGTCGAGATTTTACGAGCTACCGCCTGCACAATATGCAGACGGCTAAGCACACTCTTAATCTAAATATAGTTTTGGGACCGTCTCCCCAACAGCAGACGCCCAAGAAAGAACCCGACTGCACCAAAACAGTCGACCTAAACCCTATCCTTAAGCTAAGTTACACTAGTTGAAAATACGTAATGGCAAGCGGTTCAAACCCCCTAATGGGAAGCGGTTCTGAACCGCATGCCTTTAGGGGGCTTGCCAATTGGTCTTTTAAATGGCAAGAGGTTTAGAACCGCTTGCCAATTGTAATGAAAGGGCAGCGGTTTTGGAGCCAAACCGCTGCCCATTAGGGGTATTAAAAATAAATAAAAAATAAATAAAAAAATTTGGTTTTTTTCAATTAAATTGATACATAATCAAACCATATATAAAAACATTAATATTTTTATTAATTAATTGTTATAATATTACAACTTCTAATTTTCAATCACAAAATAAAATAAATTAACAAAAAAATTAATAATAATTACAATTTATGATTTTCAACCACCAAACACCACCGGCCACCACCCCGCACCACCAGCCACCACCCCACACCACCAGTCACCACCCTACACCACCAACCAACAGCAACCAGCCAGGCAGCCACCACCCCACACCACCAGCACCACGACCCCCACCCACAAAAAAAAAACCCTTCACCGAAACCACAACCCTCAGCCACCCACCCACCACGACCCCCCACCCAAACCACGACCCCCACCCATCAAAAAAACCCCCTCACCGAAACCCACAACCCCTAGCCACCCACCCACCACGACCCCCCACCCAAACCACGACCCCCACCCATAAAAAAAACCCCCTTATCGAAACCCACAACCCCCAGCCACCCACCCACCACGACCCCAACCCATAAAAAAAAAACCCCTCAGCAAAACCCACAACCCCCAGCCATCCACCTACCACAACCCCCCCAAAACCAGGTCCCCACCCACCAAAAAACCCCTCACCGAAACCACGCACGACCCCACCCACCAAATAAGATCCCCACCCAAACCACGACCTCCACCCACGACCCTAACCCAAACCACAACCCCCACCCACCACGACCCCCACCCACTAAAACCAGCCATCCGCCCACCACGACCCCCACCAAAAATCAAATTAAAATAAAAAATAAAACTAAAATCGAAATAAAAATAAAAAAAACATCGATCTAACCCACCACGACCATCTAACCCACCAATTTTGGCTTCAAATTATGGTTTTAAAGGTCAAATTCGACCATAAAAACTCTAGATCTAGAGTTTTCATGGTCGAATTTGACTTAAAAAACTTACACCTACACGCATGCATGAATTTGCTCGGAATTGTTCGAAATTTGGTTGAAATTATCCTCAAAATTTGCTCGAAATAATTACCCGATTATGGTTTGAATTTGATGAGATGAAAAGGAACAAAGAAAAAGAGAGATTGAAAGAAGAAAAGGGCGAATTAGAGGGAAGAGAAGAGGAGAGAGAGGGAAAACGGAAGAGGAGAGAAAGAGAGCAGCCAAAATGAAAGAGGAGAGAGCTGATCAGTAAAGAAAGAGGAGAGAGAGAAATAAAATAAGGGGGTTTGCGGATTTAGGGTTTTTTTTAAATGGCAAGCGATTTCGGTTTGAACCGCTTGCCAATATATATTGGCAAGCGGTTCAACCCCAAACCGCTTGTCATTATATATATTGGCAAGCGGTTCGCGCCAAAACCGCTTGCCATTTAATATTACAGGTTTTAAAAAAAAATAGGTGAATGGCAAGCAGATTTTAAAACCGCTTGCCATTTGGGGCTTCCCATCACTTATTTTCTACTAGTGTTACTAACTTAGTAGCTAACGTCCAAGTGACGAGAGGCTAATGGCCGGATGAAAAACTACGTTTTTAACTTAGCAGCTAATTCTCTTTTATTTTAAGCTAAGTCAATGACTTAGTGGCTATTCAATTCTTTAAACGAGCGTAATAGCTGGATGAATATTATTAAAACTACTATCTGCTCCAACATGAGTACGACTGTATGCTCCAATATGAGTCAGGCAACCGGCGACGTCCATTTGGGCGAATTCATTGAGGAGAAACATCTCCCATTTGGGTGGCACATTTCTCTACGAAAACAACAAGCGGCCCTACCGAATGCGCTAAGGCAGCGCTCGCAGTCGTTTGATTTAATCTAAGTTGAAATCTAAAAATCATCGAGTCTTCCGCCTGTTCTGGTAAAGACGGATGACGGCTACTGTTTCAGGATTAGAGGCTATCTTACCGCCTGTCCTTGTTCTGGGAAAAGGCTGGCGGACCAATTCATTCTTAATTAAAATGTTAAGTTAAAAGACTTAGCAATTTTTCCATATTACTCGAGGCCTTTGGCTGGATGCATTTATAGAACCATCTGCTCTATACGGCCGTCTGCCGCTTGGTTTGGGGAAATCACCATAATGATTGATTGACTCAGAAACCATTCATACTCTTTAATGTATAAAAATTTCTAAGTCAATCAATCCATGCAACTGAAACCAAGCGACATCCGGCCAAGGGCAAGAACATTCGCATATTATACAAGTTAAAATATTTAACCAAAATTCTTTGCATAAAAATTGAAAGCTTTGAGAATTTTTAAAGCATAAAAACCAATATAAATAAAACCGAACGACCGGATGATTTAATAAAATAACTGATGAGTGGCATTTATGCCACTCTTTTACCCTTTTTCTCTAAGGATTCTCCCCTCATTTGCACTTGTTTGGCCCTTTTTTTTCTAAGCATTTTTACTTAGTTTTGCTTCCTCTTTTCTTTCTCCTTTATCTTCTCTTTTCTTAGTCTTCTCGCTTTGTTTTTATTGTGATTTTCATGCTTATGCTTTGTAGGAACCTTCGGGATTTTCAAGAGGAGGAAGCTAAGCTCAAGGGAATCTGGAGGAAGTGTGATTCAGAAGAGGTTCGGCCGAACCTCCTGAAGGTGTGGCCGAACCAAGGTGTGGCCAAACCTGCTCAGTGGTTCGGCCGAACGTCGAGGTAGGGACAAGATGAAATTTGGAAATTTTGCATGAGTGGTCGAACCACAGAAGTTCGACCAGACCAGGATTAGGGAGGTTCGACCGAACCTACCCATGGTTCGGCCGAAAAGAATAATTGCGTCGTCAAACAACCACACCTAAATCAAATACGATTCTGGGAAACATCACCAGTCGACTGCTTGCGCAGTTCGGGATCCGATTGAGAAGATGGGGCAAGCATTGATGAGCCACCCTGAAAAAAATTCTAAGTGTGAGACCTTGAGACAAAATAAACTAAGTATTTCATTGAAGAAATTTTTCTAGAACTGAACAGTTCATTACCTTAGGAGTGCTGCTCATCCGCTTGCTTGAGGTTCGAGCGGTAGAAAGCGGCAGAGATAGCCGGCTTCTTGTGAGAGGGAAGCTTGGACATTGCTTTGTCTGGAACAAACAACAAAAAGAGTTAGCAATGAAATAAATAAGAAACAATGTGGGTAGCGAAGCTAATAAATTCAAGCGGCCAGCTACCTCTCGGCATCTCAGTACTAAGGCCGCAAGCGGCCAAGTATGTCCCGTCCGAGAGCCACTCAAATCGGGGAATATAACTTTGGAAGGTGACTTCCTTGACCCCCGTCTCGTTGTTCATTAAGACGGCCACAGTAAAAAGGCCCCGATCAAAAATCTCTTTTTGTGCCCGCCTGGGAACATGCGGAAGGGCTTTGTTCCCAGCCAGGAGGAGTGGATACTGAGTCAAGCGGTTATATCGCTTGTTTCTTTGGAAGTCTGGGGAAGAGACTATGTAAAATTTAGTTCTCCAATCCTTCCACTTGTTCTCTTTCCCCAGAGTCATCATATAACGGATATGGCTGGTCAGAATAAACCAGCCGATCCCGCTTAAATTAGGAGTCCTACTCAAGTAATACATGTGAGAAAACGCCTCAAAGCTAGGCTCCACCTCCAGCATCTCACAGGCGGCAACGTAGCCCAGAATTTTGACCCAAGAGTTGGGGGCTAGTTGCTAGATACCCAGCTGGTATCCGTCCAAGATCCTCTCCACAGCCGGATGGAGAGGGAAGCGTAATCCTACCTGGATGGCTGTCTCGTAGCAGCCGAAGCACTGGTAACCATAGCAAGCCATCTCAGGCCAGGTGACCATGTCTATAGCAGCCGGCACGGAAAAAATGAACCCATGTCCCATAACATGGGTAGAAAGAAACTTGGCAAGATCATCCTTCATGATCTTCAGCCTGCCTTCGGGGACGTGCAGATAATAAGGCGCACGTTCATGCCGCCTGGAAGCAGCCAGCTCCTCCCAGCCCTCTCCCTTCTCAACGGAGCGGGACCTCTGGCAGCTTTTAGGTTCGACTGCGCCTCCTCCGAGTCAAGGGGGACGCAACTGGAAGATGATGACGTAGAGTCATCATCAGAGTTCTCTTCGGAGCTGGAGGCCTGCTGGCTGGTGCCAGAAGTGTCCTCCCCAAGCTCATCATCCGACACCGATCCACTTGGCCCGGTGTTCTCATACTCTTCGTCACACTCCTCCAAGAATGAGTCACTGGGAGTGCTGATGGTGCTAGGGGGTTCCCTACTTATTAAAGAGACAGACGCCCTAATGGAGCTGTCAGAAAAAACAGTCTCACTGTCCGAATGGTACCAAGAACCATCCGTCCTATATCTCCTTGTCGTCTGCTTTGTTCTAGCCATCGTGTCCTACAGGGGCACAATCACTGTCGGATTTGGAGATGTAAATAAAGGAAAATTGTCGAACGAGCATTCGGCACTCCTAGTTCTAGATTCAGCCATCCCCTGTGACCGGCTTGAAAGGAACAGTGTCCTTCGAACAAGTGTATCATTCCGTTAGCGGGTTCAAAATTATTAGAAAGCTAATATATTCAGTAAGGTCAAGTGATCGGAATGCCTGGGTGGAGGCCGCTTCCGATCAGTAATATTAATGTATAATTAATATTATTGCTTAATCTTGACTGAACCCTTCGGGTCACACCATAGAAAATATACGAACCGACTCGACAAATTTATTCGGAAGAAATTAATTCGTCGCTCGAGTATTAAATATTTAGACGTCGGAAATTCAAGCTTAGAGCATCGAAACCGAGCGTCGGAAGTCGAGTCGAAAAATAGTAAAAGACGAGACATGAAAATAATAATAATAATAAATCAACAAGACCAAAATACCCCAAGCATCGGAATGCCCCGAGCAAACCGAGTGTTAGGGGCATTTGATATAGCATGGTGGCTAGCATGCGCACCAAGCCGAGCCTAGGCTGGCTGGTGCGTGCTAGCGCACCAATGCTAGCATCGCAAGGCTAGCAGCGCTGGACCAAGGCGCGCAAGGAGCATCAGCTCTCAGCAGAAGCCCGCATCCTTGATGCGTGGCTCGCTGGTTGAGAGCACGAGCAGCCCGCACAAGCCGTGCTGGGCTTGCTGGCCAGCAGCGCTAACAGCCCGCACGCTTGTGCTGGGCCTGCTGGCAGCCGCGCATGGCAGCCCACCTTGGGTGCCTTGGTGCCCAAGTGTGGTGACATGTGGCGTAATTTAAGAGGAGGTTTGAGGGGTGTGTTGGCCGATTTTTGGAGAGGGAGTGGGGAGCAAGTTTGGTCCCCCCCTCCTCCAAATGGTCCTCACCTAACCTCTCTCATGAACATGCCACTTGTTGATTTATTACTAGTTTGATTATTAATTTTATTTTAGCTTTAAAATAAAATGGAAAAATCAAATTCTCCCACATTGATGGGAGAGCTTTTTCACTCTCTTGTTTTCCCTATAAATACCCAAGTTTGGGTATTGGGAAAATCAGTTGAGTGAAAGTTGAAAAAGGCATCACCATTGTGAAAACCTTTGAACTCATTTAATCACTAGGGTTTTGGTCGGACCTTACTAACTCCAAGGTAGCGGACCTAAAAAGTCGGTGTTCTCCCTTTGTGGGTGGATACCGTTGGAGGCTCGGTATTTTCGGAGCTAAAGCTTTCAAGTAAGAGACCATTAGGTCAGGCGAAGCACGCGTCAAAGGGTCGTTTCCGCGGTAAGATGGACTTACCAAACCCCAACACGGCTGATCGCTAATCTAGGCCGTGCTGGGTGCGTTTGGGAAACCATTTTTTATAAAGAAAAAATGCAAAGAAAATAAGTAAAAAAAAAAGGGATCAGGCGGTTACCTTAGAAGAAGATAACAAGAGGCGTCGGTCTGGTGCGTCTGGTTAAGCAGGCGAACTAAGATGGCCGACTGTCGAATGCTGAAGAAGTCAAAGTCTTTGCAAGTAAAATTCAAAGATTCTCCCAAAGATTCGCGCAAATGTGAATGCAAGGGAAGTCAGCCTTTCTATTTATAGAAATGGGGGTAAAATGTTCAAGGTAAAACCCTATAATTGAGTGGACAGTGAAAAGTAACTTTTTGGCCACTCACATCTTGACACTTGTCACAGGCGTCACGTGCCAGGCGCATAACCCCTGTGAGGGGCAAATGTTTTGGGTATTTTATACCCGGCCAAGTGGCCTAAGCAAAACCTGACATGTGTCACTGGAAGGGGCGCCATCTTGGACCTTCTAAATGGTGACACGTGTTAGGCAGATACAACCCTGATCTGGGGTACTTGATGATCCCAAGTGGACCAATAAGAGAGCGACATGTGTCGCCCTAAGAGACGCCCAAATGGCCTCTAAGGATGTGCGACACGTGTCACTCAAATATCACCTCTGAAATGGCGGCCTTCAAAGGCCCAAACTTTGAGGCGCCGCAAAATGGCGTGCCCTTATCCCTAGGTCATCAAACCCTAGGGAGGGCACACTTCCCCAAAAGACCCTATAAATAGGGACAATTCCCTTATTTATCGGGGGACGTCACATCAACATTTATTACAGAGCTTTCGTTCTCAAGAAATAGACAACACAATACCCGAGCTTGGAATCCGAGCAGATAACTTTATTTCCGCACGTTTTATTCCGAATACTTTACTAACTTAATCTTCGGAGGCGGACCACCGACCATCCGGAGGTCTGTTTGCTTTGCAGGTACAGGCGACCTTGCGGAATCCAGTATTGAGTTGTAACTCTCCCGAGGGACACAAAAAACCCCGAAACAACATTAATTATGCAATACTCTTTAATCACTTCATCTATATACGTGCTTATCTTCCAAACCTATGTGACTTTCAAGATCGCTTGTTTACACCATATATGATCCTTAGCTCCATGCACTGACCTAAGTTCATTCATCTATCGTGTCACAAGTTGTAATTGTCCTTAGCCTCTTGGCCTAAGAACATGCATCATGCATACATTATTTTTAAGACAAGGAATTCAATCCATACGATTCATTTTGTCTTGCTCAAGGAGGAACTTCAAAACTTCTTCCCTTTTTCATAATTTTCTTTTAGGGAAATTCAAAAACTTTTTCAAAGTTTTTTATCAAGGGATGTTTTAAAACAAAACTTCAGTTTCACATCTTTCTTTTTCGGGAGAAAATCGGTACCCTCCACTCGTCTCATGGAAAAATTGACGAAAAATTTTTGCTTTTGCATTTTCGGTTGCTTGTGTCTGCACACACACCATGTACACACACAACCACAAGTTATACACATGTCATGTCAAGTAGGTCAAGCTTGGTCATGTTAGTTGGTCAAGGCAATCATAGTCTATACGAGTCCCTTAGCAAATTTTATTTTGCAATCTAAATTACAGCCCACGTCCGGGGACAAGCGGACCATCTACAGCCCACGTTCGGGGATAAGCGAACTATTTACAGCCCATGTTCGGGGACAAGCGAACCATCTACAGCCCACGTCCGGGGACAAGCTGACCATCTACAGCCCACGTTCGGGGACAAGCGAACCATTTACAACTCACGTTCAGGGACAATCGAACCACCATCATTTCATGGTGCAAGGTTTTCGATACACAGAGACTTGCAATCTTATTAGACAAGTTTTTCCTAAAGCATAGAAAATTGTCGGTCGTTGTCATCTCTCAAAGCGAAGAAGTCGGCAATTACATCATATGTCGACTTTCCTCAAGCATGGAAAGTATCTCAACCGGTGAGTTTCTCCAGGCATAGAAAACTGCCAAAATCATCTGTCAACTTTCCTCAAGCATGGAAAGTATTATCGGTGGGTTTCTTCAAGCATAGAAACCGCCAAATTCATATGTCGACTTTCCTCAAGCATGGAAAGTATCATCCGGTAGATTTCTTCAAGCATAGAAAGCTACCAAACTCATCTGTCGGCTTTCCTCAAGCATGGAAAGCATTTCAACAAACGTCATCCGATGGATTCCTTCAAGCATAGGAAGCTACAAAACTCATTTGTCACCGATACACTGGTGTCAAATAAGCATTGTATCCCTTTACTCGTTTATCTGTAGAACTAACATTTTTCTGCAGGGATCGGCGTATACAGAGTGATTTAGGATCGCAAAACGTCTTAAATAATTCTCCGTCCCTATCGACAACTTTGACTATCGTTTTCGAAACTGACGTTTCTACAAACTCAGTCAAAGTGGGGGCTTCTGTAGACACCTAAAAATGTCTCCCCAAAACCAAACCCGATGATGAACAACTTTTCACCGCCATTATTCGTCGGGTTGAGTATTTAATCTTGGAGTGCTTAAATTCATATTTAATCCCAATACATTTAATAAATAAACTAATTCCTAGCCCATTTCCCCACTTATTTTCCTCTTTTTCTGCCTTTAAACCCAAAATAATTCATTTCATGTCCTTTAAAATCATTCATTTTGTGTCCTTTTTTATTAAAACGTTTAGTGAAATTTATTTTGGTCCATAATATGGGTCCAATGATAGAATAGTTGGATGGGGCATGAAAATATCTTTCCAATGATATATTATAAGCCCAAATCCAAGTTATAACGAATAAGATATGACCAAAATATTAAACTGGGCCCAAACCGAACCTAAGCCCACCTTACCTACGACCCAATGATCATGTGGAGGGTCCAAATTATTTAATTCCATTCCTAAACCAATTAGGATTAATTGGAAGCTTCTATAAGTTTCTAACAGATCTTAATTATCCTTTTTAAAAAGATAAGATTAAAGAGTTTTAAATTGAATAAAACTTTGGTTATTTTAGATTTTAACACCTGCTAAAAACCCGAAAATGGTTTTTAACACCTCCAAAAAAAAAAATTGATTTTAACACCACCCAAATTTCAAAAAATTGGGTATTACCACCACGTAACTGATTCCGTTTACAAATTCGTTAAGTAGGGCCATATAGACACGTGTCGCCTTGTTATTGGCCAAAAAAATAAAAAAATAATACAAAATTAAAAAACAAAAAATAAAAATTTAAAAAAAAATAAAAAAACCTAAAACTACCCTAGCCACCCCAGCCCCACCCACCGTGCCACCACCGGCGTCCCCAAACCCACCCCCTGGCGGCGTCCGGCGTCCTAGAGAATCGCCCGGCGCCGGCGACCCCACCCCCACCACCCTTTCCTCCACCTACGCACCCCACCCCTTCCCTTTCCCATTTTCATTTCTCGACCCACCACCCCGAAACCACCCTAAACGCCCCCTCCCCCGGAAAACGCCCCTCCTCCCCTTCCTCCTCCCCCGGAAACGCCCTCCCTCTCCTTTCCCCCTCCCTTAATCGATTCCCTACCACCCCAAACGAAACCCTAAAACTCGTTTAGGGTGGTTTTGGGGTTGTGGGTCGGGAACGAAAATGGGGAAAGGGAAGGGGTGGGGTGCGTAGGTGAAGGAAAGGGTGGTGGGGGTGGGGTCACCGGCGCCGGGCGATTTACTGGGACGCCGGACGCCGGAAGGGGGTGGGTTTGGGGACGCCGGTGGTGGCGCGGTGGGTGGGGCTGGGGTAGTTTTAGGTTTTTAATTTTTTTTTTAATTTTTTTTAAACAAATAAAATAGTGACACGTGTCACTGTGGACCACATTTAACGGAATTTTTTAACGGAAACCGTTAAGTGGTGGTAATACCAATTTTTTGAAAATTTGTATGGTGTTTATACCCATTTTTTTTTTGGAGGTGTTAAAAACCATTTTCGTGTTTTTAGCAGGTGTTAAAATCTAAAAAAACCTAAAACTTTTCTTTTTGTAAAGTCCTAATTCTATTAAAATTGAAAAGACGTTCAAATATAGACAGATATTATTTTCGTGCCTCATATTTTTTATCCAAATCTTAAATTGTTGGATAGCCCTCAAAATTATCTTTCCAATGATATATTATAATATCAATTTCGAGCTATAACGGAAAAGATATGAATGAAATATCAAACTTTATCCAAAACCGACACCGTCTCACTATTTCGGCTATATCTTTTATTCTATAAATTATTTAAATCTGATTCTAATTGTTTTAAAAATTAGACTTCAAGAGCTTTCCAACGATATCTTATTTATTGTATTTCGATTTCTGGATCAAACGATATGATAAAAACAAAAACCGCAAAAACTGCAGTCTATCGAGTTTTATTCCGATTTAATTCGGATCTTATCTTGTTTTTTCGACCCTTATTTTTTCTGTATAAATAGAGGTCATATCTCCCATTTTTCAATCATCTACAAGCTTGGTCACAAATCATTCTCTTCTCCTTCTGTAGCCTAAACACTAGCCTCCTTATTCTCTCATAATACTTCCCCTAAGCACCCCAAGGAGTCCATACTTAACCCGAGGTTTCGTCCTTAAACCAAGGCGTGAAAGCTATAATTAACTGAGGGTTTGTACCAAATCAATTCTACATTTATTTAATTTAATTTTCATTTGATTTATATTTTTATTGAAGTTACTAAAAATTTATTCATGATGTAGCTTTTCAAGGAAACGCGGAAAGTGAGTAATTAATCACTTGATTACTCTTATATTTATTCTTGTTGCTAGTATCATGATTAGGTTTATTATGATTTTGATTTGACTAATAATTTATTGTTAAATTGCTTCCAATATTAATGTGTGTTCTATTATTATTATGATCACCATATTGCATGTTAAAAGGGAATATGTAATTGAAAATCACGCCTAATAAGATAATTTGGACAACCGGTTTAGGATCCTTTTTAATCTTGTTATTAATTCAAGTGATCACAATATTTTAGAATTATGTGTTGCATTAATATTCAACCAATTTAGCATAATAATAGTTTGGAGCAAATTGAATCCTTGTTTGCATGCCTTTGAGATCGCAGGAATCACTTTTCACTATAAGAATCGAGTAGAGGCCAATACGGGGCAAATGTGACTCCATGACTCACTTCGTACCATCATCTCCGATCCTCCTTTCGTTGTTCCGAACCATATGGAGTTAGTAATCTCATGGATTATGAATGGGGTGTAACCTTCACGGGTTAATCGTTGTTGCCTATCTTTGCCCCTTTAATCGTGGTTGCCTTAAATGATCCGTGAACGGTTTACAAGTTCCTTAAAAACTTGTTGGCGACTCCCTACTTTCCTTGTCCCTAATCGTATATGTCAATTCCCACTTCCTATGAGTGCCAAGTATATTCACAACATGCTTTTACGTAGGCGCACTTTAAACGACGCCTACAGGTAGTAGATTGCATTTTCTTTTCCTTTTATTTCTTATGCGAGCATAGCCCCCATTGTCTCTTTGGTGACTGTTAAATACAACTTAAGAGGAATCCCTGGAAGCGTTGGTGCTAATACGGGAGGATTTGCGAGATAGACTTTGATCTTTTCAAAGGCTTTTTGGCACTCATTATCCCATGTTACCGACACATTCTTTTTTAGTTTCCTGAATATTGGCTCACATATTGTTGTTAGCTTTGATATGAACCTACTTATATATTGCAACCGGCCAATAAATCCTCGAATTTGTTTCTCGGTTTTGGGTGGCGGCATTGACATAATTGCTTTGATCTTGGTTGGGTCTATCTTTATTCCTCTAGAGCTTATGACATACCCCAAGAGTTTGCATGAGGTGACTCCAAAAGCACACTTAGATGGATTCAACCTCATGTTGTATTTCCTTAGCCTTTCGAAGAACTTTCTTAAGGCTACTTGATGTCTTGGGCGATCTTTTGATTTTACGATCATATCATCTATGTAGACCTCAACTTCTTTGTGCATCATGTCATGGAGTAGGGCAGTTGCTGCTCGTGGGTAAGTGGCACCCGCGTTTTTCAATCCGAATGGCATTACTTTGTAACAGTAAGTACCCCAAGGTGTTATAAATGTTGTTTTCTCCATGTCTTCTTCCGCCATGAGAATCTGATTGTACCCTGTGTACCCATCCATGAACGAGAGAAGCGCGTGATTCGCTATATTATCTACTAAGATGTTGATGTGTGGTAAAGGGAAGTCGTCCTTTGGACTTGCCTTATTTAGATCTCGATAGTCGACACACATCCTTACCCTTCCATCCTTCTTCGAAACTGGGACCACATTTGCAACCCATTCGGGGTATTTAGATACCCTGATAAAACCTACAGTTATTTGCTTTTGAACTTCTTCTTTTACTTTAAGAGCTACGTCGGGTTTCATTCGACGTAACTTTTGTTTTAAAGGTTTCATTCCTGGAATTAGTGGTATAGTGTGTTGAGCTATTTCTCTGTTAATACCTGGCATATCTTCATATGACTAAGCAAATACATCGATAAATTCTTTAAGTAGATTAATTAAATAAGTTCTTTCATCTTCATTAAGAGTTAGTCCGATTTTAACTTCTCTTTTAATGGTTGGATCGTTTGAGATAGCAACAGTTTCAGTATCCTCAATTATCGGTGTTTTATTTTCAAGTGTTTCCATTGCTTTAATGATTTCTATGTCATTTTCATTGTTAGTTAAGCAATGCTCGTGATCTTGGGTTAGAGAATAACATGAGGAGTAAGAGGAAGAAGACATATTATTAAACTCGGAAATCATTACATCAAATAAGGAAATGTCCTCTGGGACTTAATTACTAACTATCCTAGGAGTAGATGTTACAATAGAAGAATTAGAAGGTGCTACAACTAAACACTTAGAAGACTCTATAAGAGAAGACTCAGACTTTGACTCAGACGACTCTTTAAACATTGGTCCTTGTCGTGTTGTTATGGAGATCTTTCTTCCACTTGGAGTAGTCACCTTGAATGTTTTGCGCCATCCTTGCACTAAACCGTCTGCTGGAGTGATGAGCTTCGAAGGGTCGAAGTTTTCACTTTGTAGGACTGTTTGAATAAGCAAGGAGTTGTCCTCTATATACTTTGGCTCATTCTTCTCGCGCCCAAAGAGAAGTCCCATGACATTAGAGTCAAAGCATGGGGGTTCTTTCTCGTAATGGATAGGAGTTGGGATCTTATCTAAAAAGTAGCAATCAAGAAAGATTTCGAACCTAGGTTGCCTTATGCCATTTACGACAAAGGGTTTGGGAAATTCGTGGCATGGATAGTCCTCTCCTTCTCTTATAAATTGTCCATTAAGAGTAAGGGGATATTGGTCCATTGGGATTGCTTTCTTTTGGGTACGAGCGTTCTTTCGCGCCCTGGACTTTTCCTAGGCTCGCTTTAGATCTTCAAGAGTCGATTCGAAACCAATTCTAAAAGTATCTAATTTATAGAGGCCATGTAGTTCCATTTGTTTTGCTATCTCCTTTTTCATTCCAAGAGTCATTCTAGGAAAGTGTCCCTGTTTTCTAAGAATAGCATTTATTGTCATATTAGAGTGGAGATCGTAGAAAAGAGGGGTCCTTTCATATTCCTCGATTAAGGAGACCTCTTCATTAAAGCCCCATATATCTTCATCATTCTCATCGTGCTCCACATTAATAATTGGATTTTCAACAGCTTTAATCCTCATAAGTGAAGCATCGATTGTAATAGGGATCCCTCCAACTATAACCTTTACTTGTTGATGAAGGGATAAAGGGACAACCTTAAGGTCATGAAGCCAAGGGCGTCCCAACAATAAGTTAAACGTAAGGAAGCTTTAATATCCACTACTTAGAAAGTAGTGGCATGTTCTATTGCTCCCGCCGTTACGTTCATAGTAACCTTTCCAAGATCTTGGCGACGAGTATTGTCGTAGGCTCTTATTCCTTGCGTTGACGGGGTTAAATATTCATCCCTTATTTCTAGCATCCTCGCAGTTCTAAGTGGAAAAACATTGATTGCCGATCTATTATCTACAAGAGTCATTGGGACATTCATTCTCTTGCAGACTACTATGAGGTTTAGCGCCTTGTAATGCTTGTCACCTTCCGGAGGTAGATCCTTTCAGAAAAGGTGATCAAGTTGATGCGACTATGAAGATCACTCGTGATACAGTTAGCCAAACCCTCAGGAGTGGTTTCGGAGTCTATCCCTATTTTGTCCAAGGCATTCATTACCGCCAACCTATGTTCTCGGGATGTAGCTAGAAGTTTCCATACGTTCATCTCGACCTTGGTCTTTTTGAATTTTTTGACAACATCGTTGTCCTTTATAATCGGTATAGGAACTTGTTGAGTAGTAGGAGTAGGTTGTGTGGTGATGGGAGGTTGCATTCTCCCAGATCTTGTGAGAACGTCTATGGGTGAATCTTCTTCATCCCAAAATTCACATACTGGATATATAACTGAAAGTTGAGGTTCTTCCATATCCTTGACATAGACGTCCTCGTCATCGCTGTCCCAAACCCCACAATGTTAGCATCTTGTTCTTTATAGAATTTGGACTAGCTTCTTGTTATCAATCAACTTTTGGATTAAATCTTTAAATTTAAAGCAATGTTCTATGGTATGTCCTCCTAATTAATGATATGGACAGTAGAACATGTATGTCCTCTTTAATGATTAAAATGGTCTCAGTTCGAGAGGTTTAATCTTATCACTCTCGAAGAGCATTTTGAACATGTTAGCATAGGAAGTCCTAATTGGAGTGTAAAGCTAATTACTCTTTTTGGGTGTGTCAATTACTTGGAGAGAAAATGGTTTCTTCTCCATGGGTGGAACTTTGTTGTTGACATTCTTGCTTTGGACCACCATTTCTTGTTCCTTTGCAAACTCGAAAGCCTCACATTGATCGCATGAGGATCCATACTTCTTCTCTAGTTGCAGGTTCTTGTCCGGGAGGGAAATCACTCACGGCATCGAAAAAGGTTTCCTCCTCTTCTTCGATAGCATGAATCTCTTCAACTGGTTTGATGAGGGATGAGGGGTTACTATGGTCTTCCTCATAAGAAATAGTCAAAGAATCAGAAAGTGGTGCATTATTGACGCTTGGCTTCTTGCTTGCAGGGGGCAATGGGAGTTTATTATTATCAATTAAGTCTTGTACAGCTTCCTTAAGCTTCCAACAGTTCTCAGTGAGATGGCCCCTGTGTAGACACCCATTTGTGTCTCCCCAAAACCAAACCCAGTGATGAGTACCTTTCACGTCGAATTATGATCGAATGAAACGAAAGTGTGGAAAGGTCTAGCGTTGCGGAAAGTTTTATTTCTTTTCTCTTCTCCCTGTTTTTGAAAACTTTATTTTAAGAAAACAGTCAATCCAGTTTGGTTGGTCCATGATATGGGTCCAATAGTGGTGTAGTTGGATGGGGCTTGCAAAGACCTTTCCAACGATATATTATAAGCCCAATTCCGATGAATATTGAGGAAGTTATGGCCAATTTACTGAACTGGGCCCGGTTTGAGCTTTAAGTACGGCCTAATGATCTAGGGGAGGGCCTAATATAATTTATCATTCCTAATGCAATTAGGAATGGTTTTAGTCTTCTAGAACATTCTAGAAGGTTCTTTTCATTCTTAATTCAATTAGGACTCTTCAGAGTTTTAATTAGATCAAATAGCATTTTCGACTGAAATTATATTATTTTATCTTCCAGTACGGTAAGTTTATCAGATTTTCGAAAACGCGTTGAAAGCCGATTTGGCGTCCAACCCCAGGCCTTGGCGCCTGGAACCAGGATTGGCGCCAGACGCCAGCATTGGCGCCTGGCGCTAGCCACTGGTCCTGGCGCCAATGAGCCAGGTCTGGCGCCAAAGTGGTTTTGTGGTCTTCAGACTCTGTTTTGATAAATTACCTTTTTTGGATGATTTTCTCTATAAATATCGTATCGAAAACTCCGTTTTCATAGACGGATTATCAATATTCATTCACCAAGAATCTTCAATTCTCTTAAAAAAATCATTCATTCTTTCTTTACTAAAACTTTGTTTTCTCATATACAAAATTCCGCATTCGCAAGATCTTGACACACCTAGCCATATTCGAAGTTGTCTTCGCCCTAGACGTGAAAGGTTTTAATTTCTGAGGGTTTGGTCCCAAATCTCTCTTTACATTATTTAATTTAATTTCTTTGATTATTGTTTTCCTTGAAGTTACTAACGCGTGTATTGTGTTATTAGAAAGAGATACGAGGCATCCAAGTAAGTGCTTTAATTGATTAATTGATATTATGATGTAGAAATCATGCTTAGATTGTTATTTTGATTCCTAGTATCATGTCTAGGGTAATTTTAATATCAAGTATGATTAAAAGTATGATGCTTCCTATATTCTTCCTAATATTTATTCATGTTAGTATCATGTTAGGGTTAAAGATTTGATTTTTATTGCTTAGTGACATGCTAGGGTTTGTTATTAATCTTGTTAGTATCATGCCTAGGATCTTGCTATGCTCTAACATGATTATGATTATGATTAATATTATTATTATTAATGATGTTGATTATTTATTATTATGTTGCTTGTTATGTATCATATTTCATATTGTTATTGCTTGATCACCTTTTATTGCATGTTTAAAGGGAATTGGTACTTGCAATCACGCTTAATAAGATAATTAATAATCTTGTTAGGGTTAATTATGATTATAAATTCAAGTGATCGCCAATAATAGTTTATTTGTGCATTAAATTCAACCAACATAGATTAAACAGGTTTAGGGTTAATCCTATTGATTGTATGTTGATCAGAAAGCGCACATGAATACGAGCAGAATAAAGTAGAGGCCTATTATTAGGGCAGGTTCAATCTCTTTTAGGTTGGATTTGTACCTTCATCCCCGGACCCTTATTTGGTTCATGACCTTATGGAGTTGACGATCTCTTGGATCGTTAAGGGGTGTAACCTTCACCTCGTGAACGGTTTACAAGTTCCTTAAAAACTTGTTGGCGACTCTTTTGCTCTATCTTCTTCCCTTTTGGACGCCACCGTACTTCAGTGTATGATCACAGTGGGGTTCAAGCTAGTGGGATTTTAAAGGCTTGAAACTATTCCCTACACCCTGCCTTGGTGATACTTGCAATGTGCGTTGGGATTCCAGTTAGTTGTCCTCTTTTCGACAGGAGGATCCCCAAATGGTTCAATGGGAGTTATAAGACCTTTTGCGTGTAATCGGTCAAATGCGGTGTCATAACTCATACCAATAGGAGTAAAGTTCCTCCTGAATGGTTTCTTTTGTCCTTGATTGTTCATGGCAAGGACTTCACTCAAATTAAAGGTGCTAACATTGTTTGAGTGGGTGGTTTTGGAAGAAGAAGGTTTGTCGTTCTTCTTACCTTTCCAGCCACTGTTAGAGTTATTATTATTAGCAGTTTTTTGTTTAGCAAGGTCGTCTTCAATGTTAATTCTAATGTCATAGACGGACTTAAAGGTATGCAAGTTGTTTTGATACTTAAGATGTTTGGAGTACTTTTCTTGGAGGTTCTTAATAAACATCCTCACATATTCCTTTTCACTAGGTACCTCAATCATCCTAGCGGAAGTTTCCCTCCACTTATTAAAGAAAAAAGTGAAACCTTCATTCTCTTTTTGCTTAATTATTTCAAGTTCTCTATGATCAATTTCAACTTTAATATTACATTTATACCTATCAATTAAAGCGTTTACAATAGATTCCCAAGTAGAGGTTTTCTCTTTGTCAAGGAAAAAGAACCATTGTTGACAAACGGTTTCAAGAGATAAAGAAAAAAAAAGAATGAAAGACTTTCCTATCAATCCCCTTAATATTCATTATTGTTTCGAAAGCTCTTAAGTGGGAAATAAGGGTTGTCTATTGCCTTGAATTTTGGGATGTCGTTGGCATTGAACTTCTGCGGAAGAAGCTCTTTGTCCACCGAGACCCCTTGTGAAATAATGCCTTGGAATATGTAGTCATTGGATATTTTGCTCAAGCTTTCTTGCATGAGCTCCATTTGTTTTTGCTTCACAAGGTCATTGATTTGGAGGGTTAAAGCTTTAAACACCTCATTAACGCTAGCCATTTGCTTCTTAAGCTCATTGACTTCTTCTTGACTCGCCATTATCTTCTTAGCTTTTCTTTTCCGACTGACCGGTTTATCAAAAAGTTTAACTTGAACGAAGAGGTTGTCCTTGATTAAGCGCCCTTCCTTTCTTGACCACACGCTGTAAATTAAACCATTTTATTTGTTTTAATGACTTGACTCAAATTGACTTATACTTTACTAGTTTATGAAAAGGAAAAATATTAAAAGCAAAAATAGGGTGCATATTTTTGGGAATCAAGTATATGGGTTCAAACAAATGTGGTTTAATTGGAGGATTAATATCCGACTTACCCCCCTAAAAAATGACGGAAAATACGCGCATACAAGACTCTCTAGACATGGTTAAAGTGTACATTCATATTAGTGTGTGCTTTATTTGTGAGTGTAAGTGACATGCTTTTGACTCTTGTGTATGACCATGAGACTAAGTGCTTAGACTCAATTAAGGATTAAATATGACTACTGTCATTAAAAAATAATCAAACCGATTAATAAATTGTTTAATTAGACTCGTCGTGATGACTCAAGCAAAAACTAAATTGTTGCCAAAGCAATAGGACTTTCGCTGCACTCTGCAGTGCAGCGCCACACGACCGGGTTGTCGCCCGGCGTTGCACAGCAGCATTTAGCGCTGTAGCCCATATTTTTGCGCCATTATTGGAACATTAATCTAGGACTGTTTTTAGTATTTTTTACTCTACAAGGACAGGCCTAAGTCGTACTAAGTCAGTTTGATTAATTTATTAGACTTTAATTACTTAAATTAATTAATTAATTAGGCAAAGTTCTTTTTGTCATTAATTAATTTATTTAAACTTAATCACAAGTCAAACAAACGGCTAGGAAAAACACATAGAGTATGCACAACAAATAATGTACAAGTAGTCAAGTAGGCACAATATGATGCAATGAGTTTGAAACCTAACCATGGCTCTAGTTCTCTAAAGTTCAGGATATGGGTTAGTCAAAGAGGGTCCATAGTTATGAGTCCGGATGCACCGCGCGGAAGACTTATCTTTGGAAGGGATGGCGCGTGTGGATGGGACCCCGCGAGTTAAACTCGCTTCTACGGTTTGGTGAATTCAATATTCTCGGATGTACCCTTCGCTGCTCAGAGCGTTCGATTGGGTAGATGGAGCACGAATTCCCAGAAAGGTTATGTCCATATGTAGAACACATATGGGTTTCAGATTAGAGAGAAAAACTCAATAAGGAAGTAGAATCGAGCCAACAGTGCTAGAACTAGTCATAATAAGAAGGCGGAGTTTTGGCTCGGTATTGGAAGAACACGGCGCCAAGTCGCCAAAAAATAGCTATATCGCCAGGCGACGAAGCCATTTTCAGGCGACGAACGCTGTTTTCTAGACGCTAGTTCCTACATGCCTCATCAGCTTTCTGTGTTCTTAGAATTTTCCAGTTTTCACAATATTATTTCGATTCTAGTTGTGAATGATATTTCTCAAATTTCCTACGTGTAAAAATCCTATGTTTTTGACTCATTACTGATGGTTTTTCCAATGAGAACCTTTTTATGCATACGACAATAATGTTAATCAAAATTACGCACATGAAATACTTAGAACTTTTCGAGTCTCATCCACTCATTCTAAATAATTGCCAAAATTAATTTTAGGAATTAAAATAGAAATCCTCCCCAGTGGAGTCGCCAAAAACTGTATGGAATATTTCAAGCATTACCCCAAACTTGAACCCCATTGTGATCATACACTAAAGTATGGTGGCGTCCAAAGGGAAGGAAGCTAGAGCAAAAGAGTCGCCAACAAGTTATAGGAACTTGTAAACCATTCACAGGGTGAAGGTTATACCCCTTAACGATCAAGGAGATCGTCAACTCCAATAGGTCTGAACCAAGATTGGAAGATCTGCGATGAAGGTACTGTAGACACCCATTTGTGTCTCCCCAAAACCAAACCCAGTGATGAGAACCTTTCGCGTTGAATCATAATCGAATGAAGTGAAAGTGTGGAAAGTTTAGTGTTGCGGATAGTTTTAATTTCTTTTCTCTTCTCTCTGATTTTGAAAACTTATTTTTAAGAAAACAACCAATCCAGTTTGGTTGGTCCATGATATGGGTCCAATAGTAGTGTAGTTGGATGGGGCTTGACAAGAGCTTTCCAACGATATATTATAAGCCTAATTCCGATGAATATTGAGGAAGTTATGGCCAATTTACTAAACTGGGCTCGGTTTGAGCCTTATATGCGGCCCAATGATCTAGGGGAGGGCCTAATATGATTTATCATTCCTAATGCAATTAGGAATGGTTTTAGTCTTCTAGATTCTTCTAGAAAGTTCTTTTCATTCCTAATTCAATTAGCATTGATAAATTGACTTTTGTTGACTTTTCAGGTTTTAATTAAAATCAAAGAACATTTTTTTAGGGAAATACGATTTTATCTTCCTGTACGGCAATTTTTATCTGTTTTTAAGAAAACGCGTGATTTTCGGAATCAGCGCCAAACGCCAGCTGTAGCGCCTGGCGCCAGCATTGGCGCCTGGCGCTAGTGTTGGCGCCTAGCGCCTGGCGCCTGGCGCTAGTGTTGGCGCCTGGCGCCAACAGCTCAGTTTTTGTTTGCGCCAGACTCTGTTTTGATATCTTATCTTTTTGGCTGATTTTTCTATAAATAACGTGCTAAAAACTCCGTTTTCGATAACCAGTTTTCAACAATAACCAGTTTTCATCAATAATCATCAATTCTTATTCTTTCTAATTCTCACCAACTCTCATCAAGATATTCTTGATTACTCTCTCTCTCTCTCTCTTTCTAAAGTAGCTTTTTACATATAAAAATTCCGCATTCATTAGATTTAGAAACACCTAGCCATATTCGAAGTTGACTTCGCCTTAGACGTGAAAGGTTTTAATTTCTGAGGGTTTGGTCCCAAATCTCTCTTTCAATTATTTAATTTAATTGTTTTGTTTATTATTTTCCTTGAAGTTACTAATGTGTGTATTTTGTTATTAGAAAGAGGTATGAGGTATCAAAGTAAGTACTTTAATGGTTTACATTGTTATTATGATATAAAATCATGCTTAGATTGTTATTTTGATTCCTAGTATCATGTTAGGATGTTTTATTGTTTCCTAGTATCATGTCTAGGGTAATTTTAATATTAAATATGATTGTTACGATGCCTTCTATTCTCTTTCTAATATTTATAATTGTTACACTAGGTGAAAAAAGGGCTTTGGCAGCGGTTCAAACCCAGTCGAAGGCACCGGTTTGAACCCCTGCCTATGTGGGGGGTGCCAAAAACCCAATTTTTAGCACCGGTTCAAAACCGGTGCCATAAGGTCAAATAGGCACCGGTTAAACGGTGCCATATGCCCAATTAGGCACCGGTTAACCGGTGCCTTTAACTGCTCTCCCGCCATTTTTTTTTTTTTGGTGGTAGCTATTTTAGGCACTGGTTGGTGCCTAACCGGTGCCTATTCACCAAAATTTTTTTTTTTTTCCAATTTTTGTGCAATAATATTTTTTAAAAAAACCTGTTTCCAGCAATAATAATAACCTGTAATTCCAGCAATTATATTAAATATAATAATTAATAATATTATTATTATAATAACTAATAATAATATTATTAATTATTACAATAAGATACAAAAATAATATTAAAAACAAGAATTCAATTATATATATAGATATAAATATTCCCAAACGCAATACAAAAAAAAAAGTTGCTTACATATACAAATAATAGTAAGTAAATATATTATGAATAATAAGTTATATAGTTCAAAAGTTAACATAAATAATTTACAATTACAATGTCATTTACATGTTGAAGGTGATAAAAGACGCCAACATGTCACGAACTTAATTAAGCTCCTTGATTGTCAACGGACCATCCTTTTGGACCTTGCAAAACTTGAAATACAAAAACATTATGTTAAAATTAATTAATTAGGTAAAACAATATGTATTTTATCAAATATTACCTATATGACTTCTATGTAGCCCATTTTCTACATTACTTATCAAATGAACTATTTCTTTCTCATAACATGTCAATGTTGGGTAGTTGTATGTGTGTAAGCCCTAAAATTGTATAGGAGAGCATTTTATTAAGGTTTATGACGCTTTTTACTCAAAATGGCCTGAATATGACCTATATGACTTTACTTTGCCCATTTCCTACATTTCTTATTAAATGAACTTTATTTATCTCATAACATGTCAATATTATCTAGTTATAGGTGTATAAGGAAAGAAATCACATCAAAAGAGCATATTAACACAAAATGGCCCAAATATGGCCCATATGACTTCTATTCAGCCCATTTTCTACCTTTCTTGTGAAATGGCCTTTTTGTTTTTCATAACATGCCATTGTTGGGTAATATTAGGTGTCTAAGGCTAGAAATCACATCAATATAGCATTTCAATAAGTTTTAGGACTTACCTCATCAAGCTGTTGAGTGTCCGTACAATGAGTCACAATGTCAAGCATGAATCTCATCACATACAAAGCACAATCAAGTCCATTCTCTTGTTGTGCGCACTAGCATATGACAAACAAATCACATCAGTGAAACATGCAAAGGAAATGAGCAAATATTTACTAACATAGATTTTCAAGATAATCACAATATTAGCAAAATTACCAACGGTGACTTCCATGTTGGACCCTTTGGAGCACGACAATGTAGCTTCTTCATAACACTGTAGTAAAAAAAAGTACATTCAAATTTGATTAGTCGTATGATTACTAAATTAGTTATTATTAGCAATAATCATCACTAGGTTGCTATATATATTTACTTTTGCAATATAGACTTCACGAGCCACTTCTCCGATGATCGAGCTGAATCAAGATGATAAATTGTGTTAGTGGAATTACAAATCACCATGAGGATCCAATGCTCCCTACATAAGTTCAAAATAGACAAGCAAATTAATATTTAGGAGTCAACATATAATGAGGCCAAATTGATTGAATTTGACATGGTTAGACTTACTCTCTATAACATGGGGCGAATATGAACTTGACTCCCGCACGCTCTAATTCCCTGATACTTTGTTCAACATAGTACAACACATCATGAGGGTTGCCTATGATTCTAGTAGTGGATAACTGCTCAGGGCATAACCACCCAACTTTACAAGGAGAATCAGTGACAGTTAAGTGCTCCTGTAGTGCTCTGCGTGCATGAACATTGAATAATTAATCAGATGTAGGATAATAACCATCAATTTGAATAACTTGAAAAAAGTATAGATTATGTGGGCATTGAAGTACCTCATGAATGTTTGAATGAGGGAAATGTTAAGCTTTGCACCACGTAGAAATTCCTTCACATCTTCTTTGTTGATCCATGCAACTCCATCCTCATCATAGTGGAATATTGCCTTATGAAGTGCAACTTCCATGGGATCGACCAAATGACAAGCACGGTTGTGAAGAAAGGTCATGTCAGCAGAGAGCGATTGAAGAACAATGTCTTCAACAAGTGGAGTAGGTGGCATGGGTGAACCTTTCGAAGAGTGCAACTTCGACGCTTGTTCACTCTTGGACCGTTTTTCACTTAGCTTCTTCTTAGGTTGATCAATTCTTTTAGGCTTCTCCACCCTCTTTCTCTTTGAAGTTTTGCTTCCATGCGAAATCTGAAATAGTTTGAGAAAGAATAAGTTTATAAGTTGAGAAATGAAGAAAATGGCTTTATTTTGATGAAATGGGCACAAAAACTTTAGAACTTTGCTTCTTTTATGTAATTTCAACACACAATCACTAATAAATATGTAATTATGATATGGTTTGAGAATGTATAAGTTTATTAGTTGAGAAATGAAGAATATAGGAAAGTGAGTAGCCATTTCGGCTCAAAATGGCTTTATTTTGATGAAATGCGCCAAAAAACTTAGAACTTTGCTTATTTTATGCAATTTCAACTCACAATCACTTATACATATGTAATTATGATATGGTTTTAGAATTTATAAGTTTATTAGTTGAGAAATGAAGAAAATAGGCAAGTGAGTAGCCATTTCGGCTCAAAATGGCTTTATTTTGATGAATTCGACCCAAAACCTTAGAACTTGGCGATTTTTTTATGTAATTTCAAATGACAAACACTTATAAATATGTCATTATGAGTTTTTTTTAGATGAGAGGAGTTTATAAGTTGAGAAATGAAGAAAATAGGCAAGTGAGTAGCCATTTCGGCTCAAAATGGCTTTATTTTGATGTAATGCACCAAAAAACATAGATCTTTGCTTCTTTTATGCAATTTCAACTGAAAATTACTTATACATATGTAATTATGATATGGTTTGAGAATGTATAAGTTTATTAGTTGAGAATGTATAAGTTTATTAGTTGAGAAATGAAGATAATAGGCAAGTGAGTAGCCATTTCGGCTCAAATGACCTTGATTTTGATGAATTGGACCCAAAAACTTAGAACTTGGCGATTTTTATGTAATTTCAAATGACAACCACTTATAAATATGTCATTATGAGTTGTTTTGAGATGCAAGGAGTTTATAAGTTGAGAAATGAAGAAAATAGGCAAGTGAGAAGCTATTTCGGCTCAAAATGGCTTTATATATTTAAAATTGCTAAAAAAAAAAATTTAAATATATGCAAGTTCCGCTGCCCCGAGACACCCGAGGGAGCCGCCCCCGCTGCCGGAACAGCGAAGGCAGCCCGCGCCAAGGCCACAGCAACCCCGGCAGCCGCATGCCAAGGCTGTAACAGCCACGGCAGGTGGCTGTCATGTCTGTTGCAGCCTCGGCAGCAGCCTTCCTGGGCTGCTGCTGCCTCGACAGGTGGTTGCCATGGCTGTAGCAGCACAGGCAGGTGCTGCCGAGGCTGCAGCAGCCTAGGCAGGCTGCTGTTGAGGCTGCAGCAGACATGGCAGCCACCTGCCGTGGCTGCTACAGCCTTGGCATGCGGCTGTCGGGGCTGCTGTGGCCTCGGTGCGGGCTGCCTTCGCTGTTCCGGCAGCGGGGGCGGCTCCCTCGGGTGTCTCGGGGCGGCGGAACTTGCATATTTTTAAAAAAAAAATTTGAGCAATTTTAAATCAACTTGGCGGACCTTGCATATTATAAAAAAAAAAATTTGGCGGTTTTATTTTAAGAGTGCGTAACGGTTTAACACTTACAAAAATTGAGAAATAAATAATTTACCTCCTTGTTAATCAACTTCACCCATGCACGTGGCCAATCAACGAAGCTACCTACAGCTTGCCAAAGCGTTGTTATCTAAACCTCCTCTATCGGTACGGGTAGTGGGATGTCTTCGAACCCCGCAACCACTGAATCGATCCCAACCGAGTAATGATGTGGCCCCGTGATGTATTCATTTTATATAGTATTTTACCCCCGTCCCTTGGTCATAATTAGTAGTGTTTTTGGCTCTTTAGAGCCACTTTTATTACTAATTGGTGTTTTCTAGTGTTTTCGTAGATTTGGTTGACTTTTGCAGGGATTTATGCTTTTGGAGTATTTTCCCGAGATATTTAGGAGCAATCACGAGCACTGGAGAAGCACGACCAGATTTTATAGCCCAGGGCCGGTTGGAGCCATCGAACCGGTGATTAAGGGCTCGGTAGAGGTGATACCGGGGCGTTTGGACCGAGTATTCAAGACCCAAAGAGGAAACCCAGATTGGCCCGAAGAATTGGAGCCCAATCGAAGTCCAAATATTGGCCCAAATGATCCGCCCGGCCAAAAAGGCTGGCGCCTGGCCGGGCGGGAGGAGCGCCCGGTGACGCGCCCGGCCGGGCGCGAGATAGCTATTAAAGATAAAAAGGCGCGCCCGATCGGGCGGTGCCTCGCCCGATCGGGCGCGTGTTTATTTAGGAGACAATTAGAGTCGTATTAATTTGTTTTAGTTTAGGATTTTTGTACGGAGTATAAATACTCCTTCGGAATATGATTTTAGGACGACTTCTTCTTCTCTTAATCCTTTCTCTTAGACTTTCTCTTTCTACTTAGTTTTCTCTCTCTAACCCTTTGTTATTATTTTCTTTAGTTAATTTCAGATTTATTTTGGTAACGATTTCTCTTCCCTTAATCTTAGTTATTTATTTTATTCCTTTGATCATGATTTATTTTATTGCTTTGCTTAGTTTATATTTAATTATGTGTGAGTAGTTTAATTTCTAGGGTTTGTAGGGATCCATAAATAATATGAAGGGGTAAATTTATTGTTGTTATTTATCAATGCTAGATTAATTTCCTATTGATTGATTTAATGCTCTGTGACTAGATTAGGCCTATCTTTTATGCATGAGTTTGACAATATTGATTCAAGAATCGAGAGATGAGAATTAATGTTTAGGTCTAGTTTCAATAGGCAAGTTAATTTATAAATGGTTAAGTCAAGATTCGAGAGATGAGATTTAATACCGGTAATTTAATTGTGTGATTGTAATAAGTAGCGAGAGCCCTTTACAATCTGGTTAATTGATGCATTGATGATTGACTATTATTGATTGTTGGTATTGCATGATGATTTCTTATTGGATTGTTTTAATGTTTTACAATTGCGGCTTGTAAAAGTATAGCAATATTAAATTGATGAATCGAGCAGATGTTAATTTGATATTAAAGGCTATTTTCAATAAGAACTTAGATCTAGTAAATTGCGAGAGCCTGTTAGATCTATGTTGGTTAGTAAATTGCGAGAGCCTGTTAATCATGTTATTTATGCAATGTCAATGATTGATTACCCTATTTTGCCCCGGAATATTATTTATTGGTGAACCTATGCCCTAGATCCTTTTATATATTATTTTCTCCCTTTTCCTACTCTTTTTAGTTTAGTTTCATATTCAACTTTTAATATTGGTTACTTAAATAATTTAGATTATAATATTTAATTAGGAGTAAAAAGACTTGTTTCCCTGTGGAGATCGACCCTACTTCCCTATCTACTTTAGTTAGTGAATTAGGTAATTATTTTTGATTAGGGGAATACGACTTTACCCTGTCAAAATTTGGCGCCGTTGCCGGGGAAACGGTTTATTTTTATTTCTGATTATTTTTGTAGTCTAGATTATTTCCCTTTTTGTCTCAGAGAGCGTTAGTTCTCTGAGACAAATCTCATATTTGCTTCTAGTTTTTGTTTATGCCCAGGTGTTCCAGATCAGGTTACATCCCATTCGATCCTGAGATCGAACGTTCCTTCCATAGACAGAAAAACTTCTACAAGCAAATCCTGGCGGATTCTGGTGATACTAACAATAATCACCGCGATCCTCCAACTGATTCTAGCGATTTAGAGACATCATCAGACACAGAATCAGAGATGGCGGCTCCAAAGAAACTTAGTGATTATTCACAACCAAAGCTTACGGATTTTCCACATCTCACCCCCACTCCGGCTCTTGATGGGGTTCAATTTGAAATTAAGCCTCAATTTATAACGATGATAGAGAGGAATCAATTCAGTGGAGCCAAGGGTGAAGACCCGAATCTTCACATTGCCGACTATTGTCAATATTGCAACACCATAAGGCAAGCCGGGGTCACTCAAGACCAAATCAGGGAGATTCTCTTTCCCTTTTCTTTAACTGGAAAAGCTAAATTGTGGTTTAATGGTCTAAATAGAACTACGCTTGGTATAACTGACTGGGAAACTCTTGTTTTGAATTTTTATAACAAATATTATCCTGCAGAGAGAACAGCAGTACTACGGAGTGCGATTCAGAATTTCGCCCAAGAAGCCGATGAGTCTTTATATGAGGCTTGGGAGAGGTTTAAGGACTTACAAAGAGAATGCCCTCACCACAATTTAGCACAATGGCAGTTAATCCAAGCCTTTTATAACGGCATTGGAAATTCTTCTAGAATAATTTTAGACTCTGCAGCTAGTGGGAGATTTATGAATCTTAATGTTGATGACGCAGGTCAGGTTATTGAAGACATGGCGATACACAATTCCCAATATGGGAATCCAAGAGGATTTGCTAACAAGGGGAAACATAGCGTCGACTCTGTATCCTTTTTGCAAGCTCAACTGACCTCTATTTGTCAAAAATTAGATAATCTGAGCACTGCTAACGTAGCCAATGTTTCTGCGATTAATAATAATTCTAATGAGGCTTTCTGTGAAAATTGTGGTATTGTAGGTCATTGGGAGCAGGATTGCAGGAGTTCCGTGGAGCAAGTTAATGCCTTCCAAGCTTATAGGCAGAATAACCCATACTCCAACACTTAAAATCCTGGGTATCGGAATCATCCATACCTTTCCTACCGGAGCACTAATGTTCAAAATCCACCACCACAAGAACCACAGGTGCCACAGCAACAGCAGCAGAAATACTATCATCCCAATGCTGGCCAAAAGAATCAACCACAACAACCCCCCTCATCTTCAGACCCTTCTTTAGGGGAAATTAGAGCAATGTTGGTTAATATGCAAAAGCACATGGAGAGCAGAGATGCGACAATTGATCAAATTCTAGCGCATAACAAAATTGTAGATAATCAAATTGCGCAACTTTCCGCTACTCTACAAGCACGCCAACAGGGAGCCCTGCCGGCACAACCGACTAGGCCTACGGATCAAGCATTTGCGATTACTCTAAGGAGTGGTTCAAACTATGAAGGGCCCTCTATGCCCAGAGTTGATGAACCTATTTTATTAAATAATGCTAATCTTGATTCCATTAAACCAAACAATGTAGTTGCTAGCCCTGCAGGGCTAGAAGATAATACTAACACATCTAATCCTACATTGCAGGGTAAAACTCCGGAGAAGGTGGCTACTCCAGACAAAGAGGAAAATGCTCAAAAGCCAATTATCAAACTTCCTTTCCCCAATCGTCAATTGAAGACAAACTTGGATAAGCAGTTTGGTAAGTTCCTGGAGGTGGTTAAGGATTTGAAGGTAACAATTCCCTTTACTGAATTGATCACACAAATCCCCTCATATGCAAAATTTATGAAAGAAATTTTGACGAGAAAAAGGTCTATTAGTGAGGTAGAGACAGTAGCTTTCACTGCAGAGTGTAGTGTCGTACTTCAAAATAAGTCTCCACCTAAATTGAAAGATCCGGGTAGTTTTTCTATCCCTTGTCATATTGGTAACCTTCTGATTGATAATGCATTATGTAATTTGGGTGCTAGTGTTAGCGTTATGCCATTATCTGTGTGTTCTAAGTTAAATATGGGTAAATTAAAAGCTACCAATATAACTCTGCAAATGGCCGACCGTTCTTTCAAATACCCCCTAGGTGTTTTAGAGGACGTCCCCGTTAGAGTAGGTAAATTTTATATACCTGTAGACTTTGTTGTTCTTGATATGGCTGAGGATATGCAAACCCCAATTATTTTGGGTAGACCATTCCTTAACACTGCAGGAGCAGTCATAGATGTTAGAAGTGGTAAGCTAACACTATCTGTAGGGGACGATAAAGTGGTTTTTAATCTGAATAATACCCTCAAAAGCTCCATGACTGAGGAGAAATGTTTCAGTGTTAATGTGGTTGTAAATTATTCTGATAAGCCCCAAGCTCTTGAGAAAGATCCCTTGGAGGCGGTATCTTGTGTTGCATCCATTTCAGATGAGATAGACAAATGGCAGAAGGAAGTCGATGCAATAGAAAGAGCATTCTATAATGTTGGTCTTGGTTTCGAAGATGAACAAGTGGAACCGATAGAGCAAGTTGTGCGAATCGAGCCTACGGTAAGTGTTCCGCCAGATCGAGTTGCAAGTGTTGAACACAATGACAATTTGAAGCAACATTCGATCGAAGAAGGGTTTTTAGTGCGTAGCATTGAAGATCCCCCTGTCCAAGTCATGGAGGATCCACCAGATAAGGCGACTTGGCGTCCCACAGGACATGTCAGGAAGCCGCACCGCAGCCTAAACATCGCTAGACCGGGTGAGAAACCACCCGATCAAGCGTTAGGCCAAGGGTCTTAGGAATTGCACTTGGTAAGAAGGTCGTGCGGGACCTAGATAAACCAGCGCTTTGCGGGAGGCAACCCGTATTTTTAATTTTTATTTTTTTTTAGACCAGTTTTTCTTTTCGTTTTCTTATGTGAGGAGAGATGAGGGAATTTAATGAGTTTTTTGAGTTTTTGTACAGGTTTGAAGGAAAAGAGTTAGACAACTTTTTGAGAACAGACGGAAATTTGCCCCTGATTTAGTCTCGGGCCCGACCGGGCGAAGCTCGCCCGATCGGGCGCGAGAGTAGAGTTCCAAAAACAAGAATTTTCGCCCGACCGGGCGAGAGCCGCCCGACCGGGCGCGAATTTTGACGTTTACGGACTACTTTGTCCGCCCGATCGGGCAAGCCTCGCCCGATCGGGCGCGAGAGCAAGGTGAAAATCAGGTGGTTAGATCGCCCGATCGGGCGAATGACGCCCGACCGGGCGCGAAAACATGATGAAAATTTTTGGTCAGATCGCCCGACCGGGCGAGAAGTCCGCCCGACCGGGCGAGAAGTCCGCCCGACCGGGCGCGACCTAACTTTCGCGTCTCTTCTTCTTTCTTTCTTTCTTCTTTCTTCATTTCTTCTTTCCTCCATTACTTTCTCTCTCTAAAACTCAAATTTTCTCTGACTTCTCTCTAAGATTTCTCCTCCATTACCAATCCAAATTCACAAATTTTTATATATTTGTAATCCTCTCTTCATCCTCTTCACTCTCGTATAAAAATTTTTCAGTTTTAATTCAAAATATTTTCGACCCATTTCTCTACATGGCTTCAAAGAGGGCAAGATCAATTTTTGGTAGGAACTCCAGCTCGAGGGAGGAGTACGATCCAGACTTACAGCTCCCGTATTGGCCGACGATCCGGATCGTGAGCCGGGAACAGAAAGAACGATTGGAGCATTTGGTCGGTCGTGAGGTAATCCCTTCTCGGTGGTTACACCGCCTTACCTTAGAATCATATGGTTTGTTTGATTATGTTAAACGATTTTTGAATGATATTGGCATGAGAAAATTCGTTGACATGCATTATCCTACATACCGAGAACTTACATGTGAATTTTTGTCCACTTTTCATGTTGTTAGTAGTAGAAATGGACCTAATTTATTTTTCAGGTTAAACAATAGAAATATTAGTTTAACTTTTGTTGAATTTTGTAAAATTTTTGAATTAAATTCTGAATTATCTCACCAGTGGCATGAAGATTATAAAATGGGTGATTTATATTTTGCTTTGACTGGTTTACCTGCCCCCGACCCCCAACATGCTAGTACCAAACCCATTCACCACCCTGTCCCGAAAATCTGGCAAAGGTTTGCGGGATTGTGTTTCCTGGGTAGGGCCGAGCCTCATAACGCTCAAACCAACGAACTAGCTATAATAGGACATTATGTATACGGGTTCGGGAAATTGAACGTAGGCAGGTTCATAGTTCATCACCTGAGTCGGCATGCCACAGCCAGCACCACTTCCAAGTCCCCTATCCGTTTAGGTGGCCTTATCACTCGATTAGCGGTGAAAAAGGCCGGTTTTGTAGTAGACGGACCCCACCAGCTGACTAACTGTGGACCAGACACCTACATGACTGCTAGGTATTTTGAAGATGTGGGGTGGGTTAGGCCGGATAACGAGCAGACACCCTTTTGGTGTATTCGGACTGGGAACGAGCAACCTTTGCCCATTTTTCCCCTTCCCAGTCCAGACTTGACCGCCTTTCCCCCAGGGCAACTTTCCTATACCTATGATGCTTTAGTCGCCAACGCTAGGGGTCAGGCACCACCACCACCGGTTCCACCACCTCAGCCCCAGCCCGAGGTGGCTTTCTCTCCACCTCGTATGTCTCATTCCGTCTCTCATGTTGACTCTGACCCAGTTTGGGATTTTCAGAGTATAGGTCAGGCCCTAGGACGTATTGAGCATGCACAGACTGACCTTAGGAGGATGGTGGGCTCTATTGACCACAGGTTAGGGTACCTAGAGAGGAACCAGGGTAGAGCTCTCTACCCTATGTACGATGATTATGCTCGTCGGGGCAACATTCCCGACGACGCTATCCACCCTGACTGGTTTCAACCTCCACCCCAGGGATACGGTAGGGATCCCACTGCCCGTGGTATTTACTCTGACTATTCTTCCTTTTTCGGGTACGGGCAGGACATTCCTTTCGGGGGACCGGCGGGGGGGAGTTTTCACGCTGACTATTTTGGTGGTAGCTCTTCTGGTGCAGGTGGCAGTGGAGGTGCGGGCTTCGGCTCGATGGACGAGGATGATGAGGACTAGCTATGCTGGGCTAGTTTCCGAGCCAATGAGGACATTGTCTGATTCTGGCTTGGGGGAGATTTTGGTTTGGTATTTTTCTTCTTTCTTTTCTTTTATTTTTGGTGTGTTTTCTTAGGTTAGATTTTTCGCTTTCTAAGTTAGCTTTATTGCTTTATTTATATATAAAAATCCAAAAATACGTTCCAATGAATTATAAATTATGTTTCCCTGTGCCCCTTACTTTACAAAGTTGTTTTGATCCTTGGTAATTGATGATAGGCATTGTGGATTAGTTGATCATGATATGATGTTTGATTGCCTTGAAACCTTTACATGCGTCAATTTTGTCCAACTACTTGTGAATATAGTGCTTGACTAGTTGATTTGGTTAGGAAATGTGTGATAGTTCCATTTTTCCTGGTATGTCAATGAATTTGAGTATTGGTTTGCAGCTACTAGTAATGTTTATATGATTCATTATTATGCACATTGTGGAGGACGAAGGCATTTGTTCTTTTAGGTAGCCTCCAGACATTGTAGATACATTTGTTCCCTTCTTGCTACCCATGTTGTTGCCTTGACTTTTTGTTGTTTATTAGCCATATTACAAGCCTATTTTGCCCCATTGGTTACTAGTCCCAAGCTTGGCTTGGGGGAGCTATTAGTGAGTGAGGTGAGGGAGTTTGTAGTGTGCTTATTATTTGCACAATTTGGGTGGGGGTTTGAGAAGTTGTTTTGTTGTTATTCATGTTTATTTTTGATGAGTTTGAGAGTTATATTTTCTTGAAAAAAATAAAGCATGATGTTATGAAAAAAGAGAAGTTCAAAGAAAAAAAATGTGAAAAAATAAGCGAACTTCAAAAGAAAAAATGTTCAAATGTTCTAGTTGGAGGTTTGTAAAGAATAATTTTGATACCTCAATGGAAAAATTTCAAGTTTGGGAAATAAAGTTTGTTTATTCACTCTATTACTCCATTATTATATCTTATGAGTGAAATTGTAAGAGTTGGGTTTATTTATTATGATTGGAGTATATTTGGTTGATGTTAAAGTTGGTTATGTAGGAGATGTTGATCATTATTTATTTTTGATCATGGGTTTTATTAGGATATTGCTCCCTTAAGCATAGCTTTTCTCTCACGTATTCCCAAATTTATCCTACCCTTTACCCTAGCCTTACATTACAAGCTTTAAAGACCTTCCGACCTTTGTGCATAGAATTGTATGAATGCGAAAGTGTTGCTTATCAATGCAAGTTATGATTTGGCATATTTCGAGTCGACTAGTAGGATTGAGCGTTCATTGTTTTTATACACACGAGAGTGTGAGTTGGGAGGGCATTGTTCACATTAGAGGGGTGGTTGGAGAGCGATCGAGTACATCTTTTACTCGCCACATAAATGAGAGTCGAGTGTGTGAGCACTAGTCTTGAATTCTATATGCTCTTGTGGTTTGCTCTGTTTGACAATTGTTAGGGAAGAAAGGTAATTGGATGGACTTGATTGATTGACTCTGAAGCATGTTTATTTGATTTACCCTGAATCGTTTGTGCTTGATTTTACTTTCGGGGTGAAGCATATTTATTGATTCATTGATGAGATCTTTGCTTAGGGACAAGCAAAGGTTTGGCTTGGGGGAGTTTGATGTATTCATTTTATATAGTATTTTACCCCCGTCCCTTGGTCATAATTAGTAGTGTTTTTGGCTCTTTAGAGCCACTTTTATTACTAATTGGTGTTTTCTAGTGTTTTCGTAGATTTGGTTGACTTTTGCAGGGATTTATGCTTTTGGAGTATTTTCCCGAGATATTTAGGAGCAATCACGAGCACTGGAGAAGCACGACCAGATTTTATAGCCCAGGGCCGGTTGGAGCCATCGAACCGGTGATTAAGGGCTCGGTAGAGGTGATACCGGGGCGTTTGGACCGAGTATTCAAGACCCAAAGAGGAAACCCAGATTGGCCCGAAGAATTGGAGCCCAATCGAAGTCCAAATATTGGCCCAAATGATCCGCCCGGCCAAAAAGGCTGGCGCCCGGCCGGGCGGGAGGAGCGCCCGGTGACGCGCCCGGCCGGGCGCGAGATAGCTATTAAAGATAAAAAGGCGCGCCCGATCGGGCGGTGCCTAGCCCGATCGGGCGTGTGTTTATTTAGGAGACAATTAGAGTCGTATTAATTTGTTTTAGTTTAGGATTTTTGTACGGAGTATAAATACTCCTTCGGAATATGATTTTAGGACGACTTCTTCTTCTCTTAATCCTTTCTCTTAGACTTTCTCTTTCTACTTAGTTTTCTCTCTCTAACCCTTTGTTATTATTTTCTTTAGTTAATTTCAGATTTATTTTGGTAACGATTTCTCTTCCCTTAATCTTAGTTATTTATTTTATTCCTTTGATCATGATTTATTTTATTGCTTTGCTTAGTTTATATTTAATTATGTGTGAGTAGTTTAATTTCTAGGGTTTGTGGGGATCCATAAATAATATGAAGGGGTAAATTTATTGTTGTTATTTATCAATGCTAGATTAATTTCCTATTGATTGATTTAATGCTCTGTGACTAGATTAGGCCTATCTTTTATGCATGAGTTTGACAATATTGATTCAAGAATCGAGAGATGAGAATTAATGTTTAGGTCTAGTTTCAATAGGCAAGTTAATTTATAAATGGTTAAGTCAAGATTCGAGAGATGAGATTTAATACCGGTAATTTAATTGTGTGATTGTAATAAGTAGCGAGAGCCCTTTACAATCTGGTTAATTGATGCATTGATGATTGACTATTATTGATTGTTGGTATTGCATGATGATTTCTTATTGGATTGTTTTAATGTTTTACAATTGCGGCTTGTAAAAGTATAGCAATATTAAATTGATGAATCGAGCAGATGTTAATTTGATATTAAAGGCTATTTTCAATAAGAACTTAGATCTAGTAAATTGCGAGAGCCTGTTAGATCTATGTTGGTTAGTAAATTGCGAGAGCCTGTTAATCATGTTATTTATGCAATGTCAATGATTGATTACCCTATTTTGCCCCGGAATATTATTTATTGGTGAACCTATGCCCTAGATCCTTTTATATATTATTTTCTCCCTTTTCCTACTCTTTTTAGTTTAGTTTCATATTCAACTTTTAATATTGGTTACTTAAATAATTTAGATTATAATATTTAATTAGGAGTAAAAAGACTTGTTTCCCTGTGGAGATCGACCCTACTTCCCTATCTACTTTAGTTAGTGAATTAGGTAATTATTTTTGATTAGGGGAATACGACTTTACCCTGTCACCCCGCCGTAGCACCCGTCGTCGGTTGGGCACTACCATACGCCACCCAACTCAACGCCGTACTATTTGCATGCCCCAGGGCTAGAAGTGCACACCGGGTGTCTTCCTATACAAGTATATATATAAAAAGAAGATAGTTTAATAGGACTTTTACAATAGCATAGATAATATAACAAAATTCAATAAGGTAGAGGGTTACAAATCACCTGTAACTCTGGAAATTCATGCGGTGTTGGATTTTCAAGCTCCCTCGAGTCCACATGTGTAGGAGTAGGAACCTGCAACAGTACATCAATCATTGCACCTCAAATCTCAATTAACTCATTATTTTAAAACTTTTAATAACCCAATTGATTTTACCTCAGGTGGCACATCTTCACCATGTTTCTCATCTCCTCCATGTCTATCACCTTCTCCTTGTCCTTTTGGTTCAGAACATGAGTCGACCGGGGTACTCGTGAGGAACGGCAAAGTCGGTAAGTTCATCAGCTTCGCTCAAGCATTCAATTCACCAACTAACTCGTTGCGTACTTGTTCCTTAATTGATGCCACCTTGGCATCCAACTCCCCCGGTGAGTTAACACTGGCTCGAGATCTACCCGATTTTGTGTATTCAGGACCCATCACCTTATTCCATCCAAACAATGACCCTCCCGAACCTACTACTCGTCCTGGATGGTATGGCCTTCCCAAAGCCATGGTGAAAGGGTCATTCTCCACACTTGGTTCAAATTTGCCCTCCACCATCTCTTGAGTGTGCTCAAGCTATAGCATAAGGAAAAATGAGGTCAGTAAAAAAGTTAATGGTTTGTACAGTGATTTAGATGCAAAAGTGACTTAACTTCAACAATTCATAGGTAACTTACAAGCTTATCCGCCAGTTTTTTGGCTTCCGGACCCTTGATGACCCAGTTTCCGGTTTCCTTATCAAACGTATGGAGAGAACAAAATAAATCACCGGCACGACTCACCAATGTAGTGATCGTGGAACTAGAGGGTTCTTTCGATGCCACTAGAAGCGATTTAGGGTATAAAGCCGAATCGACCCACTCAGGTCTCTTTTCACCAAAATTCTTAGGACCCATACGATGGACGTATTCCTTCTTTTCTGCATTCTTTTTATTTTGCTCTCGAAGTTCCTACAAAACTAAAAATGTTAGTATCATTGCTACAAAAAGTGTCAAGCTATTATTCAATTGAGATCAGATTTACACAAACTTACAATGGCTTTCTTTTGAGTCTTCATTCTAACGAACTCTTCCCAATCTCTTTTGACACGGTCGACCATATTTGCCACGGGAGACGGTCATCCTCATCAGCATTCTTCTTCTTTGATTTCTTCTTATTCTTGTAGATCCACCCATTAGTCAACTTGGTCTTAAAGCCTCTGAATCTTTCCGTTAATAAAGATTCAAACACCCTTCTCTTCTCGGGATCATTAGGAATAGAAAACAGCCTCTGCAAGCATAAATTAAAACTGATTATTAGTTTCTATTTAGTAACAACCATAAGGTTAAGGTATCTTAAATTGTCTAAATGTGCCAAAAACACACTTACCCTTGTATCATCCCAAAATGTTTGAATCAAACCCGGAGGTACTTGCCGCATTACAAGTGTAATGGGGATTTTCCGCGAACATATGCCAACTTGATTAGCATATTGTCGACGCCATTTGGGCCCGGGTTGGCCGTTGTTGTCATACTCTAAGACCATGGGACCGTCCGGTTTCTTAAAGCTTCTCGTCGGACCCCTTCTTTTTCTTTGAGCCGGTGCCTTTTCCCCCCCTCCACCACCTGTGTTGTTTTCATCTTGTCCTTGGCCTTGACTTTCAGGAGTCGGGTTCTCACCAACAATCTCACGTGCTGTATTTACAATAGGCGGTGCACGTTCAGCTGAAATTTCAAAATCGTCAAGCCTACGCTCGAACTCATCTTGAGCCTGATCCTCTGGCTCACCCAAGTCATCCTCCTTATTCACATCATAAGGCTCATCATCATCGTCCTCGTCCTCATCCTCGTACTCATCCTCATACTCATCATCGTCAATGTCCTCTACACAATGAGGATCATGATCGTCCGCCATGAGATATAAGCACCTGTCAAAGCAATCATAAAACAATATTAGTGTATAGTAAAGTATATGCATGATAGTTACTATGGTTAAGTAGAAGCTATTTAAGCCATTTTCACCTACTTATTATGGTCCTATAACCTTGTATATGCAGGATAATGAGTACAAAATGGCAATTTCAATCTACAAACATGTTAAATATAATGAAGATAGGTTGTTAGAATGAATAAATGTTAGTTTATACACAAAACAAAGGAGTTGGGTTAAGTAGAAGCTATTTAAGCCATTTTCACCTACTTATGGTCCTATAACCTTTTATATGCATGATAATGAGTACACTTAGGCAATTTCAAACTACAAACATGTTAAATATATTGAATTTAGGTTGTTAGAATGAATAAATGTTAGTTCATACACAAACCAAAAGAATTAGGTTAAGTAGAAGCTATTTAAGCCATTTTCACCTACTTATGGTCCTATAACCTTGTATATGAATGATAATGAGTACACTTAGGCAATTTCAAACTACAAATATGTCATTTTCGCCTACTTATGCTCCTATATACATGATAACTAAACTATATTTGCAATGAAACCATTACTAACTTTTAATCAAACTACCTCAATCTGAAATTCCTTTATTGTGGTCTGATCGCATATAACTTGCTTCGTTGTCTATGTCATTTAGTACAACAGGTCTAGGAACAGTGGTGCTGAATCATTAAATGCATCATATTCTTCCTCATCCTCAACATCTCCAATGCCTAGGATTCTTCTTTTTCCAGCTAGCACTATAGACCATTTTGAATCCATTGGGTCAGTTACGTAGAACACTTGCTTAGCTTGAGATGCAAGGATAAATGGTTCCGCACTATCATTCAAGTGGCCAAGATCTACAAGAGTAAAGTCCTCATATTTGACGTTACGCCTGATATTATCAACCCACTTACACTTGAAAAGAGCAACCGTGAAGTCACAATAATCAAGCTCCCATATTTCTTGAATTCGACCATAGTATGACAAATCTGCATCGACAGATGATTTATCCTTAGAACTTGCAAACTCCCTTGACGATGCCACAAGAGTTACACCACTGTTTTGGGTGGAGGAAGATTTCAAATCACGACTCATGGTCCAAAAAGTGTACCCATTGATGTCATATCCCTCAAATGAACGGACATCATCCCTAGGACCGTACGCAAGCCACCGTACTGTATCGGTCACATTAGTATCATTCAATCCACTCATTACTCGATCACGAAACCAATCAACAAACCTCTTATTATGCAACTGCATAAGTTCCCTTTCACCTTTGGATGGAAATTCGTCACGCAAACTAGCCATGTGCTCGTCTAAATATGGGTGCACATCTGAAACATGGTGCAACACATAAAGGTGTGCTTGTAAGAACTGATCTCGATCTGGTGACATTCGTTTCGACCCAATTGTGCCATGACCATCAAGTCTACCTTCATGTCGAGAAGTAGGAAGACCAATAGGTTGAGCAAGGGCTATGTAGTCCGCCACAAAGTTACCTATCTCCTCACCCACGACGGTCCCTTGCATCATACTTGACTGGGTAAAGTCGTATCCCCTAATCAAAAATAATTACCTAAATCACTAACTAAGGTAGATAGGGAAGTAGGGTCGATCTCCACAGGGAAACTAGTCTTTTTACTCCTAATTTATTATTATAATCTAAACTATTTAAGTAACCAATATTTATAATTGAATAAGAAACTAAACTAAAAAGAGTAGGAACAGGGAGAAAATAATATATAAAGGATCTAGGGCATAGGTTCACCAATAAATAATACTCCGGGGTAAAATAGGGTAATCAATCATTGACATTGCATAAATAACATGATTAACAGGCTCTCGCAATTTATTAACCAACATAGATCTAACAGGCTCTCGCAATTTACTAGATCTAAGTTCTTATTGAAAATAGCCTTTAATATCAAATTAACATCTGCTCGATTCATCAATTTAATATTGCTATACTTTTACAAGCCGCAATTGTAAAACATTAAAACAATCCAATAAGAAATTATCATGCAATACCAACAATCAATAATAGTCAATCATCAATGCATCAATTAACCAGATTGTAAAGGGCTCTCGCTACTTATTACAATCACACAATTAATTTATCGGTATTAAATCTCATCTCTCGAATCTTGACTTAACCATTTATAAATTAACTTGCCTATTGAAACTAGACCTAAACATTAATTCTCATCTCTCGATTCTTGAATCAATATTGTCAAACTCATGCATAAAAGATGGGCCTAATCTAGTCACAGAGCATTAAATCAATCAATAGGAAATTAATCTAGCATTGATAATCAACAACAATAATTTACCCCTTCATATTATTTATTAGATCCCCATAAACCCTAGAAATTAAACTACTCACACATATTAAAAACTAAACTAATCAAAGCAATAAAATAAGTCATGATCAAAGGAATAAAATAAATAACTAAGATTAAGGGAAGAGAAACCGTTACCAAAATAAATCTGGAATTAAAAGGAAGAATTAGGAACAAAGGTTTAGAAAGAGATTAAGAGAGAGAAAACTAAGTAGAGAGAGAAAGTCTAAGAGAGAAGGATTAAGAGAAGAAGAAGAGGAAGAAGAGGTTGAGGTTAATTATTCCGTACAAAAAACGTATATAAAACCAAAACTAAAACAACTCCTAATTAGAAACTAATTGCTCGACAAAAGTGCTTCCCCAGAAACACGCGCCCGATCGGGCGAGAGGCCGCCCGATCAGGCGCGCCTTTTTCTCGCACATCTCTTCTCACTGCCGCGCCCGATCGAGCTAGCAGCTCACCCGATCGGGCGCGCCTTGGGCCTCGCACCAGCACGCTGCGCATCTTGCCCGATCGGGCCCTTGTGGCTCCTCGAGGCTTTGGACTTCCGATTGGGCTCGACTCCTCGGCCCAATCCGGATCTCCTCTTCTTGTCTTGAATACTCGGTCCAAACCTAGGTATTCCAAATACCGAGCCCTTAATCACCGGCTCGATGGCTCTAGCCGGCCTTGGGCTCCAAAAGTGGTCGTGTTCCTCCAATGCTCGTAGTCGCTTTATAAAAATCCCGGGAAAATGCTCCAAAGGTGCAATTCCCTGCAAAACTCAACCAAAACTACGAAAACACTAGAAAACACATATTAGTAATAAAAGTGGCTCGAAAGAGCCAAAAACACTACTAATAATGACCACGGGACGGGGGTAAAAACACTATATAAAATAGACATATCAAACTCCCCCAAGCCAAACCTTTGCTTGTCCCTAAGCAAAGAGCTCATCAATGAACATATAAAACATACTTCACCCCAATAAACAAATCAAAAGCCAACGATTCAAGGTAAAATTAAATAAACATGCTTCAAGGTCAACCAATCAAATCCATCTAATTACCTTTCCTCCCTAACAATTGTCAAAAAGAGCAAACCACAAGAGCATATAGAATTCAAGACTAGTGCTCACACACTCAACTCTCATTTTATGTGGCGAGTAAAGAATGTACTCGATCTCTCTCCAACCAACCCCTCTAATGTGAACAATGCCCTCCCAACTCACACTCTCGTGTGTATAAAAACATTGAACGCTCATCCTACTAGTCGACTCAAAACATGCCAAGTCATAACTTGCATTGAAAAACAACACTTTCACATTCACATAACTTCTATGCACAAGGTCGGAAGGTCTTTTAAGCTTGTAATGTAAGGCTAGGGTAAGGGTAGGATAAATTTGGGATCATGTGAGAGAAAAGCTATGCAAAGAGGGAGCCAAATCCTAATAAACCCATGATCAAAATAAATAATGATCATACACATCTCCAACATAACCAACTCCAACAACAAACCACCAAATATATACTCCACAATAGAAACAATCCCAACACTCACAATTTCACTCATAAAAATATGATAATGTAGAACAAGAGTGAATAACAAACTTTGAACTCATAACTTGAAATATTTACCTTGAAACTCAACTTTTTTTTCTTTTCTTTTGATTAACCTTCACTTAGAACATTTGAACATCAAACATTTTTCCTCTTTTTTTCTTAGAAGTTCACTTTCTTTTTTTCAAATTTCTCACTTTTTTTGAACTTTCTTTTTTTTTTCATCACACTTTTATTTTTTTCTCAAATATATACAACTTTCAAACTCATAAAAACAAAAATATGATCAAGAACAAATTACTTCTCAAAACCCACCCAAATTGTGCAAATAATGTGCACACTACAAACTCCCTCACCTCACTCACTATTAGCTCCCCCAAGCCAAGCTTGGGACTAGTAACCAATGGGGCAATTAAGGCTTGTAATGTGGCTATAAACAATAAAAGGGCACAAGCAACAACATGGGTGACAAGAAGGGAACAAATGTATCTAAATACTCTGAAGGCTACCTAAAAGAATGAACACCTTCGTCCTCCTCATGTGCATAATATTAAGTCATGAAACACTACTCATAGTTGTAAATCAATACTCAAATTCATTGACATACCAGGAATTATGGAACTATCACACATTTCCTAACCAAATCAACTAGTCAAGCACTATATTCACAAGTAGTTGGACAAAATTGACGCATGTAAAGGTATCCAAACAATTAGACTTCAAATCATGACCAACAAATCCACAATATTCATCATCAAATACCAAGAATCAAAACAAATTTTCTCAAGTATGGGGCACAGGGAAGCATGATTTACAATTCATTGGAACGTATTTTTGGATTTTTTTTTTTCATTTTTTTTTTTTTATATTTTCCATATATAAGAAAGCAATAAAAACTACACTAGGAAAGCAAGAAATCTATCCTAGAAAGCAAATAAAAATAGAGAAGGAAGAGAATTTCCAAGTGAAAGAACACCCCCCCAAGCCAAATCAAGCAATGCCCTCATTGACTTGGGAGAGTAGCCTACTCCTCATCCTCATCCATCATAGAATAACCCCCGCCATGGCTAGAACCGGCTCCTCCATGGCTAGAGCCACCACCACCATACCCCGAACCACCAGTATAGTAGTTAGGGTCCACGTTCCCCCCAAGCCCGCCAAAAGGTACATCGGTCCCATAACCATGGACCGATGAGTAGTCGACGTAGGTACCAAAAGCACTTGGGTTCGTATATCCACCCTGCGGATATTGGAACCAATCAGGGGAAAGTGAATCGGGGGGAATAGCCCCCCGACGGGCATAATCATTGTACATGGGGTATAAACCCCGCCCTAGGTTCCTCTCCACAACCCCAACCCTAGCATCTAGGGCTCTTACCCTAGAGTCCAAATTCCTAACCATACCCTCCATCCTCCCTTGCCCACTCTCTATCCTATCCAATTGGCTTCTAAAAGCCGAAAAGTCATATGGAGCGTTAGGGTCGATGTTGTAGTTGGTTGAGGAAGTGGGAATGTTATGTGTGTAGTGTTGGGGTGATGGTTGGTGGAAATGTTGTGGTGGTGAGGGAGGTGCTTGGTGGTGTGCTTGGGCCTCCCCTTGGTCTCCTAATTCAAAGGTATAGGAGGGAAGACCCTTCTCGAATTTGGTCAAGGCCGGGTTAGGCAAGGTGAAAGCGTTGTATGTCTTTCCTACCTGACTCCCTATGAATCACCCACCAAGTCTCACCCCCTATCACATTTATCCAATTAAGGCCTCCTAAGTAGGGTGCGTCCATTAAGGTCGGTCCGGCTACCTTACCATCATCGTTAGGGGTCCAACTAAGGTATTTGACCGCAATGTGGGTTACTAACCCACCAAAGTAAATTGGGACCCTAGACCTACCCGATTCGGCCCCATTGGCCACCCTCTGAAAGTGTTGGGCCATCCTATGAACTATGTTAAGCTTGTCATTCTTAGGAATCATGAATGATCCCAATAGTTCTAGTTCATCTCTCCTCACATTAGCCGGTTCATGCCTCCCAAAGATGGTGAGGCCAACAAACCGTTGCCAAAGTTTTGGCACGGGATGTTGAATCCAAGTGCCCTTGGCATGTTGGAGGTTTAAGTTAGGATTCCCTGTTAGAGCATGGTAGACAAAAGTAATGTTGTCTTGGGGTGGTTCAATTGGTCTATCGGCTTTCAATTCAAACAATTTTCCAAAATCTTTCAAGGACAATCTAATATCTTTATTAAACAATCGAAATTGAACATGAGATATTAGAGCACTTGATTTTATGACATTAAAACTAGAAATGAATTCTAAAGTCAAATAATCATATGTATCATAATGTAATTGGAACAAACCACTCATGCCAATTCCCTTGAACAATTTCTCAACATATTTATCAATTCCTAGTCTAGAAAGCGTAGGATGATGAATAAAACGGGTAGGAATTACCTGCCGTGTGATGAGGTTGAGCATCCTTTGCCTTTGCTCTTGGGTGGTGATGACCACCCTCTCCCACCCCGGAATTTGCAGCTCCGGGTCAATGCTTGGTGCTTGTTGCCTCGATCCTTCACCCCTAACAGTCCTAGACCTCTTGAAAGCCATTTTAATGAGAAAATAGTAGGAATTGAAGCTTTCTCTCTCTTAGGGTTTGAGAAGAAATTGAGAGAAAGTGTTGAAAATTTAGTGTTGATTGTTGATAAGTGACTTTTATGTCACTTTTAGGGTGTTTATTGAGTCGTATTCCGGCTTACTTTCCAATAATTTCACCCTTTTTATCCTTTATTTCTATTATTTTATTATTCTTGTCTTTTATTCTTTATTTTGAGTATTTTTGTAATTTTCTATAGTTTTTAGTTTATTTTCGTGTTTTATTTTATTTTTCTTTCTTTTAATGTTTGTAGTTTAAGTCGTTAGTTTATATTTTTAATAATTTCTCTTTTTATCTCGTTTTCTTATTTATTTTAGTTTCATATTTTATTTTATTTTATTTTATTATTTCTTTAGTTTTAGCATCTTATTTTATTTTATTTTATTTATCTTATTTTATTTTACTTTATTTTACTTTATTTTATTTATTTTATTTTATTTTCCAATTCACCCTCGTGTTGTTTTTGGTTGTAGGCGTTCCGGGTTTCAAAGTCATGTTCGAGTTCGGAGGTCCAACGTTCGAGGTTCAATATACGTGTCTCAAGTTTTGAGTCATAAATGGAGTTTCGAACTCAAGTCAAACACTATTCACAATGCCCCTAACCGACCTAGCTGCTGTCAGCCTTATCCTTCACCACAACATAACCTATCCTCCACCACACACTCGATCTCCTCGTCCTCCCCTGCTCCCTGCTTTTCCTCATCACCAACAGCAACATCAATTACAACCAGCAGCCCCCTGCTCCAGTTAACTAAAATCAACCACCAGCGCCACCAATAGCAACCTCCCACAAACCACCACACATCACAACACCAACAGCAACAGCAGCGACAACAACCATCAACAACACCAACATCGCAACACTCCCCTGCTCCAACTCTCCTTTTCACGCAGCACCTCCAACCAGACCAGCTTCCACCTGCGACCACAGCCGCGCCAGCCACCCAGCCTAAACACCTCTGCCACCAGTCAATACCCACGCAATCCCACACACACACACACCAACAGCAACAGCCACCCCGCAACTCCAACCAAACCACCTCCAATTCTTCTCCATCAACCGTCGCAACCAATACACCAGCCACCGCCAAAACCACTATCAATCACCACCAAACCACTCACCAATTAAACCCCGCAACACCAATTAAACCACCAGCCCTTCACCCACAATTAACCACCCAAATATCCAACCCAATTACTCACCAATTACAGCCGCATTTCGCCCAACACCCAAACTCACAGAGCTGCTACTCCCGGCCGCGCAACCCTGTCAGAAAGCGCACAAAATGGAGTCCTAAATCAGATTCGAGGCAGAAGCTTTGCGCGACCTGTGTGCGTCTTCTGTGCGGGCGCGCAATCGTGGGTCAATCACGAGCTTTTCACGTGATTTTTAATGAGAATTGAACGGCTTTGATTGATGCTTGATTGATGACGATGAGGATTGACGGTGGTGATTATGATAATTGATGATGCGTGATGGTGATGATGGAAGAAACAGAGCAGCCGAATGAAAGAGAAGGGGAGATCGTGATTGCTGGGGGAATTTGGGGGAATTATGGGTTTTTAATTTCTTTTATTTTATTTTTATTTCCCTTTTTCTATTTCCCTTTTCTTTTCTTTTGTTTTATTTTATTTTCTTTATTTTGTTTTCTTTTATTTATTTTATTTTATTTAGCCTTGTATAAAAATACCCTTTTGGGGTTATTTTCTAACTAACACCCAACAATTAATTTTAGATTAGATTAGATTAGTTTAGCCTTTATTTTCTCTCTCTTAGGGTTAGGAGTAGTTTAGAGAGAGAAAGATGGGATTTTTCATGGAGTTTTTGGGATTTTGAAGAAGCAAATTTGTGGATTTTTCCTCTCATAAATTCAATGAGTTTTCCTAACTTTCTCTCACCTTTATTGCTTTCATTTATTATTGTTTTTGCTTATTTATTTGTTTATTTGAGTAGATTAATTAGTTTAGTTGTTGATTCTTGCTTTTATTATTATTTTACCTTGTTTTCCATATTTTTGTTCATTATGTTAGTTTAGGTTTTGTTCTAGGGAAATGGATGAAGGTTATGTTAATTAATTTAATGATTGATTGTGGTTAGTATGAAATTGTTTCTTGATTATTGTGTATGGATGATGCTTTTATGGATTAGAATCTTTCTAGCTAATTGATTCTATGCTTTTAATTGGTTTTTCAATCAATTGTGCGAAAGTGAGTTGTTTGAGAACCCTAAATTCCTCCATATCTTTGCTAGGCTAGTTGCACGAGAGTGAATTAGTCTAGTAGGATTATTAACATGTTTAATTGCGCGAGAGTGAGTTAAATGTGTAAATCGTCCTAATTGAGGTCATTTTCATCTAATTGTTTGATGTTGTTGAATGCATTGATGTAATTGGATTCCACTTTCCCTAGTTTTAGTTATTTTCTCTTAGTAGTGTTTAATTGAACCTCTCTTACCTCACAAGCTTTCCTAGTAGTCTAATTAGCATAGATTGATACACTTAGTCCTTTTGGGTTCGACCCTTTACTTACCCCTATACTCGTATTAGGGTAGTTTAGGTATTATAAATTGTTAATTTGATTAGGGTTATTAGACTAACGACACTATCTAACCTTCGATCAAATTTTGGCGCCGTTGCCGGGGACTAAGGAGTTCATTAGTTTGTGTTGATTAGATTAACTAGGTTCTTGTATATAATTTGATTTGTGTTTGCTTTTCTTTGTTCTTTGTATAAAAATGGCATGCTTATCTTTTCCTCAATTTGATGGTGAACCCTTCTATTCTTACTTTGAAAGACTAGATGGTTTTCTTAGTTACCATGGGTGTTCTCTTAATGATGCTTGTGGTATAGCTTATTGGGGAATGAATGAGTATACTAGGGGAATGGTTGAGGACATGAATAATGGTAGATTTTGTCATTTGTCTATGCATGATGCGTGGGATTTCTTCACATGGCTTGCTAAGGATTCTTTAGATAGAGAATCTCATGTTTCTTACTTTGATTCTCAATGCCAAGATTCTTTTAATTTTTGCATGAATTCTCTTGATACTTCTTATGTGCCTAGTGATAATCCAAGTATGCAAATTGACACCTTTCCCCCTTATGCTCATTTTGATGAGGTTTGTGCTAATTTTGATGATGTGCAATTTGACTTTGATCATGAACCTCAACCCAATAACATTGAAGCCCAAATTCTTTCTCAAATGCAATATCTCACCCAACAACTCCAAGAGCTTCAAGAGGAACAAAATTTGAGAGAAGTGAGGCTTGCCCAAGTGATGAGTGCTTTGGTTGATGTAAATGGATGTGAGGCACCTTATTTGGAGTGTGAGAGTGTTTTTGAGAATGATGTGGGCCAAGGACGTGAAGTTGAGGGGAGATTTTCTTGTGATGAGGGGATTTTTGAGGATTTTGATCCTTTTCATTCCCCATTTGAGCTTGAATGCCATCCTTCCCCTTATTTACCCCCTTTGAGAGCTTCCCTTGGTGAGGATGTGAGTGAGCCATCTTCAATTTTGAATGAGGGATTTCATGAGGATGATGATGATGAGTTTGAGCAATCAAGAGAGATTGAAAGTCCCTTGAGTGATGGTGGAAGAGTTGTGAATGAAGAAAATATCGATTTTGAGGTTTCCAACCCCCTTCCCCATCTTGATGAGTCTACCTTGCATGTTTGTGACCCTTCTATCCATGAGTCTTTGGACTCATTTGAGGTTATGGCTAGTATGTTCATTGAAGGTGTAACAAATCATTATAGCCTCTTGAAAGAGTTCATTGGCAATGCTTCATGGGAAAGGGATGAATTTGAGAGAAACCTTTATCCTTTCATGCATGGTTTAGAGACTCTAGGCTTTGAGGATCTTGAGGGAGTTGTTGTTCATCGTTGTGATAGAGAGGAGGATGAGGTTGTTTCTATTGGAGAGTTTTTGTTTAAGGGAGATGTGAGTCATGAGTGTTCTTTTGAGGATTCTATGATTGATTTTCATGCCCTCGTTGATGATGTGAGGCTTTGTGAGACCATTGTTTCTCCTCCCCTTCCTCATGTCCCTTTCTCAAGGAAATTTGACCACATCTCCTACTATCCCATGTTCCTCCCTTCTTTTGTCAAAGAGCCTATTGAGGACCCTCTCTTGTTTGATGAGACTTTTCCTTCTCATCCTCCCATCATTGAGGAAATGGGTGATTATGCCACCCAAAAAGATTTTGAGGAGGTTTTGCCTTTTTATTCTTTTCCTTACTTTTCTTCTTCTTCCTCTTCTTATTTTCTTGATTTTTCTTTTGATTTTTCTTCTTTCTTTTGGCATATTCCTCCTCATTTACGTGCAATTATCTTGTTGCACGTCCTCCTCCCGTCATTTGCCTACTTGTTATCATATGAGATGTGTAGTAGTGCATTTGATAAGCTCTTGCGTTCGTTGCAATATTATTTACTAGAGCGGTCTCGCTTGGACGTTAAACAAGCCTTTCTCGGGAAGTAACCCGAGGCTTTTATTGCTTTCATTTTCTTTTCTTTTTAGATTAGATTTTCTCTCATGGAAATGTTTGTGTGTCCTTTTGCTAGGTACATGACTTGATATACACTAATGCATTGGTTTGGATCAAGAATCAAGGAAGTTTGATGCCTATTTTTGCTAGCATATGGAAATCGAGATTCAATTCAAGAGGAAATCGGCTTTGAAAGGTTAAATTGGTTCATTTGCGGGAAGTTACACCCACCAATATCCGGTAACATCTTTCTTAGCTCTTTCTCTAATGGTTGGTAACTCGTTGGACATGTGTTGGTTTGTTGGGTTGATTTCTTTCTTTTCCCCTCCCATGTTTTATATGGTTTATGTTTGAGTATATTGTCTCATTCAAGCTTGGGGGAGGGTATCCTATCATGTTTGGTGGGATGTTGATTCGTTTATGCCATGCACTTGAGTATATGCATTTTCATGTCTTTTCTTATATTTTGAAAAGTCCAAAAAGATTTTTGTTTACTTTCAAGGTAATTTTGGCAAAATGTGTTTTGTTTGTTCTTATTTTGGACATTTTGTTTTGGAATTGCATTCTTGAATGTTTTTCTTCCTAAGTGGTAAATGTATGCACGGTTTGAGAGTGTCATTGGTTGACTCTAGGATACTATATGCTAAGGTAGCCGGTTTAAGAACTTTTAGGGGTCCATGAAGCCTTAGTTCACGGGAATGTGGTAAGATGGAGTTGCTCTCTATAGTGGATTTGAAACCCTTGGTTGGTATTTGTTTGGTTATAATCCCTTGTGAGCTTCATTTGTTCTAGCCTTCATCACCTTGTTGAGCGGCTATTTAGGATCCTTGACTATGCATGTCTTAATCCTTGTTTTGACCTCTAGCTCCCAAGATCGTGACCGGGCCTCTCTAGGGGAGGAAAAGGGCACCTTTTCTCATTTTTCTTTATCTTCTTTTTATTTTGTTACAAATTTGATTTTCTATTTTGCATCAACCTACTTATTAACCAATTTGAGCCTAATGTTTCCTGCTCTTGTTTAAACCGCATTACAAACCCAATGGCCTATGTTTACCAACCCTTTTAGTTAGTGAAGCATAGGCATGTGAGGTTTGAGTTTTGAGAGTGTTGATCATGAGCAAGAAAACTTTGTGAATTGGTTTAAGTACAGTATTTGAAAGTTGAGCTTGAAAAGAATATGCAAAAAGTTCGAGAAGAAAGATGCAATTCAAGAAAATCAAATGAAGTTTCAAGAAAAAGCCGTCCATGGTTAGAAAAAGGCAAGGACACATATAAAAAAAAAAAAAAAAAAAAAAGAAACAAAAAACACAAATATATTTTAGTTTGGTTTCGTTTTCTTCCCTTGTTTAAGCATTGAGGACAATGCTTCGTTCAAGCTTGGGGGGGGGGAGCGTTCCTTCATTCTTTTTGTATATATTGTGTGTTAGTGTTGAGTAAGCTTGTGGGAGATGGCATTATTGGTATTTTTTTTTGATATTTTGTGAATTCTTGAGTTTGTTTTTGAGAGTAGGCCACTCTTTTGCTTCACTTAGGAAATATCACCAAAATTTTCAAAATTTTACCCCGCCTTAACCCTTAGCCTTACGTTACAACCTAATAAAAGTCCCTTAGACTTTAGTGGGGTTAGGTCAAAGAACGGTGGAGGGAGATAGATCTCAAACCTATGGAGAGAGTATGCATAGTTGAGATGTCGGGATTACCTTCTCAAAGTTTTTCATTTCTTTATCTTTTTCCGGTTCCTTCGTGGAATCATGAGAAGCTAGCTTAAGGGTTGATTTGAAGCTAGTGGAGAGAACGCGGCCCGATTGGTTGGGGCTAGGGTGGATTGAGTCCTCATTAGTTCTCTATGCTTAGCATATGTTATGTTTCAATCAACCATTGACATCTTAGAACGTGCATACATTTGTCTATTTAGAAAGGTTCGCATTCATTGGTGTTTGTTCCTATCTCTTGTCCAAATATGAAATTGTGTTTTCTTTCTTTTTTTTATGTTTCTTTTTCTTTTCTTTTTTTTATTGCCGTGCCTTGGTTTTTATTTAGAGTTGTGGGTTAAACTCTTAGGACACCCTCACGAGAGCACACTCGTCCTCTAGGGCGATCTAGGGGTTTAAAGGGCTTGTCATTAGTTGCTAAAAGTGACCGTGATTCCTACGAAAGTGAGTTAGTGTACATTCTTGTCTCTTTTAGTGTTCTAGCTTTGCTTGAATAAATCATTCTCCTTCTCCCGTGTTTCATGTCAATTTGCTCGAGGACGAGCAAAAGGTAAGCTTGGGGGAGTTTGATAAGTGACTTTTATGTCACTTTTAGGGTGTTTATTGAGTCGTATTCCGGCTTACTTTCCAATAATTTCACCCTTTTTATCCTTTATTTCTATTATTTTATTATTCTTGTCTTTTATTCTTTATTTTGAGTATTTTTGTAATTTTCTATAGTTTTTAGTTTATTTTCGTGTTTTATTTTATTTTTCTTTCTTTTAATGTTTGTAGTTTAAGTCGTTAGTTTATATTTTTAATAATTTCTCTTTTTATCTCGTTTTCTTATTTATTTTAGTTTCATATTTTATTTTATTTTATTTTATTATTTCTTTAGTTTTAGCATCTTATTTTATTTTATTTTATTTATCTTATTTTATTTTACTTTATTTTACTTTATTTTATTTATTTTATTTTATTTTCCAATTCACCCTCGTGTTGTTTTTGGTTGTAGGCGTTCCGGGTTTCAAAGTCATGTTCGAGTTCGGAGGTCCAACGTTCGAGGTTCAATATACGTGTCTCAAGTTTTGAGTCATAAATGGAGTTTCGAACTCAAGTCAAACACTATTCACAATGCCCCTAACCGACCTAGCTGCTGTCAGCCTTATCCTTCACCACAACATAACCTATCCTCCACCACACACTCGATCTCCTCGTCCTCCCCTGCTCCCTGCTTTTCCTCATCACCAACAGCAACATCAATTACAACCAGCAGCCCCCTGCTCCAGTTAACTAAAATCAACCACCAGCGCCACCAATAGCAACCTCCCACAAACCACCACACATCACAACACCAACAGCAACAGCAGCGACAACAACCATCAACAACACCAACATCGCAACACTCCCCTGCTCCAACTCTCCTTTTCACGCAGCACCTCCAACCAGACCAGCTTCCACCTGCGACCACAGCCGCGCCAGCCACCCAGCCTAAACACCTCTGCCACCAGTCAATACCCACGCAATCCCACACACACACACACCAACAGCAACAGCCACCCCGCAACTCCAACCAAACCACCTCCAATTCTTCTCCATCAACCGTCGCAACCAATACACCAGCCACCGCCAAAACCACTATCAATCACCACCAAACCACTCACCAATTAAACCCCGCAACACCAATTAAACCACCAGCCCTTCACCCACAATTAACCACCCAAATATCCAACCCAATTACTCACCAATTACAGCCGCATTTCGCCCAACACCCAAACTCACAGAGCTGCTACTCCCGGCCGCGCAACCCTGTCAGAAAGCGCACAAAATGGAGTCCTAAATCAGATTCGAGGCAGAAGCTTTGCGCGACCTGTGTGCGTCTTCTGTGCGGGCGCGCAATCGTGGGTCAATCACGAGCTTTTCACGTGATTTTTAATGAGAATTGAACGGCTTTGATTGATGCTTGATTGATGACGATGAGGATTGACGGTGGTGATTATGATAATTGATGATGCGTGATGGTGATGATGGAAGAAACAGAGCAGCCGAATGAAAGAGAAGGGGAGATCGTGATTGCTGGGGGAATTTGGGGGAATTATGGGTTTTTAATTTCTTTTATTTTATTTTTATTTCCCTTTTTCTATTTCCCTTTTCTTTTCTTTTGTTTTATTTTATTTTCTTTATTTTGTTTTCTTTTATTTATTTTATTTTATTTAGCCTTGTATAAAAATACCCTTTTGGGGTTATTTTCTAACTAACACCCAACAATTAATTTTAGATTAGATTAGATTAGTTTAGCCTTTATTTTCTCTCTCTTAGGGTTAGGAGTAGTTTAGAGAGAGAAAGATGGGATTTTTCATGGAGTTTTTGGGATTTTGAAGAAGCAAATTTGTGGATTTTTCCTCTCATAAATTCAATGAGTTTTCCTAACTTTCTCTCACCTTTATTGCTTTCATTTATTATTGTTTTTGCTTATTTATTTGTTTATTTGAGTAGATTAATTAGTTTAGTTGTTGATTCTTGCTTTTATTATTATTTTACCTTGTTTTCCATATTTTTGTTCATTATGTTAGTTTAGGTTTTGTTCTAGGGAAATGGATGAAGGTTATGTTAATTAATTTAATGATTGATTGTGGTTAGTATGAAATTGTTTCTTGATTATTGTGTATGGATGATGCTTTTATGGATTAGAATCTTTCTAGCTAATTGATTCTATGCTTTTAATTGGTTTTTCAATCAATTGTGCGAAAGTGAGTTGTTTGAGAACCCTAAATTCCTCCATATCTTTGCTAGGCTAGTTGCACGAGAGTGAATTAGTCTAGTAGGATTATTAACATGTTTAATTGCGCGAGAGTGAGTTAAATGTGTAAATCGTCCTAATTGAGGTCATTTTCATCTAATTGTTTGATGTTGTTGAATGCATTGATGTAATTGGATTCCACTTTCCCTAGTTTTAGTTATTTTCTCTTAGTAGTGTTTAATTGAACCTCTCTTACCTCACAAGCTTTCCTAGTAGTCTAATTAGCATAGATTGATACACTTAGTCCTTTTGGGTTCGACCCTTTACTTACCCCTATACTCGTATTAGGGTAGTTTAGGTATTATAAATTGTTAATTTGATTAGGGTTAGTAGACTAACGACACTATCTAACCTTCGATCAATTGTAGAGGAAGATGAGAGGAGTTGGAGAATGTAAGAATTTATAAGTTTGGATGGAAGAATTGGAAGAGATCTTGGATTGAAGTGTGAGTTGAAGGTTTGAAAATGGAGGTTTTAGAGAGAGAAAGTGAGATGAAGAAGATGAAATAAGGAGAAAGTGAGGAAGGTAAGAAGGGAAGAGAAAATAAAAGTGGGTCGTCCCGATGGCGCGCCCGATCGGGCGAAAAGGGTGAATTTCAGAATGTAAGGTGCACGCCCGATCAGGCGAGCTCCGCCCGATCGGGCGCGAACGCGAACAAAATTTTCGCCCTTTACTCGCCCGATCGGGCGAGCTTCGCCCGATATTTCTTTCCTTCTCACTCGATTCCCGCCCGATCGGGCGACCTTGCCCGATCGGGCAAAAAGTGAACTTGTTTCCAGGTCTCCTCTCGCGCCCGATCGGGCATATTCGCCCGATCGGGCGAATTTTTGTCCGATTTCTGCCTCACTTGCGCGCCCGATCGGGCCCGTACCAAGCGCTGGAGTTTCTCCGATTTCTTTTCTTCTTTAATTTTTTCTAAGTCTTTTTACCTGTCAAATTCATACCTGTATAACAACACTTAAAAATGGTAAAATATCACTCTCCTCACCTCTCTAAAATAAAAATAAAATAAGAGAAAAGGAAAGGAAAACTAATCTAGAAAGCATGAAATATGGGTTGCCTCCCGCAAAGCACTGGTTTATATAGGTCCCGCACGACCTTCTTACCAAGTACAATTCCTGGGACCCTTTACTTAACGCTTGATCGGGTGGTTTCTCACCCGGTCTAACGATGTTTAGGCTGCGATGCGGCTTCCTGACATAACCTGTGGGGCGCCAAGTCGCCTTATCTGGCGGATCCTCCTTGACTTGGACTGGGGGATCTTCAATGCTACGCACTAAAATCCCTTCTTCGATCGAATGTTGCTTCAAATTGTTATTGCGTTCAACTCTTGCAACTCGATCTGGCGGAACACTTACCGTAGGCTCGATTCGCACAACTTGCTCGATCGGTTCCACTTGTTCATCCTCGAAACCAAGACCAACATTGTAGAGTGCTCTTTCTATTGCATCGACTTCCTTCTGCCATTTGTCTATCTCATCTGAAAAGGATGCAACACAAGATACCGCCTCCAAGGGATCTTTTTCAAGATCTTGGGGCTTGTTAGAATAATTCACAACCACATTAACACTGAAGCATTTCTCCTCAGTCATGGAGCTTTTGGGAGCATTATTCAGATTAAAAACCACTTTATCATCCCCTACTGATAGTGTTAGCTTACCACTTCTTACATCTATGACTGCTCCTGCAGTGTTAAGGAATGGTCTACCCAAAATAATTGGGGTTTGCATATCCTCAGCCATATTAAGAACAACAAAATCTACAGGTATATAAAATTTACCTACTCTAACGGGGACATCCTCTAAAACACCTAGGGGGTATTTGAAAGAACGGTCGGCCATTTGCAGAGTTATATTGGTAGCTTTTAATTTACCCATATTCAACTTGGAACACACAGATAATGGCATGACGCTAACACTAGCACCCAAATCACATAATGCATTATCAATCAAGAGATTGCCAATATAACAAGGGATAGAAAAACTACCTGGATCTTTTAGTTTAGGTAGAGACTTATTTTGAAGTACGGCACTACACTCTACAGTGAAAGCTACTGTCTCTACCTCACTAATAGACCTTTTTCTCGTCAAAATTTCTTTCATAAATTTTGCATATGAGGGGATTTGTGTGATCAATTCAGTAAAGGGAACTGTTACCTTCAGATCTTTAACCACCTCCAGGAACTTACCAAACTGCTTATCCAAGTTTGTCTTCAATTGACGATTAGGGAAAGGAAGTTTGATGATTGGCTTTTGAGCATTCTTATCTTTGTCTGGAGTGGCCACCTTCTCTGGAGTTTTACCCTGCAATGTAGAATTAGATATGTTAGTATTATCCTTTAGCCCTGCAGGGCTATCAACTACATTGTTTGGTTTAATGGAATCAAGATTAGCATTATTTAATAAAATAGGTTCATCAACTCTGGGCACAGAGGGCCCTTCATAGTTTGAACCACTCCTTAGAGTAATTGCAAATGCTTGATCCGTAGGCCTAGTCGGCTGTGCTGGTAGGGCTCCCTGTTGGCGTGCTTGTAGAGTAGCGGAGAGTTGCGCAATTTGATTATCTACAATTTTATTATGCGCTAGAATTTGATCAATTGTCGCATCCCTGCTCTCCATGTGCTTTTGCATATTGACCAACATTGCTCTAATTTCCCCCAAAGAAGGGTCGGAAGAAGAGGGGGGTTGTTGTGGTTGATTCTTCTGGCTAGCATTGGGATGATAGTATTTTTGCTGTTGTTGCTGTGGCACCTGTGGTTCTTGTGGTGGTGGATTTTGAACATTAGTGCTCCGGTAGGAAAGGTATGGATGATTCCGATATCCTGGATTGTAAGTGTTGGAGTATGGGTTATTCTGCCTATAAGCTTGAAAGGCATTAACTTGCTCCACGGAACTCCTGCAATCCTGCTCCCAATGACCTACAATACCACAATTTTCACAGAAAGCCTCATTAGAATTATTATTAATTGCAGAAACATTAGCTACATTAGCAGTGCTCAGATTATCTAATTTTTGGCAAATAGAGGTCAGTTGAGCTTGCAAAAAGGATACAGAGTCGACACTATGTTTCCCTTTGTTAGCAAATCCTCTGGGATTCCCATATTGGGAATTGTGTATCGCCGTATCTTCAATAACCTGACCTGCATCATCAACATTAAGATTCATGAATCTCCCACTAGCTGCAGAGTCTAAAATTATTCTAGAAGAATTTCCAATGCCGTTATAAAAGGCTTGGATTAGCTGCCATTGTGCTAAATTATGGTGGGGGCATTCTCTTTGTAAGTCCTTGAACCTCTCCCAAGCCTCATATAAAGACTCATCGGCTTCTTGAGCGAAGTTCTGAATTGCACTCCGTAGTACTGTTGTTCTCTCTGCAGGATAATATTTGTTATGAAAATTCAAAACAAGAGTTTCCCAGTCAGTTATACCAAGTGTAGTTCTATTTAAGCCATTAAACCACAATTTAGCTTTTCCAGTTAAAGAGAAGGGAAAGAGAATCTCCCTGATTTGGTCTTGAGTGACCCCGGCTTGCCTGATGGTGTTGCAATATTGACAATAGTCGGCAATGTGAAGATTCGGGTCTTCACCCTTGGCTCCACTAAATTGCTTCCTCTCTATCATCGTTATAAATTGAGGCTTAATTTCAAATTGAACTCCGTCAAGAGCCGGAGTAGGGGTGAGATATGGAAAATCCGTAAGCTTTGGTTGTGAATAATCACTAAGCTTCTTTGGAGCCGCCATCTCTGATTCTGTGTCTGATGATGCCTCTAAATCGCTAGAATCAGTTGGAGGATTGCGGTGATTATTGTTATTATCACCAGAATCCGCCAGGATTTGCTTGTAGAAGTTTTTCTGTCTATGGAAGGAACGTTCGATCTCAGGATCGAATGGGATATAACCTGATCTGGAACACCAGGGCATAAACAAAAACTAGAAGCAAATATGAGATTTGTCTCAGAGAACTAACGCTCTCTGAGACAAAAAAGAGAAATAATCTAAACTACAAAAACAATAAGAAATAAAAATAAAACCGTTTCCGCGGCAACGGCGCCAAATTTTGACTGGGTAAAGTCGTATCCCCTAATAAAAAATAATTACCTAACTCACTAACTAAGGTAGATAGGGAAGTAGGGTCGATCTCCACAGGGAAACTAGTCTTTTTACTCCTAATTTATTATTATAATCTAAACAATTTAAGTAACCAATATTTATAATTGAATAAGAAACTAAACTAAAAAGAGTAGGAACAGGGAGAAAATAATATATAAAGGATCTAGGGCATAGGTTCACCAATAAATAATACTCCGGGGTAAAATAGGGTAATCAATCATTGACATTGCATAAATAACATGATTAACAGGCTCTCGCAATTTATTAACCAACATAGATCTAACAGGCTCTCGCAATTTACTAGATCTAAGTTCTTATTGAAAATAGCCTTTAATATCAAATTAACATCTGCTCGATTCATCAATTTAATATTGCTATACTTTTACAAGCCGCAATTGTAAAACATTAAAACAATCCAATAAGAAATTATCATGCAATACCAACAATCAATAATAGTCAATCATCAATGCATCAATTAACCAGATTGTAAAGGGCTCTCGCTACTTATTACAATCACACAATTAAATTATAGGTATTAAATCTCATCTCTCGAATCTTGACTTAACCATTTATAAATTAACTTGCCTATTGAAACTAGACCTAAACATTAATTCTCATCTCTCGATTCTTGAATCAATATTGTCAAACTCATGCATAAAAGATGGGCCTAATCTAGTCACAGAGCATTAAATCAATCAATAGGAAATTAATCTAGCATTGATAATCAACAACAATAATTTACCCCTTCATATTATTTATTAGATCCCCATAAACCCTAGAAATTAAACTACTCACACATATTAAAAACTAAACTAATCAAAGCAATAAAATAAGTCATGATCAAAGGAATAAAATAAATAACTAAGGGTTCGTTTGGCATTGATGTGGTTTTCTGTTTTTTGGTTTTTTATTTTCTAAAAGTATATAATATGAGTCCCATAATGAATAAATAATTATATAAACTTATTAAAATTATGATAATTTTGAAAGCTGATAACAGAATAGTGGAAACACCTTTTTCTTGTTTCCTGTTTTTGGTTTTTGGTTATTAAAAAAACAGGAAACTCAAAACAAAACTAATGCCAAACAAGCCCTAAGATTAAGGGAAGAGAAATCGTTACCAAAATAAATCTAGAATTAAAAGGAAGAATTAGGAACAAAGGTTTAGAAAGAGATTAAGAGAGAGAAAACTAAGTAGAGAGAGAAAGTCTAAGAGAGAAGGATTAAGAGAAGAAGAAGAGGAAGAAGAGGTTGAGGTTAATTATTCCGTACAAAAAACGTATATAAAACCAAAACTAAAACAACTCCTAATTAGAAACTAATTGCTCGACAAAAGTGCTTCCCCAGAAACACGCGCCCGATCGGGCGAGAGGCCGCCCGATCAGGCGAGAGGCCGCCCGATCGGGCGAGAGGCCGCCCGATCGGGCGCGCTTTTTTCTCGCACATCTCTTCTCACTGCCGCGCCCGATCGAGCTAGCAGCTCACCCGATCGGGCGCGCCTTGGGCCTCGCACCAGCACGCTGCGCATCTTGCTCGATCGGGCCCTTGTGGCTCCTCGAGGCTTTGGACTTCCGATTGGGCTCGACTCCTCGGCCCAATCCGGATCTCCTCTTCGGGTCTTAAATACTCGGTCCAAACCTCGGTATTCCAAATACCGAGCCCTTAATTACCGGCTCGATGGCTCTAGCCGGCCTTGGGCTCCAAAAGTGGTCGTGTTCCTCCAATGCTCGTAGTCGCTTCATAAAAATCCCGGGAAAATGCTCCAAAGGTGCAATTCCCTACAAAACTCAACCAAAACTACGAAAACACTACAAAACACATATTAGTAATAAAAGTGGCACGAAAGAGCCAAAAACACTACTAATAATGACCACGGGACGGGGGTAAAAACACTATATAAAATAGACATATCAATACTTCCTTCAGGGTGAGCCCGGTTCCGTACTTTATCTTGTAATGTACCCATGTGTCTTTCAAAAGGGTAGCACCACCTCATGAACACTGGACCGCACAAGTTAATCTCACGCACCAAATGAAGAACCAGATGAACCATTATGTCAAAAAATGAGGGTGGGAAATACATCTCAAATTTGCACAAAGTCACAACCACATCTGCTTGCAAAGCATCTAGTGTACAAAGATCAAGAACTTTGCTACAAATTGTATTGAAAAACGAACAAAGGCTTGTAATCGCTTCCCTCACGTGTTTCGGTAGAATACCACGGATTGCAATCGGTAGGAATACTTGCATCATAATGTGACAATCATGGGATTTCATACTTGTCAGCTTCAATTCTCCATTTAAGGTTACAAATCTTTTCATGTTAGATGAGTACCCTGATGGAATCTTAATGCCGTACAGACATGCACAAAACATACGTTTCTCTACCCTTGACAATGTATAGAAAGGCGGGGGTAAATAATTCTTTTCATCCTTCCCTTTACCCTTAACTTTCTTCTCTGACGCATCTTTGGCCTTTCCCTTTCCCTTGCTCTTCTCCTTCCCTTTTTTCGAAACATTTTCATCTTCTATTCTCGGCTCCTTCCCCTTTCTAACCTTTTCTTGAGGCCACAATTCTGGACAAATCCCCATCTCTTTCAAATCTAACCGTGCACCCTTTCCGTCCTTTGTTTTGCCTGGGATATTCATAAGCGTCCCCAAAAGAGCATCACACACATTCTTCTCTATATGCATCACATCAAGACAATGCCTAACGTCATGTTCTCTCCAGTACGGAAGCTTCCAAAAGATTGATTCTTTCTTAAACAGAGCAGCTGAGACCACAGTTTTTTCTGATTTTCCAAACACCGTTCGTATCCCTTTCACCCGAGCACTAATCTCAGCACCAGTCAATGGTCTAGGCGCAGTATCATCTTCCACGGTTCCATCGAAAGCCTTTTTCTGCCTACGGTACGGGTGATCACGCCTAAGGAACCTTCGAGTCCGTAGGTAGACATCTTTGTGAGAATGAGTCAGGTATACGCTTGATGTGTCATCAATACATATGGGGCATGCTTTTTTCCCTTTGACCTTGTACCCACACAAGTTGCCATATGCAGGGAAGTCATTCATGGTCCACATAAGGGATGCACGCAATGTGAACATCTCGTTTTGATGAGCATCGAAAACGGATACCCTTTCGTCCCACATCTTTCTCAAGTCGTCAATAAGCGGCGCAAGGTAAACATCTATGTCGTTTCCAGGTTTCTTAGGACCAGTTATTAGCAATGAAAGCATTACATACTTACGTTTCATGCACAGCCAAGGAGGCAAATTATAAATCACTAAAAGTACTGGCCATGTGTTGTGTTGGGTACTAAGAGTGCCAAATGGATTCATCCCGTCCGTGCACAACCCAAGCCTTAAATTTCTAAGTTCATTACCAAATTCCTCAAACTTCAAATCAATGTTCTTCCACTGTGGAGAGTCAGCTGGATGCTTCAGAATTCTGTTTTTCTTTCTTCCCTCTGCATGCCACCTCAAGTTTTTAGCATCTTTTGGTATTGAGAACAGACGCTTAAACCTTGGAATAATGGGAAGATACCACAACACCTTAGCAGGAGGTCCCACCGTGCCAGGATTGCAACTCATGCGCTTGTACCGCGACCGCTTGCATCGTGGACACTCCTGCAGTTGTTCATACTCATTTCGGTACAAAATACAGTCATTAGGACATGCATGTATCTTCTTATACTCCAAACCAAAGGGACACATGAGCTTCTTTGCGTAATAGTAAGACTTAGGAATTTCATTCCCATCAGGCAACATATCACTTAATGCGGTCAACAAAGAAGTAAAACTGATGTCCGTCCACCCATGCTTCGACTTAATGTTGAAAAGTGTTAGCACGACCGATAGTTTGGAGTATTTTTTGCACCCGGGATACAAAGGCTTTTTGGAAGCCTCCGATAATAACTCAAACACTTCACCTTCAACACCATGCAACATCCCATCCACTTGTTCAACCTCGACCTCATCCGCCTGATCATCATCGGCTCCATCCTCACCATTATCAACAATATAGTCATCATTCTCGTATTCCTCGTCCACATGAATCTCATTGCTTCTAACACGCACATCATTCCGATCAAGATCCCCACTGTACTCTCCACTTTCTCCGTGCCAAATCCACACATGGTATAATTGCCTAAACCCACGACATAATACATGATCTCTAATGATTTCAACACTATCGACCACATTCACATTATTACAATCAACACAAGGACAATAAAGGCCTTTGCCACCCAGTTTGCGTTGATAAGCTAAAGCCCTCTCGCAAAACTCTTGAACCCCATTCCAAAATTCCAATGTATCGCGTCTACCATACATCCAACCACGATCCTTCTCCATTTAGTAAATTGTCTCTAAACATATATAGCAACATATAATTTATAATGTGTAAGTGCTACATATTTTATGTAAATCAAATTCAAGTACAAAACTTGAATATACCATTCACATAGTGAAAAAATGCATGTTTCCAAAGGGTCCTTATCACTCCAACCTAACCCATCCTTGAATGTCTACTCTCACTAGTGAATGTATGTCAACTTTCAAATTTTAAGGAAAATCCGGCAGCATTTCCCCCTAGTTCTCCAAGTACACGATGTAGATAATTAATTACCCACATATGTACCCAGAGAACATAGTGAGGAAATGGTAAGCCAAGATGTTCCTTAAAATCGAAAAGAAAACATACATTCACCACCTAAGTGAGAGTACACATTCAAGAACAGTCCCAACCGGGGACTATTCAAGACTTTCTCCTAATGAGAAAGCCTTGAACGGGTATCTAGGCATATGATGATGCAAGTATTCTATATATTGTTGTATTTATTTGCAATTAAACAATACACAAGTTGCAATTTCATGAATAAACTTTTATTAAATGGATAAATAGAAAGAAATATAGCTAAGTAAAGCTTATAAGTCATACCAATATAGCAACTACCCACTTGAGCTCAATATGTAGTCCTCAAGCTAATTAAACTCGTGCTTCAATTCACAAATCTATTAAAAAAAACATTAAACAAAAATTAGGTTAAATATTAGGTATGTACTATTTCTTTCTCATAACATGTCAATTCACTAATTTATTTATAAGCTAAAACACATCATTCATCGAACTAACAATTGCTAAACAATGTATTCACTACTTTAATTCATCTAATTTATTCAAAATTAACTAACAAGGTTACTAATCTCAAATTTTTTTCAAAATTACCCATCAAAACAACTTAAAAGTAACCATTCACCCATTCCAAAATTCATCTACTTTAGTAACAAGCAAGGTTACTAATCTCAAATTTATTCAAATGTACCCATCAAAACAACTTAATATTAACCATTTAAACTTTCCAAAATTCAACTAATTTAATAACAAAGTTCACTAATCTCTAACTTATTCAAAATAATCCATCAAAACAACTTCAAATTAACCATTAAAAGTAACATACCAAATTTCACCTATTTAAGTACCAAGGTTAATATATATTCTATAATTCTTTCAAAATTATCCACCAAAACACATTAAATTAACCATTAAAACATAATAAAATCCAACTTATTGAGTTTCAAACTTGACTAATTTGTAATAATTTCACAATTTCCCAATAAAAAAACCAAAAATTGCTAAAAATTGAAGTAAAATTATTTTTAAACCTAAATTTTAATTTGCTTAACAATTCTTCAACAAGAAAAAGAAATTAATAAAAGTACATAATTTATAAAATAATTGTGAATAAAGAAAAAAAATTAAACCAAGAACATTCAAATTGTGGTTTAATGTACCTTGAAGGGAAGGAGAGATGGAGGAGCAGCCGTGGAAGGTGGTGCGGTGGCGCGGCGGCGCGGCGTCTTCGAACAGCAGAGGTCACGAGAAAAGAAAAGAAGAGAAGAGGAGAAGAGAAGAGGAGAACAGCAGAGGACGGAGCCTTAATCTGGAGGCGCGGCTTCTTCGAACAGCAGAGAAGAGGAGCCAAGGTGGTGTTCAAGGTGGAAGCACTGGTGGAGGGAAAAGGAGGGGACGGAGGCTAGGTTCGGGTTTTCTGGGTTTGGTCGAATGAAACAGTGGTGGAGGGAAAAGGAAAAGGAATGTTAAGGAAAGAGGAGGAAGAAAGGAAGGGGGAAGAAAGGAGAAGAGGGCCGCTTATTTTTTTTTTTTAAAAATTCCACCGGTTCACAAAGGCACCGGTTCAAACCGGTGCCTTTTTTTATTTTTGGCACCGGTTTGAGTTGAACCAGTGCCTTTTATCATTGTATAAAACCCGCCCAATTTTGGGCCAGTTTTTGGCACCGGTTTGGCTTGAACCGGTGCCATTAGGGGGTTGCCTTTTTGTATTTTTCTACTAGTGTTAGTATCATGTTAGGGCTAAAGATTTGATTTTTATTGCTTAGTGACATGCTAGGGTTTGTTATTAATCTTGTTAGTATCATGCCTAGGATCTTGCTATGCTTTAACATGATTATTATTATGATTAATATGATTATTATCATGATGATTATTATTTTTACTATTGTTATAATTATTATGTTGCTTGATGATATTTATTTTTATTGCTTGATCACACCTTTTATGCATGTTTAAAGGGAATTGGTACTTGTAATCACGCTTAATAAGATAATTAATAATCTTGTTTAGGGATAATTTGATTATAATTCAAGTGATCACCAATAATAGATTTATTTGTGCATTAATATTCAACCAACATAGATAAACAGGTTTAGGGTTAATCCTATTAATTGCATGTTAATTAAGAACCGCACATGAATACGATCAGAATAAAGTAGAGGCATATTATTAGGGCAGATTCAATCTCTTTTAGGTTGGATTTGTACCTTCATCCCCGAACCCTTATTTGGTTCAAGACCTTATGGAGTTGACGATCTCTTGGATCGTTAAGGGGTGTAACCTTCACCCTGTGAACGGTTTACAAGTTCCTAAAACTTGTTGGCGACTCTTTTGCTCTATCTTCTTCCCTTTTGGACGCCACCGTACTTTAGTGTATGATCACAGTGGGGTTCAAGCTAAGGGGGGGTTAACGCTTGAAATTATTCCCTACAGTTTTTTGCGACTCCGCTGGGGAGGATTTCTATTTTAATTCCTGAATTTATTTCGGCAATGATTTAGAATGAGTGGATGAGACTCGAAAAGTTCTAAATATTTCATGTGCGTAATTTTGATTAACATTATTGTCATATGCATAAAAAAGATCTCATTGGAAAGACCATCCGTAATGAGTTAAAAACATAGGATTTTACACGAAGGAAATTTGAGGAATATCTTTCACAACTAGGACCGAAATAACACTGCGGGAAACTGGAAAATTTTATCGAGCGCAGAAAGTTGTTGAGGCATGTAGGAATTAGCGCCAGAGGCCAGAGCATTGGCGCCAAAATTTTAACTGTAGCGCCAGATGCCAATATTGGCGCCAGGCGCTACAGCTAAAACCTGGCGCCAAGCTCTGTTTGCTGGCGCCAAATTCCTCCAATACCGAGCCAGAAATATGCGTTCTAATTTCGACCAGTTTTTCGTATTGTTTGCTCAATCCTACTTCCTGATTGAGTTTTTCTCACTTTTCTGAAACCCATATGTGTTCTACATATGGACATAACCCTCTGGGAATTCATGCTCCATCTACCTGATTGAACGCTCTGAGCAACAAAGGGTACATCCGGGAATGTTGAATTCACCAAACCATGGAAGCGAGTTTTTTCTAAAACTCGCGGTGTCCCATCCACTCGCGCCAACCCTTCACGGTTAGGCTTCCGCGCGGTGCATCCGGACAATTAACTATGGACCCTCTATTGACTAAACCATATCCCGAACTTTAGAGAACTAGAGCCATGATTAGGTTGCAAACTCATTGCATCATGTTGTGACTACTTGACTAATTGTGCATTATTTGTTGTGCATATGATATACTATGTTTTCTTAACTGTTTGTTTGACTTGTGTTGAGATTAAATAAATTAATGACTTAAAGAACTTTGCCTAATTAATTAATTAATTAATTAATTTGAGTCAATAAAGTCTAATGTTTTAATCAGAATTGACCTAGTACGACTTTAGGCATACCCCTGTTGATTAATAACACCGAAAACAGTCCCAGATTGAAGCTCCAGCATTGGCGCCAAAGTCTGGACTATAGCGCCACTCTGTGGAGTGTGGCTACTGACGACAGCTCTGTCGTATGGCGCTACACTACACAGTGCGGCGCCAGTCCTGTCGTTTTGCCGATAGTTCGGATTATTGGTCGAGTTATCACCTAGTGTCTAATTAACCAGTTTGCTAAATAATTCGGTTAAATTTCGTTGTCAATAACACCTTGTCGAGTCATTAATTGAGTCTAATCACATAGTCTAGCCACATGGTCATGACACGAGTCTTAACATGTCACCTACACTCACTAGTCTTAGCACGCACTTTGAGTATATGTCACCATGACCATGTCTTAGGTTCATGCATGAGTCGGTTTTTTCCGTCATTTGAGTTGGGGGGTACATTCTATTCCTAATTCTTCATATCCCTCCATCTAAATCTTCTTTCACATTTTATTCCAATCTTTCTTCACTTCCTCCATCCATTGCATGTTGAATAAAGTTTGAGTCAAATAATTAACAATAAATATCCCCAAATTCCTTTTCCACAGTACTTGGTCGAGGAGAGAAGGGCGATTAATCAAGGACAACCTCTTTATTCAAGTCTCACTTTTTGATAAACCAATTCGTCAAAAAAGGAAGGATAAAAAGATAATGGCAAGTCAAGAAGAAGGCAATGAACTTAGGAGTCAATTGAATGACGTGACTGAGGTGTTAAAGACTTTAACCCTCAAAATTGATGACCCTGTGAAGCAACAACAAATGAACCTCATGCAAGAAAGTTTGAGAAAGCTATCTAGTGACTATAAATTTCAGGGCATAAGTTCACAAGGGGTCTCGCTGGACAAGGAACTTCTTCCGCATAAGTTCAACGCCACTGACATCCCTAAATTCAAGGCAACAGATAACCCTTACTTCCATCTAAGAGCTTTCGAAACTATAATGAACATTAAGGGTATCGATAAGAAGGTTTTCCCCTCTCTGTTCCCACTATCTCTTGAGACCGTTTGCCAACAATGGTTCTTCTCCCTTGACAAAGAGAAAACCTCTACCTGGGAATCGATAGTAAACGCTTTCGTTGATAGGTAAAAGTGCAATATCCAAGTTGAAACCGACTATAGACAACTTGAGATGCTAAGACAAAAAGAGAATGAAGGCTTTACTTCTTTCTTTAATAAATGGAGGGAAACTTCCGCTAAGATGATTGAGGCGCCCACTGAAAAAGAATCTGTGAGGATGTTTATCAAGAATCTCCAAGAGAAGTATTCAAAGCATTTAAAATATCAACACAATCTGAATACTTTCAAGGTCGTTTATGACATCGAAATTGAAATCGAAGATGACCTCTCAAAGCAAAAAGCTACTAACAATAGTAACCACGGTGGCTGGAAAGGAAAGAAGAACGACAATCCTTCTTCTTCCGAAAACGCCCACTCTAGTAACAATGTTAGTACCTTTGATCTCAGTGAAGTTTTAGCCATAGATAACCAAGGATCTAAGAAGCAACTAAGGAAAGACTTCACCCCCATTGGGATGAGCTACGATACTGCCTTCGATCGACTCCATGCCAAAGGACTCATTACTCCTATTGGACCTATTCAAGATCCCGTATCGGAAAAGAGATTGCCTAGTTGGAATCCACACGAACACTGCAAGTACCATCAAGGTAGGGGTCATGCTACTAAGAGCTGTTGGAAGCTAAAGGAGGCTATCCAACATTTGATTGATAATAACAAGCTTCCCATGCCTCCCGTTAACAAGAAGAGCGAGTGATGATAAAGGAAACAACATAAGACAAGAGGCGAGCTTCAACGATAAGATTTCGTGACCTCTTTTTTCTATTTCTTTTTTTATTTACCATTTCCCCAATAAGTCTAGCATAGGCACCTTTTTATTCTCCTTAGATTTATTTTGTAGGATCATTATATATTTTCTTTTAATAAAAATGAGCATTTATTTCCTTATATATGATCATTTCATTATATTGCATTAAAAAAAAATAAAAAAAAAAAATCCATGTCAAATTAAGCACAAAGTATACCAATGATTTGAGGCACCCCTTGTAGCCACATCAGATCTCCTTTACAATCCTTTCTTCATAAACCACTTTGAGCCTCGTCTAACGATGGACCCTTCATTTTTCAAACCATATCTACCTAACCTTGGGATGGGATGGTGTGTAACTTATGCAATCTCAAAAGCTTGAGTGATTTCAAAAGATCAAAATAAATAAAAAAGAAATAGAAAATAATAAAAGTGTACAAAGGGCAAGTGTTCCAATGTCTTTGATATGAACACGTCTTAGATTGTGTCTCTGTCGAGTGCTCGGTACCGTGCCTGAGAAACATGAATGCCAAGTGAGTGATAGACCGCATGATCGGGATTTCCCACACTTGCATAAATAAAATAATGCTAAAGCAAAAAAAAGAGAGCTAAAAAAGAGTAGAAACCTCAAGCATGAAAATACGAATATTCAATAGCAAAGTTGCACACCTTGGGGGCTTATCTAGGGTCTCGAGCCTTTATCCCTTTCTTCTTCAAACCTTTAGCCAAACCACGTTACAACCCTAAAAAGACCTTTTTGAGGTATACATACACTTGTGCAAGGTTCGGCTAGAGCTACGTTCGGCCTGATTCCTAACGGATACGTAGGCAACCTCACATCGAGGTGCGACCGTAATAAAAATGCATTCATATTCACACACTTACACCATGATCATATCAAGGGATCTCCTATGCTCATCCCTGTTTACTTAGAGCTAGACTTGGGGGCTTGATCCCTACATCATTAGCTTACCTAGCCTAAGAGTCACCACCATTTGACTCTTTTCAATATATTTTCCCACACACTTAGCCCTTGCGGCCTAACTTTATTGTCACTTTAGCACACCGCACAGATACATGACCAAATATACTTCCCTTAGGAACCCTTTGTCATGAAAACACAACGCTGAAGCATGCCTTGTCATATCAAAATCGCTCATCACTCATAATTGTCATTACATCGAAGTATGAAGTGCTTAGCCTCCGTGCCTAAGTTACCCAAATGCTTTCATCATTGAGTCTACAATTGAGATAGCCTAGGATGGATTAATCCTTGCACCTTGAGAGATAGTATCAAACACCATTTGACTAAGCTCATTCAACATGCACCTTCAAAAACTTCACTTCGATCCTTTTTTCACGTCTTTCTTTTTCGGGAGAAAGTCAGTACCCTCCACAAAAATGATGGAAAATTTTTGCTTTTTTTTTTTTGCATTTTCGAGTCGCACAATCATAATATAATGCACACACGGGTCACGAGTCACACGTGTCATTACACTTTGAGTCGAGTCAACCTCGAGTCAATCATAGCGAGTCAAGATTATGCCTTGAGTCGTGTCGAGTCAATAAGTCAAGCGACATTAAATCTTAGGTCAACCCTAAGATGGTTAAAGAGATTAGCAAAGTTCTATAGTCGAAAATAAATACAGGTGCAGCAGAACAGGGAAGACCCTACTCCAGCGCTAGACGAAAACATCTAGCGTCTGGTAATAGTTTTTAGCGCCTGGCGCTAGATCCCAGCGTCTGGCGACAGAGCCAATTTCTGGCGCCAAAGATATTCCAGCAGCGACAGAGCTCGAAGCCTCTTAGAACAACAATTTCGGGTTCTTTGGTACGCCAGTTAGCCCCTATAAGCAATTTGACATGATTGAGTAGTCGATTTGATTACAACCGCAAATAAGTGATCGACCTGACGAAAGATCGTCTCACTTAGCTTAAAGCGCCTAAGAATTGGCTCATCACGGAGACACCGACATACTGGTTTTAGCGGAAGCAAAGTTCAAGCGAGCTTTAGAGATCGACAAGCGTTGGTCTTTCGAAATTTTTCTTCAGAATATTATCGCAACAACTGAGGATGACTTCAAGTAAAGTTATTTTCGACAGCGTTCGCTAAGATTGTGGAAGTTGTCACCAAAGATTTGAGAAGATAGCACGAGATGGGCGGTCTTCGACGGCATTCGCTAAGATTGTGGAAGTTGTCACCAAAGATTTGAGAAGATAGCACGAGATGGGCGGTCTTCGACGACATTTGCTAAGATTGTGGAGGTTTTCACTAAGATTTGAGAAAAGATTAGAGAAGATAGCACGAGATGGGCGGTCTTCGACGGCATTCGCTAAGATTTTGAGGTTGTCACCCAAGATTTGAGAAGATAGCACGAGATGGGCGGTCTTCGACAGCGTTCGCTAGGATTGTGGAGGTTGTCACCAAGATATGAGAAGAGCGGTTCATGATGAGGCTGTCTTCGACGACTTTTGCTATGATCGGAAAGGTTGTCATTATGATTCAAGAAAAGGCTCGAGATGTAGCAACATTGATCGACGGCGTTCCCTAGATTGCGGAAGATCGTCAAAACAAACAGCAAAATGGCGTTCCATAGATTGTGGAAAGTTGTCAAAAAGCAACTGAAGGTGATTTCAGGCGAAGTTATCTTCGATAGTATTCCCTTGGACGTGGAATATTATCAAAGCGGGGGAGGATCGTTTCAGGAGAAGCAATCTTCTATATTGGAAGCAGTTATAAGCGTAGCAGTTTTCAAGCGGGATGGCATTCTCTTGGCAGGAGGTCATCAAAACAACAGCAATACAGCAACAATTGGTTACTTTCAGAGACGTGTGCTCGACGGTGCAAGATACGCGTTTCTTAACTCTTTTATCTGTTTAACTAACGCTAGTTTTGCAGGTATCGGCGTTACAAGAGTGATGTAGGATAGCAGAACGTTCTGAATCATTCTCAATCCTATCAATACTTTGACTTTTGTTTTCGAAACTTGCGTTTCTCCAAACTCAGTCAAAGTGGGGACTTCTGTAGACACCCATTTGTGTCTCCCCAAAACCAAACACAGTGATGAGTACCTTTCGCGTCGAATCATAATCAAATGAAGTGAAAGTGTGGAAAGTTTAGTGTTGCGGATAGTTTTAATTTCTTTTCTCTTCTCTCTGTTTTTGAAAACTTATTTTTAAGAAAACTGCCAATCCAGTTTGGTTGGTCCATGATATGGGTCCAATAGTAGTGTAGTTGGATGGGGCTTGACAAGAGCTTTCTAACGATATATTATAAGCCCAATTCCGATGAATATTGAGGAAGTTATGGCCAATTTACTAAACTGGGCCCGGTTTGAGCCTTATATGCGGCCCAATGATCTAGGGGAGGGCCTAATATGATTTATCATTCCTAATGCAATTAGGAATGGTTTTAGTCTTCTAGATTCTTCTAGAAGGTTCTTTTCATTCCTAATTCAATTAGCATTGATAAATTGACTTTTGTTGACTTTTCAGAGTTTTAATTAAAATTAAAGAACATTTTTTGAGGGAAATACGATTTTATCTTCCTGTACGGCAATTTTTATCTGATTTTAAGAAAACGCGTGATTTTCGGAATCAGCGCCAAACACTAGCTGTAGCGCCTAGCGCCAGCATTGGCGCCTAGTGCCAGCATTGGCGCCTGGCGCCAGCATTTGGCGCTGATCAGTTTTTGTTTGCGCCAGACTCTGTTTTGATATTTTATCTTTTTGGCTGATTTTTCTATAAATAACGTGCTAAAAACTCCGTTTTCGATAACCCGTTTTCAACAATAACCAGTTTTAACCAGTTTTCATCAATAATCATCAATTCTTATTCTTTCTAATTCTCACCAACTCTCATCAAGATATTCTTGATTACTCTCTCTCTCTCTCTCTTTTTCTAAACTAGCTTTTTACATATAAAAATTTCGCATTCATTAGATTTAGAAACACCTAGCCATATTCGAAGTTGCCTTCGCCTTAGACGTGAAAGGTTTTAATTTCTGAGGGTTTGGTCCCAAATCTCTCTTTCAATTATTTAATTTAATTGTTTTGTTTATTATTTTCCTTGAAGTTACTAACGTGTGTATTTTGTTATTAGAAAGAGGTACGAGGTATCAAAGTAAGTACTTTAATGGTTTACATTGTTATTATGATATAAAATCATGCTTAGATTGTTATTTTGATTCCTAGTATCATGTTAGGATGTTTTATTGCTTCCTAGTATCATGTCTAGGGTAATTTTAATATTAAATATGTATGTTACGATGTCTTCTATTCTCTTTCTAATATTTATGATTGTTAGTATCATGTTAGGGCTAAAGATTTGATTTTTATTGCTTAGTGACATGCTAGGGTTTGTTATTAATCTTGTTAGTATCATGTCTAGGATCTTGCTATGCTTTAACATGATTATTATTATGATTAATATGATTATTATAATGATGATTATTATTTTTACTATTGTTATAATTATTATGATTATTATTATGTTTCTTGATGATATTTATTTTTATTGCTTGATCACACCTTTTATGCATGTTTAAAGGGAATTGGTACTTGTAATCACGCTTAATAAGATAATTAATAATCTTGTTTAGGGATAATTTGATTATAATTCAAGTGATCGCCAATAATAGATTTATTTGTGCATTAATATTCAACCAACATAGAGAAACAGGTTTAGGGTTAATCCTATTGATTGCATGTTAATCAAGAAGCGCACATGAATACGATCAGAATAAAGTAGAGGCCTATTATTAGGGCAGATTCAATCTCCTTTAGGTTGGATTGTACCTTCATCCCCGAACCCTTATTTGGTTCAAGACCTTATGGAGTTAACGATCTCTTGGATCGTTAAGTGGTGTAACCTTCACCCTGTGAACGGTTTACAAGTTCCTAAAACTTGTTGGCGACTCTTTTGCTCTATCTTCTTCCCTTTTGGACGCCACCGTACTTTAGTGTATGATCACAGTGGGGTTTAAGCTAAGGGGGTTAACGCTTGAAATTATTCCCTACAGGTACAAATTCAATCTAAAAGAGAAAGAACCTGCCCTAATAATAAGCCTCTACTTTATTCTTCTCGTATTCATGTGCGCTTTCTGACTAACATGCAATCAATAGGTTTACCCTAAACCTGTTTAATCTATGTTGGTTGAATATTAATGCACAAATAAACCTATTATTGGGGATCACTTGAATTATAATCAAATTAACCCTAAACAAGATTATTAATTATCTTATTAAGCGTGATTACAAGTACAAATTCTCTTTAAACATGCATAAAAGGTGTGATCAAGCAATAACAATAATAATATATCAAGCAACATGATAATAATCATAACAATAATCATAATAATAATCATAATTAAAATAAATATGTTAAAAAAAAGCATAATAATAGCAAGATCCTAGGCATGATACTAACATAACAAGATTAATAACAAACTCTAGCATGTCACTAAACGATAAAAATCCAAGCTTTAACCCTAACATGATACTAACATGCTATTAAGAAAGAAAATAGGAAGCATCATAGAAATCATAATTGATTTAAGAAACTTATTCATTACCCTAAACATGATACTAGGAAGCAATAAAACATCCTAACATGATACTAGGAATAAAAATAATAATCTAAACATGATTTCTATATCAAAAGATCAATTAAAATTAAATTACTTACTTGGATGCCTCGTATCTCTTTCTAATAACAAAATACACGCGTTAGTAAATTTAAGGAAAATAATAAAATTAAAACAATTAAATCAAATAATTGAAATAGAGATTTGGGATCAAACCCTCAGAAATATCAAACCTTTCACGTCTAGGGCGAACACTACAAGAAAATAACCTTTTCGTAGCGATTATTTTAACCTTTAGTATCGATTGTAATTGCAACAAAAAGCTTTCCCAACGAATGGTCATTCGATACAATATCCCCCGTTGCCTTAGCTTTTAGTAGTGGTTTTCAATATCGCTGGGGTTGACCTCAATAATAGATACGAAAAACTACATCCAATCATGGTGATTATTGTAGCGATTACAATCGCTATAAATGTTCAACTCATTTTCTTCAAAAAAAAAAAAAAACATGCGTATGATCTTTACAAGATTCGAACATGCAACCTCAAACTCTTATATTAAATGTTTCACCAATAACATATGACATATTTTATGTATTCTTTGTCAAACAATATTTATATATCTAGTGTTGAAAAGGCTTTTTGTATCGATTTTTAGGATTTAGTGGCGATTGTAAATGATACGATTTCTCAAAATTATATAAATGTGTAAAAATAGTGTGGATATGTATTATTATGCTTTCCGTATCGATTTTATATGGGAAAACCATGGCGATTGTAAAAATGATACGACATCCTTAATTATTTCACAAACATACTTGCATATTGTAGCGAATGAACAATCGCTACGAAATAATCGCTACGAAAAGTGATTTTTCTTGTAGTGGAAGGCAACTTCAAACTTGGCTAGGTGTGTCTAGTGCTAATGTATGAGGAATTGTGTTTGTAAAAGGCTAGGCTAGAAAGAGGGAGAGAGAGAATAAGCTTTAGATTAGAGAGATAGAAGAATTAGAGAATTCTGGTCATTCAAAAACGGAGGTCCAATGACCCTATTTATATGAAAATAGTCCGGAATTGATAGAAACGAATCAGAGTTCGAAAAGGAATAAAACACGTTTCTATCGCAGAGCTCGTCGCCAGGCAACGAAATCGTCACCAGGCGACAGGCTTTATCGCCAGGCGACGAAACTGTCGTTTGGCGATGCAAAAGGTTTTCCACGCGTTTTCAACGCGGAATCCACTTTTTTTGATAAAATCAAGTCGTAAAGTCCGTACAAAGAGTAAAATCGTAATTTCATTTAGAACACTTCTTTTATTCCAAATAAAACTCATAAAACATATTTATCAATCCTAATCCCATTAGGATTCAAAGAACCTTCTAGAAGATTCTAGAAGACTATAAATAATCCTTATTGCATTAGGAATGATAATTCATAATAGGCCATCCTCTAGATCATTGGGCCGCATATAAGAACCAAACTCGGGTCTAGTTTAGTATTTTGGTCATAACTTACTCATTATTCATCGGAATTGGGCTTATAATATATCCTTGGAAAACTCTTTTCGAGCCCCATCCAACTACACCATTATTGGACCCTTGTTATGGAACAAACTAAACTGGATTGGCTATTTTCATAAAATAGAATAGGTTTTCGAAAACAGAAAGAAAGATTTTTAATAAAAACTATATACAACATTAGACTTTCCACACTTTCACTTCATTCGATTATGATTCGACGCGAAAGGTATTCATCACTGAGTTTGGTTTTGGGGAGACACAAATTGATGTCTACAATGTGGAACCTTAATCCCTAGTATTTATCATATTGATTTTCTTAATTTACTAGAAAATCAATATATTGAGGCGCTTTCCTAGATGTGCAATACAAAAATGTGCGAGATAATTAAACATCCGTGTACTATAGGGGCGCAATTCAGATATCGCCTTCAATTAGTGCCGCTGGAAGCAAAAATTAGGCGATAGTTCTTATGTTTCAATCTAAATTATTTCAAACTCCCACCTAAATGAGAAATCCCTAACCTCATTCACATTGTCATCTCCGCCCTCTTATCTTACTCCTCAACCTCTCGAAATTCTTACACCTTCACTTCACAATTACTTTCAAACCCTAAGTAATACACTTCATTCTCACTTCTCAGGTAGATGTTCTCAAATTAATCTTGTTCCTTTGTCGATTTTCCTTTTTAAGTCACTTTAATTTGCTTACATTTTCTCTGTAAATCCTTGATTTCGATTATACTTGATTTGGTCAATATTTTTTCTTTTTCTGTTGTTCTCTAATTATCGATTGTCTTTGCAAGATTTTATCTTTATCAACAAATAATTGCAGATTCATCAATTATCCTTGTAAGGTAAGATGTTGTAATTCAATTTTTTTTTTTTTTGTCCTTTAATTTTTATTTACTTATTTTTATTTTGGTCCCTTGAGAAATAAACCTTTTGTAAATTGATTCAGGATTTAATTACGTTTACTCTAAAATTTTATATTAAAGACAAATTTCGAGCTTTATCATGTAATTTTGCCCCTTGTTTATAGAATACATATTTTGCTTACCTTTTGATATCGTCATTCGATTATTATGATTGTTAGTATCATCCCTGCAATTGAATTACATGTTTTATGAGTTTCCCATGCACCGAGAAAAGCATTGTCCAATAGATTCAAAAGGAGAAAAATTGTAGTGGGTGTTCGAATGAGTGATTATTTTTACGGCTATTTCACCAAATGCCACTAAGCACTTTAGAAATTCACCAAATGCCATCGGACTTTTCAGAATTCACCAAATGCCACCGATTTTATAAAAAATTCACCGAGTGCCATTAATGACTAATGGTAGGTAACTCCGTTAGTCATTAAGGCTAATTATGCCATGTGGTGGCTTATGATTGGTTCATTTTATTAATAAAAAATTTTTAAAAAAAAAATTAAACCCCAGCCACCACTCTTCCCACCGCACCACCGCCCCTACGCCAGCCCATCCCTTGCCCCCACCCCCACTAGCGACCAACATCCTCTTCGGTGTCGGCGGCCACCCTCCCCTTCCCTCCCTTAAACCACCATCCTCGGCACCCTAAAACCCCAAAATTGAAATCTCCAAAATCAAAACCCTAAATTTTGATTTGAAGGTTTTCGATTTTGGGGTTTAAGCAAGGTGGTTCAAAGGGTGGAGATGGGAGGGGGAGGGCTGGTTTGGGTTCGCCGGAGCGGGGAAGGGGCTTCGAATTAAGGGAAATCGATATTGGGGGTTTAAGGTGTCGAAACCCTAGATTTCGATTTTTGGGGTTTTTAATTTAGGGATTCGGCGTGATGGTTGAAAGGGTGGAGCTCAGAGGGGATGAACTGATTTGGGTTCTCCGGCGTGGGGGGGGGGAGTTTGGTCGTCGGTGGTGTGGAGGGGAGGGAATGTCGAGGGAGAAAAAGAGTTTGTGAATCGCGGTTGGGTTGCGTCGTCGGCGTGGGCTGGCTAGGCTGGGTTGCGTCGTCGCCGGTGCGGTTGTTCAGGGTTGGGTTGCGCCGCGGTGGGGACTGGCTGGAGGCGGAGATATGGTGGTGGCAGTGACAGGCGGTGGTTGGGGCTGGGTCATGGTGGGTGTTTTTTTTTCTAATAAAGTTTTTTATTAAGTAATTAATTTACTAATTTAATAAGCAACCAATCATAAGCCACCACGTGGCATAATTAGCCTTAATGACTAACAGAGTTAACTGCCGTTGGTCATTAATGGCACTCGGTGAATTTTTTATAAACTCGGTGGCATTTGGTGAATTCAGAAAAGTCCGATGGCATTTGGTGAATTTCTAAAGTGGTCAGTGGCATTTGGTGAAATAGCCGTTATTTTTACTCTTAACTTTTTGTTTAGTATTTGGATGTATTTTAACAGCAAGTTTAAATAATATTGAATTAGACAGTTGGGTAATGGTATAATATGAGTTAGTGGCCAATAATATTTACTCCGTACGAGACAATTGTTTTGTTTGTGCTGTTTGTGAAAGTTGTATTCTGTATATAAAGTGGTTGATCTATTAGCTTTATTATAACAGGTGCTTTTTAAGCTGTATTGTGTGTATAAAGGTTCTTAGTTCCTGTTTTTTGTTAAATATGTATGTGTATATTACTTTTATGCTTTGCAATATTGTTAATTTGTTAGATATTATGATAATCAAGCTTCTTTGGTCTGCTTTGTTGTCAATTTGCCACTGTCTAAGTAGGCCTATTTTTGGGGCTATTTAGGTTCTAAGTTGGGCTCAATTATGGTTGTTTTAGTACTCATTTCGGTGTTATTTTGGTCTGTTGGTTAGATCTTTTCTGAAGTTGTTTTGGTTGCAGCTAGTATAGTGATTGTTTGTTCTAGTGTCAGCTAGGAGGTTGTTTTTAAACCTTTATTTACGTAGTGTTATAGAAAGTTGTTACTCTGTTCAGTTATGTATGGGTGCTTTTAAGGCAGCTTTATTATGCAGGTTAATCATGAAGCAACTAGAAAGTTGGAATGAGAAGGCAAATCATGTGAACATTGATGTCTTGGATCGGAAGATAGTATTGTTCTAATATATACTCCGTATATGTATAGTTTTTTTCCATCAGAATTAGAGATACTTCTTACTATGAAATAGCTTTTTTTTTTTTAATGGACAAAGTAAGATGATATATTATTTTATGTTATATTATGATCTAATGTACTTGAAAGTATTTGATATATTATAATGATATTGGCATTTAGTTATCTTGTTGAAATTGTTCATATAAAATATTGTATTTGTGAATTGATATGAAAAGCAAGTGGCATGTCACTTAGAAGTGCCTTTACAGGTGAATTCAAAGAATATGACATCTTACATACTGCTGCATTTTTACCATACTATTGCGACGCTTTAAAGTGCATCTATAAGCTATTAAAAAGCGCGTCAAGGTCACGACGCTTTTTAAATGTTATACTGACGCATTACATAAGCGCCGCTATAGGGTCTAGCGGCAGCTACTTAAGCGGCGCTTTTGGTAGCGTCGGTATAGGGTGTAGTGACGCTTCTTTGCACCGCGGAAACAATATATTATGCGCCGCAATAGCCCTTTTTTGTACTAATGAATTTGATTATTAGTTGATTGAAACCTTAGTTACAACTCAATTCACCTCTTATTCTTCAAAGTAGCTTGACCATAGGCTATAGCATTCTCCCCCTTATTCCTCGTGGTTCGACTCAGACTTTTCCTATACTAGGAATAAGTTTGAGTTTCTTAATTGTTTGACTAGTGGTGCTTTAGATTTCAACGACCTAGATTACCACACATCAAGTGGCCACAAAATAGACCTTTTGGAAAGTGTCTAGACCAAGGTAGCGTAGATGTTTGTTGTACTTTTTATGACAATTGTCAATGAATTTTTGTACTATTTCGACTTTATGTGGCCTTTGGGCAAGATGGGCCGCCTTTTCTCGCCATCTACCATAGAAAACAAGGAAACCTTCGTCTTCACCTTGCTTAAGCGTTTCAAGTTCACGTAAAGTAGACTTGAACTCTACATAACTTTCATATTGGGCGATGAAAGCCGAAACTACATCTTCCCATGTGCTCTTGAATTCGGCATCTACCCATAATGCCACTCTCTCACGGCTGGGTCTAGAGATAAAGGAAATATCAAAGCATAGAGCTTAGGATAAACTCCTTTTAAAGCCATGGTGCCAGAAAAACTCATTAAATTATTTTTTGGATTATTGGTCACCTTAAACATTGACAAGTCCGTAGATACAAACTTTTCAGGAAAAGTAATTCCTGTAGGAGGAGCAAACGTTTCTGCACCGAAGTACTTGTTCCCCATTGTAGAACGAAGAACAAGCTTCTCTAACGACTTCTCTCGTACAACTAAATCATCCATTTTTTGTTTCAAAGCTAAATCCTCGACCACTTTTTTCTCTTTTTTATTTTTCTCTCATCAGCTTCCTGAGCCTTTTCCTCTCTCATGCGAACAATATCTTCTTGAAATTGTTCTATGGTTGACATTGTTGGACTAGAATGAGTTGTCAAAGGGAGGCGGTTTGAAAGGGGTGAATTGTTTGATGGAAAACGTAGAATGCGAGCGCCTGGGAGTCTTCGTTCCTAAGCTTGGTAACCAGCCCTAAAGGAAGTACGAGAAATTAAGAAAACCGATACACTTGTTCAATTTTAAAAAAAAAAAAAAAGAGAAGAAAGAAAAGACGTAAAATATATTCTAAAGGATAACATCACCTTGTAATAATTCATAAATAATGATATATTTTACATGAGCAATTGTTCTTGAGGAATCAAAATGGTCTCGTAGCAGAAGGCGGGCGCAATATGCTACGTTGCGCGCGGATGGCGTGCGTAACCCTGGGACTTGCGCTGGGTATGGTCGCGCAACTCGACGAGTTGCATACAACACTTGTTCGAGCATGATTTTTTTCGAACGATTTTTTTTTTTGGTGTCATTTTTTTTGACAATTTTTGCTATTACACACTTTATATATTTTTTATGATAACCTTCTAATATGACTCAAGATTACGAAGGGAAAACTTCGTAGTTGGGAACTAAAGACACCTTCTTTTGGCCTCTTATCCCGAAAGGAAGTGCAATGATGTTACAAAAATCCGTTCTTCATGTTAGATCAAAGTTGAAGTGTTTATGGACTACGAAATTCATTATGAAGTAAGTTAAAACCCATATTTGAGACCAATTTATCTTGGAGCCTTGTCCGATTACTACTTAGGACTAAAACGTGTTCATACATGTTTAAACTTGATTAATAACGGACCTAAATACGGCAAATGCAATGATTAGTTCCAATAGAACCTACATTGTTGAAAACCGAGCCAAACAGATAAACCAAACATCAAATTCCCATGAAAGGCCTATACGTATGGATATCCGTTTCAAATAGATTTCCAACGGTATATTATAAGCCCAATTCCGAGACAAAACGAAGAAGTTATGATCAAAACACTGAACCGGGCCCTAAAACCGACACCCTTTAACTCCAACGACCATAACTTTTGATCCATAACATATTGTAACCTAATTCCAATGGCATTGGAAAGTAGAAATTTAGAGCTTTCCAATGATATCTCACACGCCTTAATTCTACTTCGCAATCAAAAGTTATGGAATTTTTAAAAATGCGTTTTCGTATAAGGCAAACCGCAAACCAGCGCAACTCAATCAGTTGCGCGCGCCTGGCGCGCGCGACTCAATGAGATGCGCGCGGCACCCAGCGTGACTCAGAGAGTTGCATGCACCACCTGACGGCGCGGCTCTAAAACCCTAAACCTAGATCCCTACACCTATAAATAGGGGTCTTCGTTCAGCATTACGAGGACCGAAAATTAAGAATAAAAACTTTAGTATTCTCAAAACCCTAATCTCTCAACTTCTCTTACTATCATACTACTTCTTCTTCTTTATTCCCAAATACTTTCCAACCGTAATTGAATCCATTGAAGTCCTTGGAGGTACGAAGAAGAAAGAAAGTCCATAAACAAATCAAACGAAGATTTAACATAAAAGAAGAACGGTTAGATTCCTGAGCACTTAGATAAATCACTTTTCCTTCATTGTTTAAATAACTTTAATTGAATAAATTGTGTTTTTTGATCACTTTAAACAAACTTTTAATTAATTAATTCACATATTACTCTTTCGTTAATAAAGAATAGGATTTGAATAATTAATTGTTGTTTTATCACTTAAGACAAGGCGAATATTGTTTATTTATTGTTCTGTCACGAATATTGATTAAATAAGAATAACAACTTTTGCAATGTGATTCCTACATGATTAATGCGTGGAAATAAAATCAACTAACTTAGTTTTAGGTATCGCGTTGCATATATTGTTTGGTGATGAAATTGTGAAAAAAGGAAGAGCTAGTAGAGGCCGCACTAGGGCGAGAATAGCGATTCCTCTCTAAAAGGATCGTTATTTTTGTACCCTCGCTCCCGAACTCATTTTTAGTTTATGTAGACCAATTTGGGAATGGGTAAGCTTACGATTCATGCTAATTATCCCATGAACTCCACATGGGAGAAAGGCATGAACGAGGTGTATCAGTTTTCCTAAAACTGATTGGCGACTCCCTACTTGTTTCTTATAAAAAAACGTGATTACAAGATCAATTCTAATTCAAGGTCCCCCAAACAGTCAGGAATTCAAATCCTAATACACCCTAACAAGTGTAAAGTCCTAGGCTTTTAAACGACTATGGGCATCTAAGGAAGGACCCCCTTACGATGGGATCGCCCTCCTTACAGTGGCGACTCCACTGGGGACTTAGAGGTTACAAGATTAGTTCGTAGTTATGGTTCAAGGTTTCCAACACTAGGTTACCTATGGATTGTAACGAGAACTAACTTGGATAATCTCGAACGCATAATATCTAGAGAGCGAGACTCGAACGCATAATATCTTCCTTTTTCACAAAAGTAAAAATCAAACAAGCAACATTGCATCATGCATAATCATAGCACAGTTTAATCATTGGGGATTGACTCATTGACTAGGGGTTGCCAACACTAGGCTTCTATCCCAAAATCAATAACAATCATCCAACCCATATCGCCAACAAAATGTCAGGAGGGCTATGTCGTGGGTCAACACGTTGAGTGATTGATTCGTGCATCGTCCCTTAAGATATGGTACCTTTGGACACCCAAGCCTTGACCTTAGAAGGACATTGTATGCTTTGACGGTTCCTTTTATGTGCTTATGTGACTACATCAATATGTGCTTCGTGTCTAATCTAACTAATTCCAACTTGTTACCTAGAGATATATAAAAAAAATTCACAAAAATTATGGTTCGACAAAAAAAAAAAAAAAAAAAAAAAAAAGACAAATTGTCGAGCCTACCAGGTGGCACGCGCAACTGTCAAAGTTGCGCGCGCCCTCCTAGCGCAAGTTCAGAAGTTGCGCGCGGCACCTCCGCGCAACACTGTGTCTTGCGCCGTTGGGCGCGCCCACTGTTTAATGTTGACTTTGACTCGTTACGAGCAATATCATACGGAGAAAACGATACTACCGCTTCAAGGTTAATCGTTAAGTAGGTGCTAAAAATATCTCTTTAGCTAACAACGTTGTCTAACTTTTACTATGATCGTATTTTTTTGTTTTCGAAAAAAAAAAAAAAATGTTTTTTATCGTTCTTTTTGCGTTTCACCAAAAAAAAAAATGCTACTCTTGAAGATGCACTTTCAACCTTAGCGCAAGACGGAAAATTGCGCGCGATACTATTTTTGATTATGATGATTTGGTTACATGCTTCATAATCAAACTAATGACATTACTTCTTATGAGGTTCGTCATTAGAAGTTCGCATCCCTTAATAGGATGTCATCAATATGTTTATTCTTAAACGTGCCTATTTTTGTGTTCATCATGTTTTAGTTGTAATTGATCAACCTTGATTTAAGAGTATAATTTATTTACCTCTTCTATGGTTTAAAAAGAAAATCCCAAGAACCTTACTTGGGATGTTTGCCTCAAACAAAAAAAATGATAAAAAAAAAGAAAAAAAATATTATAATTCTCAAAAAAAGAGAGAGAAGATAATGAATGATAAAACCGAGAAAATGATTTAATTATTTCTTGGATTTTACATTCGGAGGCCATCATTCTTTTTAAGCAAATAGTAAAATATTATCCTTTAAAGATGAGCAATAAAAGAATCATAATTGAAAAAAATGATATAGATCACTATTGCAATCTAAGTGATCAACAAATACCATAGTATATTTGATCATTTTAAGGTGTATGTTCGGGTTGATTAATATTCCTAAAATTTGATGAGCAATTTCAATCCAACTTTCTTGTCTTTCTCTTCTACCTTTTTTTAAAACAATTCATTTAAAGTAAAATCCTTAGATGATTATCTTGTTGAAGTCAACACGAATCATGACATTCCATTAATGATTGTTCGTGAATTTTTTGACATTCTTCATCAACAAACTTGCTTAAAGTAAATTCGTATTACAAGGATTAAAAAAAAGAAATAAAACAATCATTTTGACTTTGGTTCATTGTTTGAATGCTTGGCAGAAAAGGTTTAAGTGAATGCGCTTAATTTCTCGTGATACACATTACTAGATCATCTTCCACATTCGCATACTAGTCCAATCATGGGTGACAAAGCAGCATTGGAGAAACTTAGAGAGAAACTCCAAAACCTAAAGTCCCTACGAGAAGAAGAAGCCCAAATGAAGGCTCAAAAAAAAGCAGAAAAAGAAAAAGAAAACATTCTGCAAGAAAAAGCAAGAGCCGAAAGAGTAGAGGCCTTGGAGAAACTTGTCCTTCGAGCTAACTCGGGGAATAAGTACTTCAATTATGAGCTTGCACCACAACCTAGTGGCAAGACTCTCCCTGGAAAAGTTCTTGACTACGGATTTGCCAACCTTTAAGGTTACAGACAATCCTAGGACTCACTTAATGAGCTTTATTGGAATTTTGGCATTGAAAGGGGTTGAGCCAAGCCTATATGCTTGTACTTTTCCTCTTTCATTGGACCCAACTGCTAGATCATGGTTTTATAACCTCGATGCAAAACAAACTTTTACTTGGAGTGACGTTGTAAAAGCGTTTTTAACCCAATTTGGAGATAACATCGAGCTCACAACTACCTTGCACGATCTCGAATTGCTTAAGCAAGGGGAAGAAGAAGGCTTCATTGACTTCTATTCCAGGTGGCGATCAAAGGTTCTCTTATTCCATAAAGACCTCCGGATCATGAACATGTCCCAAAGTTCATAGACAATATGTCTCCACCATACAAGTGTCATTTACAATACCATGGTTTAGACACATTTCAAAAAGTCTATACTATGGGAATATTAATTGAAAGGGACGTGATAAATGAAACCATGAATCATATAGATGGACTTGATTTTTAGAGAGGATTTTACCTACGTCAGAAACGGACAAAGCTCGAAGACAAAATCTCAAGAAGTTGTCAACAATTCAAGATGTAGCACCCTAGGTCTTGTTTTGTTTCTTTCCTTTGTTTTATTTTTTATTTTTTATGATAGACTAAGAGATTCATGCTGTCGAATCTACTTATTTTTTACTCTCATTAATTAATGAATAAAAAATATATTTTCAAGTACGTCTATCTTATTCTCTTTTCAATCTCTTTATTGTTATATACTTGAATTAAATAAAACGTATACATACAAACAGGTAATATCAAAAGGCATACATACTCAACATTTTAAGAATCTTGATGAGCTTTGGCTTACAAGATGTATTGAATGAAAAGAGGCCCATCTTTGGCCCACAAAGAAAGGATATGATGATTTCACCAACACAGAAGACAACTTGAAACTCCACAAATATAATCCCATGTTCTTAACCTTAGAGAAAATCCATGTTTTTTTGCAGCCCTTTTGAGCCTCGTCAATTGAGCCTTAGTTATTCAACCTACATTATTCCATACCTTGGGATGGGAATGGTGCAAAGATACAAATAGGAAATTAGGGGAACGAAGAATAATAACAGGACACAAAGTTAGTCTAAACCCAAAAGAAAAGATCAAAAAATCGTTCCAAACCCAAAACAAAACTAGTCAAAAAAAAAAAAAAAAAAAAAAAAAACAAAAGAGAGATGACAAGGAAGAGGCACCTAATATAGGAAGTTGCCACATAAAGCAGAAAGGTTTAAATTTGAGAAGCACCAAAAGTAAGGGATTTTTGGAGTATACTTGAGCCTGTCCATTGTTCATAACCCCAAGCCTAGCAACCTTGGAAAGGCCCTCCTTGAGGTAGACCATAACCATATACCAAAATCATCATTCCATGAAAATATGGCTAATCTTAGGCCTTTGCACATATGGACCTACTATTGAGTAGTCATGCCCATATATAAAATGCATGAAGTGTTGAGTTATGATTTCAAGATCATATAAAAAATTCAAATAATTTGGATGATTTGATAGCCATTGGCTTGATTACATCATGTTAGTAAAGCAATCGAATCAAACTAAATTCGATGTTTTCCATATCTTTTGCCAAAGAAAAATGATATGATTATCACTTTAAAAAAAATAACAATCATCTTATTTTCTTTTAATAATAGGGCTATTTATTACCAAGGTAATTCAGGTTCTATATACATTGCCTAGAAAGAAAAAGAGTTAACACAATAAATTGATTTGATATATCCACAGCCTTAACGTCAGCTTTAGATGTCTTTTACAACTCTTAAGCATTGGTCTTCTCACTTATCATGAGCAACTAATATGTCCGCCTGCGTGGGATATCTCCATCTTTTCTAAGCGAGGAACATTGATTGAACATGATTGCTACATGAAAAAAATGATCGTTATCGCTATCACACGTATACCTCACTGCCAAGTCATCACGATGATTCAAATATTAAGTCAATAATCCTTGCTTTTCGAAAACATGTCTAATTTTCTTTATTTATTCTTCTATGGGAAAGTTGGATTCCCCTTCCTTTTTATATAAATCCGTCTTTTTGTTCATTTCTTTTTTAGGGGGTAAGTCGGGATGATCCCTCCCATTTGGCAACTAAAATACTCGAAAATAGTATAATTTTTCCGCTCTTTGCCTCAAATTGGGGGCTTAAAAAAGCCAGGACATCCCCACTTCTCTCTATTTACATATTTGAACACGCTATTTATGCTGCGAAATCAATGTCATGCAAAGCTTATTACGAACCATCTTAATAACTTTAAATGACAAAGGGAAGAATACCACTTCCTATTATTTGACCAATATAATTAAATATGTTACTTGATCAAACATTTTATGATAAACATATGCAATATTCCACAAATTGAAAATACAAATCTTGGGGCCTTAAACAAACATGAGAAACATCCCCTAGAATATGTATACATGAATTCCAAAAGCCACTTAAGTCTACACTTGGGGGCTTCAAATTAAAAATATAAGTCTCACCTTAACTTTCATTTTAAAATGAGACCATATTTTGGAAAGTGATTCGAATGATTTTATAAATTACTCTAACACTTCACCAAACCTAGGTTTGATAAACATTCGTTTTCAAACTACGGTGCTTATTTAATTGAAAGAAATTCTCTTTCAATTAGCAAAATATGACAATGATGACAAAAAGTAAAACTTAAACAAAATAAGATGTACGAAAGTTTGCTCACATTTTCATATCTTTGTTGAAATAAGTTGCAAATTACAACTTACCTTCATTAATCTTGGACAAAAAACAGTCACACTCAATTACGAGCTAGACTTTTCTTTCCATTTTGGCTTAAATTTTGAAAATAATATTATGTATTTTGCCAACTATAAAAAGTTGCTTTTCAAAACAAACTTTTATTTAAATTATTAAACCCTTTCCAAATTTTGAATTCTAGTTCGAAATAACATGTCTCTAATAAAAAATAGTATTCAAAATTTCCTTTCTGAATTTTAGTTTCATTTCCTCAAATAAATAAAATTTCAGATTCTCAATAACCGTTTGGATAATACGTGTATGTACATTTATATTTTCAAAAGGAATGAACTAAGATTCGACTTCTTGGCTTGAACTTGTTCTCATTGGCTTAAGGATGGTAAACAAACCACCTGCAAGACCAAAATCAATGATTGATAAGAACAAAGAAAATATTTGATGTTCAAAATCAACTTTGAGAATAAAATCACCACAATGATCTTTACAAGCGTTTAAACATTAGGTATGATATAATAGACCTTAAACACAATTGTTTTGGTTTATAAACAAGCAAAGAACTAACTTGCTTTCTCGAACATGACTTTAACTAAAATGTGAAAGCCATGTCATTATCCTAAATATCTCAAAATAAAAATAGGACATATACATAGGTCCATATCAATATCATGATTATATGAATGGCCTAAATAATAGCAAGTCATTAGAACTACCCCAAATTAGGGGCTCCAAGACTTGAGAAATAGCAAGAATGTGCATAACCCGACACATGGGGGCTCCAATATCCACAAAGAAACAAAATGAGATATTCATGCCATTCGAGCTACTTTCGAGAATCGCCTAAATAGTTGTAGATCTCGAGCCTTATAATTTTCAAATGAATCACAATGATTTAATAATCATTTTGTTCCTTTGAAAACTAAGTTTGCAACTGAACTTGGCCATAAAACAAGTTACATATTTGAGCCATTTTCAAGTTCAACTTCAAGAACTAATCTTAGTGCATAATTGTTGTTTCAATACTTCAATTTACTCTAGAGATTAGCGAGTACAACTAGTATAGAGCAACAAAATCATGATACTTGCTCATACGAAAGTTTAGTACTCAATCATTCATCATGAAAATTGTATCAAGACACATTATTAATATAAGACAAACAATTTCATGAGTTAGAATGTAAACAAAAGACTCCTAAATTCAAAATTAAGGAGTCTTCATTCAAAATTATTCTCCATTTTTGCACACATTGGAATTTTGCAAGGAGGATAACATCTACTTTCTCGAGCTTCAAAACATTGACAAAATTTGATCTCAAAAGAAAAAATTCAAAAGTAGCAAGAATAGACGAAAAATTTGAACAACATTTCATTTTTCCCCTTACTTGTTCTAATGAATGACCAATATTACTAGACTCAGCAAAATTTCTCTGTTAAAACTATGAATGGTCAAAATCGGTTTAAACACACTAGTTTAATCGTTTCCAAGATCCTAGTTGTATCATAATAAGACGAAACACGAGATTTATAGACCCATTTTAAGCAATATGAAAGGGTCTAATTATTGACAACAAGCAAATCATCAAAGTCACCCAACACTGGGGGCTACAACATTCGAAAATGTAAAATGGGGGCTTACGAACCCGATATATAACCAAGCTACACCAGTTCGATGATCTCTTCAAGAATTTCCGAAACTAACTAGTTTTGTGAAAATCTTGAAATCATATTTTTATAAGTGAATAATAATAACCATCGATTATTTTTATCATTGATAAAGCCAATTTTGCAACTTACGCATGAAAAAAATATGAGTCGCAAGAACAAATTCATGCTATTACAAAAGTTCAAAATTCCATTTATAATTTTAATGCATAATTGTTGTTCTAAACACTTCAATTTACATTAAAATTAACAAGTATAGTCTATGTGAGTAAAAAAAGAGAGAAATAAAGATCAAGCACAAAGTCAAAATTAGAATGAACAAAAAAAGCATATATATCCTTGACATGCTCATACAGGATCAATACTTTATCACTTCACATGAAATTTGTTGCAATATATTGCTTAAACATGTTACAACAACAAACAAACAAATTCATGACAAGAAATCGAATCGAAGAAAACCCCAACTTTTGTTAGGATTCCTCATTCAATTTCTCCATTTTATTGACCAAGATCAAAGTCTGGTAGAATAAAAGGAGAAAGATTTACTTTCCTTAGCTTCAAACGACAACCAAAAATGGAAAGAAATCAAGATTAGAGAAAGATGAGAAGAAGAAAGTGAGCTGAGATCGCACTTCTCCAAATCTTTTACTAATTCAAATGTTGCGCGTGGCATCCCAGCGCAACCCAGTTTCTTGCGCGAGCTTGGCCAGCGCGACCTACAAAGTTGCGCGCGGACACCGGTCACTTAAAAGACCAGTACTCAGATTTTGATCTCTTTTGAATTTTTCTCAACGGTTTTGTACGTTGTTAGACGTAATAACGCGCGAATTATCAAAATCTTTTAAAATTGCTTTGCATCCAGTAGTTTCGTTTCTTCTTTGATAGTTTTTTGCATCATTTTGCATGCACACCGTGCTTTGTGCCTTCCCTAAGCATACGTTTTGAACGTTTTTCGTAAATGTGTCTTAAGACTTTCCATAGTGGTGCTTTACTGATCACGGGTTAGATAGGTCGTTGGTTTACTAACCCTGACCAAATTAGAAATTTATAATACCTAAACCTACACTAAACTAGTTAGTGGAAAGTAAAGGGTCGAACCACTAGGGAAGCACACTAATTCAACATCAATACTCACTAATGTAAGAGTGAAAAGGGGATTGTTTTTGTTGGTTTTGTTGAGTAAGAACACTAAAACTACAAATAAGCAAGAAAATGATGATTAAAATCAAGGGAAAATGACGCTAGGGATACGGGGGTGTCCAATATGATTAGAAAGAGGGGAATAATGGTGATTATCATGAAACACATGCCAAAGAACACAATTCTACCTAAACAATTCATTCTCATGCAATAGTCTAGGCAAATCAATGAAAGAGGTCTACACTAATAAGGATCATTCTCATGCATCCTATTAGGTACAATCAAATCAAGAGAATAAAGAATCACAATCCATAAAAACTCCACTTTAATAACTCATTCTCGTGCAATCATTAAAATAGAGATGATCTTAATCTAGTTCAAATCACTTTCATGCATTTAAACTAGAAAACATCAAATAGAGTGCAACAATAATCTCAAGCTATTAAAAATCATGTCTTTCATCACTTTATGGCATAAGTTCAATCCAACCATCATCATTCATCCAATATCAACTCATATCTTCCACCCCTTTCCCCTAGCTAAAAGTTTAGCCTAGAGAAGGGAGATTAAACATAATATCAAAACTAGAAATAAACTCAAGAAACTCAAAACAAAACATGATTAAAATCAATGAAATCAATAACAACTAGATGAACTAATAAGATTAACAAGAATAAGTAACAATAAAACAAATAAATAATACTAAAAGAAAGGAGAAGAAATTACTAAAGAAAGGATTAATGAAAGATGAAAACTTGAAGTCTTGCTTGATTGAAAATTAAACTTGAACAAAGTTGAATACTTGGAAGAAAATTGAGCAATAATCTACTTTCTCTCTCTAAAAATTATCCAATCTAACCCTAAGAGAGAGAAGCTCTCCTCAACTAATTAAGAAAAATAGAATAAAAGAGCCTCCTTTTAATTACCCAAAAATGGGTATGTTTACTAAGCTAAATAAAAGAAAAAGAAAAGAGAACCAAAATAAAATAAAATAAAATAAAGAAAAGAAAAGGAAATAGAAAAAGAAATAAAAATAAAATAAAAGAAAAATAAAAAGGGAAATAAATCCAAAAACACCCTTAAAAACAATCAGACCTCCACAAATCATCATTTCGTGGCTGCTCTGATTTGCATTGAAGCGCATCTCCATCACCACCGTTCATCAACCATCAACGGTTCAAAGCTCACCTCTAGCCGACCTCAAATCACAGCCATTGATTGAATATTGCCTGATCATTCACGAGTAAGTCACGTGATTTTTAATGGAGATGAGGAGCGGCCGCGCAACCCAAATCGGAGCGTCCGCTCCAAGCTTCTGCTTTGAATTGGGGAAAATAGAATGAAAATGGTGCGGCCGCTTCAGTGGAGTGAGTGCTCGCTCTGAAGGGTATTGTGAATTGAGCTGAAATTGAGGGTAATTGGCGGGCTGCTCTGCTATGGAGGTCGTTGGCTTGGCTTGTAACGCTACTGTTTGCTGCGGCTGGTGGTGGCTGCGTGGAGGCGGTGTTTGATTGAGGGAGGTGCGAATCTAAGATTGTGAGTGCTGGTGATGTTGGGTGGTTTAATTGGTGAGGTTGTGATTGCTGGTGGTTTGGGTGGTTGTTGTTGTTGCGTGGGTTTTGGCTGTAGTAATTGTTGTGGGGTGGTTTGGTGGCTGCTACTTGCGGTTTGGAGTTGCTTTGCGTGGAGGAGATGGTAGCAGAGGTGGTGTGCTGTGGGGATGCGGAGGAGATGGTAGCAGTCGTGGGTCGAATTGATGGGGGGTGCGTTAGTGAATGTGGTATGCGTGAGGTTAGAGTGCAGGGACAGCGTTGCTGCTGTAATTAGGATTGTTGCTGGCGGTTTTGGTGGCTGTGGAGGCAGAGATTGGTGGTGGTTGTGGGGTTGCGTGAGGTGGATGAAATGGGTGAGCTGATGGTGTGTGTTTGTTGCTGTTGCTGTTGCTGTTGGTGTTGTGGAAAGCAGAGGAGCAGGGGAATGTGAGGTGGTTTGCGTGAGCAGGGGAAGTGATGTGAAGGTTTAGGTAATGGTGGAGTGTAGGATAAGGTCGGGGCAGTAATAGGTTGTTCACTTGCTTGTTGAATCGACCCTTGAAGCTCCAAAAATGGCTTTTATTTAAAACCCATGCCTCTACTCGAACACGTACCTACAGATTAACCAAACCCAGGGTGAAACCAAGACAAATAAAAGAAAATAAATAATAAAAAGAAACTAAATAAACTAAAATAGAATTACGACAAATGAATAAAACTAAAGACTAAAAATAAATAAATAAAGATAAACAATAAAATCAAATAAAATAAAAATAAGAAAATAAACTAAACTAATCAAATAAAGATACTAAACACAAAAACTCTAAAAATTACCAAAACACTCAAATAAAAGACAAAAGACAAGAATAAGAAAATAATAGAAATAAAGGATAAAAACAGTTAAATTATTGGAAAATAAGCTAGAAAACTATTCAATAAACACCCCCAAAAGAGACATAAAAGTCACTTATCATTTACGTAAAAGCTCCCATAGACAGGTTTGTCATTTTACGTACTGTACTAACGTTATAAATGTCCGGCTTTTCTTCTTTTTCATGTCCAAAGCAAAAAGGAAGGTGTTATCATGTAGCATAAAAATGCAAAAGGTGCATCGTACGGCGCAAAATTGTACGGCGTAGGTGTTGCGTAAAATTTCACTTCAGCCCAAGCTTTGCGAGATCTACCTCTCGGAACTAAGAGGTAGAGGATTACTTTAGGTGTTAGCTCACGAGTCGACAGGCGCACCGAACCACAGGAACAAACACTTCTTTATTGGAAGCAAATAAGGTAGTTAGTGAGCTTACTAGCTTACCGGACAGTTAGGGTGTCCGTCCACCCCCTGTATAAAGAAGCGACAAGACGATGTCGCGCCTATGTAGTCACGTGCCCCTAGTCCTGAGACACGTGTACTCATCTTGTGGACAAAACTGCTGAGAGATTTGTTGACTTTCTTCCCTCTCACTGGATTTGGATATGTGCCTTCAGTCCTGAGACATGTATTTCTATCTTGTGGACATTCGGGTCGAACACCGGACTGTTTCGGCTCAAATTCCAAAAACACCTTTTTCATCTTTTTACTTTGTTAAAGTCAAGCTAAAGTTTCAATGACATATCAAGGGACTTTAGACCAACGATGACACAAATGAGAGGAAATCATCCTCTTTTATTCTTTTTTAAAACCGATCTCTTCTCATGACTTGACATCACCAGAACACCTTTACTTGTAAAAGCATTCAACAATTGAAAAGGGTCAATCTAGATTCTTTAGCGCGTTAGGACTAGGAAAAACTTTTTCTAGCCTTAATAGCTACTTGTTTTGAACACTTAGCGAACCAAGGATCGTTTCCACATCCTTAACATTTCTGAAAGATTATCTATCTTTAGAGAACTTCGCAGAATGAGTCTCGGATTTATTTCCTTGACTACTTTGATCATCGTCTATTCTAGACTCGATCAAAGTGAGGGCTAACAGTAGACACCTACTTTTGGCATCTTGTCCCGAAAGGAAGTGCGATGATGTTACAAAAATCCGTTCTTCATGTAAGATCAAAGTTGAAGTGTTTATGGACTACGAAATGCATTATGAAGTAAGTTGAAACCCATATTTGAGACCAATTTATCTTAGAGCCTTTTCCTATTACTAATTAGGCCTAAAATGTGTTCATACATGTTTAAACTTGATTAATAACGGACCCAAATGCGGCAAATGCAATGATTGGATCTAATGGAACCTACATTGTTGAAAACCGAGCCAAACAGATAATCCAACCATCAAATTCCCATGCAAGGCCTATACAAAGGGATAGCCCTTTCAAATAGCTTTTGAATGGTATATTACAAGCCCAATTCCGAGCCAAAACGAAGAAGTTATAATCATAACACTGAACCAGGCCCTAAAACCGACACCCTTTCACTCGAACGGCCATAACTTTTGATTCATAACATATTGTAACCTAATTCTAACAGCATTGGAAAGTAGAAATTCAAAGATTTCCAATGATATCTCACACGCCTTAATCCAACTCCACAATCAAAAGTTATGGAAGTTTTAAAAAACGCGTTTTTCGTATAAGGCAAACCGCAAACCAGCGCGCGCGACTCATTAAGATGCGCACGGCACCCAGCGCGACTAAGAGAGCGCCACCTGACGGCACTGCTCTAAAGCCCTAAACCTAGATCCCTACGCCTATAAATAGGGGTATTCGTTCAGCATTACGAGGACCGAAAATTCAGAATAAAAACCCTAGTATTCTCAAAACCCTAATCTCTCAACTTCTCTTACTATCATACTACTTTTTCTTCTTTCTTCCCAAATACTTTCCAACCCTAATTGAATCCATTGAAGTCCTTGGAGGTACAAAGAAGAAAGAAAGTCCATAGACACATCAAACGGAGATTTAACATAAAAGAAGAACGGTTAGATTCTTGAGCACTTAGATAAATCACTTTTCCTTTATTGTTTAAATAACTTTAAATGAATAAATAGTGTTGTTTGATCACTTTAAACAAACTTTTAATTAATTAATTCACATAGTACTCTTTCGTTAATCAAGACTAGAATTTGAATAATTCATTGTTGTTTTATCACTTAAGACAAGGCAAATCTTGTTTATTTATTGTTCTTTCACGAATATTGATTAAATAAGAATAATGACTTTTGCAATGTAATTCCTACATGATTAATGCATGTAAATAAAATCAACTAACTTATTTTTAGGTATCGTGTTGCATATATTGTTTGGTGATGAAATTGTGAAAAAGGAAGAGCTAGTAGAGGCTGCACTAGGGCTAGAATAGCGATTCCTCTCCAAAAGGAACATTATTTTAGTACCCTCGCTCCCGAACTCATTTTTGGTTTATGTAGACCAATTTGGGCATGGGTAAATATACGATTCATGATAATTATCCCATGAACTTCACATGGGAGAAAGGCATGAACGAGGTTTGTGAGTTTTCCTAAAACTCATTGGCGGCTCCCTACTTGTTTCTTATAAAAAAGCGTGATGACCAGATTAATTCTAATTCAAGGTCCCCCAAACAGTAAGGAATTCAAATCCTAATACACCCTAACAAGTGTAAAGTCCTAGGCTTTTAAACAGTCATGGGCATCTAAGAAAGGACCCCCTTACAATGGGATCACCCTCCTTACAGGAACCTAAACCAAAACTAAAAGGCTATCCTAAACATGTCAAAAATAATCATGTAAGCATACAATAAAGCCATTAAGCCATGTTATGCCAATCTGAAATCTAATATTGGGTGTCCAAAGGTACCATATCTTGAGAAACAATGCACAAATCAATCACTAAACGTGTTGTCCCATGACGTAGCTCTCTCAATATTTTGTTGGCGATATGGGTGGGATAATTGTTATTGATTTCTGGATGGAAGCCTAGTGTTGGCGACCCTTAGTCAATGAGCCAATCCCCAATGGTTATAGTGTGCTATGATTATGCATGATGCAATGTTGCATGTTTTTTTTTTTTTACTTTTGTGGTAAAAAGGAAGATATTATGTGTTCAAGTCTTGCTCTCTAACTAGAGAATATCCAAGTTAATTCCCATTACAACCCATAGGTAACCTAGTGTTGGAAACCTTGGACCATAACTAAAAACTAATCTTGTAACCTCTAAGTCCCCAACTGAGTCGCCACTGTAAGGAGGGTGTGCCCATTGTAGGAAATCTTTCTCCTCTATCCTCATGGCCCTTTAAAATTAAAGCCTAGGATTTTACACTTTTTAGGGTGTATTAGGATTTGAGTTCTTGACTATTTGAGAGACCTTGAATTAGAGTTGATCCTATCATTACGCTTTTTTGAAAGAATCTAGTAAGGTGTCACCAATAAGTTTTAGGAAAACTCATAAACTTCATTCATGCCTTTCTCCCGAGTAGGATTCAAGGGATATTTAGCATGAATCATAAGTTTACCCATGCCTAAATTGGTCTACATGTACTAGAAATGAGTTTGAGAGCGAGGGTACTAAAATAACGTTCCTTTAGGGGGGAATCACTATTCTAGCCCTAATGCTGCCTCTACTAGCTCTTCCCTTTCCACAATTTCATTACTAAACAATATTGCAACATGATAACTAAAACCAAGTTAGTTGATTTTATTTACACGTATTAATCACGTAGGAATTACATTGCAAAAGTCGTTATTCTTATTTAATCAATATTCGTGAAAGAACAAAAATAAACACAATTCACCTTAACTTAGGTGATAAAACAATCAATTAATTATCCAAATTATAGTCTTGATTAATGAAAAAACACTATGTGAATTAATTAAATATTAAAAGTCCATTTTAAATGATCAGACAACACTAATTAATTGATTAAAGGTTATCTAGACATTAAAAGAAATGGTGATTGATCTAAGTGCTCGAGAATTTACCACTTTTCCTTGCTAGATCTTCGTTTAGAACACTTATGGAATCCTTCTTGTTCGGGAACCTCTACTGTAGGGACAAGTAACAAAAGGGGTGAGTGTTTAGGACAATAGGGGTGATTAGTGCACAAGTTCACAAAGTTTATGCAAGCTTTTTTAGGTTAATTTATGTCTATCAAAGCTTCTTATTGAGCCCCTATACATAGGGAATTGATGCATTTAGGGTTTTGAACATTCTGCCGTAGCAGGTGGCGCGCGCATCTCAGAAGGTCGCGTGCGCCCGGTGCGCGTAAGTAATGAGGATGTGCTATTGAGGGAAGCGCAATTAATCTTCTTGCGCATGGATTTATGGTAAGATTAGATTCAGTATCTTTGAGAAATTCTAAATTCCTGCGAGTGAAGCATAGGAAGTTACACTAAGTGTCACGTGCAACCTTTTGGGTTGCGCGCGCCAGGCAGCGTGACTCTTTGAGTTGCGTGCGGTTTTTCCTGCAACAACCTTGAATTTTGACCTAGGCGCCTCTAAATCCATCAAAATTAGGTTTAATCTCGGGATTAGGCCTAATTATTAACCAGTGTTAGTTTTAATTTATTTTGGTTCATTTTGTATAGGGTTGAGCCAGTCAGTGTTTTCATGACTTAAACAACAGTCCATAAGTATCGTTCACGTTGATCCAACACAAAGATGATTTTAGTTATCGGCATAACACTTTTGGTCGAGACAGGGCACCAAAAGTAGGTGTCCATAGGTATATATCCATTTTACCAAATATAATCTCTTCTAGAAATCTATCATAATGTATCACTTCCTCAAATATGTTATTGTCAATAGTTGTTCTTTTCCTGCTTGAATATTCTTATCTTTGGAACCTATTGGGCCCAACTACCACGCTTCAGTCGTGCTTTAGGTTCATTAGCATCTAATGTTGTCCTTTTGGGACATCAATTTTATTTTGAGCATTTATAGTTGGTATATAGCCAATGACATCTATTGATATTCATCTCCAATCTGAATAGTGTCGTTCTAAATATTAAATAAATCATTGATACTAAAGCTGACGTATGTACCAAACAGACCATCAATGTATCTTGTAAATTCATATTTCTTATTATTCATGTGCAAGAGTTACGTAAAATAAAAAAATATTAGGAAATTTTGATTTTTACCACCTCCGAAAAACGACTTATTGGCTTTTACCACCTACATAAAAAAATAAAAAATTATTTTACAACTACTAGAAAAAAGGCAATTTCTGATAGAGTTTGTGAATTGGATTTTACCACCAACTAATGGATTCCGCCCATGAATCCATTAGTAAGGCCCACCTTTTTTACGTTTCTTCTTCAACTTCCCTGATCTTCCATGTCAACCAACCGACAATGAAATCAACTTACCTCGATTGGTCGGAATTTTGTGTGGTGCTAACGAGGGGCCGGAATTTGGTGTGTGGTGCTAACGAGGGGCCGGAATTAGGTTTTGGCTAAGGTATTAAGAGTACGAAATTTGGTGGCGGCTAGGGTTTTAAGAATGGTCGGAATTAAGAGGGGACTTTTATGGTTGGTCGGAATTCGGTGGCTAGGGTTTTGAGGTCGGGTGGAAAGGGAGGTGGAAATCTGGTGGTGGTGGCCTGTGCATTATGCGGTGTGGTGGTTGTGCGATGGTCGTTGTATGGCGAATAGGTGGTGGGGCTGGTAGCCGGTCCGGCAATGGGGCTAGTAGCCAGTCTAGCGGTGGGATCCTGGCGGTGGCAACAACCGCTAGTTAATGGCTGGGTTTTTTTATTTTTTATTTTTTTTAAAAAATTATTTATTAGAAAAATTTACCCAATAATATTGTGACACGTGTGCAAGGTAGGCCCCACTAACGGATTTATAGATGGAATCCGTTAGTTGGAGGTGATTGGTGGTAAAAGCCAACATTTATTTTTTTATATAGTGGTAAAATAAAACTTTTTTTTTTTATGTAGGTGGTAAAATCAAATAAATCGTTGTTTGGAGGTGGTAAAAGTCAAAATGGGATTATGATATTAGTCCAACAACCTTCAAAAAAATGCTAACTCTTTTTAAAGTCATAAATTCTTATGGCAATAACATGTATCAAGCAACCTAAAATTATTCTTTAATAAAACTCTTATTGTTCCTATAGTCCAATTATATTAATCCTTATATCACAAATTCTTAGAACTATGGGCATAGGTAATATATTTTTCAAGTAAGTTTTCCACAGTATCATCTATCTCTTGCTCAAATAAATATTGTGCAATTATGTTTAAATTGCAGATCGTTCAAAAATATTCCATCTTCATGTAGGCGTATAATATCGCATATAATTGAATGAACGAAATCACACAATCTAAATTTAATATAGAAATCATGAAATTAAAGTATATATGCTTGGTAATAATATGAACTTAACTAATAATATGACCATGGTATCAGAGAGAGGGATAGCTCAAGTGGTTAGAGCTTTCACCCTGATTCTGATCGATCTTGGGATCGAATCTCATCCCCGCCCTTATTAGCTCTCTAAACACCAAAAAAAATATGACCATGGTATCAAGTTCATGTCATTTATAATGCGTGTATATCAATAAAATCAAAAAAATTGTAATAAGCATTATAATACTAACTACAAAACAAATTATTTATTTTCACAAATTCATCTTTAAACAAATACTACTGGCATGATTTGAAATCGTCAAGAATAATCATTCATGTAGCCAATAAGGTTATGAGATCATCTACGTACGAGTAATCTCACAGATTATTAAGCAATGTAAAAACTTTCAACGAATTAATTCGTTCTTACCTTGTTAAAATTAGACCTTGTTTAGTTCACATTATTTTTACTTATTTTAGAAAAAATAGGTTCAGATAAAAAAAAAAAAATCTCAGACCAGACCAGATCAGAAAAAAATAAGTTCACATCAGATCATCATTTTATGTGCAATTTTTTATCGCTAATTATCTTTAATTCCGTAATGAAAAAAATTATAAAAATTACATATTAATAAAATACACATTATTATGAATCTAACAAGACCCCACTTGATATATTTTTTCCTTATAAATTATCGTACACTTAAGGTTACATTTTGGTCAAATTAGACAATCATATCATATTAGATCAGTCAAGACTGGCAAAAATAAGGTTAAACTAAATAAGGTCTTAGTCCATAAACTCTAGTTTCCTTAGTACATTTAATCATCATACTATTTCCGTTTCTTTTTAGTTGACACGTATTCCTTTTTAGGAAGTGTTTTTTAGTTGACACGTTTCCTCTTAGGGTAACTTTTTTGCCTTACATTTACAAGCTACCCCACTTGCTTTTTCATTCTCTCTCACTCTCTCTCCTCTCTATATGTGCCTAAATCAAACGTGTCAACTAAATAGAAACAGAGAAAGTATATAGTAATGAACTAGATTAGTCTGATACGATTTTGCCAAATACATTTGTTATATTGTCACAATTACAAAGTTATTGGACAAAATTTGCATATTAATTAACACACTAAAATTTCAAATTATAAAATAAATGATAAAAAATTTTAACAAAAAAATATAAAATAAAGTGATGATATCAAATATATTTTAGGCGAGAAATTTATTTATCATATGTTGACATGTGTACGGGTAGGAGAAGGAAGGATGTCAATGGTTGTTATTTCAGTAATAATTGTAGATGTAATCTCATACTCCATATGAAATATTTTGGGGTTAATTTTGACAATGCCAAGATGCTTAAATTAAATCATTTCTTATGTCGCATGCATGCAAAGTTCAGATCATAAAAAATAAGCTAAGACCAGACCAAATAAAAAAAATAAGTTCAGATCAGATCATCACTTTATGTGCAATTTTTTATCGCTAATTATCTTTAACTCTGTAATGAAAAAAATTATGAAAATTACATATTAATAAAATACACATTATTACGAATTGAACAAGACCCCACTTGATACATTTTTCCTTATAGATTATCGTACACTCAAGGTTACTGATTGGTCAAATTAGACAATCATATCAGATCAGATTAGATCAAACAAGACTATAAAAAATAAGGTAAAACCAAATAAGGCCTTAGTCCATAAACTCTAGTTTCCTTAGTACATTTACTCATCATAAATAGTAATGAATGTCAAGGCCGTCTTGGAAAATATAGAGGCCCTGTGCTAAGAACAAAATTTAGGCCCCTATTATAACAAATTTGAGACATTGAAATAATTGGATGGTTTTAACCCACATAGTTGCTTGCTGTAAAAAAAAAAAAAAAGAATCTAGATAAGGAAATTATTTACGGGAAGGTGAGAGTGATATATTATAATTAAGAGAATTAATTGTATTTTGGGGATAAAGAGATTAGAATCATTTAAAATCATGATAAATTGTAGAGTTTGTTGTATTGTTGTGTTGGTAATGGTGAGCATTCAACCCGGAAGCCATTAAGGAGGAAATAAAAGGGTTTTTTTTTGGGTTATTCAGTAAATTTTTTTATTTTTTAAGCCCTAAAATTTTGGGGGACCTAAAAAAAAAAGAAAACCTTCCAAGAGACAAGCCTGATGAATGTAATCTCATACTCCATATGAAATATTTTGGGTTTAATTTTGACAATGTCAAGATGCTTAAATTAAATCATTTCTTACGTCACATGCTTACTAGCAGACTAGAGACAAAAATCAGCTATATGACACTTCAAAATCAACATTAACTAACTCTCAAGTATAAGGAATAAAAACACATTAACAACATCAAGATAATGTCTTGACTCTTGAGTATCAACATGCATCGCAAGTACAAAGTACATTATATAACAATATAAGCATAGGCGAACTAAACATATAATTAGCCCACAGGTGTAGGATCCTTGAAAGTCATAATAAATTGGATAATTTGATTTAACCAGCATAGTTGAACGCATCAATCTGTATTGAGATATATCAAAATAATATTTATGGAAATATATATGTTAATATATACGTAGTATTATGTAAAATAGGACATATTTTGGTAGATTTCCCACTTATCTTTAATCTCTAGAATTTCCATAAAATATTGTTTGACTAGTGTTTAGGGTATTTTTACCCTAGACACATGGACCAATGAGAGGTCGCCACGTGTCGAGCTCAGGATGGCCCATGTGGCTCAACATCCTCTTGACACTTGGCGCTCTCAGATATGTTTCCGAAATGGCGGCCTTCAAGGGCCCAAATTCCTAGGAGCGCCGTAAAACGGCGCAACCCACTAAAATCTAGGTCAAGTGACCTAGGAAGGGGCACATTTTCCAACAACCCTATAAATAGGGAGATATTTCCCCATTTTGGGGACAGATTCAATCATTTATTACACCCTTATTCTCTTACATCAGAGAAAGACCTGAGCTTGGAATCCGAGCAGATACCCACCTAAATTTCCGTTCTCTCTATTCCGTTTCAAGTTACTAACTTGACCGTCGGAGGCGGAGCTCCGACCACCCGGAGTCTCCGTTATTTTGCAGGTACAGCTCAACCGGATCAGACTTCGTGACGTAACTCTCCCAAGGGACAAAAACACCCCAAAACATTTGGCGCCGTCTGTGGGGAGAGTACCTCGAAGATGGTTCAAGAGTCTGTACCACCCCTAACCGTCTGGACGATGACCCAGAAGTTTTTACAGACCAGGAGGATGAAGATCCTCAGGTCGAAACCTTTACAGCCGAAGACGGCTCTCTCAGAATCAAGCGCATCCGGCCCAGAGAGACTCTGGAGCGGGGTACCTCCCAGGCGGGTCCGAGCAGACCCACTGGGCAGCCGGAAGGGGAAACCCAAACGGCCGCTGGATCAGCCCCTGTCACCCGAGACGAACTCATGAGATTCATGACAAGTTTCAAGGGTGAAATTAAAGAGCTGATCACCAAAAGCCGGGCTGGCCCAAGTAAAGGTCAGTCGGCGAAGAAGACTCCTCCAGAGAAGGGGAAGTCAGTCAGAGACCGGCAGCCCACTCCTCATCCAAAGGAGAAGGCAGCCGGGACCATTGATTGGTCAAAAATTCTCCATCCTGGGAAGAACACCAATAACACTCGCCGGACTCAGCAGCCGGTGAGAAGTAAAAAATCAACTCTTGATGCCCGGGAGATCATTAACCGGAAGAGAAACCAATCGCTGTCTGAGTCGGCTTCAACGTCGAACTTTCCAGACAGCTTCAACAATATTTCTGCAGGGAGTGCACCCTCCTTGCATGAGAGCCAGACAGGCGGTAATACCGTCCATTCTGGCCCTCACATGATTGGAGTTGTACCGTATGTGCCTACTCAGTCTTACTGACAATATCCTCCTCACTTCATGCAGTCGGCCTTCTTTGGAGGTTAGGCGGCATATCCAAATGTCCAGCCATTGGACTGGCAGCTTCGTCTGCTGCGCTTGGGTGAACAACCCTCTGCGTTCACTCGGGAGATAACCGAGGCGGCCCAGCCGGCCAAGGTTAAGAATGTATTGGTTGGTACCTATGATGGTACCACCAACCCGGAAGACCACCTGATGACTTACACCAACCTCATGTATCTGCAGGGGTTGGATGATGCCACTTGGTGTCGGTGCTTCCCGGCTACATTGAAGGGCATTGCCCAACAATGGTTTGGCAACTTGCCGGCCGGGTCCATCGATAGCTTTAGGAAGTTCGCCTTCCTGTTTGCTTCCAACTTCTCAATGAACATCCCTGCTAAGAAAACAAGCCTTGATTTGAGCACTGTTAAGCAAGGAGAGAGAGAAGGGCTACGCTCATATGTCAGGCGGTTCAATCTGATAAGAATTCAGATTCAAGGACTGTCTGACGAGGTAGCTTTTACAGACTTTTTCAAGGGTCCGAGAGACGGGTCGACCTTTAAGTTCGACCTAGTCAGAAAAGGGGCTTTCACCTTACAGGCGGCCCTGAGGGAGGCGGAAAGCTACATTCAAGCTACCGACCTCTGCTCGCCTGGTAGCCAGTCGGACTCTAAGAAGTCTGACAAGTAGAAAGACAACCGGCCTGCTCAGCCGGCTAAAAAGAAAGAAGAGAGCAAGAAAAGAAAAGAAATCTGGGCGGTAAGTGACTCTGACCAGCCGTCCCAGAAGAAGAAGAAAGAATTTAAATCGTACGTCCCAAAGTACGAGTTTAACAAGGACTGCAACTCCATCCTCATGGAGATTAAGGACTGGCTGTCCCTAGAGAAGCCGAATCCAATGAAAAGTTCCATTCAATCAAGGAACAAAAATAAATTTTGTCAATACCATGAGGAAGTTGGCCATGACACCAACGACTGCTTCAGCCTTCAACGAACGTTGGACCGTCTGGCTGACAAGGGGATGCTGAAGTCCTATATTTCTAAGTCCCCACCCGGGGCTAAGAAGAAGAACAAGGGTCAGTCCTCCAAGACTACCCCCAGCCTGCTAGTAGTTCGGATACCGATAAGGAGCCGGTCTACACTATAGCAGGCGGGTTCTCATGTGGTGGCCCTACCATCCGTCAGAGAGTACTATCTCTCAGCCGTCAGAGACACTGTAACCCCAGGTGTCCAGGAACCAATAGACCTTGACAATGTCAAGGATGCTGAGCCAGCGCTTGCCCCACCAGCAGCCGGAAAGAAAAGAAAGGCACCTACGCTGGTGGAGGTAAAGAAGGAGAAAAAATAGCAATCACTGACCGGTGAACGGTCAGAGGAGCTCCGTCCCCAACCGGCTGGTGAGCATGTTGACATACCTCTGGACGACAGCCGTCCGGAGCGTACTGTGAAGGTTGGGACGGTTGCCTTTGCTAAGTTAGGTGCAAACTTGCACCTTCTACTGAAAGAATTCAAAGACATTTTTGCCTTTGAAGTGGAAAAGATGCCAGGCGTCAGCCCGGACCTTGCTGTCCACAAACTTGCCGTGGATCCTAAAAAGAAGCCCATCCGGCAAAAGAAAAGAAATCACGGCGAGGAAAGAAGTCAGGCGGCAGCTGCCGAAGTAAAAAAGCTGTTGGATGCTGGGTTCATTCGGCCATGTAATTTCCCCGACTGGGTTGCGAATGTTGTGCTTGTAAAGAAGCCGAATGGTACCTGGCGGATGTGTGTTGATTACACGGATCTCAACAAGGCATGTCCAAAGGACAGTTATCCGCTTCCTAAGATCGACAGTCTGGTCGATTCAACAGCCGGGCATGCCTTGATGAGTTTTATGGATGCCTACTCCGGTTTCCATCAGATACCCCTGTGGAAGAAAGATCAAGAAAAGACGGCCTTCGTCACTGATCAGGGGCTATTCTGTTACACGGTGATGCCGTTTGGCTTGAAAAATGCGCCGGCTACGTTCCAACGGATGATTAATACTGTCTTTATTAATCAAATTGGGAGGAATGTAGAGGCATACATTGACGACATGATAGTCAAATCCAAACAGCAGGCGGATCACCTTGCTGATCTCCGAGAAACCTTCACCACACTCAGGCGGCATAAGGTCATGTTGAATCCTAAGAAATGCGTCTTTGGTGTTGAGTTTGGGAAGTTTCTCGGATTCCTGATTGATCAAAGGGGGATAGAGGCTAACCCTGAGAAGATACAGGCAGTGATTGACATGAAGTCACCCCGCACTATCAAGGAAGCACAGAGATTAACCGGTTGCCTGGCTGCTCTGGGGAGATTCCTCAGCCGGTCATGTGACAAATGCCTTTACTTCTTCCAAGCAATCAGGAAGAAAACCAGATTTGAATGGGGAGATGAGACTGAGGCGGCCTTTCAACGGCTGAAAGAACACCTCCACTCTTTGCCAAGACTTGTTAGTCCACTGCCTAGGGAGGTGTTATACATGTACTTAGCCGTCTCAGATCATGCCCTCAGTGTCGTTTTCCTTGCTGAGAGAGACGGTGTTCAGCTTCCGGTCTATTTCATAAGCCATGTCTTAAAAAATGCTGAGCTCCAGTACCCCATGGTAGAAAAATTTGGTCTTGCTCTTTATATGGCTTTCAAGAAATTGAAACCATACTTCCTGGCTCATCCGGTGGTAATCTACACCGATCAGCCCCTCAAGCGGCCAATGTCTACTTTGGAATCATCCGGAAGAATGTTGAAATGGGCTATTGAAATGCAAAGTCTTGAAATCACTTTTGAACCTAGAAAAGCAGCGAAAGGTCAGGCGTTTGTCGACTTCATTGTTGAAATGAACCGACCGGTGCAACCGGATAATCTTGACCAGGTTTGGAAAGTGTATGTAGACGGAAGCTCAACAAAGAACGGTTGCGGTGCAGGAATCATATATGAGTCCCCTGAAGGGAACAAATTTGAATATGCACTGCGGCTTAAGTTTCAAGCCTCAAATAATGAGGCGGAATATGAAGCCCTGCTAGCCGGAATCCGCATGTGTAAGGCAGCAGGGGCAACGAAAATTGACGCCTATTCTGATTCACAGTTGGTCATTAGCCAGTATGAGGGAGCATATGAGGCAACTCATCCGGCTATGATCAAATACCTCCAGGCAGTCAAAGAAGAGACTGGGGCACTTGAGGAATTTCGTCTGAATCAAGTGCCCAGGTCAGATAACAACCAGGCGGATGCATTGTCCAAATTGGCTTCATCCGCCTGCTGTGATACTCCTCGGTCGGTCTTTTGGGAAGTTCTTGAAAAGAGAAGCATATATGAAGAGCCCATTGGAACCTTAGACCGAAGCTCTACCTGGATGGATGGCATCCGGGCGTATTTAGCAGACGGTACGCTTCCTTATTCACCACAGGAAGCAGCCGTCCTAAAAAGGCGAGCGGCAAACTTCGAGTTAAAAAATGGAGAACTCTTCAAGGCAGGTTTCCTCAAACCTTTATTGAAGTGTGTTACCCCAGAAAAGGGAAAAGAAATTCTCGAAGAATTGCATGCCGGATACTGCGCCTCTCATATAGGCGACAGGTCTTTAGCCGTCAGAGCCAGGCGGCAATACTTCTGGCCTACTCTTGAAGCAGACGCCAAAGAGTTGGTCAAAAGATGTGACAAGTGCCAAAAGTTTGGCCCATTGATTCGCCGCCCGGCTACTGATCTGACGGCAATCCACAGCCCAATCCCATTTGCTAAATGGGGCATGGATATCTCGGGTCCTTATACGCCTGCTCCAGGTGGAAAGCGCTACATTTTGGTGGCTGTGGATTATTTCACCAAATGGGTAGAAGCTGAGCCGGTTAAAAACATCAAGACTAAGGATGTCATCTCCTTCATCTGGAAGAACATCATCACCCGGTTTGGGGTACCTATGTCTATGGTGTTTGACAATGGTCCTCAGTTTGAGACCCCTCAGCTCAAGACTTGGTTGGGAGATTAGGGTATCTCACATTGTTTTGCATCAGTCGGCCGACCCCAAGCAAACGGCCAAGTTGAGGCCTTCAACAAACTCATCTCAGACGGCATAAAAAAGAAAATTGAACGGGCCGGTGGTTTATGGGCAGAAGAATTAATTCATGTCCTATGGGCCATCCGGACCACTGCTAAAGGGGCAACCGGAGAAACCCCATTTCTTATGGTATACGTTGTTGAAGCCGTCTTGCCTATTGAGCATTATGAGCCGACTCTCAGAGTTATGCTCTATGATGAAGAGGCAAATTGGGAGGCCATGCGGCTGGCATTGGACTCCCTCCCGGAACGTAGGGGCAATGCTGCCCTGCGCCATGAGATATACCGTCTGAGGATGACCAGAGCCTATAACAAGAGAGTGCACAAGCGTCCTCTGAAAGTGGATGACTTTGTGTTGCGGAAAATGGAGGCAATCGGTAGGGCCAATGAGGCTGGGAAGCTAACCCCTAATTGGGAAGGCCCCTACCGGATTTATGAAGAAGTCAGGAACGGCACCTACCGTCTGGAAACTCCGGACGGACGCCGCCTGCCTAGAACTTGGAATGTAGACAATCTAAAAAAGTACTACTTCTGAGAATGTGTAATTTTTGTAAACAGTAAGTCAATTAATGAAAATTCAGGCTTTGTTTGCAGAATTATTTTGCCATTTTTATTCCGCCGGGGCAATACCCAGACGGACCCTGTGTTTAACTTACTAAGTTTGATACTTAGTTTGGTTGAATATTATAACTGCCTAACCGCCTAGGTAGAGCCCAGACGGATTCTTTATTTATTTAACTATGTTTGATAATGTAACTTAATAATTGTTGGACCGCCTGGGTAACACTCAGACGAACTATTTGTTCAACAAACTAAGTTCGATACTGAGTGTAAATTCAATGTTGTAATTATGCTCGGCCAAATGATCCGATTAAAAAACTAAGCACAAAAATGCTTAGTAGCTATACAACCGGTCTCAAACGAGACCAAAGGCCAATGTGGCCGGATGGTTGCTTATTTTATGAAATCGCCTGTCCCAACATGGACAAGGGCGTCCGGCGACACCCCTCTGGGTGCAATCGTCGCAGAGAACAGACTATTTGTCGGTTTTACGTATCCATGCAGACTGCAAAAATTGAACGACCAAATTGGTCAACTCATAGTTGTCTGACCAGAATAACCTATGAAGAACAATTAAGTAACCAAGTACCGGATGCCCTAAGGCATCAGCCGGTCATTGGTAGAAATTCTTACTTGGGTTATTTATTCCAAAGTTGCACTCACTTCCCCTATTGAGGCAAAAGATTGTGTAATGGCTACGCGTTAACCCCAGACAGAATATAACCGCCTGGGTAAGAAGCTCAAAGCACCCGCTTTTATGGCCGGCTGTGCACTTGGTTTGGGGCAATCACCATTGTGATTGATTGGCCTAAAAACACTCCATACTTCTCCAAGTATCAAGTGTTTTCAAGCCAATCAATCAGCTTGACATTAAACCAACCACACAGCCGCCCAGGGGCAAGAGCACCCGAATTGCAAATTGCCGCATGCTTTTTTAAGTTAGGCAAAATACTAAAGAATTGCAAACATATGCAAAATTCAAATTGAAAAACCTCAAAACACAGACATATATAAAAACCGACTGAGTCGGAATACTTCATTTATATTTGAAATGGCACAAAGGCCAGAATAAGTGTTAACCGGACACATCCGGTGAAGAAAGAAAGAGAAAATGTTAATCCAACCCTATGGTTGGTAAAAAGATACAACAAAGCACGGCATGCAAGCCGGTAAATAACATTGTTGGCATACTGCCGCAGAAAGTGGGGAGGCCCGCCTAAGGCTGAGGTGGAGTCTTCTCCGGCTGAGTCTGGCTGGCCTGGCCCTCGTAATGATCATTCGCCTGCTCCTCATCATCAGAGACTTCATATCCCTGCTCAGCAGCCCAGTCTTTGAAGCGAGGCGGTGGAGCATCACTTAGTCAAATTAAAGATTAAAGACATCAAGATAGAGGAATCATTTAACTCAGCTAGAGAACCCATTATCCGGTCAAAGTCCATGACCTGCAGATCAGGTATGGAAGCCTTCTCAGACCGGGTGAGGGTCCTCACCATCCGCTTTGCGAAGCTCGCAAGATCCGGCTGGTCAGAAGTCAGATATGCATCAAAAGTAATGCTTTGTGAGATAGAAGCAGCGTAGTCGGCATTCATTCGTTGCCGGCTGCTGACTGACCCTTTTGAAGAATCAACCTTGGCCTTGATTCTCATGAAATCAAGTGGCCAAGGTATTTCAGTTCGTTCCTTACCTTGAGCTTCCGGATGGGTCTCCGGCTTGTTCTCCTCCCCAGTGGTTGCCGCACCGCCTGCAACCTTAGGTGTCTTGCCACCCTTCGATGCCGTTGAGACATCCGGCGCTTTCTGCTGTTCTGACTTTCGCTGAGTTTTTTCAGAACAGCAGGGGATTTGCCCCCAGTCGTTGGAAGACCGGATTGGGCAGATGTTTGTTTCTAGGGGGGATCCTTCCTGGCGGATTTGGCAGCCAGAGCCTTCTCCAGATCATCTCCCTGCCTTTTGAGCAACTTGGAGAATGATCGTGGAATCCTCTTGACGGACTCCTGAGAAAGAAGCAAAATGTAAGCATACCCAACCGGTATATAAAAAAAAAACATATAAAGTCAGGCGGTCTTACCCCGCCTTTCTTCGTATCCTTAGCCTCGACAGCTGCCTTTTTGGCAAGTGCCGCCTCCTTGCGCAGCAGCGCCTCAGACTTAGCAGGAGTTTTACCCTGGTCAACCATCCTCAAGGCTTCGTCTGCAAAAACAAGAATTTCAAGTTAGAAGAAATTAAGGCAAGTTTGCAATAAAAATGAAATAACAATCATTCCGGATGAGAAGTATTCTACCCCTGGGAAACATTGTACTCAGCCCGCAGGCGGACAAGAAGCACTCGTCCTTGAAGAAGTCCGGATGGGGGATCCAGTTCTTGGGAACTATGATGTGAGTCCCATCCCCCATGGGCTTAGTTGTTGTCTCAAAAAATCCCGGCTCTATTATTTGCTCCCGGGCCTTAGTAGATAGCACCGGGAGAGGGCATTTCCGGCCTAGAAGAGTCAGCTCGGTGTTGTACCGGCGTAGTGTCCGGTTGTGTCTCAAGGTGGGGGAAGAAATCAAGTAAAATTTGTCCTTCCACCCGGACCACTTGGACACTTTGTCCAAAGTCATTAGATATTGGGGCAAGGTAGTCAGCGTATACCATGCCCCATGGCCGCCTAGGGCCTTGCTCAGGTAGTGCATATGAGCGAAGGCGGAAAAGCTGGGGTTCAAGTTCTAAAACTCGCAGGCGGCGATGTAACTTAATATATTCACCCACGAGTTAGGGGTGAGTTGCCAAACCCCCAGATCATACCCCTTGAGGATTTTCCTAATCCCAGGGTGGAGGGGGAACCGGAGGCCGGCTTCGATAACCGCCTCATAGCAGATGAAGTAATCATCTGCATGGTCAATGTCGTCCCCCCAGGCCATCACAGCATCAGCCGGAGGGACAATAACTTCCCAACCCCTTCCAAATGGATGTTTCTCTTTGAAGGCCCTGAACCCGCTATTCAGAAGTGCAATGTTGCTCGGCAACATCCGGGTCTTCTTGGGGTTGGGATTGTCAGCAACCTTGGGCGGCTGCTGATAGTCAGCCGCAAAATCACCCTGGTCAGAGCCGGAAGATTCCGCTCTTGATCCCTGGCCGGTCTCAGCATCGCCGGCTTCATTAGAGGAGGCGGCTCCCTCGCCGTCTACCTCTCTTACTCCAGAGCTCCCGGAGGTAGAGGGAGCCTCTTCGTCAGATCCGCTCTCCTCCCAATTCCTCTGTTCCCCTTCCGGTAAAACCTCATCGGCTGGCACTCTCATGGTGCGCCGGCTTTTAGACCGCCTGGCCGTTTGTTTCGTTCTGGCCATTGTGTCCTGCACAGACACAGAGAGGGAGGAATTCGGAGATGAGCATATTGGTTCCGACAGTCCAGAAGAGGCACCCCCTGTTCTAGACTCAGCCGTTCCGGGGGATCGGCTGAGTGTCCTAGGCAGTGCCGAGTGGGTGGATTGGGAACTCATTTATATTCTCTTAAGAAAGCCGAGTATACAGGCGGAAAAAATGGTATGCAAATTGAAAGGGAGAAAAGCTAAAATGGTACAGGCGGTTACCTTGCTTTAACTCTGAAAAATCTGAAAACCACTACAGCTGGTGAACCGGGTGATGACTTGCTAGCACTCGGAAGCTTGAAACTTGCTGTGATGCAAACGGGAGCAGAGAAATCTCTCTCTAGAATCTCTCTTTTTCTCTCTCTAAAAAGTCAATGTGAACGTAAGGTGTGAAAAGGAGAGGGGTAACTTTCTATTTATAGAAAGTAAAAGTGGGGGGAAAATTTTTGATTTGAAATTCAAAAATTTTGTCCGTTACTGTTCACCTATGAAAGGTGGACACGTATCACAGGCCCCACGTGATGTGCACGTGCGACCTGTGAGGGGCAAATGTTTAGGGTATTTTTACCCTAGACACGTGGACCAATGAGAGGTCGCCACGTGTCGAGCTCAGGATAACCCATGTGGCTCAACATCCTCTTGACACTTGGCGCCCTCAGATATGTTTCCAAAATGGCGGCCTTCAAGGGCCCAAATTCCTAGGAGCGCCGTAAAACGGCGCAGCCCACTAAAATCTAGGTCAAGTGACCTAGGAAGGGGAACATTTTCCAACGACCCTATAAATAGGGAGATATTTCCCCATTTTGGGGACAGATTCAATCATTTATTACACCCTTATTCTCTTACATCAGAGAAAGACCTGAGCTTGGAATCCGAGCAGATACCCACCTAAATTTCCGTTCTCTCTATTCCGTTTCAAGTTACTAACTTGACCGTCGGAGGCGGAGCTCCGACCACCCGGAGTCTCCGTTATTTTGCAGGTACAGCTCAACCGGATCAGACTTCGTGACGTAACTCTCCCAAGGGACAAAAACACCCCAAAACAACTAGAGTTATAGGCATCGTGGGATTGTATTATATGTATACTAGATGAAGCCCGTTTAATGTACACTTTGTTTGATTTTTTTATTTTTTTTTATTTTTTTATTTTTGTGTTAATATGCTAAAATTTGTTATATATTTAGATAAAATTCCTAATATTAAAAGATAATATATAATATTTAATTAATTTAAACTTAAAAATTTCATTCGCCACTTTGAATACCTAGCCATGCCTTTTGGATTAACTAATGCACCATCCACATTCCAAGCTTTGATGAATGATGTGTTCAAACCCTTCCTGAGAAAATTTGGTCTGGTATTTTTTTGATGATATCTTAGTTTACAGCTCAAGTTGGGCAGACCACATTCAACACTTGCAGATGGTATTAGAAAGTATGAGAATTCATTCTCTACATGCTAATATGAAGAAATGCTCATTTGGTGCTACTCAAATTCAGTACTTGGGCCATGTAATATATGAAAATAAGGTATCAACTGAATTTGAGAAGATTTAATCCATAGTGAATTGGCCTCAACCCAAAACTCTTAAGCAATTGAGAGGGTTTTTAGGATTGACAGGTTATTATAGAAGATTTTTACAGGATTATAGGAAGATCAGCAGGCCATTGACTAATTTATTGAAGAAAGAAGCCATTCATTGGGATGATTCAGCTACTGCAGCTTTCAACACACTCAAACAGGTTATGACTAGCCCACCTGTGTTGGCATTACCTGACTTCTCACAGCCCTTCACAATTGAAACTGATCCCTCGAGCACTGGTATTAGGGTTGTTTAGATGCAACAGGGTCACCCTATAGCTTTTTTCAGCAAAGCTTTGTCTGATACAAGCTCCCAGCTCTTAGCTTTGAAAGAGAATTAATGGCCATTGTATCTGCTATTCAGAAATGGCAACATTACCTGATGTTACAACCCTTTACCATTAGAACTGACCAGCAGAGTTTGAAATACTTACTAGACAATAAATTGTCACCCCACCCCAACAAAAATGGCTCTCTAAGTTAGCTGGGTTAGAGTATGTCATAGAGTATAAACAAGGGTGTGAAAATAGAGTTGCTGATGCTCTCTCCAGGATACAGGGATTAATGCTTTCTACCCTGGTCATTTCTTCTATTCAGTCTTCTCTCTCGGATTAAATACAGGGTAGGTGGTTAATTGATCCCACTTTGCAAGATTTAATCAAAGATATTCAATCAACTCCTGCCAAACACCCTCACTATTCTTGGAAAAATAATCAGCTAGGAAGAAAAGGGAAGCTGGTTATTGCTTTTATTCCTGATTTAAGGGATAAGATTCTTCACTGGATGCATGAATCGGCTGCAAGTGGACACTCTAGGATGGATGCCACCTTGAGAAGAGTGAAAACCTTATTCCATTGGCATGGTATAAAGAAAACTGTTATGAATATATCAAGAAGTGCACTGTCTGTCATAAGTGCAAGTATGATAACAATGCTTATCCAGGCTTATTGCAACCTCTCCCTATTCCTAACAGGGTGTTGGAGGAAATATCCATGGATTTCATTGAAGGATTACCTAACTCCATGGGGAAACAGGTAATCATGGTAGTAGTGGATAGATTGAGCAAATATGCTCATTTTGTCTCCTTGTCTCACCCTTTCTCAGCACTCAAAGTAGCTCAAGCTTTCTTAGATCACATCTATAAGCTTCATGGTTTCCCAAAGGCAATTTTTTCTGACAGAGACAAGGTTTTATCAGCACATTTTGGGCAGAATTCATGAAATTGCAAGGAGTTCAGCAGAAGCTCTCTGCATCTTACCACCCACGGACTGAAGTTGTGAACAGGTGCTTGGAATCTTACCTAAGATGCATGTGCAGTGACTTACCCCAGGAATGGGCTAGGTGGTTACCATAGGCTGAATATTAGTATAACACCACCTATCAATCTGCTATCAGACTAACACCTTATGAGGTTTTGTATGGTCAGCCACCCCCTAGTGCACTTCCCTTACTTAGCTGGTACCAGTGTAATTGATAGTGTTGATAGAAGTCTCCAGAAAAAGGAAGAGGTTATTGCCATGCTCAAGAATCACTTACACATTGCTCGGAATAGAATGAAACAACAAGCTAATAAAAAGAGAAGTGAAAGAGAATTTCAAGTTGGTGATTGGGTCTTCCTCAAGAATTTCAAGAGGTGATAAAGAAGGTGGGTCAAGTGGCCTATACTCTTAAACTCCCTACTACTTCTAAGGTACACCCTACAAGAGGTGATAAAGAAGGTGGGTCTTATACCTCCCAACATTGTTCAAACCCCTTTGACAGAACCAGGATTGGAATTTGATAAAGTTCCTATCAAGGTTGTGGATAAGAGAAGTGTTTAGAGAAATAATCATGTTGTTGTGCAATGGCTGGTCTGGTGGTCTAGCTCTAAACCTAAAGATGCTACATGGTCAGATGCCATTGAAATTAAACAAAGGTTTCCATCTTTTGATCCTTGGGTTCAAGGATCCTCTCATGAGGGGGGTATTGATGCAGGCCCACAATTGAGTAGCTTAATGGACTTAGTAAGGGAGTATGATCCAGCGGATTTAGTTAAGGGAAATGTTGAGGTGGCAAAAAGAATGACAGATGGACAGAGTTTGTTAGAGGAGGAATAATCTAGTGCGTTGTATTTGATGATGGAATCTTTTATGTTATTTGCTTGCTTTAGTAATGTAAGGCTATATAGCCAGATTTTGTAACAAATACATTTTTATGCTGAATGAAATCATCCTCCTTCTCTCTCTCTCTCTCTCTCTCTCTCTCTCTCTCTCTCTCTATTTTGTTATTGTTGCCGTTAAATTGATTATCACTCTTGAGAATTCCCTTCTCTCTTGGATTTTCTCTGAGCTAACCAATCCAGCTCTTGTTCATTAATTTGAGCTGAGCTTGGTTTAGTCGAATTAATCAGTTGGTATCACTTACTCACTAAATAGAGGGGTTAGGGGAGTGCAGCTAGAGCTAAGGTTGTCAGGGAAGGGGAATGTGGGGGTGGGCTACCGGGGAAGGGGGAAGGCGGGGGCGGGGGAATAGGGTGGGGTTGGAGCTGTCAGGGATGGGGTTGGATGTTGGAGGGTTTTTTATTTTATTTTTATGTATTTAAAAAAAATAGACCAATTAATAACCAACACGTGGAAAGTAACCTAAGAAAACCGCTCGCCAACCAGTCAAGCTCCGTTTAAAGAAGATCCCTATTAAAGGTGGGATTATTTCTGGAATAATCAAAGGTAGGATTATTTTCGAAAGACCAAGCAAAGGTCGGATTATTCTTTTCCCTATTTCCTTAAAAATATTATAATACCCCAACTAATTATAAAGTACATGAAAACGTCACTAACAGTATTCAACCTCAAAAAGGTAGTAATTTAGGCCATAAAAGTTGAATATTCTTCCATTGATGCATAAATTTTCTCACTTGATTATATTAATCGATTAACGCTTTTTATATCGGTGTTCAACTAATCTGACCCAAAGCGGACAATAGGGTTCTGAGCTTCATCGAGTATATCCAGATTAACTTGGTTTTGTGCAAATTTTCAATCCCCAATACAATTAAAATGTTAAGATAGTTAATGAATTAGAGCTTTGGTGTTGATAACGTGTTGTAAAATACTGAGAAACTGTGAGAGATGGTGAGAAAATTAATGTGTACATCTTTATTCCATATGATAGAGTATATATACATACAATAATTAAGATTTGATTGGATAAGAATATAAACCTAGAATATTCCGGAATGATCAATAATGGATATCCACAAATATTTCATAACAAAACGATAATTGTTGCAATATTTGTAAGATAGAGGAATTTTTTTTACTTTTTTGTTTATTTTTAGTACCTACAAATTTTCTTTCCTAGTATTTCTGGATGTGGAAAAATTCCAAGTAATTCTCTCGTTACAGATTGTGTCAATCTTGATTTTAGAAGTTTTACTCAGGCTCCAAGAGAAAAGTAAAAAAAACTCCATACATGCATTATTTATATTATGAAGGTTTACAAAAGTACAGCTATAGCCAAAGTATGCATGTTCAGATCATTTGCAAGTCCCTGTAAAAATACACCATTGCCAACCAGTGCAGTCAGCAGAAGCTACATAAAACACTAGAAAGATCAAGTACAACATTTCTTCATGCGACAGGCCCTGTTAGAAGAGTTGAACATAAGGGATCACTGTGAATCAACAAAAGTTTGAGGCGTAGAAGTAGATAGCAAAAGTGAGCCTTGAGTCCATCGTCTCAACATTTCTAAGGCTGCCTTCGGCTGATCCATAGGAACCATGTGACCAGCATCATGAACCTGTTAAATGAATAATTCACAGCAGCTTTGTCAAAGCAGTCATGATCTGAGAAGCATTTTTCCCAATTTAAAACTAGAGTAAGTACTTTGTACTTTAGTTTCAAATGTTATAAATTGACTTTACAAAAATGCCAAAAACTTAATTCCAGGAAGAGTGGTCAAACCTTGAGGAAACTCAAAGGGCCAAGGCTCTTCAGCATTCCTGCCTCAGAGCCATCAACTTCAAAAGGAATTTCAGGTGAAGCTACAAAATCTTGCTGTGCACTCCATTCCATTGCATGGACCCATCTTGAGTTGCCTAGTCATACAAAATAATAGCGCAATTAAACAAGGTAACATGAGATCAACTACAGATTATTTTGAAGTAGCAGGTCGACAAATTTATTTTTGTAAATTTACCAAGCCAATTGCAGATGAGATCATATTCTCCAGCATATACAAGCAACTGTATTCCATCCTCAAGAAGAGCTGGGATGCCAACCTCGAGATTTCTCATCCAATCAACAAGCAAGGCCTGATATACAGTGGTGCTACAAGACTGAAATTCAATGTCCCCCACACCCAGAGCACTCCTAACAGATTCCTGATTTAAAAACTCTTCCATATTTGAAAAGTCATAGCACAGGCGGCCCTCACACTTTTTTCTGATGTCGTAATACTGCAAGAACCAATAAGTAACAGAATTCATCAATTCATGTAAAACACAAGCCAGTATAGCTAATTCTGAAGAAAGACAAGAATTATCATTTGATTAGTTACAAAACGGTATTTTTATTTTTTCTAGATTTAGATTTTTTCTAGATTTAGGAAAGATCTTTCTCTACAAGTTTAGCAAAAGAATGAGTCTAACTATAAATATTTAATGCTATACAAAATCATACATTAGTATCACCAATTAGCAGTCTAATGCTTGTGAATATAGTGTTGCATAGAAGGTATGAAGTCATGCAGGAGACTGTACCCGTTGTACCTGTAACAATAGACCAAAACATTAATTAGAGAATAAGAATTAAGGTATCTACGTAACATCGCCAGAAAGATTTTGATTCCTTTTCAACCCCATTCCCACAACTACCCCTCCCCCCCACAACACACACACACACACACAACCCCCTCCAAAAACAATGCAATTAAAACCTCAAACTAAACAATACCACAGAGTTTTACTGCTGTTTCACACAGAGGAACCATCTTGGTGATCACATTGTAGGATGATTTCTTGATCAGCCCCATCTCTAATGCATAATCAGGATATGCTTCATACTGCACTGCAGGATCAGTCAGCCCATTTCCAATTGCAAATCCCTGTTCGTATGTTGTTAAGTTGAAACATGTTACAACTGGCTAAGATATCACATACACTAGAGCACATGTTTTGATTCAACCAAAAATAAAAAAATAAAAAAAATTCTTTATCAGACCTTGAGGTTGATATGAATTCCTTTCTTAGCTTTGTTCTTGCTATGAACACAGGCAGCAAAGGCAGGAATGTAGTGCCCAGCATATGATTCTCCAGTGATGTAGAAGTCATTTTTTGTGAAACTTGGGTGCTCGGTAAAAAATGCCTTGCATTTGAAATGGAATCCACCAAGTCAGAAGACAGAACACCAATAATAATTACATAGTCAGATTCAGGTGATGGGATCATAAAGTTTTATTTGAATCAGCATCAGCAGGGCAAAGAAAATATAAGAAAAGCTACCTAGAACATATATGATAGAATGATATTATGATACAGTATCTGTTGGTCATGAAACGCAAGACCTCAGACATAATTCATCGTTTGTTAACTCCTTAGGCAGTTATTGTTAGGTTTAATTGAGATGGTTGAAGGTGTTAATGGAGATTTATGATGTTGCTTGGTAATTCAAGCATGAAAGTAATTAAGGCATGGAGACAGCATAGGCCTGTCCATGTTGGTTGTAGTTCTGGAAGGAGGAAGCAAACACTAAAGTTTTAAAAGGGAAGAAGCAGGTGACATGCCCATGTTGATTTCACGAGGGAGCCCCAGTTTATAACCTTGATAAACAAATTTCGACCATCAAGGGGTAAATTGTAAGAATTTGTGTCAAAAAAGGGTAAAACTGCCAACACCATAAGCATTTTGTATTAGTATTATATACTCCTGGAGTACTATGGAGCATGGTACTCCATCAACAATATGGTTGTGTTATTTTTCCTACACTTTATGTTATTTTGCCTACACTTGATGTTATTTTGTTAAAACAATATGTTACTTCATATTTACTTATTTGCTTCAATCTCAACTCATGCTATTTAACATAAAATAAGAGGAACTTTTTTATAAATAACATATATAAAAATTAAAATAATAAAAAATTCACATCAAAATAACAGTAGCAGCGTTGAGTTTTAGGGAATCGTAAACAAAATCAAACACTTCAGGTCTTCGGGAGGTGCTAAATTTTTGGACATGAACACCTTTGAACCCTTAAATGACTTCAAATCAATTGATATATAGGAAACCCAGAAAATTTGAAGAAGAAAAGAGGAGTGAGAAAGTGTGTTTGATTTTGAGTTAGAGTAGCTGAGAGGAAGAGAAAGAGAATGAGTGTGGGAGGTTAATTTCTACTGGAAGAAGAGAAGAGAGAGAAAATGTGTGATTTTGAGTTGAAGTAGCTAAGAGGAAGGAAGAGAGTGTGCAAGGAAGATGACTGAAAAAAAAATGGTGAAATAACATATATATAAATTGAAATAATAAGAATTAACATTAAAATAACATGTATCTTATTAACTTGGAGTACCTCGTGGGAGTAACATAGAAATTGCGAGCATTTTTACCCTTTTATTTACCAAATAATTATGTTAATCGGACATGGCTAAAATCGGACATGACACGACACGAGGCACGTGTCCAACCTTTCCCTGTGCACTCGGACACTTCCATTAAGAGTGGAGAGGAAAAAAGAGGACAAATATGAAAGAAAAACAAGACCACTATTGATATAGAGAAGATGGAGAGAAAAAGACTGCCATTTATTAGTAGAATTTACCTAGAAAAGAATTTTTAAAAAATTAGGGATGGACGTGATAAAAATTTAAAGCTTTTATAATGTATAATTTATTTATATAAATTTAAGTGACGTATTGACGTGTCTCCGTAGCCGTGTCCAAATATCAGACAATCCCCGCGTCTAAAATTTTTGAGACTTTTCGGATCGAACACTTTGACAAGTCCATGTAACATAGCCAAAAAGTGTACACTTTTGCCCCTTGAAACTTGGATTCTCTTGATTTCACACATCCATGACTGGTGTGACTCGTCCATGTTGCTTCAGATTCAGTTTTAAATTTAGCTTTCTTTTACACCCAACATGTCCTTGTTGATACCAGCAAGTCTGTGTAAGCCCAGATCGCAAACACTGTTTCATTAATGCCTAATAAAACTCTTGATACAAATTAGTTCACAAAAGCCACTTTGTAAAGTATTTGCAAAACTTAAAAGACTTATAAGTTTAAAAAACTAAGAGAGTTTTTAAGAGGTTGAGGAGCACAAATTTTCACACGATGAATGCTTGTGATCTGGATTCATTCATCAATACTACTACATAGTGCTAGGGTGGTTTATTTATTCTGATTTTCTATATCATCACTTCTCTCCCTTTTTTAATTCTCTTCATAGTCTTCAATACTTGTAGCATTATTTGCTTGTTCTTGAATTTTCAAAGGTGTGGTAACAATTGCAAACTGTTTCATGTCTCCTTTGGCACGCACTTTAAGGAAAATATTAGACTAGGTAAGTGGACAAATTAATTGACAAAAATTTACCACCAATAAGAAGAAAGTGATAAGTAATGGCTTAGCTTTTATAGCTTAATTTGTTTGTTTGACTAGTCTAATCGCTTCATTAAATAGCATGAAAAAAAGATGTGTTGCAAGTATAAATAAACAAAGGAAGAATCACCTAATAATAGGCGTACTGCAAATAGGAGTAAATATTAACCTAATATATGTTTTCCCAGATTTTACTGTTATGAATTTGAATGAGAATTAGTTGAAAACTGTGTATGTCGATCTCTATCAACAACCATCTTACGAAAATATGTGCAACCAGACAAGATGCATTTTCTGTCATAAATTTCCTATCAAAAGCAGCAGAAGGTGTATCAATTTCTGTGAAAAATGACCTGAAGCAGTACAAGCAGTAATGCTGCTTCTGAAAAGCAATATCATCCACCAAAGCTCCAACACTTTGCATCTTTGGTGCCCGATTTCTTATCACATTGGATAGATACACTAAGTCTGATACACCTTACAAGAGCAGAAAAGATGTAAAAATTGATAATCACATATCAAAAATTTCTGTTAGCCAGTCTCAATAAGACATCAGAACATGAAGAGTATCAAAACGAGAGAAAATTATAGGCAGTGAATTGATGAAGGAAACATGGATAAGAAATAAAAACAAATTGGAGAGGCAAAGGAAGCCATTATGGAATTAGTTCTTGAATTCTGCAAATTAAAGATAAAACTGCTAAATACTGGATTTCCAATAACCAATAACAGGTACTCATACGGCATACATCCAAACTCTCTTCTAAAGATAGACAAATAAATGTGCACACAACACATAACTAATTAATACAAAAAGGGGGTCACAAAAACAGGAGAGTGAGAATGGGACAATCTCAGACTTTAAGTTAGTTAATTAGTGAATCTGCTATTGGGTATCAAGCTCAGATTCTACATCAGTTCATGGAAGTTCATCCAATTAGCACCATTGTAATATTTTCCTTAGGTCAATAACCAGAAATATTATATGGATTTATTTGCTTTCTAGGACAAACTATGGCCAGTAAAACAGTATCCTGTCCTTTTCATATTTCTAAAGTTGTCCTCATTTCACCATGCAACGAGAGTATTAGCACTGACAAAATATGTTCATGAGCAGTTTGTGAACAACCTGGGTAAAACTGTCAATTCCACAAAACTTAATAGAAAACAAATATTATTAAGCTTGGTCATAGGAAAGAAGGTTTGGACAATATGCAACTTGTTTATATTCGTGAATAGCCCAATGATATATATGTCATCTTCATCACTCTGAATGTTCAATTACCTATTAACAGTAGTTGTGGCCTACATATTTCCAACACCCGGAAGGGATAAGAATACTTAAGTTGCACTTGTTAAAGAATGAAGTACATAACATGAAATCATAAAGTTCATTTTGCCTTCGTGCTTGGGCACTTTAGTTCCCAAGAATCCTAGTAAAATAGATTTTCATGTAAATTACATAATAGTGTGCTTTTCATTGAATATTACCTCTATGATCCGCAAATTAAATGTTGGTTACTGATAAGTTAAATTGTGCTAAGTATTCCTAAACACATTTGACAGCCCATGCTCGCCATTATTTTACTAAAGGTCCCTCCACTTCAACATATTTACATATTGTAGACACCTAAAAATGTCTCCCCAAAACCAAACCCGATGATGACAAACCCGATGATGAACAGCCTTTCACCGCCACGCCATTACTGGTCGGGTTGAGTATTTAATCTTGGAGTGCTTAAATCCATATATTCCATTTCATAAACAACCCAATTCCTAGCCCATTTCCCCAAACCATAACTTATTTTCTCTTTTACTGTCGTTTAATCATTCATTTTGTGTCCTTTTATAAAAACGTTTAGTCCAGTTTATTTTGGTCCATAATCTGGGTCCAATGATTGTATAGTTGGATGGGGCTTGAAATGAAAAGAGCTTTCCAACAATATATTATAAGCTCAAATCCGAGTAATAACGAAAAAGTTATGGCCAAAATACTAAACCGAGCCCAAACCGAACCTAAGCCTACCTTACCTACGACCCAATGATCATGTGGAGGGTCCAAAGGATTTAATATCATTCCTAAACCAATTAGGATTAATTAGAAGCTTCTATAAGTTTCTAAAAGATCTTAATTATCCTTATTGAAAATATAAGATTAAAGAATTTAAAATTGAATAAAACTCCTCTTTTTGAAAGTCCTATTTCTGTTCGAATTGAAAGACGTTCAAATATAGTCAGATATTATTTTCGTGCCTCATAGTTTTTATCCAAATCTTATATGGTTGGATAGCCTTTGAAATTATCTTTCCAATGATATATTATAATATCCATTCCGAGCTATAACGAAAAAGATATGAATGAAATATCAAACTCTATTCAAAACTGACACCGTCCCACTATTTCGGCAATATCTTTTATTCTACAAAATATTTTAATCTGATTCTAATTGGGTTAGAAAGTAGACTTCAAGAGCTTTTCAACGATATCTTATTTATCTTATTCCGATTTCTGGATCAAAAGATATGTTAAAAACAAAAACCGCAAAAACTGCAGTCTATCGAGTTTTATTCCGATTTAATTCGGATCTTATCTTGTTTTTTCGACCCTTCTTTTTTTCATCATAAATAGAGGTCATATCTCCCCTTTTTCAATCATCAACAAGCTTGATCACAAAATCATTCTCTCTTCCTCTCTTTTATACCAAAAATCATTCTCTTCTCTCTCTCTCTCTCATATTCTAAGCCTTAAACCTATATTTCTAATTACACCATTCTTCCCTTAAGCACTCCAAGGAGTTCATACAATACCCAAAGTTCTATACTTTAACCAAGGCGTGAAAGGTAGAATTAACTGATGGTTTGGACCAAATCAACTCCACCTTTATTTAATTTAATTTCCATTTGATTTACTTTTATTGAATTTATTAACAGTTTATTCATGATGTAGCAATTCAAGGAAACGCGGAAAGTGAGTAATTAATCACTTAATTACTCTTATTTTTATTCTTGTTGCTAGTATCATGATTAGGCTAATTTATGATTTGATTTGACTAACGATATTATGGTTAAATTGCTTCCAATATTAATGTTTATTCTATTTTCATTTTTGATCACCATATTGCATGTTGGAATATGTAATTGAAAATCACGCCTAATAAGATAATTTGGACAACCGGCTTAGGTTCCTTTTTAATCTTGTTGTTAATTGAAGTGATCACGATATTTTAGAATTATATGTTGCATTAATATTCAACCAATTTAGCTTAATAATAGATTAGAGCGAATTGAATCTTTGTTTACATGCCTTTGAGATCGCAGGAATCACTTTTCACAATAAGAATCGAGTAGAGGCCAATAAGGGTGAATGTGACTCCATGACTCACTTCGTACCATCATCCCCGATCTTCCTTTCGTGGTTCCGAACCATATAGAGTTAGTAATCTCATGGATTATGAATGGGGTGTAACCATCATGGGTCAATCGTTGTTGCCTATCGTTGTCTCTTTATTCGTGGTTGCCTTTTATGATCTATGAACGGTTTACAAGTTCCTTAAAAACTTGTTGGCGGCTCCCCGTTTTCCTTGTCCTTAATCGTATTATGTCAATTCCCACTTTCTATGAGTGCCAAGCATATTCACCACATGCTTTTACGCAGGCACACTTCGAACGACGCCTACACATATCTAAGATATTAAAACTATATAGAGGAGCTTAATCTTGTTAAACAGTTAAAGTATGAGTAGTAGAATGGCCCAAGATTGAAAATGTTATGCAAGAGCTCAACCCTGGCCTGCAGTGCACTTTACCTATGCTCGTAGCAGCAACCGGATGGCTGATGTGGAATCAGTTACTGAAGTTTGTCATGAAGGAAGGGCAATCAAGTAATTCAGAAATAGTTTGTTATTTCCAGTTAGTTGGGTTGTGAGTTTGTTATGAGGGAATATGTACTAAACAGTAGAATGTTAATAGGAGAAAAATATGCAGAAAAGTTATAAATAGAAGTTTTGGGAGAGAATTCCTTCCTCTCGAATGAAGGGAATTGTATTGAGATTACTCTGATGAATCAATACAATCTATCTAGGGGATATTAGTTTCTCTAATTAATTGCTGCGAATTCTCTGTTGATCCTAATTACTAGCATGTTTCTTATTAACAAATTAAGCCTGTTGAATAACACTTAATTTTTTTCTAAACAATGCCCAAATTGAGCAATATTGTTGCTCATAATAAATTCCCTGTCAAAAGTTTCGCAAGAAAGGTCGAGGGGAACAAGCCTCGTGGCTGCAGATTCCTGGCACACTGGTGGCATTGATCGCTGCAAACTACAGCCTGGGCTCATGGCAGGGCTACAGATCTGGGCAAGAACCAAGAGTGTAACAGCTGGTTTCCAGTGTGTAGTTGGGAGAAATTTGATGAATGTAGATAATAGTGTTTGTTGATCATGGTTAGAAATTAGAGTTATCAAAAACTGACCCGACCCGAGAACCCAAACCGAACCGACAATGATCTGAACACGACTTGTACCCGAAAAATGGGGTGAAATTAGAGACCTGTAACCCAACCTGATGGTAACCGTCAACGAATTTAATCCGGCGCGACAATAATCCGAACTTGACTAGTACCCGACCCAATTAGAACCTGAAAACAATTATAACCCAACACAACTTGTTATTGGTCCGAGTCATGGAAGGTTTAATAAGATTTTTATATACCTTATGTTTAGCTTATATATATACTGGTACAATTCTGTAAACTCTCAATCCTTAACAGCATATTGGGTTCAGCTTATATACATGTTGTTCTCTATTACTTCGTATATAGGTTTAATAAAATGTTGATGATGCTTGATCAAATTATGGAAGGTATAATTATATAGGTTCAACTTGACCACATTGATATTTATTTGAATTGAACTTGAACCAAAACCAAGAATGATCCAACTTCAAGATTATCCGATCAAAAAATTATCTTACCCAACCCTAACCCTAACCCAGACCCGAATGTACCATTTATTAACCCGTCTAATTCTGACTCAACCCAACTCGAGCCTGAAATTAAACCCGACCTGAATTTGACTCGAATCGAACCTGGCCTACACCCGAAAGGGTGAACGACCCAGAATAAATTGAACTGGAATTGACCCAACCCAAACCTAATCTAAGGCTAGATTGACCCGAGATAACCTAAACCTGATTTGACCCGAGACCTGATTTGACCTGACTTGAACCCGACTTGAATACCCGAATTGACAGCTCTATTAGAAATTCAACTTAATTGTTAGGTACTGATAGCCATTGATTTCATGGTTGATATAAGTCAAGTGTATAAGTTACTAGAGATAATAATATTTGTTTCTAATTAACAATATGAGAAATTTCCAACAATAATAATGTACTGGTAAGGATAAACAGACAACAAAACAGGCTAAAGCTTAGGGCAGAATGCATTTTTACCTATCTATGTCAGTGCATTCAAGCCTAAATGTAAATTGAATAATGTAACCACGATCCTTTTTCTCGTTATTGCAATTGTCATAATTTGTCTTCTTCCTTCAGTTACTATAGCCTTGAAAGCTACATGATTATGGGTATTAAATAGTTGTCTAAGAGATTGAATAAGAAGCAGCTTGGTTATAGATATCCAGTACTTGCAAAAGAGGTAGGCAAGGATACAGCTGTCTATACATAATGAGTGATCCACTACCTAAGACCAAGTTCTCACATCTTAGTAATTACTATCTGATTCATGATTATCTAATCAAAAGAATGATTAATGATAAAACCAAACATCCCAGAAAAATATTATGTCGAAGTAAATACCACAAGCAAATTCTATTCAGATAGCCTGAGAGAATGAGACCAAAAGTTAGACATATGGTAAGACAGATCTACCTGTAAAAAGTCATACAAATCATTGCTAACCCCACTTTCATCATGTCGTATATCATGTCTGTCAGTGGAGTAACTGAATCCAGTCCCAATGGGCTGGTCAACAAAGATGAGGTTGGCAGCCTGCAAAACAGCAATAACTCTGGCTGTTAAATGATTAATTTTTGATAATAGCATGTTCTGGAATCTGCACTGAAAATGGGCAAGAGACTAAAACTCCACATATAACTTCAAGAAACTAGTAGTATTACTTCTAAAATTGAAATAGGATTTTACCAAAAAAAAAATATAAATAAATAAATAAAAAAAAAAATCTATAACAATTGAAGTGTTATCCTCAATCTGATCATCAGATTTAAAACCTATAACAATTCATCATTTCTACTGTGATTTGCCCTACATAGTTACACTTTTATGTATACAAAAAAGTACCAGACAGCCTCCTTAACCAAATTTTTTTCTTTTTTTTTTGAAACCAGCCTCCTTAACCAAATGACAACCCTTCAATCTGGTAAAGCAAGAATCATTACATGCGGCTAAATGACCTTATCAATTAAGGCAACTCAGATCATGGAACCATCAAAATGGGCATCCAATCCCACCTTTATATCATTTCTAGAGCTTGTGTCATGTCCTCAACACTCCAACATGAGTATGTATTACGGAAACTTGACACTTCAATTTGAAAAAAAAAAAAAAAATCATACTTCCTCCATTACGTATTATGTGCAACATTTTCCAAAAATGGATGTTACACATTATCTGCAACAAACTAAAACTTTCCTCTTTTAGTAATTTTTTTTACTTAAAATGACCAATGTACCCTTAGTTAGCCTTACTAACACATATTAAATGATTAAGATTATATGTTATTAACATATTAACCAAAATTAATTAATCAATTATCTAAACTCATCCCAATCTCTCTCCTCCCTCAGAACCACATCCACCACCATTATCACCAACTTTTCTTTCACTTGCCTCGAAGCCACCCCGCCGCCGCCGCCGCCACCACTTTTCTCCCTCTTCTCTCACAGGGACGGTCTGAATCCACCCAGCCAAAATCTCCCACCCACCCACCCACCCCCGAATCCTCCTTAGTAGTGAGCACTTTCGATCCCCTCCGTTCATCTCGCTGCGAAATTCCCCACCCAAGTCGCCCAAACCTACCCCTGCAGTGCCGAGATCTCAAGAAAAACCCCAATCAAACGCTCGGAAACCACCGCAGATTGAGTCACCGAACTCCGTTTCGTGGTTTTGTGGTGGTTGCGAACTGGGCGAGCTTGGTTGCGATGGTTTCAGATCTTGATTGTGTCGGTTTCTGATCTGGCTAGTGGGGTTTCGCGATGTCGCGTCACACAGGTGGTGGTTTTTCGCGATTTGGCCGGTGGGGTTTCGCGATGTCGCGATTTCGCTCGGGTAATGGAGTTCCGCAATTTGGCCGGTGGATTTTCGGATCATGGTGGTGGCGTTGGTGGTTACGGCGTAGGCCTAGGTAGGGTGGTGGTGGTTACGTGGTAACAGCGAGTGGGTGGATGTGGGTGGTGGTGGATGTGGGTGCTGGTAGGTGGTGTAGAGGAGTCCATGGCAGTTTGTGGTGGTGGCAATTAATTCTCTCTCCTACCCTTAATCACACACCTAACACTTAGTTAATCAACATTAACAAATTTTATCTTGGGAAACGTGCAACAAGGTTTGTTGCACATAATGCGTAACGGAGGAAGTATTTATTTTCATAATACGCATAATATTGAATTCTCATACTTTACAATAGAGTGTGACACTAGGACACAATGACACATACTTGTGTAAGACACCCAAGTCCATAGATTCAAATTCAAATTCTGAAGCCTCAAGTTTGTTACTTAAGAAAACGATTACCATGTAAACAGCATTAAGAATGAGATACTTTGGCATTAAGCCTTGAAGGTAGTTTATGGCCACAATGTAGATGACTTTATTCCATCTTTATAAATCTCAAAGCACATATCATCTATGCTTAGATAATGTCATGGTGGTCAGGAGCTCAGAACGACTTTACTTCACAAGAGACATTAATGTATGAAGCATAGCACAATTTCACACGTCACTATGTAATTCAAAAGGACACCAAAAGGCAGTAAGTGTCTAAAGTACCTGATCCCAGCCATATTCATTCCATACAAGGGACAAGTTGTTTGCAATTTTAAATGGCCCATTCTCATAAAAGAGAGCCAAGTCACTGCTGCAACCAGGCCCTCCAGTTAACCAGATAACAACAGGGTCTTCTTTTCTGTTACGTGATTCAAAGAAAAAGTAGAACATCCTACAGATGACACAGGTACACAATCATTTAGAAAATTCATCATAATTGACGAGTATCACAGAAATGACGAAGATCATGGATAAATGCCTACTTTATAAGCCAAAAAATATAGCTGAACAATGCAAGCAGTAAGCCTAATTGAACAAACAACACTTAATTGCCCATAATTAATACTAGATGTAGACCCTAATTAGACCATACAATGGCCTAATGCCCACAAAAACTGTTCCGGGTTATCAAATGGAAGGAATTTACTAATAACACAATGCACCAGACCTTAAAGTTCAGACCCCATCAAAAAAGCAGTATGTAAATGTAAGTTCATCTTTAGCTTGACAAAATTATGTTAACTACTAACTCAACTAATTGAAGTCTATGATCAATAAGTTGCCCTATTTTTTTTATATTTCGCAACTCTACTTCTACTTAGGGAAAGAAAAAAAATGAATAATTAATCATTTTAGAATTTAGATGTTTAAAAATAATTTTTTTTTTCTTTCTCTATCTTTACCCATTTTTCTTACATCTTCATCAAATTCTTACACATATTTAAGATAATATATAATTAATTTTTTTGCCAAAAACAGCCATGCATTTTTGTGTTAGAAGTTATAACAAACAATCAGATTCAATTGCAACAAAAATGCTACCCCAGAATCAACCTTTATCAAAAAATTTTAACAACAATCTAAATTGAAATTTCAATTTTACTAACAACTTTTACAACCACAAAAAAAAAAAAAAAAAAAAAAAAAAAAAAATATTCATAGAGTAAGAATTATGAACACAAACCTAGCATTATGAGAGTGTTGAATCTCATAATAACCAGCATGATGGCCCAATTCTTCAACAGTTGCAGCACTAGGATCGTAGAAATTGGGAAATTTGAATCTCTTTTCGACGATTTTTGGGCCGCTGTGAGAAAGATCGCCATTATCAGAGCTACTGATTATATTAACAGGTCTTTTTGGGAATAAATTGAACGCTTCAATGGGATTATCAGCCTGAAATTCATTGAAAATTGAAAATTTGGCAGAGGTGAAGGAAGAGAAGAAGAAGAGGATTGTCAAGAAAATGATCAACTTTTCCATATTTCTAAGTTTATTATGCTTGACAGCTTGAGCGTTGGGGTAAGACCTTTAATACTGTAGTGTGTATTTGTGGTGCAGTTTAATGACTTAAATCCGATAATAAATACTTTAATCTCCAGGGCTTTTCACTTTTCAATTTAATCTCGAGGGCTTTTCACTTTTCAAAAAAATTAGGTCGGAGTCACAGTGAATCATATACTACCTCCGGTTCACTTTACCTGTAATTGGGCGGTATTGCGGAAATTTAGGCAAAAGATGATAAAAATAATTATTGAAAAATAAGGGTATATACATAAGCATTAATCCATCCCCAAAAAATAGTAATCCAACCCACCCAGCTGTACAGAAACCACCACCACCACCGGATACCACTGAACCCACCACCGGATACCACTGAACCCACCACCTACCACCGAACCTAGCACCACCACCTACCACCAAACCTAGCACCACCACCTACCGCCGCTCTAAGCCCCACCACCACCTACCAACCACCGCCGCTCCTATCACCACCACCGCCTATATGTACAGAAACCGCCCACCACCAACACCTACCATTGAACCCAGCAAACCTAGCACCGATCTTGTAACACCCTAGAAATTCCTTTATTTTAAAATACATGTTTTGCCCTGTATAAAACTTTAAATAAAAATATGGTTTTTTTAGATTTTAACACCTGCTAAAAACACGAAAATGGTTTTTAACACCTCCAAAAAAAAAAATGGGTATTAACACCATACAAATTTCCAAAAAATTGGTATTACCACCACTTAATGGTTTCCGTTAAAAAATTCCGTTAAATGTGGTCCACAGTGACACGTGTCACTATTTTATTTGTTTAAAAAAATTAAAAAAATTAAACTACCCAGCCACCCCAGCCCCACCCACCGCGCCACCACCGCCGTCCCCAAACCCGCCCCCTTCTGGCGTCCGGCGTCCCAGAGAATCGCCCGGCGCTGGCGACCCCACCCCCACCACCCTTTCCTCCACCTACGCACCCCACCCCTTCCCTTTCCCCATTTTCGTTTCCCGACCCACAACCACGAAACCACCCTAAACGGGTTTTAGGGTTTCGTTTGGGGTGGTAGGGAATCGATTAAGGGAGGGGGAAAGGAGAGGGAGGGCGTTTCCGGGGGAGGAGGAGGGGCGTTTTCTGGGGGAGGGGGCGTTTAGGGTGTTTCGGGGTGGTGGGTCGGGAAACGAAAATGGGGAAAGGGAAGGGGTGGGTGCGTAGGTGGAGGAAAGGGTGGTGGGGGTGGGGTCGCCGACGCCGGGCGATTCTCTGGGACGTCGGACGCCGGCAGGGGTGGGTTTGGGGACGGCGGTGGTGGTGCGGTGGGTGGGGCTGGGGTGGCTGGGGTAGTTTTAGGTTTTTTTAATTTTTTTTAAAATTTTTTATTTTTTGTTTTTTAATTTTTTATTATTTTTTAATTTTTTGGCCAATAACAAAGCGACACGTGTCAATATGACCCTACTTAACGGATTTGTAAACGGAATCAGTTACGTGGTGGTAATACCCAATTTTTTGAAATTTGGGTGGTGTTAAAATAAAAAAAATATATTTTGGAGGTGTTAAAAACCATTTTCGGGTTTTTAGCAGGTGTTAAAATCTAAAATAACCTTAAAATATCTAATACATTACCACCACCGTAGAAACGGTTAAGGCAAACATCAAAGATACACAGCGGAAGACTAATTTTTAAAATCTTTCCAAAACAAACCAACTTGAAAAGCTAACCAAACGAAAGTAAAGTTAAAACCAAAATAAACGAAGTAAAATGAAAACCAACCTACAACTTGGAACCATTAATGACCCTTATTAAAAACCAAACCAAATCCAAAACTTGATGTTAGCTCCACATATATGAAATTTTTTCTGTGGAGGCGGATGCACCATGCTTGGTGCATCCGGTTTTCTTAAAAAAAAAGGCGGAATGAACATTTAGTTGTTCAATAAAGAACATTTAGTTGTTTTATAAAGAACATATAGCTATTTTATAAAGAACATCTAGTTTTATATGTTTTTTTTGGTAAATCTAAAAAACATTTGCAATATTAGTAAGGAAAATTTTCCATGAATAATACCACCTTTACGCGGTCTTCCCAAAATAGAACGACCTTTTGATTATTTCAAAATGGAACGACCTTTAACATACATTTGCTATAAATGGAACATGACCTGCTAGTAACTTGTTTAATAGGTCACCTATGACACGTGTCACAATATCATTGGCCAATTTATATTTTAATAATTTTGTTTAAAAAAAAAAAAAAACTTAAAAATTAAATTAAAAAAAACTAACCCCCCCTTCCCCTTCCCTTTCATCGGTTTCCACCAGCCCACAACCCTATTCCAAACCCCTTCCCTTTCCCGTCCCCATTAATCCCGGCACCACCCCTTCCCCTCCGCAATTTCGGACCTCTCTCCTTACCGAAAACAACCCCGCAACCCTTCCCAGAAATGACCTCAAAACCATTTTCCTTCTTCCGCTCCTATTGCCGCACAACCACCTTATCGAAACCCATTTCCCCGAAACCCTAACCTCTCGGGAAAGGATAGAGGTTGCGCAAATTGAGGACGAGGTAGAAGTTGGGCCGCGGTTGAGGACAAGAAAGGGAGGAGGGCCGAAATCGCGGACAGGGTGGGAATGGGGTGTTACAATCAAGGACGGGAAAGGGAGGGGTGGTCGGAAACGGAAATGGGAAGGGGATGGGGGGGGGGGTCGGAAACAATGGCGACAAGGGGAAGGGAACCAAAAACTGGGAAGGAAAGGGGAATGGGGTTTCCGGGGAGAAGGTTGGTGGAGGGAGCAGGTGTATTCCGGTGAAAGGGGGAGGGGGCTGGGTAAAGGGATTTTTTATTTATTTTTTATTTTAGTTTTAAGGTTTTCTTTTTAATTAAACCATTAATATTTAAAAAATGTTAAAAAATATAAAATATTAACAAATGATGACGCAACACGTGGCAAATGTAACCTGTAAAAAAGGTTACCGGTTTTTTGTTCCATTTATGGAAGATGTGTGTCAAAGGTCGTTCCATTTTGAAATAATCTAAAGGTTGTACTATTTTTGGAAGACCTCTGAAAGGTGGGGTTATTCTTGGCAAATTTTCCTATTAGTAAAGAACATGATAATATTAAAGAACATTATTCATATAGTAAATGTACATTTGATATAAATGACCATGTATGCATATAAAAAAGTACATTTTATTGTATTATAATGTACATTGTATTATATTCTAATGAACATATATATTATAATGTTGGTTACATGTTTAATATACATTGTATTATTTGCATCATGTAAGTATATGAAAAAAGAACATTTTACTGTATTTTAATGTACATTGTATTATTTGAATCTACAACTTTTTCTAAAATTGTCTATTTGTTTGCTTTCTTCTTCAAAAATGGATTAATCGGACGATCTTCTTCAAGAACTTCATTTTATTTCTCATTGCAACATTAAAATAACATCAAAATCGCAATTAATTCCCAATAAAATCAAATATTACAATTTTCAATCAAATTTATAAAAAACAAACACTCAAACTCAAAATAAACAAGTATGAATGTCAATAAACAAGTATGAATGTCGAATTTGGTCTTACCTTTCGTTTTTATTTGTCATCTTGAACAATTTTGGACTCAAAATTTTGAATTTCTTGAAATTTTGCTTGAGGTTTGAGGAATTTAAATGGGTTTGAAGTTTTGTTTGGAGAGAGAAAGTGAACTTTTGGTAAAACAAAAAAAAATTGAAATGATTGTAATTAATGTATGGTAAAAAAAATAATTATAGTACTATTTATCTATTTCATTATACAAAAAAAAAATAATTATATTATTATACAAAAATAATATACAAAATTGTTGCACAAAAATCTGATGTACATTATAAATGAACACTATGTTCTTTTATATGCCAATGTACATTAGTATATACCTGCATGTTCATTCCGCCTTTTTGTACTTTGGAGCGGATGCACCATACGGATCGTGCATCCGCCTCCACGAACCAAGCTTTACCACATATAAATATTAACATAAATAATTAAAGCAGAAACACATTGTAAACTAATAGAAACTAGCATGCATGATTCGCTCTTCACTCATGCCCCATCATGAATATGCTTCAATACCTGAAAAGCTTATCTCTACTTGTCTCCACTACTCTCCATTAAAAATGGGTCATCATAAGGCCAAGATAAAGACATGGCCAAAACACACAAACACACACAATTAGCAAAGCTGAGTACATAAGCGTAATTAAACACACTATCATGCTTTCACCTATCAACACACACTTACCTCAATGCACATGTGAACAAGCACACACAACATTTAACAAGACTTTTAACTAGACACTAAATAATTTATTTAGTGTTGATTACGCATCGAACGGGTTTCCAACTCTACCTTCCCCAAATAAATTGAGGTTAACTGACACGGGAGCTAACCGTGCCAGCGACAAAACCACACATAGGTGGCGGAATTCCAGCGCATAATAATAATAATAATAAAAAGGAATGTACAACGTCCTGTACTCCATTAGAAGTTATGGTTAAATATAAAACCCCATAACTCCCCCCATATGTTTATACTCAAGGTATATACGTTCCAAGAGTTTTGGTGCGTAATCTCTTTCACTTTATGTTATTTACATATTATTAGACTTGGTGATGACTCTCAAAGCATAATGATTCAATCAACAACAATTATTCAATCAACAAACATACCAATTTAATTCTTGAATATTTAGTGACCACATCATATTTAATGTTGAACCCTTTTTAATTCTACCTCAGTGTCAAAGACACCTTAAACGTATAAAGCGCCAAAAATCCTATCCCTCGGTGTTAAAAACACTTTAAGTGCACAAAGGCACCAACATACAATTTATTCCTCGTGTACATAGACACTTATATAGCTCTTTCCTCATGCTTAAAGCATCAATAAAAATTATATGAACCATAATAAAATTCCTTTTCGATATTCAAAGCCAAATTAAACATGTAGTTTAATTAAACATGCACTCTAACATGCCCTAAATAAAAGTGTAGTCCATATAATCATGCCAAAAATATAATTTTCCAATCCATAAACCATCACAAATAATTCATGCTTCACAATTCAATCACCAACACCAATAATTCACAATTCCAATCATAGACCTTAGCATGATACTACTTGTAATTGATTTAAATCAAGCCTAGCATGATACTACATCACCAAAATATACTAAGTACGCGAACGTACCTCAAATAAGCTCTTAAAATAACCGAGTACTCTACAACAATTCTTGAACCAAGTCTCCTACATAAAGGGACAATAATACTACTACCTCTGTTAATTATTATGTGCAACTTTGAAATATTTTATATCTCACAAATAATACCCCAAAGCTGCACATAATAACTAACGGAGGTAGTATATTAATTACCCTTGTATACACAATTTCCAGCAACTTAAACTCACTTTAAATAACTTATAATAATCTGAAAATTATTTAAAAACCCCTAATTAAACTCCTTTTTAATGGGTAATCACACCCTTTTATTAAAATCACAATTATAATACTTTAAATGAAATTCCAGCATTTTAAACTAATTAAAAACCCTTTAAAAATTCATCAAAATACATCTTTGTACTTAAAGTATCTCTTATCCTTTAAACTCAAGGATAAAATTTAAAGCATAAAAAATAAACTTCGTTAAAAATAAAAAACTGCCCAAAAATCATATTTAGAGGGTGAATTTGGCCACGAGAGGGTGGTGCTCACTACCAAAGCTAGTGAGTCTTTCTTAGAACCTTTTTTCCACATGAAAAACACTACTTCTTCTTCTTTTTATTTTTTTTATTTTTTTTTATTTTTTATCAAAATCAGATGAGTTCAGAACCTGATCGGGATTAAAACGGGATTAATATTAACGAACGAAAATCTAATAATAAAAACACGAATTTACGTGTTCAAAACAATCTGGAATTAAGTTAAACTAATCAGTAGTTATAATCACCAAATTTTCAAAACATCATTACTAAAAAAACTCCTAAATCAATTGTTCATAAAAGCCCTAAAATCATTATTTTCAATAATTAAAACCCTAGGTTATAAAATTTACAAAATCTAAAAATTATAAAGTTTAATCATCAAAAATAAAATTTGATACTAATTAAATTAATTTCAAACAATAAAATCAAAACTCATAAATCAATAATTATAATTACACAAATTAATAAAACAAAAAAGAAAGATAATAAGACTAACCATTTTGTGTGGGAAATTTTGGGGATTCATGGGGTATTTATAGAGTAGAGAGTGTAGGGTTAAATTTGGGCTTATAAAAATGTGGGCTTAAGTTATGAGTTTTGGAATGAGTTATTCCAATAAGAGTATGTAGGAATAATTTACATTGCCCAATAATTAATAAACGTTTGGCCTAAAATATATTTTACTTTTATAAAACCTATTATTTTAAATATTTTAACCCTTTAAAATATTTAATTAAAATACTTGAGCCCTTAACAATACATTTTATTAATAATTAAATACTTTATAAAAATATATAAAAATACGGGGTATTACAGATCTTCCTCGAACCTAGCAACCCCAACACTGACAAACCTAGCAAGCATTGAACCCAACACCGACGAACCTAGGAACGCCAAACCCATCACCGACAAACCTAGCAACCATCGAACCCAGCACCACCGAGCCCAGCAACCCCAAACCCACTAACTTACGAACCCAGCAATCACCAACGACCACCCAACACCCACTAAACCCAGCACCGCCGAACCAAGCTACCACCGATCTAAACGTAGCAAGCAGAGATCTAAACCCAACACCCATCGAATCCATCAACCACCGATTTGAACCTAGCACCCTACCTACCACCCACGAATACACCGGTTTGAACCCACCTACCACCAACAAACCACCAATTTGAACCTACCACCATGACAATGGGGTTGGAGGAAGAGAGAGAAAAATAATGGGGAAGAAGATGATGGGTGAAATTAATCATCTTGGGATAGTGTTTAATTAGGATGTTTTTTTTTTTTTTTTTAAAAAGTAGTTTAAGTAGGATTTTTTTTTTTTTAAAAAAAAATAAGGGTAAATTCATCATTGTGTAGTTAAAAACTTACTTAAAAAGGAAATAAAAACAAAAGTTGCAAGTAATGTGAACCATCCCTTTTTGGCAAAAGTTGCAAGTAATGTAAAGCAGACGTAGTATATCAATTGTAATTATATCATACTGATTTATAAAGTTAAAATTTTAACCAGCTCACGAGACAGCAACACTTGACATTCCAACTTTTAACCAAGTGTCACACCACGTAGGCGACAATTAATTTTCATACAATACATATAATTTATTTGAATATATTGTTTGTAGAATAAAATAAAACGTGGATAGATTCAGTAGAATAAAAAAGTTATTTTAGATATAATATATATATATATATATATATATATATATATATATATAAAATAATATATATATGTATGTATGTATGTATGCATGTATATATAGAAATGGTATCATGTGAGAACCAAGCAGGACCGTCCCATACATTTTAGGGGCCCTGTTCTATTTTTAATATTAAGGCCCTTATAACTAATAAATGTAAACTCTAATTTTTTTAATCCATTTTGTTTTGGGTATTTTATACCCGACCAAGTGGCCCAATTGAAGTCTGACATGTGTCATTGGAAGGGGCGCCACCTTGGACCTTCCAAATGGTGACACGTGTCAGGCAGATACCACCCTTGATTTGGGGTATTTGATGATCCAAAGTGGACCAATAAGAGAGAAACACGTGTCGCCCTAAGAGACGCCCAAATGGCCTCTTGGGATGATCGACACGTGTCACTCAGATATTGCTTCTGAAATGGCGGCCTTCAAAGGCCCAAACTTTGAGGCGCCGTTTTGCGGCGTGCCCTAATCCCTAGATCATCTAACCCTAGGGAGGGCACACTTCCCCAAAAGACCCTATAAATAGGGACATTATGGGGGGCACGTCACATCAACATTTATTACAGAGTTGTCGTTCTCAAGAAACAGACAGCACAACACCTGAGCTTGGAATCCGAGCAGATACCTTAATTTCCGCACGTTTTACTCCGAACCCAATACTAACTTAATCTTTGGAGGTGGACTACCGAACATCCGGCGGTCCGTTTGTTTTGCAGGTACATGCGACCTTGTGAATCCAGTCTTGAGTTGTAACTCTCCAAAGGGACACAAAAAACCCTGAAACATTTGGCGCCGTCTATGGGGAGAGTACCTCTAAGATGGCTTCTCAAGAACATCCTGTGCCGCCTCCAGAGCCCACTCAGCCTTTGGAAGAAGTACATGTCCAGACGGACCATGATTCAGGTGACGACGCTGATATCAAAACCTATGTGGCCCCTAATGGGTCACTCATCTCTAAGCGCCTCCGCTAGAAAGACAGGCGAGAGCGCAATGGTAACCAGACAGGTTCTAATAGGCCCCTTGGATCCAGTAAGCCCACAGGGCATGCGACTGATGCCTCCCAGGCGGCAGGATCAGCCCCAGTCACCCGTGATGAGCTCATGAAATTCATGAGTAGCCTCAGGGGTGAAATCAAAGGACTAATCAACAAGCGGACGCCTGCCCCTAGAAAGGAGTAGACGGCCACAAAGCTTGCTAAGTCTGGGCAGCAGAAGTCGGTCCGAGACCGACAGCCGACTCCTCATCCGGAGAAAACTAGGCCTATATTCGACCTATCAAGACTCTGTTTCCCTGAAATAGGGAAAAGTAAATTCATCCAACATGTTCAGCCGGATGGTAGCAAACAGACATTTCCTGATGCTCGTCAGTACATCAACCAGCTAAGGAATCAACAGCTGTCAGAGTCGGCTTTAACGTCGACTTATCATGACAGCTTCCAGAACACCTCGGTGAGGAATTCTCCTTCCGGGCCGAGGACTCCTTCAAGCGACCCCTTCGTACAGTCGGGGCCTCACATAATCAATTCGGCGTAGTATGTGGCACAACCACCATATAGACCGTCTGCTTTACCTTACATCCAGCCTGCCTTCTTCGGAGGACAAGCGACATACAATTACCAGCCCTTGGACTGGAAGCTTCGGCTACAAAACCTTGGGGAGCAGCCCTCTGCGTTCTCCAGGGAAATAGCTGAGGCCGAGCAGCTGGCCAAGGTCAAGAATGTCATGGTTGGAACCTATGATGGTACTTCCAACCCTGAAGACCACCTCTTGTCATACACCCACCTCATGTACTTACAGGGGTTGGATGATGCCGCCTAGTGTCGATGCTTCCCAGTTACCCTAAAGGGCATAGCCCAGCAGTGGTTTGGTAACCTACCGGCTGGTTGCATAAACAGCTTCAAGACGCTTGCGTTCTTGTTTTCTTCTAACTTCTCTATGAACATCCCTGCAAAGAAAACGAGCCTTGACTTAGGCCATGTGAAGAAGGGAGATAGAAAAGGGTTGCGCTCATACGTCATGCGGTTCAATCTGGTGAGAATCCAGATACAAGGACTGTCTAACGAAGTTGCTTTCATAGACTTTTTCAAAGGTCTGAAGGACGGGTCGATTTTCAAGTTCGAACTCGTCCGAAAGAAAATCTTCACCCTCCAAGGAGCCCTGATGGAGGCGGACGCTTATATACAGCGACCGAGCTCTGCTCCTCTAATAAGCAGTCGGACTCTAAGAAGTCTGATCGACAGAAGGAGAGTCGGTCTGCTCAGCCGTCTCTAAAACCAGAAGAGAGCAAAAAGAAAAAACAAATCTGGGCGGTTGATAACTCCGATCAGCCAGCCCAGAAGAAAAAGAAAGAGTGGAAACCGTACGTTCCAAGGTACGAGTTCCATAAGGACAGCTACTCCATCCTCATGGAGATTAAGGATCGGCTGACTCTTGAGAAGCCGACTCCTATGAAAGGTTTCGCTGAAAATCGGAACAAAAACAAACACCGTCACTACCATGAGGATATCGGCCATGACACCAACGACTGCTTCAGCCTCAAGCGGGAGCTTGACCGTCTGGCCGACAAAGGAGCGCTGAAATCCTATGTGAAGTCTAAAGTGGCTTCCAAATCAAATCCTGGGAAGTCAAGCAAAAAGACTCCCCAGCCTGCTATCAGCTCTGAAACGGATGAAGAACCCGTCTATAAGATAGCAGGCGGATTCGCCGGCGGTGGTCCAACCATCCGGGGAAATAAGGACCATCTGAGAAAGATTGTCCACTCTGTTGATGAGGGACATGAGGCCAGCACATCCGCCTTCCCCGAAGTCATCATCACCGAAAAGGACAGAGGCAAAGTCTGTCGGCTGCATGATGACCCTGTGGTCATAGAATGCAAAGTGGCCAACCAATTGGTTGGTCGCATCTTGATTGACACAGGAAGATCCTCAGACATCATTAGCTACAAATGTCTATCCAACCTGAAATACAGGCCGGATATTATGACGGATGTCTCCCATCCCCTAGTGGGCTTTGGGGGAGGAGTTGTGCATCCAGTTGGACGCATTGATTTGCCCATACGACTGGGAGAAAAAGGTAGTGGTCGGCACATGACCATCCGGTTCCTGGTGGTCGAGGAGTTGACCGCATACAACCTCATCCTTGGCCGACCCACTCTAAATGAGTGCAAGGCTGTCATCATTCCAACTCTTATGCTTGTCAAGTATGAGAGGGATAATGGGACTGTTGGCTCCCTAAACGAGGACCAGAAGACGGCCGGAGAATGCTATCTCTTGGACGTCAAGCCTGCGGCAGCTGCAGCCGTACAGGGCCAAGAGCCAATTGACTTTGATGAGGTCAAGGATGACCATCCGGCCCCACCAACCGTTAAAAAGCAAGAGCCTAATCCGCCACTGGTGGTCAAAAAAGAAAAGCAATAGCAATCACTAACTGGGGAGCGGTCAGATGACCTCCATCCTCAGCCGGCTGGTGAGCGTACTGATATTCCTCTGGACGACAGTCATCTGGATGTTAAGGTGGGGATGGATGATTTTGCTAAGTTGGGCACAAGTATGCACCAACTATTGAAAGAATTCAAAGAAAATTTTGCCTTTGATGAAGTGGAAGAGATGCCAGGCATCAGCCCGGATCTTGCTGTCCACAAACTCAATGTGGATCCCAAAAACTAGCCCATTCGGCAAAAGAAAAGAAACCATGGCGAGGAAAAAAGTCAGGCGGCAGCCGCCGAAGTTAAAAAGCTGTTAGACGCTGGGTTCATTCGGCCATGTAGCTTCCCTGACTGGGTTGCTAATGTTGTGATTGTAAAGAAGCCGAATGGTACCTGGCGCATGTGTAGATTACACTGACTTGAACAGAGCATGTCCGAAGGATAGTTATCCACTTCCAAAGATTGACAGTCTGGTCGACTCTACAGCCAGACATGCCCTGATGAGTTTTATGGACGCCTATTCAGGCTTTCATCAGATTCCCCTGTGGAAAAAGGATCAAGAAAAGACGACATTCGTCACTGATCAGGGGTTATTCTATTACAAGGTGATGCCGTTTGGTTTGAAGAATGCGCCTGCTACCTTCCAACGAATGATTAATACGGTCTTCATTAATCAAATTGGGAGGAATGTAGAGGCATACATTGATTATGATAGTCAAATCCAAACAACAGGCGGATCACCTGTTTGATCTCCGAGAAACATTTGCCACACTCAGGCGGCACAAGGTCATGCTTAATCCAAAAAAGTGTGTCTTTGGTGTTGAGTCTGGGAAGTTTCTCGGATTCCTGATTGACCAAAGGGGGATTGAGGCCAACCCTGAAAAGATACAGGTGGTAATTGACATGCAGTCGCCCCGTTCTGTAAAGGAAGTTAAAAAACTAACTGGTTGTCTGACATCTTTGGGAAGATTTCTCAGTCGGTCAGGTGACAAGTACCTCTATTTCTTCCAGGCGATCAGGAAGAAGACTAGATTTGAATGAGGGGAGGATGCTGAAGCCGCCTTCCAAAAGATGTAAACGCATCTGCACTCTTTGCCAAAGTTGGTCAGTCCTTTGCCCAAAGAAGTGCTCTATATGTATTTGGCAGTTTTAGATCATGCCCTCGATGTTTTACTCTTAGCTGAAAGAGACGACATCCAGCTCCCGATCTACTTCATTAGCCACGTTCTCAGAAACGCAGAGCTTCGGTACCCCATGGTTAAAAAATTTGGTCTCGCCCTTTACATGGCTGTCAAGAAGTTGAAACCATACTTCTTGGCGCATCCGGTTACGGTATATACTGACCAACCGATCAAGCGGCTAATGACGACCCTGGAGTCTTTTGGACGAATTCTCAAATGGGCTATTGAACTACAAGGACTGGAAATCGCTTTCGAACCAAGGAAGGCAATAAAGGGGAAAGCATTCGCCGACTTTATTGTTGAAATGACAAGGTCGACTAAGGCGGATCATATCAATCAGGTTTTGAAAGTGTATGTGGACGGAAGCTCCACGATGAACGGCTGTGGTGCATGCGTAATTTGTCAATCTCCTAAGGGGGACAAATATGAATATGCACTACGGTTCAAGTTCCAGGCCTCAAATAATGAGGCCGAGTATGAAGCCCTGTTAGCCGGCATTCGGATGTGCAAGGCGGCAGGGGCAACAAGAATTGACGCCTGCTCTAACTCTCAATTGGTCGTAAGCCAATACAATGGTGTCTATGAAGCCACCCATCCGGTTATAATCAAATATTTGCAGGCGGTCAAGGCTAAAGCTGGGACACTTGAAGACTTTAAGTTAAGTCAAGTGCCCAGATCAAAGAATAATCAGGCGGATGCTCTGTCCAAACTGGCCTCATCTGCCTCCTGTGAAACACCTCGGTCAGTCTTCTGGGAAGTCATGGAAAAGAAAATTATATCTAATGAAGACCCCATTGGAGTAATTGACCGAAGCTCCACCTGGATGGATAACATCCGGGCGTATCTGACAGACGACACCCTCTCGGATTCACACCAGGAGGTAGTCGTGCTGGAAAAATGTGCTGCAAACTTTGAGATAAGGCAAGGAGTGCTCTTCAAAGCAGGTTTCATGAAGCCTCTTTTGAAGTGTGTGACCCCAGAAAAGGGGTAAGAAATCCTCGAAGAATTGCATGCCGGATACTGCGCCTCTCATATAGGCGGCAAGTCCTTAGCCGTCAGGGCCAGGCGGCATTACTTCTGGCCGACCCTAGAGTCGGATGCTATGGAGATGCTAAAAAAATGTGACAAGTGTCAAAAGTTTGGCAAGTTAATCCATCGTCCGGTCACTAACCTAACGGCCATCCACAGTCCAGTGTCGTTTGCTAAATGGGGCATGGACATCTTGGATTCATATACGACTGCACCAGGCGGCAGGTGCTACATCTTAGTGGCTATGGATTACTTTACCAAATGGGTAAAGGCAGAGGCGGTCAAAAATATCAAGACTAAGGATGTGATTTCCTTCATCTAGAAGAATATCATCACTCGTTTCGGGGTGCCTATGTCTATGGTTTTTGACAATGGTCCTCAATTTGAGACCCCTCACTTGAAGACTTGGTTAGCAGATCAGGGTATCTACAATTAATTTGCATCAGTCGGTCGACCCCAAGAAAACGGCCAAGTTGAAGCCTTCAACAAATTAATCTCAAACGGCATTAAAAAGAAAGTTGAGAGAGCTGGCGGCCTATGGGCGGATGAATTACCACATGTCATGTGGGCCATCAAAACAACCGCAAAAGGGGCGACTAAAGAGACCCCATTCCTCATGGCGTATGGGGCAGAAGCTGTCTTGCCCATTGAACACTATGAGCCGACTCTTCGGATTATGCTATATGATGAAGAGGCAAAATGGGAGGCCATGCGCCTGGCATTGGATTCACTCCTAGAATGTAGGGGCAATGCTGCCTTGCACCATGAAATCTACCGTCTGAGAATGACTCGACCGTACAACAAAAGAGTACACAAGCGCCCTTTAAAAGTGGGGGACTTTGTATTACGTAAAATGGAGGCAGTCGGTAGGGCAAATGAACAAGGGAAACTAACCCCAAATTGGGAAGGCCCCTACCGAATCTATGAAGAAGTAAGAGGCGGCACCTACCGCCTAGAAACACCAGACGGTAGGATGCTACCCCGAACCTGTAATGTAGATAATCTAAAGAAGTATTACTTCTGAAATTTTGTAAAGTTTTTTTTGACTTGTTAATGAAATTTTGCCTTCATTTTCTTACTTGTCTTTATTTACTTTATTTTGCATACCGGCTGCACACAGTGCAGAGAAACCGGCTCATAACCATGAAGGATGCCGCCTGTGCTGGCGAATCCTACTTACCCATTATGGTACCAACTGCACAATGTGCAGGCAGACCAAAATCTTTAAAAGAGCAACGATGGAGCACCGCCTACACAATGTGTAGACGGCCAATCTACGAGCTACCGCCTGCCCAATGGACAGACAACTAAGCACATTGTTAATCTAAATATAATTTCGGGATCGTCTACTCCAACACTAGACGCCCAAAAGATAATGCAACTGCACCAAAGCAGTCGGCCTTAAACTTATGCTTAAGCTAAGGTAATAACTTAGTACCTAACGTCTAAGTGACAAAGAGGCCAATGGCCGGATGAAAAACTAAGTTAAATAATTTAGTCATTTTTTATTCTAAGCTAAGTCAATGACTTAGTGGCTATTCAATTCTCTAATCGAGGCCAATGGCCGGATGAATATTATTTAAAACTACCGTCTGCTCCAACATGAGTACGACTGTCTGCTCCAACATGAGTCAGGCAACCGGCGACGTCCATTCGGGCGAATTCGTTGAGGAGAAGAATCTCCCATTTAGGTGGCACATTGCTCTACTAAAACAACAAACGGCCCTACCGAATGCGCTAAGGCAGCGCTCGCAGTCGTTTGATTTAATCTAACTTGAAATCTAAAAAGCACCAAGTTGTCCGCCTGTTCCAATGCAGACGAATGATGGCTACTGTTTCAGGATTAGAGGCTATCAGACCGCCTGTTTTTGTTATGGGACAAGGCAGGAGGATCAATATGTTCTTAATTAAAATGTTAAGTTAAAAGACTTAGCAATTTTACCATATTACGAGAGGCTTTTGGCCGGATGAATTCTGCTCTATGTAGCCGTATCCCGCTTGGTTTGGGGCAATCACCATAGTGATTGATTGACTCAGAAACCATTCATACTATTCAAAGTATAAAAATTTCTAAGTCAATCAATCCACTCAACCGAAACCAAGCGACATCCGGCCAGGGGCAAGAATATTCACATACTATACAGGCTAAAATACTTAGCTAAAATTCTATGCATAAAATGGAAGCTTTGAAAATTTTTAAGCATAATCATCAAACTGAATAAAATCGGTTAAACAAACCGGATGCTTAAAAAAAAAAAGGTAGCCACCCAAAACGAGCGACTTCTAGTGTTAGCCGGCATTGCCGGAAGATTGTTGAATTACCCGACCCCCTGGTCGGTAAAGAAACATAATTACTCAGCATGCAGGCCGGAAAAGCATAGCAATTGGCCATTCGGCCGCAAAAGTAAAAAACTTAAAGCTTAAAGATCAGGGGACCTTCTCAGCATTAGCATCCGCCTTGTCCTCCGGCGCATGCTGACAGGCTAAAGTCGTATCACCTAATCAAAAGTGATTCCTAAATCCTCTAACTAATGCCGATAGGGAAGTAGGGTCGAATCCACAGGGAAACAAGTCTTTTTATTCCTAATTAATTAAAGCAATCTAAATTATTAAGTAACAATTTAATAATATGGATATAAAACTAAACTACGAAGATTAAGAGTAAAGAGAAAACAATGAATTAAAGGCCTAGGGCATAGGTTCACCAATAAATAACATTCCAGGGTAAAACATAATAATCAATCATCAATGCATAAATTAAACAGATCATAAAGGGCTTTCGCTACGTATTACAATCACACAATTAATTTACCGGTATTAAATCTCATCTCTCGAATCCGACTTAACCATTTATAAATTAACCTGCCTATTGAAACTATACCTAAACATCAATTCTCATCTCTCGAATCTCAAATCAATATTGTCAAAGTCATGCATAAAAGATCAGGCCTAATCTAGTCACAGAGCATTAAATCAATCAATAGGAAATTAATCTAGCATTGATAATTAACAACAATAAATTACCCCTTCATATTATTTATGGATCCCCACAAACCCTAGAAAAGAAACTACTCACACATAATTAAATCTAAACTAATCAAAGCAATAAAATAAGACATGATGAAAGAATTAAAGTAAATAACTGAGATTAAAGTATAAGAAATCGTTACCAAAGTAATTTGGAATTAACAGTAGAGTTAAGAAAAAAGTATATGAGAGAGAGAAACTAATCTAAAAGCTAAGTAGAGAGAGAAAATATAAGAGAAGAATTAAGAAAGAGTAAAAGAAGATCCTAAAGTCGCTTAACGGAGAAGTATTTATATTAAGCAAGAATCCTAAACTAAAACAAACTTAAACGACGATTAAACCGCCTAATAATAACACGCGCCCGATCGGGCGAGGCACCGCCCGATCGGGCGCGCCTTTACTCATCAGGTATGTTTCTCGCGCCTGGCCGGGCGCGAGTTTGGGCGCCGACTTTACTTCCCCCGCCCGGCCGGGCGCGCCTTCGGGCGGGAACTCCTTTGGCCGGGCGGCACTCTTGGGCCACTCTTTGGACTTCGATTGGGCTCCAATTCTTCGGGCCAATCCGGATTTCCTCTTCGGGTCTTGAATACTCGGTCCAAATGCCCCGGTATCACATATACCGATCCCTTAATCACCGGTTCGATGGCTCTAACCGGTCCTGGGATATAGAAACTGGTCGTGCTTCTCCAATGCTCGTAGTTGCTTCATAATATCTCGGGAAAATGCTCCAAAAGTGAAAATCCCTACAAAAAGTCAACCAAATCTACGAAAACACTAGAAAACACCAATTAGTAATAAAAGTGGCTCTAAAGAGCCATAAACACTACTAATTATGACCAAGGGACGGGGGTAAAATACTATATAAAATAGACATATCAAACTCCCCCAAGCCAAACCTTTGCTTGTCCCTAAGAAAAGATTTCATCAAAGAATAAATAAATATGCTTCACCCCAAAAAGTAAAAATCAAGCACAGACAATTCAAGGTAAATCCAGTAAACATGCTTCAAAGTTAACCAATCAAATCCATCCAATTACTCTTCCTCCCTAACAATTGTCAAATAGAGCAAACCACAAGAGCATATAGAATTCAAAACTAGTGCTCACACACTCAACTCTCATTCATGTGGCGAGTAAAAGATGTACTCGATCGCTCTCCAACCAACCCCTTTATGTGAACAATGCCCTTCCAACTCACACTCTTGTGTGTATAAAAAGATGTACGCTCAACCTACTAGTCGACTCAAAATATGTCAAATCATACCTTGCATTGATAAACAACACTTTCACATTCATACAACTCTATGCACAAAGGTCGGAAGGTCTTTAAAGCTTGTAATGTAAGGCTAGGGTAAAGGGTAGGAATCATTTGGGAACAAGTGAGAGAAAAGCTATGCTTAAGGGAGCAAATCCTAGTAAAACCCATGATAAAAAATACATAATGACCAAACATCTACAACATACTCAACTCCACAAAAAATTCACCAAATACAACTCCAAACATACACAACAATCCCAACACTTACAAAATTCACTCATAAAGAATATAATAATGTAGAACTAGAGTGAATAAACAAACTTTATTTTCCAAACTTAAATTTTTCATTGAAGCTCAATTTTTTCTTTCTTTTGATCAACCTCCAGCTAGAACATTTGAACATTAAACAATTTTTTTCCTTTTGCTCTTTTTTTTTTCCTATTGAAGTTCACTTATTTTTTCACTTTTTTTTTCTTGAACTTCTCTTTTTTTCATAACATCATACTTTATTTTTTTCATGAAAATATAACCTTCAAACTCATAAAAAATAAACATGATCAAGAACAAAATAACTTCTCAAAACCCACTCAAATTTTGCAAATAATAAGCACACTACAAACTCCCTCACCTCACTCACTAATAGCTCCCCCAAGCCAAGCTTGGGACTAGTAACCAATGGGGAAAATATGCTTGTAATGTGGCTAATAAACAACAAAAAGTCAAGACAACAACATGGGTAGCAAGAAGGGAACAAATGTATCTACAATCATCTGAAGGCCACCTACAAGAATGAACGCCTTCGTCCTCCTCAATGTGCATAATAATGAGTCATATAAACATTACTTATAGTTGCAAACCAATACTCAAATTCATTGACATACCAGGAACTATCACACATTTCTTCTTTTCTTACGCCTAGTCGGGCGCCCTTCGCCCAATCTAAAATATCCGTAAACGTCAAATTTTGCGCCCGGTCAGGCGGCATTCGCCCGATCGGGCGAAAATTCCCGATTTTCTAATCTCACTCTCGCGCCCGATCGGGCGAGCTCGCCCGATCGGGCCCGAGGCTTATTGGACGATTTTTTTTTATTCTTTTCTTCAATTTTTGGCTAACTCTTTTCCTTCAAACCTGTACAAAAAATCATAAAACTCATCAAAATTCCCTCATCTCTCCTCTCATAAGAAAAAGAAAGAAAAACTAGTCTAAAAAGCATTAAAATACGGGTTGCCTCCCGCAAAGCGCTGGTTTATCTAGGTACCGCACGACCTTCTTACCAAGTACAGGAACTAGGATCCTTAGCCTAACGCTTGGTCGGGTGGTTTCTCACCCGGTTGAGCGATGTTTAGGCTACGACGCGGCTTCCTGACATACCCTGTGGGACGCTAATTCACCTTATCTGGTGGATCCTCCTTGACTTTGACTGGGGGCTCTTCCATTCTACGCACTAAAGATCCCTCTTCGATCGATGGTTGCTTCAAATTTTCACTACATTTAGCACTTCCAACTCGATCTGTTGGAACACCTACTATTTAGGGTAATTTTACCCCGCCACGTGGTCTAATCAGAGGATGACACGTGTCAGCCTCAGGATGGCCCAAAGAGGACCAATCCCTGCTCGACACGTGTCACTCCAAAAAATAAGGGAAAAAAGGCGGCCTTCAGGCCCAAATCCCGAGAATGCCGCAAAACGGCGCAGCCCACCAATGATTAGGGTTCAGTGACCTAATCAGGGGCACAACTCCCAAAGACCCTATAAATAGGGAGATACCCCTCATTTTGAGGGCAGAACGTTTTATCATTTAATACACCTGCATTCTCTTACATCAGAGAAACACCTGAGCTTGGAATCCGAGCAGATACCCACGTAAATTTCTGTACTCTTTATTCCTCTTCAAGTTACTAACTTGATCGTCGGAGGCGGAGCACCACCCAACCGGTGTCTCCGTTTGTTTTGCAGGTACAACTCATCCCGGATCAGTCTTCGTGTTGTAACTCTCCCGAGGGACAAAAACACCCAAAACACCTACCGTAGGCTCAATTTCCATAACTTGCTTGTTTAATTCCACCTTCTCATCCTCAAAGCCAAGACCAACAGTGTAGAGGGCTCAATCTATTGCATTAACTTCCTTCTGCCATTTGTCTATTTCATTTGTAAAGGATGCAACACAAGATACCGCCTCCAAGGGATCTTTTACAAGAGCTTGGGGCTTGTTAGAATAATTTTGAACCACATCAACACTAAAACACTTCTCCTCTGTCATGGGGTTTTAGGGGTATTATTAAGATTAAAAATAATTTTATCGTCCTCTATTGATAGTGTTAATTTGCCACATCTCACATCTATAATTGCTCCTGTAGTGTTAAGGAATGGTCTACCCAAAATAATTGGGGTTTGCGTATCCTCAACCATATCAAGAACAACAAAATCAACGGGTATATAAAATTTACCTATGCTAACAGGAACATCCTCTAAAACACCTAAGGGGTATTTACAAGAACGGTCGGCCATTTGTAGAATAATATTAGTAGCTTTTAATTTACCCATATTTAGCTTGGAACACACTAATAATGGCATAACACTAACGCTAGCACCCAAATCACACAATGAATTATCAATCATTAGATTTCCAATATGACAAGGGATAGATCAGAAAAACTACCTGGATCTTTTAATTTAGGTGGAGATTTATTTTGAAGTACGACACTACACTCTGCAGTGAAAGCTATTGTCTCTACCTCACTAATAGATCTTTTTCTTGTCAATATTTCCTTCATAAATTTTGCATATGCAGGAATTTGTGTAATTAATTCAGTGAAGGGAACTGTTACATGCAAATCTTTTACCATCTCCAGAAACTTACCAAACTACTTATCCAAATTTGTTTTCAGGTGACGATTGGGGAATGGAAGTTTGATAACTGGCTTTGGAGCATTACTGCTCTTATCTGGAGCTGCTACCTTCCCTGGAGTCGTACCCTGCAATGTAAAATCAGATATATTAGTACTACTCTTTAGCCCTACAGGGCTATTAGCTACATTGTCAGGTTTAACAGAATCAAGATTAGCATTATTTATTAAAAAAGGTTCATCATCTCTGGGCATAGGGGACCCTTCATAGTTTGAACCACTCCTTAGAGTAATTGCATAGGCTTGATTCGTAGGTCTGGTAGGCTATGCTGGCAGGGCTCCCTATTGACGAGCTTGCAGAGTAGCGGAAATTTGCACAATTTGGTTATCTACAATTTTATTTTGTGCTAGGATCGAATCAATTTGGGCATCTCTACTCTCCATGTGCTTCTGCATATTAGCCAGCATCGCTCTAATTTCTACCAAAGCAAGGTCGGAAGATGAGGAGGGTTGTTGTGGTTGGTTCTTCTGGCCACCATTGGGGTGGTAATATTTTTGTTGTTGTTGTTGTGGTGCCTGTGATTCTTGTTGTGGTGGATTTTAAACATTGGTGCTATGGTAGGAAAGGTATGGATGATTCCGGCACCCAGGATTGTAGGTGTTGGAGTATGGGTTATTCTGCCTATAAGCTTGAAAGGCATTGACTTGCTCCACGGAACTCCTGCAATCTTGCTCCCAATGACCTAAAATTCCACAATTTTCACAGAAAGCCTCATTAGCATTATTATTATTATTATTATTATTAATTGCAGAAACATTAGCTACATTTGCAGTACTAAGATTATCTAATTTCTGACAGATAGATGTTAATTGAGCTTGTAAAAAGGATACAGAGTCAACACTATGTTCCCTTTATTAGCAAAGCCTCTAGGGTTCCCATATTGGGAATTATGTATTGCCATATCTTCGATAACTTGACCTGCATCATCAACATTAAGATTCATAAACCTCCCACTAGCTGTAGAATCCAATATTATTCTAGATGAATTTCCAATCCCATTGTAAAAGGCTTGGATCAACTGCCATTGTGCCAAATTATGGTGGGGGCATTCTCTTTGTAGATCGTTGAACCTCTCCCAAGCCTCATATAAAGTTTCATCGGCTTCTTGGGCAAAGTTCTGAATTGCACTCTGTAGTACAACTGTTCTCTCTGCAGGATAATGTTTGTTGTAAAAATTCAAAACAAGAGTTTCCCAGTCAGCTATACCAAGTGCAGTTCTATTTAAACCATTAAACCATAATTTGGCTTTTCCACTTAAAGAGAAAGGAAAGAGAATCTCCCTGATTTGGTCTTGTGTGACCCTAGCTTGCCTGATGGTATTACAGTACTGACATTAGTCTGAAATATGAAGATTTGGGTCTTCACCCTTAGCTCCACTAAATTACTTCCTTTCTATCATCGTTATAAATTGTGGTTTAATCTCAAACTGTACCCCATCAAGAGCTGAAGTGGGAGTAAGGTGTGGAAAATCTGTAAGCCTTGGTTGTGAATAATCACTAAGCTTCTTTGGAGCCGTCATCTCTGATTATGGATCTGAAGATACCTCTGAATCGCTAGAATCAGTTGGAGGGTCTAGGTGATTATTATTATTATCACCAGAACCCTCCAGAATTTGCTTGTGAAAATTCTTATGTCTATGGAAGGATCGTTCGATCTCAGAATCGAATGGGATGTAACCTGATCTGGAACACCTGGGCATAAACAAAGAACTAAAAGCAAATATAAAACTTGCCTCAAAGAACTAACGTTCTCTAAGACAAAAAGAAATAACCTAGACTACAAAAATAATCAGAAATAAAAATAAAACCGTTTCCCCGGCAACGGCGCCAAATTTTGACAGGCTAAAGTCGTATCACCTAATCAAAAGCAATTCCTAAATCCTCTAACTAATGCAGATAGGGAAGTAGGCTCGAATCCACAGGGAAACAAGTCTTTTTATTCCTAATTAATTAAAGCAATCTAAATTATTAAGTAACAATTTAATAATATTGATATAAAACTAAACTACGAAGATTAAGAGTAAAGAGAAAACAATGAATTAAAGGCCTAGGGCATAGGTTCACCAATAAATAACATTCTAGGGTAAACCATAATAATCAATCATCAATGAATAAATTAATCAAATCATAAAGGGCTTTCGCTACATATTACAATCACACAATTAATTTACCGGTATTAAATCTCATCTCTCAAATCTCGACTTAACTATTTATAAATTAACCTGCCTATTGAAACTAGACCTAAACATCAATTCTCATCTCTCGAATCAATATTGTCAAACTCATGCATAAAAGATCAGGCCTAATCTAGTCACAGAGCATTAAATCAATTAATAGGAAATTAATCTAGAATTGATAATTAACAACAATAAATTGGATCCCCACAAACCCTAGAAAAGAAACTACACACACATAATTAAATCTAAACTAATCAAAGCAATAAAATAAGACATGATGAAAGAATTAAAGTAAATAACTGAGATTAAAGTAAAAGAAATCGTTACCAAAGTAATATGGAATTAAGAGTAGAGTTAAGAACAAAGTACATGAGAGAGAGAAACTAATCTAAAATCTAAGTAGAGAGAGAAAATATAAGAGAAGAATTAAGAAAGAGTAAAAGAAGATCCTAAACTTGCTTAACGGAGAAGTATTTATATTATTCAAGAATCCTAAACTAAAACAAACTTAAACGACGATTAAACCGCCTAATAATAACACGCGCCCGATCGGGCGCGCCTTTTCTAATCAGGTATGTTTCTCGCGCCCGACCGGGTGCGAGTTCGGGCGTCGACTTTACTTCCCCTGCCCGGCCGGGCGCGCCTTCGGGCGGGAACTTCTTTGGACGGGCGACACTCTTGGGCCACTCTTTGGACTTCGATTGGGCTCCAATTCTTCGGGCCAATCCGGATTTCCTCTTCGGATCTTGAATACTCGGTCCAAATTCTCCGGTATCACATATACCGAGCCCTTAATCACCGGTTCGATGGCTCTAACCGGTCCTGGGCTATAGAAACTGGTCGTGCTTCTCCAATGCTCGTAGTTGCTCCATAATATCTCGGGAAAATGCTCCAAAAGTGCAAATCCCTACAAAAGTCAACCAAATCTATGAAAACACTATAAAACACCAATTAGTAATAAAAGTGGCTCTAAAGAGCCAAAAACACTAATAATTATGACCAAGGGACGGGGGTAAAATACTATTTAAAATAGACATATCACATGCTCCTTTGGTTCCTCATCTCCCTCCTGATCATCCTTCTCATCCCCAGACGACGAGCCTCCAGACGAGCTGGACTCCTCAGAGGCATTTTTGGCAGCCGCCTCCTTCTCGGCCGCCTCCTAAGCCTCCCTGAGGAGGCGGGCATTGAACTCATCATTTGCCTTATCAATTGAACCTTCCAGGTTTGATAATCGGTGCCCAGGCCGCACGCATGATGACCTCGTTGTCATCCATCATTTGTTTAACCAGGGCTTGTTTCTCCTCCTCCATCCAGGGCCTATACTTGGTCCGGAGTTGGGTCTCCTGGTTGCTCAGCTGCCCTCGGAGTCTTTTGAACGTCTCCCCAAGGCTAGCCGCCTTGGACTCCGCCTCCTTGAGAGTGTCCAGCTTCTCTTCAATGCCCTTGACCTGGTCCTAGAGCTCCCTCACTCGCTGCTTGGTCGCGTCCAAGTTCTGCTGAACTTGCAGGTTGGCAGACGCCTTGGAATACAACATATCAAGTGTCAGAATCTCATTTCGAGCAATCTCAAACTGAGCTTTATCCAGAGTAGAGGCGGCTCGAGCATTCGCTGCCTTTACCTCCCCGGTCTTCTCATTGAGGGGCTCTTTGAGACCGCTCACGCGCAGCATAGCCTGCAGGCATCCAAATAAAAGAAGCTCATTAGAAACCATTCGACAAAAATATGTATATTAACCAAGTTAAAAGAATTTTTACTTCGCAAAGAAGCGCCAGAATGCCATCCAGGTCCAAGGTGCCGACCCCTCTGACGGCAGCCTTGTCCTCAAGATCAAGTGTCCTGAGCATCCGTCTGGCCATCTGGAGGACAGTTGGCCTCACTGGGGCATCTATCAATACAAATATAACTAAGTCAAAATTTTGAGCAAAGTGACATTTCATGAAGCGCATGGTCGAATGGTCGGATGACTTACCTCCTTTTCCCCCTGCGGCTTCGCTGCCGCCAGCAGTGGTGAGTGGCTATTTGCCACTCTTCGACACTCATTGTTGAGTGTCCGGCTTTGTAGGAGTCTGAGTAGGGGAGGAGGCGCCCGTTCCCTTCTTGGCAGGCTTGGTGGCGACGTGTTTGCTTCAGCTCTGGGAAACGTCGCCAGTCGACTGCTTGCGCAGCTTGGGATCCGGCTGAGAAGAGGGGGCAGGCTTTGACGAGCCACTCTGAAAATAATTCTAAGTATGATTAACAGAATATGCTAAGCATTTCATTAAGATAAACTTTGCAAGCTCGTTACCTTAGGAGTGCCGCCTGGTGGCTGCTCATCCGCTTGCTTCAGGTTAGAGCGGTAGAAGGCGGCTGAGAGGGCTGGTTTTTTGTGAGCAGGGAGCTTGTCCATTGCCTTGTCTGCAACAAACAACCAAGAGTTAGCAAAGAAAAGAATAAACAAAAGCAAGCAAAGGTAATAAAATCATGCGGCCAGCTACCTCTCGGCATCTCAGTACTAAGGCCGCAAGCGGCCAAGTACGTCCCGTCCGAGAGCCACTCGAATCGGGGAATATAGCTTTGGGGGGTGATTTCCTTAACCCCCGTCTCGGCATTCATCCGGACGGCCACAGTAAAGTGGCCTCGGTCAAAGATCTCCTCTTGTGCCCACTTGGGAACAGGCGGAAGGGCCTTCTTCCCAGCCAAGAGGCGTGGATACTAGATCTAGCGGTTGTACTGCTTGTTTCTTTGGGCGTCTGGGGAAGAGACTATGTAAAATTTGGTCCTCCAGTCCTTCCACTTGTTCTCTTTCCCCAACATCATCATATACTGGGTGTGGCTGGTCAAAGTAAACCTGCCGATCCCGTTTGGATTAGGCGTCCTGCTCAAATAATGCATGTAAGCAAACGCCTTGAAGTTGGGATCCACCTCTAGCATCTCGCAGGCGGCAACGTAGCCCAAAATGTTTACCTAAGAGTTGGGGGCTAGTTGCCAGATACCCAGCTAGTATTCGTCCAAGATCCTCTCCACATCCGGAAGGAGAGGAAAGCGAAGTCCTGCCTGGATGGCTCCCTCATAGCAGCCGAAGCACTAGTCACCATACACGGCCATTTCAGGCCAGGTGACTGTGTCAATAGCATCCGGCACGGACAGAAGAAAACCATGCCCCATGACATGGTCAGAAAGAAAGCTGGGAAGATCATCCTTCATGATCTTCCGCCTGCCTTCTAGGACGTGCAGATAATAAGGCGCACGTTCATGCCGCTTGGAAGCAGACGACTCCTCCCAACCTTCTCCCTTCTCAATGGAAAGGGACTCTCTGGCAGCTTTAAGGTTTGACTGCGCCTCCTCCGAGTCAAGAGGGACGCAGTTAGAAGATGATGATGCAGAGTCATCGTCAGAGCTCTCTTTGAAGCTGGGGGCTTGCCGGCTGGTACCATTAGTGTCCTCCCCCAGCTCATCATCTGGCATCGATCCACTCGGCCCGGGGTTTTCAAATTCCTCGTCGCACTCCTCCAAAACTGAGTCATTTGGAGTGCTGACGGTGCTAGGCGGGTCTCTACTTATTTCAGAGACAGACACCCTAATGGAGCCGTCAGAAATGACAATCTCGTTGTCCGAATGGTACCAGGAACCATCCGTCCTATATCTCCTTGTCGTTTGCTTTGTTCTGGCCATCGTGTCCTGCAGAGGCACAGACACTATCGGATTTGGAGATGTACTTAAAGGAAAGTTCTTGAACGAGCATTCGACACTCCTAGTTCTAGATTCAGCCGTCCCCGGTGACCGGCTGATTGCTAATCTAGGCCGTGCCGGGTGCGTTTGGGAAACCATTTTTTATAAAGAAAAAATGCAAAGAAATAAGTAAAAAAATGATCAAGCGGTTACCTTAGAAGAAGGTAACGAGAGTCGTCGGTCTTGGGCTTCTGTTGAGCAGGCGAACTAAGGGGGCCGGCTGTCGGATGCTCTGGAAAGTCAAAGTCTTTGAAAGTCAGAAGATTCAAGATTCTCTTAAAGATTCACGCAAGTGTGAATCTAAGGAGAAGTAAACCTCCTATTTATATAGGGGGTGAAAACCTGAAGTTAAAACCCTAGATTCCCTAACAGTAAAAAGTAATAATTCGGCCAATCAGAGGCCGACACCTGTCACAGGCGTCATGTGCCAAGCACGTGACCCCTGTGAGGGGCAAATGTTTTGGGTATTTTATACCCGGCCAAGTGGCCCAATCGGAGTCTGACATGTGTCATTGGAAGGGACGCCACCTTGGACCTTCTAGATGGTGACACGTGTCAGGAAGATACCACCGTTGATTTGGGGTATTTGATGATCCAAAGTGGACCAATAAGAGAGTAACACGTGTTGCCCTAAGAGACACCCAAATGACCTCTTGGGATGAGTGACACGCGTCACTCAGATATTGCTTCTAAAATGGCAGCCTTCAAAGGCCCAAACTTTGAGGCGCCGTTTTGCGGTGTGCCCTAATCCCTAGGTCATCAAACCCTAGGGAGGGCACACTTCCCCAACAAACCCTATAAATAGGGACAATTCCCTCATTTATGGGGGGCACGTCACATCAATATTTATTACATAGCTGTCGTTCTCAAGAAACAGACAACACAACACCCGAGCTTGGAATCCGAGCAGATACCTTAATTTTCGCACGTTTTACTCCGAACACAATACTAACTTAATCTTCGGAGGCGGACCACCGACCATCTGGCGGTCCGTTTGTTTTGCAGGTACATGCGACCTTGTGAATCCAGTCTTGAGCTGTAACTCTCCCAAGGGACACAAAAAACCCCGAAACACATTTCATCACTTCATGTGCTTTGTACATTAAGTTTTTTTTTTTTTTTCTTTTTTGGTCAGAAATGTTGTTGTGTATCAGAATTTTTTCTAATTCTAAAAGGTATAGTTAAAAAAATTAAATAGTGATAAATAAAGAACCAAATTAATTGAAGCATAAAAAAAAGGAACCAAATCAATTGTTAAATCATTCAGAAACTCAAATTGTTAAAATCCATTGATAGGAGACCAACAACTTCCTATTATCTTTTGTTTGTGTGTTTGAAAATTGAGTTTAAAATTTTTCTTAAACATTTAAACCCAACTTCAAATAAAAATCTGAAATTCTCTTGTAAATAAATAAATGATATATGAAGTTCTTTTTGTTTTTTTTTGTAAGAAAAAACAATGGAGTACTGAAATTCTAGTTTTATCTGAAAAATAATCGTAAAAACTGAAGTTCAATATGTAAAAAAAAATTAAAAATAAATGGTTAAACAAGAATGATGGTTAATATGAAACTACGTAGAAAAAAAAGAAATACTCCAGAAGATTTAACAAATTTTTTTGGGATTGCAGCATTTATGGCATTGATGGGGCCCGTGGGTAATTAAATAATCTTGTAATTAGAAATCAGTCAAAAGTCTCGAAACGGTAAGTGCATGAGAAAGGGAACTAGAGAATTGATTTTTTTTTATTTTTTTTATTTATTTATTTTTTTTTTTTTATTGGGCTCCGAATAATTTTAGGCCCTCAGAAATTAAGGGCCCTGTGCTAAGGGTTGATGAGTCTATTTTATATGTATTTTTATTCCCGTCCTACGGTCATATTTGTGCTTATTTGAGCTTTGCGGAGCTATTTTTATTACTAATATATGTTTTCTAGTGTTTTTGTAGAATTGGTATTATTTTGTAGGAATTTGCAGAATTATGTCAATTCCCGATCTTATTGAGCCGCTACAAAGATATTAAAGTCGGATCGTATTTTATGACGGTATATTTAAAGCCCAAGATTCGAGAGATGCGATTTAATACCGATAGATTAATTCTGTGATTATAATACGTAGTGAAAGCCCTTTATAATTTGGTTAATTTATGCATTGATAATTGATTGTTATGTTTTATCCCGAAGTATTAATTATTGGTGAACCTATGATCCTAGGTCTTTTATTATTGTTTATCCCTTAGTTTGATTATTATTGTCATAGTATAATTCTTACAATTCTTCCTTGTTTCTTGATAATTTAGATTATAATAAATTATTAGGAATAAAAGAACATTGTTTCCCTATGGTTAGACCCTTCTTTCCTATCTACATAGTAAGTGGATTTAGGTATTATTTTTTATTAGGTGATTACGACTTTAGCCTGTCAAAATTTGACGCCGTTGCCGGGGAAACGGTTTTATTTTTATTTCTGATTAATTTTTTAGTCTAGATTATTATTATTATTATTATTATTATTATTATTATTATTTAATATTTTTTTAATTTTTTTTCTCGTCTCATAGAATGTAAGTTCTTTGGGAAAAATTCTCATATTTATTTGTTTAGTACAGATCAAGAATCAGAGATGACTGCACCACGACCACCTCATCCTGTTCGTAAGCTTAGCGATTATTTGCAACCATCCCTGAAAGATTTTCCACATCTTGCTCCCACACCTAATCTCGATGGAGTGCAATTTGAGATCAAGCCCCAGTTTATCACGATAATCGAAAGAAAGCAATTCAGTGGAGCTAAGGGTGAAGACCCTAATCTTCACATTGCAGATTTCTGTCAGTATTGCAATACTATTAGGCAAGCTGGGGTCACACAAGACCAAATCAGGGTGTTTCTTTTTCCCTTTTCTTTATGTGGTAAAGCTAAATTGTGGTATAATGGATTAAATAGAACTGCACTTGGTATTACTGAGTGGGAAACTCTTGCTTTGAATTTCTATAATAAATATTACCCTGCAGAGAGGACAGCTTTGTTAAGGAGTGCAATCCAAAATTTTGCCTGAGAAGCTGATGAAAGTTTATATGAAGCTTGGGAAAAATTTAAAGATTTACAGAGAGAATGTCCCCATCATAAACTAGCACAGTGGTAGATAATCCAAGCGTTCTACAACGGGCTTGGATAATTCAAGAATGATTTTGGACTTTGCAGCTAACGGAAGATTTATGAATTTGGATGAGAATATAGCGAGCAATGTTTTCGAAGAGATGGCTATTCATAATTCCCAATATGGGAATCCTAGAGGGTTTGCAAACAAGGGAAAACACCAAGTCGATTCTATATCCTTTTTGCAGACACAATTGACTTTTATTAGCCAAAAACTAGACAGTATTAATAATTCTAATTCATCTTCTGTTGCTAGTGTTTCTGCTATTGGTACTAACTCTACAATATTTTGTGAAAATTGTGGTCTTGTAGGTCATTGGGCACATGACTGTAGGAGTTCAATTGAGAAGATTAATGTTTTTCAAACCTATAAGCAAATTAGTCCATACTCTAACACCTACAATACAGGGTTGAAAAATAACCAAAATATGTCGTATAATAGTACGAATGTGCTTAACCCTCCACCACAGGTACAACAACCACAACAGAGGTACTACCAACCTCCACATCAGAGACCACAACAGGTTGTTACTCCTCCATTTGATTCTGGCATATCATAAATCAAAACGATGTTAGCTAATATGTAGAAGCAGATGCAGAGTAGAGATGCACAAATTGACTCATTAATAGCACATAATAAAATAATCGAAAATTTCACCATATACCACTGAGTTTAAGCTTAATTCACCGTATACCACCAAAAACTTTCTAATACACCAAATACCACTCAATTAATGTACATTAACATGAAATGTCTTTTTGGCTAACTACCGTTAGTGAGCCGTTTAGGGTAATTTATATTTCACCATGTACCATTTTATGTAAAAGTTTTTTCACCATATACCATGTTTTACAAGTTATTTCACCATTTACCCATTTTTTTAAAACGGTAATATTTTTAAAAAAACTAGCCGTTGAACACTAATAACGGCTAATTTGTTTGTTATATAAATGGAGTGTTTGAGGGATTCACGTAGTACTTCACACTATCAAAAACATTTCTAAAAGATGTCCACACACTCGAGATCATCATCTCCCTCTTTCGATTTTTCGTATGTAAAAGTGCTCTTTTACCAAAATATAGCTAAGAATTCTAATGCATATTACTTTTAGCAATGATACTTTGTTTACAATAATCATTTTAACGCTACAAATACAATAACAAAAAACATAAGTACTCCTATTTTAATTGCTATGTCTACTATCTTTTGTTGTCTTGCTACTCTTCTCTTAAGGTCCTTCAATTCTTGCTTCAACAAGCTCTCACCTCCATACAATTGCGTGTCTATCCCTCCCCTTTTTTGATTATCGTAACCCGATACGAAATTTTGCTCCACATAACCCTTGCACCATCTGAATATCTCTCATACATCACACTTATAGTACATACGAAAAATCGAAAGAGGAAGATGATGATCTCAAGTGTGTGGACATCTTTTAGAAATGCTTTTGGAAGTGTGAAGTACTACGTGAATCCCTCAAACACTTCATTTATATAACAAACAAACTAGCCGTTATTAGTGTTCAACGACTAGTTTTTTTTGAAAATATTACCGTTTCCAAAAAATGGGTAAATGGTGAAATAACTTTTAAAACATGGTATATGGTGAAAAAAACTTTTACATAAAATGGTACATGGTGAAATGGTAAATTACCCCAAACGGCTCACTAACGGCAGTTAGCCAAAAAGGCATTTCATGTTAATGTACATTAATTGAGTGGTATTTGGTGTATTAGATAGTTTTTGGTGGTATGCGGTGAATTAAGCTTAAACTCAGTGGTATATGGTGAAATTTCCGTAAAATAATAGATACTCAGATTGCGCAACTTTCCTCTACTCTGCAAACTCGCCAGCACGGAGCCCTACCATCACTGCAAGTACAAACAACAGAATACGCAAATGCAATTACTCCGAGGAGTGGTTCACACTATGATGGGCCTCATATGCCCAAAGATGATGAACCTGCTACAACAAAAATTGCTAATCTTGACTCTGTTAAACCAAACAATGTTGTTACTAGCCTTGCAGGGCTACAGGGTAAAACTCACTTTTCTGATAATTCTTTGCCGGGTAAACCCCATAATAAGAATGGAGATGTGCAGGGTCTTGCTATCAAAATTCCATTCCCTAATAGACATTTAAAGTGTAAGTTGGATAACCAATTTGGTAAGTTTCTGGAGGTTGTAAAGAATTTACAAGTAACAGTTCCTTTCACAGATTTAATTACTCAAGTTCCTGCATATTCTAAATTTATGAAAGAAATTTTGACTAGAAAAAGATCTATTAGTGAGGTAGAGACGGTTACTTTTATTGCAGAATGTAGTGATATATTACAGAATAAATCTCCACCTAAACTAAAAGATCCGGGTAGTTTTTCTATTCCATGTCATATTGGTAATCTGATGATTGAAAAAGCTTTATGTGATTTGGGTGCTAGTGTAAGTGTTATGCCATTATATATGAGCTCTAAATTAACTATGGGTAAATTAAAAGCTACCAATATTACTCTGCAAATGGATGATTGTTCTGTTAAATACCCTTTAGGTGTTTTAGAGGATGTTCCTGTTAGAGTAGGTAAATTTTATATACCTGCTGATTTTATTGTTCTTGATATGGAGGAAGATTTGCAAATTCCGATTATTTTGGGTAGACCGCTCCTTCATACTGCAGGGGCAATAATAGATGTCAAAAGTGGTAAACTTACATTATGTGTAGGGGATGATAATATCACTTTTAATTTAAATAATATCCCTAAAAGCCCCATGTTAGAGGAAAAGTGTTTTAGTATTGGTGTGGTTGATGTAAATAATTTTTCTAATAAGCCCCAAGCTCCCGTAAGAGATTCCTTGGAGGCGATATCCTGTGTTGCATCTTCTGCAGGAAAAACTAGTACTTGGAAAGATGAAGTGGATGCTATAGAAAGAGCTCTAAATTGTGTAGGGCTCGGGTTTGAAGATGAACAAGTGGAGATTGAGAAACAAGTTGTAGAGTTTGAGCCCGTAGTGAAAGTTCCACCCGATCGAGTTATATTTGCTCAATCAAGGGAAAAAACGAAGAAAATCGAGTGTAGGAAGAACTTTCGTGCATCAAGTGGTGAAAAACCACCTGACCGTACCTTGGAGTCGGGCTCGATTGGGCCACGCTCGCCCGGTCGGGCGCGAGAGCGCATCAGCAAAACTGGCCAACTTCAAAACGCTATACCTTTTGCGTTTCTTAACGAAATTTTGCGTGTGACCTATCATTGGAAAGCTCTTTAAGTATACTTTCCAATGCAATTAGAATCACTGCATTATCATTTATTTAAAAAACGTTAGAGCAAATCTTACTAACACTTTGTTTCTTTTTTGTCCAAAATTGTACCAAGTTGATGCATTGCAATGTTTGGGATGGTGGTGGATACGAGTTTAATGATGAGGGGTAGTGACTTGGATTACTTGTTTCCCTCTAAGCCAATGAGGATATTGTCTGATTTAGTTTGGGGGGAATTTCTTGTATATATAGGTATTCTTTCTTTCCCTTTTCTTTTTATTTTCGTTGGTGTGTTTGACTTAGTTCCTTTGATTTCTTAATTTAGTTTTTAATGCTTTCTTAGGTTAGATTTATTGCTTTAAAAATTGAAAAATAAAAAAAAAATTGAAAAATAAAAAAATAAAAAATACGTTCCAATGAATATTAAATCATGCATCCTTGTGCCCCTTGATGAAAAATTTTGCAAAATTATTTTGATTCTTGGTTATTGATGATAAATATTGTGGATTAGTTGATCATGATTTGATGTTTGATTGCCTTGAAACCTTAATATGTGTCAATTTTGTCCAACTACATGTGAATATAGTGCTTGACTAGTTGATTTGGTAAGGGATGTGTGTTAGTTCCTGGTGTTTTGGGTGTTTTAGTCCCTCGGGAGAGTTACAACACGAAGACTGATCCGGCGTGAGCTGTACCTGCAAAAACAAACGGAGACTCCGGGTGGTTGGAGCTCCGCCTCCGACGGTCAAGTTAGTAACTTGAAAAGGAATAAAGAGAACGGAAATTTAGGTGGGTATCTGCTCGGATTCCAAGCTTAGGTCTTTCTTTGATGTGAGAGAATGCAGGTGTAATAAATGGTAAAACGTGCCCTCAAAAAGAGGGACATCTCCCTATTTATAGGGTCTTTGGGATTTGTGCCTCTGATTAGGTCACTGAACCCTAATCATTGGTGGGTTGCGCCGCTTTGCGGCTTTCTCGGGATTTGGGCCTGAAGGCCACCTTTTTCCCTTAATTTCTGGAGTGACACGTGTCAGGCATAGATTGGTCCACTTTGGACCAACCTGAAGCTGACACGTGTCGTCCTCTGGTTGGACCACGTGGCGGGGTAAAATTACCCTAAACATTTGCCCCTCACAGATGTGACGTGGCACGCCACGTGGCATTTATGACATGTGTCACGCTCCGATTGGTGGTAATTTTACCATAAAGTAGTAACCGTTCACCTTCCGAGTAAATTACGGAAATGCCCCCGTATTTACCCTCTATATATAGCCGTTTACCCTCATAATTTTGTACGTTTACAAAAATTTTCTAGAGAGAAAACTTTGAGAGAGCAGAAGTCATCCGTTTGAGTCAGGCGCAAGCAAGGAAGCTCGTATTCCATCAACCCAGCCGGACCCGTCCGTTTTCAGATATCATATCCAAAGGTACCGTCTCTGCCTCTCTCAGCTCTTTTTCTTGTTTCACCGCTTGTACATATTTCTTGCAATAAATGGATGCATCACCAACACACACGGCACAACCTAGGTTAGAGTACAGCCGGTCACCTGGGACGGATGAGTCTAGTACTGGGAGTGTCGTCTTGGGGTGTTGGGACCACCCTTTGCCTTGGATTCCGACCATTTATGTGTCTGTGCAGGACACAATGGCTCGGACTATGCAGACGGCCACCGATCCAAACTATAGAAGCGAAGGCTCAGGCGACCAAACGCCTGAGGGAGAAACGTCTGGTCAGGGAGACCAGACGGCTCTGGAGAGATCCCCTCCGCGTGCCCCTTCAACTCCCGCAGATTCCTTTCTGGAAGAGTGCGACTAAGGCGGCGATGAGGCCGCCTCAGCCCCTTTGACCTAGAATGAGGAGGAGACGAAGAGCGACAGCTCCGCCTCTACCTCTGAGAGCAGCGACGATTTACCCCCGCTTGAGGATAGCGAGGAGGAGGAGAGGAAGAAGTGGAAAGAGAAGGACGACCCCTTCAACATCCACGTCTCTGCCAAAGACCGGCTCCAAATGGAGGATAACTTAAAAAACTTTACGCAAATGCACCCGTTAGGAGACGGGTATAGAATAAGAGTGCCACCTGAGAATGGCATCATCGCCTGGGAGGATGATCAAGAGAACGCCAACAGCTACTTTGAATGTTATGAGGCGGCGTTTAAGGCTGGTCTTCGCTTTCCCCTTCACCAGGCGGTGAAGGCAATATTGAGAGGCTACGGCCTCAGAGTCTGGCAACTTACCCCCAACTCTTGGACAAATATTTTTGGGTACGTTGCCGCCTGCGAATTTCAGGGGATCAACCCCGGCTGGGAGGCTTTTGCTAGCATGCACTATCTCAGCCGAAGCCCAGGCGGCTGGAGGGCGTGGTACACTCTAACCACGTATCCTCAATACATGATGACCTTGGACAAGGTCTCCAAATTTGACGCCTGGAAGCACAGGTTCTACCTGATGTCGGCTCCCAGCAGGCGGGAGAATTATGAATTCCGCTAATATAATAAGAAGCCCGACCTGATGGGCCGGAAGTGCGCTCTTCCCCGGATCCCTGAGGAGGATTTTGACAAGATAATTGAGGCAGACTTTTTCGGCCTCACAGAAGCGACCTTGTCAACCGGGGAAACAATAAAAGTTCCCAAGAACTGGATCCCCAAAAGCGCCTGGTTTTGGGATGAGTGCTTCCTAGCCGCCTGCGGGCTAGGGCACATGTTTACCAAACGTATGCGCCTGAGTTTATATCCGCCTGTAGTGCTTTTGTACCAGAATTGATTTATGATACTAATCAATTTCTTTTTTGCAGAAGAAGCTTTAGACATGTTGCCAACGAAGAAGACTCCCCAGCGATCCTCTACACTCATCCGCAAGCAGCTTGCGGAAAAAGCCGCGGCTGAGGTCAAGGCCAAGGTAATAAACGCCTGACCCTTTCTTAAATTGGTTTTAAAGATTATTTTTCCCGGATGCTAACTTTAAATTGGTTATTTTCGCAGGGGGGAGAGGTTGGAAAGACGTTTGAGAAGCATATCAAACGGGCTAGGGAGGAGACCCCCTCCATTCTCAACAAAACAAAAAAATCCACCTCCGCCTCAACTCCTGGCGCCTCTGCCGGGAATCAACAGATGCGGATAGCGGGGCGAAACGAGAGGATAGGCGGCAGCCTGTGCCTTGATCTCGTCAACCCCTTATCAGCAGCCGGGGGGTTCACCACGCCTGCAAGCGGTTCCCGCTTGGCCGGCTCTGAAGGTAAGAACCCTTTTGAATCCCCGCTTGAGCTGGGGTGGCCTTTGCGGGTGAAATCCCACTCTCAACAGATGTCATCTTTAGACGGTCGGCAACAAATAGGTGCTGCCTTAGTTTTGCACTCATCACGTATTGATTGTGGTGCAGATCAATCTCCCTGCTGGCCAGACGTTAGAAGCATGCCAAGGCCATGCTTGACGCCGTCCGGAAGAGGGATAAAGACAACATCCCTGGGATAGAGACGTTCAATCTGGAACGCATTCTATCCCTTCTGGCTGAGGTAAGAAACTTGTCAATTTTATTCTTTCCAAGTGTTTTATCCTGCCTGCAATACTCATACCGCTTGCTATTTTGCAGGCTATGCTGCGGGTGGACGGGCTCAAACGTCCTTATTCTCGCAAACAGGAAGAGGTAAAAAGGGCCAAGAAGTCCGCCACAGATGCTGATAATATTTCTTTACACTCGACTATCGTAAATGAACTTGAAACTAAAGCAATCATAATGACACAGGCGTCTAGAATCCAGCAGCTAGAGGCGGATCTGAAGACGGCCAACCTGAAAAAGGCGGATGTTGAGACGACCCAGAAGGCAGAGGAGGCCCAGAAGAAGGCAGAGGAGGCCCAGAAAAAGGCGGATGAGGGCGCCAAGAAGGCTAATGAGGAGCTCAAGAAGGCCCAGGCGGACCTTGGCACAATTCAGGGTGTTTCTGAAGAGAACACCAACCTGAAGACCAAGGTTGAGAGGCTGGAGAAGGAGGCTGCTCAGGCTCAGATAAACTTTGCAGCAACCCTGGAGGCGGAGCAAAACCGTCTAGTTTCTGAGAGTGACGATGATAATGACGCCCGTATGAAGATCGCCTGGGCTGCCTTGTACCCAGAAGCGGATTACAGCATCTGGGCACTGGCTCACAGTTATGCGGAGTACGTGGTGTACTTGAGAGACAGAGGTGAGCCAGAGCCCGATTCCTTTGAAGCCTGGGTCAGCTCTAACAATGAGCCCCCCGCGCCTGAGCAACCTGGTCCCGGTGTAGCACAAGAGATTCCCTCAGACGGTGAGGAAGAGGACCAGGAGGAGCCGCCTGCAGGCCAGAAGTGATCTTTCAGCGGCAGTATGCCAATCTCTCTTTTTTATCTTTTCTTTTATTCAGCGGCAGTATGCCAAAACTTGTTTTTCCGGCCTGTGTGCCGAGTATATTTGTATTTACCGGCTAAGGAGCCGGGTTAATTTAAAATTTCTCCTTTCTCCCGGACGGGTTCCGGTTAACATTTAATCCACTACAACCGTTTGGTTGGGTGGAATTTTAATGAATGCACCGACTGAGTCGGTTTTGATCATTTTGCGTTTGCGTTTGAATTTTAATTTTTGCCTAACTTATCAAAAGCATGCGGCGATTTTTCCCTAACTTATCAAAAATCTGGCCGTTCTTGCCCCTGGACGGCTGTGTGATTGGTTTCAAGTGGAGTTGGTTGCGTTTGTAAGTCAATCAATCACAGTAGTGATTGCCCCAAACCAAGTGCACAGCCGTACATCAACAGGCGCTCCAGTCATTAATCAGCTATTACACAACTCTTTTGCCCCAATTGGGATAGAAGGTGCAACTTTGGAATAAATAACCTAAGTAAGAACTTCAGCCGGTGATCGACTGATGCCCCAGGGCATCCGGTATTCGGTAACTTGATCGTTCTTCACAGATCATTCTGGTCAGACGGCTATGAGTTGACCAATTCGGTCATTCAATTTTTGCCGTCTACATAGGTACGTAGAACCGACAAATAGTCTGTTCTCTGCAACGATTGCACTCGGAGGGGTGTCGCCGGACGCCTTTGTCCATGTTGGGACAGGCGATTTTATAAAATGAGCAACCATCCAGCCATTTTAGCCTTTGGTCTTGTTTAGGACCGGTTGTATAGCCGCTAAGCGTTTTTCTGCTTAGTTTTTAATCGGAGCATTGGCCGATCGTTATTACAACATTGAATTTACACTAAATGTCGAACTTAGTTGTTTAAACAAAAGAGCCTGTCTGGGTATTACCCAGACGGATAGGCAATTATTAAATCATACCAAGTATCAAACTTAATTAAATAATTAAAGGATCCATCTGAGTATTACCCAGGCGGTCAAACAAATGTAACCTTTACTAAGTATCAAACTTAGTAAGGTAAATGAAGAATCCGTCTGAGTATTACCCAGGCGGATAATAAAAAAACAACAAAACAATTTTGCAAACAAAGTCTGAATCTTCATTAATTGACTCACTGTTTACAAAAAACTTACATTCTCAGAAGTAGTACTTTTTCAGATTGTCTACATTCCAAGTTCTAGGCAGGCGCCTGCCGTCTGGAGTTTCTAGGCGGTAGGTGCCGTCCCTTACTTCTTCATAGATCCGGTAGGGGCCTTCCCAATTTGGAGTTATCTTCCCCAGCTCATTGGCCCTACCGGTTGCCTCCATTTTTCGTAACACTAAGTCGTCAACTTTCAAGGGACGCTTGTGTACTTTCTTGTTGTAGGCTCTAGTCATTCTCAGATGGTAAATCTCATGACGCAAGGCGGCATTGCCCCTGCGTTCTGGGAGTGAATCCAATGCCAGGCGCATTGCTTCCCAGTTTGTCTCTTCATCATATAGCATGACTCTGAGAGTCGGCTCGTAATGTTCAATGGGCAAGACGGCTTCAGCACCGTAAACCATGAGAAATGGGGTTTCACCGGTCGCCCCCTTCGCTGTTGTCCGGATGGCCCATAGGACATGGATTAACTCTTCTGCCCATAAGCCACCGACTCTTTCTATTTTCTTCTTAATGCCGTCTGAGATGAGTTTGTTGAAGGCTTCAACTTGGCCGTTTGCTTGGGGCCGGCTAACAGATGCAAAATAGCTTGAGATCCCCTGATCTCCTAACCATGTTTTTAGCTGAGGCGTCTCAAACTGAGGACCATTATCAAACACCATAGACATAGGTACCCCATACCGGGTGATAATGTTTTTCCAGATGAAGGAAATCACGTTTGAGGTTTTGATGTTTTTAACCGCCTCAGCCTCCACCCACTTGGTGAAATAATCCACAGCCAACAAGATGTAGCGCTTTCTGCCTGGAGCAGGCGTGTAAGGACCTAAAATGTCCATGCCCCATTTTGCAAACGGGATAGGGCTGTGGATGGCCGTCAGATCAGTAGCCGGACGGTGAATTGTTCTGCCAAATTTTTGGCACTTGTCACATTTCTTTACCAACTCCTTGGCGTCTGCCTCAAGAGTAGGCCAAAAATAATGTCGTCTGGCTCTGACGGCTAGGGACCTGTCGCCTATGTGGGAGACGCAGAATCCCGAATGCAGGTCTTCGAGAACTTCCTTCCCCTTTTCAGGGGTGACACACTTCAACAGGGGCTTAAGAAACCCCGCCTTGAAGAGTTCTCCATTTTTCAACTCGAAGCTTGCAGCTCGCTTCTTCAGGACGGCTGCCTCCTGTGGCGAATCAAGAAGTGTACCGTCTGAAAGATAGGCCCGGATGCCATCCATCCAGGTAGAGCTTCGGTCTAGAAGTCCAATGGGATTTTCATAGATGCTTCTCTTTTCAAGAACTTCCCAAAAGACTGACCGAGGCGTATCATGGCAGGCGGAAGACGCCACTTTTGAAAATGCATCCACCTGGTTGTTTTCCGACCTAGGCACTTGATTAAGCCGGAATTCCTCAAGTGCCCCGACCTCTTCTTTGACTGCCTGAAGATATTTGAACATAGCCGGATGAGTAGCCTCATAGCTTCCCTCATACTGGCTATCAATCAATTGGGAATCAGAGTAGGCGTCAATTTTCATGGCCCCTGCCGTCTTACACATGCGAATGCCGGCTAGCAGAGATTCATATTCCGCCTCATTGTTAGAGGTCTGAAACTTGAAGCGTAGTGCATACTTAAATATGTCCCCTTCAGGAGACACGTAGATTACGCCTGCACCATAGCCGTTCTTTGTAGAGCTCCCGTCTACGTATACTTTCCAAACCTGATCAAGGTTATCCGGAGCCACCGGACGGGTCATTTCAACAATGAAGTCGGCAAACTCCTGACCTTTCACTGCCTTTCTTGGTTAGTAAGTGATTTCAAGGCTTTGCATTTCAATAGCCCATTTCAACATTCTCCCGGATGACTCCAAGGTAGACATTGGCCGCTTGAGTGGTTGGTCGGTGTAAATCACCACTGGATGTGCCAAAAAGTAAGGCTTCAGTTTTTTGAATGCCATATACAAAGCAAGGCCAAAATTTTCAACCATGGGGTACCGGAGTTCAGCATTTTTAAGAACATGGCTAATGAAGTAAACCGGGAGCTGCACGTCGTCTCGCTCAGCAAGGAGAACGGCAGGGCATGATATGAGACGGCTAAATACATGTACAACGTCTCCCCAGGCAAAGGACTGACCAACCTAGGTAGAGAATGCAAATGCTCTTTCAACCTCTGGAATGTCGCCTCAGCATCATCCCCCCATTCAAATCTGGTCTTCTTCCTGATTGCTTGGAAGAAGTAGAGGCATTTGTCGCCTGACCGGCTGAGGAACCTCCCCAAGGTGGCCAGACACCCGGTGAGTCTCTGCATTTCCTTGACAGAACGGGGTGAATTCATGTCAATCACCGCCTGTATCTTTTCAGGGTTAGCCTCTATCCCCCTTTGATCAATCAGGAATCCGAGAAACTTCCCAGACTCAACACCAAAGACGCATTTCTTTGGATTTAACATGACCTTATGCCGCCTGAGGGTGGTGAATGTTTCTCGGAGATCAGCAAGGTGATCCGTATGTAGCTTGGATTTGACTATCATGTCATCAATGTACGGCTCCACATTCCTCCCAATTTGATTAATGAAGACCGTATTAATCATCCGTTCAAAAGTGGCAGGCGCATTTTTCAAGCCAAACGACATCACAGTATAACAGAATAACCCCTGATCAGTGACGAAAGCCGTCTTCTCTTGATCCTTTTTCCACAGGGGTATCTGATGGAAGCCGGAGTAGGCATCCATAAAGCTCATCAAGGCGTGACCGGCTGTAGAATCGACCAGACTGTCGATCTTTGGAAGCGGGTAACTGTCCTTTGGACACGCCTTGTTGAGGTCTGTGTAATCAACACACATGCGCCAGGTCCCATTCGGTTTCTTAACAAGAACCACTTTGGCCACCCAGTCGGGGAAGTTACAAGGCCGAATGAACCTGGCGTCTAGCAGCTTTTTGACTTCGGCAGCTGCCGCCTGACTTCTTTCCTCACCGTGGTTTCTTTTCTTTTGCCGGATGGGCTTCTTTTTGGGGTCCACGGCGAGTTTGTGGACAGCGAGATCCGGGCTAACGCCTGACATCTCTTCCACTTCAAAGGCAAAAATGTCTTTGAATTCCTTCAGCAAAAGGTGCAAGCTTGCACCCAAGGTAGCATGAGCAACCGTCCCCACCTTTACAGTACATTTTGGACGGCTGTTATCCAGAACGAGATTAATGTTTTCACTAGCCGGTTGGGGACGGAGCTCATCTGACCGTTCACCGGTCAGTGATTGCTATTTTTTCTCTTTCTTCACCTCCACCAGCAGAGGTGCCTTTCTTTTCTTCCCGGCTGCTGGTGGGGCAGGCGTTGGGTCGGCATCTTTGACATTGTCAAGGTCTATTGGTTCCTGGCCGCCTGGGGCCACAGTGTCTCTGACAGCTGAGAGATAGCACTCTCGGGCCGTCTTCTGATCCCCATTCAGGGAACCAACAGCGCCGTCATCCCTCTCATACTTGATGAGCATGAGAGACGGGATGATTACTGCCTTGGCTACGTTGAGGTTTGGCCGGCCAAGGATAATGTTGTAGGCGGTCAACTCCTCAACGACCAAGAATCTGACGACAATATGTCATCCTTGGCCCTTCTCTCCCAGCAGGATGGGTAAGTCAATTCTTCCGGCTGGGAAGACCATCCCACCCCCAAAACCAACCAAGGGGTGGGTGACCGGATGCATGCTGCTGACGTTATATTTCAGCTTTTGCAAGCACCGGAGGCTGATGATGTCTGATGAGCTGCCGGTGTCAATAAGGATTCTTCCAACCAGTTGGTTGGCAACCTTACATTCAATGACGACCGGGTCATCATGCGGACGGCGGATGCTGCCCCTGTCCTTCTCAGTGATCAAGACGTATGGGAAGGAGGTGCTTGCAGACGCCTGCTCATCATCATCCTTGTCCATCTTTCGAAGATGGCTCTTGGTGCCCCGGATGGTAGGGCCACCACAGGAGAACCCGCCTGCTATTGTGTAGACCGACTCCTTGTCAGTATCCGAGCTACTAGCAGGCTGGGGGGGTAGTCTTGGAGGACTGACCCTTGTTTTTCTTTTTTTCCCCGGCTTGGGACTTGGAAATGTAGGACTTCAACAGCCCTTTGTCAGCCAGACGGTCCAACACCCGCTGAAGACTGAAGCAGTCGTTGGTATCATGACCGACCTCCTCATGGAACTGACAAAATTTATTTTTGTTCTGTGACTGAACAAAACTCTTCATTGGATTCGGCTTTTCAATGGACAGCCGGTCCTTTACCTCCATGAGGATGGAGTTGCAGTCTTTATTAAACTCGTATTTGGGGACGTACGGTTTAAACTCTTTCTTTTTCTTCTGGGACGGCTGGTCAGATTCAGTAACCGCCCATATTTCTTTTCTTTTCTTGCTCTCTTCTTTATTTTTGGCCGGCTGAGCAGGCCGGCTGTCTTTCTGTTTGTCGGACTTCTTAGAGTCTGACTGGCTACCTGGCGAGCAGAGGTCGGTAGCTTGAATGTAGCTTTCCGCCTCCCTCAGGGCCGCCTGTAAGGTGAAAGCCCCTTTTCTGACTAGGTCGAACTTAAAAGTCGACCCGTCTCTCAGAGCCTTGATGAAGTCTGTAAAAGCTACCTTGTCAGACAGTCCTTGAATCTGAATTCTGATCAGATTGAACCGTCTGACATATGAGCGCAGCCTTTCTCTCTCTCCCTGCTTAACAGTGCTCAAGTCAAGGCTTGTTTTCTTAGCGGGGATGTTCATTGAGAAGTTGGAAGAAAATAGGAAGGCGAGCTTCCTAAAATTGTCAATGGACCCGACTGGCAAGTTGCCAAACCATTGTTGGGCAATGCCCTTCAATGTAGCCGGGAAGCATCGACACCAAGTGGCATCATCCAACCGCTGTAAATACATGAGGTTGGTGTATGCCATAAGGTGATCTTCCGGGTTGGTAATACCATCATAGGTACCCACCAACACATTCTTAACCTTGGCCGGCTGTGCTGCCTCGGTTATCTCCCGGGTGAACGCAGAAGATTGTTCACCCAGGCGTAGCAGACGGAGCTGCCAGTCCAGTGGCTGGACATTTTGATATGCCGCCTGACCCCCGAAGAGGGCCGGTTGCATGAAGTGAGGAGGATACTGACCGTAAACCTGGGTAGGTACATACGGCACAGTTCCAATCACCTAAGGACCAGAATGGACGGTATTACCACCCGTCTGGCTCTCATGCAGGGATAAAGCATTCCCTACAGAAGAATTGTTGAAGCTGTCAGGGAAGTTCGACGTTGAAGCCGACTCAGACAGCTGTTGATTTCTCTTCCGGTTGATTATTTCCCGAGCATCAAGAGATGACTTTTTACTTCCCACCGGCTGCTGAGTCCGGTGGGTGTTGTTGTTGTTCCTCTTAGGGAGAAGAATTTTTTACCAATCAATGGTCCCGGCTGCCTTCTCCTTTGGATGAGGAGTGGGCTGCCGGTCTCTAACTGACTTCCCCTTCTCCAGAGGAGTCTTCTTGGCCGACTGACCTTTACTTGGGCCAGCCCGGCTTTGGGTGATCAACTCTTTAATTTCACCCTTGAAACTTGTCATGAATCTCATGAGTTCGTCTCGGGTGACTGGGGCTGATCCAGCGGCCGTATGGGTTTCCCCTTCCGGCTGCCCAAGGGGTCGGCTTGTACCCGCCTGGGAGGCACCCCGCTCCAAAGTGTCTCTAGGTCGGATGCGCTTGATTCTGAGAGAGCCGTCTTCGGCTGTAAAGGTTTCGACCTGAGGATCTTCATCCTCATGGTCTGTAAAGACTTCTGGGTCTTCGCCCAGACGGTTAGGGGGTGGTACAGACTCTTGAACCATCTTCGAGGTACTCTCCCCACAGACGGCGCCAAATGTTTTGGGTGTTTTAGTCCCTCGGGAGAGTTACAACACGAAGACTGATCCGGCGTGACCTTTACCTGCAAAAACAAACGGAGACTCCGGGTGGTTGGAGCTCCGCCTCCGACGGTCAAGTTAGTAACTTGAAAAGGAATAAAGAGAACGGAAATTTAGGTGGGTATCTGCTCGGATTCCAAGCTCAGGTCTTTCTCTGATTTGAGAGAATGCAGGTGTAAATGGTAAAACGTGCCCTCAAAAAGAGGGACATCTCCCTATTTATAGGGTCTTTGGGATTTGTGCCCCTGATTAGGTCACTGAACCCTAATCATTGGTGGGCTGCGCCGCTTTGCGGCTTTCTAGGGATTTGGGCCTGAAGGCCGCCTTTTTCCCTTAATTTCTAGAGTGACACGTGTCAGGCATAGATTGGTCCACTTTGGACCAACATGAAGCTGACACGTGTCGTCCTCTGGTTGGACCACGTGGCGGGGTAAAATTACCCTAAACACCTGGTATGTCAATGATTTTGAGTTTTGGTTTGCAACTTTGAGTAGTGTTTGTATGACTCGTTATTATGCACATTGAGAAGGACGAAGACGTTCATTCTTTAGGTGCCCTTCAGATGATATTAGATACATTTGTTCCCTTCTTGCTACCCATGTTGTTGCTTGTGCCCTTTTATTGTTTTTAACCACATTACAAGCCTATTTAAGCCCCATTGGTTACTAGTCCCAAGCTTGGCTTGAGGGAGCTAATAGTTAGTGAGGTGAGGGAGTTGCAGTGTGCACATGATTTGCACAATTTGGGTGAATTTGAGAAGTTATTTATTTGTTCTTATTTTTGTGGATTAGGAAAAATTGAAAGTTGTTCAAAGTTGAAAAAATTTCCAATGTGAGATAAAAAGAAAAAAAGAGCAAAAGAAAAAAAATTGTTTCAATATTCAAGTGTTCTAATTGAAGGTTATTCTAGGAAAAATTATTAGTTTCAAAGAAAAAAAAAATCAAGTTCAATGAAAAATAGTTCAAAGTTTGTTTTTCACTCAAGTTCTATAATATTATATTTTTATGAGTGAAGTTGTAAGTGTTGAAAATATTGTTAATATTGGGTGGTTGTTTGGTGAATTTTTGGTAGAGTTGAGTGTGTTGGAGATGTTTGGTCATTATTTATTTTTGACCTTGGGTTTTTATTAGGTTTTGGCTCCCTTTAAGCATTGCTTTTCTCTCACATTTTCCCAAGTTGATCCTACCCTTTACCCTAACCTTACATTACAAGCTTTAAAGACCTTTCGACCTTTGTTCATAGAGTTGTGTGAATGTGAAATTAGTTTTTTATCAATGCAAAGAATGATTTGATATATTTCGAGTCGACTATTAGGTTGAGTGCATGTCTATTTAAACATTTGAGTGTTGTGAGTTGGGAGGACATTGTTCACATTAAAGGGGTTGGAGGGAGAGCGATCGAGTACATCTTTTACTCGCCACATAAATGAGAGTCGAGTGTGTGAGCACTAGTCTTAAATTCTATATGCTCTTGTGGTTTGCTCTATTTGACAATTGTTAGGAAAGATTGGTAGTTGGATGGATTTGATTGGTTGACTTTGATACATGTTTGTCAGATTTACCTTGAATTATATTATTTAATTTAAATTATTTTTAGGGTGAAGTATTGATTTATTTATTTATTGCTTTGTTTAGGGACAAGCAAAGTTTTGGCTTGGGAGAGTTTGATGAGTCTATTTTATATGTATTTTTATTCCCGTCCTACGATCATATTTGTGCTTATTTGAGCTCTGCGGATTTGTGCTTATTTGAGCTCTGCAGAGCTATTTTTATTACTAATATATGTTTTCTAGTGTTTTTGTAGAGTTGGTACTATTGTGTAGGAATTTGCAAAATTATGTCAATTCCCGAGCTTATTGAGCCACTACAAAGATATTAAAGTCGGATCGTATTTTATGACCGTATATTTAAAGCCCAAGATTGAGTTTAATTCGATGATTAAGGGCTCGATTCGTGAGTAGATCTAAGATATACAAAGTTATTATTATTACGGACCAAGATAATTGAGAATTTGGGCTCAAGTCAACAAGTTTAAACTCCATAGCCCGATTCCCACAAGAGAAGTAATTATATATGGCTAGACTCTAGTCTAGGCATCTTACCCTACACCCCTCCCTAAACTCATCGTTTAACACCCCTTCCCCCAAATACTCACTTTTACAGTAACTACATAGTAATAACCGTATTGTTTCCCCCACCCCTTACAAAAGAAAAAAAAAAACAGCCATTATCATTTCACTTTCTCTCTCCTCACCCATTTTCTACATTTTCTCTCTCTACATCTATTTTTTGCATTTTCAAATCTGAAAATTTCTATGAAATTATGACAAATTATCAAAAAAATTGTTCAATTACTACAGAATTCAACTAACAAAGTCGAAATTCAAAGGAGAAAGTGATTTTGTTCATATTCAGTTCGAAAAAAGAGTATAAACCCTAGTTTTAGTAATTTTTGTTGCAATTGTGTTACAGGATCATCATCGAAGTATAAACACATAGAAAAAGAGTATGAACTATTGCATTTTAGTAATTTTTACAAATTTTCGTTTAAAAACTAGTAATCTGAATAAGTACCTTTTGATTTTTGGGTATGAACTATGACATATTCCCTTTTTTTTTTTTTTTTTTTTTTTTTTTTTTTTGCAGTTGAAGGAAATAGTTTCAAAGAAGAGAAAAGTAAGCATTAATTAAATTAGTTCGTAGTGTTTCTTTTTTACTAAATGTTCATTTCCGTTTTAATAAATGTTCATTTATATATTAGTATACAATCATTCACATGTTAATAGATGATTAATATAAATATATTACTACATTTATATATTACTACATAGTCATTGTATTAATGTTCATTCTTTTTTCATAGTTTGGCGTGGAAAATTATTACTACATAGTCATTGTAGATGAATATTCATTTGTATTTTGGTATATGTTCAGTCGCATAAAAGTATATGGTTTTCCCATATTAATATACGATTACTAGAATTTTGATAAATATTTATATTTTGGCCATCTTCTTCAAATATTTCATGCTCGGTTAAATTTTGAGTTTCAATATATGTCCGTCTTTTTTTTTTTTTTTTAGATGCATGTATGATAAATCACATATTTATAGCTTCAAGAGTTATTCACGTATATATTTCATGTTCATTGATTGATATCTTTCATAGGCATTTTTAAACTAATGCATGTTCATTTATATATTAATAGATGTACATTTTCATATTCAATTATGTAAATATGTTCATTATTGTATTAATAGTTGTTCATTCCATATTAATAGATGATCATTTCGACTGACACATATAAATGTTCATTTATATATTAATATATGTTCATTTCCATATCGATCATTTCAATTGTTATATTTTCATATTCATATAAAAATTGGTTCATTTAATTTTAACATTTATTCTTGCTCAAATCTAAATAACAATTCTTGTTTTTGTCTATTATTTAAACAAAGAATCGTGGATATAGTGAGTTACACCACACGATAGAAAGGAAAAAAAAAGGAAGACGACAAAAATAAGGAAATCAAGAATGCATGGATTTGCGCAACATCAACCAATAACACTACCTTGAGTTTTTCGATTTTGGATAAAGAATTCATTGTGTATAATAATATGTGTAGAATTGAGTTGTATATTTAATATTCAGTATTTTAATTTTTGGTGATATACAATTTCTATTTGATTTTAATAAGAAGGTTATAAACTTTTTTATTTCCCAAAGTATTATTACAAATCACATCCTTCAAAAGAAAACATTTAAATAGTATATATATAATACTAATATGTTTTTGATGACTTTGAACCATCATTCACTAACTATATTAGAATATTTGACCCTATATGTTCAGATCATAAACACACCTGAACGATCAATAGGAAACTGTACAAAAGTTAAACATTCAGTTTTTGTATCAAGTTTCTCATAGGACCTAATATTTCTACACTTATTATCTTTATAACCCTTATTTGAACAAATAAATCCTTTCATAAAAAATGAGCCATCCCTTCGCCTCTTACTCCTCCCAACTCTGATCCCAAAACTTTTCATAAAAGCATACTCATTATACATTTCATAAGCATCATCTTCAAAAGAAAATTATTTCCCACAAAAATCAAAGTGACCTGCTTCTTCAAAAATAACAGCATCCTCTGTTCCCACTGCAATAATTAAACATGTAATAAATGAACAAATACAGTAGCAATAATGGTCGATTACAATAATGCATTTGATCAATTACAGTAAAATTACCATATGTAAAAATATAAATGATCATCTATAGTTACATAACTGAACATTATTAATGAAACTACAAAACAGTGATAATCATTAAAAGTTACATGTACAACTTATAATTCCATAAACACAAGTGTATATATAATGAACATTTATAATTGCATAATTGAACATTATTACAACAAAACAAAATAACAAATGTTAAACTATGTTCACTAGTTAAAATTTATATGAGCGTCTTTAAAAGAATGAAAATAATTGAAATTCACAAGTACAACATATATTTTCGTATACGACTACAATAAACTTATTATAGTTTACTACGGAAACATACATTAAACATAATTGAACATTTACTATTACACAAGTGATCATTTTTTTTAACTAAGATTATTTTTAAATGACACACCAAGGTGATAAAAATAATCGGTTTAGCAATATTATAACAACTATAGATGTTCATATAAGATGCACAAAACTGAAAAGACAACAATCAAATAATAAGATTACAATCAAAATTACAAAATAAATCCTAACCGTACTCCTTACTAACATGATTCTTTACTCTTTTTCATTGATAAATCCTACCTAAATAATGATAAAATCTTAGGGAAAGATGTCCCAAATTGCCAGCCAATTCGTCAACAAAAAAATATTAAATTAATACTATAAATTTAAATTCTAAGAGTAAAATGGATAAAGTAATGAGTTAGTGACACACCAACCTTTTATGGGATGATCTCCATCCTAAACACTACAAAGTGTTCATATTAGGAAAGTAACATGTTCATAAATAAAATAAAAAATGTTCAGATATCTAAACTACTTGAAGTAATGATTTAGCATTTTTTTTTAACATTTTCTTGAACAATTGTCTAATATGAATATGTACATTTTTAATATACTAGGATGTTCAATTTCAAAGACAAATATATATGTAAATTTTGAAAGCTGATAATATGATTATTTCTAATTTACAAATTCCTTCTCATAAAGTTTTTAGAACTCCTTTAAACAACCTTTCTAAAAAATTTATATAAAAAGTATTGAATTTTTTTATGATATACAGATGTTCATTTTCATATTAATACATGCTCATTTTATTTTTATTCATGATAATTTCATACTAAACAATTACATGCATTTTATTTAAATGAACAGTTACATATATTTAAAGGTTCATTTTGATACTAAAACACTTATTATATCATGTACTATATTAGTTATATTTATAAAATTTGTTATATTATGTAACAATGAACACTTACGCATATAAAAATGAACATTAAAATAATACATATTCATAATACTAAATGTTCATTTGCATATTACTGAATATTTTACAATTCGCATATCTTATTATTTTTATGTTATTAACTTTTAGATATGGAGTACTTAGTTTTTAATTGAAAGATGTTTTTTTTCATTGGTCAATGAATAAATTTGCAAGTGTTACGTTAACCGCTATAGGTTATTTTAATGCTCCGATCCATAAATAAATGTTCATTTTTACAACCATTAAAAAAATGTTCATTTAAAAATTATTAAATGTTCAATAATAAAAAGTTTGCCAACAATTTCGAAATTCTTTTGTTCGATATTCTAGCCCTATCACCAAGCCAAATCAGTTCAAGCTGCCATGCTTTCTCAATGACAAATGATCCATGGTGGTGGTGATGCGATGGAATTTCATCTTCCACATCTAGTTTTACTCCATCACTCCATGTAATCAAAACCTTCTTTTAATTCTCTGCTTTCAATACGCTTACCGCCGCATAGCCACGACTACAACCATATATAACCACAACAGTTGCCACTAGAAGCACGTCTGAAACTGCCACTAAATTTAATTTCGAAGATACGAGATTCTTTATACAAATCGAGTGTTTTAAAGTGATCAATCTTGAGATTTTACCGGAGCTCATAGTGTAGACGGGACGAGTTATAGAATATCGCCGGAGAAGAAGAGAATGGCGGTGAAATCGCCAGAAATGGACGGACTATGCTATAGTTAGAGTTGATAAAGATAGATAGATAGATATATAATTTGGGGATAAGATGCGGTGATAGTTGCAATAATTTATAAGAGGTGGATAAAGGATGGGAGAGATGTAGTGGGGAAGAGTATAGGGTTATACAGTGGGGAGGGGGTGTAGGGACTTCTACCTACCCTAGAGTCTAGGTAAAAATTTGTACAAGAGAAGTCCAATTCGGTGCCAACTGGCCGGGCCCGATTGTGCAGGCTTGTTCACGTAACTTAACTACAACTTAACACGCTCATGTTTATTATTTTGAGTGGCTAGGCTTCGTTGTTTAGGCCCACCTGATTGATGTCAGTTGATGGGGAATATAAATACCCAGTTAGTGGGTTGTTAGGAGATCATTAGTTTTGTTTAGTTTTAGTTTTAGTTTTAGTTTTATAATGAGCTTTCTTGATTCTTGCGTAGAATAGTAGCTTTTCATTAGTTTTTCATGATTCATTAGTTTGAGTTGACTTTTCTTTATATTTCTTATCTTAGTTTTGCTTCTATTTAGTATCCAGTAATTAGTTTTAAGTTGTCTACGGAACTCTGTGGTTTTTCTTATGTTTTTATACTATTTTATTCATATAAGTTTTGATATTATTGTTTCTTATAGGCTTACTTTAATTGTTTTATTTAATTGCTTAATATAATTGCTTATTGATTATAATCATGCTTTCTTTAATCGTTTTTATTAGTTTTATTTAATTATGCACGAGTAGTTTAATTTTAGGGTTCTTGGGGATCCATGATTAATATGAAGGGATGATTTATTATTATTAGTTGTTAATGTTTTGAGTTAATTTCCTATTGATTGATTTAATGCTATGCAATTAGATTAGCGCTGGTTTAATTGTATGAGTTACGAAATATTGATTCGAGATTCGAGAGATGAGAAGTGATGTTTAGGCTTAGTTTCAATAGACATGTTAATTTATAAATGGTTAAATCAAGATTCGAGAGATGCGATTTAATACCGATAGATTAATTATGTGATTATAATACGTAGCGAAAGCCCTTTATAATTTGGTTAATTTATGCATTGATAATTGATTGTTATGTTTTATCCCGAAGTATTAATTATTGGTGAATCTATGATCCTAGGTCTTTTATTATTGCTTATTCCCTTAGTTTGATTATTATTGTCATAGTATAATTCTTACAATTCTTCCTTGTTTCTTGATAATTTAGATTATAATAAATTATTAGGAATAAAAGAACATTGTTTCCCTGTGGTTCGACCCTTCTTCCCTATCTACATAGTTAGTGGATTTAGGTATTATTTTTGATTAGGTGATTACGACTTTATCCCGTCAAGGGTCTAGTTGCACAGGCCCTAGCCGACCCTGGAACCAAGTCATATAATAGGAACTAGGAACTCATCCTGACCGTTGATCACTCTCAATCCATCGGCTGATGCTTCACCTGCCTTTTTCATTTCATTAAGGGTATTTTTGTAATTTTGTTCACTGAATGACTTCCGTTCTTTTCAGTTGCCACGTCATTTTCTTTCTCTCTTCGCTTCTGCACTTTCTCTCTCTACCTTCAAATTCTCTAGAAGCCTTTTTGCGATTCTTCGATCTGGCATGGGTTCTTTGATTTTGCTATTTTATCTGTTTAATTCTTGGATTGTTATCTTCAGTTACTTTGTTTTTTCCATTCATTGAGTTAATTTTCTTGTGTTTTTTTATTATATTTCTATTTTTGTTGTTTATTTTGATTTCATTGTTTATGTGATTATGAGTTTTTTCAATTTAAGGTTTTGTAGTGTAATTTTTATTAGTTTTTACTTATTAATTATTCTCTGATTTATTCTATACAATTTAGTGTTTGATTTAGTCCTTTATTTTTGCGATTTAGCTTTTTATTTTGAATTTAGGGTTTTACACTTACTTAATTAATGGTATTTGTTTTGTATACAGTTGTTATATGGTTGGCTGCTCTTAATCGAGTAGTAAAACTTGTTGTTGTTTTAAATTTAGTTTTTGCATTCAGTCATTAACTTTTCATTATTAGTTTTACTTAATCCTTATAACTTCATGTTTTTTAGTTTCTTTAAGTTTTTCAAATTTTTTTATTTTATTTTATGCTCTGAGTCATTTACTTTTTAGTATATCTCTAATAGTTTTTATTAGTATATTTTTTAAATTTTGTTTACTTTTAGTTATAGTTTATTTACTTTTTGTTATAGTTTATTTAATTTTTCCTTTGATTGATTTACTTTTTAGGAACATGACTTAAAGTGTAAAGCATTGTTCTGCTGCTGTTACTAATGAAGATAAGAATGTAAGAATTTTCAAAACACCCACTCAGCCTGTGCTTCCTAAGATATTATAATTCTGGAGGTGATAAAGAGTATATGTCTGGTTGTTCTTTGGAAAACATACCTTTTGTTGGAATGACATTTGATACTCTTCAAGATGGTATTGTCTTTTATTACAAATATGCAAATGAGTGTCGATTTAAAGTCCGTTCTAGTACTACTAACGTACAAAAGAATAAGGATGCTCCTACTAGTAAAGGAGTTACTATAATTAAATATTTATTATGTAGCAAAGACAGGTATGTGACAAATAACAAAAAAGCTGGTAATCAAGTTGAAGGTGCATGTTTAAAGAGAAAGACTGTGAAGAGATTTGGATGCCCTGCTAAGATAAAATTTAGGCTTTGTACTGGTGGGAAGTATATGGTTTATTGTTTTTATGAGTCTCATTCTCACCCTTTTTCTACACATATTACTAGGCAGGTTACTAAACATGAAGTTGGTTTAAATTTTTCTCATAAGAAGTTTATTTTTTACAACTCAAAGTTGAATATAGGGGTTGTTATGTCTTATAGGATCATGAAAGAACTTCGTGGTGGGTTTCAAAATGTGAGGGGCAGTAAAAATGATTTTAAAAATTTTTCTAGGGACTTGAAAGTTTATATCTCTGATGCTGATGGTGCAATGTTTATTCAAAACCTTGAACAAAAAGTGAAAACCAGTAAAGGGGGTTATTATTTTGATTACCGTGTTGATGAAAGAAGGCACTTGACTCGTGTTTTTTGGGCTGATGTTATTGGTAGAAGAGATTATCAATTGTTTGGGGATTCTCTATCTTTTGATTCTACTTATGATATAAATAAATATTCACTGGTTTTTTGTCCTTTTACCGGAGTTGATAATCATAAGAATGTGTTACATTTTGTGTTGCTTTATTATATAAAGAAGATATAAAATCTTTTGTGTGGCTATTTCAAACTTTTTTTAAGTGTATGGGAAGAGAACCCTCTTGTATAATCATTGATCAAGATCCTGCAATGGGTATTGCCATACAAAAGGTTTTTACCAATTAAGACTAAACACAGGTTATGTATGTCGTGGTACATAATGAGGAAGGTACCTGAAAAGCTTGGAACTCGGTTTTGTAATGAGTGACTTCTTGAAAAAGCTAAGTGCAGTAGTTTGGGATAGAGAAATTGATCCCCATGTATTTGTTGATGGCTGGAACAGTGTTATGAAGGAATTTTGTCTTGTTACTCATGATTGGTTTGCATACATGTTCAAGATTAAACATCTTTGGATCCCTGCATATTTTAGGGACTTATTTATGGGTGGCTTACTGCATTCTACTTCTAAGTCTAAAGGTGAAAATAGTTTCTTTTGTAATTTTACAAACCCCCATGTGACCTGTGTTGAATTCTTTTTTTTGTTATGAAACTGCTCTTGATGCTCAAAGACATGAACATGAAGAATTGAACAGGCTTAATAAATCTGAGCCTCAATTGGTTACTCATTTACATTTGGAAAAGCACGCTGTTGTTGTTTATACTCGTGCCATATTTTATGATTTTCAAGAAGAATGCCAGGGAGCCTGTTTCTCGTGTGGTGTTGAAAGTTGTAGTTCTCTGTATGGAGATGATGTGGTGTTTTCTGTTATTGTTGATCATGAGAAAAGGAAAAATTTTGATGTAAATTTTGACTTGGCTACATATGAGTCAAGTTGTACCTGTAAAATGCTTGAGAGTCAAGGCATCTTATGTAGACACATTTTATTCATTATGAAAGGCAAGTGTATACGTGATGAAATTCCCGATCCTTATATCTTGAATCGTTGGAGAAAAAATGTGCTTAAGAGAGCTTCAGCCTTAAATGATGTTGTGGATGATGCTTCTAAGTATGATAAGAAGAAGCAATTGGTGAGTGATGTATGGTAAAAGATCTTTAGTTGTGTGAGTATATCTGACCAATCTGAGGATGATTTATCTAAGCTTATTAGGACATTATTGTTGGGGTTTGGTGAGTTCGACTCACCGCGGAAACAAACCCAAAAACAACACCGCACTCGCAATAAATAAAACCATAAACATAATTAAATTAAACACAAGATTAAGGTAAAATGATTACCTTTTGGAGCGTGCTTTGCCCGACCAAATGGGATCTTACTTGAAAGCTTAGCCCCGAAAACACGAGAGCCTCCAACGGAAATCCACCCACAAGAACGACTACCGACTTTTAGGTCCGTTGCCTTGAGGTTAGCGAGGCCCAACCAAAACCCGAGTATTATATGAGTTTAAGGGTTTTTGCAAAGGCAATGCTCTATTGAACTCCTACTCAAGCAAAGAATTCTCAAGCCATGCTTTGGCTATTTATAAGGAAGTATAGCTTGTGAATTCCACTCATCTTTCAATGTGGGACTTTTTCACAAAAAGACCCCACATGGAAAGATTGATGAATTTAACCCTTAGTTAAATAAACCAAGGAACAAGTAACAAGTGTCACATGGTTAGGTGAGGACCACTTTCCTACTTGGTCCCCAAGGCATTTCACATGCATTGTGAACTAACCATGTGTCACCCTACCATGAGCCCCAAGTTGGGTTCGGTTGGGCCACCTTCTTTAGGCCCGTGTTTATGACCCATCACCCGGGTCCACGACCCTTGCCACATGTGCTGCCACCGTGGCATGCTACCAACGTGGCTGCCACGCGTGCTGCCACATGGCATTTTTTTTGCCATGTGGCACACTCCTATTTGGCGCGCTTTCCTGGCCTTTCGCGTGGCTAGGATTTTACTTGTTACTTGAAGCATTTTCCCGTCTTGCCAAATCCTAAATTTTGGCTTGACATTTGAAATTCTCCGACGCTCGGTTTCGACGCTCCAAGCTCGAATTTTCGACGTCTAAATATTAATTACTCGGGCGACTCATTAATTTCTTCCGAATTAATTCATCGAGTCGGTTCGTTCATTGCTTGGGTGTGACCCGAAGGGTTCAGTCAAGATTAAGCTGTAATATTAATTATACATTAATATTACTGATCGGAAGAGGCCTCCACCTAGGCATTCCGATCACTTGAACTTACTTAATATATTAGCTTTCTAATAATTCTGAACCCACTATCAGAATAATACACTTGTTCGAAGGACACCATCTCTTTCAATCTCTCACTTGTCCTTCCGGACAAGTGAGCTTTCAGTGTATAGCCCCTTTCTTATGTCTCTTCATGTCTCTTCATGAACTATAGGGTAAGATTATTCGTCATCCCTATTACGTCCAGAAGTGTTTCTCGAAATCCAAGTTTGACTGTCAATAAGCAGATGATTTCTAAAGTCCATCTGAGCACGGCCATGCATTTTCACAGTCTCGCTCTTCGAGAGGCCTTGTAAACAACAAGACATGCTCCCTATTGTTAGTAGGGGGACATTCCTAGTCTTGTAATGTAGCTTCTCTTACTAAGAGGACCTAGCCGCCATAGTGATGTCGTTATAATCCCCTGTTACGGCAGACGTTTGACAATCATCAAAGCGGACTAGTACTCAAACAAGAAAGCTCACAATACTCATGGTCAAGGAAAAACGTTCCGATAACAATAATGAGAAGTATACTTATGACGATTTTTAATCTCTTATAGTATTCTCATAGGTCGATCCAGTATGGTTCTAAACCAATACCTGTGCAAATGATTCTTGACAATCATGTCCTTGTAGCACATGAAACGGTGCTATGAATCAAACTACACACTAATCTCAACTGGTCATTAATCGTCCATCGTTTAAATGATCTCGATTAGGGTTAATTTTCGATTATAATATTCAACGTTGACTTAATAGGTGTTTCCTTACCAAGACTTGTCTTGATACCCTATTTTGAATATTCCAAGAATCGAATGGACTCATCATTTAATTCTAAACCACAATTAAATAGAAAATGGAGTGATAAAATTGCATGAAAGTTTAAATTACTCCAAAACCTGAATGGTTCATCTTATGATAAATGGTTTTTCCGAATGTTTTAAGAGTATCACTCTTTATAAAACATCTATAGAAATCACACCCATATCTAATATGCTTGATTTCTTTCATGCAATTGTGAACGTTGTTGTTCAGTTATTGCATAGGTTTAGTTATAACTACTTTGCTAATCTTAGCATCTTCATTACTGATCACTTTTTTAATAAGATGATAAAATTTGAGAGTGACATGGATTATATGTGATTTAGGATTTATTGTCCAAGTGATGGCTCCCACTCATTTTCATGATTGAGACCTTCAACTTGACAACCTACATCATTAATGTTCAGCAACGAACTTTCCATAGAACATCTTCTTTATTATCGCCATTAAGGCAACAATATTCTCAACATATATTTTAGTAGACTTCCTGATGATGCTTTGCTTAGGTTTCACTCCAAACGGCTCACAATGATTTGGGATACCCTAATCACTTGTGATCATGGAAATTTTCCTTAAATTCCTGCACATTACACATGGATGCACGTCCATGTTACCATTCTCAAGCCACGACTTATTGTTAGCTCGTGCTTATAAACGACTTCCTTGTTAAGGATCTAATCCTTGTTAAGGTTTGTGCTTGCAACATCAATTCTCAAATTGTATTTGTTTCCATAAGTCAAGAACTCATTGTGTTACTTATCCAAGTACTTTGGATGTTCTTGGCCATAATCTAACGATCTATTACATAGATTTAGGTTGATTGGTACTACATACATACTTATTATTCTCTAAGCAAGTAAGTCGTGCAACGATTCCATATCACAGCGTACATGATGGATCAAATTGCAGAGTAATTCTCAATCTTATTCCATCAAATTGTCATTTTAGCTCATTCAGTTTCACCGAGTCTTTGCTAAATTGTTTGCTATGTGATATGGTTGAAAGTCTCTATAAGAGTCTTTCATGTTTGACTTAGTATTTAGCCTAGCTTATACTTAGTTCAAACATTTACTTATTTTTATACATACGGGTCGAAAGTCTTTCAAAGTCCTTCAATTCATGTTTAACACGGTAAAATCCTTTACACGTGCAAACATTTTATTAAGTCTATACAATAGATCTCAATACCAATATGTACTAAGTATCGTCTTTTGCTTGGTCCATTGTCGAAAATACTTTCAAATCTAAGCATTTAGCATTTGATAGTTATTTCACAATAGAGTTCATAAACTTTTCGTTGGACCTTTATATAATTTACTTTTGCTCCCACTACACTTCTTATTCATAAGAATTTCTATGTTTCTCCATAAGCCAATCCTCTTATTAACTTCATGAGAAAACATGTTCCAATTCCTATATGCAATGCTTCCATTAATCCCATGACAGATTCCTTGAGCTTGCTTTTAAATCTAGCATTTATTTAGATTTTCAAAACCCTTAGACTATTCCATAGTCACTTCCAAAATCCTATTTTGGGAAGGCGGTTTTGGTATCTATTTTTCCATATTTCATATGTGCAATTTTTCTAGATCAATCACGAAAAGACTTAAGCATTCCGATTGGTGAATAGGTTTTTATTAAAATCAACTCCGTGAATTTAATTGTATCCTTTTCATCCAATCTAGCTATGTATGCATATACATTTCCACATTTGTTAGTTTTCTCCTTGAAAACTTATTTGTAATCTATGGGTCTTTCACCCTTCATGCAAATTAATCAAGTTTCAAACATGATTTTCAAACATGGGGTCTGTTTCGAATTTTCATGGCCTCTAACCATTATTCGGAATTTGGATTTGTCGTAGCTGTCTTACAAAACATTATTCCTTCACTATCTAATAGTAAATAATATGCTTATAAGTCTTAGGTTTATTTCTAACTTAATAGAAATTTTATAGGATTCAACCCAAGCCTTTGGTGAATTCTATACCTATACGGGGTTATTGCATCAAACACTGAGTTTCAAGGCGCTTCCAAAGCCCTTTGATTTTCTTGATCTTACTCCAACTTTTCAAAAGTTTTGTGAGAAATGAATTCTCTTTGAAGGCACTTGCAAAGTCATTTTAAGTATTCTTGATCAAGCATTCTCACGAAGTCCTTTTAAGGTCTTCCAAGATTCTCAGTACTCTCAGTTTTAGTTTGTTGCTAAGATCGATGGACATCGAGTTCTTTTTCCTCCCACTTGTTGTTTTGGAAATGTGTTACTTTCCAGAAAGACACCACTTAGAGAAACAAACACTATGTTCTCAATTAGGTTGTTGAGGTAATGCCCGTGGTCTCACTTGAATGCTTACAAAGAGACATGTATATTGTCTTTGGGTAAAAGTTTGTTGTAAAACAAACAGTTAGCTCCCACTTGAGCTATCTTAGCCTTTAATGAGCCATTAAGCCCCCTCTCAACCACCTAGCTCTTGCTAAGCCGGTGAGCTCCCACTGAGTCACTTAGCTCCCACTGAGCCAGTGAACTCCCACTGCGGCTAAGATTTTTAGACATATACTTGAAAAGACGACATTTAGAAGATAATTCTATCCATAGCTGAATATGGTGTCCTTTCTTAGCTTCGACATTTTGTTTAGCGTAACATTAGTCCTTCGTGCAAATCTTAAGAACATTATAGGAAGGGATGTGATCCATCATTGTTCGAGTCATTTATAAATGGCATCGAGGTCTCCGTGAAGACACACTATGTTCTTTGTGTAGTTATTTATGAAAATTTCAATTTCATAACTTTGTGATGGTCACGCTTGGCTCAAGCAAATATCGCTCTATCTAATCTAGACATTTTGATATCTTGCCAAGTCGATTTTGTACTTCACTGAACTCTTAAACTATTCAAGGTCAAGTTTGTTCACATTTGATGAATATAGCCATATTCTTTCAAATTCTTTGTGAAACGTTGAAGTAAATGAATCCTCTTTAGCTTTTGGAGTCAATTTTCTATACCAAGAACAATAGCTCTTTACTTTGTCAATTTCAACAAGTTAGACTTGCTTATCTTAGAACGATTCCGAATCGATTAACTATCAAGAGCCTATCTAATAAGGCCTTGAGTACGTTCTTGTTGATGTGACATTGCTAAAGATGTTCGGAACGCAAATCATGCCCGTGACTTTGATATTTTGCCAGCTTATCATGTTAAGAAAATGTTTGTCTATAATCAAGCATTCTTGACTCATGGTTTAGAAAACCATGCCATTCAAATAAATTTGCAACTATTGCTCATTGCTTTGAATGTGAGTCTTTCCAAGTGTAAATGGATCAATTGCTGATCATGGAACACAATAACCACTTATTTGTTCCAGCCTTAGCTTAAAGATCTTTAGACAAAGCATACGACCTTACAACTGATGTAGCACCACTTGCTTCATTCTAAGCTTGTAAGTCGATAACTTAGCTTATCTTCAATTTTTTGAGGTCACTTTCAAAGTGGAACACTCAAGCAGTATCCGATACTTTGTGAAGATAATGAGTTGCTAAGTTAACTTCAATAACATGAATTCTTTAGTAAAATGGAATCTCATTCCTTTTCTTTGTTCCTCGTTTCCTATATTTCTTATCATACTTTATCTCATAATCTTTAAGAACCATTTCTTTAAGAGTCTTTGACTTTTATACTTTGTTAAGCATAATTAAGCATCTAATGCGTCGTAAAACAAAGTTCCATCTTTTCCTTTAATTCACGCTCGAATTACTACATCAATGAGTCCTACTCATCTATGTATTAAGCGAAAAGATATGTTGGTTGTCAATATTGACAATTTGAGTTTGCAACTCAATACTTCATGTTTTATCAAAACTATCTAGTATTTTGAATACATGATGTCCAACCGTCCTTAAAAGTCATTTATGGGAATTGTATTTTAGAAATGCTTTACTTTTCTTTGAGAACCATTCTCAAAGATTTCCCTTACCAATCATGGAAAACAATACAGTTTGATTTGGAATTCTACAAATATAAGTGCAAAGTATAACCATTTATCAAGTAAATAACATAATAAGTTTGTAAATTAAAAGGTATTCATGCAAATTTTAAATCTTATTAAACGTCTTATCCACGCATTAAAATTGTCCCCATTTGGCGAGAATAAGGCGATTCCAAGATCCAAGGAAACAAAGAGTGGCTAAGCATGCTTTGGCTTGTCTTAGCACTCAATCTCCCAAGGTAAGCAACGCTTTGCTGATTTCTCCAAGCCACTCTTGGTTGAATAAATCGTCGCATCTAATGCTCTCTCAACAATGTATTCACTTTGCCACGATATGTTAGGACTCCATCACTCATATCGTTGAGTACAACCAAAACCAACTTGCATACCCGGTATGCCTTATGAGTCTAGGGAGTAATATTGATGCATCGCTTTGGCGTAGCCCATCACTACTCTCAATAGGTCGATAAGTGTTGTTTTGGAATGGCAATTTTACTCAATATTTAGGGACCTAGGGTTTCTATGTTGGTTGATTTAAGTGAACTTAATTAATCATCACAACATTCGAAATCCTAAACATGCATCTAACATATATTTCATATATAAATAATCATGAATATGTAAATCATAAGCATTTTGATGCATATTGGCAACTAGCATGACCCCTTGAATTCTTCAATTCTTCAAAAGGTCTTCTTTTGCAATTTCATGGCTTTGTCTTCCAAGAACCTCCATCTTCAAGACTTGACCATAATTATGCAATACTAGTATTTACGATTAGGAATAATCTAAATATCAAGGTACAAAAATACTCAACGCTACGCAGACCGTATTTAGATTTACAAAAATACATCACGGATCGCAGTCCGTAATTTCTATCCTAATCGGGCCCCACTAGTTGCCATTTTTATAAAACCTGTGAGTGAATATGCATTCCATTCATCCATTCACTATTTGTAAATGGACCATGCATATTACAAAAATAAACAAGTAACAATGCATAAACACGCGATAACTAGTAACTAATCTAGGTGGTTAATCCAATTAACACGCCTAATTTAAACTAGTCAAAGTTGTTTTAACCGATTATGTAAATAAGCGCAATTAATATTTGAAGATCCCACTAAATTCCGCATCCAACTCAATTAATCCAATTAATTAAGTCGGTAAAACCCAATTATTTGCCAAAATAAAATTTGCAAATGCCGCTCTTGAAAAACCGAGGCCTAGCCTCCAAAATTTATAAAAATAATTAAAACTAAATTAGATTAATAAAATAATTAAAACGGCAAAATAAGCAAAACTTTACGTAGTCCAAAATATCCAAGTGCCTAGCACTAAGATTTGGAGTGCTGACGTGGGGTGAACTAGGTTGTTGGACTAATCCTCCCTAAGCCAAACAAAATTTATAAACACTTAACTAACCTAAATACAAGTATAGAGGTAAGAGGTAAGTCAAGGGTCGAACCCAAAGGAACGGTAATGTCTAAGTGCTTTCAATTTGGGTGCCTAAGCTAGGTCGAAGACGAAGGAAATGAGGTGACACTAACAACTACTTAAATGAAGAAACCGAACAAATAAAGTTCTAGGGATTATGATTCACATATAATAGCAATTAACATAGAAAATTGGGATAGGAAGTTGACTAAGTCGAGTGATGCGAGGGAAAACCAATCATGCAACCAAAAGAGCATATCAAGCTATTTTCCTAGAGGTCTAACTAGCGTCAACTACGATTAACTCTAGCTAGGAACGTCACAAGACACCTCAATCGTTAAATGCAAGCCACAAATCAATGGTCCGTATCAATGTGAACCTACAATGAAATCTAGTGTGAATAACTAGGGTGATCAAGCCTAAATCAAACACACACATGCACATAATCAATCAACCAATTTAATCACATCATCAACTCCATCAATTATCCCCCAATTTACATCAGTCCATCACATCATATAAGCTTCACCATCACCCTAGCAAGAAAACTACTCTAGAAACATCATCAAATCAACAAACAACTATAGAAAACAAGAATCAACACTCAAAGAAGAACAATTACTCTAATCAAAGATCAAAATCCAATCAAAACAAATCAAACAAACATAAATATTAAACAAAACAATAAATGAGATAGAGTTTAGAAACGCTCATTGATAATAGAGAAGATCTCCAATACAATTGTCACCATTGAAATTCCTCACTTTCTTTCTCTAAAATCTACTCCTGAAACTAACCCTAAAACTAGAGAGAGAAGCTCTCAACTAAGCTAAGAATATGATCAAAATCTAATATGAAAACTTGCTTGCAAAAATTGGGTTCCAAAAGGTATTTATAGAGGCGCGAAACGAAGAAGAGCAAAGGCAGAAACCCGCAGAGGAGCGCCCGCGCAGCAGTGGTGCACGCTCGCGCAACAGGGCAGCCCGCCCGCGCCATTCTAGGTTTCTTCGTTCTTCTCGCGGCTTTGTGCGTTCGCTAAGGTCTTCATGACTATGGTGATGATGAACACTAGGAGTGGCAGTAGCTAATGCTCTTGATTAGTGTGTTCACCTCTTCTTCATGGTAGCACGGCATGAGAGCGCAAGAGCTAAGACTTGGAATTTCCACTTCCTTGCATCTTGAGCTTTCCTATTGCCATGAGCTTGCTCCAAAAGATTTCTCCACCTTAGTAAATCACCAATATTAAGACCCGAACCTCGTACAATACCTACAACCATGGAAATAGAGCGAATAAAGGAGAAAATACTAGAAAACCAACGAAATGCACAAAAGCTACAAAATAAGAGAGGAAAGGTAAAACTAAGCAACAAAGCATAAAACTAAGCATTTATTAAACAAGAAATCTATGAAAAGAGGATGAAAACAACCTAAATACTCATTAAATGGGTTCCATTTATGACACCCATCAAATGCCCCCAAGCTTATCTTTTGCTCGTCCTCGAGCAAAACATAATCAAGGGATGGAAAATGATGAGCTTATTCAAACAAACTAAAGAAGAAACGAGATGAGAATATACTAACTCACTTTCGTATGAATCACGGTCAATTTTAGCAACTAAAGACAAGCCATTTAAACCCCTAGATCGCCCTAGAGGACGAGTGATGCTCTCGTAAGGGTTTCCTAAGAGATTAACCCATAACTCTCATAATAATACAAACAAGGCAAAGCATGAAAAGAAATAAAGAGAAAAGCAAAACAAACACATGTTCATGAAAGGACTTTTCCAAATGTACAAGCACAAATGAATGCAAATCTTTCTAAACAAGTAAGGGAGTGCACGTTCCAAGATACCCAAGGTTGATTGAAACATAAATATGCTAAGCATAGGAACTAGCTTTCACAATCCACTTTCATCCCAAACGATCTTACCACGTTCTTCCTACTAGTCTCATATCAACCCCTAGTGAGCATCCCAATGATTCCTCGAAGGAACCGGAAAAAGAGAATTTTTAGGCTACTCGACATCTTGACTATGCATCCCTTCTCCTTAGGCTAAAACTCACATTTCTCTCCCCCGAAGAATGACTCAACCACTTAGGTCAAAAGGCTTTCCCCAAGGTTGTAACGTAAGGACACAAGGTGAGGGTAGGCTAAAATTTAAAATTTGGTGGTTTTCCTAATAGTGAAGCAAAGATTGGCCAAACATTAACACCAAAATCAAGTAATCACCAAACAAAAACAAACTAACACCCCCAAGCTTATTCAAAGCTATACTCACAAACGTATACACAAAAAGCGTGAGAGCGCTTCCCCCAAGCTTAAATGGAGCATTGTCCTCAATGCTCAAAAAGGGAGAATACTCACATCAAAATATTTTTGCATTTTTTCATTCTTCACTTTTTTTTCTTTTTTTTCTTTAATAGTGCTTTGTCCTCGCCTCTTTTAACTTTGGACGGCTTTTTCAACTTTGCACTTGCCATTATTCACAAAATATTCACAACACAAGCTTGCTTACAAATATGAACCAATATCCAAACTTATATACCACAATCTCCAAAATATGACCATTTGCTTCACAAAAACCAAAAATGGAACAAAAAGAAACAAAAGGCTCAAAATTCTAAAGATGTGGCTTGAAAAGAAGGGAAAAAGCTCAAATGGTTAGCAAGTAGGCAAATGTAAACCCAAAAACTAAAAATGAAACAAAATATCCTAGAAAAGAAAAATTACCACCCCGAAAAGATGCCTTTGTCCTCCCTAAATGGTTCGGTCTCGGTCTTAAGAAATATGAGTCAAGATTCTAGATTAGGTCCGCAATAGTCAAGGATCCATGCCGCTCATGCAAATAAGTGTAGAAGGCTTGAAAAATAATGAACCTCACACGGATGTAGCAAAAACTCACTATTGGTGTCAAATCGACTATAGGAAGCAACAACCAAACATGCCACAAACAAGTAGAATCTAGTTTCATGATCCCACTAGTTCTAACCAAGTACCTTAGCATGCTTTATCCTAGAATCAACCAAGCATACTCTCAAACCGTGCACACCGTTACCATTTAAGAAGAATAGCATTCAATTATACAAGTCAAAATGTTATTATGTCCAAAGCAAGAACAAAACAAATCACAATGCAAATTTGCCTTGATAGAAACAAAAATCTTTTTGGAGATTTTCAAAGTAGAAGAACATGGAAAGACATATACAAGGGTGCATAGCATATATGAATCAACATCCCACCAAATATGATAGAATACCCTCCCCCAAGCTTGAATGAGACAATACACTCATATCATAAATCAAATAATCCATGGGAGGGAAAAACAAGGAGATCAATACAACAAACCAACATATGTCCAACAAGTTATCATCCACTAGAGAAAGAGCAAGGAAGGATATTACCGGATATTAGGTGGGTGTAAATACCCGCAAATGACCCAATTAAACCTTTCAAAGCTAACAACCTCTAATATTGAATCTTGCCTTCCATATGCTAGCAATTGTGGTGCTAATCTTCCTTGATTCTTGATCCAAACCAATGCACCAAAGTATATCAAGTCATGTACCTAGCAAAAGGCACACAAACATTTCCATGAGAGAAAATCTATTCTAAAAACAAGGGAAAATCTATTCTAAAACACGGGTTACTTCCCGAGAAAAGCTTGCTTAAAGTCCAATCTTGACCGCTCTATAAAATAATAATTCAACGCACGCAAGAGCTTGTCAAATGCACTACTAAACATTTCGTAAGAGAGAAGGTAGGAAAATGACGGGAAAAGGACGTGCAACAAGGATAGTGCACGAAAATGAGGAGAGAGTTGCCAAGAAAAGGAAGAAGAAGAATCAAAAGAAAATTCAACAAAATATGAAGAAAAATAAAGAGAAGAAGAAGAAAAAGAAGGCAAACTCTCCTTAAAATATTTTTGGGTGACAACTTCACCCTTTTCCTCAATTGGGGACAAATGAGCTTCATACAAATCATCATAGACAAAAGGGTCCCCAATAGGCTCATTGACAAAAGAAGGGAGGGAAATAGGATTGTAAGGGATATGGTTGAATCTTCTTGAAAAAGGGGTATGAAGAAAAGAGAAAAGGGGCTATGGTCTCACAAATGAACTTTTTCTCACCACCATGCCTCAAATCACCAGTAAGAGCATGGAAATCAATCATAGAGTCCTCAAAAGAAGAACACTCATGATATCCATCTCCCTCAAACATCCATCCTCCAAGAGGAACAACATAATCCCCTCCATCACAACTATGAACAACAACTCCCTCAACAACTTTAAAGCCCAAGGTCTCAAACCATGCATGAATGGATGCAAATTCATTTCAAACTCATCTCTCTCCCAGAAGCATCTTCAATGAACTCATTTAAAAGGCTATGGGTTTTCTTTTGACTCTCAAAGAACGCATTGGACATAACCTCAAACGAGTCTAGATACTCATGGATAGAAGAATCACAATCATGCACAAGAGACTCATCAAGATGGGAAGGAGGGTTAGGATAATCAAATTCAACACTCTCTTGGTTTTCAACTCCTTCGCCAGCAATAAAATGCTCACCAAAGGGGTCCTCACCCTCTCTTGGTTGCTCAAAAACATCATCATCATCCTCAACACACACATTGGATAGGGATTTTTCACATACAAGCATCAAGGATGACAATTCATTTTCCAACTCTTCTTTTCTTTTCAATTCTTTATAAAAAAGATCCTCACCCTCTCTAATCATCTCCAATTGGCTCCTTAAAGTTTCCATCATTTGTCTCTCTAAAGGCTATAGGGGACTAGAGACTCATCACAAGAGTTTGGAGAATGAAAAGACAAAGAGGGTTGATCAATAGTAAAAGAAGAGTCACAATCAAGGGTAGGACCATGCACATTAAAATCATGAGCATTTTCGCTAAATAGGGGAGAAGGGGCATAATTAAGCATATGAGATTCGTTATTAAGGTAATGAACTACATCACAAGAAGACATGGCAAATAATGAAGAAAATTGAAACACACCATTAGCATCCACTTGAGCATGCACTTCATTATCATGAACAAAAGGAGAAATAAAGTTGAAATCATGTGTTCTAGGTTCACTTAAGGGCTCAAGTGACAAATCTTGGGAATTCATGCTAATATTAGAAGAATCAAGACATTGCACATCAATATTAGAATCATGAATACCCCTATTATAAACATCCCTAGCAAACCAAACATAAAAATCCCAAGCATCATCAATTAACAATGCTCTAAATTCACCATTATGCATGCATTCAACTTCATCCCTAGTTCGCTCATTCAAACCAAAATAACAAATCTCACAAGCCTCCCAAAGACTACAACAATTATAGTCCAAAAATCCCTCAAGTCTATTGAAATATTCACAAAAAGGCTCATTGTCAAATTGAGGAAACGAGAAATATGCCATTTCTATACAAAACAAACAAAAATCAAATAAAAGAAAAGTATATACAAAGACCTAGACTCAAGCAATAAAAAACACTCAAACATAGACACCGTTCCCCGGCAACGGCGCCATTTTGACTGGGGTGAACTAGGTCGTTGGACTAATCCTCCCTAAGCCAAACAAAATTTATAAACACTTAACTAACCTAAATACAAGTATAGAGGTAAGTCAAGGGTCAAACCCAAAGGAACGGTAATGTCTAAGTGCTTTCAATTTGGGTGCCTAAGCTAGGTCAAAGACGAAGGAAAGGAGGTGACACTAACAACTACTTAAATGAAGAAACCGAACAAATAAAGTTCTAGGGATTAGGATTCACATATAATAGAAATGAACATAGCAAATTGGGATAGGAAGTTGACTAAGTCGAGTGATGCGAGGGAAAACCAATCATGTAACCAAAAGAGCAAATCAAGCTATTTTCCTAGAGGTCTAACTAGCGTTAACTACGATAAACTCCAGCTAGGAACGTCACAAGACACCTCAATCGTTAAATGCAAGCCACAAATCAATGGTCCGTATCAATGTGAACCTACAATGCAATCTAGTGTGAATAACTAGGGTGATCAAGCCTAAATCAAACACACACATGCACATAATCAATCAACCAATTTAATCACATCATCAACTCCATCAATTATCCCCCAATTTACATCAATCCATCACATCATATAAGCTTCACCATCACCCTAGCAAGCAAACTACTCTAAAAACATCATCAAATCAACAAACAACTATAGAAAATAAGAATCAACACTCAAATAAGAACAATTACTCTAATCAAAGATCAAAGATCAAAATCCAATCAAAACAAATCAAACAAACATGAATATTTAACAAAACAATAAATGAGATAGAGTTTAGAAACGCTCATTGATAATAGAGAAGATCTCCAATACAATTGTCACCATTGAAATTCCTCACTTTCTCTCTCAAAAATCTTCTCCTAAAACTAACCCTAAAACTAGAGAGAGAAGCTCTCAACTAAGCTAAGAATATGATCAAAATCTAATATGAAAACTTGATTGCGAAAATTGGGTTCCAAAAGGTATTTATAGAGGCGTGAAACGAAGAAGAGGAAAGACGGAAACCCGCAGAGGAGCGCCCGTGCAGGGGGCCTGCGCACCCGCGCCATTATGGGTTTCTTCGATCTTCACGCGGCTTTGTGCGTTCTCTAAGGTCTTCATGACTATGATGATGATGAACACTAGGAGTGGCAGTAGCTAATGCTCTTGATTAGTGGGTTCACCACTTCTTCATGGTAGCACGGCATGAGAGCGCAAGAGCTAAGACTTGGAATTTCCACTTCCTTGCATCTTGAGCTTTCCAATTGCCATGAGCTTACTCCAAAAGCTTCCTCCACCTTAGTAAATCACCAATATCAAGACCCTAACCTCTTACAATACCTACAACCACACAAATAGAGCAAATAAAGGAGAAAATAGTGCTTGGAGTTTTTTGTATGGTTTACTAAGGAAGTACGCAATAGGGCATGTAATGTTGCTAATTTTGATTCTCAATGTGATAATAGTTTTATTAGTGGCATTCATCCCCATGATTTGTCTTTTGATCCTATTTGTGAACCTAGTACAAGTGATTTCAACTCTCTATCTCCTATTGTTGATGATGAATCTCATTTGCTTGATTATGCCCCCTCTCCCCAATATGATGATGCTCATGTTTATAATGTGAATGATCCTCCCTCCTCATCTTCTTGTTCTTACATGGCTTCAAATGATTTCCCTTATGCTTCTAATGAGTCCTTTTATGAGGGTAATTCTATGGAAAATTTGAAGGAAGAGAAGATAATGAAGATAATGGAGATGATGGAGAAGTATAACGAGATGAGGGAAGTTGAGAATAGGGAGACGGAAGCTAGAATGAAGATGCTTGAGAGCCAAATTCTCCAACTAGCCAACTCTCAAGAAAATGCCCTTCCTTCTTCTTCTCTTCCCCATATGAGTGAGGATCCCATTAGAGAGCATTCCAGTGATGGTGAAGGAGTTGAAAATGAAAAGAGTGTTGATTTTGAAAATCCTAATCCTTCTTCCCATCTTGATGAGTCTCAAGTGTATGTTTGTGACCCTTCAATCTATGAGTATATAGACTCTTTTGAGGTAATGTCCCACATATTTTTCGAGAGTCATATGAGGACTTATAGATTATTGGATGATTTCATCGAGAACGCTTCTTGGGACTTAGATGAGTTTGAGATGAATCTACCTCCATTCATGCACGATTTTGGGACCTTGAGTTTTGAGATAGTTGAAGGAAAGGTTGTCTATTGTGGTGAAAAGGAGGATAAGGTTGATTCCCTTGGAGTTTTTGAGCTTGAGGGAGGTGTAGATCGTAAGTGTCCTTCGTTTGAGGATTCTATGATTGATTTTCATGCCCTCATTGGCGATGTGAGACCTTGTGGTGAGGGAGTAGCTACGCCTTTTCCCGTTTCTCGTACCCCTTTTTCTCTAAGGTTCGACCAAATCCTTCCTTACCCTATTTCTCTCCCCTCCTATCTCAAAGAGCCTATTGGGAAGCTGCCCTCTATGGATGATTTTCATGTCCCTCATTCCATCATTGTTGAGGATAAGAGAAATTTTGCCAACCAAAAATTTTGTGATGAGGATTTGCCTTTTTCCTTTTCTTTCCATTATTCTTTTCCTTCTTCTACTTCTTACTTTCTTGAATTTCCTTTCGATCCTTCTTCTTTCTTTTGGCATCTCCCTCTTCACTTGCGTGCAATGATTTTGTTGCACGGTCTTATTCCGTCATTTTCCTATTTACACCCCCATGAAATGTGTAGTAGTGCATTTGACAAGCTCTTGCATGCGTTGAATTATTATTTCCTAGAGCGGTCTCGCTTGGACGTTAAACAAGCCTTTGCGGGAAGTAACCCGAGTTTTATTGCTTTCATTTTCCTGTCTTTTTAGATTAGATTTTCTCTCATGGACGTGTTTGTGTTTCTTTCTAGGTACACAACTCGATATACTCTTGTGCATTAGTGATGATCAAGAATCAAGGAAATGTGCCTCAACTTACCCATGTGGAGTTCAAGCCTTATTTGTAGAGATTGTGGATCTTATGAGGTTAATTCGAGTTTTTGTGTGATTTTGCATTTTCCCCATATTCGGTAATATCCTTCTTTTCCCTCTTTCTTACTCATTGTGACTAGAAGATCATGTGTTGGTAATGTTGGATTAATTTCTCCTTGTTTTCCCCTCCCATGGATTATTTGGTCTATGTTTGAGCATGTTGCCTCATCCAAGCTTGGGGGAGGGTATTCTATCATGTTTGGTGGGATGTTGATTCATATATGCCATGCACTTGAGTATATGCATTTCCATGTTTTTCATGCTTTTGAAAAATACAAAAAGATTTTCGTTTTGATCAAGGCAATTAGGTGTTGTGTCTTTGTTTTAACTTAGATTGGACATTATATCTTTTGGATTTGTTTACTCTTGAATGCCTTTCTTCCTAAGTGGTTAATGTGTGCACGATTTGAGGGCGTCATTGGTTGACTCTAGGATATTACATGCTAAGGTAGTCGGGTTAAGAACTTTTAGGAATCCATGAAGCCTTAGTTCACGGGTATGTGGTAAGGTGGTGTTGCTCTTTATAGTGGATTTAACACCCTTGGTTGGTATTTGACTAGTTATAATCCCTTGCGAGGTAACATTGTTCTTGCCTTCATCATTTTGTTGTGTGGCACATTTGGATCCTTAGCTATGCATGTCTTGATCCTCGTTTTGACTTATAGCTCCCAAGATCGTGACCGAAGCACTTTAGGGGAGGAAAAGGGCACCCCTTTCTCATTTTTCTTTATCTTCTTTTTATTTTGTTACAAATTTGATTTTCTATTTTGCATTTACCTACTTGCTAACCAATTTGAGCCTTATGTTTCCCGCTCTTGTTTAAACCGCGTTACAAACCTAATGGCCGATGTTTACCAACCTTTTAGTTAGTGAAGCATTGGCATGTGAGGTTTGAGTTTTGAGAATGTTGATCATAAACAAAAAGCACTTTGAGATTTGGTTAGAGTTGAGTTTTAAAAGAAATATGCAATTCAAGAAAATCAAATGATGTTGCAAGAAAAAGCCGTCCAAAGTTAAAAAGGCAAGGACAACGAATAAAATCTCTAAAAAAAATTTGGAAAAGAAACAAAAATAATAAAAATATTTTTGATGGTTTCGTTTTCTTCCTTAGTTTAAGCATTGGGGACAATGCTTTGTTCAAGCTTGGGGGGATCGTTCCTTCATTTTGTATATATTGTGTGTTGGTGTTGAATAAGCTTGGGGGAGTGGCATTATTGGTATTTTTGTTTGATATTTAGTGACTTCTTGAGTTGTCTTTGAGTGTCGGCCGCACTTTTTGCTTCACTTAGGAAATTTCACCAAATTTCAAATTTTTACCCCGCCTTAACCCTTAGCCTTACGTTACTACCAATAAAAAGACCCTTAGACTCTAGTGGGTTAGGTCAAAAGAACGGTGGAGGGAGATAGACTTCAAACCTAAGGAAAGAGTATGCATAGTTGAGACGTCGGGATTACCTTCTCAAAGTTTTTCATTTCTTTATCTTTTTCCGGTTCCTTCGTGGAATCTTGAGAAGCTAGCTTAAGGGTTGATTCGAAGCTAGTGGAGAGAACGTGGCCCGATTGGTTGGGGCTAGGGTGGATTGAGTCCTAAGTAGTTTTCTATGCTTAGCATGTGTTATGTTTCAATCAACAATTGACATCTTGGAACGTGCATACATTTGTCCATTTAGAAAGGTTTGCATTCATTAGTACTTGTCCCTATCTTTTGTCCATACATGAGTTTGTGTTTGTTTTCTCTTTTCATGTTTCTTCTCTTTTTCCATTTGTTGCCTTGCCTTGGTTTTTGTCGAGAGTTGTGGGTTAAACCTCTTAGGAAACCCTCATGAGAGCTTACTCGTCCTCTTTGGCGACAAAGGGGTTTAAAGGGCTTGATGCATACGCTAAAAGCATCCGTGATTCCTACGACAGTGAGTTAGTGTACATTCTTTCTCTTTGTTTCTATTTTGTTTCTTTTGCTTTTAATAATTCCATCTTGTTCTCTTTTGCCTTAGCTTTGCTCGAGGACGAGCAAAGGTTTAGCTTGGGGGAATTTGATGAGTGACATTTATGTCACTCTTAGGGAGTAGTTTTAGAGTCATTTTCGTGTTTATTTTATCTTATTTTCCTTTTCTTTCTCTTGTTTTCTCTTTAAACATTTCTTGTTTATTTGGTAATTTTTTCGTGTTTTAGTTCTTTTCGTAGTTTTTATTAGAATTAGTTTATTTTCGTATTTTATTTGCTTTCGATTTATTTTATTTCGTTCCTTTCCTTTGTTACTTTCATAGTTTTAATTAGTTTTAAGTTTATTTTATTTACTTGTATAGTTTTATGTCTTTGTTAGTTTTAGTTTTAATTCTCTCATTTCCTATTTTACTTTATTTAGTTTTATTTTATTACTTAGTTCTATTTTATTTTTCTTAATCCCTTTTCTCGGTTTTGCGTGTAGGTGTTCGGGTTTTAAGTCAAGTGAGTTCGGTTTCCGAATTCATGTCAAAAGTTAATCGCTCCCTCGCGCACCAATCAACCACCACGCAGCCACCTCCTATCATCCACCACTCACCTCCATTTCCCTTGCCCCTTCACGCACAGCCACTTCACCACCAGCCCAGCAACAATCAACCACAGCAGCCGTAACAACCACCAGCTCCACCAACAACCTTCACCACACCACCAATCACCCACGTAACAACCACCAACACCTTCCTTCAATCACGCATCAACCAACACAAACAACCACCTGACCACCAATTGCAGCAGCCACCTCCAGCTCCCACGCAACTGCACCACCGCAACAATCAACCCCTGCACCACCATAGCCACCAATCGACTCAACCAAAAACAGCCACCAGTCGCCAAATCCCTAACCAATCCTCTGCTCCCTCACTAAAATCCGCGCAACCACCTGCAAACAGCCGCAATACACCTCTCCGCCGCAACCAATACACCACCACACAGCGCCAACAACAATAGAAGCGACAACTCCTCCCCGCATCACCAATCCGCAACCAATCGAACACAATTAACAGCAAGAAGCTACCCAGACCACCGTGGGCGCGGCTGCTGCTGCCGCGGGCGCGGCCTTGGGTCCTTCCATCCTTCTCCAAGTTTCGGTAGATGCCGAGGAGATGCCTAGCCGCGGCCGCTCCTATGGGTTAATGAAAAATCACGTGATTTTCTCGTGATTCCATAAGCATTTCAAAATCTAACGGGTGTGATTAATTGTTGGTTAATGAACATGTCGGTGATGATGGTGTTTTGATGGGTGATCTGAGTCGTTGATGATGGTGAGGCGAAAATCTTGGGATTATTTCCACATTGAAGAGCAGCCAATTTCAAAGAAGAAGAGGAAGTAGGGGCTGATTGTTTTTGTTGGGGATTTGTGGGTTTATTTTATTTTATTTTCTTTTTCTTTTATTTTTATTTCTTTGTTTTCTTTTCCCTTTTTCTTATTTCTTTCTTTTATTTTTTTTTTATCTAGTTTTCTTATTTTATTTTTCCCTTTTACTTTCTTTTCTTTTCTTTTACGTACTTAGTATTCTTAGCTTAGTATAAATACCCATTTTTTGGGGTAATTAGAAAAAAAAAGACAATTACCATCTATTCTACTCTCTAATTAGTTTTAGGAGAGCTTCTCTCTCTAGGTTTAGGGTAGGATTAGGATAGTTTTGAGAGAGAAAGTAAGAGTTTCACCATTGTTGAGCTTGGATATTGAAGAGGAAGATTGCTCATCTTGCTTGTAGATTTTCACATTCAATCAATGAGAATCTCTAACTCCCTCTTCTCTATTTTTATTTGCTTTATTTTTATTATTATTTTTGTTGTTGGTATTGATTGTTAATCATGTTTATTCTTGATTATTTGTTAATTAATCTTGTTATTAGCATGATTAGTGAGTAATTTCCCCATTAAGGGGATTGTTGTGGTGTAGTTGGACCTTGAGCATGTTCTAGGGTTTAGAATTGATTTATTTGTGATTAAAGTCTTTATATGCTTGATATTCTTTAATCTTCTTGCAAGTGCACATTGTTGGGTGATTAAAGGTGAATCTTTGCTAACAAGGAACGGAAGTTGACTTAGTTAAGGTTCATTACTATCGATCGTTATTTAATAGTACCTCCTAGTATATGGTTCTAATGTGGAAACATAGAGGCTATGTTAGGAGAAGCCAATTGACCTCGGAAGGCGGCTAGATTGGATCCTTTACTTCGATATTCGAGCATGTTTAGTTCATAATTAATTCAATTTCTATGCCTTTGTTTATGTTCAAGTGAATTCTATACCTAAATCATTTCCCTTAGTGTTTTATTTCTTGTTTTATCATCTTTAGACTTTAGTTTATGTATCTCTTATTCCGGACTAGCTTAATTGTCGATAACATTTGGTGGTGTTTATTCGTTCTCTGTGGTTCGACCCCTATGCTTGCCTTATTCTCGTATTAGGTTTGTTTAGGTTGTATAAATTGTATTTGATCTAGGGATAGACAATTGACGACGCGTTTATTCCCTTGTCATTGAGCTGCATCCATGTCCAATGATTCCATCCATAGTTTTTGGAGACTCCCTTTTTCTCATGAGCATTCAAACAGATAGTTAATGCATCCTGTTACCACAAAAAAAATCCCAAGATTATTTCAAATATTTAATCAATGCATAATTTTATACCATGAAGTCAAATCCAAAGAAGAATCGGATCAAGTCATTTTCAGCCCTGTCTCTTTGCATGTCATTGTTATTGAGGTGGTTTGCCCAAGCATTGATCAAATTACTCGAAACTTTCCATTTATCCGAGCAAAGCGTTACAATCTTCCCTTACTATTTCAATCGAATCTATAAACCAACCTATTACTTCGCTGTATTGTTGAATTATATTCAAAGTTAAACTTATGCCAATCAAATTTATATATAATGCAACAAGAATATTTTTTTTTTTGTGAGGATAAAACATACCTCTTGTTTGGAAAGTGTTCATCATCATTGATTGCTAAGTAGTCAATCACTTGGTGACATTTCAAGCTCATGTTCTTCATTACGTCCTTGTGTTTCTTCAAGAAATCAGAAACACATATCATATCTTCCACCCCTTTCTCTTTCTCAAGTTTCCTAATTTTTATGAACCTTGAAAATTTTTTCACAAGTTTTCTTCTTTTGTTGTTTATATCTGCCAAAGCAATAGCAGCACAGATTTCTACACGATACGCCTTTCTCCTATTTGCTAATTCAAGGTTAAAATTGAAAGTGTCTCCAGAAAAATAGAGCATATGGATCATTGCAAAAACACCACAATCAAGTTATATCTTGGTGTCTTCCCCTTGAAGTTAACTTCATCAAATTCATATTCTAGTATTTCATCAGCTTTTTCATGATTAATTCTCTTTAGAAAGTTTGATATTTCCACCACCAATAACATTTGTAGAGAAATATATATAAGTAAAACAAATTTATAGTATATATTACTTTAATAAACATCTGATTTACTTTAATCAGAATATCTTTTACTCTATATTTTATCTTATTATTTTACAGGAATTATAATATATACTTTTAATACATATTCATTTACTTTAATAAACATATGATTTACTTTAATCAGAACATGTTTTACTTTATAATTTATATTTATTTTTACAAACATTATAATGTATACTTTTAATACAAAATCATTTACTTTAATAGTAGTGCTATTTACTTCAATAATTTAATTTTTATATACATAAAAAAATCTTTCCACAATAGATCTAAGAATTCTGTAGAAAGATTTATCTTTCTCATCATACTCCCAATTATCCAAATATTGAATGGACTGTTTCAAAAAGTCAACCACTATCAAACTATAGTGGTTACTGAGATAGATTGGTACAAAGATCTATCAATGAAATTAGACTAATTTGAATACATATTTAAAATAGAATACCCTAGAATGTAGTTTAACTAACTTGAATAATAAAACATACCAACTGAGCTGTCATAATTTTCTCCTGCGCATTACAGAGGCACATCCAATCATACCATGCTTGATTCAATTCTGCTGTGTGTACTGAAGGAGACTTCTGGTTTTTTGTATTTGTTGTCTGAGACGCATCTTGTGACATTAGAGACATCTCTATAGGTCTCTGTTGATTAATGAAGACATAAAATATACTTCCTCCATTTTCTTTTAGATGCAACACACCCTTTATCGCGGTAATTAAGAAAGGTGGGGTTTACATGATATAATAAACTTTAAAATAGGATGAGTGGTTGTTAGGAGTGTAATTTAGTGGGCTATGTGCTTTAAATAAGGGAAATAGTATAGTTTTTCCCTAAATTCACTTTCCTTTTGTAGTGTGTTGCAAGCATTATGACATTTCCTTTTTAAGAAGTGTTGCAAGTAAAAGAAAACGGAGGAAGTATTACTTAGTTACATCATACACATTTAATTATGAATTTAGCTACACATTTAATTTAACTCTTACACTGTGGTCAAAACCAAAGAAAAAGCATGATGGATCTTCTTTCAATCGAGAATCATTCATAAGAAATGACCAACACTGAACTACATTGGATTTAATCATTTGAGGAGGCACTGTTAGAGCTAGGGATGTTGTGTCATCTCTAGTTATCATGAGATATCCTTCAAACTTCACAATCTCTTAATTGTGCACATTTAAATTTTTATAGTGAATAAAATATTATTTAAAGTATATTTAATATAAACTAAAGTAGATAGAATATTTTTAAAATTAGAAAAAAAAGTATAACTTACTTTTTGAATGGAATGTACTTCACAAAGTAGTAATCAACCAGTACTTGGTACAACTCTGACATTTCATTCATTCTTGATTTGGTGCCTTTCATCGTCTTTGAAACAAATTCAATTTCAACATCTTTTTCTCCACAATCTAAATTGATTTAACTTTTGAAATTATCTCTTGGCGAATGTCCTTAAACACAATGTTTGTTTCTGGAACAAGTTGTTTATCAGCATCACCTTAAATAAACGAAAATTTCACCATATACCACTGAGTTTAAGCTTAATTCACCGTATACCACCAAAAAATTTCTAATACACCATATAACCTTCAGTTTTATGGAAATGTCACAACATGCCATTAATGACCAACGGAGGTTAACACTGTTAGTCATTAAGGTTAATAATGCCACGTGGCACTCAATAATTGGTCCAAATAAATACAGTTAAAACAAAAACAAAAATATGTAAAAAAAATGAAAAAAACCCACCACCCACCCCCCAAGCCACCGCGAAACCATAACCGTTACCCTAGGCCCACCTAAAATCGGCCGGCCGCCACCCTAAACCCTGGAAATCGGCCGGCCAGAACCCCCCAATACAAACAACCACCCCGCCGATCTAAGTCCAACTTCAAAATCACCCCTTGACCCAAATCCTACCCCCGAAACCACCATAACCACCACCCTTAAAACACCAGCCAGCCTCGAAAAACCCCTCTAACCTTCGCAAATCACCGAAAACCTCCATCCAAGCCCCGATTAACCCCTCTAACCTTTGCAAAAATACCGAAAACCTCCATCCCATCCCCGATTAACCCCTCTAACCTTAACCACGAAACTTGTAGAAAACCACCACCACGAAACCCCAAAACACCAAAATCGAAACCCTAGATTTTGGTTTTAGGGTTTCGGCATACGTGGTGGTTCAATGGGGTGGATATTTCATCGGGACAGGGCGAATTCGTTTGCCGACACGAGGGAGGGGGGTTTCGACGTCGGCCGACGTTTAGGGGACGGTTTTTCGAGGGAGGTAAGGGAGTTTTTGAGGTGATTCAATGGGGTTTTTGAAGGAGGCACGACAGTTCAGGGGAAGGGGAGGAGCGCCGGCGGAGGTCCTGGTCGGATTTCGCACCGGCGAGGGGGTTCGTTGGTGGTGGCTGGTAGGGGGTGTCGTTGGTGGTGGCTGGCTGGGGGAACGTTGGTGGTGGTAGGTTTTTTTTCTTTTTTTTTTTTTTATTTTTTCAATAATTAATTAAATAATTATTTTAAAATTAAATTATTTAGAAGGGAACAAATCAGAAGCTGCCACGTGGCATTATTAACTTTAATGACTAACGGTGTTAACCTCCGTTAGTCATTAATGGCATGTTGTGACATTTCCATAAAACTGAAGGTTATATGGTGTATTAGAAAGTTTTTGGTGGTATACGGTGAATTAAGCTTAAACTCAGTGGTATATGGTGAAATTTTCGTAAAATAAAATATCAGATTTAGTTTCAAAAGAATCATACACTATCCACTATGGATTGATTAATATTTACTTAAGTTAACAACTTACTTTCAATTTTTTTTTTCTATTGCTTTCTCGGGAAGTGTTTGCTGGTGTTCTTCAACAAGAGTATCCTTTCGGATACTCTTAGTGACTGAACTTATAACATTACTAAGATCAGCTTCAACTGCCTGGTTATCAGGCTCTTTCTCTCATTTTTCTTTGTTCTTTTCATCTTTCTTTTTCTGTTCCTTCTCTGGTTCATTTTCCTATTCCTCATCCACTTTCTTTTCATCCTCTTCCTTTTCCTCCTCTTCTTCCTCCTCCTCTTCTTTTTTGTCATCCTTTTCCTTTTCCTCCTCCTCCTCCTCCTCTCTGTTTTCATTTTCCTCTTTGTCATCCTCCTCCCTCTCTTCTTCCTCCGCCTCTTTGTTTTCATCCTTCTCTTGGTCATCATTCTGTTTGATAGTTTTAGGATCATCTGCATCCTCTAGATTAGTTTCAGGATCAGTTTCAGAATTTTTATGTTGCTCCTCCCATGTTGATAGAAACACACTAGATACTCTCTTAAATCATCACAAAGCCTGACTATTTCATCCATAGCCTTTTGTACTTTAGGATCTTCCATTAACCTTTGTGCTTCCAAAACTAGTTGAGAATTTGATGTAGACACATCCATTTGTTGTTTTTTCATCTTGTTTGTTAAGCAAGTTATACTCTTAGCATGTAACATTGCAAAGAGGGTTGAATCTCTAGTCAACAAATGCAATTCTTCTTCATTTTCCTTCAAAATGAATAACAAAAATTTATTATTACATTATTTTTTTAACATAAATAATATTTACTTTTTAAGTTAATTTGTTTACTTTTAAGTGTACATTATTTACTTTATGTTTATGATTTATTAAACATTATTACTACTTGTAGACACCTAAAAATGTCTCCCCAAAACCAAACCCGACCTTTCACAGCAATTATTGGTCGGGTTGAGTATTTAATCTTGGAATGCTTAAATCCATATTTCCATTTCATAAACCAACCTGATTCCTAGCCCATTTCCCCAAACCATAACTTATTTTCCTCTTTTCGTGCCCTTAAACCCAAAATAATTCATTTCGTGTCCTTTAAAATCATTCATTTCGTGTCCTTTTTTATAAAAACGTTTCATCCAGTTTATTTTGGTCCATAATCTGGGTCCAATGATTGAATAGTTGGATGGGGTTTGAAAAGAGCTTTCCAATGATATATTATAAGCCCAAATCCGAGTTATAACGAATGAGTTGTGACCAAAATATTAAACTGAGCCCAAACCAAACCTAAGCCCACCTTACCTACGACCCAATGATCATGTGGAGGGTCCAAATGATTGAATCCAATTCCTAAACCAATTAGGATTAATTGGAAGCTTCTACAAGTTTCTAAAAGATCTTAATTATCCTTTTTGAAAAGATAAGATTAAATAATTTGAAATTGAATAAAACTCCTTTTTTTGAAAGTCCTAATTTTATTCGAATTGAAAGACATTCAAAGATAGACAGATATGATTTTTGTGCCTCATATTTTTTATCCAAATTTTATATGGTTGGATATCCCTTGAAATTATCTTTCCAATGATATATTATAATATCAATTCTGAGCTATAACGGAAAAGATATCATTAAAATATCAAACTCTATCCAAAACTGACACCGTCTCACTATTTCAGCCATATCTTTTATTCTATAAAATATTTTAATCTGATTCTAATTTGGTTAGAAATTAGACTTGAAGATCTTTCCAACTATATCTTATTCATCTTATTCCGATTTCTGGATCAAAAGATATGATAAAAACAAAAACCGCAAAAACTGCAGTCTATCGAGTTTTATTCCGATTTAATTCGGATCTTATCTTGTTTTTTCGACCCTTCTTTTTTCTCTATAAATAGAGGTCATATCACCCATTTTCCAATTATCAACAAGCTTGATCACCAAATACTTCTCTCTTTCTCTCTTTTACACCAAAAATTATTCTCTTCTCTCTCTCTCATATTCTAAGCCTTAACCTTATATTTCTAATTACACCATTCTTCCCTTAAGCACTACAAGGAGTCCATACTTAACCCGAGGTTCCGTCCTTAAACAAAGGCGTGAAAGTTATAATTAACTGAGGGTTTGTACCAAATCAACTCTACTTTTTAATTTAATTTTCATTTGCTTTATATTTTTTTATTGAAGTTACTAACAGTTTATTTATGATGTAGCAATTTAAAGGAACGCGCAGAATGTGAGTAATTAAATAATTTAATTACTCTTATTTTATTTTATATTGCTAGTATCATGATTAGGTTATTTTATATTTGATTTGACTAACAAATTGTTGTTAAATTTCTTCCAATATTAATGTTTATTTTATTATATTGTTATGATCACCCTATTGCATGTTTAAAGGGAATATGTAATTGAAAATCACGCCTAATAAGATAATTTGGACACCCGGTTTAGGTTCCTTTTAATCTTTTTGTTTAATCAAGTGATCACAATATTTTAGAATAATATGTTGCATTAATATTAAACCAATTTAGCATAATAATAGTTTGGAGCAAATTGAATCATTGTTTGCATGCCTTTGAGATCGCATGAATCACTTTTCACTATAAGAATCGAGTAGAGGCCAATACGGGCGAATGTGACTCCATGACTCACTTCGTACCATCATCCCCGATCCTCCTTTCGTGGTTCCGAACCATATGGAGTTAGTAATCTCATGGATTATGAATGGGGTGTAACCTTCACGGGTCAATCGTTGTCCCTTAATCGTGGTTGCCTTTTATGATCCGTGAACGGTTTACAAGTTCCTTAAACTTGTTGGCGGCTCCCTACTTTCCTTGTCCCTAATCGTATACGTCAATTCCCACTTCCTAAGAGTGCTAAGCATATTCACCACATGCTTTAACGTAGGCGCACTTCGAACGACGCCTACACTACTAGAAGCAAAGCAATTAAATATAATAAAAGTAAACAAATTAATTATATTTCATTTTAAAGTAAACACAAGAAATCAATGTAACTTATAAAAAATTACTCACACTTTTTGCAGAATCATGTATTTTACTATCTGTCATGTCACCTTCTAGTAGGTTGAATGACACTAATCTTCTCTCTTTGTCAGTGAAGTTTCTATAAGCATTCTCAATTACATGTCCCAAGAATGTGTGCTGACCTACTCTTCTACAAACTGGATAGACATCCTTTTGGAGTTCTCCTTGACCAAAAGATGCCTTTGCTTCACTTGCTATTCTTTCTTTGACTCTGTCATCTTACCAATGCTTGATCAATGGCAGTGTGTTTAGTTCAGGCTTCCCTCTGAATGCAACATCATGAAAGTAAACAAGTTGAAGAATCATGACACATCCACTGATTCCTGATTTTGATTCTTTGTGTTTGTTGTTTTTGAAGCTCCCCAACGCGTTGCACAAATTATTCAGAACATAACTACAACAATCCAGGTTATGTATCTCTTTCACATTGTCTGCATAATTGATTATCTTGTAATCAATCACTTTGTTTGCAACAGGGGTTAAGAATGTGTTGCACACATACATCACAAAGAATCTTTTAAAATCCTCACCTCCTTCCTTCAGAGTTTTTATTTTGTTCTCCAAATTATTCACAAAGATGTCATCACCTTATAGAATTCCTAGTTTCTTTTTCCATTCATTTTGAATCAAAATGTTTGCTATAGGTTTCTTCCTCAACTGTAAAGTCACCTTGTTCTTAGTTACATGTGGAAGCAAGAAAATATCTTCAACATCATACGAACTAATAGAAAACTCCTTCACCATGTCAATCTTAAACATACATCTGTTTTCATTGAAATGATGACAAAGCCATGGAAGCATCTTTGTTAAAATTCTTGTCAAATTCAGTTCAAGCAATCCTCTAAGACCTATACTTATTACATCTGATTTTGTTCCCCACTAAAATCTTTGATCAAATCAAAAACTGCATTTGGTCTACAGTGTGTTTTCTTGATTTCTAGGTTACCATCATCATCATCACCTCCATCTTTAACCTCAATATCTTCATGTACTTCCTTATTAGAAAAATCAAGCTTCATTTTCTTCTTTAAATGAGCTTTTCCCTTTTTTTGTCTTGTTCTGATGATTCATTCTTCACAATCCTCATTTGGATCTTTTTCTGGTTCATAATTGTTATCTTTAACTTCAGATTTTATCCTTCTCCTTGTTAATATAATTTGTTAAAGTATAAGAAATTAAAACATATACTCTTAAAATATAATATTCAAGAGCAAACAATCTACTTCACAGCATATAAAACATGTTAAATAGCTTTTAAAACATATATATTTATTTTATAAGTATTGTTATTAACTTTATTAAACTTATCAGTTACTTTTATTATCAATCATGTATTATTATGCAATTTAATATTTATATTGACGTCATATACATATAAAGGTAAATAGTTTACTATATAACAGTTTCTATTTACTTTATAACAGTTTCTATTTACTTTAAAGAATGAATCATTTACTTTATAGAATGAATCATTTACTTTTATAGGAACAAAGAAGGATAAAACCTACTTCACAACATATAAAACATGTTAAATAGCTTTCAAAACATATATTCACTTTATAAGCATTGTTATTAACTTTATTAAACTTATCAGTTACTTTTATGATCAACCATAGATTATTATGCATCATAATATTTATATCGACATCATATACATATAAAGGTAAATAGTTTACATTATAACAATTTCTATTTACTTTATAGAATGAATCATTTACTTTAAAATTTATACCTTTTAGTAATAGATTCCTTTACTTTACAAATTTACACAAAACATATGAATCTAACTTTAGATTCTAATTTAATAAACTTTTATGAACCTTTTTGAAGCTTTTAGTTCATTAATCCTTCTCTTTATCAATATTTGTTTTTTTGAAATCCTTTGAAGCTTAGTACCTATATTAAACTAACTATTTACTTTTATATTCAATCACGTAATATTATGCATCATTAAATTTGTAACATAGACTTCTAAAGATAAATGCATCAATATTTTATACCTTTAATTGGAGATTGAGTATTTGTTGCTTTCTTTGGAAATTTCTTTTGTGCAGCAGGCACTTTGTTGGTTGTAGGAGACATTTTGGCTGCAGTAGCTTTTTTACTTGCAGCAAGCTTCTGTGCAGCAGAAACTTTCTTGGCTACAGGAGATTTCTTTGTTGCAGTAGCTTTTTTTTACTTCCAGCAGCTTTCTTTGCTGCAGTAGCTTTTTTCTTTGTAGTTTTTGTCATTTTAATCTGTTTCAAATTCAAAAAAAAAAAATTTATCATACTTTCAAACTATATGGTAATGTAATAAGTAAGGATCATCATCTTTTTTAATATGTTATACACAAGCCATAATACAAGAGTCACATCAATTTATTGATTTATACACAAGCCATAATATATAGCTTTGATCTTACAGTAATTCATTAACATTTAATCAATTTAAAGTTACTTTTAGTCTATTTGTATCTACTTGTATAAATAATCCACTGAAAACTATAGGAACCCTTTGTTATAATTTTATACCAAAATTTATAAAATTAACCTAATATAAATTTATGTAATAATTCGTAAAAAAATAAATGTATAAAGAATTCTTTGAGTTAATTTCAAATTACTTTCTCATGCATGCCGATTTTAATCTAAATTACAAAAAATTTAAACAGAATCAATAATAAAATCAAACATAATTTGAATAAAAACAAAGTAAATTGTGAAAATACCTAATTATGAAGAAATCGAACTTAAAAACACCAAAATTGAACTTTGAAGTACTCCGATTCAACTTCTGCTACTTTTAATTTAACATAATCAAGCAAAAAAACAATATAAGTAAAAAATTTCAGTAAAAATAGACGAAAAAGAATGAACATTGAAGTTTTGATATAATACCTAATTTACGCCAATTTTTGAAAATTTTTGTTTCGAAAATGAAATATGTATACAATAGAAGTTAAAATTGTGATTATATAGCGAAATTGAGCAATTTTCTTGAAGGTTATGGCGGTTTTCGAGCTCTTGAGCAGTTGGAAATGGCAAAACTAGTGCGAGAATAGAGAGAGAGAGTGGAGAGAGAGAAGAGATAGAAAATGGCGCTTGAAATTTCGTGCCCATTTAATTTTTCTAAACAAATTTGGGTCGTTAGATCGCGCGCCTCATCTCTTTCATTTAATGGTTCAGATCTGTTTTTAGTTCCTATTTTACAATTGGTTCTCATATAACCTAGTCCTATATATAATCACGATCATGTGAGAACCAAGTCCTATAATAGGAACTAGGAACTCATTGTGACCTTTAATTGCTCTTAATCTGACGGATTATGTTTCACCCGTCTTTTTCAATCTCATTAAGGGCATTTTGGTAATTTTGTCAGTTGAATGACCTTTCTCCTGTTCATTTCGTAGTTCTTTTGTTTCTCTCTCCTCTCTAGCACTTTCTCTCTCTACCCTCAAATCTATCTGCATTTTCGGTTCTACTGTATCAAAATCGAGATTTTGTCCTGCTCATCAATTTTTTTTTTTGCTGTGATTCTTCGATTTTTGTCATTGTTTGAGGTAATTCTTTTTTATTTATTATACTTTTTGTGATTTTGGGAATTTTTTTTATCAATTTGCGATCTGTTTTTTTCGATTTAAGTTTTTTTGTTTTTTCGTTCGATTTATAATTTTTGAATTGTTGTTTTTGTTTTAGTTCGATTTTTCTAGCTTATTTCTGTTTTATTTAGTGTTCTTTTGTTATGCTTTTGTTTTTTTTAAATTACTTTCTACGATTTATGGTTCATATACTACGATTTGGGGATTTTTTTGAATTATTATTACATTTTAGGGTTTTATATTACGATTTGGGTTTTTTTTATTGTAATATTAATTAATTTTTACTTATTAATTGTTCTCTGATTTATTCTATATGATTTAGGGCTTTTTTTTTACGATTTACATTTTTTATTCCTGATTTAGGGTTTTACACTTACCCAATTTGTTTTGGGTGTTTTTGTGTCCCCCGGGAGAGTTACAACTCGAAGACTAGTCTGACTACGCCTGTACCTGCAAAATAACGTAGACTATGGGGGGTTAGAGCTCCGCCTTCGATGATCAAGTTAGAACGTGTTTGGAGAATGTAAAAAGGCGCGGAAGATAAATATAATCTTCTCGGATTTCGAGTTCAACTGTTTTTTCTGATGTTAGATAATGTAGGGTATGCTGTAAAATTTTGTAGGTGTCCCCAAATTGGGGGGAATCTCCCTATTTATAGGGTCATTGGAAAATGTGCCCTTGATTAGTTTACTCTGACCTAATTTTGCTAGGCTACACTGAATTACGGCTTTCTCGGGATTTGGGCCATGAAGACGACCTTTTCTCCCAGATTCTGGGAATGACACGTGTCAAATGGGGGGATTGTTTCAATTTGGACTAACCTGTGTCTGACACGTGTCACAATTAGGTTGGCCCACGTGGCATGGGTAAAATTACCCAAAACATTTACCCTCACAAATGTGACATGGCGCGCCACGTGGCATTTGTGACACATGTCACTCAACAACTTTTTTTTTGCTACGAAATTTTAACCTTTCACATTTTGAGGGAAATTACAAGAATACCCCTATATTTACCCCTCTATAAATACAGGTTTTACCCTCCTTATTTTGGACGTTTTCAAAACCTTTTAGAGAGAGAAAGTCAAAAGAAGTCTAGAGAGAGAAACCCTGACCACCGTCTGTGTAAAAAACAAAATCCTTTTCTTCTCCGCCCGCCCCAGCCGGTTTAACAACCGCTTGTACCTCATACAAGCAAGTCTGCTTTCAACCTGCCTTCAACAGCCGGTTAACGCTTGACCTTTTTCAGAGCCAGTTTCAAAGGTATCGTCTCTACCCCTTTCAGCTCAATCTTAATTTTTCCGTTTGCATACTTTCGTTCAAATAAATGGACTCATCACTAACACACACGACACAGCCTAGGACAGTAGTCAGCCGGTCTCCTAGTACGGATGAGTCTAGGATTGGAGGTGCCGGCTCTGGGTGCATGGAGCAATTTTGTACATCCCCTAACCGACCGTCTCTGTGTCTGTGCAGAACATGATGGCTAGAACCAAGCAAACAACCATCAAACGATGAAGAAGAGACGATACGGTGGAAGTGCTGTCTGATGAAGTAACCCTAGTTGAGGGGGAAGCGATGCAAACTAGCTCAGGAGAATATTCCCCGTCTGGGTCCCCAGAACCCCAAGTGACGAGATTTTTTATGTTGATGATGATGATGGAGGCGGTGAAGAAGCTGCCTCTAATGTTGGGTCTGAGGAAGACCATCTGCCTTAAGGTCAAACGACGAAGAGGTTTCCTAAAGAAGAGAAGGAGAAAACCATGCGTCTGAGTCCATCTCCGAGGACAACAGCGATGATGATGCCTTCCCCCGCTTGAGAATAGCGAGTGAATTGGAAGAAGAAGAATAATCCGGGTGAGATTCTTGTGTCAGCCAAAGACAGAGCGGCAATGGAGAAGGACTTAGAGAAATTTAAGCTTAAGTATCCCTTAGGAGACGGGTTTAACATCCGGGTGCCACCTGAGCTAGGCACTATTGCTTGGGAAGATGAACAGCGGAACGCCAACCAGTACTTTGGTTGTTATGAGGCGGCGTTCCTAGCCGGTCTCCGCTTCCCATTCCATGATGCAATTAAGGCCATCCTCTGGGGGTATGACCTAGGTGTATGGCAGTTGACCCCAAATTCTATGGTCAACGTCTTGGGGTATATAGCTACCTGCAAATGGGAAGGGCTCCACCTCGGCTGGGAGGCTTTTACACACATGCACTATCTCAGCCGAAACCCAGGCGGGTGGAGAGCGTTGTACACTCTTACCACGTACCCAAAATACCAAATGACCTTAGACAAGGTGTCTAAGTGGGATAAATGGAAGGAGCGCTTCTACCTGGTGTCTTCCTCCAAGGAGAGAGAGAACTGTGAGTACAGACGGTACAATAAGAAGTCGGACCTTTTGGGGCAGAAGTGCAAGTTCCCTGCCATCGCAGATGATGAGGACTATGAGACAATCATAGAGGCGGGATTCTTTGAGCTTAAAATCGACTACCTTTCAACCGGTGAAGCTATAAGCTTCCCTAAAAACTGGATCCCCCGACATATCTGGTTGAGATACGAGGCGTTTTTGTCCGCCTGCGGTCTTAGTTTAATGTTTAAGAGACGTCTGTCTAACTTTTACCGGTTGAACCTATGTTGTGTTAAATTCTTGAATGGTTTTATTTGCGGTCTTAGTTCAATGTTTGAGAGACGTTTAATTTGAAGAAACGGCCAGAGGCATGGTTTCTGAGGAGAAGACCCCCAAGAGGTCCGTAGCCAAGATCCGCATAGACAAGGTGGAAAAACAGAGGAAGGAACTTGCTGCCAAGGGTCAGGTTTCAACCGTTTTACCTGCTAATTATTCCTTTTTTAGTCATCCAATAGAAGTCGCTTAATGCCGGCTGTATGCTCACTGAGCCATTTATCTTGTAGGATACTCCCTGCCTTTTTTAAAAGCTGTTCAAACGGAAGTCGGATGAGGCGGTTGTCTACCCATCCAAGTCTCAAAAGGTGTCGTTTATTCAGACGACCCCTGAGCTTCCGGTTGGGAAGAATCTCCTGACCATCGGGGGTAAGAGCATCATTCTACAAGGCTTCGGCCTAGGAATTGAATTAGGCAAGAATTTTGGGGCGGCTTTGACGCCCCAAGCGGACGAGAAGCCTCAAATGGATGAAAAGCCCAAGGTGGTTCAAAGCTCTGCCACGATTATGAGTGATGACAGCCTGCAAATATTTGAGCAAGGTACGACTATTCCTTTTAGATCATCGTTTGAGTTGCCCTTGCCCATGCGGGTAAAGTCTCAGTCACAGTAAACTTCAGAGGGTTCATCAGGGGGCCGCTTGCAGATAGGTGCCGCTTATGGAGCTTACTCACCCAATCTTGGTTATGATGCAGATTCTTCCCGGTGGCCGGACGTAAAGTAGTACGCCAAGTCCATGCTTGGGGCAGTCCCCAAGGAGGAGAAGGATACCATCATGACCATTGAGACGTTCAATGTTGAATGGATCAGTGCCCCCCCTGTCTGAGGTATGACTCTTCAAACCAAATTTTACAAGCAGTTTCTCGTTTGGATTATTAACACTCCGCTTGTAACCACATGCCTTGCTGAGGGTGGATGGGTTGAAGAGACCATGGCGGCGCAAGCTGACTGAGGTAATGTGATCCAAGAAAGCGGCGCAAGACTCTTTAGACGTTGCATTCTATTCAAATACAATAACTGAACTTGAGTCTAAAGCATTTGAAATGAAACAGGCGGACAACATCATGCGATTAGGCTAAGCTGAAGACGATCAAGAAAAAGGTCTCCGACTCTGAGGCTACACTGAAAAACGCTCAGTCGGACCTCAAGGCGCTTGAGGCGGTTGACAAGGAAAACACACAACTACGTTCAAATGTCAACCGCCTGAAAAATGAGATGGCCCAAGGTCAGGCAAACTTCAAGGTAACTGATATGTCTATTTTATACAGTATTTTACCTCCATCCCTTGTTCATAATTAGTAGTGTTTTTGGATCTTTAGAGCCACTTATGACTAATTTGTGTTTTCTAGAGTTTTCGTAGTTTTGGTTGAGTTTTGTAGGGAATTGAACTTTTGGAGCATTTTATCGGCATTTTATAGAGCAACTACGAGCATTGGAGGAGCACGACTAGTTTTCGTAGCCCAAGGTCAGTTAGAGTCATCAAACCGGTGATTAAGGGCTCGACAATTGAGATTCTGAGGCATTGGACCGAGTTATCAAGTTCCAAAAGAGGAAATTCGAATTAGGTTGAATATCAAGGCCCAATCAAGAGTCCAAGAGCCCCATCCATCCGGATAGAGCTCCACCCAAAGGCGCTCTCGGCCGGGCGGGGCGAAAGAAGAAGAGAGTTTCTCGCCCGAGTTTGCGCCCGGCCGGGCGCGAGAGAAGTCTTCTATAAGAAAAGGCAGGCCCAATTGGGAGGTGTGGCGCCAGATCGGGCGCGTGTCTTTGAAGAGAGTTTAGAGTGTCGTTTAGTTTGTTTATGTTTAGGATTTTTTTTGCTTAATATAAATACAATTTCGTTAAGCATGTTTAGGATATCTTTTATCTCTTTTTACTTCTTCTCTTAGACTTTCTCTCTCTACTTAGTTTGATTTTCTCTCTCTATAACTTTACATCTTGTTATTGTTTCAACTCATTATTTCTGTTAACTTTGGTAACGATTTCTTCTCCAATGATTTCAGTAATTTTATTTATTTATTTCACTATTATTTATTTATTTATTTCATTATTTCATTATTATTTATTTAATTGCTTTGATTGATTTAGATTTAATTATGTGTGAGTAGTTTTCTTTCAAGGGTTTATGGGGATCCATAAATAATATGAAGGGGTAATTTATTGTTGTTGATTGTCTATGCTTAATTAATTTCCTATTGATTGATTTAATGCTATGCAACTAGATTTGCGCAGATCTTTTATGTATGAGTTTAGCAATATTAATTCGAGATTTGAGAGATGAGAATTGATATTTAGGCTTAGTTTCTATAAGCGGACTAATTTATAAATGGTTAAGTCGAGATTCGAGAGATGAGATTTTATACCGAGAAATTAGCTTTGTGATTGTAATACGTAGAGAAAACCCTTTATGATCTGATTAATTGATGCATTGATGATTGATTATTATGATTAACCCTGGAATGTTATTTATTGGTGAACCTATGCCCTAGGTCTTTTATTCATTGATTTCCTCTATTCTTGTTTTTCCCTACTTTTACTCTCTGTAGTTTAGATTCCTTTCACCATAATATTATTTTGTTACTTAATAATTTAGATTGCTTAGATTAAGTTGGAATAGAAAGACCAGTTTCAATGTGGATTTGACCCTACTTCCCTATTTGTATTAGTTAGAGGATTTAGGAATTACTTTTGATTGGGTGATACGACTTTAGCCTGTAAAATTTGGTGCCCGTTTCTGGGGAAACGATTTTATTTTTATTTCTGATTGTTTTTTTTTTGTAGTCTAGATTATTTCCTCTTTTCTCAGAGTATATCTGTTCTTTGAGGAATGTCTCATATTTGCTTTTTAGTTCTTTGTTTATGCCCAAGTGTTCTAGATCAGGTTATATCCCATTCTATCTTGAGATCGAGCGCTCTTGTCATAGACAAAAGAATCTTTACAGGAAAATCCTGGTGGGTTCTAGGGATAACGATAATCACAAAGACCCTCCAACTGATTCTAGTGACTCATTAGTTCCTTCAGATTCAGAATCGGAGATGACAATACCTAAGAAGCTCTGCGATTATTCACAGCCGTCGCTGACCGATTTTCCACATCTCACTCCCACTCTGGCTCTTGATGGATTGCAATTTGAGATTAAACCCCAATTTATCACGATGATAGAAAGGAAGAAATTCATTGGAGCTAAAGGTGAAGACCCAAATCTTCATATTGCATACTACTGTCAATATTGCAATACTATTAGGCAAGCTTGGGTCACACAGGACCAAATCAAGGAGATTCTTTTTCCTTTTTCTTTATGTGGAAAAGCTAAATTATGGTATAATGGATTGAATAGAACTACACTTGGTATAATTGTAGACACCCATTTGTGTCTCCCCAAAACCAAACCCAGTGATGAGTACCTTTCGCGTCGAATCATAATCGAATGAAGTGAAAGTGTGGAAAGTTTAGTGTTGCGGATAGTTTTAATTTCTTTTCTCTTCTCTCTGCTTTTGAAAACTTATTTTTAAGAAAACAGCAAATCCAGTTTGGTTGGTCCGATATATGGGTCCAATAGTAGTGTAGTTGGATAAGGCTTGACAAGAGTTTTCCAACGATATATTATAAACCCAATTCCGATGAATATTGAGGAAGTTATTGCCAATTTACTAAACTGGGCCCGGTTTGAGCCTTATGTGCGGCCCAATGATCTAGAGGAGGGCCTAATATGATTTATCATTCCTAATGCAATTAGGAATGGTTTTAGTCTTTTAGATTCTTCTAGAAGGTTCCTTTCAATCCTAATTTAATTAGCATTGATAAATTGACTTTTGTTGACTTTTCAGAGTTTTAATGGAAATTAAAGAGCATTTTTGAGGAAAAATACGATTTTATCCTCCTGTACGGCAATTTTTATCTGATTTTAAGAAAACGCGTGATTTTCTAAATCAGCGCCAAACGCCAACTGTAGCGCCTGGCGCCAGCTTTGGCGCTTGGCGCTGATGTTGGCACCTGGCGCCAATGGCCAGCGTTGGCGCTGGTTCAGTTTCACGTGCGCCAAAACTCTGTTTTGATAATTTATCTTTTTGGCTGATTTTCTGTATAAGTAACGTATTAGAAACTCCGTTTTCGATAACCAGTTTTCAACAATAACCAGTTTTAACCAGTTTTCATCAATAATCATCAATTCTTATTCTTTCTAATTCTCACCAACTCTCATCAAGATATTCTTGATTACTCTCTCTCTCTTTTTCTAAACTAGCTTTTTACATACAAAATTCCGCATTCATTAGACTTAGATACACCTAGCCATATTCGAAGTTGCCTTCTCCCTAGACGTGAAAGGTTTAATTACTGAGGGTTTGGTCCCAAATCTCTCTTTCAATTATTTAATTTAATTGTTTTGTTTATTACTTTCCTTGAAATTACTAACGTATGTATTTTGTTATTAGAAAGAGGTACGAGGTATCAAAGTAAGTACTTTAATGGTTTACATTGTTATTATGATATAAAATCATGCTTAGATTGTTATTTTGATTCCTAGCATCATGTTAGGATGTTTTATTGCTTCCTAATATCATGTCTAGGGTAATTTTAATATTAAATATGATTGTTACGACGCCTTCTATTCTCTTTCTAATATTTATGATTGTTAGTATCATGTTAGTGCTAAAGATTTGATTTTTATTGCTTAGTGACATGCTAGGGTTAATCCTATTGATTGCATGTTAGTCAGAAAGCGCACATGAATACGATCAGAATAAAGTAGAGGCCTATTATAAGGGCAGGTTCAATCTCTTTTAGGTTGAATTTGTACCTTCATCCCCGAACCCTTATTTGGTTCAAGACCTTATGGAGTTGACGATCTCTTGGATCGTTAAGGGGTGTAACCTTCACCCTGTGAACGGTTTACAAGTTCCTAAAACTTGTTGGCGACTCTTTTGCTCTATCTTCTTTCCCTTTGGACGCCACCGTACTTTAGTGTATGATCACAGTGGGGTTCAAGCTAGGGGATTAACGCTTGAAATTATTCCCTACAGTTTTTGGCGACTCCACTAGGGAGGATTTCTATTTTAATTCCTGAATTTGTTTTGGCAATGATTTAGAATCAGTGGATGAGACTCGAAACGTTCTAAGTATTTCATGTTGTAGACACCTAAAAATGTCTCCCCAAAACCAAACCCGATGATGAACAACCTTTTACCGCCACTATTGGTCGGGTTTAGTATTTAATCCCGAGAGTCCTGAAAAATCGTATTTTATTAAATTCATATTTTTGAACAGTCCATGGATTAGTCTTGATGTTTGGTAAAAGCATAGTTTTAATTTCAGCCCAAACTTATTAATTAATTTTAAGCCCAAACCTTTTTTATTTTATTGTTTTATTATTTATTTTTGGCCCAAACCCTTTATTTATTTTTATTTAATTATTTTCTTATTTTAGCCCGAATAATAAAAAGTCAGAAAAGGCCCGAAATTATCAATCGGCACTTAAAATGCCGAAGGAAATTAGGGTTAAAAATGTATTTAGACGGAAAAACAGGCTGGAATTTCCCGCGCCACGGCAGGTACCTACCGTGTCACGGGAATCCTTCCCGTCTGACGGTGGGATTTCCCGTGACACGGGAGGTTTGCCGTGTCTTTTCTGCGTAAACCCTTAACGCGTTTTTTATCCCATTTTTTGAAAATTTCCCGCGTCACACCAAAAATGTACCGTGTCACGGGAAAGTGTACCGTCTGACGGTGGAACTTCCCGTGTCACGGTACAGTTTGACCGTGTCACGGGATACTTTTTTAGGGTTTTTATCATTTTAGGGTTCCGTATGCTCCCTCAGCACATTTTCCCTATAAATACCCCCTCATTTATGATGAACGGGGCACGGAGTAATTCTCTGATTTTAATTTACTCTCTTCTATGCTTTAGCCTCAACACAAGCCTACCCTTTTCTACTTCAAAATTCCTCCTTCAAGTACTCAAAGGAGTCCATACTACACTTGTGGTTCCATCCTTAAGCCTAGGCGTGAAGGTAGAATTGTTTGAGGGTTTGGCCCCAAAATCAACTTTACTTTATTTAATTTAATTTAATTACTTCTTTATTATTTCCTTTAAGTTACTAACTCGTTTATTATTTTGTAGTTGCAAACAAAGAGAATCAAAGTAAGAGTCATGCTCCTTTTATTTTTATTATTTTTCTAACTATTTTATGTTGTTGGGATTGTGATTAAATTGGTTTTAATATTAATGTTGTTTTATTATATTTATGATCACCATATTGCGTGTTTAAAGGGAATATGTAATTGAAAATCACGCCTAATAAGATAATTTGGACAACCGGTTTAGGATCCCTTTTAATCTTATTATTAATTGAAGTGATCACCAATATTTTAGATTTATGTGTGCATTAATATTAAACCAATTTAGTTAAATAATAGTTTGGAGCGAATTGAATTATTGTTTGTATGCCTTTGAGATCACATGAATGCTTTTCAATATAAGAATCGAGTAGAGGCCAATACGGGTGAATGTGACTCCATGACTCACTTCGTACCATCATCCCCGATCCTCCTTTCGTTGTTCCGAACCATATGGAGTTAATAATCTCATGGATTATGAATGGGGTGTAACCTTCACGGGTCAATCGTTGTTGCCTATCGTTGTCCCTTATCGTGGTTGCCTTTTTATGATCCGTAAACGGTTTACAAGTTCCTTAAAAACTTGTTGGCGGCTCCCTACTTTATTTGTCCCTAATCGTATTATGTCAATTCCCACTTCCTATAAGTGCCAAGCATATTCACAACATGATTTTAACGTAGGCGCACTTCGAGCGACGCCTACAATTTGGCGTCTACACTGGGGAGGATTCTTAATTATTTATCGATTTGAGTGATCGATATTTTATTAAGATGAGTGGATGAGACTTGAAAGATTATTGAAAAAATAATCCTGTGATTAATTTGGCATTTTTGCATCTGCACAGATGTTTTAACGTCGCATTTAGGTCTGTCCTGTAGGAAAAATTGGATAACTTGGTTACGCGCAAAGGAAAACAGGGCACCAGTCAGATCTTCTAACTGCCGTGCCACGACAGAATCTGCCGTGTCACGGTACAGTGCACCGTCTGACGGTGCACAGTACCGTGACAAGGGAATTTTTGCCGTGTCACGGCAGTCTTAAAATCAGTCCGGTGGCTTATTTTCTTTCCTCACAGTCGACTTCCTTCGATTTTTCTGAAAAAACGTATGTGTTCTACATGCGTCTTAGCCCCGGGGGATTTAAGCTCTATCGACCCAAAAATGCTCATGGCAATAAGGGTTCATCCGAGTTATTAAATCCACCCAAACCATGGAGTCGAGTTCGATTTCATCACGAACTCGCGGAGCCGCCCGTTGGCATACACCCTCAAGGGAGGCTGCCTTGCTAACACGTCCAAACTCTTAACCATGGTACCCTTTTGACACCCAAATCTTGACCAATAGTTGAACATAGATCTTGACTCTAGGTTGCAAACTTTTTTTACATCATCGTGCCTAAATGCTATGTGGTTGTTTGGTGCTAACCTTCATGTGTTTGCTCTTTTGTTTAACCCATGACCGAGGGTTTTTGTTCTCACATAGTAATTAGTATGGACCTAAAATCGGTTAAAATCTGGAAAAATCACAAAACTAACCTGGAACTGCGCACCGTGTCACGACAGTCTGTACCGTGACACGGTGCCCAGGAAAGTGTCCTGTTAGTCTTTTTTTCGATTTTTGTGCAAATGCTGCCGTGTCTAGCTATACGGTCAAAACACGCGTCTATAACCTCACTTAATCATTCACATATCGTGTTCACACACTTTTTTTTTTAAGCCGTGCACCACTTTTTGACCGTATTTTAGGGAAGTCTCATTTTTGTGTCGTTTTTTTTTTCGGAGTAAGTCGGATGGTATCCTCCCATATGTTTTTTTTTTTAAAAAAAATAAAGTAGAATTTCAAAACTATAGATTTTTTTTTAATAAAAAAAAAAAAAATTGCCTTTTTTTTTTCTTTTTAATCCGGATAGGTTAAGGTTAAGTTTGGTCATTAAAGGTGTGTTTGTTTCGGTGTCATAGTACTTGGTCAAGAAGCAGGGGTAGATTGTTACGGTTCGAGTCCATACCTTTACAACCTCTTATACCAAAGAGGCGTTACAAGGAAACCACCTCAATCATCTCCACAAGATCCATCTCCAGTCTACTTTCAACCAATGGCCACTAAAGAAGACATCGAGAACCTCAACAGGACAATTGAAAGATTGTCTGACATGATGCAGACACTCACCACTAGAGTCAGCACTGTAGAACAAGACAATCAAAACAATGTCACTACTGCTGCAATTGACAAGATTAAGGAACAGATGAGCAAGATTTCTGAAGAGTTCACTTATGTGGAACAGCCTGTCACCTCTTCGTCCATAAGAGACAAGCTTCCTGAGAAGTTTTCCACTGCTGACATTCCCAAATTCAAGCCTACTGATAATCCGCTTTTCCATTTGAAGGCTTTTTCTGCAACTATGGCTCTTAAGGGAGTAGATGTGACACTCTTCCCTACGGTGTTCCCTCTTTCCTTAGAGCATGCCTGTCAACAGTGGTTCTATTCTTTGGAATCCAAACATGTCGCGACCTGGGAGGATGTTGCTGAAAGCTTTATCAATCGTTACAAGTGTAACATCCAGGCCAAGACTTCTGAACGTGAACTCTCCATTCTCAAACAGAAAGAGAATGAAGGCTTCACCACTTACTTAAGCAGGTGGAGGGAAACAGCTGCGCTCCTAGTGGATCCCCCCAAGGAGAAGGAAATGGTTCGCTTGTTCATTGCCAATCTAACTCATAAGTACAAGCAACACTTGAAGTTTCTACCTCTGAGTACCTTTGAAGCTGTATACGATATTGGAATCAATATCGAAGATGAACTGATGAAGTATGTTGGTAGCAACAATAACAACAACACTTGGAAAAACAAGAAGAACGACACTCCTTCTTCTTCGTCTTCTAAGCCCAATAATGCTACCAACAATATCAATATCAATGATGTGCTGGCCCTTAATGCTCCTCCTCAAGAATTCTAAAGGCAAAGGAGGGTTTACACGCCTTTGGGAATGACTTATGATGCTGCTTATGACCGTTTGCATGGTCAAGGACTGATTATGCCAATCAGACCATTTCTAGAACCTCGGCCAGAGAATAGGACCGCTAGCTATGACCCCAATGCTTATTGCAAATTTCATCAAGGCAAGGGTCATAATTCTGAGAAGTGTTGGAGGCTGAAGGATGCAATCCAAGACCTGATCGATGCTAATCAACTTCCTGTCCCTCCAGGGGGGCAAGAAGCCTAACATTCAAACAGGTCCTCTTTCTGATGCTTTGGCTATCATGGGAGATGAAGTCTCCTTTGATCCGTCGATACTCATTCAACCTGTGAATGAACCTCTGTCGGAAGTTGTATTTATCTCAAGTACTGAAGAAGTGAATGGAATTTGGGATAGTGATGATGAAGACGTCTATCTCAAGGATATAGCCTGTTCATCTCTTGGGACCAGTGAAGACGTTTGCAACAACCTAATCCACCTCCACCTCCACCACAATCACATCCGATAGTTGATCCCATCGACCCTGTGAACAGCGATGTGGTCAAACAACTGCAAAAGACCAAGGTGGAGATGAATGTATGGAAGCTTTTGGCCACTTCCCACGAGCATCGAAAGGATGTGATGATTGCTCTGGTGAAGATAGGAGTTGATGATGACATGACTCCTCAAGGACTGGTCAACTTTCTCACTACTGAGTTGCCAAGTACTAGCAATCTGATTTCGTTTTCTGATAAGGATCTGCCCCCGGAAGGGGACCAACATAATAAGGCCTTACACCTCACTGTGGTGTGTAGGCAGATGAATGTTCCTATGAGCCTGGTTGATAATGGCTCTGCAATCAATGTGTGCCCACTCCGTACTGCAAATAAGTTCGTCATAAAGAATGAAGAATTGACTCCCTCCACTCAAGGGATTCGTGCTTATGATAATACTCGCCGTGAAGCCGTGGGTACTATCATACTGAATATAACTACTGGGGCCATTGAACGTCGCACCAAATTTCAAGTGGTGGACATTAAGGCTTCTTTCAATCTGTTGTTAGGAAGCCCTTGGCTTCATGAGCTAAAGGCGATTCCATCATCGCTGCACCAGAAAGTGAAAGCCATCGTTGGAGGGGTTCCGATTACTATTGATGCTTCTCCTATGCGCATTCAAGTTATTGATACTCCTATCGTCCATGTTGAACATGACAAAGAGGATGAAGATCTTTGGGGGTTTTCACTTGATGATGTTCTTGTGATCGAAGAGGAGGAAAAGTGCCATCTCGACTTCGATCCTTATTCAAACACCAATATCAATGCCATTCTGAAGAAGCAAGGTCATTTCCCTGGAATGACCCTTGGACTCAAGAAGAAAATGGCTGAATCTTGGGGCCATCCTGGTGCACTCAAGAAGGATACTTTTGGCTTGGGATTCAAGCCAACAAAAGAAGATCTGAAACAAGCTTTATTAAAGATGAAGGATCGCAATAATGCTCGAATCACGAAGACGGAAATGGCCATGGATCCATATCTGTTCACCCTCAATGGCCAGTACATCAAAGAAGGGGAAGACTTCCCATGCTATGAATTCCCTGAGCCATTCGTCCATGATGGGATCCGTGAACCAGGATTCGAGGTGTTCCTCGATTGTGACTTCGTTGATGAAGACGAAGAGCTCTTCACAACCGAGAGGCCAGCTAGCCCGAACTCTGATGATCTAGGAATCAACCTCCTTTTTGGAATGGAGAAAAATGAGTCCAAGCCGGTATGCAATGATAACTCCGAGCTCGTTCAAGCTGTCATAGCAAACAAGGATTTTGACCCCTCCGAGTTAATCGTCCAAGCTGACACCATTTCAAGGGGATGGCGCAAGACATTGAGGATCACTACGCCGAGTGGAGAGAAGTTGGAAATAACCGCTGGCGAGGGTCCTATGTTTGATGAGTCTGAGTCGTCTGGGTCCGAGTCTGAATCTAAGTCTGTAGACGAGTCCTTAGAGTCTGAGGCCGACCCTCTTTCTGCTATAGAGTTCAACCCTGAGTCTCTTGTTGAGTCCTCTCTTTCTAGTCCTAATAATTCTGGTGAGGTCGCATCCGACCTTGCCTCTCTTGATGTATTAGCCAATGAATTCAATAAAATGAGTACCTTTGCTTACGATGCGTGTCATTCCCTTAGCCCTGATCAATATTGCTTTTCTAATGATAAAAATGACAAAGAAATAATAAAAGCAATGGAAGAACATGAAAATAAAACAGCAGTTATTGAAGATACAGAAACAGTTAACATTTCCAATGATACGACTGTTAAAGAAGTAAAAATTGGATTAACACTAAGTCAAGATGAACACAAAGAGCTAATTAACTTGCTTAGTGAATTTGTTGATGTATTTGCTTGGTCATACCAAGATATGCCAGGAATTGACAGGGATATAGCTCAGCATACGATACTACTCATTCCAGGTATGAAGCCTGTCAAACAAAAGTTGCGCCGTATGAAACCGGATGTGGCTCTCAAAATCAAGGAAGAAACCAGGAAGCAGTTGGCCGCAGGTTTCATCAGAGTATCCAAATATCCGGAATGGATAGCAAACGTGGTTCCAGTTCCAAAGAAGGATGGAAGGGTCAGAATGTGTGTTGATTACAGGGATCTCAATAAAGCAAGCCCAAAAGATGGGTTCCCTCTACCTCACATTGACATTCTGGTCGATAATACAGCAAATCATGCACTCCTGTCATTCATGGATGGTTACGCCGGATATAATCAAGTATTGATGGCCGAAGAAGACATGGAGAAAACCACATTCATCACGCAATGGGGTACATATTGCTATACAATAATGCCATTCGGGTTGAAAAACGCGGGTGCCACCTACCAAAGAGCAGCTACAGCATTGTTACACAACATGATGCACAAAGAGGTGGAGGTCTATGTCGACGATATGATCGTTAAGTCTAAAGATCGCCCAGGCCATATTATTGCACTTCGCAAGTTCTTTAAAAGACTCCGTAAGTACAACATGAGATTAAATCTAGCAAAATGTGCATTCGGAGTCACGTCAGGCAAATTACTTGGATACGTGATCAGTTCTCGAGGGATTGAAATAGATCCTACAAAAGTTAAGGCGATGATGGCCATGCCACCACCCAAAAATGAAAAGGAGATTCGAGGTTTCATTGGAAGGTTGCAGTATATAAGTAGGTTCATATCAAAGCTCATAGCGATATGTGAACCTATATTCAAGAAGCTCAAGAAAAATGTCCCAGTCACATGGGATGACTATTGCCAAAAGGCTTTCGACAAAATCAAAGAGTATTTGGCAAACCCACCCGTGCTAGCGCTAGCAATACCTGACTTTCCTCTTCGACTCTACCTTACGATCACAAGAGAAACGATGGGGGCAATGCTAGCACAAGAGATCGAAATCAAGGAGAGTGCAATATATTACTTGAGCAAGAAACTTCAAGGATTTGAAACGCGATACACACCACTTGAGAAGTTGTGTCTCGCACTCGTATGGGCCGCACAGAAGCTAAGACATTACATGCTCACTCATACAGTGCATGTCGTGTCCAAGATGGATCCTCTCAAATACTTGTTCGAAAAAGCAACACTCAATGGCAGATTAGCAAGGTGGATAGTCAATCTTGCTCAGTTTGACTTGAGATTTGTGCCACAAAAAGCCATCAAAGGTTTTGCGGTTTCTGACTTCTTAGCAGATTTTCCCCTAGAAGAAGCTGAAAAAGAAGAAGATGAGTACGATTTCCCTAACGAAGATTTACTCATGACCGAAGATGATAGCTGGACACTCTATTTCGATGGAGCTTCAAACCAAAAAGGATGTGGTGTAGGAGTCTTTCTTGTATCACCCAATGAAGAGCACATCCCAATTTCCATGAAGCTCGACTTTGATGTCACCAACAATGCCGCAAAATATGAAGCATGCATTTTGGGGTTATAAACAGCTGTCGCCTTGGGAATTAAGAAACTCAGAATCTATGGTGATTCTTCACTAATCATTAACCAAATCTCCAAGAGATGGAAAGTGAGAAGTGAAAGTCTCGCTACGTATCAAGCTCATTTAGAAACTCTCACGGAGCAACTAGATGAAGTGGAATATACATATTTGCCAAGAGAAGAAAACCAATTCGCCGACGCACTAGCTAAATTAGCATCAATGGTGCGAATTCCAACTGATACAATCAGAATGCCACTGACCATAGAAAGAAGATATGAGCCGGCTTATGTTCACGCACTGGACGATGAACAAGAACCACAAGAAGAAGATGAAGAGCCACGGTATACAGACATCCTTAATTATGTGACAAGAGGAGAATACCCTCCTAATACTGATAAAAGGGCACGCCAAGCTTTGAGGCTCTTGGCCTCATAGTATGTGCTCATCAGGGGAGAACTCCACAAGAGAACTGCAATGGGAAGAAATCTCTTATGCATAGCCAAGAGAGAAGCACATAAAACCATGGAAAATCTTCATGCCGGTATATGTGGAACACACATGAATGCAAAAATGTTAGTCCAAAAGATTCAACGACAAGGTTACTATTGGACTACTATGAAGAGAGATTGTCACGAATACGTCAAGAAATGTATGAAGTGTCAAGTCTACGCAAATTTACAGCATGTTCCACCTTCGCTTCTCTACACATATACTTCTCCATGGCCTTTCTCCGCTTGGGGCATTGACATCATTGGAAAAATAACACCACCAGGACAAGGGGGGCATGAATTCATTCTCGTAGCAATCAACTATTTCACCAAATGGGTCGAAGCTTCCTCATATGCTAAGCTGACGGCGAAAAATGTAGCTCAATTCATTGAGAAAAATATCATATGTCGCTATGGGGTACCACATGAGATGATCAGCGATAATGAAACACATTTCCAAGCCGAATGCGCGGAATTATTACAGAAATATCATATCAAGCATCACAGATCATCACCTTACAGACCACAAACAAATGGTGCAGTCGAATCGGCCAACAAAAATGTGAAAACTATCATCGAAAAGATGACAGAAAATTACAAGGATTGGCCAAGTAAGCTACATTTCGCCCTTTGGGGTTATTGAACCTTTGTTCGTACATCAACGGGGGCTACACCTTTCTCTTTGGTCTATAGAGTTGAAGCTGTACAACCAATCGAACTCGAAATCCCTTCTCTTCGAATCGCATTGGAAAGACAACTAGATGAAGTCGACTGGATTAGAGCAAGATACGACGAACTGGTCTTACTTGATGAAAAACTCTTAACAGCTTTGCATCATGTCCAAACCTACCAACAGCGTATGGCGCGACATTTTAATAAAAAAGTCAAGACCAGGAATATCAAAGAGGGTGACCTAGTGCTTAAGGCACTTCGTAAAAATGTGTTAGATCCAAGAGGAAAACTCAGACCAAATTGGTTAGGCCCGTACATTGTTAAAGCCATCCTGTCTGGCGGAGCGGCACAATTAGTAGACATGGACGGTAACGGCTTCCACAATTTAACCAACTTGGATCAACTCAAGAAATTCTATGCCTAGTCGCATGGGTTCATGACCCAATAGAGCTACGTTTGGCCTGATTCCTTTTTAGGATACGTAATCAACCCCTCAAGGGGGGCCCGACCACTTTAAAAAATAAAAAATCCCCCCTCTGTTGATCAAGTGTGCACGTCAGTTCAGCATTGCGTCACGACAAAAAATAAAAAGGGGGGGGGGAATTGCCGCGACACGGGACATTCCACCGTGTCACGGTACTGTTCACCGTGGCACGGTGGCCCTGAGAAAAAAAAAAAAAAAAGGGAAATTGCCGTGACGCGGGGATCTGTAACGCGTCACGGGATTTTTCACCATGACACGGTGGAATTTCAGTGTTTCCGTTTTTTTTAATGACGCATTCGTTGCGAATTCATTGTTTGTTCGAGTTTTTTTATTTATTTTCGTTCTTCCATTGCGTCCGACTCCTTGACTCGGATAAATAAATAATAAATAAAGGTCATTGTAATTTTTATTTTTAAGGCTGAAATAAATGTGCTATTATTAAAATAAATGCGGCTACAAGTATTGGCATTATATGCCTTATTTTAAATAAAAAATTATAAATCATAAAAAGCAAAGCACTATTGATCTAATCTTTCTTCACTTTAGGAACATCCTTCTCTTGGTCAATTAGGTCGGCCTTCACCATTAAAGTGTCTTTCGTAGCCCGAACCGTCACACCCCTAGTCGAACTTTCACCCCTTTCACCTTTCTTGATTTTTTTCGGTTGTTTCTCCCTATACACCATATTTTCTTTACCCTTTCCTTTCACATAATTCTTCTTTCTTGGCATTATAGGAGTCTTAAACTCAATCCCTTGTGTTCTCGGACCTAGACGATCTTTAGGAGGAGCTTTCTTATTTCCAAGACGACTCTTCACATCAGACTTGCGTGATCCAAATCGTTCCCTCCTGCTCCTAGGGTTCAACCATGCCTTGTATGCACTAGATAAAGGAGGAGGACCTTGGTCACTTGCAAAAACGGTCCACAAAGGTCTTCCAAATCCAATAAGTCTCATACTTGTGTACGTTACTTTCATGCAACGATACTTCACGAGGACTATCGTTATAGCGTGGAATTACTTGTTCAAGTCCATACTGCCGCATCAGTCGAGAAGGGCAATAAAAGGTCAGTTTTGAGATACTAGGAACACGACAATATGGAGTATCATTCGTGCCAACCATCCTAGTAAGCCTCCACCAAGGCACCACCCAACGAATGGAAAATTCCCTCTTTGCAAAGAAATTTTTCCAATCTTCATACGACATGTTCGCAGAGTAATTCTTTTTCCTGCGGACTAGGTCGTTAGGGCCATATTTTTCAACATCGTCGGGGGCTTCGAACAATTCCAAACGCTCCATCAACAAAATCTGCAAAAAAGAAAGAGAAAAAAAATCAGTCGAAAAAAAAAATAAAAATAATAAAAAATAAAATTTTTGCAGATTCCCGTGACACGGCAGGTTTCACCGTGTCACGCCAAACACCCACCGTGACACGGTGCCTGTTTTGTGTCACGGGGGCTACTCGGAGAGTATTTTTACCTGCAGCAGTACCAGAGAGCCCTTCCTGATGGCTTTCCGGTCAGCTTTTGCCTCGTCAAGGCCACGAAATGTCTCTCCAAGGCACGTCGGCATAGGAGATCTTCCAAATTCGACATGCTCAAGCACAGACGCTAGAAAAGCATGTCCTACCCTACCGTTTGCAAATAAAAGCTTGGTAAACATGCAAAACATATATGCCCTTCTACGATATACATGATAAGACTCAGAGATAGGGCGATTAAAATATAAATTAGCAAGTTTTTCTAAGTCTACTTCATTACCACAAACAATTCTATTTAAATCTGGGTCTGTTAGATTCAGATGGCGTTCAAAATCTTGGTAATAATAATCACGTTGGGTAGGCATGGAAATAAGGTTTCTAGCAGGAAATCCAAAGATTGCACCGAATTCCTCCGGCAGGGGACAGATTTCATCATAATCAAATTTAAAACAGTGTGTTTCTAGACTCCAATAATCTAATGTTGCCCTAAGAAAATCATGTTCAATAGCTACATGTCGCAGGGCTAGCAAACCCCGGACATGAAATAATTCTAACTCTCTTTTGTCAGCATTGGTCAAAGAATAAGACCAGTCACGCAATGTATTATCAAAATTCTGAGACATGATTATTGAAATATGAAATTCTAAATTATTTTGTGTTTCGTAATTATGCATATCATGAATAAACTGGTCTTATTTTATAGCAAAAGCGCTCGACACTGCCCATAATTTATCTTTTTATACGCGTAAAACACACCGCTGAGTAATACGCGTACCGTGACACGGCAAGTCCTACCGTGTCACGGGAAATTTTGCCGCGACACGGCAAGTTCTGCCGTGACACGGTGAACAGTGCCGTGTCACGGCACCCCACACGTTTTCTTTTTTCATCTTTTCCCGTATCTATCCGGATTTTTTATAGAATTTTATCTTCACCGTTTATTTTTCAGTTTTCTGGGAGTTTTATTTCTAATAAAATTCTTATATTTTTTTATCTCTATTATTATTATTTCTTTTATTATTATCTTTATTTTATTTATTTATTCATCACTTTAATATTTTTATTTATCATTTTATTTATTTTTGCTTGTCCTTTTATTTCCTTTTCTTTTGGGAAGGTAATTTTAATTTTATTTTTTTTATCATTTTTGCTTGTTTTTTTATTCCTTTTTCTTTTGGGGAAGGTCGGTACCCTCCATTACTCCACTTATGTTTTTTTTGTCGCGTCATTAATAAATACACGATCACACACAATGAGTTTCAAGCACACACTAACACACAATAATACATAAACTGTGAATAATGTACAAAAGAGTCGTAATAAATAAACATGTCAAGTTTCATCATAGTATGTACAAATAAAAACCCTCGGTTAAAAGTCCCTAGAGCCAGAATCAGTATCATCTCCACCCTGCGGATATGGGAACGGTGAGCCGAAGAGTCCCTCCATCATCCGAGTACGGGGAGTAGTGTCCCTACTAGTCCCTGTGACCCCAGCAGTAGTCAAACTCAAGGCAGGACCCGTGCAGCCGGAAAACTGTGTAGACTGGCTCAAAGACACAGGAATCGTCGGTGAAGGCATCGTCCCATACATCAGAAATGAGAACAAGCCCGACACCGGTGGTGGAATCCCGAACAATGGAGCTGAAAATGAATCAGGATCCAAGGGAGTCAAAACAAACCCAAGCAGAGGCTGTGGAGGCTGTGAAAACGACTGTCGCTGCCCCTGACTCTGGCCCGGAAAGCGCTGGGAAGATTGAGGCTGCTGCCACTGAGCCTCCTGAAATGGCTGAGTAGTCTGAGGCTCTCGCCGAGAATGAGAACGCCGGTGAATCTCAGGAGATCGTCTACCACGACCAAGCTCCTCCTCGTCCGAGCCTTTAGGCCTCGAGCGCGAGCGGGACCTCCGTCGCTCCTGAAAGATACAAAATCAAAAGGTGTCAACAATGCAAAATAAAACAAATGGTAGAAGTAAAAATGAATGCTACCTCAAGAACGTCGCTAGAGCTCCGACAACTCGCACCACGCCGAAGCTTGATGATGCAATACTTCAGGGCGTCCACCAGCTTCACGAGTCCCATCATCTCCGGGCGGTTAGGCTGAGGATAAAACAAAGAAAAGTCAGTAACAAGCAGTGTTAAAAGGATGAATAATGCATCAAAGAAAACTCACCGGCTCAAAGACTTCGGGCAGAGACTCCTGCGCCTGTCTGTAACCCTCTGGAGCGTCAGCAATGTGGTCCTCGGTGATACCAATCGGCCCTGGATAGCGGACAAACTGAGGAGGAATCTCGATCCTCCCCACAGGGTGAATAGTCGTCTGAAAATATGATCGAATAATCAAGTTATTCGACTATTTAAAACAGAGACTAGTAAAGAAGATCCTCAAAAGAAATCATACCTCAGGAAGACGGGGTGGAGGAGCTAGAGAGGGAAGCAAGTCCCGCGCATAGTCACTCTCCATGTGTACAAGCTCCTGCCATGGAAAAGTATATCGCTCTCCCCTGTTGATCAACTCTCTGATCAAGCGTGAGTCCAGCATCGACTCTGGTAGAGATGAGGGCACCACAAAGCGATCGCCGCTATGCTGACGTACGACTCGCTCCCCCAACTACCAGACAAAGCGTCTGGTACCAACCAAAATGGTGCGGTGCGCTGAAAGACGCAAGGCCTCAGGTAGATCAGTCATCCCGACCCAAGGACGATACTGGACATCAATGGCAACCTGAAAACCATAAAAAGTCGGCGTGAAACAACGGAAACAACGTCAAAGGGAAAATAACAGCAACAAAACTGATTCTTACGCCGACAAAAGAGGTTCCTCGGCGTAGCAGCCCACGCAGCGCAGGGAAAGACTCCACCCGCGACTCTCCACGATTGCGCCAGCTGGCCCCGACAGGGAAATCATGGACCGCTCCACGACGCCGGCGAGGAGCGAAGCCTGGGAAGTACTCGTAGAACCATAACTGCGATGAAAAGTAATCTTTAGCACATGAGTCGAACAAGCTAAAGTGAAACAAAAAGGGAAAAGATCATCACCTCTACGACTCTCCACAGACCATAGACGTAGCGATAAGAGAAGATCGGCGTATCCAAGGCTGGCCCAGCTATAGGATCCTATCTCATAGATCCTGACCAAAGAGGGGAGGTAGCAAAGGAGTACGCGTGAACTCCTATCAGGAGAAAGGGTCATAGAGATCAGGATCAGGATGAAGATCCGCACTCGCTGCTCAGCCGTCATATCCTCCATGTCGAAGCCACAAGCTAAAACTAAAGCCAGCTCCGATCGTCCGCTCCTAGGACCACCTCGAGACACTGGTCGAGTCCTGATGTGCTGAACGATTGGACCCAACAAATCAGCTGCCTCAGCCTATCCCCAAGACAGATCAGACATCTGAGCTACAGCCCGGTCGGTGAAGCGCAGCCCGCTAATCATACTGAAGTCTAGAGGGGACAACGTCATCTCTCCCCAAGAAAAATGAAAAGTGTTGGTAGTATCCCAGAAATACTCCAACAATGCGCGAACAACCGTCGCACCGCAACCCCGAGGGCTGCGAAACCCTACAACCGCCGTATAGAAATCTACTAAACCAGCCGATTCCCATAGAGCGTTCTCCTAGCCGCATGATACTATGTTCTCCATGACAATATAGTACATACGCAAAATACGTTTCGAAGTTGCACAAAAACAATGAATAAACACATCATGAAATATTTCACAAGGTTTACCACCATTTTTTTTCACCATCTCAAGTACAAAGAAGTAACATGAACATCATTTCACAAAGTAGTACCCAAAAATGGTGATTTGCTTAATTCTCCATCAAATCATGCAATTTTTGTCTCAAATTTATCACAAACACACATACATACATATACAAGTAAAATCATGGCAAGAATTTCAACATAAAACCTCAAAATCAAAAATCCCCAAATTGATTTTTAAGGGTTTTTCATGAAATTACTTATTTGAGGCAAATTTGAGGCACAAATTAAGAAGAACTTACATAGATCTTTGTAGAGGTTCGAAAATGTGGAATATGGCGAAAATTTGAAGCAAATTCAGTAGAAAATCGAGCAGCAAAAACTCAAAAAAAAAACTCCGACCACCAGCAGACCGCCGCGACACGGTCAACTGAATCCGTGACACGGTGAGGCTGTCCCGTGTCACGATGAGCTTCACAGGCGACGGAGCTCCGGTGACTCCGACGGCAGCTCCGGTAGTAAACAGCAACATCAATAGCAACAGTAGTAGGCAGTAGCGATAACAGCAACATCAAGTCGCAGAAGAAAATAAAAAATAAAAGAGAAGGAGGAAGCAAACCGCCGTGACGCGGTTGTGGATGCCGGCCGACGGGAAATGACACAGACCGCCGGTGAGAAGAAGCCGAGACACGAAACAGAATGAGCCAAAGAAAATTCTTTCGAGTTTAGGTGAAAATCAGACGAGAAGAAGAATGAGCCAAAATGAGAAAATGTTGATATTTAAAAACATAAAAATCCCGTGCAACGGACCCCGTTTCCACGTAACGGTCAGATTTTTGTGTGGTGCATAAACTTAGACCGGTCAAAGATGCTTTTTTGACCGTTTTTAAGCCATTCGGTTCCCGTGACACGGGACCCCTTTGTCGTGTCACGGGAAGCAGCTCCGCGTGACGAGGGGTCCTTCCCGTGTCACGGGAATTTTTTTTTTGACACGGCGATTTTTGTACAGTTATTTGCGAATATTTTGACATTTTGACTGAAGTTGCACGATTTTTTGCATAAATTAGACAGTTATTTTTCGCTGGAATTACGCGGAATATTCTAACTGATACTTGAAGGGGACTGAAATTACCATTTTACCCCTAGGAAGCATCAAAGTCTATTTTTCGGCATGTTAAGCACCTAATATGCTCGGATAATCGGCTTAAAATTGTGAATCATCTGCGGCCCACGTTCGGGGATAATCGAACCATCATACACTTACAAATTTTAGCAATCGTCGGCTATCCTCAGGTTTGGAAAGCGTTATCGGTGGATTTTTCTTCAAGCATAGAAAACCGCCAAGTCGGCTTTCCTCAGGCTTGGAAAGCGTTATCGGTGGATTTTTCTTCAAGTATAGAAAACCGCCAAGTTGGCTTTCCTCAGGCTTGGAAAGCATTATCGGTGGATTTTTCTTCAAGTATAGAAAACCGCCAAATCGGCTTTCCTCAGGCATGGAAAGCGTTATCGGTGGATTTTTTCTTCAAATATAGAAAACCGCCAAATTCCTTTTTCGGCTTTACTCAAGCATGGAAGGCATTATCGGTGGATTTCTTCAAGCATAGAATGACACCAAATTCGTTCGTCGACTTTCCTCAGGCATGGAAAGTATTATCCGGTAGCTTTCTTCAGGCTTAGAAAACTACCAAACTCTTCAGCCGGCTTTCCTCAAGCATGGAAAGCGTTTCAACAAATGTCACTCGGTGGATTCCTTCAAGCTTAGGAAGCTGCCAAATTCGTTTGTCACCAATACACTGGTGTCAGATACGTATTCTATCCCTTTACTCTTTTATCTGTGGAATTAACATTTTTCTGCAGGTATCGGCGTATACATAATGATTTAGGATCGCAGAACGTCTTAAATCATTCTCCGTCCCTATCGGCTACTTTGACTATCGTTTTCGAAACTGACGTTTCTACAAACTTAGTCAAAGTAGGGGCTTCTGTAGACACCTAAAAATGTCTCCCCAAAACCAAACCCGATGATGAACAACCTTTTACCGCCACTATTGGTCGGGTTTAGTATTTAATCCCGAGAGTGCTTAAAAATCGTATTTTATTAAATTCATATTTTTGAACAGTCCATGGATTAGTCTTGATGTTTGGTAAAAGCATAGTTTTAATTTCAGCCCAAACTTATTAATTAATTTTTAGCCCAAACCTTTTTTATTTTATTGTTTTATTATTTATTTTTGGCCCAAACCCTTTATTTATTTTTATTTAATTATTTTCTTATTTTAGCCCGAATAATAAAAAGTCAGAAAAAGCCCGAAATTATCAATCGGCACTTAAAATGCCAAAGGAAGTTAGGGTTAAAAATGTATTTAGACGGAAAAACAGGCTAGAATTTCCCGCGCCACGGCAGGTACCTACCGTGTCACGGGAATCCTTCCTGTCTGACGGTGGGATTTCCCGTGACACGGGAAGTCTGCCGTGACAAGGGACATTCCGTGTCTTTTCCGCGTAAACCCTTAACGCGTTTTTTATCCCGTTTTCTAAAAATTTCCCGCGTCACACAAAAAATGTACCGTGTCACGAGAAAGTGTACCGTCTGACGGTGGAACTTCCCGTGTCACGGTACAGTTTGACCGTGTCACGGGATACTTTTTTAGGGTTTTTATCATTTTAGGGTTCCGTGTGCTCCCTCAGCACATTTTCCCTATAAATACCCCCTCATTTCTGATGAACGGGGCACAGAGAAATTCTCTGATTTTAATTTTCTCTCTTCTATGCTTTAGCCTAAACACTAGCCTACCCTTTTCTACTTCAAAATTCCTTCTTCAAGTACTCAAAGGAGTCCATACTTCACTCGTGGTTCCATCCTTAAGCCTAGGCGTGAAAGGTAGAATTGTTTGAGGGTTTGGCCCCAAAATCAACTTTACTTTATTTAATTTAATTTAATTATTGCTTTATTATTTCCTTGAAGTTACTAACTCGTTTATTATTTTGTAGTTGCAAACAAACAGAACCAAAGTAAGAGTCATGCTCCTTTTATTTTTATTATTTTTCTAACGATTTTATGTTGTTGGAATTGTGATTAAATTGGTTTTAATATTAATGTTGTTTTATTATATGTATGATCACCATATTGCATGTTTAAAGGGAATATGTAATTGAAAATCACGCCTAATAAGATAATTTGGACAACCGGTTTAGGATCCCTTTTAATCTTATTATTAATTGAAGTGATCACCAATATTTTAGAATTATGTGTGCATTAATATTAAACCAATTTAGTTAAATAATAGTTTGGAGCGAATTGAATTATTGTTTGTACGCCTTTGAGATCACATGAATGCTTTTCAATATAAGAATCGAGTAGGGGCCAATACGGGCGAATGTGACTCCATGACTCACTCCGTACCATCATCCCCGATCCTCCTTTCGTGGTTCTGAACCATATGGAGTTAGTAATCTCATGGGTTATGAATGGGGTGTAACCTTCACGGGTCAATCGTTGTTGCCTATCGTTGTCCCTTATCGTGGTTGCCTTTTTATGATCCGTAAACGGTTTACAAGTTACTTAAAAACTTGTTGGCGGCTCCCTACTTTATTTGTCCCTAATCGTATTATGTCAATTCCCACTTCCTATAAGTGCCAAGCATATTCACAACATGCTTTTAACGTAGGCGCACTTCGAGCGACGCCTACACATGTGCGTAATTTTGATTAACATTATTGTCATATGCATAAAAAAGATCTCATTGGAAAGACCATCCGTAATGAGTTAAAAACATAGGATTTTACACGTAGGAAATTTGAGGAATATCTTTCACAACTAGGACCGAAATAACACTGAGCGAAACTGGAAAATTTTATCGAGCACAGAAAGCTGCTGAGGCATGTAGGAATTAGCGCTAGAGGCCAGAGCATTGGCGCCAGAATTTTAACTGTAGCTCCAAAAGCCAATATTGGCGCCAGGCGCTACAGCTAAAACCTGGCGCCAAGCTCTGTTTGCTGGCGCCAAATTCCTCCATTACCGAGCCAGAAATATGCGTTCTAATTTCGACCAATTTTTCGTATTGTTTTCTCAATCCTACTTCCTGATTGAGCTTTTCTCACTTTTCTGAAACCCATATGTGTTCTACATATGGACATAACCCTCTGGGAATTCATGCTCCATCTACCTGATTGAACGCTCTGAGCAACAAAGGGTACATTCGAGAATGTTGAATTCACCAAACTATGGAAGCGAGTTTTTCTAAACTCCTGGTGTCCCATCCACTCGCGCCAACCCTTTACGGTTAAGCTTCCGCGCGGTGCATCTGGACAATTAACCATGGACCCTCTATTTACTAAACCATATCTCGAACTTTAGAGAACTAGAGCCATGGTTAGGTTGCAAACTCATTGCATCATATTGTGCCTACTTGACTAATTGTGCATTATTTGTTGTGCATATATATGTTTTCTTAACCGTTTGTTTGACTTGTGTTGAGATTAAATAAATTAATGACTAAAAGAACCTTGCCTAATTAATTAGTTAATTAATTAATTTGAGTCAATAAAGTCTAATATTTTAATCAGAATTGACCTAGTACGACTGTAGGCATACCCTGTTGATTAATAACACCGAAAACAGTCTCAGATTGAAGCTCCAGCATTGGCGCCAAAGCCTGAGCTGTAGCGCCACGCTGTGGAGTGTGGCGCCTGGCGACAACTCTGTCGTCTGGCGCTACACTACAAAGTGCGACGCCAGTCCTGTCCTTTTGCCGACAGTTCGGATTATTGGTCGAGTCATCACCTAGTGTTTAATTAACCAGTTTGCTAGTTAATTCGGTTAAATTTCGCTGTCAATAACACTTTGTCGAGTCATAAATTGAGTCTAGTCACATAGTCTAGACACATGGTCATGACAGTAGTATTAGCACGCACTTCGAGTATATGTCACCATGACCACGTCTTAGGTCCATGCATGAGTCGGTCTTTTCCATCATTTGAGTTGGGGGTACATTCTATTCATAATTCTTCATATCCCTCCGTCTACATCATTTTCCTTCACATTCTATTCCAATCTTTCTTCACTTCTTCCATCCATGTATGTTGAATCGAGTTTGAGTCATGTGATTGACGAACAAAAAAATGAGGGTAATGATAAAACAAATGCACAAGGCAAGCTTTAACGACGAGACTTCGTGACCTCTTTTTTCTATTTCTTTTTCATTTTTATCCCTTCCCCAATAAGTCTAGCATAGGCACCTTTCTTTTCCCTTAGATTACTTTGTAGATTCTTTATTTTCCTTTTTTTTAATAAAATGAGCATTTATTTCCTTGCATATGTTCATTGCATTTAAAAAAAATAATAAGTAAATAAAAAATAAAAAATAAAATAAAAAAATAAAAAAAATCCATGTCGAACTAAGCACAAGATATACCAATGATTTGAGGCACCCCTTGTAGCCACATCATATCTCCTTTCACCTTTCAAATATACAATCCTTTCTTCATAAACCACTTTGAGCCTCATCTAACGATAAACCTTTCTTTTTTCAACCTACATCTACCTAACCTTGGGATGGGATGGTGTGTAACTTATGGAATTTTCAAAGAACAAAAGCTTGAGTGATTCAAAAGATTAAAATGGCAAAAAATAAGCAAAAAACAAATAAATAAAAGTGTACAAAAGGGCAAGTGTTCCAATGTCTTTTATATGAAAATATCTTTGATAAGAACACGTCTCAGATTGCGTCTCTTATCGAGTGCTCTTTACCGTGCCTGAGAAACATGAATGCCAAGTGAGTGATATACCGCATGATCGGGATTGCCCACACTCATAAAAATAAAATAAATGCTAAAGCAAAAAAGAGCTAAAAAAGAGTAAAACCTCAAGCATGAAAATATAAAGATTCAAAAGCAAGGTTGCACACCTTGGGGGCTTATCGAGGGTCTTGAGCCTTTATCCCCTTCTTCTTCAGCCTTTAGCCTAACCACGTTACAACCCTTAAAAAGACCTTTTTGAGATATACACACACTTGTGCGAGGTTCGGCTAGAGCTACGTTCGACCTGATTCCTAATGGATACGTAGGCAACCTCACATCGAGGTGCGGCCGTAATAAACATGCATTCATATTCAAATTCACACACTTACGCCATGATCATATCAAGGGATGTCCTATGCTCATCCCTATTCATGTAGAGCTAAACTTGGGGGCTTGATCCCTACATCATTAGCTTACCTAGCCTAAGAGTTACCACCATTTGACTCTTTTAACAAATAATATCTTTCCACAAACTTAGCCCTTGCGTCCTAACTTTAGTGTCACTTTCACACACCGCACAGATACATGACCAAATATACTTCCCTTAGGAACCCTTTGTCATGGAATCTTAACACAACGTTAAAGCATGCTTCGTCACAATCAATCATTGCATCACGAAGTATGAAGTGCTTAGCCTCCGTGCTTAAGTTACCCAAATGCTTTCATCATTGAGTCAACCATTGAGACAGCCTAGGATGGGTTAATCCTTGAACCTTGAGAGATATCAAATGACATTTGACTAAGCTCATTCAACATGCACCTTCAAAAAACTTCGATTCTTTTTTCACGTCTTTCTTTTTTGGGAGAAAGTCGGTACCCTCCACAAAAATGACGAAAATTTTTGCTTTTTTGCATTTTCGAGTCGTACGATCACATTACAATGCACACACGAGTCATGTACACATTGAATAATGTCGTGTCATATCACTTTGATTTGAGTCTAACACATGTGTGAAACACTTTGAGTCGAGTCAACCTCGAGTCAATCACAGCGAGTCAAGTTTATGCCTTGAGTCGTGTCGAGTCAATAAATCAAGCGACGCTAAACCTTAGGTCAATCCTAAGATAATTAAAGAAATTAGCAAAGTTCTATGGTAAAAAATAAATACAGGTGCAGCAGAATAGGGAAGACCCTACTCCAGCGCCAGACGGAAACATCTAGCGTCTGGCAGTAGCTATTAGCGCCTGGCGCTAGATCATAGCGTCTGGCGACATAGTCAATTCTTGGCGCCAGAGATATTTCAGCAGCAACAGAGCTTGAAGCCTCTTAGAACAGCAATTTCGGGTTCCTTAGTACGCCAGTTAGCCCCTATAAGCAATTTGACATGATTGAGTAGTCGATTTGATTACAACCGCAAATAAGTGATCGACCTGACGAAAGATCGTCTCACTTAGCTTAAAGCGCCTAAGAATTGGCTCATCACGGAGACACCGACCTACTGGTTTTAGCAGAAGCAAAGTTCAAGCGAGCTTTAGAGATCGACAAGCGTTGGTCTTCGGAAATTTTACTTCAGAATATTATCGCAAAAACTGAGGATGACTTCAAGTAAACTTATTTTCGACAGCGTTCGCTAAGATTGTGGAAGTTGTCACCAAAGATTTGAGAAGATAGCACGAGATGGGCGGTCTTCGACGGTATTCGCTAAGATTTTGGAAGTTGTCACCAAAGATTTGAGAAGATAGCATGAGTTGGGCGGTCTTCGACGACATTTGCTAAGATTGTGGAAGTTGTCACCAAAGATTTGAGAAGATAACACGAGATGGGCGGTCTTCGATGGCATTCGCTAAGATTTTAGAGGTTGTCACTAAGATTTGAGAAAAGATTTGAGAAGATAACACAAGATGGGCGGTCTTCGACGGCTTTCGCTAAGATTGTGGAGGTTGTCACCCAAGATTTGAGAAGATAGCACGAGATGGGCGGTCTTCGACGGCGTTCGCTAGGATTGTCGAGGTTGGCACTAAGATATGAGAAGGGCGGTTCATGATGAGGCGGTCTTCGACGACTTTTGATATGATTGGAAAGGTTGTCACTATGATTCAAGAAAAGGCTCGAGATATAGCAACATTGATCGACGACGTTCGCTAGATTGCGGAAGATTTTCAAAACAAACAGCAAGATGGCGTTCCATAGATTGTGGAAAGTTGTCAAAAAGCAACTGAAGGTGATTTCAGGCGAAGTTATCTTCGATAGTATTCCCTTGGACGTGAAATATTATAAATGCGGATGAGGATTGTTTCAAGTGAAGCAATCTTCGATAGTGTTCCCTTGGACGTGGAATATTATCAAAGCGGAGGAGGATCGTTTCAGGCGAAGCAATCTACCAAATTGGAAGCAGTTACAAGCATATCAGTTTTCAAGCGGGATGACATTCTCTAGTTTGCAAGAGGTCATCAAAACAACAGCAATGCGGCAACAAATCGGTTACTTTCAGAGACGTGTGCTCGACGGTGCAAGATACGCGTTTCCTAACTCTTTTATCTGTTTAATTAACGCTAGTTTTGCAGGTATCGGCGTTACAAGAGTGATTTAGGATCGCAGAACGTTCTGAATCATTCTCCGTCCCTATCAATACTTTGACATTTGTTTTCGAAACTTGCGTTTATCCAAACTCAGTCAAAGTGGGGGCTTCTGTAGACACCCATTTGTGTCTCCCCAAAACCAAACCCAGTGATGAGTACCATTCGCATCGAATCATAATCGAATGAAGTGAAAGTGTAGAAAGTTTAGTGTTGCGGATAGTTTTAATTTCTTTTTTCTTCTCTCTGTTTTTGAAAACTTATTTTTAAGAAAACAGCCAATCCAGTTTGGTTGGTCCGTTACATGGGTCCAATAGTAGTGTAGTTGGATAGGGCTTGACAAGAGCTTTCCAACGATATATTATAAGCCCAATTCCGATGAATATTGAGGAAGTTATGGCCAATTTACTAAACTGGGCCCGGTTTGAGCCTTATGTGCGGCCCAATGATCTAGTGGAGGGCCTAATATGATTTATCATTCCTAATGCAATTAGGAATGGTTTTAGTCTTCTAGATTATTCTAGAAGGTTCCTTTCATTCCTAATTCAATTAGCATTGATAAATTGACTTTTGTTGACTTTTCAGAGTTTTAATTGAAATTAAAGAGCATTTTTGAGGAAAAATACGATTTTATCCTCCTGTACGGCAATTTTTATCTGATTTTAAGAAAACGTGTGATTTTCTAAATCAGCGCCAAACGCCAGCTGTAGCGCCTGGCGCTACGCTTAGCGCCTGACGCTGATGTTGGCGCCTGACGCCAATGGACAACGTTGGCGCTGGTTCAGTTTCACGTGCGCCAAAACTTTGTTTTGATATTTTATCTTTTTGGCTGATTTTCTCTATAAATAACGTATTAAAAACTCCGTTTTCAATAACAAGTTTTCAACAATAACTAATTTTAACCAGTTTTCATCAATAATCATCAATTCTTATTCTTTCTAATTCTCACCAACTCTCATCAAGATATTCTTGATTACTCTCTCTCTCTCTGTTTTTCTAAACTAGCTTTTTACATACAAAATTCCGCATTCATTAGACTTAGATACACCTAGCCATATTCGAAGTTGCCTTCGCCCTAGACGTGAAAGGTTTAATATTTGAGGGTTTGGTCCCAAATCTCTCTTTCAATTATTTAATTTAATTGTTTTGTTTATTATTTTCCTTGAAGTTACTAACGTGTGTATTTTGTTATTAGAAAGAGGTATGAGGTATCAAAGTAAGTACTTTAATGGTTTACATTGTTATTATGATATAAAATCATGCTTAGGTTGTTATTTTGATTCCTAGTATCATGTTAGGATGTTTTATTGCTTCCTAGTATCATGTCTAGGGTAATTTTAATATTAAATATGATTGTTACGATGCCTTCTATTCTCTTTTTAATATTTATGATTGTTATTATTATGTTGCTTGATGATATTTATTTTTATTGCTTGATCACACCTTTTATGCATGTTTAAAGGGAATTTGTACTTGTAATCACGCTTAATAAGATAATTATTAATATTGTTTAGGGTTAACATGATTATAATTCAAGTGATCGCCAATAATAGATTTATTTGTACATTAATATTCAACCAACATAGATAAACAGGTTTAGGGTTAATCTTATTGATTGCATGTTAGTCAGAAAGCGCACATGAATACGATCAGAATAAAGTAGAGGCCTATTATTAGGGCAGGTTCAATCTCTTTTCGGTTGGATTTGTACCTTCAATTCATCCCGGAACCCTTATTTGGTTCAAGACCTTATGGAGTTGACGATCTCTTGGATCGTTAAGGGGTGTAACCTTCACCCTGTAAACGGTTTACAAGTTCCTAAAACTTGTTGGCGACTCTTTTGTTCTATCTTCTTTCCCTTTGGACGCCACCATACTTTAGTGTATGATCATAGTGGGGTTCAAGCTAGGGGATTAACGCTTGAAATTATTCCCTACAATAACTAACTGGGAGACTCTTGTTTTGAATTTTGATAATAAATATTAGGAAATTTTGATTTTTACCACCTTCAAATAACGACTTTATTGAATTTACCACCTCCAAAAAAAAAGATTTACTTTACCACCTCATAAAAAAATTAAACATTAGTTTTCCCACCTAAGCCTAACTCCGGTGACGGAAACCGCCAGTGGGGCCCGCCATAACAGCTAGTTTTTGAAATTATCCTCAAATTCTCCCGATTTCCCTTTGATTTAAACCTAACTTCTTCATTTCTACATCTATTTCGTGAAGATTGAAGTTTTTTTTGCCATTTTCTTCACAAATTCTGATTTTGGGTGATCCTTAACAATCCCACATCCTTAAATTATCAAATTATTGAAGATTGTACTCGGCCTTGAATCAATTGAACTGTTCGACGACGAACAACGAAAAGGTAAGCAATTTTCATGAATTCTGTTGTAATTTTTTGCAATTGTTTGCGTGATTATGTTACAATTGCTAAGTATAATTGAAATTGCATGTTTTCTGTTATTAATTTAACCCCAATTTCATATTGTAAATAATTAGGGTTCATGTAAGTGTAAATTAATTTGGGGGTTTTTGATATTTCAATTGGGCAGAAAAATTAGGGTTAGATTATGGTAATTGTGTTCAAATACAATTAACTTCAATGAAAATTTGGCAGTAGAAATGGTCACACTACCTTTGAATTACGAGAACAATTTTTTTCCAGAAGTCGGATCTATTCTTCGTCGCCGTCTATTTTCTGAAACCTCTGTCATATAACAATCAGGTTCAGGAAACAGAAATTGAAGTAGCTCAGGTACAAGTAATTGTTGTTGCTCATCCACGGATTCGGTATTTATAAGATCAAACACATTTTTGTTTGCAATCCTTAAGCCATTAAGGATACAAATCAGACAAAAAACCAAGCTATAAGCAAATTATAAGATGAACTTTGGCTCATTAACTACCCAAATTAAGGATTTGTGAAGAAAATCGCAAAAAAAAAACTTCAATCTTCAACAATTTGATGTGGAAATGAAGAAGGTTGGTTTAAATAGAAGGAAAATCTAGAGAATTTGGGGATAATTTCAAAAACTAGCTGTTATGGCAGGCCCCACTGGCGGTTTCCGTCACCGGAGTTAGGCTTAGGTGGGAAAACTGATGTTTAATTTTTTTTATGAGGTGGTAAAGTAAATCTTTTTTTTTTGGAGGTGGTAAATTCCATAAAGTCGTTATTTGTAGGTGGTAAAAATCAAAATTTCCTAAATATTCTGCAGAAAGGACAGCTTTGCTAAGGAGCACAATTTAGAACTTTGCCGTCTAAGAGCCAGATGAAACTTTATATGAGGCTTGGGAAAGATTAAAGGATCTACAGAGAGAGTGTCCCCACTATAATTTAGCACATTAGCAGTTGATCCAAGCCTTCTATAATGGGATTGGAAATTCATTTAGAATAATATTAGATTCTGCGGCTAGTGGGAGGTTTATGAACCTTAATGTTGATGATGCAGGTCAAGTTATCCAAGATATGGCAATCCACAATTCCAAATATGGTAATCCTAGAGGCTTTGCTAACAAAGGGAAATATAGTGTTGTCTCTGTATCCTTTTTGCAAGCTCAATTAACCTCTATTTGTCAGTAATAATTCTAATGAGGCTTTCCGTGAAAATTGTGGAATTGTAGGTCATTGGGAACAAGATTGCAGGAGTTCTGCGGAGCAAGTTAATGCCTTTCAAGCTTATAGGCAGAATGACCCATACTCCAACACCTACAATCCTGGGTTCCGGAATCATCCATACCTTTCCTACCGGAGCACCAATGTTCAAAACCTGCCACCTCCAAAACAATCACAGGCGTCACAACAACAACAGCAGAAAATATTACCATCTCAATGTTGGCCAAAAAAACCAACCACAACAACCCTCCTCATCTTCTGACCCTGTTTTGACAGAAATTAGAGCAATTCTTGCAAGTATGCAAAAGCTCATGGAGAGTAGAGATGCTCAAATTGATTCAATCATAGTCCATAATGAAATTGTAGACAATCAAATTGCACAAATTTCCTCTACTCTACAAGCCCGTCTACAGGGAGCCCTACTGTAGACACCCAATTGTGTCTCCCCAAAACCAAACCCAGTGATGAATACCTTTCATGTCGTTTGATTATAAAACAATGTGAAAGTGTGGAAAGTCTAATGATGAGGATGTTTTTATTAAAATATTACACTTTCTGTTTTCAAAAATATTTCTTTTCTTACTCCTATTTATGAAAAATAGCTAGTCTTATTTAGCTTGGTCTATGATAAGGGTCCAATAATAGTGTAGTTGGATTGGGCTCAAAAAGAGCATTCCAATGATATATTATAAGCCCAATTCCGATGAATTATGAGGAATTTATGGATTAAATTAAATTAGGCCCAATGATTTTAAAGGTGACCCTATGATCAAGAGGAGGGCCTATTAATTATTATTCCTAAAGAGATTAGTATTGATTTAAATCTTCTAGGAGTGTCTAGAAGGTTCTTTTTAATTCTAATGAGTTTAGGATTGATAATTATATATTAAAGATCTTTTATTTAGAATAAAATATATAAAATCACTACGTGAAAAAATGAAATTGGCACCAGTTCAAACCCGGCCTAAGGCACCGGTTTGAACCGGTGCCAATGTGGGGGGTACCAATTACCCCCCTTTTTGGCACCGGTTCAAAACCGGTGCCATAAACAGGTTTTGGCACCGGTTACCGGTGCCAAAAATGCTAAAAAAAAATTTTATCCTCCTTTTGGCACCGGTTAACCGGTGCCAAAAATGTCCAAAAAAATAATTATTTTTTTATTTTTTTTTTTTGGTTTTTTTTCACTTATCAATTAAATCTATCAACTGAAAAAAAATAACAATCACAACAAAAATCGAATTGGTTTCAATATATATAATCCAAAATTTACAATACATAATCAAATCCAAAATTACAATATAGATCAATTACAACTAACATATAAATAAATAAATAAAAAATTACATTATAAATCATAAAAAAAATTACATTTTATATCATAAAAAAATTATAATATACTAGTAAATCAAAAAAAAAATTACAATATGCACATATCAATATTCTTGCATAATCTGTACCTACACTAATGAAAACAGAAAAAAAAATCAATTGGTAAAAATAAGCTTAAGAATTAATAAAAAAAAACCCAGAAATTCAAGTTGAAATAAAATCGAAATTATCAAAAGCAAAAAAAAAAAAACCAATTAAAAATCAAAATCAATATCGGAAAAAAATTAAAATCGAAATTATCAAAAACGAAAAAAAAACCAAAATTGAAATCGAAAAAAGAAACTAAAAATTCGAAAAAAACAAAATCGAAATCGGGAAAAAAAAACCAATTAAAATTGGAACCCAAACAACCAAAATCAAAAACAAAATCCCAGAAATCGAAAACAAAAACCAAAATCAAAAATCAAAATCAATATTGAAAACCAAAAAACCAAAATCAAAATCAAAATCCCAGAAATCAGGAAAAAAAAAAAAAAAAACAAAAACCAAAATCAAAATCAAATACCAAAATCAAAATTAAAACCCAGAAAACCAAAATCGAAAAAAAAATCCCACAAATCGAAAAATAAAAAACCAAAATCGAAATAAAAGGCAAAATCGAAAAAAAAACCAAATACGAAAAACGAGTGAGTCAATCTTTAAGCAAAACCCAGAAAACCAATCTTAAAATCTTTAAGTCAAATTTAAAATTGAAAAAAAAACAAACCCAGAAAACCAAAATCGAAAAAAAAATCCCACAAGAGATTTTGTGGTGGTGGCGGCGGCTGTTGTTGTTGGTCCTCGAACTTGGTGGTGGTGGCGGCGGCTGCAGATCTAAGGGAGAATATGAACGAAGAACATATTGGAAAATTTAAGGAAGGGTGTACACCTAAATTTGAAGTCAAGGCTCTGTCAAAGGAAAATTTTCCAAATGCAGGCGCCGATTTGAGAGAGAGAGGAGAGAGAAGGAGAGGAGAGGAAATGGGGGACGAATGGAGGCGGAAGAACTTAGGGGGAATGGAGGAGAGAGAAGGAGAGGAGAGAAAATAGGGTTTAATAATGCTCCGTTTTTTTTTTTAAAGGATGGACCGGTTCAGTGGTACCGGTTAAAACTGGTGCCCTTTGTATTTTTGGCACCGGTTCGATCTGAACCGGTGCCATTACTCTTGGTCTAAAATCCCGTCCATTTTGGGCGATTTTTGGCACCGGTTTGGTCTGAACCGGTGCCATTTGGGGGTTGCCTTTTTGTATTTTTCTACTAGTGAATCTGATTTCGAAAATAATTTGGACGCATAATTACCTGCATCCAGTGTTAAAGGTAAGTACGAGTGGAAAAGCATGTTAATTTTTAAACTAGCGCGAGACAACAAAGTCGTCGCCAGGCGCTATCCTTCGTCGCCTTGCGTTGGTCTTCGTCGCCTGGTGACGAGCTCGTCGTCTGGCTCTTTATTTCGAATATGATTTTCTTCGACCCCGTGCTATTTTTCCTATAAATAGGGGTCGTATCTTCCTGTTTTCAAATCATCAACACCCGGAATTTCTCTATTCTCTCTCTCTCTAAAAGCAAGAAGATCTCCTTCCCTTTCTTGGGCGGCCACTGTTGGTCCGTCCATTTCAGTTCCTTCACCATCCCATTTCCAACATAGCAGGTCGGATAGACCAAGAATTGGAATTTCTATCAACGAACCGTCTGACCTGCCCCCTCGCAGTAGACCTTCTTCGGAAACTAGGGCGGCCACTGCTAATGATAAGGGTTAGGGTCCCTTAGTTCCTGAAGAGTCTCCTTCATCTGGGGGCGGCCATGTCTCAAGGAGCCGTAGCTCGGCCGAGGCAGCAGACTTGGACAGAGTGATGTCCTCTGAATTTGGGACCGCCCCTCGCCAAGAGGACAAGGAGGCAGAGAATGAGGCCGAGGCTGAAGGTGAGACGGCCAAGGGAGAGAAGGCGGCCAAAGGTGAGGTCGCCAATATTGATAACTTTAAGGACCCGTATGCCTGTACGGTGGATAGCACGGCCTTGGGCTACCTTAATGACGGGTTTGAGGAATACACGACGTTCCTCTATCTGGGAGAGGGTTTCAAGTTGGTGGCGCTGCGGAAATCTCACTCCGTGGCTGCATGGGAGGATGAGCGGCCGCGCCGCAAAGCCTTTTGTGTCTATATAGCCGCCTTCGACGTTGGACTCCGCTTCCCCCTTCACCCTTTCGTCCGCACCGTTCTAGAAGAATATAATATATTTCTTTTCCAACTGATGCCAAACAACAGGCTGAATGTGTTGGGTACTTGGTGACGTGCATTTGAAAAGGCTTTAAGTCGGACTTTTTGATTTTCTGTGAGATGCACTCCATGACCAAGCTTGAGAGACACACAGACGGCTGGTTCATCCTCAGCACCACCAAGGTTTATATGGTGGTGGTTGACCGAGTCTCCAAATGGCGAGATTGGAAGAATCGTTTCTACCGCATCAAGACTAAGGATGTGGAGTTCAACCTGAGGATGAACCAATTCAATTCTAAGCCAATCCAGCTTTGACGTGGGGACCACAAGCCGTACAAACCACCCGTCCACCCCAGCCTACAGCACCAACTTAAATACTTTGGAGTCAATAGAGTGGAGAAGAACGACAAGATGGTGGCCGTGCCTAAGAACTGGGTTCCTTTGTCCAGTTGGCTTAGCCCAACATTCATGTTGGCCTACGGCCTGTACAAGAATTTGCCCCAAGGTGGGATGCCTAGGTTCTCTTGTACGGACATTGTTTCTTCTTTTGAAAATTTTCTAACTCTTTTTCTTCTTCTACTCTACAGCGGAGGCGTACGTCATGCTGGATCCAGAGCAAAAGGGGGAGATAGACATGTCCGAGATCGACTTGGCCAGATACAAGGCTCGTCAAAAGATGTACGAGCAAACTAAGGAGGTATAAATTTCTTCCGAGGTCTTTCGTCCGTGTTGATGGGTTGGGAGGAGGCTCCTAACTGAGTTTGCACGGACGCTGGCCTATTTCTCACACAAATGATTCTTTGTCCGAGTTGGTATGTTGGGAGCAGGATCCCAACTTTATCTACACGAACGTTGTCAAATTTTATTTATTTTTGTTTCTTCAACTTTTACTTACTTGCTTTTTTCACCTGGCCACTTCTACCCCTAAGGCTAAGCGAAAGCAGTCGTCCTCGACTGTGAAGGATGGGAAGGACGGTAAGGCGTCCAAACAAAGGACAACGGTCGCATCCAAGACCCCTTCCACCACGGCGGCGAAGACTAAGTCGCGGACTGCTTCCAAGCAATCTAATGGAGAGATACCCCGGCTGGGTGATAAAGAGGTCTTTAAGTCCGTGGATCCGGCCGCCAAGTCGGTCCATGATGAGTTCGTTAAAATGGACGATGGGGGTAAGTTGACCCCAGCAAAACCAACCAGACCCATCTCGACTCCGCCTGTCGAGAGAGTTTGAAAATCTGATGGTAATCAACCCGGCCGCACAAGTGAGAAGGGCGATGAACCTACACCGCCTCCTCCATTTACCTTCAACACACTTTCTCCTCCGCGCTTCTCGGACGGTTTGTTTAGATAACCTTGTACAATCTCATTTTTAATTTAAGTTTTATTGCTCAAACTAAACTCTTTTGCTTTCATGTGCAGATATAAGGGAAGCCATGAAGCTGCCCGGCCAGTCTTTCACTGGCGCGGACAGGAAGGCTATAAGGGAAGCCATGGTCAGGGCCGTCCCTGCTGAGCAGCAAGATAAGTTGCGGGGGATTCATGAGGGCTTCCTCGGCCCTATGATTAATCGCAGCACTGAGGTAGCATTTCGCAACTCATTCATACTTAGAATACTTTCTTTATTATTTTGTTAACTCAATTTATCTTGCACGCAGCTCTACCTGCGGATGACCGCCTTCCTTGAATGGAAGGAGAAAGAGAATGAGAAGCTAAAATGGGCTTGGGATAAAGTCCAGAAGGCCCAAGACGCTGTTACTGGGACGACTGCTCTCAAGCCCACCTATTTCTGTTTAGGGGTATTTTTATGTCCCTCGGGAGAGTTACAGCTTAAGACTGGATTCCACTAGGACGACTGTACCTGCAAAGAAAACGGAGTACTGAATGGTTGGTGGTCCGCCTCTATAGATTAAGTTAATATGTATTCGGAATAAAGTGTGCGGAAATTAAGTTATCTGCTCGGATTCCAAGCTCAGGTTCTGTTTGTTTCTTGAGAACGACAGCTCTGTAATTAATGCAAATGTAACCTCCCATCATAAATGAGGGAAATTTCCCTATTTATAGGGTCTTTGGGAAGTGTGCCCTCCCTAGGGTTTGATGACCTAGGGATCAGGGCACGCCGTTTTGTGGCGCCTCAAAGTTTAGGCCTTGAAGGTCGTCATTTCAGATGGGATATCTGAGTGACACGTGTCACACATCTAGAGAGGCCATTTGGGTGCCTCCCTAGACGACACGTATCGCTCTCTCATTGGTCCACTTGGGATTATTGAATACCCCAAATTAGTAGATATCTATGCTTGACACGTGTCACCATCTGGAAGGTCCAAGTTGGCGCCCCTTCCTGTGACATATGTCAACTCTGATTGAGCCACTTGGCAAGGTATAAAATACCTAAAATATTTTCCCCTCAGAGGGGTCACATGCTTGGCACATGACGCCTGTGACAGGTGTTAAGCTATGAATGATTGATTTTTTAACCATTTACCATGGGTGAATCTAAGGATTTTTACCCTAGATTCTTTTACCCTTTCTATAAATAGGGGTTGACCACCCTTCATTTTTTTCACACTTTGTGAATCTTTGAGAGAATCCAGAGCTTTTGACTTCTAAACTCTTGACTCGTTCCTTTCAAGCTTCCGACAGCCGTTCGTTAGCCCGTCTGTAAACAAACGTCCAAGCTTCTTCAGCCGTCTCCCATTACATTTTAAAGGTAACCGTTTGTTTCCTTCTCTCTTTTTTATTTTCTTTTTAGTTTTTTGAAAATGGTTTCCCAAATGCACACGACACGACATAGGATAGTGACCAGCCGATCACCGGGGACGGCTGAGTCTAGAACTAGCGGTGCCGCATGCTTGTTCGTGGACCCTTCTTTACGAACTTCCCCGAATTCGACCGTTTTCATGTCTATGCAGGACACCATGGCCAAAACCAAAAGAACGGCAAGAAAATATAACTCGTATGGTTCCTTCTACCATTAGGGCGGGTCCACAGAATATTCAGACGGCTCCATTAGGGCTCCTATCAGTCAGCTTCGAGATCATCCTCCAAGCCCTTCTTCTGAACCCCCTCTAACTCCTACTTATTACCACTCCCAAACCTCAAGTGGTACTCCAAGCGATTCTATATTGTGGGCGGCTGAAAATCAGTCGGCACCCGAGCCTTCTGGACAGGCGCCGGAGGAGGGGCTGAGGGAGGACCCTGCTAGCACCAGCCGACAGTCCCTTAGCTCTGGCGAGAGCTCTGATGACGACTCGAACTCGTCATATTTTGTTAGTGCCTCCGCTATCTTGGAGGAGGCACGAGCTAAAATAAGCACGACAAGGGAGTCCTTGTCCGTGGAAAGGAGTGAAGGATGGGCCGAGCCGCATGCTACTCACCGCCGGGAGCGTGCTCCCTATTATCATCACATTCCTGAGGGCAGGCGGGACTTAACGAACACTGACCTGCCCAAGTTTAGACTCAAGCATGTCATGGGGCATGGCTTTCTTCTCTTTGTGGCGGATGCCGTAGATACGGTGACCTGGCTAAAAACGCCCAGCTACAATGATAAAAGCTTTGGTTGCTATGAGGCAACCATTCAGGCGGGTCTACGCTTCCCTCTCCATCCTACAGTGGAGAGAAATCTTGATGGATACCAACTGGGTATTTGGCAACTGGTCCCGAACTCCAGTATTAACATAATCGGGTATGTTGCCGCATGTGAAATACTGGAGGTGGATCCCAGCCTTCAGGCGTTTGCCCACATACATTATTTAAGTTGAGAGCCGAAAGCAGGTGGCGAAGGCAGGTACACCTTTGCCACCTGCAAGGGGTACATGATGGCAATCGGGAAGGAGTCCAAGTGAAAGGACTGGAGGGCTAAGTTTTATATTTTCCACTCCCCCGACCGCCGCCTGAACGATAAATATAACAGGTGGAATAAGGATCCACCCCTCTTGGCTGGAAAGAAAGCCTTGCCGCCTCTCCCTAGGCGAGCCTAGGAGGAGATCTTTGACAAGAGTCTATTCCAGTTGTCCGTCCGGACTAACAAACAGACGGGGGAGAAAGAAGTCACCCCCAGAGTTACATTCCCCGTTACAAGTGGCTTTCGGATGGGGTGTACTTGGACGCCTGTGGGCTGAGTACAGAGATGCCGAGAGGTAGTCGGTCGTTTGAAATTTTGTAATGCTTTAGCTTTTTTCAAAGTTTGCTTGCAGATTTTTAACTCATGTTTCTTTGTGCAGACAAAGATATGGAGAAGCTCTCGGCCTCCAAGAAGCTGGCTGCAGCCTCTACAGCAATGTACCGTTCGAACGTTCTCAAACGGACGAACGAAGAACAAAAAGCAGGCGGAACTCCCAAGGTAAAAGTCCATCTTACTTGACTTTGGCAAGATTTCGTATCAGTCCGCATGGTTTCTGACTATTCTTTATTGATGTAGAGTGGTTCCAGCAAGCCTTCTCCCTTCGAACCATCCGACCCTAAGGTGCAAAAACTTGGAGTTGGAGACGTGGGCGCCTCTAGCAAGAAGAGGAAAGATATTGCCCATAAGCCATAAAAAGGAGCTGACGACTCCCATCTCAAAACTGATAGGGGGATCAGCAAGCCGGATGCCCAACGGGTATCAAAGAGTGGAAAGCCACTCAACCTTGTTGTCGGTTTAGCAAGAGACGGGAAAAAGCCCGTTACGGAGGATGAGGAGCAGCCGGAGGGTAAGGCTACTTCCCCTTGATGTTTTTGCAAATATGTAGACCATTCGTCCTGCTATTAAATTGTATTTTTGACCTTTGTAGCTCTTGCTCAGAGGCCGACTGCTGTTCAGATGGCCAGGGATATGCTGCGGGCACTCGACCAAGAGGACAAGGCGTCTGTCCGAGGAGTCGGCACCCTGAACTTGGATGGCATCTTGGGGATTCTCTGTGAGGTAGAGACTTGGTAATTTTTTTTTACAATTACACTTGTATCCGCCTGATGCTAACCATTCGCCCCTTCAACCGAATGCAGGCCATGCTGCGCGTTCAAGGTCTTAAGAAGCCAATCCTGGAGAAGTCCAAAGAGGTAACGACTGCTAATGCCTGGGCTGCCTCCGCTTTAGACATAGATCAATTTGAAATTGCTCAAAATGAATTATTGATACTTGATATGATGTATTCCTAGGCGGATGCCAACCTGCAGGTGAAACGGGACTTAGTGGCGGCTCGGACGAGGATCAGCGAGCTTAAGCCTGAAATCAAGGGCCTTAAGGAAAAACTTGAGCACTTGGACGAGGCCAAGCAGGAGGCCGAGAGGGCCAAGCAGCGGGTGGGCCTCAAGGAGCAGTGTCTGGCCAACCAGGAGAAGCAGTTCCGTGCTAAGTACAAGGCTCGGAACGAGGAGGAGAAGGAGGCCCTTGTCAGGCAGATGATGGACGACAACGAGTCCATCATGCGGATGGCATGGTAAGCGGCTGAGCCGGGTGTTGACTATGATACTTGGAAAACCAAGTTTGATCAAGCCAGTAGTGATTTCAACGTCGAGCTCCTTTGGCAGGCGGAGGAGGAGGCAGCCAAGGCCGCTTCTAAGGCATCCGGCTCCTCCAGAGAGTCCTCCGGGGATTAGCAAGAGGCAAAGGAGGAGGAAGAAAATGATGCGCAGTCGACTGGTCGAAACAAAGAGGCGGCTGCCAACAATGAGAAGCTCTCCCCTGCTACTTAAGCTTTTATATTTCTGTTTTTGCGGCCGAATGGTCAAGTATCCACTTTTCTGGCATGCGTGCCGAGTAATCTTGTATTTTATAAACCGAGGGGTCGGGTGATTTGACAATTTCTGGTAAGGCCAGCTAACAGTCTCAGACGTCTATTTTGACGGCAGTTTTATTTATTTTAGTAGCATCCGGTCGTTTGACCGGTGTTATTTATATTGGTGTTTATGATTTAAAAATTTTCAAAGCTTTCAATTTTTATGCATAGAATTTTTTTGCTAAGTATTATAACCTGTATAGTACGCGAATGTTCTAGCCCCTGGCCGGATGTCGTTTGGTTTCAGTTGCATGGATTGATTGACTTAGAAATTTTTATACTTTAAAGAGTATGATTGGTTTCTGAGTTAATCAATCACTATGGTGATTGCCCCAAACCAAGCGACAGACGACCATATAGAGCAGATAGTTTTTGAATGCATCCGACCAAAGGCCACGAGTAGTATTGAAAAACTGCTAAGTCTTTTAACTTAACATATTCATTGAAAACGAATTGGTCTGCCTGCCTTGCCCCATAACAAGGACAAGCGGTAAAGTATCCTCTAATCCTAAAACAGTAGCCGTCATCCGTCTGTACTAGAACAGCCGGAAAACTAAATGCTTTTTATATTTCAAGTTAGATTAAATCAAACGACTGTGAGTTCTGCCTTAGCGCATTCGGTAGGGCCGCTTATTGTATTCGTAGAGCAATGTGCCACCCAAATGGGAGATGCTTTTCCTCGACGAATTCGCCCGAATGGACGTCGCCGGTTATCTGACTCATGTTGGAACAGACGGTAGTTTACATAATGTTCATCCAGGCATTGGTCTCGTTTAACAAATTAAATAGCCACTAAGTCATTGACTTAGCTTTAAATAGGGAATGATTAGCTGCTAAGGTATTACCTTAGCTTAAGGATAGGTTTTAGGACGACTGTTTTGGTGTAGTCGGATCCTTTCTTGGGCGTCTGCTATTGGGGCACACGGTCCCTTAATCATGTTAAGTTTTAGAGGCTGCTTAGCCGTCTGCATATTGTGCAGGCAATAGCTCGTAAAATCTCAACGTTGTCCGTCTGCACATTGCGCAGGCGGTATTCCAACGTCGTCATTAGTTAAAACTTTAGTCCGCCTGCACATTGTGGAAACGATATTATAGAGGGTAAGTAGGATCTGCAAGCATATAGTGCAGGCGACATCCTTCTTTGCTATGAGCATGGTCCTTCTGCACTTTGTGCAATCGGTGCTCAGAATAAAGAAAATAAAGACAAGTATGAAATGATGGCAAAAGTTCATTAACAAGTAAAAAAAATTTACAAAATTTCAGAAGTAATACTTCTTTAGGTTATCTACATTCCAAGTTCTTGGTAGCCTCCTGCCGTCTGGTGTTTCTAGGTGGTAGGTGCCGTCTCTTACTTCTTCATAGATTCGGCAGGGGCCTTCCCAATTTGAGGTTAACTTCCCTTGTTCATTTGCCCTACCGACTGCCTCCATTTTTCGTAACACAAAGTCCCCAACTTTTAAAGGGCGCTTGTGTACTCTTTTGTTGTAAGATCGAGTCATTCTCAGGCGGTAGATCTCATGGCGCAAGGCAGCATTGCCCCTGGGCTCTGGGAGTGAGTCCAACGCCAAGCGCATGGCCTCCCAGTTTGCATCTTCATCATATAGCATGATCCGAAGAGTCAGCTCATAGTGCTTAATGAGTATGACAGCTTCTGCCCCATACACCATGAGAATTGGGGTTTCTCCAGTTTCCCCTTTTGCTGTTGTTCTTATGGCCCATAGGACGTACGGTAATTCATCCGCCCATAGGCCACCAGCTCTCTCAATTTTCTTTTTTATGCCGTCTGAGATTAACTTGTTGAAGCCTTCGAGGACGTTTGCTTGGGGTCGGCCGACTGATGTAAAATAATTGGTGATCCCTTGATCTCCTAACCAAGTCTTCAGGTGAGGGGTCTCAAACTGAGGACCATTGTCAAAAACCATAGACATAGGCACCCCAAAGCGGGTGATGATATTCTTCCGGATGAAGGAGATGATGTCCTTTGTCTTGATGTTTTTGACCGCCTTCGCCTCTACCCATTTGGTAAAGTAATCCACAGCCACTAAGATGTAACGCCTGCCGCCTAGAGCATTTGTATATGGGCCCAAAATGTCCATGCCCCATTTAGCAAACGGCATAGGACTGTGGATTCCTGTTAGGTCAGTGGCCAGACGATGGATTAACTTGCCAAATTTTTGACACTTGTCACATTTTTTAACAATCTCCATAGCATCCGACTCCAGGGTAGGCCAAAAGTAATGTCGCCTGGCCCTCACAGCTAAGGATCTGCCGCCTACATGAGAGGCACAATATCCAACATGCAATTCTTCAAGGACTTCTTGACCCTTTTCTGGGGTCACACACTTCAAAAGAGGCTTTAGAAAACCCGCTTTGAAGAGCTCTCCTTGCTTTATCTCAAAGCTTGCAGCCCGTTTCTTCAGCACGGCCGCCTCCTGAGGTGAATCTGGGAGGGTGCTGTCTGTTAGGTATGCCCGGATGCCGTCCATCCAGGTAGAGCTTCGGTCAAGTACTTCAATGAGGTCTTCGTCAGATATACTTTTTTTTTCCATGACTTCCCAGAAGACCGACCGAGGCGTTTCACATTAGGCGGATGACGCCAGTTTGGACAGGGCATCTGCCTGATTGTTTTCCGATCTGGGCACTTGACTTAGATAGAAGTTTTCAAGTGTCCCAGCTTCAGCCTTGACCGCCTGCAAGTATATGATCATAACCGGATGGGTGGCTTCATAGACAAATTGTACTGGCTAATGACCAATTGCAAGTCAGAGCAGGCGTCAATTCTCGTTGCACCTGCCGCCTTGCACATCCGGATGCCGGCTAGTAGGGCTTCATAATCAGCCTCATTGTTTGAGGCTTGGAACTTGAACCGTAGTGCATATTCATATTTGTCCCCCCAGGAGACTGACATATTACACCTGCACCACAGCCGTTCATCGTGGAGCTCCCGTTCACATACACTTTCCAAACCTGATTAATATTGTCCGGCTCAGTCGGCCTTGTCATTTCAATAATAAAGTCGGCGAATGCTTGCCCCTTTATTAGCTTCCTTGGTTCAAAAGTGATTTCCAGTCCCTGCAACTCAATAGCCCATTTGAGCATTCGGCCAGAAGACTCGAGGGTTGTCATTAGCCGCTTGATTGGTTGGTTAGTGTAGACCGTGACCGGATGTGCCAAGAAGTAAGGTTTCAACTTCTTGAGAGCCATGTAAAGAGTGAGACCCAATTTTTCAACTATGGGGTATCGAAGCTCTGCGTTTTTAAGAACGTGGCTAATGAAGTAGACCGGGAGCTGGATGTCGTCTCTTTCAGCTACGAGGACAACGCTGAGGGAATGATCTGAAACGACCAAATACATATAGAGCACCTTTTTTGGCAAGGGACTAATTAACATTGGCAAAGAGTGCAAATGCGTTCTCAGCTTTTGGAAGGCGGCCTTGGCATCATCCCCCCATTCAAATATAGTCTTCTTCCTAATCGCTTGGAAGAAGTAGAGGCACTTGTGTAGGCGTCGTTCGAAGTGCGCCTACGTTAAGCATGTTGTGAATATGCTTTGCACTCATAGGAAGTGGGCTTATGATATATGGTTGGAAATCTTATTTCAAGGCCTATTCAACCAAATAATAATTGGATCAAAATTATATAGCCATAAAATCAGTTTCTCTCGGTTTTGCGATGTGGACACGAAAAGTGGATAACAAGCTATGGTTTAGGGAAATGAGCTAGGAAATGGATTAGTTCATGAAATATATTGGATAGAACATGGATTAAGCACTCCAAAGATTAAATACTCAACTTGACCAATAATGGCGGTGAAATGTGTTCATCATTGAGTTTGGTTTTGGGAAGACATTTTTAGGTGTCTACAGAAGCCCCCACTTTGACTGAGTTTGTAGAAACGTCAGTTTTGAAAACGATACTCAAAGTAGTAGAAAGGGACGGAGAATGATTTAAGACGTTCTGCGATCTTAAATCACTCTATATACGCCGATACCTGCAGAAAAATGTTAGTTCCACAGATAAAAGTGTAAAGGAACAGAATGCTTATCTGACACCAGTGTATCGGTGACAAAAGAGTTTTGTAGCTTCCTATGCTTGAAGGAATCCACCGAATGATGTTTTGTTGAAATACTTTAAATGCCTGAGGAAAGTCGACTGATGAGTTTGGTAGCTTTCTAAGCTTGAAGAAATCTACCGGATGATACTTTCCATGCTTGAGGAAAGTTGACATATGAATTTAGTGGCTTTATATGCTTGAAGAAATCCACCAATAATTCTTTCCATGCTTGAGGAAAGCCGACAAAGGAATTTGGCGGTTTTCTATGCTTGAAGAAACCCACCGATAATACTTTAACTGCTTGAGGAAAGTCGACAGATGATTTTGGCAGGTTTCTATGCTTGAAGAAATCTACCAGATGACACTTTCCATGCTTGAGGAAAGACTTGTCTGATTTTCGCAGGTTCGATTTTCCCCGAACGTGGGCTGTAGTTGGTTCGCTTGTCCCCGAACGTGGGCTGTAAATGGTTCGCTTGTCCCCGAACGTGGGTTGTAAATGGTCCGCTTTTCCCAGGACATGGGATGTAGATTGTCTGCTTGTCCCCGGATGTGGGTTGTAGATGGTCCGCTTGTCCCCGGACGTGGGCTGTAAATGGTCCATTTTTCCCCGGACCGTGGGCTGTAAATGGTCCGCTTTTTCCCGGACGTGGGCTGTAGATGAGACCTGCAAAATAAAATTTGCCAAGGGACTCGTATAAACTGTGGTTGACTTGACCAACTGACTTGACCAAGTTTGACTTGACATGACATGACATGTGTATGGCTTGTGATTGTGTGTGTCTTAAGTGAGTGTGTGCATTGACACAACTAATAAAAAATGCAAATGCAAAAATTTTCCGTCATTTTTGTCATGAGTGGAGGGTACCGACTTTCTCCCGAAAAAGAAAGACGTGAAAAATGAAGTTTTGTTTTTAAACTTCCCTAAAATAAAAGTCATGATAAAAAAGGGAAGAAGTTTTGAACTTCCTTGTTGAGCAAGACGAAATGAATCACATGGATATTCTTCTTGTCATATTGAATTGCTCGTCTTGAGTATAACGTATGCATGATGCATGTTCTTAGGCTAGGAGGCTAAGGGAAATTACGTCATGTGGCACGATAGGTGAATGAACTTAGGTCATGGAGCTAAGTATCATATATGGTGTAAAGAAACGATCTTGAACGTCACTTAGGTCTTGAAGCTAAGCACGTATATAGATGAAGTGATTATTGCATAATGAACGTTGCTTAGGTCAAGGAGCTAAGAATGATATGCTTTGTATGATTACAAATCATTGATATATAAATGTTGCTCAGCACATTATGCGATGCATGAAACAATGAACATTGCTCAGGTCAAGAAGCTAAGCAAGTATACAATGTTTCTTTTAATGAATGTTGTCTTGAAAGATGATGAAGCATGAATAGTAAGGAAACAAGATTTCACGATAAAGGGTTCCTAAGGGAAAGATGATATGGTTATGTATGTGTGAGAAAAGTGTGTGAATGTGATACTAAGGTTGGCTGCAAAGGTTATGGTGATGGAAATATATGTGTGAAGAGTCAAAGATGATGACTCTATAGGCTGGGTAGGCTAAATGATGTGGGTTCAAGCCCCTAAGTCTAGCTCTAGATGGATAGGGTCATAGGATTAAGCATTGGATATTCTTTGACTCGATCATGCATATGAATGTGGCCGCACCTCAATGTGGGTTGTCTACGTATCCGTTAGGAATCAGGCCGAACTTAGCTCTAACAGAACTTTGCACAAGTGTATGTATACCTCAAAGAGGTCTTTCAAGGGTTCTAATATGGTTAAGTTGATGGTTTAAAGAAGAAAAGGGTACAAGGCTCAAGACCCGATAGAATCCCCAAGATGTGTAATTGTGAATTTGAAAATTTTAAATTTTGCAAGTTTATTTTCAATTTTTTTTGTTTTGAATTTCTTTATTTTTTTATTCTTTTGAATCAATGTAGGCAATCTCATATCATACGGTCCATCAATCACTTAGCATTAATGTTTCTCAGGCACGTTACCAAGCACTCGATGAGAGACACAATTTGAGACGTGTTCATATCAAAGACATTGGAACACTTGCCTTTAGACATTGTTTTATTGTTGCTTTGTTGCTTTTTTTTATTTGCTTTTTTGTTTTTTTTTTTATTTTTTTTTACTTGCTTTTTGAATGATATACAATTACATATCTTCCAATCCTAGGGTTAAGTGAATGTGGGTTAAAGAAATGAAGGCCAAACGTTAGACGAGGCTCAAAGTGGTTGATGAAGAAATGAATGTGATTGAACGATTAACAGGGAATGACATGGTTGCAAAGGTGCCTTAATTCATTGGTGTACCTTGTGTTTAGTTCGGTAATTGATTTATTATTATTATTATTTAATTTAGAATGAGTGAATGAAAAATGCTATGATCGAGATGCAAAGGAAATTTCTCATTTTATTGATGGAATAAAGGTGAACGAAACACATGAAACATATAAAAATTTGAAATGGAAAACCTATGCTAGAAATGAATGGGGGAATGGAGATGAATGATAAAAAAATAAGAAAGAAAAGAAATCATGAAATCTTGCACAAAGGATCTGTTGTGCGCCTTGTGTTCATTAAATTACTTCTTGCCGCCTGAAGGGACATGAAGTTTGTTTGCATCCACCAAGTCTTGAATGACGTCTTCCAAATTCCAACATTGCTCTATAGTGTGGCCCCTTCCTTGATGGTACTTGCAATGGGCATTGAGATTCCATTTGGCGCTCCTTTCTTCAGGTTTTGGCTCTGGAAATGGCCCAATAGGTGTGATCAAGACTTGACCGTAAAGGCGATCAAAGGCCGCATCATAAGTCATTCCTAAAGGAGTGTAAGTTCTTTTTTTCTTGGGCAATGGAGCATCAAGAGCTAACACTTCATTGAGATCAACTTGGCTTATATTGTTGGTAATATTTTCGTGCTTAGAAGACAATGAAGAAGGATGGTCGTTCTTCTTGTTTTTCCACGTGTTATTATTGTTACTACCATCAGTCTCTATTAGCTCATCCTCGATATTGATGCCGATGTCGTATACAGCTTCGAAAGTGTTCAGTGGAAGATATTTGAGATGTTCCCTATATTTGCGAGTCAGATTTTAAATAAAGAGGTGAAACATCTATCTTTCTTTGGGAGGATCTACCAAGATTGAAGCTATTTCCCTCCACCTGTTCAGGTAAGCGGTGAAGCCTTTATTCTCTTACTGTTTGAGAATAGAGAGTTCACGTTCAAATTTTTTTAGTTTGAATGTCACACTTGTAACGATTCATGAAACTGTCAGAGACATCTTGCCAAGTCGCAGTACGCGACATCTAGGGAATAAAACCATTGTTGGCAAGCATGTTCTAAGGAGAGAAGGAACACCGTAGGGAAGAGTGTTACGTCCAATCCCTTAAGAGCCATGGTTGAAGAGAACGCCTTCAAATGGCATATTAGATTGTCAGTTGGCTTGAACTTTGGAATATCAGCAGTGGAGAACTTTTCACGGAGTCTGTCCTTCACATCCAAAAGAGTGGGAGGCCGTTCCACATAGGTGAAATCCTCAGAAATCTTGATCATTTGCTCTTTGATCTTGTCCATTGTAGCCGCAGTAACATTGTTTTGCTCTACTGTGTTGACTATGGTAGTGAGTGCTTGTAACATGTTAGAAATTGTCTCAATGGACTTGTTAATGTTCTCAATATCTTCCTTAGTGGCCATACTGAAAATAGTTTGAAGGTGATGAGTGACGTGGAGATGGCAGAGTTCTCTTTAAACGCCTCTTAGGTCCAGGAGGTTGATGTAGTAATGACTCGAACCGTACCAATCTACCCCTGCTCCTTGACCAAGTACTGTGAAATAAAACAACCGCACTTAATTGTTTGACACATTGCTCAAGATTGGAAAAAAAAGTCATTTGAAAATAGGTGAGAATAACTCCGATCCACTCATCTTTTATTATGACGGAAATGGGGGTGCATGAACCTAGTATACGATCATAAACGACATGGTGTATGACTCGAGTAAAAAAAAATAAAGAAAGTGTGTGGACTATACTTGACTCGTGAATGATTAAGTGATGTAATAAGACTCGTGGTATGATCGTATGGCTAGACATGTGAACAGTAACAAAAATGACTGACGCGAGGACCAAATTAACACGGAAGGCTATAAAAATGCTAACTGGACTTATTTCCTGATCACTGTGACACGGAAAACTGTACCGTGTCACGGTACAAGATGCCGTGACGCGGTGATCATTTCCTGTTTTTTTTTTCTTGTTGAAATCCACTGTGCCACGGTGGAATCTGTCGTGACACGGTGAACTTTCTCGTGGCACGATGGATGCTGACGTGGAACGGGAATTTTTTATTTTTTATTTTTTAATTTTTTTTTTTGCTGGAAATCAACCGTGCCACGGTGAAAACTGTCGTGACACGGTGGATGCTGACGTGGCACGACAATTTTTTTTAATTTTTTTGGCGCTAATTACTAAGTGAGTACGGTCCATTGGCAATCGTTAGTCATAAAATAAACCACCAAAGACAAAGAAAGATCGTTAAGCTTAGGATCAAAACGACCAAATATACACACATAAAACACGTAGGCACAATGATGCAAAGAATAGTTCGCAACCTAAGGTCATGTACTATGTTCGACTATGGTCAGGTTTATTTGGTGTCAATAGGGTACGTTAAGAGTTTGGAAGCGTTAGCAAGTCAGCCTCCCTTAAGGGTGTATGCCAACGGGCGGCTCTGCGAGTTCGTGATGAAATCGAACTCAACTCCATGGTTTGGGTGGATTTAATAACTCGGATGAACCCTTATTGCCATGAGCGTTTTTGGGTTGATAGAGCTTAAATCCCCCAGGGATAAGACGCATGTAGAACACATACGTTTTTTCAGAAAAATCGAAGGAAGTTGACTGTGAGGAGATTAAACAAGCCACCAGACTGATTTTAGGACTGCCATGACACGGCAGAGAGCACAGTGCCACGGTGCTGCACACCGTTAGACGGTGTACTGCACCGTGATACGGCAGATTCTGCCGTGGCACAGCAGTTTAAAAATCTGACTAGTGCCCTGTTTTCCTTCTTACGCAATCAAGTTATTCAATTTTTTCCTACGGGACAAACCTAAATGCGACGTTAAAACGTCTATGCTTATGAAAAAATGCGAAATTAATCACAGGAATATTTTTCAAGAATCTTTCAAGTCTCATCCACTCATCTTAATTAAAAACCGATCACTCAAATCGATAAATAACCAAGAATCCTCCCCAATGGAGTCGCCAAATTATAGGCGTCGTTCGAAGTGCGCCTACGTTAAGCATGTTGTGAATATGCTTGGCACTCATAGGAAGTGGCCTTATGATATATGGTTAGAAAGCTTATTTCAAGGCCTATTAAACCAAATAATAACTGGATCAAAATTATATACCTATAAAATCAGTTTCTCTCGGTTTTGCGATGTGGACACAAAAAGTTGATAACAAGCCATGGTTTAGGGAAATGAGCTAGGAAATGGATTAGTTCATGAAATATATTGGATAGAACATGGATTTAAGCACTCCAAAGATTAAATACTTAACCCGACCAATAATGGTGGTGAAAGGTGTTCATCATCGGGTTTGGTTTTGGGGAGACATTTTTAGGTGTCTACAACTTGTCGCCTTACCGACTGAGAAATCTTCCCAGAGCTGCCAGACAACCGGTTAATTTTTGGACTTCCTTCACAGTACGGGGCGACTGCATGTCGATTACTGCCTGTATTTTTTCAGGGTTGGCCTCTATCCCCCTTTAGTTAATCAAGAATCCGAGAAACTTTCCAGACTCAACACCAAACACACTTTTTTTTATTAAGCATGACCTTGTGCCGCCTAAGTGTGGCGAATGTTTCTCGGAGGTCAGACAGGTGATCCGCCTGTTGTTTAGACTTGACTATCATGTCGTCAATGTACGCCTCTACATTCCTCCCAATTTGATTAATGAAGACTGTATTAATCATGCGCTGGAAAGTAGCAGGCGCATTCTTCAAACCAAACGACATCACATTATAACAGAATAACCCCTGATCAGTGACGAATGCTGTCTTTTCTTGATCTTTCTTCCACAGGCGAATCTGATGAAAGCCTGTATAGGCATGTCCGGTTGTTGAGTAGACTAGACTGTCGATCTTTGGAAGTGGATAACTATCATTCGGACATGCTCTGTTTAAGTTAGTGTAATATACACACATGCACCAGGTACCATTCAGCTTCTTTACAAGCATAATATTTGCAACCCATTAAGGGAAGTTACATGGCCGAATGAACCTAGCGTCTAACAGATTTTTAACTTCGGCGGCTGCCGCCTGACTTCTTTCCTTACCATGGTTTCTTTTCTTTTGCCGAATGGGATTCTTTTTAGGATCCACAGCGAGTTTGTGGAAAGCAAGATTGACAGGGTAAAGTCGTATCCCCTAATCAAAAGTAAATACCTAAATCCTCTAACTAAAGTAGATAGGGAAGTAGGGTCGATCTCCACAGGGAAACAAGTCTTTTTACTCCTAATTAATTATTATAATCTAAATTATCTAAGTAACCAATATTTATATTTGAGTATGAAACTAAACTACAAATATTAAGAATAGGGAGAAAACAATGAATAAAAGGATCTAGGGCATAGGTTCACCAATAAATAATACTCCAGGGTAAACCATAGTAATCAATCATTGACATTGCATAAATAACACGATTAACAGGCTCTCGCAATTTATTAATCAACATAGATCTAACAGGCTCTCGCAATTTACTAGATCTAAGTTCTTATTGAAAATAGCCTTTAATATCAAATTAACATCTGCTCGATTCATCAATTTAATATCGCTATACTTTTACAAGCCGCAATTGTAAAACGTTAAAACAATTCAATAAGAAATTATCATGCAATATCAATAATCAATAATAGTCAATCATCAATGCATCAATTAACCAGATTGTAAAGGGCTTTCGCTACGTATTACAATCACACAATTAATTTACCGGTATTAAATCTCATCTCTCGAATCTCGACTTAACCGTTTATAAATTAATCTGCCTATTGAAACTAGACCTAAACATCAACTCTCATCTGTCGAATCTCGAATCAATGTTGTCACACTAATGCATAAAAGATCAGGCCTAATCTAGTCACAGAGCATTAAATCAATCAATAGGAAATTAATCTAGCATTGATAATTAACAACAATAAATTACCCCTTCATATTATTTATTAGATCCCCATAAACCCTAGAAATTAAACTACTCACAAATCATCATGACTAAACTAATCAAATAAATAAATAAAAGCATAATCAAGGAAGCAAATAAAATAACTGAAGTTAAAGGGGAAGAAATTGTTACCAAAAAAAGTAATCTGGGATTAATGGAAGAATTATGAACAAAAGTTGAGAGAAAGGATTCTAAGAGAATAATTAAGAGAGTAAAGAAAGAGTAAAGAGGAGAAGAAGAGAATCCTAAAATCGTATTACGGAGGAGTATTTATACTCCGTACAAAATCCTAAATTAAAACAAATTAAAACGACGTTAAGCATCAACTAATAAAACACGCGCCCGATCGGGCGCGCCTTTTTTCTCATATTAATAATCTCGCGCCCGGCCGGGCCCGTCACCGGGCGTTAGCCAAAGATTCTACCGCCCGGCCGTGCGCGCCTCCGGGCGCCAGCCTCTTTGGCCGGGTGGCTCATTTGGGCCACTATTTTGACTTCGGTTGGGCTCCAATTCTTCGGGCCAATCTGGGTTTCCTCTTTGGTTCTTGAATACTCGGTCCAAATGCCCTGGTATCACCTATACCGAGCCCTTAATAACCGGGTCGATGGCTCTAACCGGCCATGGGCTATAAACTCTGGTCGTGCTTCTCCAATGCTCGTGATTGCTCCAAAATATCTCGGGAAAATACTCCAAAAGTGTAAATCCCTGCAAAAGTCAACCAAATCTACGAAAACACTAGAAAACACCAATTAGTGATAAAAATGGCTCTAAAGAGCCAAAAACACTACTAATTATGACCAAGGGACGAAGGTAAAATACTATATAAAATAGACACATCAAACTCCCCCAAGCCAAACCTTTGCTTGTCCATAAGCAAAGATCTCATCAATGAATCAATAAATATGCTTCACCCCAAAAAGTAAAAATCAAGCACAAACAATCCAGGGTAAATCAAATAATCATGCTTCAGAGTCAACTAATCAAGTCCATCCAATTACCTTTCTTCCCTAACAATTGTCAAATAGAGCAAACCACAAGAGCATATAGAATTCAAGACTAGTGCTCACGCACTCAACTCTCATTTTTGTGGCGAGTAAAAGATGAACTCGATCGCTCTCCATCCAACCCCTTTATGTAACAATGCCCTCCCAACTCACACTCTCGTGTGTATAAAACAATGAACACTCAAACCTACTAGTCGACTCGAAATATGTCAAATCATAACTTGCATTGATAAGCAACACTTTCACATTCATACAATTCTATGCACAAAGGTCAGAAGGTCTTTAAAGCTTGTAATGTAAGGCTAGGGTAAAGGGTAGGATAAATTTGGGAATAAGTGAGAGAAAAGCTATGCTTAAAGGAGCCATATCCTAATAAAACCCATGATCAAAATAAATAGTGATCATACATCTCCTACATAACCAACTCTAACATCAACGAAATAAACTCCAATCATAATAAATAAACCCAACTCTTACAACTTCACTCATAAGATATAATAATGAAGAAGTAGAGTGAATAAACAAACTTTATTTTCCAAACTTGATTTTTTTTTTTCATTGAGGCTCTTATTTTTTTCTTTTCCTTTTAACTAACCTCCAACTAGAACATTTTGAACATTTTTTTTCTTTTGAAGTTCACTTATTTTTTCAACATTTTTTTTTTCTTTGAACTTCTCTTTTTTTTTTCTTCATAGCATCATGCTTTATTTTTTTCAAGAAAATATAACTCTCAAACTCATCAAAAATAAACATGATAAAAAAAAACAAAACAACTTCTCAACAACCCACCCAAATTGTGCAAATAATAAGCACACTGCAAACTCCCTCACCTCACTCACTAATAGCTCCCCCAAGCCAAGCTTGGGACTAGTAACCAATGGGGAAAAATGTGGCTAATAAACAACAAAATGTCAAGGCAACAACATGGGTAGCAAGAAGGGAACAAATGCATCTACAATCATCTGGAGGCTACCTAAAAGAATAAATGTCTTCGTCCTCCTCAATGTGCATAATAATGAATCATATAAATATTACTAATAGTTGCAAACCAATACTCAAATTCATTGACATACCAGGAACTATGGAACTATCACACATTCCTTACCAAATCAACTAGTCAAGCACTATATTCACAAGTAGTTGGACAAAATTGACGCATGTTAAGGTTTCAAGGCAATCAAACATCAACTCATGATCAACTAATCAACAATGCCTATCGTCAAATACCAAGAATCAAACCAATTTTTCTCAAGTAAGGGGCACAGGGAAGCATGATTTACAATTCATTAGAACGTATTTTTGGATTTTTTTATTTTTCAATTTTTTTGTATTTTTATGTATATAGAAAGCAATAAAACTAACCTAGAAATCAAGAAATCTAACCTAAGAAAACACACCAAAAATAAAAGAAAAGAGAAAAAGAATTATACCAAACCAAAATCTCCCCCAAGCCAGAATCAGACAATGTCCTCATTGGCTTGGAAACTAGCCCAACATAGCTAGTCCTCATTATCCTCGTCCATCGAGCCGAAACCTGCACCTCCACTGCCACCTGCACCACCTTCACCAGAAGAGCTACCACCAAAATAACCAGCGTGAAAACTCCCCCCCCCCCCGCCGGTCCCCCGAAAGGAATGTCCTGCCCGTACCTGAAGAAAGAAGAATAGTCAGTGTAAATACCACGGGCAGTGGGATCCCTATCGTATCCCTGGGGTGGAGGCTGAAACCAGTCAGGGTGAATAGCGTCGTCGGGAATGTTGCCCCGACGAGCATAATCATCGTACATAGGGTAGAGAGCTCTACCCTGGTTCCTCTCTAGGTACCCTAACCTCTGGTCTAAGGAGCCTACCATCCTCCTAAGGTCAGTATGTGAATGCTTGATACGTCCTAGGGCCTGACCTATACTATGAAGATCCCAAACTGGATCAGAGTCAACATGAGGGACGGAATGGGACATACGAGGTGGAGAGAAAGCCACCTCGGGCTGAGGCTGGGGTGGTGGAACTGGTGGTGGTGGTGCCTGCCCCCTAGCGTTGGTAACTAAAACATCATAAGTGTAAGAAGGTTACCCTGGGGGAAAAGCGGTCAAGTCAGGACTGGGTAGGGGAAAAATAGGCAAAGGTTGCTCGTTCCCAGTCCGAATACACGAAAAGGGTGTCCGCTCGCTATCCGGTCTAACCCACCCCACATCCTCAAAATACCTAGCAGTCATGTAGGTATCTGGTCCACAGTTAGTCCGCTGGTGGGGTCCGTCTACTACAAAACCGACCTTTTTCACCGCTATTCGAGTGATAAGGCTTCCTGAACGGATAGGGGACTTGGAAGTGGTACTGGCTGTGGCATGCCTACTCAAATGGTGAACTATAAACCTACCTATGTTCAATTTCTCGTACCCGTACACATAATGTCCTATGACAGCTAGTTCGTTAGTTTGAGCGTTATAAGGCTCGGCCCTACCTAAAAAACACAAACCCGCAAATCTTTGCCAGATTTTTGGGACAGGGTGGTGAATAGGTTTGGTACTAGCATGTTGGGGGTCGGGGGTAGGTAAACCAGTCAAAGCATAATATAAGTCACCCATTTTATTGTTCGCATGCCACTGGTGAGATAATTCAGAATTTAATTAAAAATTTTTACAAAATTCTACAAAAGTTAAACGAATATTTCTATTATTTAACCTGAAAAATAAATTTGGCCCATTTCTACTACTAACAACATGAAAAGTGGAGATGAATTCACAAGTAAGTTCTCGGTATGTAGGATAGTGCATGTCAACAAATTTTCTCATGCCAATGTCATTCAAAAATCGTTTAACAAAATCATACAAACAAAATGATTCTAAGGTAGGGCGGTGTAACAACCAAGAAGGAATTACCTCACGACTAACCAAATGCTCTAGCCGTTCCTTTTGTTCCCAGCTCACAATCCGGATCGTCGGCCAGTATGGGAGTTACAAGTCTGGGTCGTATTCCTCCCTCGAACTGGAGCTCCTAACAAAAATGGACCTAGCCCTCTTTGATGCCATGTTCAAGAAATGGGTTTGAAAATTATTGAATTAAAACTGAAAAATTTTTATATGAAAGTGAAGAGGATGAAGAGAGGATCACAAATATGTAAAGAGTTTTGAATTTGGGTAAGAAATGGAGGAGGAATCTTAGAGAGAAGGTAGAGAGAATTTGAGTTTTAGATAGAGAAAGTAATGGAGAAAGAAGAAATTGAGGAAGAAAGAAGGAAAGAAAGAAGAAGGGGGGCGGACGCCACTCGCGCCCGGTCGGGCGGTAGGTCGCTCGGTCGGGCGATCTAAGTTATTTCATGTGCTGGTACTCGAGCCCGGTCGGGCGGCCTTCGCCCGGTCGGGCGATCTAAGTTGCCCGATTTTTGACCAATTCTCGCGCCCGGTCGGGCGATTCACCTGGTCTCGCGCCCGGTCTCGCGCCCATCACCCGATCGGGCGATCTTGAGGTTCAAAATTTTGCCCTTCTCGCGCCCGGTCGGGCGAGTCTTGCCCGATCGGGCGGACAATTAAGTCCGTAAACGAAAAGTTTTGCGCCCGATCGGGCGCCACTCGCCCGGTTGGGCGAAATTACTCTATTTCTAAACCTTGCTCTCGAGCCCGGTCGGGAGAGCTTCGCCCGATCGGGCCCGAGGCTAAATCATCTAATTATCATTTTCTTCTTATCTCCAAAATTTGGCTAACTCTTTTCTTCAAACCTGTACAAACACTCATAAAACTCATTAAATTCCCTCATCTCTCCTCTCATAAGAAAAAAAAAAGAAAAACTAGTGTAAAAAGTATTAAAAATACGGGTTGCCTCCCGCAAAGCGCTGATTTATCTAGGTCCCGCACGACCATCTTACCAAGTACAATTACTAGGACCCTTGGCCTAACGCTTTATCGGGTGGTTTCTCACCCGGTCTAGCGGTGTTTAGGCTGCGATACGGCTTCCTGACATACCCTGTGGGACGCCAAATCTCCTTATCTGGTGGATCCTCCTTGACTTGGACTGGGGGATCTTCAATGCTACGCACTAAAAATCCTTCTTTGATCGAGGAGTGCTTCAAATTTTCCTTGCATGCAACACTTGCAACTCGACCTGACGGAACACTTACCGTAGGCTCGATTCGCACAACTTGCTCGATCGGTTCCACTTTTTCATCCTCGAAACCAAGACCAACATTATAGAGCGCTCTTTCTATTGCATCGACTTCCTTCTGCCATTTGTCTATCTCATCTGAAAAGGATGCAACACAAGATACCGCCTCCAAGGGATCTTTTTCAAGAGCTTAGGGCTTGTTAGAATAATTTACAACCACATTAACACTGAAACATTTCTCCTCAGTCATGGAGTTTTTAGGGGCACTATTCAGATTAAAAACAACTTTATCATCCCCTACTGATAGTGTTAACTTACCACTTCTTACATCTATGACTGCTCCTGCAGTGTTAAGGAATGGTCTACCCAAAATAATTGGGGTTTGCGTATCCTCAGCCATATCAAGAACAACGAAATCTACAGGTATATAAAATTTACCTACTCTAACTGGGACATCCTCTAAAACACCTAAGGGGTATTTGAAAGAACAGTCGGCCATTTGTAGAGTTATATTGGTAGCTTTTAATTTACCCATATTCAACTTTGAACACACAGATAATGGCATGACGCTAACACTAGCACCCAAATCAAATAATGCATTATTAATCAAGAGATTGCCAATATGACAAGGGATAGAAAAACTACCCGGATCTTTTAATTTAGGTGAAGACTTATTTTGAAGTACGACACTACACTCTGCAGTGAAAGCTACTGTCTCTACGTCACTAATAGACCTTTTTCTCGTCAATATTTCTTTCATAAATTTTGCATATGAGGGGATTTTTTCAGTAAAGGGAACTATTACCTTCAAATCTTTAACCACCTCCAGGAACTTACCAAACTGCTTATCCAAGTTTGTCTTCAATTGACGATTGGGGAAAGGAAGTTTTATAATTGGCTTTGGAGCATTATTATTCTTGTCTGGAGTAGCCACCTTCTCTGGAGTTTTACCCTACAATGTAGAATTAGATATGTTAGTATTATCCTTTAGCCCTGCAGGGCTATCAACTAAATTGTTTGGTTTAATGGAATCAAGATTAGCATTATTTAATAAAACAGGTTCATCAACTCTGGGCTTAGAGGGCCCTTCATAGTTTGAACCACTCCTTAGATTAATTGCAAATGCTTGATCTGTAGTCCTATTCGGATGTGCTGGCAGAGCTCCCTGTTGGCGGGCTTGTAGAGTAGCGGAGAGTTGCGCAATTTGATTATCCATAATTTTATTCTGCGCTAGAACTTGATCAATTGTCGCGTCTCTGCTCTCCATGTGCTTTTGCATATTAACCAACATTGCTCTTATTTCCGCCAGAGAAGGGTCGGAAGATGAGGGGGTTTGTTGTGGTTGGTTCTTCTGGCTAGCATTGGGATGATAATATTTCTGCTGTTGTGGCGCCTGTGGTTCTTGTGGTGGTGGATTTTGATCATTAGTGCTCCGGTAGGAAAGGTACGCATGATTCCGATACCCAGGATTGTAGGTGTTGGAGTATGGGTTATTCTGCCTATAAGCTTGGAAGGCATTAACTTGCTCCACGGAACTCCTGCAATCTTGCTCCCAATGACCTACAATACCACAATTTTCACAGAAAGCCTCATTAGAATTATTATTAATTGCAGAAACATTAGCTACATTAGCAGTACTCAGATTATCTAATTTTTGGCAAATAGAGGTTAGTTGGGCTTGCAAAAAGGATACAGAGTCGACACTATGCTTCCCCTTGTTAGCAAATCCTCTGGGATTCCCATATTGGGAATTGTGTATCGCCATATCTTCAATAACCTGACCTGCATCATCAACATTAAGATTCATGAATCTCCCACTAGCTGCAGAGTCTAAAATTATTCTAGAGGAATTTCCAATGCCGTTATAAAAGGCTTGGATTAACTGCCATTGCGCTAAATTATGGTGAGGGAATTCTCTTTGTAAGTCCTTGAACCTCTCCCAAGCCTCATATAAAGATTCATCGGCTTCTTGGGCAAAGTTCTGGATCGCACTCCGTAGTACTGTTGTTCTCTCTGCAGGATAATACTTGTTATAGAAATTCAGAAAAAGAGTTTCCTAGTCAGTTATACCAAGTGTAATTCTATTTAAGCCATTAAACCACAATTTAGATTTTCCAGTTAAAGAGAAGGGAAAGAGAATCTCCCTTATTTTGTCTTGAGTGACCCCGGCTTGCCTGATGGTGTTGCAATATTGACAATAGTCAGCAATGTGAAGATTCGGGTCTTCACCCTTGGCTCCACTGAATTGCTTCCTCTCTATCATCGTTATAAATTTAAGTTTGATTTCAAATTGAACCCCATCAAGAGCCGGAGTGGGGGTGAGATGTGGAAAATCCGTAAGCTTTGGTTGTGAATAATCACTAAGCATCTTTGGAGCCGTCATCTCTGATTCTGCGTCTGATGATGTCTCTAAATCGCTAGAATAAGTTGGAGGATTTCGGTGATTATGTCATTATCACCAGAATCCGCCAGGATTTGCTTGTAGAAATTTTTATGTCTATGGAAGGAACGTTCGATCTCAGGATCGAATGGGATGTAACCTGATCTGGAACACCTGGGCATAAACAAAAACTAGAAGCAAATATGAGATTTGTCTCAGAGAACTAACGCTCTCTAAGACAAAAGGGAAATAATCTAGACTACAAAAACAATCAGAAAAAAAAAATAAAACCGTTTCCCCGGCAACGGCGCCAAATTTTGACAGGGTAAAGTCGTATCCCCTAATCAAAAGTAAATACCAATATTTATATTTGAGTATGAAACTAAACTATAAAGATTAAGAATAGGGAGAAAACAATGAATAAAAGGATCTAGGACATAGGTTCACCAATAAATAATACTCTAGGGTAAAACATAGTAATCAATCATTTACATTGCATAAATAACACGATTAACAGGCTCTCGCAATTTATTAATTAACATAGATCTAACAGGCTCTCGCAATTTACTAGATCTAAGTTCTTATTGAAAATAGCTTTTAATATCAAATTAACATCTGCTCGATTCATCAATTTAATATCGCTATACTTTTACAAGCCGCAATTGTAAAACGTTAAAACAATTCAATAAGAAATTATCATGCAATATCAATAATCAATAATAGTCAATCATCAATGCATCAAATAACCAGATTGTAAAGGGCTTTCGCTACGTATTACAATCACACAATTAATTTACCGGTATTAAATCTCATCTCTCGAATCTCGACTTAACCATTTATAAACTAATCTGCCTATTGAAACTAGACCTAAACATAAACTCTCATTTGTCGAATCTCGAATCAATGTTGTCACACTAATACATAAAAGATCAGGTCTAATCTAGTCACAGAGCATTAAATCAATCAATAGGAAATTAATCTAGCATTGATAATTAACAACAATAAATTACCCCTTCATATTATTTATTAGATCCCCATAAACCCTAGAAATTAAACTACTCACAAATCATCATGACTAAACTAATCAAATAAATAAATAAAAGCATAATCAAGGAAGCAAATAAAATAACTGAAATTAAAGGGGAAGAAATTGTTACTAAAAAAAGTAATCTGGGATTAATGGAAGAATTAAGAACAAAAGTTGAGAGAAAGGATTCTAAGAGAATAATTAAGATAGTAAAGAAAGAGTAAAGAGGAGAAGAAGAGAATCCTAAAATCGTATTACGGAGGAGTATTTATACTCCGTACAAAATCCTAAATTAAAACAAATTAAAACGACGTTAAGCGTCAACTAATAAAACACGCGCCCGATCGGGCGAGGCACCGCCTGATCGGGCGCGCCTTTTTTCTCATATTAATAATCTCGCGCCTGGCCGGGCGCGTCACCGGGCATCAGCCAAAGCTTCTCCCGCCCGGCCGGGCGCGCCTCTTGGCGCCAGCCTCTTTGGCTGGGCGGCTCATTTGGGCCACTTTTTGGACTTCGATTGGGCTCCAATTCTTCGGGCCAATCTGGATTTCCTCTTTGGGTCTTGAATACTCGGTCCAAATGCCCCGGTATCACCTATACCGAGCCCTTAGTCACCGGTTCGATGGCTCTAACCGGCCCTGGGCTATAAACTCTGGTCGTGCTTCTCCAATGCTCGTGATTGCTCCAAAATATCTCGGGAAAATACTCCAAAAGTGTAAATCCCTGCAAAAGTCAACCAAATCTACGAAAACACTAGAAAACACCAATTAGTAATCGCCCGATCGGGCGCGCCTTTTAAAAGAGCAGCCCGGCCGGGCATGTCACCGGGCGCCAGTCAAAGCTTCTCCCGCCCGGCCGGGCTCGCCTCCGGGCGCTAGCCTCTTTGGCCGGGCGGCTCATTTGGGCCACTTTTTGGACTTCGATTGGGCTCCAATTCTTCGGGCCAATCTGGATTTCCTCTTTGGGTCTTGAATACTCGGTCCAAATGCCCCGGTATCACCTATACCGAGCCCTTAGTCACCGGTTTGATGGCTCTAACCGGCGCTGGGCTATAAACTCTGGTCGTGCTTCTCCAATGCTCGTGATTGCTCCAAAATATCTCGGGAAAATACTCCAAAAGTGTAAATCCCTGCAAAAGTCAACCAAATCTACGAAAACACTATAAAACACCAATTAGTAATCACCCGATCGGGCGCGCCTTTTAAATGAGCAGCCCGCCCGGGCGCGTCACCGGACGCCAGCCAAAGCTTCTCCCGCCCGGCCGGGCGCGCCTCCGGGCGCCAACCTCTTTGGCCGGGCGGCTCATTTGGGCCACTATTTGGACTTTGATTGGGCTCCAATTCTTCGGGCCAATCTAGGTTTCCTCTTTGGGTCTTGAATACTCGGTCCAAATGCCCTGGTATCACCTATACCGAGCCCTTAATCACCGGTTCGATGGCTCTAACCGGCCCCGGGCTATAAACTCTGGTCGTGCTTCTCCAATGCTCGTGATTGCTCCAAAATATCTCGGGAAAATACTCCAAAAGTGTAAATCCCTGCAAAAGTCAACCAAATCTACGAAAACACTAGAAAACACCAATTAGTAATAAAACTGGCTCTAAAGAGCCAAAAACACTACTAATTATGACTAAGAGACGGGGGTAAAATACTATATAAAATAGACACATCAAAGATCCGGGCTGATGCCTGGAATCTTTTCCACTTCAAAGGAAAAGATGTCTTTTAATTCTTTCAGCAGTTGGTGCAAGCTTGCGCCCAACTTAGCAAAAGCAGTCGTCCCCACCTTAACAGTTCGCTCTGACCGACTGTCGTCCAGAGGAATATCAATGTGCTCACTAGCCGACTGGGGACGGAGGTCATCTGACCGCTCGCCGGTTAGTGATTGCTATTGCTTTTTGTTTTTTTACCACCACCAGCAGATTAGGTTTTCTTTTCTTGATGGGTGGTGGGGTGGGATGGTCATCCTTGATATCATCAAGGTCTACTGGCTCTTTGCCCTAACCGGCTGCAGCAGCTGCAGGGTTGATGTCCGAGAGATAGCATTCTCGAGCCGTCTTCAGGTCCCCGTTCAGGGAGCCAACAGTCCCATCATCCTTCTCATATTTGACAAGCATGAGAGTAGGAATGATGACTGCCTTGCACTCGTTAAGAGTGGGTAGGCCAAGGATAAGATTGTATGCGGTCATCTCCTCGACCACCAGGAACCGGATGGTCATGTGTCGACCGCTACCTTTTTCCCCCAGTCGGATGGGCAAATCAATGCGTCCGACTGGATGCACAACTCTTTCCCCAAAACTCACAAGGAGGTGGGAGACATCCATCATACTATCCGGCCTGTATTTGAAGTTAGATAGACATTTGTAACTAATGATGTCTGAGGAGCTTCCTGTGTCAATTAAGATGCGACCAACCAATTGGTTGACCACTTTACATTCTATGACCACAGGGTAATCATACGACCGACGAACTTTGCCTCTGTCCTTTTCGGTGATGATGACTTCAAGGAAGGCGGATGTGCTGGCCGCTTGTCCCTCATCAATAGAATAGACCATCTTTCTCGGATGGTCCTTGCTGCCCCGGATAGTTGGACCACCACCGGAGAATCCGCCTGCTATTGTATAAACCGGTTCCTTATACGTTTAAGAACTGATAGCAGGCTGGGGAGTCTTTTTGCTTGACTTCCCAGGATTCGCTTTTGAAGCCACTTTGGACTTCACATAGGTAGTGACAATGCTTACTTTTGTTCTGATTTTCAGCGGAACCTTTCATAGGAGTCGGCTTCTCAAGAGTCAGCCGATCCTTAATCACCATGAGCATGGAGTAGCTGTCCTTGTGGAACTTGTACCTTTTTCTTCCACGATTTCTTTTTCTTCAAGGCCAGCTGATCGGAGTTATCAACTGCCCAGATCAGTTTTTTTCTTTTTTCTCTCTTCTGGTTTTAGAGACGGCTGAGCAGGCCGACTCTCCTTCTATCAGTTAGACTTCTTAGAGTCTGACTGCTTATTAGAGGAGTAGAGCTCGGTCGCCTGCATATAAGCGTCCGCCTCCATCATGGCTCCTTGGAGGGTGAAAATTTTATTGCAGACGAGTTCGAACTTGAAGGTCGACCCGTCCTTCAGACCTTTGAAAAATTCTAAAAGGGCCACTTCGTCAGACAGTCCTTAGGTTTGGATTCTCACAAGATTGAACCGCTTGACGTATGATCGCAACCCCTCTCTATCTCCCTGCTGCACATGGCCTAGATCAAGGCTTGTTTTATTTGAAGGGATGTTCATAGAGAAGTTTGAAGCAAACAAGAACGCAAGCGTCTTGAAGCTATTTATGCAACCAGCCGACAGATTGTCGAACCACTGCTGGGCTATGCCTTTCAGTGTGGCTGGGAAGCATCGACACCAGGCGTCATCATCCAACACCTGTAAGTACATGAGTTCGGTGTATGCCAAGAGGTTGTCTTCTGGGTTGGAGGTACCATCATAGGTTCCAACTATGACATTTTTCACCTTGGGCGCCTGTTCAGCCTCGCCTATTTCCCTAGCGAAAGTAGAGGGTTTCTCCCCAAGGTTTTGCAGCCGAAGCTGCCAATCCAAAGAATGATAGTTATATGTCGCTTGTCCTCCGAAGAAGGCAGGCTGAATGTAAGGCAGAGCAGGCGGTCTGTATAATGGTTGTGCCACATACTGCGCCGAATTGATCACATGAGGCCCCGAATGTACAAGGGGGCCGCTTGAAGGAGTCCTCGGTACTGAAGGAGTGTTCCTCACCAAGGTATTATGAAAGTTGTCATGATAAGTCGACGTAGAAGCCGATTCCCATAGCTGCTGATTCCTTAGCTGGTCGATGTACTGACGAGCATCAGGAAATGAATTTTTGCTACCATCTGATTGTACATGCCGGATAGCCATCCTTGTCACCATTTCAGGGAAACGGAGTCTTGAAAGATCAAACTAGGGCCGAGCGTTCTCCTTTTGAGCAGGGTGAGGAGTCGGCTGTCGGTCCCAGACCGACTTCTACTATCCAGATTTAGCAGGCTTGGTGGCCGACTGTTCCTTTCTAGGAGCAGTCGTCCACTTGTTGATTAGTCCCTTAATTTCACCCTTGAGGCTACTCATGAACTTCATGAGCTTATCACGAGTGACTGGGGTTGTTCCTGTCGCCTTGGAGGCATCAGTCGGATGCCCTGTGGGATTACTTGAGGGTCCAGGGGGCCTACTAGTACCCGCCTAGTTAGCATTGCACTCTCGCCTGTCTTTTTTACGGAGGCGCTTAGAGATGAGTGACCCGTTTGGGGCCCATATTCGACGTCTCCGTTGTTACCTGAGTCATGGTCCGTCTGGACCTCTATTTCTTCCAAAGGCGGATTGGTCTCTGGAGGGGGCACAGGTTGTTCTTGGGAAGCCATCTTCCTAGTACTCTCCCCACAGACGGCGCCAAATGTTTCGGGGTTTTTTTATGTCCCTCGGGAGAGTTACAGCTCAAGACAAGATTCCACTAGGACGCCTGTACCTGCAAAGCAAACGGAGCACCGAATGGTCGGTGGTCCGCCTCCGAAGATTAAGTTAGTATGTACTCAGAATAAAACGTGCGGAAATTAAGTTATCTGCTCGGATTCCAAGCTCAGGTGTTGTTTGTTTCTTGAGAACATCAACTCTGTAATTGATCGTGGGTTAGAGAGGTCATTAAACTACTACCCTAATCAAATTAAGCATTTGTATTCCTAAACTACCCTAATACAAGTATAGGGGCATGTTAAGGGTCGAACCACTAAGGAAGCTTACTAGTCCAACATTAATATTTTCTAATGCAAGAGTAAACAGGGGAATGTTTTTGTCGGTTTTTGAATAAAGAGCACTAAAACTACAAATAAGCAAAGATAATGATGATTAAAATTAAGAGCGAACGACGCTAGGGGTACGGGGGTGTCAAACATGATTAGAAAGAGGGGAACAATAATGGTTATCATGATGAACATGCCAAAGAACACAATATTCTACCTAAACAATTCATTCTCATGTAATAGTCTAGGCAAATCAATGAAAAAGGTCTATACTAATTAGGATCATTCTACTGCATCCTATTAGTTACAATCAAATCAAGAGAATAAAGAAGCACAATCCATAAAACTCCACTTTAATAACTCATTCTCATGCAATCATTAAAATAGAGATGATCTTAATCTAGTTCAAATCACTTTCATGCATTTAAACTAGAAAACATCAAATAAAGTGCCACAATAATCTCAAGCTATCAAAAATCATGTCTTTCATCAATTTATGGCATGAGTTCAATCAAACCATCATCATTCATCCAATATCAACACATATTTTCCACCCTTTTCCCCTAGCTAAGAAATTAGCCTAGAGAAGGGAGATTAAACATAATATCAAAACTAAAAATAAACTCAAGAAACACAAAACAAAACATGATTAAGGATAATGAAATCAATAATAACTAGATGAACTAATAAGATTAATGAAAATAAATAACAATAAGGAAAATAAATAAAGCTAAAAGAAAGGATTAGAGATTACTAAAGAGAGGATTAATGAAAGATGAAAGCTTGAAGTGTTGCTTGATTGAAGATTAAACTTGACCAAAGTTGAAATACAATAAAGGAAACTTGAGTAATAATCCACTTTCTCTCTCTAAAATTAGGGCTAAATGCTGATAAGATAAAAGATCCTTACAAACTTGAATAAGGGGCTATTTATATGCATCACAAAAGACGGAAATAAAACACCAAGGAAAGCCCTCTAGCAAGCAGCCGCGCCTTCTCTAATCTGGGTACGGAGTTGCTTAACCCAGCAACCCGCGCCCGCTGCATCTGAGCCCGCGCCCGCGGCTGAAAGTAGGAGAGGCCTCTCCTGCTGAGGAGAGGTCGCAGTCTGGAATCAGGGGAAAATAGGGGCCTCGATACGTCATGCCCGTGGCTCCAAGTGTCGCGCCCGCGGGTCAAGGAGGAGAGACCTCTTCCAGGGCGCGGCACGACATTTCCGAGTTCATGGTCATTTTACAGCATTAACCGCCGCGCCCGCAGCCCTTGGCTCTGCGCCTGCGGCCCTTGGCTCTACGCCCGCGGCTCCTACATGGCCATTACACCATCCTTGAGTATCTCATTTCCCTTCCATAGCTCGACATGCATCCATAGGTTCATCCAAAAGGGCCAACAACCTACAAAACAACGAAGAACACTAAGAAAACCAAAGAAAAAGGGGAAAAGGAAGGGAAACACGAGAAGAGATAAGAGAAAACAAAAACTAAGGTAAAATGCTTAGAAAAGGTCCAAACAAGTGCAAATCAGGGGAGAATCCTTAGAGGAAAAGGATAAAAGAGTGGCATAAATGCCACTCATCAAAATCCCCTACACTTGCCTTTTGCTTTTCCTCAAGCAAGGAAAAATAAAACAAAGAGACAAACACTACAAACATAACATGACAAGGTTTAAGATAACCAATCTAGCGTCAAGGTAGGAAATGCTCTATTTGGACTCAACGTAGAAACATGCACCAAAGTATACTTACCTTTTTCAATTCAAAGAGGGAAAACACATTCTAAGATGCTCAAGGTTGAAAAAGACAAACCTAAGCTAAGCATAGAAAACTAATGATTTCATTCTCCGCCCCAGCCCCAATCGAGACGGTCCACGTTCTCTCCACTAGCTTCAAATCATCCCTTAGTTAGCTCCTCATGATTCCTCGAGGGAACGGGAAAAAGAAATTTTAAGTGGAATCATAAGGTCATCTCGACATCTCAACTATGCATACTCTCTCCATAGAGTTGAAATCTATCTCCATCCACCGGTCTTTGACCTCACTCCTCTAAAGTCCAAGGGTCTTAACTAGAGTTGTAATGTCATGGCTAAGGGTTAAGGTTGGGAATCAATTTAAAAATTGTGGTGGAAAATCATAAGTGAAGCAAAAGAGTGGCCATCTCTCAAGAACAACCTATGAATTGAACCTAAACTCAAAATACAACCTTCAATACAAACCTCACAACATTACTTCATCCCTTTTCATTATATTCTTTTGAAACTTCAAATATTTATTTATTTATTATTTTTTTTTAAACTTTACATGGTTTTTTTGAATTGCATCTTTCTTCTCAAGACTTTTTGCATATTCTTTTCATGTTAAACTTTCAAAACTATAATTGAACCAATTTACACATCTTTCTAGCTCGTATCCAACACTCTCAAAACTCAAACCTTAAAAGCCAATGCTTCACTAACTACAAGGGTCGATAAGATATAGGCTGATAGGTTTGTAATATAGTTAAGTCAAGAAAGGGAAATAAGGCTCAAACTTGTTAGCAAGTAAGTTGATGCAAAAATGAAAACCAAACTTGTAACAAAACAGAATGAAAAAAAAAGAAAAATGAGAAGTGCCCTTTTCCTCCTCTAGAGTTGCTTGGTCACGGAGCTAGAGGCCAACACAAGGATTAAGATTTGCATAGTCAAGGATCCTAAATGCCGCTCAACAAGATTGATGAAGGCTTGAACAATATTAGACCTCACAAGGGGTGGGAAGTAAGAAAATACCAACTAAAGGGAATCCTATCCACTATAGAGAGCAACACCATCTTACCACTTTTTCGTGAACTAGGGGTTCAAAGGTCCTCAAAAGTTCTAAACCATACTACCTTAACTTAAAATTTGTCTAACTCAACCCTAAGCATTCTCAAACGGTGAAAACCCTCATCAACTAGGAAGATAAGCATTCAAAGACGCATCATCATGAGGGGCACACCAATCCAAATGAATGAGCAAATTCCAAACCAAAATCATTTCAACTTGTCATAGTCATGTTTGTCACACAAAAGGGAAAACAATACAAAAGAGAGAGGAAGAAATAAAAAAGGTTCACAAACGAGGCATATAATCCAAGTAAATCCCAATCGTGATACAAGTGATCGTTCGATAACAACATCAACAATCCCAGGTTCCATAGAACCAAATGCAAACATCCTCGAACCATTCAACTTCTTCCTAAACTAGTCCTACACTAAGCACTCAAAGAAAGAGTAAAGAGGGAAAAAGAAAGATCTCACCCAAATGTCTCTTAAAAAAAATAAAGCAACCAAACCATTAACAAAAACGCCAAAGCTCCAAATGTTGATTCCATCGTTCTTCAAAGCTACAAAAAGGAGAGAAAGAAAAAGCAAAAACAAACACTAAACAAAGAAAAAGGGTTAGCAAAACGGGAAAGAAAACAAAAGGGTAACAAACTCGGCCCATGGACATAACCGACGACCTACATCACAATCAAATACATCATCATCATCAAAGACACTGACCAACAACAACAAGCTAAAACAATACCCAACATAAGCTTCTCAAACGTTCCCACGAGTCCTTAGTGTCTTCCCCCACACTTACTCAAAACTATTCCCTTTTGATTCAGACACCCCCCCACACTAGATGCATACCAAGGGGGGGAACTAGTGGCCACTAGGGCCGGTACCATCATCATCCCAAAAAAGGGGGGGGGGGAAACATGCATACCAAGGGGGGGAACTAGTGGCCACTAGGGCCGGTACCATCATCATCCCAAGGGGAGCCATAGGGATCCCACCCTCCGGTGTAACCGGGGGGCCACCCATAATGACCTTTGTAAAGGTCAAGTTGGGAGAGGGTTAACTGGTCAAAAGGGTCGGGTTGCATACAAGTAGCAGGGTGATCGGGGTGAATGTAGGGGTAATTTGGGTCACCCGTATAGTCACTCCCATCCGAGAACCAATAATCATAGTGACCGGACTCATCAGGAAACTCACGCCTAGGCACGTCGGGGTTCTCGACAACCGACAAATAGGGGTACGTAGGGAGGTTGTCACCACCCCATGAAGACACTACTTTTAATTTCCTCATCTTGTTGGAGGTTCCACATTTTGAGGGGTTTGGGAGGATGAACCTCGTGGCTCCTTCCACTCTTCCTCTTCTCGGAACTTGTTCCAACCTCCATCTTTACTTCTCAACAAACAACACTTACAACTCCTCAATCAAGTTCAACAAATCCACCCACAAATTACACAAATCAACCACAACAAGCAATATACTTCTCAAACTCCAAACAACACAAATTAACCAAGAACAGTACAAGAATTTCCAAAAAACAACTTCGAAACAACAATCAACCCACTACGTGAAAAAAAGAAATTGGCACCGGTTCAAAACCGCTCAATGCCACCGGTTTTGAACCGGTGCCAATGTGGGGGGTGCCAATTACTTGCATGAAAAGCCACCAGTTCAAACCGGTGGCAAAAATAGTTATTGGCACCGGTTAACCGGTGCCAAAAATGGCCTAAGAAATTTATGTCATTGTTTTTGGCACCGGTTAACCGGTGCCAAATGTGCCAAAAAATTAAAATTTTTTTTTTGTCTTCTTTCACTTAAATATTAAATCAACTAAAATAAATAAGAACATAAAAATATAAATCCAATATTCATCCAATATAATCCAAAATTTACAATATATAATCAAAAAAAATTTACAATATAGATTAATAAAATAGATCAATTACATCATGTAAATAAATTTAAAAAATTACAATAATAATAAAAAAATTACAATATAAAAAAAAATCTTGCATCTTGATTCTTCAATTTAAATCTAAATCAATATACCTGCACCAATTAAAAAAAAAAAAAAATAGATTAATATAAATAAGCTTCGAAAAAAAAAACAAGAAATTCAAACCCAGAAAAACAATAACACCACCACGAATACCTCCATGATCCAAAACATTCAAACCCAGAAAAAAAAAACCAGAAATTCAAACCCAGAAAAAAAAAACAAACAAGTACTTCAAATCTGTTAAAATCGAATCGAAATCGAAAAAAATAAAAACCAAAAATCGAAAAACCAAAAAATCAAAATCGAAAAAAAAAAATCAAAATCGAAATAAAAATATATCAAAAACTTTTAATGCTGCCGCAGGAAAATCCGTGCGCATCTCAATCAGTCGCGCTGGGAAGGCACGCGCAACTAATTCAGTTGCGAGCGGCACTCGGCGCAACCTTTAGAGATGCGCTCGCGGAAGATTTTGAATTTTACGAAAATATAGAATCGAATCTTACCATAATGCCGCGCGCAAGACACTCAGTTGCGCTGCCCATAGCAGCGCAACCCAATCACTTGCGCGCACAACTAATCCTGTTGCGTGCGACACCTGCTGCGGCAGAATGTTCAAAACCCTAATCCTACCCATTCCCTATAAATAGAGGCTTAATCCGAGGCTTAAACACACAGAAATATAACCTAAAACTCTGGCAGAATACTGGTGAACTTATGCTACCTAACTCCTCTTGTCCTAAACACTCACCCCTTGATATTTTGTTACTACGGTGGAGGTTCCCCAACAAGAAGGTGTCTATAAGTGTTCTAAACAGAGATCTAGCAAAAAGAATTGGTAAATTCCCGAGCACTTAGATAAATCATATTTATTTTCTTGTTTAAAAGAACCTTAATTAATTAATTAGTGCTGTTTGATCACCTTAAAAGGACTAATTAATTATTTCCACATAGTACCTTGCGTTAAATAAAGATTAGAATTGGATAATAAATTTTTGGTTGATCACTTAAGCCAAGGCGAATATTGTTTATTTTCTTGTTCTTTTCACGAAATTGATTAAATAAAGAAAAACGACTTTTGCAATGTAATATTAATTCCTACGTGATTAATGCTTGTAAATAAAATCAACTAACTTAGTCTTTAGGTATCACGTTGCATATATTGTTTGGTAATAAAATTGTGAAAAAGGAAGAGCTAGTAGAGGTCGTACTAGGGCTAGAATAGCGATTCCTCCCTAAAAGGAACGTTATTTTAGTACCCTCGCTCCCGAACTCATTTCTGGTTTATGTAAACCAATTTGGGCATGGGTAAACTTACGATTAGTGCTAATTATTCCATGAACTCCACATCGAAGAAAGGCATGAACGAGGTTTTTGAGTTTTCCTAAAACTCATTGGCGAATCCTGCTTGTTGCTTATAAAAAAGCGTAATGATAGAATCAATTCTAATTCAAGGTCCCCCAAACAGTCAGGAATTCAAATCCTAATACACCCTAACAAGTGTAAAGTCCTAGGCTTTTAAACGGCCATGGGCATCTAAAGAAGGCCCCCTTACGATGGGATCACCCTCCTTACAATGGCGACTCCACTAGGGACTACGAGGTTACAAGATTAGTTCGTAGTTATGGTTCAAGGTTTCCAACACTAGGTTGCCTATGAATATTAACGAGAACTAACTTGGATAATCTCTAGTTAGAGTTCCAGACTCGAACGCATAATATCTTCCTTTTTCACAAAAATAAAATTCAAACAAGCAACATTGCATCATGCATAATCATAGCGCAGTTTAACCATTGGGGATTGGCTCATTGACTAGGGGTTGCCAACACTAGGCTTCTATCCCAAAATCAATAACACTCATCCCACCCATATCGCCAACAAAATGTTGGGAGGGCTATATCGTGGGTCAACACGTTGAGTGATTGATTCGTGCATCGTCCCTTAAGATATGGTACCTTTTGACATACAAGCCTTGACTTTAGAATGACATTGTATGCTTAAACAGTTCCTTTTATGTGCTTATGTGACTACATGAATGTGCTTCGTGTCTAATCTAACTAATTCCAACTTGTACCTAGAGATATAATAAAAAAAAATTCACAAAAATAATGGTTCAACAAATAAAAAAAAAAAGTTTTTTTATCGTTCTTTTTGCCTTTTCGCAAAAAAAAAATTTAAAAATACAAAAATTAAATAAAAAAAATTAAAAAATGTCGAACCTACTAGGTGGCACGCGGAACTGTCAAAGTTGCGTGCGCCCTCCTAGCGCAAGTTCAGAAGTTGCGCGCGGCACCTTCGCGCAACACTGTGTCTTGCGAGCGCCCACTGTTCAACATTGATTTGGACTCGTTACGAGCAATATATCATACGGAGAAAACGATACTACCGCTTCAAGGTTAATTGTTAAGTAGGTGCTAAAAATATCTCTTTTGCTAACGTTAGTGTCTAACTTTTACTATTCTCGTCTTTTTTTTTGTTTTTTTTTCGAAAAATCCAAAAACATGTTTTTATCGTTCTTTTTGCGTTTTTGCCCAAAAAAAAAGTTTTTTATCGTTCTTTTTGCGTTTTCGTTAAAAAAAAGTGGTAGATGCTACTCTTGAAGACGCACTTTCCACCTTAGCGCAAGAAGGAAAATTACACGTGATACTATTTTTTATTATGATGATTCGTTTACGTACTTCATAATCAAACTAAAGACATTACTTCTTATGAGGTTCGTCATTAGAAGTTCGCATCCCTTAATAGGACGCCATCAATATGTTTATTCTTAAATGTGCCTATTTTCGTGTTCATCATGTTTTTGTTGTAATTGATCAACCTTGATTTAAGAGTATAATTTATTTACCTCTTCTATGGTTTAAAAAGAAAATCCCGAGAACTTTACTTGGGATGATTGCCTCACACAAAAAAAGAGAGAAATAGAACGAAAACAAAAAAAGAAATATCGTTCTTTAAAAAAATAATAATAAAAAAAAGAGTATGATAATAAAAAAAAATTCTCAAAAAAAGAGAGAAGATAATGAATGATAAAACCGAGAAAATGATTTAATTATTTATTGGATTTTACATTCGGAGGCCATCATTCTTTTTAAACAAATAGTAAATATTATCCTTTAAAGATGAGCAATATGAGAATCATAATTGAAAAAAAAAATGATATAGATCTCTATTGCAAATTAGAGGTGATCGTTTGCGGGCTTGGACGGCAAACAGGCCAGGCCTATACTTCATTTTTTGTCCAACGGGCTAATTGTAGCTAACCCGAGCCCTTTTATGCGGGCTTGATAAATTGTCCAAGCCCGCTCTATTAACGGGTCGGGCTTGCCCACGGGCTCACGGGCCTAAAATATTTTTTTTACATATATCTAACACTAATTATTTTTTTTTATCATTTACATATGTTAATATTATTTCGATTTCGTTATCTTTAAAATTTCTTGATCACTGATGATATTATAAAAAAAAAACATATTTAACTTGTGACATATGTTAGTGAAAAAAAGGAAAGAATGAACTTATTCAATACAAGTATAATGATGAAATATAAAATTGAAATAAATAGTTGTAGCAATAATCTTGTTGCGCGCGACAACTGCTGTGGCAGAATGTTCAAAACCCTAATCCTACCCATTCCCTATAAATAGAGGCTTAATTCGAGGCTTAAACACAAAGAAAAATAACCTAAAACTCTGGCGGAATACTTGTGAACTTGTGCTACCTAACTCCTTTTGTCCTAAACACTCACCCCTTGATATTTTGTTACTACGGTGGAGGTTCCCCAACAAGAAGGTGTCCATAAGTGTTCTAAACGGAGATCTAGCAAAGAGAAGTGGTAAATTCCCAAGCACTTAGATAAATCATATTTATTCTCTTGTTTAAAAGAACCTTAATTAATTAATTAGTGTTGTTTGATCACCTTAAAATGACTAATTAATTATTTCCACATAGTACCTTGCGTTAAATAAAGATTATAATTGGATAATTAATTGTTAATTGATCACTTAAGCCAAGGCGAATATTGTTTATTTTCTTTTTCTTTTCATGAAATTGATTAAATAAAAGAATAACGACGTTGCAATGTAATTCCTACGTAAATTAACGTGTGTAAATAAAATCAACTAACTTAGTTTTAAGTATCGCGTTGCATATATTGTTTGGCAATGAAATTGTAAAAAAGGAAGAGCTAGTAGAGGCCGTACTAGGGCTAAGATAGCGATTCCCCTCTAAAGGGAACATAATCTTTGTACCCTCGCTCCCGAACTCATGTCTGGTTTATGTAGACCAATTTGGGCATGGGAAAACTTACGATTCGTGCTAATTATTCCATGAACTCCACATGGGAAGAAAGGCATGAACGAGGTTTATGAGTTTTCCTAAAACTCATTGGCGACTTCTACTTGTATCTTATAAAAAAGCATAATGATAGAATCAATTCTAATTCAAGGTCCCCCAAACAGTCAGGAATTCAAATCCTAATATACCCTAACAAGTGTAAAGTCCAAGGCTTTAAACGGTCATGGCATCTAATGAAGGCCTCCTTACGATGGGATCACCCTCCTTACAATTATATATCATTATAACTTTCCATTTGTACACTTATGGTCATAATATAATTATGCTTGTTATACTTAGAATATTTTTCAATCCCTACAACCTTAGCTCTTCTTTCTAAACCAAAAATACACCTAATATAAAACCCATAGAGCTTTATTAACGGCCTTAGAATCTTTTGCTCTGATACCAAGCTTTAACGCCCCGACCTCTAACTCAAGTAGGAGTTCTTAGCAGCGGAATTAACCTAATTCGGTCGAGACGTCGCTGTCGTAACTCCATCACGAGAGTTATAAGGCAACATTCATACCTCACAACCTTAATTCATAAAATATAGAAATCTATCCAATACAGACATTAATCCTATTTTAATAATAGAAGATCTTATTTTATTATAAACTTACTAATATCTTACTTGCTAATTAAATTAATAAATAATCCTCTTAAAACTATAAATATCTAGTGGGCTTGTTAAGATAATTAAAATCCTTGCCACTACGTGTTCCCTTTGTTACAGCAGTACCTAAAACAAAAAAACATAAAAACGGTGAGCCGAAGACTCAGTAATGTACTACTAGCAGTGTAACATCATTTCAATACATTTTAGTTAATAAAACAGAATGAGTAGAATATATTAAAACAAGTAATAAAACACCATTACAATAAGCCTTCATTCATAACTTTTTAAATAAAATCATTATAATAATTATACATTTAACAGGGGTAGGACGTCTCCTACTAACAGGGGGAGCCAATGCTCAATACATATCAAGGGGAGCCAATGCTCCATAACAGGAATGGGCCAGTGCCCTCAGGGGAGCTATTGCTCAATCATATCAGATTATATTTACATTTTCTAATAAATTAATAGAAATCAAGAAATTCCAGTCATTCAAAATGCTTTTGTAAAATAGTAAAATACCTTTATAAAATATTTACAATGTACTATAAAACTCATTATTACTGTATTCTTGTGATTTCTCATAAAATCATGTATTTCAGGGAAATATTTCAGACAAATCATATTTATAATCCCGCAAATCATAAAATATATCAAAGTCATAAATCACTTTCTGTTCAATCTTAACATCATACTTTAATAAACGCATTTCGAAGGGAATTGCGGGTACTAGCAATAGCCGTTACCTCGATTTACAATTTGATAACCTTCCTGTTAGCCTTTATTCTATCGTTTTCACTGACCTCTAAGGTCCGATTCCTCTTATAAATATAAATTATTGCATTAGTAGTGAAAATGATTAAAATTATAAACTCTTAATTATTTTAGTATTAAAACAACATAAAACTAGTTTTTAGAAATAGGTGTTACGTAACTTTTTGATAAAAGTGATTTAATCATAATTTCTTCAAAGAGCTAGTACACAAGTATATTTTAATTAAATCAAAACCTTTTTACAAGACATAAATCATAAACAAGTGCCACTTACTTTGGGCTTAGTATTATACAAAGGCAATAGTCTCAATGGATCTTAAAAGATCATTTCCATAAGTTTTGACAAGAACATGGTCATGAAAGGAGAAGAGGCTATCTATGAAAATATACGCTTTACGGTGACGAGACCAGGTTTTAGAGCGATGGAAATGTTGGATTGGATTGGTAACGGTGATCGTCCCAAGTAGACGGTTGGGTTTTTCTTTAAGGAGTGTATTCATGGTTCGTTCGTTGCTTGTACCTTAATATATATAAGAGAAGGGAAAAGATAAACTTTTGAACATGAATTGATGATAAGCATAACATGAATAGCAAATAGGAAAGAAGAACTCTTTAACTAACTTTCAATTCTTAACCGTGAAGAATAACAATGAAGAGGTGGGTTTTTTCTTGTATTCTTATTACTAGAACGTTAAGAAAAGGATAATAAGATCAAATTGCTATTGTGATAATCATGGGGTTATGAGCAACTAATTATATAAAGAAGTAAAATTAAACATTGTACCATCAAATTCTTAACCGTGAAGGTGGTAATTGAAGAGGTGGAATTTGTCTTCTTGTTCCTTTTATACCTTAACCTTGAGGGAGTAGGATAAGCTCAAGCTAATTTGGCAAAGTCTAATCAATTATCCTTGATTAGTTTAGCAAGACACTAAGCAACTAGTAATAGGAGAAGCAAAAAATATTTGATCCTCATAACTTAATCGTGAAGGAAGGAAAGAAGGAAGTTAGGAGGCGTGTTTTGTATATTTTGGTGAGCAAGGGTATTTTTGTCCTTTCACTCTCCCGGATAAAAAATAGATTTTGATGCAAATATTTAAACATCTGACCAAACATAAAAATATCATTTGACCCGAAATGAATTCTAAAATAAATAATCTTCCTTCTTAAAATTAGCTTTTGAAATAATATAATATTAAAATAAAAATTCAAGACTAATGTTGGGGTTTGGTAAGTCCAACTTACCGCGGAAACGACCCCGACCCAAAGAACCATTCGCAGTTAATAAAAACCATAAAGCATAACAAATAAACATAAAAGGAAAAAATCGGAATTTACCTTTGACGTGTGCTTCGCCCGACCTAATGGGCTCTTACTTGAAAGCTTTAGCTCCGAAAATACCGAGCCTCCAACGGTATCCACCCACAAAGGACGAACACTGGCTTTTTAGGTCCGCTACCTTGGAGTTAGCAAGGTCCGACCAAAACCCAAGTGTTAATGGAGTTTAAGAGTTTTTGCCAAAATGCAATGCTCTTTCTAACTCCCACTCAAGCAAAGAATTCTCAAGCCATGCTTTGGCTATTTATAAGGAAGGATAGCTTGTGAATTCAACTCATCTTTCAATGTGGGACTTTTTCACAAATATATCCCACATGGAAAGATTGATGAATTCAATCCTTAGTTAAATAAACCAAGGAGTAAGTACAAGTGTCACATGGTTAGGTGAGGACCACTTTCCTACTTGGTCCCCAAGGCAATTCACATGCAATGTAAACTAACCATGTGACACCCAACCTTCAGCCCCAAGTTGGGTTTGGTTGGACTATTTTATTTTGGCCCGTGTCCATGACCCATTGCCTCGGGTCCACGGCCCTTGCCACATGTGTCGCCACAGTGGCGCGCTGCCACGTGGCACGCTGCCCACGTGGCACGCTGCCCACGTGGCACGCTGCCATGTGGCGGCTGCCACATGGCGCTTTGCCATGTGTGCTGCCACGTGGCACGCACCTATTGGGCGCGCTTTCCTAGCCTTTTGCGTGGCTAGGATTTTACTTGTTACTTGAAGCATTTTCCTGTCTCGCCAAATCCAAAATTTTGGCTCGACAGTTGAGATTCTCCGACGCTCGGTTTCGACGCTCCAAGCTCGAATTTCCGACGTCTAAATATTTAACACTCGAGCGACGAATTATTTTCTTACGAATTAATTCGTCGAGTCAGTTCGTATATTTTCTAGGGTGTGACCCGAAGGGTTTAGTCAAGATTAAGCTGTAATATTAATAATACATTAATATTACTGATCGGAAGCGGTCTCCTCCCACACATTCCGATCACTTGACCTTACCGAATATATTAGCATTCTAATAATTCTAAACTCGCTATCAGAATAATACACTTGTTCGAAGGACACCATTCCTTTCAATCTCCCACTTGTTCTTCCGGACAAGCGAACATTTAGTGTATAGCCTCTTTCCCATGTCTCTTCATGTCTCTTCATGAACTATAAGGTAAGATTATTTCGTCATCCTTATTACGTTCAGAAGTGTTTCTCGATTCCTAGTCCAACTGTCAATAAACAGATGATTTCTAAAATCCATCCGAGCACGACCATGCATGTTTACAGTCTCGCTCTACGAGAGGTCTTGTATACAACAAAGACATCTTCCCTATTTTAGTAGGGGGACATTCCCAGTCTTGTAATGTAGCTCCTCTTACTGAGAGGACATAGCCGCCCGAGTGTTGCCGTTATAATCCCCTATTACGGCAGACGTTTGACAACATCAAAGCATACCAATACTCAAACAAGAGAACTCACAATACTCATGGTCAAGGAAATAGGTTCCGATAGCCATAATGAGAAGTATACTTATGACGCTTTTTAATCTCTTAAAGTATTATCATAGGTCGATCTGGCATGGTTCTAAACCAATACTTGTGCAAATGATTCATGACAATCATGTCCTTGTAGCACATGAAACGGTGCTATGAATCACACTACACACTAATCTTAACTGGTCATTAACCGCCCATTATTTAAATGACCTCGATTAGGGATAATTTTCGATTATAATATTCAACGTTCACTTAATAGGTGTTTCCTTACCAAGACTGGTCTTGATACCCTATTTTGAATATTCCAAGAATCGAATGGACTAATTATTTAATTCTGAACCACAATTAAATAGCAAAAGGAGTGATAAAATTGCATGAAATTTTAAATTACTCCAACACCTGAATGGTTCATCTTATGATGAATGGTTTTTCAGAATGTTTTAAGAGTATCACTCTTTATAAAACATTATAGAAATCACACCCATATGTAATATGCTTGATTTCTTTCATGCAATTGTGAATGTTGTCGTTCACTCATTGCATAGGTTTAGTTATAATTACTTTGCTAATCTTAGCATCTTTATACTGATCACTTTCATAATAAGATGATAAAATTTGAGAGTGTCATGGATTATATGTGATTTAGGATTTATTGTCCAAATGATGGCTCCCACTCATTTTCATGATTAAAACCTTCAACTTGACAACCTACAATCATTAACGTTCAGCAACGAACTTTTCATAGAACATCTTCTTTATTATCGCCATTAAGGCAATAATATTCTCAATATATATTTTAGTAGACTTCCTTATGATGCTTTGTTTGGGTTTCATTCCAAACGGCTCACAATGTTTTAGGATACCCTAATCACTTGTGATCATGGAAATTTTCCTTAAATTCCAGCACATTACACATGGATCCACGTCCATGTTACCATTCTCAAGCCACGACTTATTTTAAGCTCGTGCTTATAAACGGCCTCCTTGTTAAGGATCTAATCCTTGTTAAGGCTTGTGCTTGCAACATCAATTCTCAAATTGTATTTGTTTCTACAAGTCAATAACTCATCCTGTTACTTATCCAAGTACTTTGGATGTTCTTGGCCATAATCTTACGATCTATTACATAGATTCGGGTTGATTGGTACTACATACATACTTCAGATGCTCTAAGCAAGTAAGTCCTGCGACGATTCCATATCACAGCGTACATGATGGATTAAATTGCAGAGTAATTCTCAATCTTATTCCATCGGTTTGACATTTTAGCTCATTCAGTTTAACTGAGTCTTTGCTAAACAGTTTGTTGTGTGATATGGTTGAAAGTCTCTATTAGAGTCTTTCATGTTTGACTTAGTATTTAGCCTAGCTTATACTTAGTTCAAACATTTACTTAGTTTTATACATATGGGTCGAAAGTCTTTCCAAGTCCTTCAATTCATGTTTAACACGGTAAACTCCTTTACACATTCAAACATTTTATCAAGTCTATACAATAGAAACTAATACCCAATACGTACTAAGTATCGTCTTTTGTTTGGTCCATTGTCGAAAATACTTTCAAATCTAAGCATTTAGCATTTGATAGTTATTTCACAATAAAGTTCGTAAACTTCTCGTTGGACCTTACTTTTGCTCCCACTAAACTTCTTGATCATGAGAATTTCTATGTTTCTCCATAAGTCAATCCTCTTATTAACTTCATGAGAAAACAAGTTCCAATTCCTATATGCAATGCTTCCATTAATCCCATGACGGATTCCTTGAGCTTGCTTTTAAATCTAGCATTATTTAGATTTTCAAAACCCTTAGACTATTCCATAGTCACTTCAAAAATCATATTTTGGGAAGGCGGTTTTGGTATCTATTTTGCCATATTTCATATGAGCAATTTTGCTAAAACAATTACGAAAAGACTTTAGCATTTCGATTGGTGAATAGGTTTTTATTAAAATCAACTCCGTTAATTTAATTGTATCCTTTTCAGCCAATCTAGCTATGTATGAATATACATTTCCACATTTGTTAGTTTTCTACTTGAAAACTTATTTGCAATCGATGGGTCTTTCACCCTTTATGCAAATTAATCAAGTTTCAAACATGATTTTCAAACATGGAGTCTATCTCGAATTTTTTTATGGCCTCTAACCATTATTCGGAATTTGGATTTGTCTTAGCTATCTTACAAGACATTATTCCTTTACTATTAGATAGAATGCTTGTAAGTCTTAGGTTTATTTCTAGCTTAATAGAAATTTATAGGATTCAATCCAAGCCTTTGGTGAGCTTTATACCTATACGGGGCAATTGCATCAACCACTGAGTTTCAAGGCGCTTTTAAAGCCTTTTTATTTTGTTGATCTTACTCCATCATTTCTGATGTTTTGTGAGTAATGAATTCTCTTTTAAGGCACTTGTAAAGTCCTTTTAAGGGCTTCCGAGATTCTCAGTTCTAGTTTGTTGCTAAGCTCGATTGTCATCGAGTTCATTTTCCTCCCACTTGTCGTTTTGGAAATGTATTACTTTCCAGAAAGACACCACTTAGAGAAACAAACACTATGTTCTCAATTAGGTTGTGGAGGTAATGCCCAAGGTCTCACTTGAATGCTTACAAAGAGACATGTATATTGTCTTTGGGTAAAAGTTCGTTGTGAAACAAATACTACCTCCGTTACATATTATTTGCAACGATTAGACATTTTTCCTCTCTACTTTATGTCAAATCGTTGCAAATAATGTGTAACGGAGGTAGTAGTTAGCTCCCACTTGCGCTATCTTAGCCTTTAATGAGCCATTGATCTCCCACTCAACCACCTAGCTCTTGCTAAGATAGTGATCTCCCACTGAGTCACTTAGCTCCCACTGAGCCAATGAATTCCCACTGTAGCTAAGAGTTTTAGACATATACTTGAAAAGACATTTAGAAGATAATTCTATCCACAACTGAATATGGCGTCCTTTCTTAGCTTCGACATTTTGTTTAGTGTAATATTAGTCCTTCGTGCAAATCGTAAGAACTTTATAGGAAGGGATGTGATCCATCATTGTTCGAGTCATTTTAAATGGCATCGAGGTCTCCGTGAAGACACACTATGTTCTTTGTGGAGTTATTTATGAAAATTTCAATTTCATAACTTTGTGATGTTCACACTTGGCTCAAGAAAACATCGCTCGATCTAATATAGACGTTTTGATATCTTGCCAAGTCGATTCTGTACTTCACTTAAATCTTGAACTATTCAAGGTGAAGTTTGTTCACATTTGATAATATAGCCATATTTCTTTCAAATTCTTTCTCAGACGTTGAAGTAAATGAATCCTCTTTAGCTTTCGGAGTCAATTGTCTATACCAAGAACAATATCTCTTTACTTTGTCGGTTTCAACAAGTAAGACTTGCTTATCTTAGAACGATTCCGAATCGATCAACTATCAAGAGCCTATCTAATAAAGCCTTGAGTACGTTCTTGTCGATGTGACATTGCTAAAGATGTTCAAAACGCAAATCATGCCCATGAATTTGAGCTTTTTCCAGTTTATCATATTAAGAAAATGTTTGTTTATCAAGCATTCTTGACTCATGCTTTAGACAACCATGCCATTCAAATAAATTTGCAACTATTGCTCATTGCTTTGAATGTGAGTCTTTCCGTATGTAAGCGGATCAATTGCTGATTATGGAACACAATAACGATTTATTTGTTCCAGCCTTAGCTTAAAGGTCTTTAAACAAAGCATACGACCTTACAACTAATGTAGCACCACTTGCTTCATTCTTAGCTTGTAAATCGATAACTTAGCTTATCTTCAATAGTTTGAGGTCACTTTAAAAGTGGAACACTCAAGCAGTATCCGATACTTGTGAAGATAACAAATTGCTAAGTTAACTACAATAATATGAACTCATGGGTTGAAATGGAATCTTATTCCTTTCTTCGTTCCTCGTTTCCTATATTTCTTATCATACTTTATCTCATAATTTTTAAGAACCATTTCTTTAAGAGTCCTTGACTTTTATACTTTGTTAGGCATAATTAAGCATCTAATGCGCCATAAAACAAAGTTCCATCTTTTCCTTGAATTACTACATCAATGAGTCCTACTTATTTATGTATTAAGCGAAAAGATATGTTGGTTGTCAATATTGACAATTTTGAGTTTGCAACTCAATACTTCATGTTTTATCAGAACTACCTAGTATTTTGAATACATGATGTCCAACCGTCCTTTTGGACTTTGTTATAAAAGTCATTTATGAGAATTGTATTTTAGAAATGCTTTACTTTTCTTTGAAAACCATTCTCAAAGATTTCCTTTACCAATAATGGAAAGGAATACAACTTGATTTGGAATTCTACAAATATAAGTGCAAAGTATAACCATTTATCAAGTAAATAACATAATAAGTTTGAAAATTAAAAGGTATTCATGCAAATCTTCAATCTTATTAAACGTCTTATCCACGCATTAAAATTGTTCCCATTTGGCGAGAATAAGTCGATTCCAAGATCCAAAGAAACAAAGAGTGGTTCAGCATGCTTTGGCTTGTCTTAACACTCAATATCTTAAGGTAAGCAACGCTTTGTTAATGGCTACAAGCCACTCTTGGTTGAATAAATCGTCGCATCTAATTCTCTCTTAACAACTTATTCACTTTGCCACGACATGTTAGGACTCCATCACTTATGTCGTTGAGTACAACCAAAACAAACTTGCATACCGAATATGCCTTACTTCCTAGGAAGGGTAGTGATGCCTCGCTTTGGCGTAGCCCACCACTACCCTCGTTCGGCCGGTAAGTGTTGTTTTGGAATGGAATGTTTTTACTCAATATTTAGGGACCTAGGGTTTCTATGTTGGTTGATTTAAGTGAACTTAATTAATCATCACAACATTCGAAATCCGAAATATGCATCTAACATATAATTCATGTACATAAACATATATATATTTATCGAAAAACATAAATATAGATGCATTTGGCAACTAGCATGACCCCTTGAGATCTTCAAATCTTCAAAAGGTCTTCTTTTGCAACTTCATGGCTACGTCTTCCAAGAACTTCTATCTTAAAGACTTGACCATAATTAAATGCAACTACTAGTATCTACGATTAGGACTAATCTAAATATTAAGGTACAAAAATAATCAATGGTACGCATACCGTATTTACATTTACAAAAATACATCACGGATCGTAGTCCGTATTTTCTATTCTAATTGGGCCCCACTAGTTGCCATTTCATAAAACCTGTGAGAGAATATACATTCCATTCATCCTTTCACTATTTGTGAATGGCCCATGCATTTTACAATGATAAACAAGTAACAATGCAAAAAACACGCGTGAACTAGTAACCAGTCTAGGTGGTTAATCCAATTAACACGCCTAATTAAAACTAGTCAAAGTTGTTTTAACCGGTTATGTAAATAAGCGTAATTAACATTTGAAGCTCCCACTAAATTCCGCATCCAACTTAATTAATCCAATTAATTAAGCCGGTAATTCCCAAAATTTGACAAAATAAATTTTGCCAATGCCGCTCAAAACCGAGGCCTAGCCTCCAAAATTTTAATTAAAATAATTTAAATTAAATAAATAAACAAAACGGCCAAAAAGCAAATCTAAAAAAAAAACGAGAGAAAAATGCATCGACAACCCAAGGGTAGCACCCTTGAGCACTCACACGTACGCAAGTGCTGGGCGCTTGCCTAGCAGCCTCGGCCTTGCGTGTCGTGATGCTGCTGGGCGCTGCTTTGCAGCGCGCACTCGATGCGCATCTAGCTGCAGCTGCCTAGCACTGCTGCTACGCCTTGCATCGTCTCGCACACCCCTCATGCACCAAGTCAGCACACGGCTCCTCGCACACACCTAGCACCACACGCACCAAGCGCAGCAGCCTCGTCCCTCGGCAGCCACATGTGGGCTATGCGAGCAGCCTAGCTGGCCGAGGGATGCATATGGCTATTGTGCCTTGGGATTAATTCCCGATTTTGTGGGACTTTTATAATTAATTTTAGAACTAATTTAATGAGCAAAATTAAAAAATTTAAACAAGTCTAACTTAAATAAAATTTTTAAAGTGCATGTAACCAAAATAATTCCCAAGAACCATTCTTTAATTAAATTGGTTTAACTTGGTGCAACAAAAATAATAAGAGGGCAATTACTCACTATTAATTTAATTAGTTTAAATTAACCTTGAGTTTTTGACAAAATAAGAGGGAGTTGGAAAAATGAACATAAGTTTAATAAAGATTCCAACTTTAATACATGTGAATCCTTGATAAATTATATCTTCCAATATGAAGATAAACAATTTTTCTATCACAAAGTTTCAAACTTTATGATTCCAATCAACTAAAAAATGATTAAATCAACAAAGTTTAACAAAAATTCAAGGAATTTAGTACTATAAAGTTTCAATCACTTAACATAATTAAAGATTGAATCTTTAATACTTGGAAGCCTCAAAGAACAACAATTTCACACTTAATGCAATTAGTTTGCAATTATGTGAAAAAATAAAACCAAGCATTCAAGCACAAATTACTACCAAGTAATAATGCCTAAAGAGGTTTAAAATTGCATATAAAATATGTATTGAACCAATTACATAACCACCATAAATATGCAATTAATTTTCAAGGTTAGAAAGACTTAAAAATTTTCGTAAAAACGAAAAAACCCTCGAAAATAGTATTTCTGGTCGTTTTTTGGCTAAAAACAGAGTACTGAAAGGGTGAAACCATTTCCAGAACGCCTTTTCCACCCAAAATTCCCTATTTTTGGGTCGAAATATGGGTTCGGGGCTGAAGGTAGCTTAAATACGAGGTCAAAATAGATAATACGAGCTACAAATCTAATTAGCAACTTAAACCAGAAAAATTAAGCCATAAAAATCACCTTGAAAAATATTATGATTTTAAAAATAAACGAGCATGGCTCCGATACTGTTGTTAGGGTTTGGTAAGTCCAACTTAACGCGGAAACGACCCCGACCCAAAGAACCACTCGCAATTAATAAAACCATAAAGCATAACAAATAAACATAAAAGGATACAATCGGAATTTAACTTTGACGCGTGCTTCGCCCGACCTAATGGGCTTCTTACATGAAAGCTTTAGCTCCGAAAATACCGAGCCTCCAACGGTATCCACCCACAAAGGACAAACACCAAGTTTTTAGGTCCGCTACATTGAAGTTAGCAAGGTCCGACAAAAACCCAAGTGTTAATGAAGTTTGAGTTTTTGCCAAAATGCAATGCTCTTTCTAACTCCCACTCAAGCAAAGAATTCTCAAGCCATGCTTTGGCTATTTATAAGGAAGGATATCTTGTGAATTCCACTCATCTTTCAATGTGGGACTTTTTCACAAAAAGATCCCACATGGAAAGATAGATGAATTAAATGCTTAGTTAAATAAGCAATGGAATAAGTAACAAGTGTCACATGGTTAGGTGAGGACCACTTTCCTACTTGGTCCACAAGGCAATTCACATGCAATGTGAACTAACCATGTGTCACCCAACCATGAGCCCCAAGTTGGGTTTGGTTTGGCTATTTTATTTTGGCCCGTGTCCATGACCCAATGCCTCGGGTCCACGGCCCTTGCCACATGTGTCGCCATAGTGACGTGCTGCCACTTGACACGATGCCTACGTGGCATGCTGCCTACATGGCACGCTGCCACGTGGCGGCTTCCACTAGGTGGCTGCCACATGTGCTGCCACACGACGCTTTGCCATGTGTGCTGCCACGTGGAACGCACCTATTGGGCGCGCTTTCCTAGCCTTTCGCGTGGCTAGGATTTTACTTGTTACTTGAAGCATTTTCCCATCTCGCCAAATCCTAAATTTTGGCTTGGCATTTGAGATTCTCCGACGCTCGGTTTCAACGCCCCAAGCTCGAATTTCCGACGTCTAAATATTTAACACTCGGACGACGAATTAATTTCTGATGAATTTATTCGTCGAGTCGGTTCGTATATTTGCTAGGGTGTGACCCGAAGTGTTCAGTCAAGATTAAGCTTTAATATTAATTATACATTAATATTACTGATCAGAAGCGGCCTCCACCCAAGCATTCCGATCACTTGACCTTACTAAATATATTAGCTTTCTAATAATTCTGAACCCGCTATCAGAATAATACACTTTTTCGAAGGACACCATTCCTTTCAACTAAAACATTCGTTCTTGTTAAAATAGAGACAAAACATTAATTAAGGTAATAAATATTATAGTATAATAAATCTGGTTTTTAAATATCGGGTGTTACACACACGTATCCCAAGTTTGTTTAAGGCAATCACCTCCTAAAAATGGGGGCAAGGGCATACCTTGGCATTCTAGCCCAGCCAAACTTAGAAATTTCTAAGTTGAGATATTACTTGAAATTTCCTGAGTATGTCCGAGCGATAGATTCAATAGACGGCTCACATAAGGTCAATCAAGCGGCCGCATAAGCAGTTGATTCGGCGTTTCACCTGGTCCAAGGGCAATCATTACTATGATTTGATTAACTCGCTAGTTGTCATACCCTTTAAGGAATAAGAACTACCAAGTTGATCAAACCACTCAGAGTATGGACTAGGCGAACTCCGAATAAAGGGGCATACCCCCCAGGTTCATACGAAAGCAATAAAGCGTAAAAATTTGCTAAGTATGGAACAGATAAAATAAAAACCGCTCAGAAGGCGGAAAAATTGACATTGACAAACAGTCGCTCAGAAGACGGTAAAATATCTTATAAAGCCGCTCAAAACAGGAAGCACCAAAAAAAATAAAAAATTGTTAAGCAAAAACAGAAGTTAAATACTAGAAGGCTTGAATTACGGGACGGCCGGTGGAGGAACTGAGCTTTATTTATCCAAGTCTTCGTCTAAGGCAGGTTCCTCTGAGGCAAGAGTGGACGCATCATGAGCAGGTTTCTTCTCTTTTCCCTCTTCGCCCTCCACCTCGTTTGCCTTATCCTCATCATCTTCCTCTTCGTTTGAAGCGGCCGGCGTAACGTTCAGTTCGGGAGAAGGTTGTCCGGCTTTTTTGGCCTCTACTCTGAGGCCTACAAAGTTAAGACTTTTAGTAAAGCGCTCTTGATAATAAGCGACCTCCCCTTCCTCCACGATCAGCTCAAACGCCTCAAAGAAGTGGCTTTTCAACCTCTTCTCGGTGTTGTGCTCAATGCGGACGACCTCATCGGCACTAGGTGGCTGAGGTGTTTTCAGCTGTTCTATTAAGTCCGAAACGGACTTCTTTAAAGTTTCCACCTCGGGCCTAAGTGTGTATTCCTCATCTAAGGCCTCCTGAAGGTCCTTTTGAGCCAGGTCCACGTCCCCCTTCAGCTTCTTTGAGGCCTCAAAGCCTTCCTTCCAGCGTTAGCCTTCCAGGATGGCCGCATCCCTTTCTTGCCTCATGGTCTCCCTAGCCAAAGACTCTTGTTCAAGAGCCTTACTAAGTTTAACTAGGTCTTCATTCTGCCGCGTAGCCTTGTCGGACAACGTGGTGATTTGGGCTTCGAAGTAGGTTCGTTAGAACGCGGCCGTCCTAGTGACGGCATCCTCAGCCTTCCGTACTTCATTCCAAGCCCTCTTTAGCCTCTCGTTTTCTTTCTCCTTCCATTTCAGGAAGGCAGTATGCCGGAGGAAGAGCTGCGTACAAAACTAAGCAAGTTAGCAAAACAATAAAGAAAACACTCTAAGTATGAAATCGCAAAGGGTGCGAAAAGTTACCTCGGCGCTGTAATTAATCATAGGGCCAAGGAAGCCCTCATGGATCCCCCGCAACTTGTCTCGTTTCTCTAAGGGGACGGCCCTAGCCATGGCTTCACGCATGGCCTTTATGTCCGCGTCAGTAAGGGACTGGCCAGGCAGCTTCATGTTAAACTTCTCCGCAATATCTGCATACGATCGCAAAAGGTTTGTTAGATCGAGCAAAAGGACTTGTATTAATAACGAGTAAAATCGTGCACAAGGTTATTTAAACTAACCGTCCGAGAAGATTGGAGGAGAAAGACTGTTGAAGGTGAATGGAGGAGGCGGCCTAGGTTCGTCGCCCTCCTCATCGGTGTGGCCGGGTTGACTAACAGCCGAGTGAGAGGCCTCTAGCCAATCAGATTTTTTAACTCTCTCGACATGCGGAGTTGAGAAGGGGCCGATCGATTTTGTCGGGGTTAACTTACTCCCGTCGTCCGTTTTCACGAACTCATCATGGACCGGCCTAGCGGTCGGATCCACGGACTTGGAAACCTAATTATCACCTAGCCGGGGTTGCTCTCCTTGAGACTGCTTAGAAGCAGCCTGCGGCTTAGTCTTCGTCGCCGATACGGAAGAGGTCTTGGTGGCAACCGTCTTCCTTTGCTTGGACGCCTTCCCATCCTTAGCAGCCGTAGACGACTACTTTCGCTTAGCTCTTGGGGTGGGAGTGGCCATCTGAAAAGAACAAGTAAACGTTAGTGAAATAGAAATAAAGCAATCTTCCTGCGTCCGTGTAGACTCAGTTAGGAGCCTCCTCCCAACATACCAACACGCACGCAAAGAGTTATCCACATGAAAAAGGGAAGAAGCCTCCTCCCAGCCTATCAACACGGACGAAAGACTCTGAAAAGGAAACTTATACCTCCTTGGTTTGCTCTTCTATATTTTGACGAGCCTTGTATCTGGCAAAGTCAATTTCCGACATGTCCACCTCCCCCTTTTGTTCCTTGTCCAACATGCCGTACGCGTTCGCTGTAAAATAGAGGAAGAAAAGAATTCAAAAAATTTCAAAGGAAAAACAATGTGCGTACAAGGAAAATCTAAACGTCCCACCTTGGGGCAAATTCTTGTACGGGCCGCAGGCCGACATGAATATTGGGTCCCGAAGACAACAGGATAAGGGAAACTAGTTATTTATCACGGACACCATTTTGCCGTCCCTCTCCACCCTCTTGACTCCAAAGTATTCAAGTTGGTTTTCCTGGCTGGGGTGGACGGGAGGCTTGTACTGGTCTTCTCGTCCAAGCTGGATCGGTTTGGAGTTAAACCGATTCATCCGCAAATGGAACTCAACGTCCTTGGTCTTGATGCAGTAAAAACGGTTCTTCCAGTCTCGCCACTTGGAGACACGGTCAAACACCACCATATAATCTTAAATGGTGCTAAGGATGAACCAACCGTCTGCATGCTTCTGTAGCTTGGTCATGGAGTGCATCTCGCAGAAAATCGGAAAGTCCGGCTTGAATCCCTTGCGGATGCACGTCACCAAGTACTTACAACATTCAACCAGCTGTTCGGCATGAGTTGCAAGAAAGCAATATTGTATTCATCCAAGATTGTGCGGACAAAGGGGTGAAGGGGGAAGCGGAGTCCAACATGTAGGGTGGCCTTATAGACAGTAAAATCTTTGCGGCGCGGCCGCTCGTCCTTCCAGACGGCCACAGAATGAGATTTCTTTGACACCACCCGTTCAAATTCCTCCCCAAAGTAGAGGAATGCCTTGTACTCCTCGAACCTATGATGGAGGTACCCCAAGCCCGTGCTACCCACCATACAGGCGTACGAGTCCTTGAAATTGTCAATATTGGCAACGTCCCCTTCGGCCGCTGCCTCACTCTCGGCCACATTTTCTACCTCCTCGTTCTCTTGGCGAGGGGCAGTCCCATACTCAGAGGACAACACTCTGCCTAAATCTGCTGCCTTGGCCAAGCTTCGAATCCTTGAGCCATAGACGCCCCCATCTGAGGGAAACTCTTCAGGCACTAAGGGACCTTTGCCTTTGTCCTTGGCAGAGGCCGCCCGATTTTTCAAAGAAGGGCCACTACGAGGAAGCAAGTCAAACGGTTCATTAATGGATATCCTAACCCTTGGTCTATCCGACCTGCTATGTTGGAGATGGGATGGTATAGGAACTAAGACAGAGGGAACAACAACGTGTGCCCGAGAAAGGGAAGAAGGTCTCTCTCGAGATAGAAACTCGATCGAATTCATGACCGAGTTGACATGTTGTGGGGACCAAAGTTCCGGGGTTTGTCCGGACGCTCCCACAGCAGAAGAAACGCCATGTGTTCGTTGGGGCTCTTTAAAAGAAGAAGTTACTTCCACGATCAAGTAATGAGTACCCATGGAAGCGGTTGTATGGGTAGTAGACCCGGTCTCTACGTCTGTGCTATTCGGGTCATAAGGGGTCTTACGATTAACCAGACTACTATCTCGATTTCTGGCCGCGTGAAGATCATGCGTTTGCCTCGTCCTTGCCATGTTCAACTGCAGGGACAGAGAAGAATAGGTGGAAGTGAGTAGGTACGCACTAGAAATGGACCCACTCCATGAAGGAGACAACTCGTCTCCGTCCACTCTAGACTCCTCAGTCCCAAGCGAACGGCCGCCTCATGAGGAGAAACGGACAAAGCCGAGTGTTGAGCCAAATCTGAAAAATAAATAACAAAAAAAAATAATAATACAAGTAAAGGAGAAGGAAGAGAAAACAGACGGCCTACCTCTGTTTGCATATAAAACTTGAAAAGTTCTTGAAAAGTCTTGAAAGTTGACGGGAAAACTAAAAAATGTGCCCGAAAAACTCAATCACACGGCGGAGCTCTTGAAGATTCAAAGGAAATCACTTTCTCTCTCTTTAAAAGCTCTGATCTCTATCTAAAATTCACGAAGTTCCAAAGTGCAAAAATGAGGTCAAACCCTCTATATATAGGCAAAATTTAAGGGGGCAGAATAGTAAATTCAACTTTCCTGCCTTCAAAATTCTAACGGTTATAATTTGAAATTTTAACCTAGAATTCAAAAGATAGTTCTGTCAATTTTGACGGAGAAAGAGACAGACGAGTAACGGCGCGTCTAAATAGACGGTTAAGTAAACGGAGTTAAAGTTTTCATCTTGAAAATCCGGGCGTCCGAGCTCTTCTCCGAAAAATTCAGGTGGCATGTTTTGTCCGCCTAATTCTCAAACTCAAGTGTCCCCTAGGAAAGTTTCAGGCGGACAAGACAAGTCATCCCGCCTAAGGGGGCCAACCTTGAAGAAGCGGCCAGGTCTGTTCGCCTTCTCAGCTGCACGCCCAATCTCCATGTACTCGAGCGCACCGAGATGACTATAAGATCAAAGGAGGCGACTTGTATCGTACGGGCTACCCCCTCTAAGGGATAAATGTTTAGGGTAAAAATACCCCTTTATTCGTGGTACAATCATATGGTGACACGTGGCCAAACCAGAGGGCGACACGTGTCCCTATGGGAAGATGGCATGTGTCTAATGCTCAAAAAGAGCACCTGAGATAAGAGAAAAAGGGGGCTTTTCTTACATCAAAGCCCAAATCCCAAGAGATATTGTTTAAAGCCGCAAAGCGACGCCCCTATCCTACACGTGGCACCACCTGATTGCGCAGCCAATCAGGTCACACAAATTTAGGGTACAAACCCTAAAGGGGTACAAATTCCCACCCCTATAAATACTCTAATCATTAATGATGGGAGGGGTGGATTGTGACATTACATTAAAAAAGAGCATTAAATAGCTCCAACTTCTCTCTACTTTCTCTCTCTAGCTTTTTCGTTTTCGGTTACTAACTTAACCATCAAAGGAGAATATTACGGTTACGGAATATTCGTTGTTTTGCAGGTGTTAAAGTCTAATTGCCAGCAGTACGTGACCAGTGTCCCGAGGGAATCCAAAAAATCCCCGAAATAGTGAGTTGTTTGAGAGTCTAAATTCATCCATACCTATACTTGCCTAGTTGCACGAAAGAGAATTAGTTTATTTAGATAATTAACATGTTTAATTGCACGAGAGTGAGTTGAGTGTGTTGCTTGTTTCTAATTGAGGTCATTATCAACTAATTGCAATGTTGTTGTTGAATGAATTAATGTAATTGGATTCAAATTTCCCTAGTTTTCGTTGTTTGCTCTAAGTAGTGTTTTAGATGTTCCTCTCTCTATATCTCGATCATCCTAGTAGTCTAATTAGCATAGATTGATACACTTAGTAGTCGTGGTTCGACCCTTTACTTGCCACTAATACTACTAGAAAATCCGTCCTTTTTGGACGCTTTTAAAGCCTTTTTTCGACGCTAAAAAGCGTCGACGCTTCAAAAAAGCGTCGAGAAAACGTGAGTCGAGAATATTAGTCGTCATCAAAAAGCGTCGCGAATCTCGACACTATACTGTGTCCAAATCTTTATACGATGCGTCGGAATTCACAGTAGTTGGCGCACTTTCTTAGCTTTAGCGACGCTTTTTTGTGTCCACAGTTTCATATATTTGATGTTAAGTATTTTGCCGACGTTTTTTCTGTCGATATTTTCTTTGTTAGGGACGCTTTTTCTTGTCCATATTTTTTACAAAAATATCTTGAATACAATAAAAAAATATTTCCCACTAAAAATTATTACTAGTTTTCAAGTATTAATTACCAATATAACCACAGCAAAATTAGGCCAAATTTTTTTATTGCATATAAATATATTTATAGTTTATGTACAATATCTAATACCAATGAGTTTTCTATTAAAAAAGGTATAATTCTATCTTATACCAAGGAGCCAATAGTTCAAAAGTTCAAACAAGAGGTAATTATACATAAGCACAGAACAAAGCCAATCATAGGCATCACTACTAAGACATCTAAGCTGGAGGAAATAGGTGGCATCAAACTTCGACAGTAGGAATACATAACTCATTTTCATAAGGGGTCTTCACGCAATCTGGGATAGAATAATAAGTCCTATGGCCAATAGCCATATCATTACAACCTTCAGCAAGATTATGGGCAATGACATTGATATCTCTACGAACATGCTTTAATCTCCACCTCTTCAAGTTTCCTAATGCTATTAGCAATGTCATTTATTATGGCAGCAAGGGGATGGTGGATAATGGGGTCGAAGGTGTCAATTAAACATCACCTTAATGGAAATTGCATCCGTGAAAAGCTCCACTCTCTTCACATCAAAAGCCTCGGCCATAGCCAAAGCATCTCTAACAGCATAAAGCACAGCTGCTAGCGCCGTGACAGCGTTGTATTTGTTGGAGAAACCCAATAAACAAGTCCCATCATCATTCCGAATCACTCCACCACCAACAGCAACATTAATCCTCCTCCAAGAGCCATCTGTATGGATTCTTTTGAACCCAGGGGGGAGGAGGAATCAACTGCTGCTGCAAAGGAACAACAGGGCAGAGGGTCTTCAAGGACAGAATGCGGCATTAGCAGTAGCTCCATCCTCACCTGAGGGAGGGTGGAAGATAGAGACAACAGACTGAGAGGAACCAGCAATCCCAGCAGAGATAGGGATAGCAGCAAAATTAGAATACTGACAACATCATCGAGAATAAAAAACAACAGCAACAACATTGCACAGCAACAATAGCAAGGTCGACAACAGTGTGGTCAACGTTCTGCAACAAGAACATTATCAATCATTTCAACTAATGACAAAAATAAAATTAGTAATATATACGAATACCGACCAATTACAATGATTCAACAAGAAACCACACCTAAGACTTTAAATCAATAACTAGAAAACCACCCCCTTCTTTCAAATCCTCACCATTAATGAATCAACCCAAAAATACAAATTTTATCGCAACAAAACCAAACACAACCCAAAATTAACAAAAGTTCACGATTATAGGAACATAGGGAGCGGAAACCATGAACCAAGCCAAATTAAACAAGCAGCATATATAAGGATAATATATTTTTATGTGTTGCATTATTATACAAGCCAACTAATCAAATGTCAAAAATATAAATAGAGTAGAAATAGCTCAAAATAGCTTCCGGTAATGTCAGATTTTTGTTTCTAGATAATGTTAGTTTTTACAGGTAATGTGAGTTTAATATTAGAAGTTGTAATTTTTTCATAGCAATATATATATTCTATAAATGATCTTGCATATTTTTAAGACAAAAGTACCTTCCAGAATCCTCCCCACCAAAACCTACAGAGAAAAATGAATGGATCAGTAATTAAAAAAATATACATATAAGATATATTACAGCAAAACAAATCTTAATTGTCAAATCTTGAGGATATACAAAAGTAGCCCAAACATGTTAAAGTCAAAATGGTTCATTGAAATGAAAATATAAAATCTATTTTTAAGGAATAAGTTGGACAATTTGAGAAAATAGGGAGCAAAATATTTTTGCACAAGGCAATAAGACAAAAACAAAAGCTTGAAAATACAAAATAAAAAAAAATAAAAACAAACAAACAACCAAACAAACCACCACCAATTAGCATAGGTTTACAGATGAAAGATATTCACCAACATACCTTCCACCAAGACTACGATTTAACGGTCTTAAAAGCCACGGTTTTGGTTTTCGAGATTCCACAATCTAGCAACTCTAGCAATTCCAGGGAAACCATTCATACACTATAAAAATAAGAGATATATGTAAGAAAATTGTACATACTTGCTTATCAATGTTTCAGTTTGATCCCATGTGTCTAGCTTCCATACGTCCTTCTCTGTTAATGGTCTTTTATAACCAAGCTCCATGAGGGGATTCATCCACAAAAATAAAATATCTATCATCAAGGTAAACAAAATAATAAGGCAACTTGTTAAAGAACAGAACACTTCAGAAATTGAGACTACATGTTCTGATGTATATCTTATTAGGATATCATAATCAAGCAACAAGTCCTTCCTTCAATGAGAAAAGTTTATAAAATCGTCTAATTAGCCATCCTAAACATGTTTACAAGTTTCCAACTGAAATTGCTTTTATACATATGACAAGGAAAATGCGATTATGATGTCTCTTTAATTACTATCTTGAAAAGGAAAATGTAATTATGATGTCTAATCATTAACTAGAAGTGATTCAAACATTTTAGAATTTAGAAAATCATCAAATATAAAATTAACAAGGATGGAAGATCAGCTCCCAAAGGCTACCTACTCAACATCCAACTAAATAGTTTTGAAAACAAAAGTTAAGAGAGGAAAAAACCATACTAGAGAATATGTTAACATACCTCTCCGTTTAGATTAGTTCTTTACCAAGAAGTTTCTCGTACTCACTGTCATCAATTAGTTCATGCCTTATGGGAGTACACCCCGGGTAAGGATCCAAACAGAATGCCCAAATTCGACAAAGTCAACTAAAATTCATGTCAGAAATAAGAACATAACTTCAACACACACCAATTTAGTTCTTATACCTCTCTAAGGCGAGCCAAAACCGCTTCCCTCTTCGCCACCTCTTCATCGCTTTCATACAAACCAAACTCAACCAAAAATTGAAATTCCAACCCATTCACCTTAAATCACCATCCAATATAACACAGTCAGAGTTCTATTCTTATGATCAAAATTCACTGCCTACTAAACTAATTAACCAAATTGGTAACTAAATGAACTCTATCTACACCCAATCGCCATAATTATAAACAAACAACATCAATTTATACAAAAAACAAACTAACTACTCAGAAAAACATGAAGCAAAAACTAATGCAATAATCAAAATCTGAAATCAAATTTAGGATACATAAATTCAACACAATGTAGACCCATTAAAACCCAATTCAAAATCAATCAAATCAAAATGTTAAGAACAACAAATACCTAGAAAAATTAGAATAAAATAAATGAGGTTACCTTGGGTAAAACGAGCACCAAGCTTAGCATAAGAAGAAAGCTTAACATCAAGATTACCTTCAATCTTCCGGGCTTCTTTTCGGAGCTCTTCCCACCCAGATTCCTGCAACTCCATACTCAGATCCGACATCCTACCCACCTGAGCCGATTACCACAACCCACCAGACTTAAGAAACCTTGAAATTTTTACTATTCAATCAATTAAACCCATCATCTGACCATACTTCGGTAACATTAATGGGAAAAAAGCTTTAAAAACAATCCACAAACCCAATTTCGAATAAAAAAGAAAAAAAAAACAAAAACAAAATATACGCCTTAATGTTGTCGGCACGGAGATGAGGAACAAATTGATTAACATTAGACAGATCTGAATATATAATTGATGTACCTTAATTTGAAATGATTTAGAGAGACAAAGATCTAAACTTATATTGATTTACCTAATTTCGAAATAGAATAGAGAGGGACGACGGACGAAAATGTAACTTTGAAACTAATGTAGCACGCTATGAAATTGATTCAAGAAGGGCGAAGATCTGAATTTGAATTTTATTCACAGAGGAGCGAAGATTTGAGTTTAAAATTCATGGTTCCATAAGCCTCTTTGTAGAATTACGTATGAAGATGAGAAGAATAGTTAGGGTTGATAACTGAGTCACTCAGTGGTAAGGGGTTGGTTTGTTTTTTCTTTTTTTCTAAATTTTGAAATTGTGGGTGTTGAATTCACGTGTTAGTCGCATGCTAGAGTTTCTCGACGCTAAAAATCATCGATAAAACACGCATAGTACATTTTAGAGCTTACACTACCAGTCTAGCGTCGAAGGCCCAGTGTCGAGAAAGTACTCTTTTTGTAGTAGTGTAACTAGTTTAGTGAAGAGTTTAGGTATTATAAATTTATAATTTGTTTAGGGTTATAGCCCAACGACCTATTAAACCTCTATCCAATTTTGGCACCATTGCCAAGGACTAAGGCGTTCTTTAATTTATGTTGGTTAGATTAGGTAGGTTCTTGTATATTATTTGATTTTTTGTTTTTTTTTTTTTTGCTTTTCTTTGTTCTTTGTAAAAAATGTCATGTTTATCTTTTCCTCAATTTGATGATGAACCCTTCCATGCTTACTTTGATAGATTAGATGGTTTCCTTAGTTACCATGGGTGTTCTCTTTGTGAAGCATGTAACATAGCTTATTGGGGAATGAATGAGTGTACTAGCGGAATGGTTAAAAGCATGTTTAACTGTGAATTTTGTGCTTTGTCTTTGGATGATGCTTGGAATTTCATTGTTTGGTTTGCTAGGGATAATTGTGATAGGGATTCTCATGCTTCTAGTTTTGATATAAATTGTCAAAATTATTTTAATTTTTTCATGAACATACTTGATGTGCCTAATGCTCCTAAAAAATAACCTATTATGTATGTTAACTCCTCTCCCTTATATGCTCATTGTGACGAGGTTTGTGCTAATTTTGATGATGTGCAATTTAATTTTGATCATGAACCTCAACCCAATAACGATGCCCAAATTCTTTCCCAAATCCAGTATCTCACCAAACAACTCTAAGAGCTTCAAAAGGAACAAAAATTGAGAGAAGTGAGGCTTGCCCAAGTGATGAGTGCTAGGGTTTATGTAAATGGATGTGAGACACCTCATTTGGAGTGTGAGAGTGGTTTTGAGGATAATGTGGGCCGAGGGTGTAAAGGTGAGGTATGATTTTCTTGTGATGAGAGGGTTTTTGAGGATTTTAATCCTTTACATTCCCCATTTGAGCTTTAATGCCATCCTTCCCCATATTCACCCCCTTTGAGAGCTTTCCTAGGTGAGGATGAGTGAGCCATCTTCAATTTTGAATGATGGAATTCATGAGGAGGATGATGATGATGAGTTTGAGCTACCATGAGAGATCGAGCATCCCTTGAGTGATGGTGGAGGAGTTGAGAATTAAGAAATTTTCAATTTTGAGGATTCCAACCCCTTCCCCATCTTGATGAGTCTACTTTGCATGTTTGTGACCTTTCTATCCATGATTCTTTGGACTCCTTTGAGGTTATTTCTAGTATATTTATTGAAGGAGTAACAAAGCATTATAGCCTTTTGGGAGAGTTCATTAACAATGCTTTATGGAAAAGGGATGAGTTTGAGAGAAACCTTTATCCTTTCATGCATGATTTAGAGACTCTAGGATTTGAGTTTCTTGAGGGAGTTGTTGTTCATCGGTATGATAGAGAGGAGGATGAGGTTGTTTCTCTTGGAGAGTTTTTGTTTGAGGGAGATGTGAGTCATGAGAATTCCTTTGAGGATTTTATGATTGATTTTCATGCCCTCATTGGTGATGTGAGGCTTTGCGAGACCTTTGTTTCTTCCCCACTTTCTCATGTCCCTTTTCCAATAAAATTTGACCACATCCTCTACTATCCTATGTTCCTCCCTTCTTTTCTCAAAAATCCTATTGAGAACCCTTTCTTTTTTTTATGAGACTTCTCCTTCTCATCCTCCAATTATTGAGGAAATGGGTGATTGTACTACCCAAAAACATTTTGAGGAGAGTTTGCCTTATTTTTCTTCTTCTTTCTCTTCTTATTTTCTAAATTTCTCTTTTGATTTTTCTTCCTTCTTTTGGCATCTTCCTCCTCACTTGTGTGCAATAATCTTGTTGCACGTTCTTATTCCGTCATTTGCCTACCTCTTATCCTATGAAATGTGTAGTAGTGCAATTGACAAGCTCTTGCGTTCGTTGCAATATTATTTACTAGAGCGGTCTCGCTTGAATGTTAAACAAGCCTTTCTCCAAAAGTAACCCGAGTTTTAATTCCTTTCATTTTCTTTTATTTTTAGATTAGATTTTCTCTCATGGATATGTTTGTGTGCCTCCTGCTAGGTACATGACTTAATATAGTCTTATGCAATTGTTTGGATCAAGAAACAAGGAAGTTTGACACGTGTAGGTACTGTTTGATCGATTTTACTTCCTGGTTGAGTTTTTCCCTCTTTTCTAAAACCCATACGTGTTCTACATATGGCTACAACCCTCTAGGATTTCATGCTCAATCTACCCAATCGAACGTTCATTGCAATGTAGAGTACATCCGAGTTTGTGAATTCACCAAACCATGGAAGCAAGTTTAACTTGCGAGATCCCATCAATACGTGCCAACCCTTCCAAAGTTAAGGCTTTCGTGCGATGCATCGGGACTCATAACTATGGACCCTCTTTGACTACCATAATCCTTGAAATTTAGATAACTAGAGCCATGGTTAGATTGCAAACTCATTGCATCATATTATGCTTATTTGACTACTGGTGCATCTCTTGAATCTGCATATCTTGTACGTGTTTACACTAACCGTTTGTTTGAATTGTGTTTGAGTCTAATAAACTGATTAATGACTATATAAGACTTTGCTCAATTAATTAGCTAATAATTAAAGTTGAATAACATTGAATAAACATGACTTAGCATGACCATATGCTTGTCCCTTTAAAGCGGAACACAGGAAACAGGTTCGAACTAACGTTTCAATATTGACGCAAAGGTCTGGCCTGCGCGATGGCTCTGGCGCAACGCGACAATGCTATTGTTTGTGTGATGGTCCAGTTTTCTGCTTGAGTCTTCGCGCTAAGTCTGATTCATCAATTTATTATTAACCAAAGTCGTTTTTAGTCCCTAATTGAGTCCAATCACATAGTCCCATGATCTAACATAAGTGTCAAGCCTACCACTTTCACTTACAATTTAAAAGCACACACTTTACGTCTGTTTTACTATGACCATGTATAGAGAGTCTTGTGTGCGAGTGTTTTCCGTCATTTTTTAGGGGGGTAAGTCGGATATTAATCCTCCCAGCATAACCATGTTGTTTGAACCATTAAGCTTGATTCCCAAAAAAGCATCTGTAGGGGAAATTTCAAGCATCCCACACTTGAGCCCCACTGTGATCTTTCAATTAAGTATGGTGGCGTCCAAAGGGAAGGAAACTAGAGCAAAAGATTCGCTAACAAGTTTTAGGAACTTGTAAACCGTTCACATGGTGAAGGTTACACCCCTTCACGATCCATAGATCGCTTACTCCATAGTGGTCTGGATAAATGACTGGATATTCGAGGATGAAGGTACAAATCCAACCTAAAAGAGATTGAACCTGCCCTAAAAATAGGCCTCTACTTTATTCTTCTAATATTCATGTGCGCATTCTGACTAACAAACAATCCATTGGTTAACCCTAAACCTGTTTAATCTATGTTGGTTGAATATTAATGCACAAACAAATCTATTATTGACGATCAATTGAATTAAAATAACATTAGCCTAAATAAAATTATTAAATATCTTATTAAGCGTGATTACAAGTACAAATTCCCTTTAAACCTTAAATAGAGGGCATGATAAAGCAATAACAATAATATATGATATCAAGCAGCATAACAACAATCATTATCTTCATAATAATAATCTCGATAAAGCATAATATTAGCAAGATCCTAGGCATGATACTAACAAGATTAATAACAAATCCTAGTGTTTTGGTTGTTTTTTCCCTCGGGAGAGTTACGTCACAAAGTCTGGTCTAGCGTGAGTTGTACCTGCAAAACAAACAGAGACTCCGGGTGGTTGGAGCTCCGCCTCCGACGATCAAGTTAGTAACTTGAATAGGAGTAAAAAGGTGCGGAAATTTAGGTGGGTATCTGCTCGGATTCCAAGCTCAAGATGTCTCTTTCAAAGAGTAAATGTGTAATAAATGGTTAAAATGTGCCTCCAAATGGAGGAAATCTCCCTATTTATAGGGTCCTTGGGTATTGTGCCCCCGATTAGGTCATCAAGCCCTAATCATTGGTGGGCTGCGCCGCATTGCAACTTTCTCGGGATTTGGGCCATGAAGGCCGCCTTTTTTCCTCTTTCTCTGGAATGACACGTGTCAAACAGGGGGTTGGTCCATTTTGGACTAACCCTAAGGTGACACGTGTCAATTTTTGGTTGGACCACGTGGTAGGGTAAAATTACCCCAAACATTTGCCCCTCACAGATGTGACGTGGCATTCTACGTGGCATCTGTGACACGTGTCACTCTTCCATTGGAGGGTGATTTTACTGCCAATTTTTTACTGCTCACCTTCTACGGAAATTACGGAGATGCCCCCGGATTTACCCCCTATATTTAGCCGTTTACCCTCATTTTTTGTACATTTACAAAAAAATTTAATACAGATAAACTAAGAGAGAGAGTATGCCTTTACGTCTGTGTCAAGCGCAAGCAATCAAGCTCGTTCCCATCTACCACATCCGGTTCCGTCTTACCATCACATATCAAATCTAAAGGTACCGTCTCTGTCTCTCTCAACTTTTTTCATTTTTTCCCGCTTGTATATATTTCTTGCAATAAATGGATGCATCACCAACACACACGGCACATCATAGGTTAGAGTCCAGCCAGTCTCCTAGTACGGCTGAGTCTAGGACTGGGAGTGCCGCCTCGGGGTGTTGGGACCACTTTTATGCTTGGAATCCGACCGTCTATGTGTCTGTGCAAGACACAATGGCTTGGATAATGCAGACGACCATAGATCCTGATTATAGGAACGAGGGCTCAGGCGGGCAACCGCCTGAGGGGGAGACGTCAGGTAGGGAAAACCCGACGGCTGCTGAGAGGTCTCCTCCGCGTGCCCTTTAAACCCCTGCAGATTCCTTCCTCGATGAATGCGATCAGAGAGACGGTGAGGAGGCCGTCTCTATGCCCTGCTTGCAAGATGAGGAGTCCTCCGGAGAAAGCTCTGCCTCTAGTTCTGAGAGCAGTGACGAACCTATGTCACCGCTTGAGGATAGTGAGGTGGAGGAGAGGAAGAAATGGAGTGAGAAGGACAACCCCTTCAAGATCCACATCTCTGCCAAAGATAGGGCAAACATGGACAAGGACTTGGAGAATTTCAAACTTATGCGCCCCCTAGCCGGTAATTTTAGCATCCGGGTGCCGCCTGCAGAGGGCACTGTCTCTGGAAGGATGACGAGAGGAACGCCACTACCTACTTTTCCTGTTATGAGGCGGCGTTCATAGCCGGGCTGAGATTTCCACTTCACGAGGCGGCGTTCCTAGTCGGGCTGAGATTTCCACTTCACGAGGCGATGAAGGCAATTTTTAGCGGCTATGGCCTTGGAGTGTGGCAACTAACCCCCAATTCCTGGGCTAATATCTTGGGGTATGTTGCCGCCTGTGAATTTTAAGGGTGGCATCCCGGCTGGGAGGCCTTAACCCATATGCATTACCTGAGTCGCAACCTAGGCGGCTGGAGGGCATGGTATACATTGACCACACATCCTCAATGCATGATGACTTTGGACAAAGTATCCAAATTTGACGGCCGGAAGCACCGCTTCTATTTGCTGTCTGCACCTAGCCGGCGAGAGAATTTTGAACTGCGCCGGTGTAATAAGAACCCTAACCTCCTAGGCCGGAAGTGTTGTCTTCCCCGGATTCTGGATGAGGACTATGACAAAATAATTGAGACCAACTTTTTTGGTCTTGAGACTGCTACCCTGTCAACCGGGGAATCAATAAAGGTTCTAAAGAACTGGATCCCAAAAAGCGCCTGGTTCAGGGACGAGGCCTTTTTGTCCGCCTGCGGGCTCAGCACAATGTTTACCAAACGTATGCGCCTGAAATTTTGACTGTCTGGGCTATTTCCATGTCAGCTGTTGTGCAAATACTGATATCTTTGCTTTTTTTTTGCAGAAGAAGCTTTAGCCATTCTCCCAGAAGAAAAAACACCTAAACGATCCTCCGCCTCCATCCGCAAAGATCTGGCGGAGAAACAGGCGGCTCAGATCAGGGCCAAGGTAAGATGCCTGATCCCTTCTTCCTTAACTTCACAAGTTTCATTTCCGGATGCATAACTGACTTGCATCCGCTTTACAGGGAGGAAAAATCCCCAAAACATTTGAGAAGACTCTTAAACGGGCAAAGGATGACTCCGTCTCTACCCCCTCCAAGTCTAAGAAGTCTGCCTCCTCTTTGACTCCTGGAGCCAAAGCCGAGAAGACTCAGATGCGCATAGAGGGGAAGATGCATGAGGTATCCGACAGCTTGGGTCTTGACCTTGCCAACCCTCTATCTGTAGGCAGAGGTTTTATAGCGCATGTGAGTGGCTCTCACCACACCGCCTCTGAAGGTAAGGCAAACCCATTTGAGTCCCTGCCAGAGTTAGGGTGGCCTTTGCGAGTGAAATCTCACTCCCAACTAACTTCTTCCTCAGACGGTCGGCAACAGATTGGTGCCGCCTGTATTTCGCACTCATCAAATGTTGATTGTGGTGAAGATCACTCTCCCCGCTGGCCAGACGTCCAAAAGCATGCCAAGGCCATGCTTGATGCTGTCCGGAAGAGGGACAAAGACAATATCCCATCCCTTTTGGCTGAGGTGAGGTGTAAAGAAAGTAAAGAAAATAAGCTTCAAACCTTGCTTCGCCTGCATATCTAACCTGATTCGTTCTTTGCAGGCTCTTTTGCTGGTAGACGGTCTCAAACGTCCTTACTCTCGCAAGCGGGAAGAGGTAAAGAGAGCCAACAAGTTAGCCAGAGACGCTGACAACGTTGCTCTATACTCTTGTACAATAAATGAACTTGAGACTAAAGTCACAATAATGACGCAGGCGGCGAAGATTGAGCAACTCGAGAAGGACCTGGTGGCGTTCAAGTAGAAAGCTGGCGACGCTGAGACGACGCTCAAAAAAGCTCAAGAGGAACTTGGAAAGGCTAAGGCGGAGCTGGACTCTCTCAAGGGGGTCTCCAAAGAGAACATCGACCTCAAGGCTAAGGTCGAAGAGCTGGAGGAGGCGGCTGCCCAGGCGCAGCTGAACTTTGCGACAACCTTGGAGGCGGAACAAGAGCGCCTGGTTGCTGAGAGTGAGGCTCACAACGATGCCCGGATGAAGATTGCCTGGAACGCCTTGTATCCAAACAAGGAGTACAACGTCTAGGCACTGGCTCACAAATATGCTGAGGAGGTCGTATTCTTGAGTGAGAAAGGCGAACCAGAGCCGGAGTCCTTTGAATTCTGGGCCAACACTGAGCTGTCGGAGCCTTGGCATCCCGTCCAAGGTCAAGTGCATGAAATTCCTTCTTATGAAGAAGATGAAGGGGACAATGACTAGGTGGACCCGTCTGCGGCTCAACAATGATTCTCTGCGGCAGTATGCCATTTTCAATTTTTCTTATTCAGCGGTTGTATGCCAAATTACTTTCTCTCCGGCCTGCGTGCCGAGTATTTGTTGCCTTTACCGGCTGAGGAGCCAGGTTATTTGAATATTTGTTCCATTTCCCGGACGGGGTCCGGTTAACAAATCTTTACCACAACCGTTTGGTTGGCTAGTTTTTTAATGAATGCGCCGACTGAGTCGGTTTTGATCATTTTGTGCCTTGAATTTTGCATTTTTAGTTTTGCAAGTATGTTTGATATTTTTGCCTAACTTACAGGAAGCATGCGGCAATTGACAGTCCGGCTGTTCTTGCCTCTGGGCAGCTGTGTGGTTGGTTTCAACTTAAAGTTGATTGATTGGCTTGGAAACGTCTGATGCTTTAAAGAGCATGATATGTTTGCAAGTCAATCAATCACAATAGTGATTGTTTCAAACCAAGTACACAGCCTTCCATATGATAAGCGTTCCAGACTTTCAATCAGACGGAAGAAAGGTCGTCTGAGACACTGACAAGAGACGAAGATCCGTCTGTCCTATCATAAGACAGGAGGAAGATGGGCGCCTGGGGGGTTTGCAATCCAATTATACTTTTCAATCCTCTACCCCATTGTGAAGACGTGTATAATTTCGGAGGGTTATCTAGATTATCCAGGTCTGGCGGCTATGAGTTGACCAAGGCCGCGTGTATGTGTAGATGCACTTCTTGATAGTACTTATGATGATTGCCCCCGGAGGGGTGTTATCAGACGCCTTGTTACTCATTGGAGCAGGCAAAATTCGAATAACCATCCGGCCATTGGCCTCATGTCCTTTCAAGACGGTTGTATTGCTACTGCACAACCCTTTTTTCCCCAATGGGATAGCCTGTGCAATTTTGGAATGAAAAGCTTAAGAACTTCGGTCGGCCACCGACTGATGTCTTAGGACATCCGATGTTTGGAAAACTTAATCGTTCTTTAGACTATTCTTGTCATACGACTATGAGTTGATTAATTTGATCGTTCAATCTTTGTCGTCTGCTGATGTGTCCAATTTATATAGTGTTTCACCCCCGTCCCTTGGTCATAATTAGTAGTGTTTTTGGCTCTTTAGAGCCACTTTTATTACTAATCGGTGTTTTCTAATGTTTTTGTAGTTTTGCTTGAGTTTTGTAGGAAATTGCACATCTGGAGCATTTTCCGAGTTTTTCATGGAGCAACTACGAACATTCAGAGGACACGACCATCTTTGAAGCCCAGGACCGGTTAGAGCCGGTGATTAAGGGCTCGGTGTGTGATACCGAAGCATTTGGACCAAGTATTCAAGACCCGAAGAGGAGATCCGGATTAGGCCGAAGAATCAAGCCCAATCGAAGTCCAAGCCTCAAGGAAGAGGCCGGGCCCGATCGGGCAAGCTTGCGCCCGATCGGGCGGGCGCGTAGAAGAAGGCATCAGCAAAGGCGCTCCCGATCGGGTGAGCATTAGTTCGATCGGGCGCGGCTGACTAGGAGAACCTTGAAGAAAAAGGCGAGCCCGATCGGGCGCGTGTTTTTGGAGGCACCTGATTGCCGAGATCTTAGTTTTCAATTAGGATTTGTTTTAGAGATGTTTAAGCTGGGGTCACGCAGGACAAAAACATGGAGATTCTTTTTCCCTTTTCATTATGTGGAAAAGCTAAATTATGGTTTAATTGTTTGAATATAACTGCACTTGGTATTACTGACTGGGAAACTCTTGCCTTGAATTTTTATAATAAATATAACCCTGCGGAGAGAACAGCTGTACTAAGTAGTGCTATTCAGAACTTCGCCCAAGAGGCCAATGAAACTTTACATGAGGCTTGGGAGAGGTTCATGGATCTACAGAGAGAAAGCCCTCACCACAATTTGGCACAATGGCAATTGATCCAAGCTTTATACAATGGAATTGGAAATTCATATAGATTAGTTCTAGATTCTGCAGCTAATGAGAGATTCATGAATTTAAATGTGGACGATGCCGGAGAGGTTATCGAAGATAAGGCAGTACACAATTCCCAATACGGGAATCTAAGAGGGTTTGCAAATAAAGGAAAACACAATGTTGATTTCGTATCCTTTTTGCAAGCTCAGTTAACATCTATTTGTTAGAAACTAGATAATCCTACCGCTACTTCTAACTCTGTAGCTAATGTTTCTGTTGTTACTAACAATGAAGCTTTTTGTGAAACATTATGGAATTGTAGGGTTTTGGGAGCAAGATTGTAGGAGTTCCATGGAACAAGTTAATGCCTTCCAAACCTATAGATAACCCATACTCTAACTCTTATAATCCTGGTTTCCGGAATCATCCATATCTTTCTTACCGGAGTACCAATGTACAAAACCCTCCACCTTCACAACAACCACAACAGCAACCTACACCATAGCAGAAATATTACCATCCTAATTCTGGCCAGAAAAACAAAGCACAACCCTCATCATCTTCTTACCCTGCTATGACGGAAATTAGAGCAATGCTTACCAACATTCAAAAGCATATGGAGAGTAGGGATGCGCAAATTGATTCAATTTTAGCTCATAATAAAATCATGGATAATCAAATTGCACAACTTTCATCTACCCTACAAACCCGTCAGCAGGGAGCTCTACCATCACAACCAATCCATCCCACAGATCATGCCAATGCAATCACTCTAAGGAGTGGTTCACATTATGATGGACCTCCTATGCCAAAGGAAGATGGACTTGTTCCTGATCCAGATTCCTCTATACCAAACGCTAATCCTGCTAACCCACCAAGGCTACAAAAAGATACTAACTCTTTTAATGTTTCTTTGCAGGGTAAATCTCAGGATTAGGGACGAGATGTGAAGAGCCCAGTTATCAAACTACCGTTCCCTAATAGACAATTGAAGAGTAAGTTTGATAAACAATTCGGTAAGTTCTTAGAGGTTGTGAAAAACTTGCAGGTAACAGTTCCTTTCACTGATTTAATCACTCAGGTTCCTGCATATGCTAAATTTATGAAAGACATTCTAACTAGGAAAAGGGCCTTTAATGAGGTAGAAACTGTAACTTTTACAGAGGAATGTAGTGACTTATTGCAAAATAAATCCCCTCCTAAATTAAAGGATCCTGCAGATAATGCAAGCGTCTGGGGTAATGCAATACATGATATTGAAAGAGATCTTTCCCTAAAAGAGTTAGACCCTAAGGAGACAATGAAGGTAGTAAATTTAGTTCAGGAATTGAAACCTGCAGAGGTTAAGAAACCTGAACTAAAACCTCTCCCTTCTCATTTAAAATATATTTTTCTTGATGAGCAGGAACTATACCCCGTGATCATCAGTATTGCACTTGATGACCTACAAACTTTCCAAATTCTAAGGGTTCTTCAAACCCATAAGAGAGCAATTGGGTACAGTATTGATGATCTCAAGGGTATTAGCCGTGATTTTTGTATGCACAAGATACATTTATAGGATAACTATAAGCCCTTCATTCAACCCTAGAGAAGGTTGAATCCTAAAATGCAGGAAGTAGTTAAGAAAGAGGTTATGAAATTACTTGATGCAGGTATTATCTATCCTATTTCTGACTCCAAGTGGGTAAGTCCTGTACAGGTGGTGCCTAAAAAAGGTGGGATGACTGTGATTACAAATGAGAAAAATGAATTAATCCCCACTAGAACTGTTATAGGGTGGCGTATGTGCATTGATTATCGTAGATTAAATACCGCCACTAAAAAGGACCACTTTCCCCTCCCCTTTATAGATTAAATGCTTGAGAGGTTGGCTAACCATAAGTTCTTTTGCTATTTGGATGGGTATTCGGGATTTTTCCTAGTTCCAATTCACCCTGAAGATCAGGAAAAGACTACCTTTACATGCCCTGTGGTAATTTTGCATATCGTAGGATGCCCTTTTGTTTATGTAATGCCCAAGCCACCTTTCAACGTTGCATGATGAGCATTTTTTCTGATTTCATAGAGTCTATCATGGAAGTCTTTATGGATGATTTTAGCGTGTATGAGAAATTTTGAAACGATGTGAAGAATGCAATTTGATGCTAAACTGGGAGAAATGTCACTTTATGGTGACAGTGGGAGTAGTTCTAGGTCACATTGTATCTGATAAGGGCATACAAGTAGATAAAGCTAAGATTTCAGTGAATGAGAAATTACCTCCCCTAGTTAATGTTAAGGGAGTTAGAAGTTTCTTAGGTCATGCGGGGTTTTATCGTCGCTTTATCAAACATTTTTCTAAAATTGCTAAACCACTAACTCAGCTTTTACTCAAGGATGCCCCTTTTATTTTTAGCAACGAGTGTCTTGAGGCTTTTAACAGGATTAAGCAGGCTTTGATATCGGCACCCATCATATGTGCTCCCGATTGGAATCTACCTTTCGAGATTATGTGTGATGCAAGTGACTTTGCACTAGGAGCCATGCTCGGACAGAGAAAGAACAAATTTTTGCATGCTATTTATTATGCAAGCAAAACTTTGGATGAAGCCCAAGTCAACTATGCCACTACGGAGAAGGAGTTCTTTGGATGAAAAATTTAGATCATATCTTGTTGGTTCTAAAGTCATTGTTTTTACTGACCATGCAGCTCTGAAGTACTTGATAGCCAAGGCGGAATCAATGCCTAGGCTACTCCATTGGGTTCTTTTGCTCCAGGATTTCAATATTGAGATAAAAGATAAAAAGGGAGCAGAGAACGTAGTGGCAGACCACTTGTCACGTATCAAGTATTATGAGGGTAAGGATTCTCATCCTATAGATGATTCTTTCCCTGATGACAACCTATATGCAGTTGTAGAGCAACACCCTTGGTATGCTGACTTTGCTAATTATTTAGTGGGTGGTACTCTACCTCTTGACTCGTCCTATCAAAAGAAAAAGAAATTCTTTTTTGATGTTAAACATTATTTTTGGGATGATCCTTTTTTGTTTCGTTAGTGTGCAGATGGACTATTTCGAAGGTGTGTTCCCAAATGGGAATTCACGGTGTTCTTACTAGTTGCCACACCTCACCATATGGAGGACATCATGGCCCCACCAAAACGGTGGCCAAGATTAATGAATCATGCTTCTTTTGGCCTACTATGTTTAAGGATGCTAACACTTTTGTGCAGGCTTGTGACTCTTGCCAGAGGACTGGCAACATTTCGCGGCGGCATGAGATGCCTCAAAACGGAATCTTAGAAGTTGAAATTTTTGATGTTTGGGGTGTTGATTACATGGGACCGTTCCCTTCTTCAAACGGGAACCGCTATATACTTTTCGCCGTTTATTATGTATCCAAGTGGGTCGAGGCCATTGCCACTCCTACTAATGATGCCAAGGTGGTCCACAGACTTTTCAAGAAGACTATCTTTCCAAGATTTGGAGTGCCTAGAGCTATAATCAGTGACGGAGGATCTCACTTTCATGAGCGGAAGTTAGACACCCTCCTCAAAAAGTATGGTGTTTACTATAGGACAGGTTTAGCCTACCATCCCCAAACTAGTGGCCAAGTTGAAGCTTCCAACCATGAGATCAAGTCCATTCTAGAGAAGGTGGTGGAAAAATCACGGAAAGATTGGAGCGATAAGTTGGATGACACCCTTTGGGCATACAGAACAACTTTTAAAACCCCAATAGGTACTACTCCATATAGACTCGTGTACGGAAAAGCATGTCATCTTCCGGTGGAATTAGAATACAAGGCTTATTGGGCTATTAAGGAACTCAATTTGGATGCCAAATTAGCGGGAGAAAAGAGATTACTTCAATTTAACCAACTCGATGAGTTTAGATTGACGACCTATGATAGTGCCCGTGTCTACAAGGAGAAAACAAAGAGATGGCACGAAAGATGATCCTTCCGAGAGAATTCAAAGAAGGTGATAAAGTGTTGTTGTTCAACTCTAGACTTAAATTATTCCAGGGAAAGTTGAAGTCAAGGTGGTCGGGTCCTTCTACTGTCAAAAGGGCTAACAAATTTGGTTCTGTGGAGGTATTCGATGAACATGGTAACGAGTTCAAGGTTAATAGCCAAAGACTCAAGCTATATTATGAGGGGGCTACGATTGGTTTAGTTGAATTACTTCACCTAAGCGGATCCGGTTCATCTTGAGCTTTAATGTGGTAAGAGGGTCGTGCAGGACCTAGATAAACCAACGCTTTGCGGGAGGCAACCCGTATTTCTTACTTTCTAGACTAGTTTTTCCTTTATTTTATTTTTATTTTATTTTTAGAGAGGTGAGGAGAGTGCAATTTTACCTTTCATAAGTGTTTTTGTACATGTAGATCAAGTAAGAAGAATTAAAGAGAAAAAATTAGAAGAAAAAGAGCATTCTGATTTGGGTACGGGCCCGATCGGGCGAGGCTCGCCTGATCGGGCGCGCACCTAAGGGTCAAGATCGAGAAAAATCGTGCCCGATCGGGAAAGGAGTCCTGATTGGGCGCGCAATTTGAATTTTATCGGAGCTTTATTTCGCTTGATCGGGCGAGGCTCGCACGATCGAGCGCGCAAGGAAGGAAGAAAAATCAAGGGAAATTTCCCCGATCGGACGGATTTTTGGAGAAATCGAGTGAAGTAAAAAGATATGTCGGGCGAAAAAATGCTTCGAGTTCGTGCCCGATCGGGCGGAGGTCGCCCGATCGGGCGCGCACTTCACATTTCAGAAACACATATCTTCGCCCAATCAGGCGCGCCTATTTTTGGCCGGGGCTATAATTTTTTTTCTCCTCCTTTCTTTTCTTTTTCCTTCTTACTTATTCTTCTTCATTCACACTTTCTCTCTCTAAAACCTCCATTTTTAAACCTTCAAACTCGCTTTCCTTTCAAGATCTCCTCAAATTCATCCATCAAAACTCCAAAATTTTTACATATTCTTCATCCTTACACCTTCCTCTACATTCTCCACTAAATTTCTACCTCTTTCTCTCAAGATTTCTCAAAACCCTTAGAGAGAGAATGCTTCAAATCCTAACATTCTTACATAAAATGGCTTCAAAGAGATCAAGACAACAAAGAGGTGAAGGTTTGAGGCAACAACAGCAACCTATGGTTGACCCGGAGCTTCAAATCCTGAGATGGGATGAAGTTGTCATCACCTCAACCGAACAACGAGCTAGGATGCTTAACCTCATCCAGAGGCAGGTAATTTCTACTTGATTTGTGCATCATCCTACTTTGTCTAGGTTAGGAATTGATAAACCGGTAGAGAAATTGTTCAAAGGTATAGGAATGAGTGGATTTTTTCAAATGCACTATGACACCTATGATTATTTGACTTTAGAATTTGTTTCTAGCTTCAAAGTTATTAAAACTAATGCTTTGATCACTCATGTCCAATTCCGATTACTAAACAATGGTGTGCGTTTAACTTTAAAAGAATTTGGAAAATTGTTTGAGCTTAAATCGGATAAACCTATTGAACCCTCCCAAGACCACATTGTCGTGGTCTATAAAAGACTCACAGGGGAGGGTTTACTCAACCTCCAACATGCCAAAGGGACGTGGATTCAACATCCCGTCCCAAAGTTTTGGCAAAGGTTTGCCGGCCTCACAGTCTTTGGGAGGCATGAACCGGCAAACGTTAGGAGGGATGAACTTGAATTGTTGGCTTCCTATATGATCCCCATTGCTGAAAAATTGAACATACCGCATAGGATAGCCCAACATTTTCAAAGGGAGGCCAATGCGGCCGAGGGGGGTAGGTCTAGGGCGCCTATCTATTTTGGGGGGTTGGTGACCCATATAGCAGTAAAACACCTAGGATGGACCCCGACCAGGCATAGAAAAGTTGAGGGTTCGACCCTTATGGACCTAGCCTACTTAGGAGGCCTCAACTGGGTGCAACCTATGGGAGGTGAGACATGGGGGATAGTCCACCGGGAGTCGGGTAAAAGAGATCAAGCTTTTAAGCTACCCAACCCCACCTTGACCAAATTTTAGAAGGGGAAGCCTTCTTGTACCTTTGAGTTAGACGGTCAAGGCGAGGTTCAAGAGCCTCACCATTTACCACAACCCCACCATTCACCCCAATACCAACCACCACCCCAACCCTACACATATGGCATATCCACCTCCTCCGTTGATTACAACATAGACCCCCATGCCCCATATGACTTTCCGGCTTTTTGGAGCCAACTTGACCGGATTGAAAGAGGGGCAAGGGAGAGTGGAGGGTATGGTGCAAAACCTAGACCCTAGGTTAGGCACTCTAGATAGGAGGGTTGGCCATGTTGAGAGGAACCTCGGGAGGGGTTAATACCCCATGTATGACGATTATGCACGCCGAGGGGCTATTCCCCCCGAGGCATTAGTTCCCAATTGGTTCCAATACCCCCAAGGAGGGTATTCGACCCCCGGAGCCTATGGTACTTATGTGGACTACTCTTCATTCCATGGTTATCGGGCTGATGCTCCTTTTGGGGGGATGGGGGGAAATGTAGACCCTAACTACTTTGCAAGTGGTTCGGGCTATGGTGGTGCTGGTACGAGCCATGGAGGCGTCGGCTCGAGCTATGGAGGAGGATATCAAAGGATGGATGAGAATGATGATGAGGAGTAGCTTCTCCTAGCTACACCCCCAAGTCAATGAGGGCATTTCTTGATTTAGCTTGGGGGGAGATATCTTGTACATATGGTAACTCTTTCTCTCTTTTCTCTATTTATTGCTTTCTAGTATAGATTTTATTGCTTTCTAGTGTAGTTTTTATTGCTTTCCTTTATGAAAAAAAAATACAAAAAAAATTGAAAAATAAAAAAAATAAAAAAAATTACGTTCCAATGAATTGTAAATCATGCTTCAAAATCAAAAAAGCTTATTAAAGGGTTCACATTAGGGGTTTGACTTTCGTTGACTTTCTCTCTTCTTCCTCTTCTCCATGGTTAATCGATTTTGATCGGTTTCTTCATCAATCTTGAGCTTCGATGGCTAAGAAGAAGAAGCAGAACAATTCTACACCCCAATTAGTACAGCATAGAAGTTCTACTGATGAAATTTTACAGAATTTGCGAAACTCAGGTACAACTTTTGTTCCAAGCCTGATTCAGGAGGTAGACGAGCTTGTCACTCCGGCGCCGGCACTAGTCAATCCGTCTTGTGGTTCTATTCCCCGGAGTGATGCTGAAACTATTGCCCTATTTGCTAAAGCCATTGCTAGACTAACATCTTCGAATTTCAATAAAACAGTACCTAGGGTTTCTGGGTTTACTGTTCCATCGGATGCTGAAGCTGCTGCTCATCGATCTGAACCGGTTATCCCTGATTCTCACTCTGTACCTCCCCCGGAACAGAACTTACACAACGATGGTGAAGATCGAAGCTCATTCTCTGGGAAGTTAGCTGCTAAGGGAGCTCCCCTGTTCTTTGTTGCTCCGGTTGTTCAGAATGGGAAGCAGGTTGCTTAGCTTAAGGAATCTGAACTTGTGGAAGGTAATAGGAAATGGTCTAATGCTTTAGTCTTTTATGTTGTTGGTCATTACCCTACTATTGCTGTTGTTCATCGTTTCATAGTTCAACAATGGCATGATGTGAAAAAACCAGAAAATTTTTGGCATGACGATGGGTATTTTATCATTAATTGTTGCTCAGTTAGTGATAAGGATACTATTATTTGCTCTGGTCCGCATATGTTCATGGGAAAACCAGCAATCATTAAACCTTGGAGTCCTAAATTTGATTTTGGTGTTGAGATTTTGAGAACTATTCCTTTATGGGTTAAGTTCCCAAACTTACCTTTAAATTGTTGGGGTCCTGAAACTCTTAGTTGTATTGGTAGTTTGCTGGGTGTACCAATTTGCTCTAATGAATGTACTACGAGACAACTAAGAGTTTCTTTTCTAGAGTTTTAATAGAAATTGATGTTACCAAGCCATTGCCTAAATCTGTGTTTGTGGAAAGCCCCTCAAAGGAAACTCTGGAACTTAAGGTAGTTTATGAATGGACTCCACCCTTTTACTCTAAGTGTAATAAAGTGGGCCATGATTGTTCTGTTCAAGTGCCATCAGCTCCTAAGCATTCAGTGACTGCAGCTCCCAAGCAGTCAGTAACTGCAGCTCCTAAAGTGCAGCTAGTCTGGGTTGCTAAGCCTAGTCAAGCTCCTCCTGTTGTTGATGTTGATGCTTCTATTCATGGGTAATCTATTATCACTCCACAGGTTCATACTTCTCAAAACTCAGATGAGGGGTGGAGAATAGTTGGAAAGAAGACAAAAAGCCAACAAACTAGGGTTAATCAGCCTGCTTCTACCTCTAATGCTTTTGTTGCTCTTTTTGCAAATGAAATGGATAGTGCAGGTGGTTTCATGATAAATCCAAGTGGGGGTGAGGTTAATCCCCCTTTGGTGTCATGATTTACTCTATTTGGAATGTCAGGGGCCTGAATGAGCCTGGCAAAGTTGCCTCTGTAAGGAGGTTTCTTCATTCTCATTTAGTTGATGTTATTGGTCTTCTTGAAACAAAAATCAAATCAAAAAATGTTCTCACTTACCAGAAGAAGTTTGGCTCTTCTTGGCTTTGGATGTGCAATTATGATCATTCTCCTAAAGGGAGGATTTGGCTTGGTTGGAATGCAGATAGAGTAACTGTCAATGTTTTGAAGATTCATGAACAGTTTATTCATTGTAGTGTCTCTTCTAAGGATCTTTCTACTCAAATTCATCTCACTGTTGTCTATGGGCTTCACTCTATTCATGATAGGCTTCCTATGTGGGAAGGAAATAGGAACATCTCTATTCAGCATTCTCCATGGATCTGTGCTGGTGATTTTAACTCTATTCTTCATACTTCAGATAGGCTTCATGGTTCTGATGTCACTGATTATGAGATTAGAGATTTCTAGAGTTTGGTTGATGATTTTGACCTCACTGAGGTTAAGAGCAAAGGAGCTTTTTACTCTTGGTCAAATAAGGCTCACACTAGTCCTAGAACTCTTTCTAGGATTGATAGAGTCTTTGGTAACCAAGCTTGGCTGGCCTCTCATGGGCATATTGAGACTGTCTATCTTCCCCCTTCCTTATCTGATCACAGTCCTATTCTGTTGGATATTTGTCCTTCTCCTGCTGGGGGGGGTAGACCTTTCAGGTTTTTAAACTGCATTGCTGATCATCCTGATTTCCTTGATACTGTTTCTCAGGCTTGGTGTTCTGGTGGTTCTGTTTGGCAGAAGCTTAACTCTGTGAAGTCTAGTATCAAGTCTCTTAATAGCAAGCAGTTTGGCAACATTGAGGAGAAGATTGATCAAGCTAATGTTCAACTTGCTGGAATTCAGAACTTAATGGCTTGGAATCCTGATGATTTGGATTTATATGTTAAAGAATCTGATGCTATTAAGGTTGTCAAACACTGGAATGATATTCAAGAAAGCATCTTCAAATAAAAATCTAGGATCAACTGGATTAAGCTTGGATATGGCAATTCTCATTATTTTTTCTCAGTGATGAAGAATAGACAAGCAAGGAACAGAATTGACTCCATCTTTGACTCTAACCAGGTTTTGCTTAAGGATCCGGATGTTATTTCTCATGAAATTATCACCTTCTATGAGTCTCTTTTAGGGACTCAGGCTCCTTGGCTTCCTACTGTTGACCTTGTTACTATGAGGAGGGGTAAACAGCTTAGCTCTATGGCTCAGAGCTATCTCATTCAGACTGTTTCTCATGCTGAAATTGATGTTGCTCTTAAGGGAATTGATAGCACTAAAGCTCCTGGTATTGATGGCTTTAACTCCTTTTTCTTTAAGAGAGCTTGGCATATTGTGAAAGATTATATTTATGCTAGTGTTATTGATTTCTTTACTAAAGGGACCTTGCCTAAGCAATGGAATTGCACAACTGTCACTCTTGTTCATAAAATCCCTAATGCTTCCCATGTTAAGGATTTTAGACCTATAGCTTGTTGCACTGTGGTTTATAAGCTCATTTCTAAGGTCATAACTGCTAGACTTGCTGCTGTGATCGGTGAGGTCATTGATGATGCTCAAGCAAGTTTCATTCCAGGCAAGCACATTGGTGACAATATCCTTCTTGCAACTGAGTTGATCAAAGGCTATGATCACAAATTTATTTCACCTAGATGCATGGTTAAGGTGGATTTGAAGAAAGCCTATGATTCAATTGAGTGGGGATTCTTGATTACTGTTATGCAGGAGCTTGGTTTTCCTCAGAGATTTATTAACTGGATCTGGACTTGTCTTACTTCTGTCTCTTATACTATTCTTATCAATGGTTTTCCTGCCCCTCCTTTTGAAGCTAAGAAATGTTTAAGACAAGGTGACCCTATGTCTCCCTTTCTTTTTGCTATTGGTATGGAATACCTTTCCAGATGCCTTGATGAGCTTAGGTTAACTCCTGATTTTAACTTTCATCCTAGATGTGAAAAGTTAAACCTAACTCACATGATGTTTGTTGATGATCTATTGATGTTTTCTAGAGCTGATAGTGTTTTTGTTAAGCTTCTCTTCCAAGCTTTCTTGAAATTTTCTGGTGCTTCAGGGCTTTATGCTAATCTTGATAAAAGTGAAGTTTACTTTGGAGGAGTTTTTGTTGAAGTTCAGTCAGAGCTGAAAGAGCTTCTTGGTGTTTCTCAAGGTTCTATTCCTTTTAGATATCTTGGGGTCCCTCTCTCTTCTAAGAAGCTTACTATTGCTCAGTGTAGGCCTTTGGTGGAGAAGGTGACTGCTAGAATCCAAGGGTGGATGGCTAAACACTTGTCCTATGCTGGGAGGCTCCAGTTGGTAAAGAGTGTGTTGTTTGGTATTCAGACATATTGGGCTCAAATCTTTATCTTGCCAAAGAAAATTCTAAAAGAGATCGAGGCTAGATTCAGGTGCTTTCTTTGGACTGAATCCTCTTCCCCTGCTAAGAAATCTTTGGTTGCTTGGAATTATGTCTGTGTTCCTAAAGTCTGTGGTGGCTGGAACTTGCTTTCTCTTCTTGAGTGGAAAAAGGCAGCTGTCACTAAGTTACTTTGGGATATTGCTCACAAGGCTGATAATCTTTGGGTTAAGTGGGTCCATATCTATTATTTCAAGCATAAAGATTGTTGGACCACTCCTACCCCTGCTAATTGCTCTTAGTTTTTGAAGAAGATTCTGAGTTGTAGAGATATTGTGAATGATCAAGGGGGATGGGATGGTTTCATACAGGGTAATAAGATGAAAATCAAGAAGCTTTATGCTGCTATTAGGCCTCAAGTTCCTAAGGTTCCTTGGAAGAGGGTCATTTGTCATAACTTGGCAACTCCTAAAAGTGTATTTATCTTGTGGGATAGGCTTGTCACTAAGGATAGGTTGCTACAATGGCACATCTCTTGTGATCCAAGGTGTTTCTTTTGCTTAAATAGCAATGAAAGTGCTTAACACTTATTCTTTGATTGTGAGTACTCTAGACAGGTTTGGAACAAGGTGTTGAGTATCTTACATATTTCCAAGCCTATTCAGCATTTTGGTGATGAGATTGAATGGTTGAAGAAAATCTGCAGAAGTTGCAGATTGAAAAATAAAGTGATCCAAGTTGCCTTCACTGAAAGAGTATATGGTATTTGGATACAGAGGAATGCAGTTGTGTTTACTGGTTGTTGCAAGCCTGTTGATGTCCTAGTTAGGGATATTATCTTTCACTCAGCTTGTAGAATCCCAGCGGGAAGCAAATACTTGATTGCTTAGTTGGTTTGTCAAGGAGCTGCTTCTGCTGTTCTGTTTTGCTATTGTTGTTGCTGGTTTTGTTGCTGATTTCAAATTTATGAATGTTGAATGCTCTGATTTCCGAATTCTGAGTTCTGAATTCTGATTGTTGTTGTTGAATTCTGTTGTTGTTGCTGAATTCTGTTACTGTTGCTGTTTCCTGTTGTTGCTGCTGTTTTCTGTAGCTGCTACTGTTTTCTGTTGCTTTTGCTGAATTTTGCTGCTGTTGTTGAATTTTGGTGCTGTTGTTGAATTTTGTTGTTGTTGCTGAATTCTGTTAATGGTGTTGATCTTTGTTGCTGCTGCTGTTTTCTGTTGCTGCTGCTATTTTTTGTTGTTGTTGCTGAATTCTGCTGCTGTTGTTGAATTCTGTTGCTGTTGCTGACTTTTGTTCTGTTGTTGCTTGTTTCTAATGCTGATTTGTTGCTGTTTCCGGTCAGCAAGTCAGTTGTTGCTGGGTTTTGTTGCTGTTGCTGGGTTTTGTTGCTGTTTCTACAGTTGCTGTTTTGGCAGGCTGGTGCTGTTTCTGCAGTTGCTGGTTCAAGCTTGCTACAACTTGGTTTGGGTGGCTGCTGCTGCTGTTTCTATTTTGCTTTTCTACTGTTTTTCTTAGGCAGCATTTAGCTCTTTGTTTTGTTTTTCTGGTGCTTAGCTTGGTTGTATTCTCTGAGTTGCTGTATTACCTTCTTTTGTCTAGCCCTGTTGCTTTTGCAGCTGAGTCTAGGTGGAGGTTTGCTTTTATACAGTTTGCAGGGGTGGTGTTTCTTGTTTGCAGGTCTGTCCTGCTCTGTGCTTGTTTTTGTGTTCCTGGGCCTTGGTTCCATAACCCTTCCTAGAAGGTGGCTGGAAGCTTGAGCTCAGGTTGTTCTTGTCTCTTTCTCTTAAACCCTTCCTAGAAGGTGGCAGGAGATTGAGCTTGAACTGTTTGGTGGTTGGTTGGCCTGTTTTTCAGGTCTTGTGGGGTTTGGTGTTCGTTATAACTTAGCTCTTGTAAGTTGTAACTTTTCCTTTTGGTAATAAAATTTTTTATATTTTCCAAAAAATAAAAAAAAAATAAAAAAAAAAATAAAAATAAAAAAATAAATCATGCTTCCCTGTGTCCCATACTTGGAAAATATTGTTTTGATTCTTGGTACATGATAATGAGCTTTGTGAATTTGTTGATCATGATTTGAAGTTTAATTATTTGGATGCCTAAACATGCGTCAATTTTGCCAACTATTTGTGAATATAGTTCTTGACAAGTTGATTTGGTTAGGAATTGTGTGATAGTTCCTGGTATGTCAAGGAATTTGAGTATTGGTTCGCAACTATTAGTAATGTTTGTTAGTAATGTTTGTATGGCTCAATATTATGCATATTGAGGAGGACGAAGGCATTTGTTCTCTTAGGTAGCTTTCAGACAATATTAGATACATTTGTTCCCTTCTTGCTACCCATGTTGTTGCTTGTGCTCTTTTTTATTGATTATTTAGCCACATTATAAGCCTATATGAGACCCATTAGTTACTAGTCTCAAGCTTGACTTGGGGAAGCTATTAGTTGGTGAGGTGAGGGAGTTGTGGTGTGCACTCTATTTGCACAATGTGGGAATAAAAGAAGAGTGATTGTTCTTTTGATTGAATGATTGGAAAAATGTTGATGGTTTGTGTTTCAAAGTTAAAAATTTCCAATGTGAGATAAAAAGAAAAAAAAGAGCAAAGAAAAAAATTTGTTTCAAATGTTCTATGTGAAGGTTGCTCAAGAAAAAAAAAAAGAAAGAAAAAAAAAGTTCAAGTTTGAAAAAAGAAAGAAAAGAAAAAAAGAATGAGTTCAAAGTTTGTTTTAATTCACTCTATTTCTTATTATCATACTTTGTGAGTGAATATATGTAAGTGTTGGGATTGTTGTTATGTATGGGATTGCTTGGTGAATTTTTGTGGAGTTAAGTTGTGATTGGAGATGTTTTGGTCATTACTTGTTTTTGACCTTGGGTTTTGTTAGGATATGGCTCCCTTAAGCATGGCTTTACTCTCAAATTTTCCTAAATTTATCCTACCCTTTACCCTAGCCTTACATTACAAGCTTTAAAGACCTTCCGACCTTTGTGCATAAGAGTTGTATGAATGTGAAAGTGTTGTTTATCAATGCAAGTTATGATTTGACATATTTCGAGTCGACTAGTATGTTGAGTGTACAAATTTTTAAACACACGAGAGTGTGAGTTGGGAGGGCATTGTTCTCATTAAAGGGGTTGGTTGGAGAGCGATCGAGTACATCTTTTACTCGCCACACAAATGAGAGTTGAGTGTGTGAGCACTAGTCTTGAATTTTATATGCTCATGTGGTTTGCTCTACTTTACAATTGTTGGGGAGGAAGAATGATTAGATGAATGAGATTGATTGACATTGAAGCATGTTCATTAGATTTACCTTGAATCATTTGTGCTTCACTTTGTTTACTTGGGATGAAGCGTGTTTTATATGTTCATTGTGTTGGGGTTTGGTGAGTCCGACTCACCGCGGAAACAAACCCAAAACAAGACCGCGCTCGCAATAAATAAAACCATAAACATAATTAAATTAATCACAAGATTAAGATAAGCTAATTACCTTTGACGCGTGCTTCGCTCCAAAATGAGCTCTTACTTGAAAGCTTCAAGTCCCGCTCACACGGAGACCTCCAACGAAGTCCACCAGCACCAACAAAACCGACAAGGTCCAATGTCTTGGGGTTAGCAAGACCCGACCAATAAAACCCGAGTAATTATATTGAGTTCAAAGGTTTTCACTAATTGTGATGCCTTTTCCAACTCTTACTCAAGCATCATTCCCAATGCCCATACTTGGGTATTTATAGGAAATCATGGGAGTATCATTTACTCTCCCATCAATGTGGGATAGTATGATTTTTCCATTTTATTTTAAAGCAAAAATAAAATTAATAATCAAGCTAGTAATAAATCAACAAGTGGCAAGCTCATGTGAGTGGTTAGGTGAGGACCACTTGGAGATGGGGGGGGACCAAACTTGCTCCCCGCTCCCTCTCCCATAACCGGCCACCTCACTCCACACACACTCAAGGACCACAAGCCACATGGCACCCACCCTTGGGCACCAAGGCAGCCAAGGTGGGCTGCCATATGCTGCTGTCCGTGGCAGCCACGCCTAGCAAGCCCAGCAGGCCCAGCACTCGCATGTGGGCTGCCAGGCGCCGCTGGCCAGCAAGCCCAGCATGCTTGTGCGGGCTGCTGCTGGCCTTGTGCCTTGGCCAGCGCTGCTAGACAGCAAGCCATGGCCTAGCCATGCTGCTGCTAGCTGTGGCGAGCTGGCGCGCCTAGCGTGCTAGCTGCTGCAGCTTATTGCGGCATGGCTTGCTAGCCATTGCGCGCACAAGGCTGTGCCTAGCATGCTAGCACGCACTAGGCAGCACCTAGCCTTGCGATGCTAGCATGGGTGCGCTAGCACGCACCAGCCAGCCTAGGCTCGGGTTGGTGCGCATGCTAGCCACCATGCTAGGCCATACGTCCTTAGCACTCGGTTTTCTTGGGCATTCCGATGCTAGGGGTATTTTGGTCTTTTGTTGATTTATTACTATTTCTCGTCTCGTCTTTCACTATTTTTCGACTCGACTTCCGACGCTCGGTTTCGACGCTCTAAGCTCGAATTTCCGACGTCTAAATAAATATTACTCGGTCGACTCATTAATTCCTTCCGAATTAATTCGTCGGTTCGGTTTTTTGACTGCTTGGGTGTGACCCGAAGGGTTCAGTCAAGATTAAGCTATAATATTAATTATTCATTAATATTACTGATCGGAAGCGGCCTCCACCCAGGCATTCCGATCACTTGACCTCACTGAATATATTAGCTTTCTAATAATTCTGAACCCACTAACGGAATAGTACACTTGTTCGAAGGACATCATTCCTTTCACATTGATGAGCTCTTTGCTTAAGGACAAGCAAAGGTTTGGCTTGGGGGAGTTTGATGTGTCAAATTTATATAGTGTTTTACCCCCGTCCCTTGGTCATAATTAGTAGTGTTTTTGGCTCTTTAGAGCCACTTTTATTACTAATTGGTGTTTTCTAGTGTTTTGTAGTTTTGCTTGAGTTTTGTAGGAAATTGCACATTTGGAGCGTTTTCCGGGTTTTTCATGGAGCAACTCGAACATTAAGAGGACACGACCATCTTAAAAGCCCAGGACCGGTTAGAGCCGGTGATTAAGGGCTCGGTGTGTGATACCGGGGCATTTGGAACAAGTATTCAAGACCCGAAGAGTAGATCCGAATTGGGCCGAAGAATCAAGCCCAATCGAAGTCCAATCCTCGAGGAAGAGACCGGGCCCGATCGGGCAAGCTTGCGCCCGATTTGGCAAGCTTGCGCCCGATCAGGCGGGCGCGCGGAAGAAGTTATCAGAAAAGGCGCGCACGATCAGGTGAGCATTAGCTCGATTGGGCGCGGCTGCCCACGAGAACCTTGAAGAAAAAGGCGGGCCCGATCGGGCGCGTGTTTTTGGAGGCACCTGATTGCCGAGATCTTAGTTTTCATTTAGGATTTGTTTTAGAGATGTTTAAGTACGATTTTTGTAGGTAATTTTGATTTACCTTCTCCTTTAGACTTTCTCTCTCTACTTAGAATATTTTCTCTCTCTAAAATTCTCTCAACTTTGTTCTTAATTCCATTCCTTAATTCATATTACTTTTGGCAACAATTTCTTCTCTTTTAATTTCAGTTATTTTCTTTAATTCTTTCATCATGTCTTATTTTATTGTTTTGATTAGTTTATATTTAATTATGCGTGAGTAGTTTTATTTTTAGGGTTTATGGGGATCCAATAAATAATATGAAGGGGTAATTTTTTATTGTTGGTTGTCAATGCTTAATTATTTTCCTATTGATTGATTTAATGCTATGCAATAAGGTTAGGCCAGATTTAATTGTATGAGTTTTGCAATATTGATTCGAGATTCGAGAGATGAGAATTGATGTTTAGGCTGAATTTCAATAGGCGGACTTATTTATAAATGGTTAAGTCGAGATTCGAGAGATGAGATTTAACACCGGTAAATTAACTCTGTGATTGTAATGCGTAGCGAAAGCCCTTTATAATCTGATTAATTGATGCATTGATGATTGCTTATTATGATTTACCCTGGAGTATGGTTAATTGGTGAACCTATGCCCTAGGTTTTTCCTTCATTGATTTACCTCTTATTTTATTTCCTTCCTACTCTTACTTCTAGTAGTTTAATTACCCATTTTAATAATAATTTGGTTACTTGATAATTTAGATTGCTTCTAATTAATTAGGAATAAATTGAACTGTTTCCATGTGGTTCGACCCTTCTTCCCTATCTACATAGTTAGTGGATTTAGGTTTTATTTTTTATTAGGTGAATACGACTTGAGCCTGTCATCTGCATAGGTATGTAGAGCAAACAAGTAGGCTACTCGCTGCAACGATTGCACCCGGAGGGGTGTCGCCGGACGCCTTTGTACATGTTGGAACAGACGATTTTATAAAACAAACAACCATCCGGCCATTGGCCTCTAGTCTAGGTTGAGACCGGTTGTATAGACACTAAGCGGTTTTGTGCCTAGTTTAGTTATCTGGCCAGTGACCTCATGTAAACTAAACGTTGAATTTTCTACTAAGTTTCAAACTTAGAGAGTTCAGTAATTGGGCCATATGTGAATTGCCCAGACGGCCTTAAACCTTGAAAAAGGAAATAACAAAATTGAAAACAAAAAGCGATTTCTCATTAACACTCTTTGCTTACAAAAATTTGCAACTCTGAAGTAGTACTTTTTCAAATTGTCTACACTCCAAGTCCTAGGCAGGCGTCTGCCGTCTGGGGTTTCCAGGCGGTAGGTGTCGTCTCTAACTTCCTCATAGATCCGGTAAGGGCCTTCCCAATTAGGAGTCAGCTTTCCAAGCTCATTGGCCCTACCGGTTGCCTCCATTTTCCGTAACACGAAGTCGCCAACTTTCAAAGGGCGATTGTGCACTTTCTTGTTGTAGACTCTTGTCATTCTCAGACGGTATATCTCATTACGCAAGGCGGCATTTCCCCTGCGCTCTGATAACTTGTTATTTGGTAGGATTTTAGGGTACTTTTGAACCTTGTTTTCGTGATTATTCGACATCAAAGTTCATTATTTATCCTATTTTTATACAAATTTTGTACCATCCATGCTTCATGGGTTATTTGTGTTTTTGATGTAATGTAGCTATTTTTAGCACTATATATGGACGTGATCAAGCATGAGTGAACAAGGAGAAGGGAAAACTTGGTTGATAGAGCAATTAAGGAAAAAGGATGAGTGCCTTAAAGAGAAATGAAAAGCTTTTGGAAAGTTTTGGAAGGATTTTTGCACTAAGGTCAACTTCAACTGACCATAACTTTTTTCCACTCAACATTTTGAAGTGATTCAAATTGGAGATTAAAGTTCATCTCAAGAGCTTTCCAACGACTGGTCACATGCCTTATTCCGATGAGTAACGAAGAAGTTATGACCTTCCGAAAATAAGCTGTTTCGCCAGAAAAGAGCTGCACGTCCGTGCCAATAAGTGGCACGTCCGTGCAAGTCACTGCACGTCCGTGCCAAATGAAGCACGGCCGTGCAAGGTCAAGCAGTAGCTATTGGTCGTATTTTAACAGGTCTGCATGTCCGTGCAACCTTTGGCACGTCCGTGCCGACCTGTAGACGGGTCGTTTCCTCGTGTTCTCCGTCCTTTTACTTGGGGTTATATAATACCTCTTTGGCTTCATTTGTAAAGGGGGGATCTTCTTAGAGTAGTTTTATCTTAGTTTAGGGTTTTTAGAGAGAGAAACTCTCATTTTCTAGAGAGAGAAAGTGAGAAAAACTTGTTGAATGCTTGGAATATAAAGAATTGAAGGAAGGAGACTTGAAGATTTGATTATTTCTTGCAATATCAATGAGAATTTCTTACTCTCTCTCTTATTTTATTGCTTTAATTACTTATTTTTGCATCTTTTCTAGTTTAATTACTTGTTTATGTTAGATTAGTGTTTGAATTCATGTTCTTAGTTGTTAACTCCCTTAGTTTTGGAATTTATAATGTTTTGTGAGTAGTTTATTTACTTGGGATGGTTGAAACCATTGATGAATTCACAAATACTTGTTTGCATGTGTTGATTTAGCTAATGTGGGATGTCAATTAGTTAAGTTTAAGTGGTTTCGTTGTTAGTTCTTGTAAGTGGCCATTGCTAGAACTATTTATCTAAGCTTTCTCAACGAAGGATCGAGAGATGAACTTAAGTTAGCTCCCTTATGCTTAATTGACTTGAAATGCCATGAGAATAGGAATTTTCAGTCAAGGGAATGTTTATGTCATCGTGATAATGCTTTAACACTTGTTTTATGCTTTGTAACCACGAGAGTAGGTTGTATTCATAACTCAAGTAATCCCTCTAGCTTGAGAGAGTAGTTGGGTGCCTTAGATGACTTCCTCTAATTTATCCCCAAATTGCTATGTTTTGTATGTTAAATTTTAGTTTGTGAATGACTTAATTGGTGGATACCTTCTCAAGATCCTTTTTATTATTGTTTGTAGTTTTTCATTATAACTCAAAACCCAAAAAGACTTGACTTAACTTATCACAAATCGATACTTGTTAGTGCTCCCCTTAGTCCTTGTGGGATCGACCCTTACTTGCCCTTTCTACCCATTAGAGAGACCAAGTTAGGTTTTTATCTTTGGTAGGCTTGACAACGGCCTATCAAATTTTGGCGCCGTTGCCAGGGACTTCGGTTGACATTGGCTAAGTATTGATTAGATGAGTCTAGGTCTTTGTATATATATTTTTTATTTCATCTCTTTTTATTTTTTTTAAAATTATTTTTGGGGTTTCTTCCATTGAAATAAATGGCAATTTTTTCCCTTCCCCAATATGAGAATGAAACATTTTGGAGATATTACCATAGGGTTAATGAATATATTGGTTATAATTATGGTGATAGTCTTTTAAAGGTGGATATTTGTGAAGTACTTTTTGAAGGTTTAAATGATGAAATGCGAGTTGTTGTTGAATCTATGTCCGAAGGTCAATTTATGTTTAATACCATTAATGAGAATTGGAGTATGTTTGAGTGGCTAGCTAAAGATACCTATGATTGGGAGATGGATAATTACGAGACATATGACCATTTTAATGATGCAAACTCATTTGAAGAATGTGATGATAATGTTTTGGATTCTAATGTTTCGAGTTTTGGTGATGCAAATTGTCAAAATTCTCCAAAATTTTTCTTGGATTCCAATTTTATGTCATGTACTCCTTATGATGTGGCTAATGTGCATAATGTTGACACCTCTTCCCAATGTGATTTTCGAAATTTCTCCCATCCTCAAGAACCCAAGTCTTCTTTAGATCTTTCTCTAGAACGTTTTTTGGAGGGTTGTGAAGAGTTTAGGAATCTAATGGACAAAAACAACACTTGTACATCCATGAATCATTATAGTGAGGCTTCTAGGGTTCAAATGAATGAAAATGAAAATTTTGAGAAGCCTCTTCTTGAAAAACCTTTGGTGGATGACCCTATTTTTCCAAATATCATCAATTTGCATAATGAGCCTAATGTACCATTAATTATGAATGATGACAAAGTTGATGATTGTTTGTTGAATTCCACTAATGATATAGGTCTACTAAAGTCCAAATGTAACGTTGATGGTATTCTTCAATTTGATTATATTGATGATTATTCAAGACATGTTGAGGATAACTATCAATTTGGAAAGAGTAGCCTAGATATTCATGATGAATTTTGGGAAAGTAAGGATAAAAGGTATGAAGTGGAAGAAAATTCCTCTTTTGAGGACCATAGAGTTGAGAGTGAGGTATTTGTTGAGTCTTTACCAATTAAATATTCATTTTTTTAGCCTCATATCCCTTTCTCAAAAACTCTTGATATTATTGTCTCATTTCCAAACCTTTGCCCCCCTCCTCTTCCCAAGTTCACTTCGCTACATGAGCCTCTTTGTACTTCATTCTATGACTTGCATGACCATTTTCCAACCAATGATGCTCAATTTGGTGAATTTGATGTAAATATAGTTTTTGATTTACCAAATGAATCTCCAAAGTGTTTTGTTGATAGTTATACTTTTATTTTTCCTTCTTCTTTTCAATCTAGGACCTTTTTTAGATCTTTTTATTTTTATTTTAGGAAGCTTTGTAAATTAATGTATATCCTTTTCTTCTTCTTATTAAATTTTCTTCTTATTTTTATGGTTTTAATTTATGAAATGTGTTCAAGTACATATGATAAGCTCCTTAGGAGTTTGTCAAATTATTTACTAGCTAAGGTCTAGCCAAAGACCGAAAATAAAGGCAAATTTTCTTCCCTTTTTTTTATTTATTTATTTTTGAATAATGATGTGCACGGATTTTAATTGTATGATGATTTTAACTAACAAGCTTTATGAAATGATTCTCAATTAGGTACTCTCTATGATCTCTTTACTCCAAATTACATCTTATAGTATCAAATTCACAAGAATTTTGGAGTTTTAATTTTGCTACATTGGAAAGACACAACTTACTCTACCAAATTTTGAACATTTTATGAAGAATTTTGCATCAAATTGAGTAATATCTCTTCCTCTATTAATCTCTTCTCAAGCTATTGATTTTATAATTATTTTTTCCATTCATAGGTTGCTTGTTTAAGAGTTTGGCTTGGGGCTAGATTTTATTGTATGTTGTGGTTTTTCGTTGTAGTTATGGATGTTGGACTAGATGTACTTGTTGAGATTTATTGCGTTACTTCCCTCCCTCTCTCTTGATTATCTCTTCTAAGAATTGGGGACAACGCTTCGTCCAAGCTTGGGGGGGTAGCTTCACGCTTTCATGACGCTCTGGGAGAGAGTCCAATGCCAGACACATGGCCTCCCAGTTTGCCTCTTCATCATAAAGCATGATTCTGAGAGTAGGCTCATAATGTTCAATAGGTAAGACGGCTTCAGCACCGTAAACCATGAGAAATGGGGTTTCACCGGTTACCCCTTTTGTTGTGGTCTGGATGGCCCATAGGACATGAATAAATTCTTCTTCCCATAAGCCACCGGCTCTTTCAATTTTCTTTTTAATGCCGTCTGAGATGAGTTTGTTAAAGGCTTCAACTTGGCCGTTTGCTTAGGATCGTCTGACTGATGCAAAACAGTGTGAGATCCCTTGATCCCCCAACCAATTCTTAAGGTGAGGCGTTTCAAACTGAGGGCCATTATCAAACACCATAGACATAGGCACCCCAAACCGGGTGATGATGTTCGTCCAAATGAAAGAGATGACGTCCTTTGTCTTGATGTTCCTAACCGCCTCCGCCTCCACCCATTTGATGAAGTAATCCACAGCCACTAGAATGTAGCATTTTCTGCCTGGCGCAGGCGTGTAAGGATCTAAAATGTCCATGCCCCATTTTGCAAACGGGACTGGGCTGTGGATGGTCGTCAGATCAGTAGCCGGGCGGTGAATAAGTTTGCCAAATTTATGACATTTGTCACATTTCTTCACCGGTTCTTTAGCGTCTGCCTCAAGGGTAGGCCAAGAGTAGTGTCGCCTGGCTCTGACGGCTAGGGATCTTCTGCCTATGTGAGAGGCGCAGTACCCCGCATGCAATTCTTTGAGAACTTCCTTCCCCTTTTCTGGGGTAACACACTTCAAAAGAGGCTTCAAAAACCCCGCCTTGAAGAGTTCTCCGTTTCTCATCTCGAAGTTTGCCGCTCTCTTTTTCATGACGGCTTCCTCCTGTGGCGAATCAGGGAGCGTGTCGTCTGTTAAGAAAGCCCGGATGCCATCCATCCAGGTAGAGCTTCGGTCCAGAATTCCAATGGGCTCTTCATATATGCTTCTTTTTTCAAGAACTTCCTAAAAGACTGACCGAGGCGTATCACAACAGGAGGAGGATGCTACTTTAGACAAGGCATCTGCCTGGTTGTTGCTAAACCTGGGAACTTGGCTCAGAGTGAACCCTTCGAGTGTCCCAGCCTCCTCTTTGACCGCCTGGAGATATTTGATCATTGCCGGATGGGTAGCTTCATATGTACCTTCATACTGGCTAATGACCAATTGAGAATCGGAATAGGCGTCAACTTTGGTTGCCCCTGCTGCCTTACACATGCGGATTCCGGCTAGCAGGGCTTCGTACTCCGCCTCATTGTTTAAGGCCTGAAATTTTAACCGTAGTGCATACTCATATTTGTCTCCTTCCGGAGATTCATAGATTACGCCTGGACCACAGCCGTTCTTTGTTAAGCTCCCGTCTACATACACTTTCCAAACCTGGTCAAGATCATCCGGAGCCACCGGACGGGTCATTTCAACAATGAAGTCGGCAAACGCCTGACCTTTCACTGCCTTTCTTAGTTCGTAAGTGATTTCAAGACTTTGCATTTCAATAGCCCATTTTAGCATTCTTCCGGATGACTCCAAGGTGGACATAGGCCGCTTGAGTGTCTGGTCAGTGTATATCACCACCGGATGTGCCAGAAAATAAGGCTTCAATTTCTTGAATGCCATATACCAAGCAAGGCCAAAATTTTCAACCATGGGGTACCGGAGTTCAGCATTTTTTATTACATGGCTAATGAAATAGACCAGGAGTTGGACGCCGTCTCTTTCAGCAAGGAGAACGACACTGAGGGCATGATCTGAGACGGCTAAGTACATGTACAGCGTCTCTCTCGGCAGAGGACTAACGAGCCTTAGCAAGGAGTGCAAGTGCTCTTTTAGCTTTTGAAAGCCCGCCTCAGCATTATCCCCCCATTCAAATCTGGTCTTCTTCCTGATTGCTTGGAAGAAGTAAAGGCATTTGTCGCCTGACCGGCTGAGGAATCTCCCCAACGCCGCCAGACAACCGGTTAATCTTTGAACTTCCTTGACAGTACGGGGTGACTTCATGTCAATTACCGCCTGTATTTTTTCGGGGTTAGCCTCTATCTCCATTTGATCAATCAGGAATCTGAAAAACTTCCCAGACTCAACACCTAAGACGCATTTCTTAGGATTCAAAATGACCTTATGCCGCCTGAGGGTGGTGAATGTTTCTCGGAGATCAGCAAGATGATTCGTCTGTAGCTTGGATTTGACTATCATGTCATCAATGTACGCCTCCACATTCCTCCCAATTTGATTAATGAAGACCGTAATAATCATCCGTTGGAAAGTGGCAGGCGCATTTTTCAAGCCAAACGGCATCACAATATAACAGAATAACCCTTGATCGGTGACAAAGGCCGTCTTCTATCGATCTTTTTTCCACATCTGATGGAAGCCGGAATAGACATCTATAAAGCTCATCAAGGCGTGGCCGGCTGTAGAGTCGACCAGACTGTCGATCTTTGGAAGCGGATAACTGTCCTTGGGACACGCCCTTGGCCGTCTGGGGCCACAGTGTCTTTGACGGCTGAGAGATAGCACTCTTGGGCCGTCTTCTGATCCCCGTTCAGGGAACCAACATAGCCATCATCCTAATCATACTTGATGAGCATGAGAGAAGGGATGATTATAGCCTTGGCTTCATTGAGAGTTGGACGGCCTAGGATGATGTTATAGGCGGTCAGCTCCTCAACGACCAAGAATTTGTCGACCAGGTGTCGTCATTCTCCTTTTTCTCCCATCCAGATAGGTAAGTCAATCCTACCGACTGGGTAAACCATCCCACCCCCAAAACCAACCAATGGGTGGGTAACCGAATGCATGTTGTTGGGTTTGTATTTCAACTTCTGCAGGCATCGGAGGCTGATGATATCCGACGAGCTGTCGGTGTCAATAAGGATTCGGCCAACCAGCTGGTTGGCGACCTTACATTCAATGACGACCGGATCGTCAAGCAGACGGCGGACGATGCCCCTGTCCTTCTCAGTGATCAGAATGTCTAGGAAGGAGGAGTTGGCAGATGTCTGCTCATCATCATCCTTGTCCATCTTTCGAAGATGGCTCTTGGTGCCCCGGATGGTAGGGTCACCACATGAGAACTCGCCTGCTATGGTGTAGACCGGCTCCTTATCGGTGTCCAAACTACTAGTAGGCTAAGGAGTCTTGGACGACCGCCCCTTGTTCTTCTTATTAGTCCCTTTGGACTTAGAAATGTAGGACTTTAACATCCCCTTATCATCCAGACGGTCCAACGCCCGCTGAAGGCTGAAGTAGTTGGTGTCATGGCCAACTTCCTCATGGTACTTACAGAATTTGTTCTTGTTCCATGACTGGACGGAACTTTTCGTTGGATTCGGATTCTCAATGGTCAGCCGGTCCTTTATCTCCATGAGGATGGAGTTAGAGTCCTTGTTAAACTCGTACCTAAGACGTATGGTTTAAACTCTCTCTTTTTCTTCTGAGACGGCTGGTCATAATCACTAACCGCCCAGACTTTTTTTCTCTTCTTGCTCTCTTCTTTCTTTTTTGTCGGCTAAGCAGACTGGCTTTCTTTTTGTTTCTCAGACTTCTTGGAGCCTGACTGGCTGCCAGGCGTGCAGAGGTCGGTAGCTTAAATATAGCTTTCCGCCTCCTTCAGGGCCGCCTGCTGCGTAAATGCCCCTTTTCTGACGAGGTCAAACTTAAAGTTCGACCCGTCTCTCAGACCCTTGAAGAAGTCTGTGAATGCTATCTCGTCAGACAGCCCCTGGATCTGGATTCTGACTAGGTTGAACCGTCTGACATATGAGCGTAGCCCTTCTCTCTCGCCTTGCTTAACGGTGCTCAAATCAAGGCTCGTTTTCTTAGCAGGGATTTTCATTGAGAAGTTTGTGGAAAACAAGAAGGCTAGCTTCTTGAAGCAACCAATAGAACCGGCTGGCAGGTTGCCAAACCATTGTTGGGCAATGCCCTTCAATGTAGCCGGGAAACATCGACACCAAGTTGCATCGTCCCACCCCTGTAGACACATGAGGTTGGTGTATGCCATCAAGTGGTCTTCTGGGTTGGAGGTACCATCATAAGTACCTACCAACTCATTCTTAACCTTGGCCGGCTGTGCCGCCTCGGTTATATTCCTGGTGAACGCAGAGGGTTGTTCACCAAGTTTGAGCAGTCGGAGCTACCAGTCCAGAGGTTGGACGCTGTTGAATGTCGCCTGTCCTCCGAAAGGAAGCGGCTGCATAAATTGAAAATCATATTGCCCGTATTGCGCATGAGGTGCAAACGGGACAGACCCTATCATCATTTGAGGGTCGGTGTTGACGGACTTGCCGCCTGTCCCATTCTCATGTATGGAGAGTGAGTTCCTCATAGAAGTTTGTTTGAAGCTGTCTGGGAAGCTCGAGGTGGAGGCTGACTCAGACAGCTGCTGGTGTCTCCTCCGCTCAATGATTTGTCGAGCGTCGGAAACAGTTTTCTTTGTGGCCCCCGGCTGCTCTTGTCGTATGTGCCTCTGAGGACCCTTAGGCATAAGGATCTTGGTCCAGTCAAGTCTTGCGGCTGCATTCTCCTTCTCCTTGGGATGTGGAGTAGGCTGCCTGTCCTTGACCGACTTCTTCCTCCCAGATGGAGGAGTCTTCTCAACCGGCTGACCCTTGCTGGGACCAGCATTGTTTTTGTTGATCATCTCTTTTATTTCACCCTTAAAGGAGTTCATAAAAGTCATGAGCTCGTCCCGGGTGACCGGAGCTGATCCTTTGGCCTTCTGGGTTTCCCCTTCTGGGCTCCCAGTGGCTCTTACTCGACCCGCCTGGTCTGCTTCACGTTCTAGCTGATCTCTGGAACGAGTGTATTTGGAGATGAATGAGCCATCTTTGGCCACATACGTCTCCACATCATCATCGTTATCATCATGTTCTTAGTCAGTGAAGACCTCCGGCTGACGTACCAGTGGAGGAACGCTTGAACTACCTGGTTGGTTAACCGGTTGAGAAATGTTTATATTACCCTGTCGGGTAATAGGTTGAGGATTGTTTGACTCAAGAGGTGCTAAAGACTCTTGAACCATCTTTGAGGTACTCTCCCCACAGACGGTGCCAAATGTTTTGGGTGTTTTTGTCCCTTAGGAGAGTTACGTCACAAAGTCTTGTCCGGCGTGAGTTGTACCTGCAAAACAAACAGAGACTCCGGGTGGTTGGAGCTCCGCCTACAAAGATCAAGTTAGTAACTTGAATAGGAGTAAAAAGGTGCGGAAATTTAGGTGGGTATCTGCTCAGATTCCAAGCTCAAGATGTCTCTTTCAAAGAGTAAATGTGTAATAAATGGTAAAAACGTGCCTCTAAATGAAGGAAATCTCCTTATTTATAGGGTCCTTGGGAATTGTTCCCCCGATTAGGTCATCAAGCCCTAATCATTGGTGGGTTGTTCCGCATTGCGGCTTTCTCGGGATTTGGGCCATGAAGGCCGCCTTTTTTCCTATTTCTCTGGAATGACACGTGTCAAACAGGGGTTAGTCCATTTTGGAATAACCCTAAGGTGACACGTGTCACTTTCTAGTTGGACCACGTGGCAGGGTAAAATTATCCCAAACACCTAGCATGTTACTAAACAATAAAGATCAAAGTTTTATCCCTAACATAATACTAACATGATAAAAGAAATAAGAAGCAACCTAAGCATGATACTAGAAATCAATAAAAGCATCATAACTTAACACTAGGAATTAAAGTAATTTAAGCATACTTTCTAAGGAAATAGAGAAATAAAACAACTTACTTTGTTGCCTCATATATCTTTCTAATAACAAAATACACACGTTAGTAACTTCAAGGAAAATATTAAATCAAACAATTAATTTATATAATTGAAATAGGGATTTGCGACCAAACCCTCAGAAATTATCAACCTTTCACGTCTAGGGCAAAGGAAACTTCGAACATGGCTAGGTGTGTCTAGAACTCGTGAATGCGGTATTTTTATTTGAAAAGGGAAGTCTATGAAAAGAGAGAAAGAAAAGCTATTAGCTTGAGAAAGAGGAGAATAGAAGATTGTTGATGATGTGAATAAATAAAAACGGGGAAATACGACCCTATTTATAAGAAAAATAGCCCGAAAATGATCAGAAAAAGACCGAAGCCTATCAAGAATAAAACAACCTCTGTCGCAGAACAACAGGGTCTAGCGCGACGTGACCAGCACTGTCGCTGTGCGACAACCTTGTCGTGACGCGCTAGTTTTGTCGTTTCGCGATGGTTCACGCATTTTCTAAAAAACCATACGGAGTCCTTAATCTAATTGAATTCAATTAAAAACGTTTGTAATTATCTTTGAAAATCAGATTTAGTCTCTTTAAAACACTCGTTTTAATCCAAATAGAATTCCATATTTTCATAAAAGGTATAATTGTTATTCTTAATCCCATTAGAACTCAAAATAACCTTCTAGATTATTCTAGAAGATTAAAATCAATCCTAATAATTTGAGGAATATTAATTAATGGGCCCTCCACTAAATCATACAACCATTTCACGCCCAATTTAGCATTTTGACCATAACTTCCTCATTATTCATCATAATTGGGCTTATAATATATCGTTGGAAAGCTCTTTTCGAGCCCCATCCAACTACACCATTATAGGACCCTTATCATGGAACAAACTAAATTGGACTGGACATTTTAATAAATAGAGTTCATTTTTAAAACTGAAAGAAAGATATTTTATTTAAACAACTGCATCACAAGACTTTTCACACTTTCACTTCGTTCGATAATCAAATGATGTGAAAGGTACTCATCACTGGGTTTGGTCTTTGGGGAGACACAATTAGGTGTCTACAACACCCAATTTTTTGCTTTTTTGCTTTTTAAAATCAATAGAAGTTAAAGTTAATTTGAATCGAGTCATTAAAATTCAATGGTTTAATATTACAACGCTTGGTCAAGAAAAGAAGGAAGATTAATCAAGGACAACACCTTCATTCAAGCTCTACTCTTCGACAAACCCATCAGTCACCCGAAAAAGTTTGTACTAATGGCTACCAAACAGGATGTCGATGAGCTAAGGCAAAACATGAACAACTTCACTGAGATGTTGAAGACTATTGCTCTTCAAGTCAACAATCCTTTCAAACAAAAAAAACTTGAGCGTATAGAGGAAAGCCTCACTAAAATCTCCAACGACTACAAGTTTCAAGGAATTAGCTCCCAGGGTGTCTTAGTGGACAAGGAACTTCTTCCGCAAAAGTTCAATGTCGATGACATCCCTAAGTTCAAGCCTACTGACAACCCTTATTATCATTTAAGAGCTTTCGAGAATATAATGAGCATTAAGGCAATTGACAAGAAAGTCTTCTGGATAAGTGACTTTTATGTCACTTTTAAGTATTTTTATGCTTATTTTTCAGTTTAGTTTCTAATTAATTTCCCTAGTTTTATGCTTTATTTCGCTTATTTTCTTATTTTCCTTTTTTTATCTTTATTTTATGTGTTTTACTAGTTTTTTTTATTTTAGTTTTTAGTTTATTTTCGTATTTTTAGTAAATAATTTCTAGCTTCTCTCTTTCTTATTTATTTTAGTTTAGCATTATTTTTTTATTATTTAATTTTTTTTTTATGTCCCGATCCTCTCCTCGGTTTTCTTTGTGTGTGTACGCTTGCATTCAGATTGAGGTTCGAGTTTCAAGTTATTCATGTTCAAGGTTGGCTCAAGTGTAGCATAGCTGTTTTGTGCTGCCCACCTTAACCTTCACCCCACCATCTCCTATCCTACACCACATCAGCTCCCCTGCTCCAATAACACTGCACACCAATCACTCATTACCAGCCCCCATTAACCAATACACCCACGCACTCTACCACTCACCCTTAATCTCCATTCACCGCAACCAAAGCCGTTGCAGCTGCAGCCACCAACAACCCCAACAACAATCCCACATAACCTCCTCACCAAGTTAACCACCAAAATCTCCATCTCCACCTCACAATAGCCCGCATAACCACCACTTTCCCTTGCTTCCTGACGCATAAAACAGCAACCACAGCTCCACAGCCACTATTTCGCCACCAATTCAAGTCCCAGCAACCGTCACACATTCACCAACAACCTCTAACAGTAACAGCCTACGAATCGCAGCAAATTAGCCTGATTTCAATTAGTTTTGGAGCGGGCTCTCTGTTATTCAAGCGGCCGCCCTATTTTCTTCCATTATTTCAATTTCAAGACAAAAGGTGTGAGCGGCCTGTAAGGATTAATTCCTACAATATACTTCATCTTCATATCAAATTAATCAGTAAAACATAATTACGAAAGCGTACCTGATTCCATGACAATTGATCGAATCCCTTCTTGATTATGCGTCTTCTAGTAGATACACACTCTAGGGTTTCTCTCTATTTATGGGATATAATGAGAGTCTATTGTATGTATTAATAGGTACCATAACCCTAGATGTCTATTTATATATATAGATCCCCTTCCCTAATCCTCCCATCATGCATTAGAAAAGGTCAAACGGTCTCTACGCATAAAACTAAACCCATACTTTATAAAAGGCGTAACAAGCCCAAAAATAATAATTACTTTAATGGATCACTTAAATTTTGGGCTAAACTACATGACAGCGTATATAGACAATCATCACCGTATAGTCCACATACATTATTATTGTATTTAGGTCCATAAATTTCTTACAATCTCCCACTTGGACCAAATACAATTACATGTTTGTGATTCTTGATGATTGCATTATACTTTAACTTTATGAGCTCAGAATACTATCATTTTCAAACGTCTTTAAACAATTCAGTCCATCAATTATATTAACACAGAGTCAAAGCAATCTAAGCTACAATTAACGTAACCAGACCCATCAATGGCCACAATGTTAACACAATCAACGACATGAATCAAGCATAGGTGTGTAGCATGGAAATAACAAAATGTGATCCAAAATATCTATTTCCAACTGGTCCACTTTAAACTTTAACAAGATCATGATATGATCTAATAGAAGAGTAAACCAAACTGAATACTTTATTTCTGCAGAAATACTTAAAACCTCAATATTCAAAACGTGTTTATGTCATACAAGCAATAAGATAACAAACTCCCACTGAAACTATATATCCTTAGGTGGCATGACACCCATACGAGCAGTGTGCTCATGAAATACTTTGGGTGGTAAACCCTTAGTAAGCGGATCCGCAATCATGGAGTTTGTGCTAATATGCTCTACGGACAATTGTTTACTCTCCACTCTTTCCTTCACATCTCTAAACTTGACATCAATATTTGAGTGTTCTATCAATACCATTCACTATGCGTAGACCTGTGACAAAATTCCTTAACCATAATGCATGGTTGGATGCCTCATAACAGGCTATGAATTCTGCTTCCATGGTGGAAGTAGATGTAAGAGTCTGTTTGACACTTTTCCAAGAGACAGCTCCTTTAGCTATGACAAAGATGTAGCCAGATGTGGATTTCAGGCTATCTTGACATCCAGCAAAGTCAGAATCAGTGTATCCAACGATCTCAAGTTGATCTGACCTTCTGTAAGTGAGAATGTAATCCTTTGTTCTCTGCAAATACCGCATAACCCTCTTTATTGCTTTCCAATGATCAAGTCCTGGATTGCTTAGGTATCTGCCCAACATTCCAATAATGTATGTAATATCTGGACGGGTACAAACTTGAGCATACATAAGGATCCCTACAGCTGATGCATAAGGGATCTTCTTCATTTCTTTATTCTCAAAGTCATTCTTTGGGCATTGAGTGAGACTGAACTTGTCTCCCTTAGCCATAGGAGTATCACCTGGTTTACAGTCTTGCATGCCAAACCTTTTCAAAACTTTCTCGATATAGCCCTTTAGTGACAATCCAAGAGTTCCTAGATGACGATCTCGATATATTTGTATCCCTAACACAAAAGAGGCATCCCCAAGATCTTTCAGCTCAAAATGGTTTGATAGAAATCTCTTGATTTCGTGCAAATAGCCTATATCGTTGCTGGCAAGCAATATGTCATCAACATATAAAACCAGGAAAACATGCTTACTCCCACTAAACTTATGGTACACACAATCATCAACTGCATTTGTCTCAAAACCATGAGACATAACAACTTGATGAAACTTAAAGTACCATTGACGAGAAGCTTGTTTAAGTCCATAGATGGATTTCTTTAATTTGCAAACCATTTTCTTTGAATCTCCCAAAACAAAGTTTTCTGGTTGCTGCATATAGATGGTTTCCTCAATGTCACCATTAAGAAATGCTGTCTTAACATCCATCTGATGTAACTCAAGATCATAATATGCTACAAGTGCCATCATAATCCTAAAGGATTGTTTAGAAGAAACTGGTGAATAAGTCTCCTTATAATCAATGCCTTCCTTTTGAGTATAGCCCTTAGCGACAAGACGAGCCTTACACCTTATCACATTGCCATTGGAATACCTTTTGGTCTTAAAAATCCATTTACAACCAATGGGTTTCACACCTTCTGGCAATGAAACAAGGTCCCAAACATCATTGTCCATCATGGACTTAATTTCCTCATTCATGGCATCAATCCACTCTTGAGAGTTAGGGCCTTCACTGGCTTGGCGAACGGTGATTGGATCATCATCCACCATTTCATTATCCAACTCTTGTTCTTGAAGTAGTGCAACAAATTCTTCGCTAATTTCATTGTTATCCTCCTGTTCTTGGAGAAAAACAATGTAGTCATCTAAAATTGCACTTCTTCTTTCTCTTATGGATCTCCTTAATGGCACTGGTTCTTGAAGTTGTTGAGTTTGTTCATCATGAATTTCCTATTGATTATGAATAGGGGAATTATTTTAAGTTTCTTGAGTTGTACCTTCAATCATGCCAGGAATTAATGTATGATCATGATTGATAACAAATGAAGGAAGAGAAACTTGTTCCTCTTCGAAAATAAACTCTTTAACCTTATCTTCCCCTCCAAACTCAACATCTTCAAAAAATCTAGCATTTCCCGTCTCAAAAATTGATCTAGTTGTGGGACCATAAAATTTATACCCCTTAGACCTTTTAGGGTACCCAACAAAGTAACAATTGACAGTTCTAAAGTCCAGTTTCTTTTCATTTGGCCTATAAGGTCTTGCCTCAGCTGGACAACCCCAAACGTGTAGATGTTTTATACTGGGTTTCTTACCAGTCTATAGTTCATAAGGGGTTTTAGAAGCTGCCTTAGTTGGTACTCTATTGAGAATATAAGTTGCGGTCTTAATTGCCTCTCCCCAGAGGGATTCTGGTAAGGTAGAGTGACTAACCATAGTCCTTACCATCTCCTGTAATGTTTTATTGCACCTCTCACCTACACCATTCATTTGAGGTGATCTTGGCATGGTGTATTGAGGGACAATTCCACATTCCTCTAGGAATTTAGCAAATGGCCCTGGACGTTGTTCACCAGATTCGTCATTTCTGCCATAGTATTCACCACCACGGTCAGATCTAACTTTCTTAATTGTTTTCCCAAGTTGATTTTCAACTTCAGATTTATAAGATTTGAACACATCCAATGCTTGGGATTTCTCATGAATCAAATATAGGTAGCCATAACGAGAATAATCGTCTATGAACGTAATAAAATATTGTTGACCATTCCAAGAAGCTGTAGGAAATGGTCCACAAATGTCCATATGTATTAGTTCTAAGACATCTAAAGCTTGTTCGGCTCCTAATTTCCTTTTGTCTGTTTGTTTCCCTTTGATACAATTAATACATACATCAATATCTAAAAAATCAAGGGAATCAAGAATTCCATCTAACACAAGTCTTTGAATTCTTTGTTTAGAAATATGTCCTAAACGTTTGTGCCAAAGTGATGAAGAATTCTCATTTGCCAATTTTCTTTTGGTACCACTAGAACTGACATGCAAACTTTCATTAGATGAAGCAATAGTATCCAACAAATATAGGTTGTCAAATCCAGATAAAGAACCAGATCCAACTAACTTTGAATTATAAAAAAGACTAACTTTATTGTTTCCAAAAGAACAAAAATAACCAGATTTGTCCAATGTAGAAACAGAAATTTAATTCCGCCTTAAAGACGGTACAACAAAAGTCTCTTTTAAAACCTAATAATATCCAGTCTTTAATGGCAACCTAAAAGTGCATATAGCTTCAACTTCAATTGCCTTGCCATCACCCACATAGATGTATCTTTCACCATCACTCGGTTTTCGGCAATTCAGGCAACCCTGCATGGACACACTTATATGAGTAGTAGCACCAGAATCTAGCCACCAAGTGTGTTTAGGTACCAAAATTAAATTAACTTCATAACAGACAAAAGAAAGAAACATGCCCTTTTTCGCACGCCATGTGTGGTACTTAGTGCATTGTTTCTTCTTGTGAGTCATCCCACCACAGAAGAAGCATCCAGATGCTTTTGTTTCAGCCTTCTCTTCCTTATGTTGCTTCTTTTCTGGTTGCGAAACCGCATCCTTACCTTCTTCCTTTTCTTGCCATCCTTAGAGGAAGATGCCAAGTGAGCACTTTCAGTCTTTTCTTGCTTCAATCTCTCTTCCGCTTGAACACAATGAGAAATGAGCTCATTTAGAGTCCATTTCTCCTTTTGACAGTTATAACTGACCTTAAACTGACTGAACTGTTTAGGAAGAGATATCAAAACCAAATGCACGAGCAAGTCATCAGACAGCTCTAACTTTAGTGCCTTTAATTTTGAAGCAATATGAGACATTTCCATAATGTACTCCCTTATATTCCCTGTTCCTTTATACTTTTGGGAAACAAGACTACTCAAGAGAGTGCTTATTTCCGCCTTCTCGTTTTTAGCAAAACGTTTTTCAAGTTCTGTAAGGAACGATTTGGCATTATCCTCTTCGGACATAGTGCCCCTGAATGATTCCGGAATTGCATGTTTCATGATCATAAGACACATGTGATTTGAGCGTTCCCACTTCTCCATATTCCCCTTTTCAATAGAGGAACTAGAATCCGTAAGAGCAGCAGGACGCTCAACCTGAAGAGCAAGGTCTAGATCCATGCAACCAAGAACGATCATAACGTTCTCTTTCCATGTCTTAAAGTTTGTCCCATCAAGCATGGGTATACTATTAATGTTGGCAGATATCACATTAGCAGAAGTATTCACTGAAAAGAACATAATCAAACAAAACAAGCTCACAATTGATTCCAAAATTCAACTTTAATAATCAGTTTAAAATATTGACAACATATCCCATCACAAGAGACCTAGCACAACATTAATTTTTTAGTCTTTGGATAGAAAAATTAACTTGTAAGTGGTCCTCTTGGTGTAGTAATAAAATATTAACAATAAAATCCTGTCAAACATTAAGCCTTTCTTTGGACCGACTCAACATTCACATGGAAACCTTATAATTGTTACATGTTTACCACCACAAGCATGTTTAATTTCCGGCTAAATAATAGCCTTCCTTTGGGCCGACCATTAATCGCATAAAAATCAAACACACATATCTCAATATTTCAAATAAATTAATCAACACAAAAGGGGTTACTTTGGTAACATTTTGTTTCAATTAATAAACCCAAAATATGAGACACAATTTTAATTTTACCCAATTGTCAAATATAAAAAATCTGATTTAATTCCTAATACATGTACATATTAATCATGCGTTTATATTACTCTTGATTAATACATGCTTAATGATCAGATTAAGAAACTGCCGTATATGTTAGCATCCAATTCAAGAATACAATATGATTCTACAACGTAAATAAATTATGAATCATGGAAGGATCATAATTAAATCATGTTGCCATGATAAAAAGTAAGCAGCATAAAACAAAATCAATAAGCATATGAGACAAAATAACCGAGTAACCGAGGATCGCAAAATAATTAAACATCTTTCACGATCGATAAACCATGGCAGTAATACCGATCAACAAACCAAAAATATATTTCATATAAGACGAATTAGTCAAAACGAAACTATATTCAATCGTAGTGGAGCAAGTAATACAATCAGAAAATATGTTCAGAATTTAACCGAATAACAAGCGTAGAACAGTCAAATTATAAAACTCATGCGATTAAATAATAGAATCATAAAACTCGACTAATCTAATATGAAGGAGGCTCTTGATACCAATTGTAAGGATTAATCCTACAATATACTTCATCTTCATATCAAATTAATCAGTAAAACATAATTGCGGAAGCGTATCTGATTTTATGACAATTGATCGAATCCCTTCTTGATTATGCGTCTTCTAGTAGATACACACTCTAGGGTTTCTCTCTATTGATGGGATATAATGAGAGTCTATTGTATGTACTATTAGGGACCATAACCCTAGATGTCTATTTATATATATAGACCCCCTTCCCTAATCCGCCCATCATGCATTAGAAAAGGTCTAACGGTCTCTACGCATAAAACTAAACTCATATTTTATAAAAGACATAACAAGCCCAATAATAATAATTACTTTAATGGATCACTTAAATTTTGGGCTAAACTACATGACAGCGTATATAGACAATCATCACCGTTTTGTCCACATACATTATTATTGTATTTAGGTCCATAAATTTCTTACAAGGCCGCTCCGATTGGTGTATGCGGACGCTCCTATGGGTCTTTAGAGATCACGTGATTTTCTCGTGAATCCTTAAGCATTTTGAAATCTGACGGCTGAGATTCATTGGGTTAATCCAAGGGCCACGATTGACAACGATTAACGGTGAAGATGATGGTTGATGATGCGCTGATGGTGAAGATTGGAGAGCAGAGCAGCCACGAAGAGGATGAGGATGCGTGGGTCTTCTCTGATTATTTTGTTTTGTTTCCTTCTTTTTATTTTCTTTTATTTTGTTACAAGGGTCCCACAAGCAACAGAAGGGTCTTCCTTCATGAAGCTAATGTCAACCCCTCCAACATACTTCAACACCTCTTTTCTCTCTCCTCTCTCCTCTCTCCTCTCTCCTCCATCACCCATTTCCAATTCCATAGAAGAAGAAGAAGATGAAGATGAAAATGATGGAATTTCCCATGAAAAATCATCAAATTTTATTAATTTCTTTTTGAGTTCATCTCGAATCCTGAAATGTAATACACAATTTAACAAAAATGCTAAATTAATGTTAGAGATAATATCGGAAAATATATATATGTGTGATATATTCTCCGTATTGATCTTATTAGGAGAATAATATATTTAGGTTTATTATATGTTAAGATATTATGGAGAATAATATATTTGGGTATATTATATGTTAAGATATTATTAAAGTATATCTTTTAGGAAGATTGTTTCCTATCTTATGTTCTTAGGTTTTGTATAAATACTCTACCTATGGATGAATAATGATCAACCTATTCTATTCTATTCTCTCTTCTCCCTAATTTGTCATGGTATCAAGAGCGGGTTAGATCTTGGGGTTTCACAAAAATTTCCTCCTGTCGGTGGGTTAGAAAATTAAACCCACCGGTGGGATAAAACTTTAACCAAAGCTATATTTTTTTTTTCTCAATAATAAAGAATATGCTTGCTCCAATATAATCATGGGAGGAAGTTTTTGTTGAGTTTGTGTGACGAGGTGAAAACAAGGGTCTCAGCTTTGACCCATGATTTATTTAATAAATAAAAAAAAAAAGGTTTTCGGCTCTCTTGTGTCGTGAGACAAGAAATTGGTTCTCCTTGTGCCGTGAGACAAGGTTTGTGAGTTGATTCGAGCATAATTTTGCTCGTTTGTGAGTTGATTCGAGCATAATTTTGCTCCTTTGGATTTGAGTGTGGTTTACTCTGAAAGACCAATAAGAAATTTGAGTGTGGTTTACTCTAAAAGACTAATAAGAAATTTGAGTGTGGTTTACTCTGAAAGACCAATAAGAAATTTGAGTGTGGTTTACTCTGACAAACCAATATTTGATTGGAGCTCGGTTTTGCTCTGGAAAAACCAAAAATTATTGCAGGTTCGAAAAGAATGACGTTCCTGTTTGATTGATGACAGATGAGTTCGAAAAGATGAACGTTCTCATCATTGAAGAAAAAAAATAATTGAAGGCGACATCACAAGAGTGTGCATCTCGGTTTCAACAATTTGAAGAATTTCCAATCGCAACGTTCGTGTTACTGCCGTTACGATTGCGGGAGGGTGTTAGAGATAATATCGGAAAATATATATATGTGTGATATATTTTCCGTATTGATCTTATTAGGAGAATAATATATTTAGGTTTATTATATGTTAAGATATTATGGAGAATAATATATTTAGGTATATTATATGTTAAGATATTATTAAAGTATATCTTTTAGGAAGATTGTTTCCTATCTTATGTTCTTAGGTTTTGTATAAATACTCTACCTATGGATGAATAATGATCAACCTATTCTATTCTATTCTCTCTTCTCCCTAATTTGTCAATTAAAAACACCCATTAACGAAAAAAGGTGCTATAGTTGAGAATTACAGAAGAACATACTCAATCCAGTTGTTTTGATGATGAGATGAGGAGGAAGAACTCTGCTCCATGGCTTCTGAATAACAAATTTGAGGAATTCAACTAAAATTTGTATTTCCTGGAAATGAATTTTTGGTATGAATTTTGAACAATTGATAGCAACAAATTTGGAATATGTGTAATGTTTAGGGGCGTTTGTTAGTGATTGTCCTAGATTAGCACTCGTACGATGTACAAATAAGAATAAAAAAAATCAATACAATAAAATAATTAATTCACAAAATGTGGGTTTTTGAAAAGAGAAATATCACTAATACGCTTTTGGTTAATTGATTTCACACTTTAATTTATTTACTATTCCATATAAATTATTTTCCTAATGTTGAGTTTGGAAGGAGAAAATATGATATGATGTCATAAGCAATTTTGGAGGGAAAAATTTTCATGAGAAACTGACATGTGTATAGTGGTGATGTAAGTGGTTTTTATTTTAGTTATAGTTATAGATAGATTTTCTTTTTCACTAGCGTGTACCCATGCAATGTAAAGGATAATTATTTTATAGAATGAAATAAAAAAAATTAAAAACAAAATAAAAATTTCAAAAAATACGGGAAGTTGATTTTGATATGGTAACTAACTGTTATAACACCGTGTGTGCAACTATTATGAGAGTTATTTTATCAGTCCTATAGGGGTTATCCATTCAATGTTATAGAGGCAACCATGTTAGTGTTATTAGGGTCACACCGTGAGGGTTATATATAGGAGTGACTGCTCTTTTGCAACCACTAGTTTTTTATCTTTTGCAAGTAGCTATTCGATGAGGCCAGTCACATAAATAATGTGCAGTACATTTTTTTTGTTTTGATGAGTAGGGAAGTATGGGTGTGTTAAATCTATAGAGGTTATATTTTCTCTGTTATAGGGGTTACGTAGTTAGTGTCATGGGTTTATTTTTTATCTTTTGCAAAAAGCTATTCGGTGAGGCTAGTCGTACAAATAGCGTGTTATACATTTTTTTTTTTTTTATGATTATGGGAGTGGAAATTGTTTGTAGGATAGTCCACAAAAAATATGCATATAATTGAAGGGTTGGGGATTTAGCGTGCTATGATGAATTGTTGATTAAGAAATTGTATATCCGTGCTAATGCATGAAATATATTATACGCGAACAAAAATGAAACAAAGTGAAATGTTAGTATTGTTTTTTTTAAAAAAGTGAATTTTTATTAATTATTGCAATTCCTTGAAAAAATATCAAAAAAAAAAAAGTGCAGTGGGATGGAAAGTTATTATCCTTATTGTTGTTTTTATTTTTTAAGTTAAAAAAATAAATAAATAATAAATAATATAGTGGGATGAGTACTTGGGTAGTTATTGGTTTGTAAAAAAGTAAATTAAAAAAAAATTAAAGTGCAGTGGGATGGAAAGTTTTTATCCTTATTGCTGTTTTTATTTTTTAAGTTAAAAAATAAATAAATAATATAGTGGGATGGTTTGGAAGGTTGTGGTGAATTGACTTTACAATTATTTATAATATTTCCTTTATTTTGTTTTTCTTTCTTTATTTCTTTTCTTTAATTTTCTTTATCTATAAGCTTGTAATATATATACCCTTTTTTTGGGGTTAATACTTTTTAACCTTTATTCACCCTAGTTTAGTTTAGTCTCATTTTTATTTTCTCTTTCTTAGGGTTAGATTAGTTTCTTTCTCTAGTTTAGGATTAGTTTTAGAGAAAGAAAGCTTGGATTTTTCATGGAGTTTTGAGAGGTTGAAGAAGCAATTTGTGGACTTTTTTTCTTCTCATATATTCAATGAGTCTTCCTAACTTTCTCTCATCTTTATTACTTTCCTTTATTTGTTGTTTTGTTTAATTTTTTATTGATTAAAGTTGTTAATTAGTTTAATAGTTTAATCTTAGCTTTAATTCTAGTTTTACTTTGCTTTTCATATTCTTCTTTATCATGTTAGTTTAGATTTTATTCTAGTGAATCGGATGAATTATGTTGATGAATTGAATTATTTATTGTGATTTGTATGCAATTGATTTTTGATTATTGTGTATTTTCTAGCTAATTGATTCTATGTTCTTAATCAATTGTGCGAAAGTGAGTGTTTAGGGTAAAATACATCTTTATTCGTGGTCCAATCCCATAGTGACACGTGGCCAAACTAGAGGGCAACACGTGTCTCTATGGGAATATGGCACGTGTCTAATGCTCAAAAAGAGCACCTGAGATAAGAGAAAAAGGGGGCCTTTCTTACATTAGAGCCCAAATCCCGAGAGATACTGTTGAAAGCCGCAAAGCAGCATCCCTATCCTACACGTGGCAGCACCTGATTGCGCAGCCAATCAGGTCACACAAATTTAGGGTATGTAGACACCCATTTGTGTCTCCCCAAAACCAAACCCAGTGATGAGTATCTTTCATGTCGAATCATAATCGAATGAAGTGAAAGTGTGGAAAGTCTAGTGTTGCGGTTAGTTTTTAATTCTTTTCTTTCTCTCTGTTTTTGAAAACCTATTTTATGAAAATAGAAAATCTAGTTTAGTTTGGTCCATGTCAAGGGTCCAATAATAGTGTATTTGGGTCGGGTCCGAAAAGAGCTTTCAAACGATGTATTATAAGCCCAATTCTGATGAATAATGAGGAAGTTAAGGCCAAAAAACTAAACTGGGCCCGGTATGATTCTTATATGCGGCCCAATAATCTAGAGGATGTTTATCATTCATAATGCAATTAGGATTGATTATAGTCTTCTAGAAGATTCTTTTGAATCCTAATTTAATTAGCATTGATAAATTGACTATTAAGAGTTTTAATTGGAATAAAAGAAGTGTTTTTAAGGAAATTACAGTTTTGCCCTCTAGTACGCTTAAATTTTATCAAAATAAGAAAACGCGTGGAAAAACTGATTGCAGCACCGTACGAAACGTCTGTCGCCTGGCGACAAACCTTGCATCTGGCGACAGGCGCGTGTTTGGCGACAGCGTCGTGTTTTTTTCTTTTTGAAACTCTAATTCGTTTTTTATCATATTCGGCTGATTTTCTTTATAAATAGCCTCCTAAAACCTCCGTTTTCAATCACCAACTCTCATCAAGAAATTCTTGATATTCTTTATCTCTTTTCTAAACTAGCTTTTCTCAAACAAAATTATGAATTCACGAGATCTAGACACACCTAGCCAAGTTCGAAGTTGTCTTCGCCCTAGACGTGAAAGGTTTTAATTTCTGAGGGTTTGGTCCCAAATCTCTATTTCAATTATTTAATTTAATTGTTTGATTTTTAAATTTCCTTGAAGTTACTAACTGTAAGGAATATTTCAAGCATTACCCCAAACTTGAACCCAACTATGATCATACACGAAAGTACAGTGGCGTCCAAAGGGAAGGAAGATAGAGCAAAAGAGTCGCCAACAAGTTTTAGGAACTTGTAAACCGTTCAAAGGGTGAAGGTTACACCCCTTAACGATCCGGGAGATCGTCAACTGCAATAGGTCTGGAACCGTGACTGGTAGTTCGGGGATGAAGGTACAAATTCAATCTAAAAGAGAAAGAACCAGCCCTAATAATAGGCCTCTATGTTATTCTGATCGTATTCATGTGCGCTTTCTGACTAACATGCAATCAATAGGATTACCCTAAACATGTTTATCTATTTTGGTTGAATATTAACGCACAAATAAAACTATTATTCGCGATCACTTAAATTAATCAAATTAACCCTAAACAAGATTATTAATTATCTTATTAAGCGTGATTACAAGTACCAATTCCCTTTAAGCATGCATAAAAGGTGTGATCAAGCAATAACAATAAATATATATAATCAAGCAACATAATAAATCAAAATAATAATCATAAAATAATCATAATAATTATAATAATAAATCATCATCATCATGTTAAAACATAATAATAGTAAGATCCTAGGCATGATACTAACAAGATTAATAACAAACCCTAGCATGTCACTAAACAATAAAAATCAAATATATAATCCTAACATGATACTATCATGCTATTATGAAAGAAAATTAGGAAGCATCGCAGTAATCAGAATTGTCATATTTGATATTATAACCTTTTCCCTAAACATAATACTAGGAATCATTGTTGTCATTCAAAACATCAAGCATCCTAACATGATACTAGGAATCATAATAACAACCTAGACATGATTTCTATATCATAATATCAATAAACAATTAAAACACTTACTTGGATGCTTCGTATCTCGTTCTAATAACAAAATACACACGTTAGTAACTTCAAGGAAAATAATAATCAAAACAATTAAATTAAATAATTGAAATAGAGATTTGGGACCAAACCCTCAGAAATATCAAACCTTTCACGTCTAGGGCGAAGGCAACTTCGAATTATGCTAGGTGTGTCTAATGCTAATGTATGAGGAATTGTGTTTATAAAAGGATAGGCTAGAAAGAGGGAGAGAGAATCAAGAAATTCTTGATGAAAGTTGGTTAGAGTTGATGTTTTGAAAAAGGGGAGATATGACCTATATTTATAGAGAAAAAAAAGGGTCGAAGAATAAGAAAAGAATCCGAATTCGATTCGAAATAAAACTCATAGACAGCAGTTTTTGCGGATTTTGTTTTTAACATATCTTTTGATCTAGAAGTCCAAATAAGTCATATAATATGTCGTTGGAAAGATATTGAAGTCTAATTTCCAACAAAATTTGAATAAGATTAAAATATTTTGTAGATAAAAAGATATGGCCGAAATAGTGGAACAGTGTCAGTTTTGGATAGAGTTTCGTATCCCATTCATATCTTTTTCGTTATAGCTCGGAATTAATATTATAATATATCATTGGAAAGATAATTTCAAGATCTATCCTAAAATATAAGATTTGGATAAATATTATGAGACATTGTAGGCGTCGCTCGTAGTGCGCCTACGTTAAAAGCATGTGGTGAATATGCTTGGCACTCTTAGGAAGTGAGAATTGACATATACGATTAGGGACAAATAAAGTAGGGAGCCGCCAACAAGTTTTTTAAGGAACTTGTAAACCGTTCACGGATCATAAAAGGTAACCACGATAAAGGGACAACGATAGGCAACAACGATTGATCCGTGAAGGTTACATCCCATCCATAATCCATGAGATTACTAACTCCATATGATTCGGAACCACGAAAGGAGGATCGGGGATGATGGTACGAAGTGAGTCATGGAGTCACATTCGCCCGTATTGGCCTCTACTCGATTCTTATAGTGAAAAGTGATTCCTGCAATCTCAAAGGCATGCAAACAAAGATTCAATTTGCTCCAAACTATTATTAAGCTAAATTGGTTGAATATTAATGCAACATATAATTCTAAAATATTTGTGATCACTTGAATTAAATAACAAGATTAAAAAGGAACCTAAACCGGTTGTCCAAATTATCTTATTAGGCGTGATTTTCAATTACATATTCCCTTTAAACATGCAATATGGTGATCATAAATAATAGAATAAACATTAATATTGGAAGCAATTCAACAATAATAGTGTTAATCAAATCAAATAATAATAATAACCTAATCATGATACTAGCAATAAGAAAATAAAATAAGAGTAATCAAATTAATTAATAATTACTCACATTCCGCGCGTTCCTTTAAATTGCTACATCACGAATAAACTGTTAGTAACTTCAATAAAAAAATAGAAAGCAAATGAAAATTAAATTAAATAAATATAGATTTGATTTGGTCCAAACCCTCAGTTATTTATACCTTTCACTCCTTGGTTTAAGGAAGGAACCTCGGGTTTAGTATAGACTCTTTGGAGTGCTTAAGGGAAGAATGGTGTAATTAGGAATATAGGTTTAAGGCTTAGAATATGGGAGAGAGAAGAGAATGATTGTTGGTGTAAAAGAGAGGAAGAGAGAAGGATTTGATGATCAAGCTTGTTGATGATTGAAAAGGGGGTGATATGAACTCTATTTATAAGGGAAAAAAGAGGGTCGAAGAATCAAGAAAAGATCGAGTTCGAATCGGATTAAAACTCTTGCGATAGACAACAGTTTTTGCTGTTTTTGTTTTTATCATATCTTTTGATCCAGAAATCGGAATAAGATAAATAAGATATCGTCCGAAAGCTCTTGAAGTCTACTTTCTAACCCAATTAAAATGAGATTAAAATATTTTTTAGAATAAAAGATATGGACGAAATAGTGAGACGGTGTTAGTTTTGGATAGAGTTTGACATTTTATTCATATCTTTTCCATTATGGCTCGGAATTAATATTATAATATATCATTGGAAAGATAATTTCAAGAGCTATCCAACCATATAAAATTTGGATAAAAAAACATGAGGCATGAAAATAATATATGTCTATCTTTGAATGTTTTTTAATTCAGATAGAATTAGGACTTTCAAAAAAAGGAGTTTTATTCAATTTCAAACTCTTTAATCTTATCTTTTCAAAAAGGATAATTAAGATCTTTTAGAAACTTATAGAAGCTTCTAATTAATCCTAATTGGTTTATGAATGGGATTAAATAATTTGGACCCTCCACATGATCATTGGGTCGTAGGTAAGGTGGGCTTAGGTTCGGTTTGGGCTCAGTTTAATATTTTGGTCATACCTTATTCGTTATAACTCGGATTTGGGCTTATAATATATCGTTGGAAAGCTCTTTTAAAGCCCCATCCAACTATTTAATCATTGGACCCAGAGTATGGACCAAAAAAAACTGGATTAAATGTTTTTATAAAAAGGACACGAAATGAATGATTTTAAAGGACACGAAATGAATGATTTTAAAGGACACGAAATGAATTATTTTGTGTTTAAAGGCACGAAACGAGGAAAATAAGTTATGGTTTGGGGAAATGGGCTAGGAATTGGGTTGGTTTATGAAATGGAGATATGGATTTAAGCACTCCAAGATTTAATACTCAACCTGACCAATAATGGCAGTGAAAGGTTGTTCATCATCGGGTTTGGTTTTGGGGAGACATTTTTAGGTGTCTACAGACACCTACTAAATAATATCAGACTGTCTTTAAACATCTTTAAATTCGAATAGAATTAGGATTAATAAAATGGAAAGTTTTTATAAAAGGAAAGTTTTTATTTAACTCAAATTCTTTAATCTTATCTTTTTAAAAAGGATAATTAAGACCTTTTAGAAACTTATAGAAGCTTCTAATAATCCTAATTATTTTAGGAATAGGATTAGACCTTTGGACCCTCCACATGGTCATTGGGTCGTAGGTAAAAACCGGTTTAAGCCCAGTTTAGTATTTTGGACATAACTTCCTCATTATTCATCGGAATTAGGCTTATAATATATCATTGGAAAGGTCTTTTCGAGCCCTATCCAACTACACTATTATTGGACCCATATCATGAACCAAACTAAATTTGAATGCACGTTTTTCAAAAATAGGGTAAGAAAAGAAATATTTCCAAAAACAAAAAGAAGAGATATTTTAATAAAAACATTCTCATCACTAGACTTTCCACACTTTTGCTTTGTTCGATAATCAAATGACAAGAAAGGTATTCATTACTGGGTTTGGTTTTGGGGAGACACAAATGGGTGTCTACATAATCCCCCACTTTAGCTGAGTTTGGAGAAATGCAAGTTTCGAAAATAAAAGTCAAAGTATCAATAGGGACGGAGAATGATTTAGAACGTTCTGTGATCCTAAATCACTCTTGTAACTCTAGTACCTGCAAACTATGGTTAGTTAAAATAGATAAGAGAGTTGAGAAACGCATATCTTGCACCGTCAAGCACACATCTCTAGAGGTAACCGATTTGTTGCTGTTGTATTGTTGTTGTGACAACCTTCCACAAGCTAGGGGAACGCCATCCTGCTGTTTGTTCTGAAGATCTTCCGCAAGCTAGAGGATATCGCCTGAAGACTGCTACGCCTGTAACTGCCTCCAATTCCGCCGTGATAGTCTTCGAAAAGACCACTGCTTGTTGATCCTTAATGTTGTTATGCCAGTGCGTCAGCGCTTTGCTGCTTGTGAACCAGTATGTCGGTGCTTTTGCTGTGATGACAATCCTCTTTTCTTTGGGAATAGTTGCCAACACAACTCTTGTATGATATATGACAATCCGATTTTGTCAATGCTACGTAACAATCCGTCGTTGGAAATGTTGTTACGATGAAGCGACAATCCGTATCTTGGAAAATTTGCCAAAAACCAATTTTGGGAAAAGTTGCCAATGCTTCGTAACAATCTGTCATAAGAACTTTGCTACGATCGACAATCCACATCTTGGAATATAACTCTTGAAAGCAATCCACCTTGGAAATTTGCCAATGCTATGCGACAATCCTTTTAGGAAAATATTGCCACAATTAACAATCCGTGTCTTGGAACATTTGCCAAAAAAGAGTCGATCGACAATCCACTTCGGGAAAATTTGCCACTTGCTGAAATGAATGACAATCCATGTTGAGGAACTTTTGCCGAAATTTATGATGAGTAAAGACCTACGACAATCTTTTGGGAAATTTTGCCATAGGAAACTGGGTGTATGACAATCCAATCTCGGAAAACTTGCCAAAGATCCATGAATGTATGACAATCCGAACTTAGAAAAACTTGCCAAACAAAGGAGTACGACAATCCACGCTTGGAAATTTTGCTAGGGATGACAATCCAATCTTGGAAAAATTATCTTTTGAAGAAGATGCGCGACAATCCATATTTTGGAAATATTGTCAGTTGGAGATGACAATCCAATCTTGGAAAAAATGTCATATAAGTGATGCGCTTGCTTTTGAACCGATGCCTTGGTGTTTGTAATGAGCCAATGCTTAGGCGCTTAAGCTAAGTGAGACGCTTTTTTGTCAGATCAATCACTTACTACGATTGTAATCAAGCCAACTACTAACCATGTCAATTTGCTTATAGGGGCTAACTGGCGTACTAAGGAACCCGAAATTGATGTATGAGATCGAAATAAGCATTCTGAGAGGCTTCAAGCTCTGTCGCTGCTAAAATATCGCTGGCGCCAAGAATTGGATCTGTCGCCAGACGCTGGGATCTAGGGCCATGCGCTGAACTCTGCCGCCAAACGACAGATGTTGTCACCAGGCGACAACCTTGTCGTCTAGCGCTGGAGTCGGGTCTTCCCTATTCTGCTCTTGCTGCCGTTGTTGCTTGGTTTTGCTCCGAACTTTGAGCTTGGTCATTTCCTTTCAACCAAATCCGCTCAAATCTTTTGTAAATTAAAGCTCTTCATCTCTAATATACTGATCTATGTAACTCCTCTTATCTTGGAGGAATCTCTTGTGTCATATTCGCGGTTTTTTTCGAAAAAAAATCCGGGAATGTCCTCGCTTGCTGGGATGCACCTGCATTTATATCTTTGACTATAGGATTTTGCTTATCTTTCTTTAGGGTTAACCTAAGACTTAGTGTTACTTGACTCATTGACTTGACATGACTCAAGGTATAAACTTGACTCACTATGATTGATTGACTCGAGGTTGACTCGACTCGATGTGACTCGTGTGTACGCAGTGTTGACTCATGAAACTCGATATGTACATGGCTCAAAATGCAGAAAAACAAAAATTTCCGTCATTTTTGTGGAGGGTACCGACTTTCTCCCGAAAAAGAAAGACGTAAAAAGAAGGAAGTGAAGTTTTTGAATGCATGTTGAATGAGCTTAGTCAAATGTTGTTTGATACTATTTCTCAAGGTGCAAAGGATTAATTCATCCTAGGCTATCTCAATTGTTGACTCCATGATTAAAGTATTTGGGTAACTTAGGCATGGAGGCTAAGCACTTCGTACTTTGTGATGTAATGGTGATTGATTGATGAGTGATGTTGATATGACAAGGCATGCTTCAATGTTGTGTCAAGATTTCATGACAAAGGGTTCCTAAGGGAAGTATATTTGGTCATGTATCTGTGATGTGTGTGATGGTGATACTAAAGTTAGGCCGCAAAGGCTAAGTGTGTGGAAAAAGATATTATTTCAAGGAGAGGCAAATGATGGTGACTCTTAGGCTAGGTAGGCCAACAATGTAGGGATCAAGCCCCCAAGTCTAACACTAGGTAGATAGGGATGAGCATAGGAGATCCCTTGATATGATCATTTATGAAAGTAGATATGAATGAATGAATTTTTATTACAGCCGCACCCAATGTGAGGTTGCCTACGTATCCGTTAGGAATCAGACCAAACGTAGCTCTAGCCGAACCTCGCACAAGTGTGTGTATACCTCAAAAAGGTCTTTTTAAGGCTTGTAACGTGGTTAGGCTAAAGGTTGAAGAAGAAAGGGATAAAGCTCAAGAACCTCGATAAGCCCCCAAGGTGTGCAACCTTGCTTTTTGAATATTTGTATTCTTGAGTTGAGCTCGTTCTCTTTTTATTTTTGCTCTCTTTTTTGTTTTAGCATTTATTTTATTTTTATAAGTGTGGCTAATCCCGATCATGCGGTCTATCACTCACTTGGCATTCATGTTTCTCAGGCACGGTACCGAAAACTCGATAAGAGACGCAATCTGAGACGTGTTCATATCAAAGACATGTTCATGTCAAAGACATTGGAACACTTTCCCTTTTGTACACTTTTATTTATTTATTTTTGCTTATTTTTTGCTATTTTAATCTTTTGAAGTCACTCAAGCTTTTTGTGAATTTGAACATTGCATAAGTTGCACACCATCCCATCCCAAAGTTAGGTAGATATGGGTTGAAAAATGAAAGGTCTATCGTTAGACGAGGCTCAAAGTGGTTTATGAAGAAAGGATTGTAAAATAGAAAGGTGAAAGGTGAAAGGTGATATGACGTGGCTACAAGGGGTGCCTCAAATCATTGGTATACCTTGTGCTTAGTTTGACATGGATTTTATTTTTATTTTATTTTTATTTTTTATTTACTTTTTTTTTGTGCAATGCAATGCAATGATCATATGCGAGTAAATAAATGTTCATTTTATTTAAAAATTGAAGGGTAAAAATAAAACTCTAAGAAATAAATTCAAGGAGGATGAAGGGTGCCTATGCTAGACTTATTGGGGTAAGGGTTTGAAAAAAAAATAAGAAGAAAGCATGAAATCTTGGTGAGAAGCTTGCCTTGTGCATTTGTTTCATCATTATCCTCATTTTTTTTGTTTGTCAATCACATGACTCAAACTCGATTCAACATGCATGGATGGAAGAAGGTATGAAGAATGAATATTATGATATGGAGAAATCATGAAGAGAATGGAAAGATGATGTAGATGGAGAGATATGAAAAAATTAGGAATAGAATATACCCCCAACTCAAATGACGGAAAAAACTGACTCATGGATGAACCTAAGACATGGTCATGGTGATATATACTCAAAGTGTGTTCTAATACTAATGAGTGTAGGTGATATGTTAAGACTCGTGTCATGACCATTTGGCTAGACTATGTGACTAGACTCAAGCAAAGACTAAGTTAAGACTTCATGTATATGCATTAAACTGGACAGGTTGTAATATTTTAGTCATAACTTTTGATCTGTGACTCTGATTGGGATGAAACCAGCGCCAAATTAAAGATAAAACTTGGGGCTACAGATCCATTGTTTGTACGACTCGTTGTTTTTCCTAGAACTCCGTCTATGACCAAAACAAGTTGACGTTTGTGCAGTATACGGGAATAAAAATCCGGGTTGACTTAAAGGAATTATGACTCGATTTTAGGTATATTTTTTAGCTCTAATTAATTAATTAATTAATTAAACAAAGTCCTTTAGTCAGTAATTAGTTTATTTAGGCTTAATCACAAGTCAAATAAACGGTTAGGAAAAACACATAGAGTATGCACAAGCAAAGAATGCACAAGTAGTCACAATATGATGCAATGAGTTTGCAAACCTAACCATGGCTCTAGTTCTCTAAAGTTTGAGATATGGGTTAGTCAAAGAGGGTCCATGGTTAATTGTCTGGATGCACCGTGCGGAAGCCTTACCTTTTGAAGGGTTGGCGCGAGTGGATGGGACACCGCGAGTTAAAAACTCGCTTCCATGGTTTGGTGAATTCAACATTCTCGGATGTACCCTTTGTTGCACAGAGCGTTCAATCAGGTAGATGGAGAATGAATTCCCAGAGGGTTATGTCCATATGTAGAACACATATGCGTTTCAGAAAAGTGATAAAAACTCAATCATGAAGTAGGATCGAGCAAACAGTGCTAAAAATTGGTCAAAATTAGAACACATTTTTCTGGCTCGGTATTGGAAGAACTTGGCGCCAAAGAACAGAGGCTGGCGCCAGAGTCAAATCCTCGACGCTAGACTCTGTTTTCTGACGCTAGTTCCTACATGCCTCAGCAGCTTTCTGTGCTCAATAAAATTTTCCAGTTTTGCGTAGCATTATTTCGATCCTAGTTGTGAAAGATATTCCTCAAATTTCCTACGTGTAAAAATCTTATGTTTTTAACTCATTACAAATGGTCATTCCAATGAGATCTTTTTTATGCATATGACAATAATGTTAATCAAAATTACGCAAATGAAATACTTAGAACTTTTCGAGTCTCATCCACTCATTCTAAATCATTGCCTAAATAAATTTCAGGAATTAAAATAGAAATCCTCCCCATTGGAGTCGCCAAAAACTGTAGGGAATACAAGCATTACCCCAAACTTGAACCCCACTGTGATCATACACTAAAGTACGGTGGAGTCTAAAGGAAAGGACGATAGAGCAAAAGAGTCGCCAACAAGTTTTAGGAACTTGTAAACCGTTCACAGGATGAAGGTTACACCCCTTAACGATCCGGGAGATTGTCAACTCCAATAGGTCTGGAACCATAACTAGTAGTTCGGGGATGAAGGTACAAATTCAATCTAAAAGAGAAAGAACCTGCCTTAATAATAGGCCTCTACTTTATTCTGATCGTATTCATGTGCGCTTTTTGACTAACATGCAATCAATAGGATTATCCTAAACCTGTTTATCTATGTTGGTTGAATATTAATGCACAAATAAAACTATTATTGGCGATCACTTGAATTATAATCAAATTAACCCTAAACAAGATTATTAATTATCTTATTAAGCGTGATTACAAGTACCAATTCCCTTTAAGCATGCATAAAAGGTGTGATCAAGCAATAACAATAAATCTATATAATCAAGCAACATAATAAATTAAAATAATAATCATAAAAATAATCATAATAATTATAATAAAAAAATCATCATCATCATGTTAAAGCATAATAATAGCAAGATCCTAGGCATGATACTAACAAGATTAATAACAAACCCTAGCATGTCAATAAATAATAAAAATCAAATATATAACCCTAACATGATACTAACATGCTATTATGAAAGAAAAATAGGAAGCATCGCAGGAATCACAATTATCATGTTTGATATTATAACCTTTTCCATAAACATAATAATAGGAATCATTGTTGTCATTCAAAACATCAAGCATCCTAACATGATACTAGGAATCATAATAACAACCTAGACATGATTTCTATATCATAATATCAATAAACAATTAAAGCACTTACTTGGATGCCTCGTTTCTCTTTCTAATAACAAAATACACACGTTAGTAACTTCAAGTAAAATAATAATCAAAACAATTAAATTAAATAACTGAAATAGAGATTTGGGACCAAACCCTCAGAAATATCAAACCTTTCACGTGTAAGGCGAAGACAACTTCGAATTATGCTAGGTGTGTCTAGTGCTAATGTATGAGGAATTGTGTTTGTAAAAGGCTAGGCTAGAAAGAGGGAGAGAGAATCAAGAAATTCTTGATGAGAGTTGGTTAGAGTTGATTATTTGAAAAAGGAGAGATATGAATTCTATTTATAGAGAAAAAAGAGGGTTGAAGAATAAGAAAAGAATCCGAATTCGAATCGAAATAAAACTCGTAGACATCAGATTTTGCGGATTTTGTTTTTATCATATCATTTGATCCATAAGTCCAAATAAGTCATATAATATGTCGTTGGAAAGAATTTGAAATCTACTTTCCAACCCAATTTGAATCAGATTAGAATATTATGTACACAAAAAGATATGGCCGAAATAGTGGATTGGTGTCAGTTTTGGATAGAGTTTCGTATCCTATTCATATCTTTTTTCGTTATAGCTCGGAATTAATATTATAATATATCATTGGAAAGATAATTTCAAGATCTATCCAACCATATAAGATTTGGATAAATATTATGAGGCACCAAAATAATATTTGAATGTCTTTGAACATCTTTAAATTCGAATAGAATTAGGATTAAAAAACAAGGAAAGTTTTTATTTAACTCAAATTCTTTAGTCTTATCTTTTCAAAAAGGATAATTAAGACCTTTTAGAAACTTATAGAAGCTTCTAATTAATCCTAATTATTTTAGGAATAGGATCACACCTTTGGACCCTCCACATGATCATTGGGTCGTAGGTAAAAACCGGTTTAAGCCCAGTTTAGTATTTTGGACATAACTTCCTCATTATTCATCGGAATTGGGCTTATAATATATCGATGAAAAGGTCTTTTCAAGCCCTATACAACTACACTATTATTGGACCCATATCATGGACCAAATTAAACTGGAATGCATGTTTTTCAAAAATAGGGTAAGAAAAGAAATATTTTCAAAAACAGAAAGAAGAGATATTTTAATAAAAACATTCTCATCACTATACTTTCTACACTTTTGCTTTGTTCGATAATCAAATGACATGAAAGATATTCATCACTGGGTTTGGTTTTGAGGAGACATAAATGGGTGTCTACAGAAGCCCCCACTTTGGTTGAGTTTGGAGAAACGCAAGTTTCGAAAACAAAAGTCAAAGTATCAATAGGGACGGAGAATGATTCAGAACGTTCTGCGATCCTAAATCACTCATGTAATGCTAATACCTGCAAACTAGGGTTAGTTAAAACAAATAAGAGAGTTAAGAAACGCGTATCTTGCACCGTCGAGCACACGTCTCTGGAGGTAACTGATTTGTTGCTATTGTATTGCCGTTGTGACAACCTTCCACAAGCTAGGAAATGCCATCCTGCTGTTTGTTCTGAAGATCTTCCGTAAGCTAGAGAATATTGCCTGAAGACTACTACGCCTGTAACTGCCTCCAACTCCGCCGTGATAGTCTTCGAAAAGACCACTGCTTGTTGATCCTTAATGTTGTTATGCCAGTGTGTCGGCGCTTTGCTGCTTGTGAACCAGTATGTCGGTGCTTTTGATGTGATGACAATCATCTTTTGGTGTTTAAAGGGAATTTGTACTTGTAATCATACTTAATGAGATAATTAATAATCTTGTTTAGGGTTAATATGATTATAATTCAAGTGATCGCCAATAATAGATTTGTTTGTGCATTAATATTTAACCAACATAGATTAAACAGGTTTAGGGTAAACCTATTGATTGTATGTTAGTCAGAAAGCGCACATGAATACGAGAAGAATAAAGTAGAGGCTCATTATTAGGGTAGGTTCAATCTCTTTTAGGTTGGATTTGTACCTTCATCCCCAAACTTCTTGTCATGGTTCCAGACCTATTGGAGTTAACGATCTCCTGAATCGTTAAGGGGTGTAACCTTCACCCTGTGAACGGTTTACAAGTTCCTATTCACAAGGAGAAAGCACCCCCATGCTTGGACTTTAATGTCATGGGATTACTCTTTGGGCAAAAAAAGATGAGCCGAGATATATAGAGGACAATTCCTCGTTCATCTAAACGGTCCTACAAAGCGAGCACTTTGACCCTTCAAAACTCATCACTCCAGCGGAAGGATTGGTATAAGGGTGGCGCAAGACGGTCAAGGTGACTACTCTAAGTGGAAGGAAAATCTCTATAACAACAGGGCAAGGACCGATGTTCGAAGAGTCGTCCGAGTCAGAGTCAGAGTCAAAGTCTTTTCCTGTAGAGTCTTCCAAGTCTTTAGCTATAGCGCCCCCTACTTCTTCTATTTCTACTCCTAGGATAGTTAGTAATCAAATCCCCGAGGACATTTCCCTTTTCGATGTAATGATTTCAGAGTTCAATAATATGTCTTCTTCTACTTACTCCTCGTGTTTTTCATTAACCCAAGATGACGAGCATTGCTTAACTAACAATGAAAATGACAAAGAAATTATTAAAGTAATGGAAACACTTGAAAAGAAAACACCGATAATTGAGGATACTGAGACGGTTGATATCTCAAATGATTCAACCATTAAAAGAGAAGTTAAAATCGGATTAACACTTAATGAACAAGAAAGAACCAATTTAATTAATCTACTCAAAGAATTTATTGATGTATTTGCTTGGTCATATGAAGATATGCTAGGTATTAATAGAGAAATAGCTCAACACACTATACCACTAATTCTAGGAATGAAATCTGTAAAACAGAAGCTGCGTTGAATGAAACCCGATGTAGCTCTTAAAATAAAAGAAGAAGTTCAAAAACAAATAACTGAAGGTTTTATCAGGGTATCCAAATACCCCAAATAGGTAGCCAACGTGGTCCCAGTTCCAAAGAAGGATGGAAGGGTAAGAATGTGTGTCGACTATCGAGATTTAAACAAGGCAAATCCAAAGGACGACTTCCCTTTACCACACATCGATATTTTGGTAGATAATACAACAAATCATGCACTTCTCTCGTTTATGGATGGCTACGTGGGATACAATAAATTTCTCATGGCAGAAGAAGACATGGAAAAACAACATTCATAACACCATGGGGTACTTACTAATACACGGTAATGCCATTCGGGTTGAAAAACGCGGGTGCTACTTACCAACGAGCAGCGACTGCCTTACTCCATGACATGATGCACAAAGAGGTTAAAGTATATGTGGACGTGTAGACACCTAAAAATTTCTCCCCAAAACCAAACCCGATGATGAACAACCTTTCACCGCCATTATTGGTCGGGTTGAGTATTTAATCTTGGAGTGATTAAATACATATTTTCATTTCATAAAACAACCCAACTCCTATCCCATTTACCCAAACCATAACTTATTTTCCTCTTTTTGTGCCTTTAAACCCAAAAAAATTCATTTCGTGTCCTTTAAAATCATTCATTTCGTGTCCTTTTTATAAAAACGTTTAATCCAGTTAATTTTGATCCATAATCAGGGTCCAATGATTGAATAGTTGGATGGAGCTTTAAAAGAGCTTTCCAACGATATATTATAAACCAAAATCCGAGATATAACGAATAAGTTATGGCCAAAATATTAAGCCGAGCCCAAACCGAACCTAAGCCCACCTTACCAACGACCCAATGATCATGTGGAGGGTCCAAATTATTTGAGCCAATTCCTATAAAAATTAGGATTAATTAGAAATTTCTATAAGTTTCTAAAATATCCTAATTATCCTTTTTGAAAAGATAAGATTAAAGAGTTTGAAATTGAATAAAACTTTTTTTTTAAAGTCCTATTTCTATCCGAATTGAAAGACGTTCAAAGATAGACAGATATTATTTTCGTGCCTCATATTTTTTTTATTCAAATTTTATATGATTGGATAGCCCTTGAAATTATCTTTCCAATTATATATTATAATATATATTCCGAGCTATAACGGAAAAGATATGAATAAAATATCAAACTCTATAAGAAACTGACACCGTCTCACTATTTCGGCCATATCTTTTATTCTATTAAATTTTTTAATCTAATTCTAATTGAGTTAAAAATTATACTTCAAGATCTTTCCAACGATATCTTATTCATCTTATTCCAATTTCTGGATCAAAAGATATGATAAAAACAAAAACCGCAAAAACTGCTGTCTATCGCAAGAGTTTTATCCGATTCGAATTCTTATCTTTTCTTGATTCTTCGACCCTCTTTTTTCTCTATAAATAGAATTCATATCACCCCTTTTCCAATCATCAACAAGTTTGATCATAAAATAATTCTCTTCTCCCTTTTTAGCCTAAATACTAGACATCCTATTCTCTCAAAATACTTCCCCTAATTAAGTACTCCAAGGAGTTCATACAATACCCAAAGTTCTATACTTAAACCAAGGCGTGAAAAGTATAATTAATTGAGGGTTTGGACCAAATCAAATCTACATTAATTTAATTTAATTTTCATTTGATTTATATTTTTATTGAAGTTACTAACAGTTTATTCATGATGTAGCAATTCAAGGAAGCGCGGAAAGTGAGTAATTAATCACTTGATTACTCTTATTTTTATTCTTGTTGCTGGTATCATGATTAGGTTTATTTATTATTTGATTTGACTAACGCTATTATTGTTGAATTGCTTCCAATATTAATGTTTATTCTATTATATTTATTGATCATCACATTGCATGTTTAAAGAGAATATGTAATTGACAATCACGCCTAATAAGATAATTTGGACAACCGGTTTAGGTTCCTTTTTCATCTTGTTGTTTAATCAAGTGATCACTAATATTTTAGAATTATGTGTTGCATTTATATTTAACCAATTCAGCCTAATAATAGATTGGAGCAAATTGAATCTCTGTTTGTATGCCTTTGAGATCGCATGAATCACTTTTCACTATAAGAATCGAGTAGAGGCTAATACGGGCGAATGTGACTCCATGACTCACTTCGTACCATCATCCCCGATCCTCGTTTCGTGGCTCCGAACCATATGGAGTTAGTAATCTCTTGGATTATGAATGGTGTGTAACCTTCACGGGTCAATCGTTGTTGCCTATCGTTGTCCCTTTATTCGTGGTTGCCTTAAATGATTCGTGAACGGTTTATAAGTTCCTTAAAAACTTGTTGGTGGCTCCCTACTTTCCTTGTCCCTAATCGTATTATGTCATTTCCCACTTCCTATGAGTGTCAAGCATATTCACCACATGCTTAACGTAGGCGCACTTCGAGCGACGCCTACAATTTGGCGACTCCACTGGGGAGGATTCTTGGTTATTTATCGATTTGAGTGACCAGTATTTAATTAAGATGAGTGGATGAGACTTGAAAGATTCTTGAATTTTATTCCTGCGATTTAATTGGCATTTTCACATATGCATATGCAATTTTAGGTCACCTATTTTGCCACAATAGTACGTGTTCTACGTATGTGGCTAGCCCGGGGGATTTAAGCTCTATCAACCCGAAAACGTTCATGACAATAAGGATTATTCCGAGATTTTAAATCCACCCAAACCATGGAGTCGAGTTCGATTTCATCACGAACTCGTGGAGCCGCCCGTCGGCATACACCCTCAAGGGAGGCTGCCTTGCTAACGCGTCGAAACTCTTAACCATGGTACCCTTTGACACCCAAATAAGCTTGACCATAGTCGAACATAGAACTTGACTTTAAGTTGCGAACTTCATTGCATCATGCTTGACGATGTGCTTATATGTGCATTTTTTTATTGAATTTTTTTTCTCTTATCAAACCCTTTTTATTTTTTTTAGAGTCGAGTCATAGATTTTTTTTAAAAAAATTTGAGTCAACCCGGATTTTTATTCCCGTATACTGCATAAGAGTCAACTTGTTTTGTTCATAGCCGGAGTTCTAGAAAGAGTTACGTGTCGTGCAACCTATGGATCTGTAGCCCCGAATTTTATATTTCATTTGGAGCTGGTTTTGTCCTAATCAGAGTCACAGATTAAAAGTAATAACCGATATACTACAGCCTGTCCAGTTTAGGTGTCTTTTCAGCATTGCCTTTTTATTTTATTTTATTTAATTTAAAATAAAAAATAAAAAATTCGTGTCAAGCTAGTCTTAGCCAAGTCCTTTAATCTGTGTCAACTCATATAACATATGATTATAGATTTAGATTTTTATTTTTATTTTTTTGTACCCATGAGTCTTAACTCTTCTAGAATTCTAGTCATCTTCCTAGTTTCTTGTGATCAATTTTTGTGCTAACCTTAACATGTGTTCTTTGTCTTTGATTGTGGTTGAACTTATTTATGACTAACGATTGCCAATGGACCGTTTTCACCTAGTAAATAGCATAAACATTAAAATTTGACTAAATTAATCAAGTTAGTTTGTCTTTTAGTCTTCCGTGCTATTTGGTCATTGGGTCCTTTGTTTTTCACAACGTCCTCATGTCTAGCCATGCGATCATACCACGAGTCTTAATAAACTCACCTAATCACACATGTTGAGTCATTGCACACACTTTTTCTTCGAGTAATGCACTATATTGTTTATGATCGTATACTAGGACCATGCATGCATCGTTTTCCGTTGTAATAGGAATGAGTGGAGTATTTTCCATCAGTTTTCAAAATCGTTTCATACACTCTTCTTTTTCAATCCGAGTATTGAGTGAATGCATTAAGTGAGTTCTTCCTTACACAGCACTTGAGTCTAAAATAACTAGGCAATAGTTAGAAGAATAAGGTGAACGTCACTCCTTCCTTCTTTCCTTCCAACCAAAGCATCAACAACAAGAAACTTTTTTTTTTTCACCAGGCGGCAAGAAGTTACTCATAAACAGCCATGAAGACAATGCACGATGCATGCTTCTCACCAAGATTTCATGTTTTCTTCTTCTTTTGTTTCAAACCCTTCCCCCTAAAAAGTCTAGCATAGGTTCTCCTTATCCATGTGTCTGTGTCACATTTCTTACCTTCTTCATAAATGAGCATCTCTTTCTTACATTCGATCATGTGATTAGCAAAAAAAAAAATCAATTACCGAACTAAACACAAGGTACATCAATGATTTGAGGCACCTTTGCAACCCTGTCATTTCCTGTTACCGTTCAATCACATTCCATTTCTTCATCAACCACTTTGAGCCTCGTCTAACGTTTGACCTTCATTTCTTCAACCCACATTCACTTAACCCTGGAATTGGAAGATGTGTAATTGTATAACATTAAAAAAAAAAAGTAAAAAAAAAAGTAGCAAAACAACAATAAAACAATGTCTAAAGGCAAGTGTTCCAATGTCTTTGATATGAACACGTCTCAAATTGCGTCTCTCATCGAGTGCTTGGTACCGTCCTGAGAAACATGAATGCTAAGTGAGTGACGGACCGCATGATCTGAGATTGCCTACATTGATACAAAAGAATAAAAAAAAATTCAAAAAAAAAAAATGAAAATTGAACTTGCAAAATTCAAAAATTTCAAATTCACAATTACACATCTTGGGAGCTTCTCTCGGGTCTTGAGCCTTTTACCCCTTTCTTCCTTAAACCATCAGCTTAACCATATTACAACCCTTGAAAGACCTCTTTGAGGTGTACATACACTTGTGCAAAGTTCGGCTAGAGCTACGTTCGGCCTGATTCCTAACGGATACGTAGGCAACCTCATATTGAGGTGCGACCACATTCATATGCATGATCGAGTCAAAAGAATATCCAATGCTTACCCCTACCCATTTAGATCTAGACTTGGGGGCTTGAACCCACATCATTTAGCCTACCATCTTTAACTCTTCTCACATCTCTTTCCATCGCCATAACCCTTGCAGCCAACCTTAGTATCACATTCACACACTTCACTCACACATCCATATCCATATCAATCATCCTTCCCTTTAAGAGCCCTTTATCATGAAATCTTGTTTCAACACTGTGCATGCTTCATCATCTTTCAAGACAACATTCATTAAAAGAAACATTGTATACTTGCTTAGCTTCCTGACCTGAGTAATGTTCATTGTTTCATGCATCGCATAATGTGCCGAGCAACATTTATATATCAATGATTTCTAATCATACAAAGCATATCGTTCTTAGCTCCTTGACCTAAGCAACGTTTATTATGCAATAATCTCTTCATCTATATATGTGCTTAGATTCCAGACCTAAGTGACGTTCAAGATCGTTTCTTTACACCATATATGATGCTTAGCCCCATGACCTAAGTTCATTCATCGTGTCACATGATGTAATTGTCCTTAGCCTTCTGGCCTAAGGACATGCATCATGCATACATTACTTTCAAGAAAAGCAATTCGATCCACGCGATTCATTTTGTCTTGCTCAACGAGGAAGTTCAATACTTCTTTCCTTTTTTCGTGTCTTTTCTTTTCGGGAAGTTTAAAATAACTTTTTCAAAATTTTCTCATCGAGGGAAGTTCGAAAATAAAAGTTAAGTTTTCACATCTTTCTTTTTCTAGAGAAAGTCGGTACTAGACCTGGCAATCCTGACCCAGACCCGATGACCCGACCCGAATGACCCGACCCATGACCCGAAATTGACTCGAAACCAGTGACCCGAAATTGACCCAAAACCCGAATTAACCCGACCCGACCCATACCCGACCCGAAGTGGAATTGACCCGACCTTGACCCGAAACCCGAAATGACCCAACCCGAAACGACCCGACCCGAGATGACCTGACCTAAAGTTGACCCGAGACCCGAAACGACCCGACCCGAAAATGACCCGACCTTTAAATTCTTTTAGTAAATAATTATATAAGTTACTACCTCCGTTAACTTTTATTTGCAATTTTGGAATATTTTATATCTCACAAATAATACCCCAAAGTTACAAATAAAAGTTAACGGAGGTAGTATAAAAAGTTTATATTAGGAATTATACATTAAAATAGTCCCAACAACATCTTACATGACTACATTGACTTTCATATAATAGCTAAAAAAGATGGTCAAAGTGAGATGTGTGAATAGTGCAAAGTGTCAAATCGTTAAGAGTAATTTGGGACGAAGGGAGTACAAGAATAATTCAAAGAAATTATTACAACAATGACAATGATAATAAGAGTACGTATTAAAACTAAGATCAATAAGAGAGTGAGGTATAACTCAATTAGTTCTTCTTAGTTTCAGGAGATCCTGAAAGTGAATCTTAGCCTAAAGTTCTGAACACACACAAAAAAAAAAAGTTAATAAAAGTCAAACAATTACTATAATCCATGAAAAATATAGCCTTAATAAATATAGTGAGTTTTTCATCAAAAAATAAATAAATATATATATACAGAGTTGAATTTAACCCAATGAATCACCCGAATATGACTCGACTAGAAGTTGACCCGACCCGAAGTTGACCCAGAAATTGGACCCGAAAATTGACCTGACCCGAACTGACCCGACCCGAAAATTGACCCGACCCAAACTAACCCAACCCAAACTTGACCCGACCCAAACTCGACCCGAACTGTTGACCCGATACCAGACCCGACCCGATTATCAGTGGACCCGAAATCAACCCGAAACCCGAAATGACCCGACCCGAACTTGACCCGAACTTGACCCGACCCATACCCAACCCGAATGACCCATTTGCCAGGTCTAGTCGGTACCCTCCACTCATGACAAAAATTGACGGAAAATTTTTGCTTTTGCATCTTTGTTTGCTTGTGTCTGAACACACATATACACACACACACACACTCACAAGTCATACACATGTCATGTCACATCAAGTCAAACTTGGTCAAGTCAGTGGTCAAGTCAATCACAATATATACGAGTCCATTGGCAAATTTATTTTTGCAGGTCTCATCTACAGCCCACGTTCGGGGACAAGCGAACCAACTACAACCCACGTCCGGGGACAAGCGGACCATCTACAGCCCACGTCCGGGGACAAGCGGACCATCTATAGCCCATGTTCGGGGATAAGCGGACCATCTACAGCCCACGTCCGGGGACAAGCGGACCATCTACAGCCCATGTTCGGGGAAAAGCGAACCAACTACAGCCCACGTCCGGGGACAAGCAGATCATCTACAGCCCACGTTTGGGGACAATTGAACCACCATCATTTCATGACGCAAAGTTCTCGATACACAGAGACTTGCAATCTCATCATCTGTCGACTTTCCTCAAGCATGGAAAGTATTATCTGGTGGATTTCTTCAAGCATATAGAAAACCGCCAAATTCCTTTGTCAGCTTTCCTCAAGAATGGAAAGCATTATAGGTGGATTTCTTCAAGCATAGAAAAACGCCAAAATCATATGTCGACTTTCCTCAAGCATGGAAAGCGTCATCCGATAGGTTTCTTCAGGCTTAGAAAGCTACCAAACTCATCTGTCGCATGGAAAACATTTCAATAAACGTCATCCGGTGGATTCCTTCAAGCATAGGAAAATTCCAAACTCATTTGTCACCGATAAACTGGTGTCAGATAAGCATTCTATCCCTTTACTCTTTTATCTGTAGAGCTAACATTTATTTGCAGGTATCGGCGTATACAGAGTGATTTAGGATTGCAGAACGTCTTAAATCATTCTCCGTCCCTATCGACTACTTTGACTATCGTTTTCGAAACTAACGTTTCTACAAACTCAGTCAAAGTGGGGGCTTCTGTAGACACCTAAAAATGTCTCCCCCAAAACCAAACCCAATGATGAACAACCTTTCACCGCCATTATTGGTTGGGTTGAGTATTTAATCTTGGAGTGATTAAATCCATATTTCCATTTCATAAACCAACCCAGATCCTATCCCATTTCCCCAAACCATAACTTATTTTCCTCTTTTTGTGCCTTTAAACCAAAAATAATTCATTTCGTGTCCTTTAAAATCATTCATTTCGTGTCCTTTTTATAAAAACGTTTAATCCAGTTTATTTTGGTCCATAATCTGAGTCCAATTATTGAATATTTTGATGGGACTTTAAAAGAGCTTTCCAACTATATATTATAAGCCCAAATATGAGTTATAACGAATAAATTATGACCAAAATATTAAACTGAGCCCAAACCGAACCTAAGCCCACCTTACCTACGACCCAATGATCATGTGGAGGGTCCAAATTATTTAATCCCATTCCTAAACCAATAAGGATTAATTAGAAACTTCTATAAGTTTCTAAAAGATCCTAATTATCCTTTTTGAAAAGATAAGATTAAAGAGTTTGAAATTGAATAAAACTCCTTTTTTTTAAAGTCCTATTTCTATTCGAATTGAAAGACGTTCAAAGATAGACATATATTATTTTCGAGACTCATATTTTTTTATCTAAATTTCTTATGGTTGAATAGCCCTTAAAATTATCTTTCCAATGATATATTATAATATCAACTTCGAGCTATAACGGAAAAGATATGAATAAAATATAAAACTCTATCCAAAACTGACACCGTCTCACTATTTCAGCCATATCTTTTATTATATTAAATATTTTAATCTGATTCTAATTGTTTTAAAAAGTAGACTTCAAGAGCTTTCCAATGATATCTTATTCATCTTATTCCAAATTCTGGATCAAAAGATATGATAAAAACAAAAACCGCAAAAACTGTTGTCTATCGCAAGAGTTTTATCCGATTCGAATTCTTATCTTTTCTTGATTCTTCGACCCTCTTTTTTCTCTATAAATAGAAGTCATATCACCCCTTTTCCAATCATCAACAAGCTTGATCATAAAATAATTCTCTTCTCCCTTTTTAGCCTAAATACTAGACACCCTATTCTCTCAAAATACTTTCCCTAATTAAGTACTCCAAGGAGTTCATACAATACCCAAAGTTCTATAGTTAAACCAAGGCGTGAAAGGTATAATTAAATGAGGGTTTGGACCAAATCAAATCTACATTAATTTAATTTAATTTTCATTTGATTTATATTTTTATTGAAGTTACTAACAGTTTATTCATGATGTAGCAATTCAAGGAAGCGCGGAAAGTGAGTAATTAATCACTTGATTACTCTTATTTTTATTCTTGTTGCTAGTATCATGATTAGGTTTATTTATTATTTGATTTGACTAACACTATTATTGTTGAATTGCTTCCAATATTAATGTTTATTCTATTATATTTATTGATCACCACATTGCATGTTTAAAGGGAATATGTAATTGACAATCACGCCTAATAAGATAATTTGGACAACCGGTTTAGGTTCCTTTTTCATCTTGTTGTTTAATCAAGTGATCACTAATATTTTAGAATTATGTGTTGCATTAATATTTAACCAATTTAGCCTAATAATAGATTGGAGCAAATTAAATCTCTGTTTGTTTGCCTTTGAGATCGCATGAATCACTTTTCACTATAAGAATCGAGTAGAGGCCAATACGGGCGAATGTGACTCCATGACTCACTTCGTACCATCATCCCCGATCCTCCTTTTGTGGTTCCGAACCATACGGAGTTAGTAATCTCATGGATTATGAATGGGGTGTAACCTTCACGGGTAAATCGTTGTTGCCTATCGTTGTCCCTTTATTCGTGGTTGCCTTAAATGATCCGTGAACGGTTTACAAGTTCCTTAAAAACTTGTTGGCGGCTCCCTACTTTCCTTGTCCCTAATCGTATTATGTCAATTCCCACTTCCTATGAGTGTCAAGCATATTCACCACATGCTTAACGTAGGCGCACTTCGAGCGACGCCTACATGACGACATGATTGTGAAATCAAAAGATCTCCCAGCACATCAAGTAGCTTTAAGAAAATTATTCGAAAGGCTAAGAAAATACAACATGATGTTGAATCCATCAAAGTTCACTTTTGGAGTCACCTCAGGCAAGCTCTTGGGGTATGTCATAAGCTTTAGAGGAATAGAGATAGACCCAACCAAGATCAAGCCGATCATGTCAATGCCACCGCCCAAAACCGAGAAACAAATTCGAGGGTTTATTGGCCGGTTGCAATATATAAGAAGGTTCATATCGAAATTAACAACGATATGCGAACCAATATTCAAGAAACTCAAAAAGAATGTGCCAGTAATATGGGATGATGAGTGCCAAAAAGCCTTTGAAAAGATCAAAGCCTATCTTGCAAATCCTCCCATATTAGCACCAGCACTTCCAGGGATCTCTCTTAGATTATAATTAACAATCACCAAGGAGAAAATGGGGGCTATGCTTGCGCAAGAAGTAGAAGGTAAAGAAAATGCAATCTACTATCTAAGCAAAAAGATGCTCGAGTATGAAGTATGATATACACTGCTTGAGAAATTGTGCCTCGCATTGGTGTGGGCCACAACCAAGCTAAGACATTACATGCTTGTGCATACAGTCTTTGTAGTTTCTCGAATGGATCCACTCAACTATCTATTCGAAAAGTCTACACTCAATGGGCGCATATCAAGGTGGATAGTCAATTTAGCCCTGTTCCATGTAAGATTCATGCCTCAAAAGGCAATCAAAGGATCTGTGGTCTCGGATTTCCTAGCGGATTTCCCAATAGAAGATTCGACGCCGATACATGACAATGAATTTCAAGACGAAGACTTGATGGTCATAGAAGATGATACTTGGACTTTATACTTCGATGGAGCCTCAAACCAAAAGGGATTGACGTTGGAGTATTATTAGTATAACCTAAATAAGAACACGTCCCAATCTCTATAAAGCTAGATATTGACGTCACCAACAACGCTGCTGAATACGAAGCATGCGTGGTAGGCCTCGAAACAACTTTGGAATTGGGAGTAAAGAAATTACGAATATTAGGAGACTTTTCATTGATCATCAACTAGATTTCTAAAAGATGGAAAGTAAGGAGTGAAAGTCTAGCCCCTTACCAAACTTATCTGAAAACTCTCATCAATCAGTTAGAAAAAGTAGAATACACTTATCTACCTAGAGAGGAAAACCAATTTGCTGATGCCTTGGAAAGACTAGCCTCTATGGTTAGAATTCCTACGGAAATGAGCAAAATCCCCTAACCATACAGAAAAGGCATAAACCGACTTATATTCAAGCCATAGAGGATGATGAAGTGATCTAAGATGAAGAAGAAGAAGAAGAAGAAGAACCGTGGTATATGGATATACTTAATTACGTCACCAAAGGAGAATATCCTCCTCATGCTGACAAAAGAGCAAAACGAACATTAAGACTCTTGGCTTCCCAATACGTACTCATAGACAACGAGCTACATAAAAGGGTACCTAAAGGTCGAGCTCTCTTATGCGTAGGAAAAAAGGATGCCCAAAGAGCTATGAGGATAGTTCACGAAGGTATTTGTGGAACCCATGTTAATGGCAAGATGCTAGTCTAAAAGATTCATAAATATAGAAATCTATCCAATACAGACATTAATCCTACTTCAATAATAGAAGATCTTATTTTAATATAAATTTACTAAAGTTTTTCTTGCTAATTAAATTAATGAATCATCCTCTTAAAACTATAAATATCTAGTGAGCTTCTTAAGATAATTAAAATCCTTGCCACTACGTGTTCCCTTTGTTCCAGCAAAACCTAAAACAGAAAAACATAAAAACGGTGAGCCAAAGACTAAGTAATGTACTACTCTAGCAGGGTAACATCATTTCAATACATTTTAGTTAAAAAACAGGGAGAGTAGAATATATTAAAACAAGTAATAAAACACCATTTCAATAAGTCTTCATTCATAACTTTTTAAATAAAATCATTATAATCATTATACATTTAACAAGGGTAGGACGTCTCCTACTAACAGGGAGAGCCAATGCTCCATAACAGGAATGGGCGTGCCCTTAGGGAAGCAATTGCTCAATCATATCAGATTATATTTACATTTTCTTATAAATTAATATAAATCAAGAAATTCCAGTCGTTCAGAATGCTTTTGTAAAATAGTAAAATATATTTATAAAATATTTACAGTGTACTATAAAACTCATCATTACTGTATTCTTATGATTTCTTATAAAATCATATATTTCAGGGATAGGTTTTCAGACAAATCATAATTATAATCCAGCAAATCATAACATCATACTTTAATGTACGCATTTCGAAGGAAATTGCGGGTACCAGTTATAACCGTTATCTCGATTTACAGTCTGATAACCTTCCTGTTAGCCTTTATTCTATCGTTCTCACTGAGCTCCGAGGTCTGATTCCTCTTAAAAATATAAATTATTGCATTTGTAGGGAAAATGATTTAAATTATAAACTCTTAATTATTTTAGTATGAAAACAACATAAAACTAGTTTTTAGAAATAGGTGTTACGTAACTTTTTGATAAAATTGATTTAATCATAATTTCTTCAAAGAGCTAGTACACAAGTATACTTTAATTAAATCAAAACCTTTTTACAAAATATAAATCATAAACAAGTGCCACTTACTTTGGGCTTAGTATTATACGAAGGCAATAGTCTCAATGGATCTTAAAAGATCATTTCCATAAGTTTTGAGAAGAACATGGTCATGAAAGGAGAAGAGGCTATCTAGAAAAATATACGCTTTACGGTGACGAGGCCAGGTTTTAGAGCGATGGAAATGTTGGCTTGTATTGGTAGCGGTGATCGACCCAAGTAGACGGTTGGGTTTTTCTTTAAGGAGTGTATTAATGGTTCGTTCGTTGCTAGCACCTTAATATATATAAGAGAAGAGAGAAGATAAACTTTTGAACATGAATTGATGATAAGCATAACTGTTGGTGTTAAATACGTCAACAAATTTTGTTCCTAATCCCCCCTTTTGACTCCAAAGTAGTTAAGTTGGTGTTCCTGGCTGGGGTGGACAGGAGGCTTGTACGGCTTGTGGTCCCCTCGTCCAAGCTGGATTGATTTGGAGTTAAACCGATTCATCCACAAATTGAACTCAACGTCCTTGGTCTTGATGCGGTAAAAACGGTTTTTCCAGTCTTACCACTTGGAGACATGGTCAACCACCACCATATAATCCTTAATGGTGCTAAGGATGAACCATCCATCTATGTGCTCTCCAGCTTTTTCATTGAGTGCATCTCGCAGAAAACCGGAAAGTCCGGCTTGAAGCCCTTGTGGAAGCACGTCACCAAGTACCCAAAAACATTCAACCATCTGTTCGGCATCAGTTGGAAGAGAGCAATGTTTTATTCGTCTAGGACTGTGCAGACGAAGGGGTGAAGGGGGAAGTGGAGTCCAACGTCTACGGCGGCCCTATAGACGCTAAAAGCTTTGCGGCGCGGCCGCTAGTCCTCCTAGATGGCCAAAGAATGAGATTTCTTTGGCGCCACCATTTCAAATTCCTCCCCGAGGTAGAGGAATGCCTTGTACTCCTCAAACCCATAATGGAGGTAGCCCAAGGCCGTGCTTCCCATCGTACAAGCGTACGGGTCCTTGAAATTGTCTATATTGGCGACGTCCCCTTCGGCCGCCGCCTCACCCTCGGCCGCATTTCCAAACTCATAGGACAACACTCTGTCCAAATCTACTGCCTTGGCCGAGCTTCGGCTCCTAGAGCCACGACCGCCCCCAGCTGAGGGAAACTCTTCAGGCACTAACGGACCTTTGCCTTTGTCCTTGGCAGAGGCCGCCCGATTTTCTGAAGAAGGGCCACTACGATGAGGCAAGTCGGACGGTTCATTAATGGATATCCTAACCCTTGGTCTATCCGACCTACTATGTTGGAGATGCGATGGTACAGGAACTGAGACGGACGGAAAAGCAACGTTCGCCCGAGAAAGGGAAGAAGGTCTCTCTCGAGATAGCAACTCGACCGAATTCATGACCGAGTTGACATGTTGTGGGGACCTAAGTTCCGGGGTTTGCCCGGACACTCCCACATAAGAAGAAACGCCCTGTGTTTGTTGGCGCTCTTCAAAAGAAGAAGTTACTTCCACGGCCGAGTAATGAGTGCCCGTGGAAGCGGTTGTATGGGTAGTAGACCCGGTCTCTACATCTGTGTTATTTGGGTTATAAGGGGTCCTAGGATTAACCATACCGCCGTCTGCGTTTCTGGTCGCGTGAAGATCATGCGTTTGCCTTGTCCTTGCCATGTTCAACTACAAGGACAGAGAAGAATAGGTGGAAGTGAGTAGGTACGCACTAGAAATGGACCCAGTCCATGAAGGAGACAACTCGTCTCCGTCCACTCTAGAATCCTGAGTCCCAAGCGAACGACCGGCCTCATGAGGAGAAATAGACGAAGCCGATTGTTGAGCCAGATCTGAAAAATAAATAATAAAAAGAAAAAAAATAATACAAGTAAAGGAGAAGGAAGAGAAAATAGACGGCCTACCTCTGTTCGCGTAGAAAACTTGAAAAGTTCTTGAAAAATCTTGAAAGTTGACCGGAAAACTAAAAAATGTGCCTGGAAAACTCAATCACACGGCGGAGCTCTTGAAGATTCAAAGGAAATCACTTTCTCTCTCTAAAAAAGCTCTGATCTCTCTCTAAAATTCGCAAAGTTCCAAAGTGCAAAAATGAGGTCAAACCCTCTGTGTATATAGGTAAAATTTATGGGGGCATTATAGTAAATTCAACTTTCTCGCCTTCAAAATTCTAACGGTTATAATTTGAAAATTTAACCTAGAATTCAAAAAGGTAAAAAGAGAGTTATGTCAATTTGGACGGAGAAATAGACGGACTAGTAACGGCGCGTCCAAATAAACGGTTACGTGAATGGAGTTGAAGTTTTCATCCTGAAAATCCGGGCGTCCGAGCTATACTCAAAAAAGTTTAGGTGGCATGTTTCGTCCGCCTAATTCTAAGACTCAAGTGTCCCCTAGGAAAGTTTCAGGCAGACAAGACAAGTCATCCCGCCCAAGGCGGCTAACATTGAAGAAGCGGACAAGTCTGTTCGCATTCTCAGCTGCACGCCCAATCTCCATGTACTCAGACGCACCGAGATGACTAGAAGATCAGAGGAGGCGGCTTGTATCGTACGGGCCACCACCTTTGAGGGGCAAATGTTTAGGGTAAAAATACCCCTTTATTCATTGTCCAATCCCATAGTGACACGTGGCCAAACTAGAGGGTGACACGTGTCCCTATGGGAAGATGGCACGTGTCTAATGCTAAAAAAGAGCACCTGAGATAAGAAAAAAGGGGGCCTTTCTTACATCAGAGCCCAAATCTCGAGAGATATTGTTTAAATCTAATCAATCACACAAATTTGGGGTACAAACCCTAAAGGGCCACAAATTCCCACCCCTATAAATACCCCAATCATTTATGATGGGAGGAAAGAGCATTAAATAGCTCCAACTTATCTCTACTTTCTCTCTCTAACTTTTCCGTTTTCGGTTAATAACTTAACCGTCGAAGGCGAATATTACGGTTACAGAATATTCGTTGTTTTGCAGGTGTCAAAGTGTCGTTGCTAGCAGTACGTGACCAGTGTCCCGAGCGAATCAAAAAAATCCTTGAAATAGTGAGTTGTTTGAGAGTCTAAATTCCTCCAAACCTATACTTGCCTATTTGCACGAGAGTGAATTAGTTTAGTTAGATAAATAAAATGCTTAATTGCGCGAGAGTGAGTTGAGTGTGTTGCTTGTTCCTAATTGAGGTCATTTTCATCTAATTGCAATATTGTTGTTGAATGAATTAATATAATTGGATTCCAATTTCCCTAGTTTTCGTTGTTTGCTCTAAGTAGTGTTTTAGATGTTCCTCTCTCTTTTTCTCGATCATCTTAGTAGTCTAATTAGCATAGATTGATACACTTAGTCTTCGTGGTTCGATCCTGTACTTGCCACTAACTAGTTTAGCGAAGAGTTTAGGTATTATAAATTTATAATTTGGTTAGGGTTTTTGACCAACGACCTATTAAACCTCTATCAAATTTTGGCGCAGTTGCCGAGGACTAAGGTGTTCTTTAATTTATGTTGGTTAGATTAGGTAGGTTATTGTATATTATTTATTTATTTATTTTTATTTTTATTTTATTTTATTTTATTTTTTTTTTGCTTTTCTTTGTTCTTTGTACAAAAAATGTCATGTTTATCTTTTCCTCAATTTTATGATGAACCCTTCTATGCTTACTTTTATAGATTAGATGGTTTCCTTAGTTACCATGGGTGTTCTTTTTGTGAAGCATGTAACATAGCTTATTTGGGAATGAATGAGTATAATAGGGGAATAGTTAAAAGCATGTTTAACTGTGAATTTTGTGCTTTGTCTTTGGATGATGCTTGGAATTTCTTCGTTTAGTTTGCTAGGGATACTTGTGATAGGGAGTCTCATGTTTCTAGTTTTGATATAAATTGTTAAAATTCTTTTTAATTTTTTCATGATCTTACTTGATGTGCCTAATGCTTTTATTAAAGAACCTATTATGCATGTTGACTCCTCTCCCTTATATGCTCATTGTGATGAGGTTTGTGCTAATTTTGATGATATGCAACTTGATTTTGATCATGAACCTTAACCTAATAACATTGATGCCTATGCTAAGTGTCGAAGCACGACCGTACGCGTAAGTTCTGTTATTTAATATTTTTTCCTGTAGATGGTCGTTGTCGATTCAATTAGTACATAGAATGAACAACGCACCTCTGAGATCTGGTTGGGATATAGTTAATTGGGAGGAAGTAACAATAATTTGGGGTTGTGCAGATCATAGGGTATGTCTTTGTGTAAATTGGTTTTATTTATTCTTTTAAATTGGTAGTAATGCGAAGGTGTTACAATATAATTGTTATGCTATGTTGAAATTAGTGATTGCATTCAATTAATAATAATATGTGTAAAAGTATTTTGTTTACTCGATTGATATTCCATGTGATGTATCTTCTAATTTATGGAAGAACTTATGCCGTATGCTATCAAGAAATTACAATATTCCTGATTTCAATGGAAAAGTAGCAGTGAAAATGCTTTTCTGGATGTTATTAGTAATTTATTAGATCGTGGATCTGTTCAATGATGAGCAGATGCACTTATTGCATTCTTTTTAATTTCAAATATTTCACTGTATAAGTAGTCATGGTGAATGATGTGTAATTAGTTGTGTAAAGGCAATGATATCTTATAGTTATTATGTTGTGTTTTGCGGGTGTAGACTGATCACCGTAAGGAATCATTGGACAATGATAAAGAGGTATCCGTGGCAGAGGATGTATCATTTGTAAGTTTGTTGTTGTAATGAGTAAATAGTTTGTCCTTGAAGTTTAGCTGATGGTTTTATGCAGGATGTTAGTGCGGGATTAGTTAAGAAGATAATCCACTTACACCCCAGGCTGTTTAAGGTAAAGTCGATGTAGATATAAAACTATGGACTGTGTTAAGCTCAAACATATAACTCATAATGTTTTGTTGGTAATGGATTGTAGGACAAATCGTTGAGCGATGGAGGAATTGTGAAAGCAAAGGGGGAAGTGCTAAGGGAACATTCTGCTTGTTGTCGTAGGGTGAGTTGTTAATGGAAAATTTTAAACTACGTTAATGAACCTGATCCACTATTGATGCTAATGTATTGTCATAGTGTTATTACAGCCGCCAAATATGAACTGTCGTATAGATTCATTTGGGAGAATTTGTCAAAAATTCGATGACCGGAGGATAAAGTAGGTTTATGAGATGGGTTTTGGTGGACAACTGTACTTTGCTTATGATATGTTGTTACCGAGGCAGTTATCGTATTGGTTAATGACTAGGGTTGACCCTTTCACACTAGTGCATAACTAACCTCAAGTAACACCTAAAAAGTGTTACATAAAGTGGTAAAAGTGTTATTATAGACAATAGGTAACACTTTAGTGGGTGATACATCCGCCCATGTTACCTAAGGTCTTATGTAACACTTTAGGTAACATATGGTAACACTTTTCAAAGTGTTACTATAAACCCTCTTACGTAACACATTTTTATATTGTTAGTATCATTTCTAAAGTGTTACCTTTTATTTCTTATTTAACATTTAATATCTTTGGTAACATTTTTCAATCATATAGTAAGACTTTATCCGACATTATGTATCACTTTTGTGTACTAAAGTAACAACATTTTTCATTCATCTTATGACGTATAGTAACACTATTCAACATTATGTATCACTTTTTACAAACTAATGTAACACCTTATTAATTAATAGGTAACATTTATCATTATAATAATAATAATTAATAATAATAATAATAATAATTAATAATAATAATAATAATTAATAATAATAATAATAATAATAATAATTATTATTATTATTAATTATTATTATTATTATTATTATTATTATTATTATTATTTTTAAATATAAAATAATATTAATATGTACAACAACCATGAAAGTAAAATTAACATATACAATAGACAATAATTTGAATTGAAATAATTTCATAGCTCTTACAAATTACTTACATAAATACCAAATTTTTTGTTTGGCCAACCAATAATAATCAAAATAAAAAGAAAGTCAACTCCGATCTCTAGCCCTCCAAATTCCGAAAAACAGTCAGCACAGTAAGCAGGAGTAATAATAGCAGATAGTAGCAACCACCAAGCAGTTTCAGTAGCTAGTAATAGCTGACATCTATACCAGCAACAGATGTAGCATCAGATAACAGTAGCACTAGATAGCTGTAGCGGATATCAGCAGCAACAGAACAGAAGAAGATGGCCAAGTTGAACTATTTTTAAGCCTTACTTTGGACAGGTCCTACTGGTGGGCAAAAGCAAGGATTCCTGTCACAGTTCCATAATATTACTTCGTATTAATTAAAAGTCCATAGACACTATGTGACTCATCCACAATTCACACTTGACAAAACCAATCTGTTAAAAAACAAGACTATATATGCAATCAAAATTAACCACAATAGAAACAACATAGAAGCTAAAAAAAAAGGGAAAAGGAAGTTAAACACCGATAAATTTGAGTCAAATTTTAAGGTTTGAGGCCGGGTTTAGATACTAAATAATCTTCAACAAGATGACCAGGTTTATTGCACTTCTGATTATGAAAAATAGAGACTCAAAACATAATATGTAAGAAGCAGAACAGATGAGGATGTACAAGATCATACGTTTCATAATCCAGAGGGGGCATTACTTATCATAACATCATGTATCATGATAGCAAAATCAAAGGCACGAAGCAATATGACCTGGTTCTTGATAAATTATATATCCTTATCAACTTCTTATCTATGAATAATTACTATGAATTGATTGATAGTTGGGGTTAGCTACATATTTTAATAGCATTACAATCTATAACTTTGAAAAGGAGGACAAAGAGATATGTACATGTACTCCAGCATATACTGAGGACTGAACTAACTAATGAATCTACAAATGTTGTCTCTATTTTGAAATTGCAGAATTGACAAGAATATGTGTTAAAATGACTGAAGATGACTTACACATTAACTCAAGAATACTTAGTAGCCATTATGTGCTTCAAGAGACATCTTAGTATTAGCTTATTGAAACAAGAAACTATCAAGAAATTCCCAACAAAAGGAATCAAAACCGAAGATGACAAGAATCTACAACTCTCTTTAATTTAAGAAACCAGAATACTTCAAATAATAGGGTAGAAAACACAAGAAAGTAATTGCTTATAATAATAAATTAAATTATAATCAATGAAGGACTGAGAAGTGAAGCAAACTCACAAGCACATCAACCAATTTTGCATCTAGACTCAACACAACCAGTATAATTCTCACCTTCTCGCTAAATTGAATTTGAATCTCTTTTATACTTCCCTAATTTCATTTTATACATATCAAACAAAACAAAGGACATAAATCCATGTCAGACACAATTAAAAGCATATAATAAGATCACAGTAACATTAAAAGTGATTAAACAAAGTCACAATTTGATTATTTTGCAAAATTTTGGCAAATTCTACAATCAGCAGTAGCTTTAAAACAAAATTCCCAAAAGTAAACTGCAAATCAAGTACTTAGTGTATATCATATCATTCTTTTTGTTCTTATTTGAACAATTTAATAAAACAAATTGCACCTAATTGAAGCGATTAAAAATTTGAACAATTTAATTATTGCACCCGATTGAAGTAGGAATCAGAATCCTACACATACAACAACGATTAAATATACATAAATAATGCACTAAGAAACAAAATAAAGACGAATTGTCCCACTTAATACACTAATATTCCCATTTCATTTTTTCAAAGACCTTATCAAACCAAAAATTAATTATAATCTCCTAAACAAATTTTATTAGTCAAAACTCAAAAGCTAACGAAATCATTTTCATATAGAACAGTGGGTAATTAAGAGTAGTTCATAGATTAAACAAAATTGGTCACGTATTCCTTAATTTCAATCAAAACTTATGATAATACATGAATCTCAAATTTTAAAAGGTATCCAAAAATCAATTAATTAATAGAATTGATGAAAGAGATTAAGAGAGGAGTATAAATAAACCTGGTCAAAGATGAAGCCATTGAGGCGTCTACAAGGTTTGAAGCCAGCCTATGTCCTTGTTCTCTCTCTTCGCTAAAATCAACCACCCAATTTTCCTATGCCCTTATTCAATTCATGATTGATGGTTGTAGACACCCATTTGTGTCTCCCCAAAACCAAACCCAGTGATGAGTACCTTTCACGTCGAATCATAATCGAATGAAACGAAAGTGTGGAAAGGTCTAGTGTTGCGGAAAGTTTTATTTCTTTTCTCTTCTCTCTGTTTTTTAAAACTTTATTTTAAGAAAACAGCCAATCCGGTTTGGTTGATCCATGATATGGGTCCAATATTAGTGTAGTTGGATGGGGCTTGCAAAGACCTTTCCAACGATATATTATAAGCCCAATTCCGATGAATATTGAGGAAATTATGGCCAATTTACTGAACTGGGCCCGGTTTGAGTTTTATGTGCGGCCCAATGATCTAGGGGAGGGGCTAATATGATTTATCATTCCTAATGCAATTAGGAATGGTTTTGGTCTTCTAGAATCTTCTAGAAGGTTCTTTTCATTCCTAATTCAATTAGCATTGATAAGTTGGCTTTGTTGACTTTTCAGAGTTTTAATCAAAATCAAATAGCATTTTCGAAGGAATTATATTATTTTATCTTCCAGTACGGTAAATCTATTGGATTTTCGAAAACGCGTTGAAATCCAGTTTGGCGTCCAACCCCAGGCCTTGGCGTCTGGAACCAGGCTTGGCGCCAGGCGCTAGCCACCGGTGCCTGGCGCCAGCTAGCCAGGGTTGGCGCCAACCTTGTTTTCTAAGCGTCAGACTATGTTTTGTTAAATTATCTTTTTTGGCTGATTTTCTCTATAAATATCGTATTAAAAACTCCGTTTTCGTTCACCAATTCTCCTCATTCTTAAGTTTTCATCTACAATATCATTCATCGTTTTTCATTCACTAACATTAATTCTTTAGTATTCTCTAGCATTCTTTCTTACTTTTTCATACAAAATTTCGCATTCACAATATCTAGAAACACCTAGCCATATTCGAAGTTGCCTTCGTCCTAGACGTGAAAGGTTTAATTTATGAGGGTTCGGTCCCAAATCTCTATTTCAATTATTTAATTTAATTGTTGATTATTATTTTCCTTGAAGTTACTAACGTGTGTATTTTGTCATTAGAAAGAGGTACGAGGCATCAAAGTAAGTACTTTAATTGATTTGATTGATTTTATGATGTAGATATCATGTTTAGATTGTTATTATGATATTCCTAGTATCATGTCTAGGGTAATTTTAATATTAAATATGATTTCTACGATGCTTCCTAGGTTCTTCCTAATATTTATGATTGTTAGTATCATGTTAGGGTTAAAGATTTGATTTTTATCGCTTAGTGACATGCTAGGGTTTGTTATTAATCTTGTTAGTATCATGCCTAGGATCTTGCTATTTTTATTATGCTTTAATATTAACATGAACATGATTATGATTATAATTGTTATAATTTATGATGATTGTGAATATTTTTGTTATTATTTTGATGATGATTATTTTATTTATAATTATTATTCATGATGTTGATTATTATTATGTTGCTTGGTACATTATTTTTATTGTTATTGCTTGATCACATCTTTTATGCATGTTTAAAGGGAATTTTGTACTTGTAATCATGCTTAATAAGATAATTAATAATCTTGTTTAGGGTTAATATGATTATAAATTCAAGTGATCGCCAATAATACTTTATTTGTGCATTAAATTCAACCAACATAGATAAACAGGTTTAGGGTTAATCATATTGATTGCATGTTAATCAGAAAGCGCACATGAATACGAGCAGAATAAAGTAGAGGCCTATTATTAGGGCAGGTTCAATCTCTTTTAGGTTGGATTTGTACCTTCATCCCCGAACCCTTATTTGGTTCATGACCTTATGGAGTTGACGATCTCTTGGATCGTTAAGGGGTGTAACCTTCATCCTATGAACGGTTCACAAGTTCCTTAAAAACTTGTTGGCGACTCTTTTGCTCTATCTTCTTCCCTTTTGGACGCCACCGTACTTTAGTGTATGATCACAGTGGGGTTCAAGCTAGTGGGATTTTAAGGCTTGAAATTATTCCCTACAGTTTTTGGCGACTCCACTGGGGAGGATTTCTATTTTAATTCCTGAATTCGTTTCGGCAATGATTTAGAATGAGTGGATGAGACTCGAAAAGTTCTAAGTATTTCATGTGCGTAATTTTGATTAACATTATTGTCATATGCATAAAAAGGATCTCATTGGAAAGACCATCCGTAATGAGTAAAAAAATAGGATTTTACACGTAGGAAATTTGAGGAATGTCTTTCACAACTAGGACTGAAATAACACCGCGCGAAACTAGAAGATTTTATCGAGCACAGAAAGCTGCTGAGGCATGTGGGAAGTAGCGTCAGGGGCCAGAGCTTGGCGCCAGACTTTTAGCCGTAGCGCCAGACGCCAGCATTGGCGCCAGGCGCTACAGTTAAAATCTGGCGCCAGTCTCTGTTTGCTGGCGCCAATTTCCCCCAATACCGAGCCAAAAATATGCGTTCTAATTTCGACCGGTTTTTCGTATTGTTTGCTCGATTCTACTTCCTGATTAAATTTTTTCTCACTTTTCTGAAACCCATATGTGTTCTACATATGGACATAACCCTCTGGGAATTCATGCTCCATCTACCCGATTGAACGCTCCGTGCAACAAAGGGTACATCCGAGAATGTTGAATTCACCAAACCATGGAAGCGAGTTTTTTTTCTAAAACTTGCGGTGTCCCATCCACTCGCGCCAACCCTTCACGGTTAGGCTTCCGCGCGGTGCATCCGGACAATTAACCATGGACCCTCTATTGACTAACCCATATCCCGAACTTTAGAGAACTAGAGCCATGGTTAGGTTGCAAACTCATTGCATCATATTGTGCCTACTTGACTAATTGTGCATTATTTGTTGTGCATACTCTATGTGATTTTTCCTAACCGTTTGTTTGACTTGTGTTAAGACTAAATAAACTGATTAATGACTAAAGGAATTTGTTTAATTAATTAATTAATTAATTTGAGCTAATAAATAAACATAAAATTGAGTCATAGTTCCTTTAAGTCAACCCGGATTTTTATTCCCGTATACTGCGCAAACGTCAACTTGTTTTGGTCATAGCTGGAGTTCTAGAAAGAAATACGAGTCGTACAACCTATGGATCTGTAGCCCCGAGTTTTTTCTTTAATTTGGTGTTAGATTCATCCCAATCAGAGTCGTAGATCAAAAGTTATGACTAAAATACCACAGTCTGTCCAGTTTTGATGCATATACGTGAAGTCTTAACTTAGTCTTTGCTTGAGTCTAGTTACATAGTCTAGCCACATGGTCATGACACGAGTCTTAACATGTCACATACACTCACTAGTCATAGCACACACTTTTTATATGTCACCATGACCATGTCTTAGGTTCATGCATGAGTCGGTCTTTTCCGTCATTTGAGTTGGGGGTACATTCTATTCCTAATTCTTCATATTTCTCCATCTAAATCTTCTTTCGCATTCTTCCATCTTTCTTCACTTCCTCCATCAATCACATGTTGAATAAAGTCTGAGTCAAATAATTAACAATAAGTATCCCCAAATTCCTTTCCCACAGTACTTGGTCGAGGAGAGAAGGGCGATTAATCAAGGACAACCGCTTTATTCAAGTCTCGCTTTTTGATAAACCGATTCGTCAAAAGAGGAAGGCTAAGAAGATAATGGCAACTCAAGAAGAAGTCAATGATCTTAAGAATCAACTGGCTACTGTGACTGAGACACTGAAACTTCTCGCACTTAGGGTCGATGACCCCGTGAAGCAACAACAAATGAACCTCATGCAAGAGAGTCTAAGCAAGCTATCTAGTGACTATAAATTTCAGGGCATGAGTTCGCAAGGGGTCTCGCTGGACAAAGAACTTCTTCTGCATAAGTTCAACGCCATTGACATCCCTAAATTCAAGGCAACAGATAACCCTTACTTCCATCTAAGAGCTTTTGAAACTATAATGAGCATTAAGGGTATCGATAAGAAGGTTTTCCCCTCTCTGTTCCCACTATCTCTCGAAACCGTTTGTCAACAATGGTTCTTTTCTCTCGAGAAAGAAAAAACCTCTTCTTGGGAGTCGATATCAAACGCTTTCATAGATAGATATAAGTGCAACATCTAAGACGAGACAGACCACAGACAACTTGAGATGTTAAAACAAAAGGAAAACGAAGGGTTCACTTCTTTCTTCAATAAATGGAGGGAAACTTCTGCTAATATGGTCAAGGCTCCTACCGAAAAAGAATCTATGAGGATGTTTATCAAGAATCTCCAAGGGAAGTATTCAAAGCACTTAAAGTACCAACACAACTTGAATACTTTCAAAGCTGTCTATAATATAGGCATTGACATTGAAGATGACCTTCTGAAAGATAATAGTGCGAGAGGAAAGAAGAGCGACCATCCTTCTTCTTCCTCTAATGAGGTAAATGCTACAAACACCTCTAAACCACGAATCCAAAGATCAAAAAGGGTGTTCACTCCACGTGGTATAAGTTATGAAACGGCTTTCGAGAAGCTACATCACAAAGGACTAGTCATGCCCATAGGGCCCATCAAAGATCCGGTTCCAGAAGCTAGGCCACCTAAGTGGGACCCTAATAAGCACTGCAAATATCATCAAGGAAAGGGTCACGACACTGAAGAGTGTTGGAAACTCAAAGAAGCTATTCAAGATCTGATCGATAACAATGAAACTTCCGAGATTCTAGCCATCGAAGATGACCAAGCATCCTTTGATCCATCACTTCTTATCACACATGTAGGAGAGCCTATGATCGAGACAGCTTATATGACCTCTCTCGATGAAGTGGCCATAATTGAGGAGGATGAAAGTCTTTTCTTAGATAATACCAAGGAAGACTCGTCAAGTCTAAAAGAGGAAATTCGAAAACTGCAAGATGTCATTGCCATGGTCTTGAATGTGGTAGAAGGATTAGCAAATCGGGTGATGGCCATTGAACAAAATTCTCGCCAAGAGTTTAATGAAGAACTCAATGCTCCTAAGCCACAGGAAAAACGGACCATTGTAGAATACACACCAATAGGAATGACTCACAATGAAGCTTTTGACTGTCTTCACGATCAAGGTCTCATTCACTCCGTTGGTCCCAGTCAAGACCCTCCATCTGAAAAACATTCTCCTAATTGGGATCCAAATTCCTATTGTCGATACCATAAAGGCCGCGGTCACACTAATGAAAAGTGTCTCGCCCTCAAGGATCGTGTTCAAGACTTCATTGATTCAAATCTCCTTCATGTTCCTCCGTGCGACAAGAAGGCCAAGATTAGTAACAATGGTAACAGTGGCTGTAAAGGGAAGAAGAACGACTATCCTTCTTCTTCCGAAAACACCTACTCTAGTAATAGTGTTGGTACTTTCGACCTTAGTGAGATCCTAGCCATGGGTAATCGAAAGCAACCGAAAAGGGAATTTACCCCTATTGGAACTAGCTACGATGATGCTTTCAATCGACTCCATTCCAAGGGAATCATTACTCCCATAGGACCTATTAAAGATCCCCCACTTAAGAAAAGATTGCCTGGTTGGAATCCAGACGAACACTGCAAGTACCACCAAGGTAGGGGTCATACTACTAAGAGCTGTTGGAAGCTAAAGGAGGCCATCCAGCATTTGATTGATAACAACAAGCTTCCCATACCTCCAGTTAACAAGAAGAGCGAGTGATGATAAGGGAAGAAACACAAGACAAGAGACGAGCTTCAACGACAAGATTTTATGACCTCTTTTTCTATTTCTTTTTCATTTTACCCCTTCCCCAATAAGTGTAGCATAGGCACCTTTTATTTTCTAGTTTTTTCCTTTTTTCCCTTTTTAATAAAATGAGCATTTATTTCCTTGCATATGATCATTTCATTACATTGCATTAAAAAAAAAACCATGTCGAATTAAGCACAAGGTATACTAATGATTTGAGGCACCCCTTGTAGCCACATCATATCTCCTTTCGCCCTTCAATTATACAATCCTTTCTTCATAAACCACTTTGAGCTTCGTCTAACGATAGACCTTTCTTTTTTCAACCTACATCTACCTAACCTTGGGATGGGATGGTGTGTAACTTATGCAATTTTAAGAAGGCTTGAGTAATTCAAAAGATAGCAAAAATAGCAAAAAAAATAAATAAAAGTGTACAAAAGGGTAAGTGTTCCAATGTCTTTGATGTGAAAATATCTTCGATAAGAACACGTCTCAGATTGCGTCTCTTATCGAGTGCTCGGTACCGTGCCTGAGAAACATGAATGCCAAGTGAGTGATAGACCGCATGATCGGGATTGCCCACACTTATTAAAATAAAATAGATGCTAAACCAAAAGATGAAAGAGAGCTAAAAAAAAAAAGAGTAGAAAACCTCAAGCATAAAAATACAAATATTCAAAAGCAAGGTTGCACACCTTGGGGGCTTATCTAGGGTCTTGAGCCTTTATCTCCTTCTTCTTCAAAACTTTAGCCTAACCACGTTGCAACCTTAAAAAGACCTTTTTTGAGGTATACACACTTGTGCGAGGTTCGGCTAGAGCTACGTTCGGCCTGATTCCTAACGGATATGTAGGCAACCTCACATCGAGGTGCGGTCGTAATAAACATGCATTCATATTCACATTCACACACTTACACCATGATCATATCAAGGGATCTCCAATGCTCATCCCTATTCACTTAGAGCTAGACTTGGGGGCTTGATCCCTACATCATTAGCTTACCTAGCCTAAGAGTCACCACCATTTGACTCTTTTCAATAATATATTTTTTCACACACTTAGCTCTTGCGGCCTAACTTTAGTGTCACTATCACACACATCACGCATACATGACCAAATATATTTCCCTTAGGAACCCTTTGTCACGAAATCTTAACATAACGATGAAGCATGCCTTGTCACATCACTCATCACTCATAATTGTCATTACATAGAAGTATGAAGTGCTTAGCCTCCGTGCCTAAGTTACCCAAATACTTTCATCATGGAGTCAACCATTGAGATAGCCTAGGATGGATTAATCCTTGCACCTTGAGAGATAGTATCGAATGACATTTGACTAAGCTCATTCAACATGCATCTTCAAACTTTCGATTCTTTTTCGCGTCTTTCCTTTTTGGGAGAAAGTCGGTACCCTCCACAAAAATGACGAAATTTTTTTGCTTTTTTGAATTTTCAAGTCGCATAATCAACACTATGCACACACGGGTCATGAGTCTAACACATGTGTCATTTCACTTTGAGTCGAGTCAACCTCGAGTCAGTCAATCAGCGAGTCAAGTTTATACCTTGAGTCATGTCAAGTCGATGAGTCAAGCAACATTAAACCTTAGGTCAACCCTAAGATAATTTTAAGCCTTAGGTCAACCCTAAGATAATTAAAGAAATTGGCAAAGTTCTATAGTAAAAAATAAATACAGGTGCAGCAGAACAGGGAAGACCCTATCACAGCGTTCGGCGACAGAATCAATTCTTGGCGCCAGAAATATCTCAACAACAACAGAGCTCGAAGCCTCTCAGAAAGGTGATTTTGACTTCATACAACAATTTTGGGTTCCTTGGTGCGCCAGTTAGCCCCTCTAAGTAATTTGACATGATTAAGTAGTCAGTTTGATTACAATCACAATAAGGGGTCGACCTGATGAAAGATCGTCTCGCTTAGCTTAAAGCGCCTAAGATATGGCTCATTACGGAAACACTGACATACTGGTTTTAGCGAAAGCAAAGTTCAGGCGAGCTTTAGAGATCGACAAACGTTGGTCTTCGGAAATTTTTCTTCAGAACATTATCACAACAAACATTCAAGCACCGAAGCTCTATTGTTCAGAGACGCGTGAACATTTCCATCAGAAGCTCTTTTGCTCCAGAGACGCGTGGGCATATCATCAAAGCTCTTTTGTTCAGAGACGCGTGGACATTTCATTCAAGCTCTTTTGCTCCAGAGACGCGTGGACATTTCATTCAAGCTCTTTTGGTCCAGAGACGCGTGGACATTTCATTCAAGCTCTTTTGTTCAGAGACGCGTGGACATTTCCTATTTTCAAGCTCTTTTGCTTAGAGACGCGTGGGCATCCTATTATTAAACTCTTCGTTCAGAGATACGTGGACACATCATTCAGAAGATCATATAAAAAAGAAGCTCTTTTGTTCAGAGGCGCGTGAACATATCAAAAGGAAGCTCTTTGTTCAGAGACGAGTGAACATCGAAACAGCAAGGTGGCGTTCCCTGGATTATGGAGAGTTGTCACAAACAACTGAGGATTGTTTCAAGAGAAGCAATCTTCGATAGTATTCCCTTGGACGCGGAATATTATCAATGCGGATGGAGATTGTTTCAAGAGAAACAATCTTCGATGGTATTCCCTTGGACGCGGAATATTATCATTGCGGAGGAGGATCGTTTCAGGCGAAGCAATCTTCTAATTTGGAAGCAGTTACAGGCGTAGCGGTTTTCAAGTGGGATGGCATTCTCTAGCTTGCAGGAGGTCATCAAAACAAATCGGTTACTTTCAGAGACGTGTGCTCGACGGTGCAAGATACGCGTTTCTTAACTCTTCTATCTATTTAACTAACGCTAGTTTTGCAGGTATCGGCGTTGCAAGATTGATTTAGGATCGCAGAACGTTCTGAATCATTCTCCGTCCCTATCGATACTTTGACTTTTGTTTTCAAAACTTGCGTTTCTCCAAACTCAGTCAAAGTGGGGGCTTCTGTAGACACCCATTTGTGTCTCCCCAAAACTAAACCCAGTGATGAGTACCTTTCACATCGAATCATAATCGAATGAAACGAAAGTGTGGAAAGGTCTAGTGTTGCAGAAAGTTTTATTTCTTTTCTCTTCTCTCTGTTTTTTAAAACTTTATTTTAAGAAAACAGCCAATCCGGTTTGGTTGATCCATGATATGGGTCCAATAGTAGTGTAGTTGGATGGGGCTTGCAAAGACCTTTCCAACGATATATTATAAGCCCAATTCCGATGAATATTGAGGAAATTATGGCCAATTTACTGAACTGGGCCGGTTTAAGTTTTATGTGCGGCCCAATGATCTAGGGGAGGGGCTAATATGATTTATCATTCCTAATGCAATTAGGAATGGTTTTGGTCTTCTAGAATCTTCTAGAAGGTTCTTTTCATTCCTAATTCAATTAGCATTGATAAGTTGACTTTGTTGACTTTTCAGAGTTTTAATCAAAATCAAATAGCATTTTCGAAGGAATTATATTATTTTATCTTCCAGTACGGTAAATCTATCGGATTTTCGAAAACGCGTTGAAATCCAGTTTGGCGTCCAACCCCAGGCCTTGGCGTCTGGAACCAGGCTTGGCGCCAGGCGCTAGCCACCGGTGCCTGGCGCCAGCTAGCCAGGGTTGGCGCCAACCTTGTTTTCTGAGCGTCAGACTATGTTTTGTTAAATTATCTTTTTTGGCTGATTTTCTCTATAAATATCGTATTAAAAACTCCGTTTTCGTTCACCAATTCTCCTCATTCTTAAGTTTTCATCTACAATCATCATTCATCGTTTTTCATTCACTAACATTAATTCTTTAGTATTCTCTAGCATTCTTTCTTACTTTTTCATACAAAATTTCGCATTCACAAGATCTAGAAACACCTAGCCATATTCGAAGTTGCCTTCGTCCTAGACGTGAAAGGTTTAATTTCTGAGGGTTCGGTCCCAAATCTCTATTTCAATTATTTAATTTAATTGTTGATTATTATTTTCCTTGAAGTTACTAACGTGTGTATTTTGTCATTAGAAAGAGGTACGAGGCATCAAAGTAAGTACTTTAATTGATTTGATTGATTTTATGATGTAGATATCATGTTTAGATTGTTATTATGATATTCCTAGTATCATGTCTAGGGTAATTTTAATATTAAATATGATTTCTACGATGCTTCCTATGTTCTTCCTAATATTTATGATTGTTAGTATCATGTTAGGGTTAAAGATTTGATTTTTATCGCTTAGTGACATGCTAGGGTTTGTTATTAATCTTGTTAGTATCATGCCTAGGATCTTGCTATTTTTATTATGCTTTAATATTAACATGAACATGATTATGATTATAATTGTTATAATTTATGATGATTGTGAATATTATTGTTATTATTTTGATGATGATTATTTTATTTATAATTATTATTCATGATGTTGATTATTATTATGTTGCTTGGTACATTATTTTTATTGTTATTGCTTGATCACATCTTTTATGCATGTTTAAAGGGAATTTTGTACTTGTAATCATGCTTAATAAGATAATTAATAATCTTGTTTAGGGTTAATATGATTATAAATTCAAGTTATCGCCAATAATAGTTTATTTGTGCATTAAATTCAACCAACATAGATAAACAGGTTTAGGGTTAATCCTATTGATTGCATGTTAATCAGAAAGCGCACATGAATACGAGCAGAATAAAGTAGAGGCCTATTATTAGGGCAGGTTCAATCTCTTTTAGGTTGGATTTGTACCTTCATCCCCGAACCCTTATTTGGTTCATGACCTTATGGAGTTGACGATCTCTTGGATCGTTAAGGGGTGTAACCTTCATCCTATGAACGGTTCACAAGTTCCTTAAAAACTTGTTGGCGACTCTTTTGCTCTATCTTCTTCCCTTTTGGACGCCACCGTACTTTAGTCTATGATCACAGTGGGGTTCAAGCTAGTGGGATTTTAAGGCTTGAAATTATTCCCTACAATGGTGCTCGTTGTTGATTTATCACATCATCTAGCTCCATCATAATCTCATCTATCATCAAAGTTTCTATTGAATATTCATCTAGGGTTTTCCAACAAAAAGCCCGTTTCGTCACTCAACCCATGTGCTCGTGGGGTAACGGACTTCTTTGGCCAGTGGGTGGGGATGTAAGGTGGGTGGGGACGTAAGGTTGCCGGTGAGAACTTCATTCATTGGCCAATGGGTGGGCGCCAGAGTGGGGTGGCCGGTGAGGCGGTGAGTGAGAAACTGAGTTTTAAAGAGAGGGAAAATTGAGATCAGGGAATTGGGAAAGAGTAAAGGAGGAAAAAGAGAAGTGATAAAATATTTTTTTTATTATTATTTTTATCATATGCTTCTAAAATGAAAGTGCTACAATCAAATGCTACCTAAAATTAAAGTGTTACAACTAAGTGCTACATAATATAAAAGTGTTACAACCAAGTGTTACATAAAACCAAAGTGTTACACGAGTGTTACTTATATATCGAATAGCTTTATAACTTTGAAAGTGTTACCATTTTGTGTTACCTAATGTCACTTTTGTAGTAGTGTCAGTAAAGTGTTTATTGCTCCAGATGGGTGTGAGTTCTCTTTGTCAAAGAATCAGGTTAGGTGGGTATTAGGTATCCCTTCTAGGTCTAAGGCTGTCTCTAACATGAAAATGATGAAAGCTGATGTCCGTGGCAAGGTTCAACAAATTCTGTTGAAATATGGTAAATCATGGGAGACAAAGTCATGTAGAGAAAGTGGACTGGTTTATACTTCAATTGGTATTCCTGTAACCTCCAAAATGAAGGACGGGATCGAAGGTCATTTCGAGGCTAATGAAGAGGAAGAATTCAAAACCTTGTTCCTCATCATTGCACTTCAAATGGTATTGTGCCCTACCCAGTCCCCACGTCTAGCCTCTGACCTACTACCTACTCTGGGTTGTGTGATGGACTGTTGTGAGTATGACTGGTGTGAATTGGTGTTGTCCAAATTAATGGACAGTGTTTCGAGCTTTGCGAGGCGATTTTATGCAAATGGATATGCAGGTGGATGTGGAGGTTGTGCAATGTTTTAGTGGTAAGAATAGGCCTATGTTGCAAAGATATGTTATGCGACTTTATTGAATTTAAACGTATTAGGTGGAGTAAGTGTGGCTTATTTTGTGCAGTTGTTTTACCTGGACCGGTTGAATACGGACCCTATCCAGTGGGGTGTGTACCTGCGTATTAAGGTGTGGAGCATGCAACACATTCGTACAACAGGGAGGCTTGATAGGTTGAGGTCTGGAGACTTTGGTGGCATAGGGGTATGTGAATAATACTATTTCATTGAACCTTATTCTTTTCGAATTCTGAAACATTATTGTTCATGATGCAGGTGCTGGACGTTGCTTATGGAGAAAATCACCCAAAAGAGGCGAGGGATACAGAAGGCCCAGCTGCCATAACACAGTATCCGGTTAGCATCATCCTAAGTTTCCATGCAGTGTTCTTGGTTAATTAATAATATACTATGCTTATGATGATTGTTTTTGTGCAGGATCTGTGCAACACGGTATTGCAATACAAAGAAAGGAGGAGGAGTGCTCCGAAAGGAGAACATCGAAGGAAGCAGACAGGCCTGCGAACATAGGGGGATGGATGATATTTATAATGTGCATAAAGCTGTTGGAGATCAAATTGATGGCCCTTCTCCCCATACTTGACCATTTATGTTGTTATACATGTACATTAATCATACATGTAATAACAAAATAGTTTGTACAATGCTGTTACATGGTGGCCACCCCTTGCGAGTCTTGTTTGGGCCAGATTATTGTTGTTCTCTTCTTAACATTGTTCAGTAGTCTTAGTAACCCACCCTTGAATGATGGGTTTATCTGTTACTGTTATCGGCGTAATCCAGTTTTGGTCAATTTGTGAAAGCAATAAACTCAATAAGTTTGATAACACATCATTAGCACTAAATATGTTACAACACATACACATATTTATGGGCCCGTTTTAGGGTGCACAATTAGTTGGTTACCATTACAACAGTTTTTTGTTACAGGCCCAATTCATAATATTAAAAGGCTACCAAAATGGATCTAAAAATCTTGAAACCATAACAATGTACTACACCCGTTGATAGACCATGATATTGGGCCCAAATTAGACGAATGGGAAATTGGACCATGTGGGCACTACTAACAGACTTGACAACGGATCTTACATCAAAAGCAAATAAACCAACACAAGCAACAAGGTTCTGAGTCCATGTCACGACTTTCTCCGTTTGACTCTTCCGATCCATGACCATTGGCCAAACTACCTTCTTCTAGGGAAACATGATCAACTTCCTTTGGAATGTAGGGTTTCTTACCCAAAGCTTTTTGCTCTCTGTACTCACACATTGCATCCCCCATTAGCTTCCCAATCGTAGCAACACCAGATTTTGTAGAAGTTGACATACCAGACTTGTTCTGTGTCCGCATACCATATGAAGTAGAGGGTTCATCTTGTTGATGGTTTGGATGTGGAAATCCTTTGAAGAAGTTTTTGGATATATCCTTCCCACACATTTTCGGGTTAGGGAAAGGTAAGCCACGTTCTGTGACTGGTTTTCCCTTACAGCAAGGACTTGATTTGTCACTCCTCATAGACTCCCAAGAATCCATGGACGCAATTTGAGCCAGAAGCATGGCATCTAACTCAGCAGAAGTTGGATTAGACCCCCCTCATGGACCGAGAAGGGCGTTTGGTCGAAAATGATCAGTATCTTCAGGGTCGGGAAAGGTTAAACGGTTTTTTTTTTTTGTAAAAAATGTTCTGTTGTTGAATGAAGACACAGACATCATAGGAGTGTTGTTGTCCATGTCTTCAGATAGTATTATTTTGAAGAGGGGATGCAAGAGCCGAGAATTGTAAACTATGTTTGGGCAAAGCAAACTTATATAAAGGAGTATACACCTCTTAATCTGATGGAGTAGTGCCGGGTAGTTGTGGCTTCATTAATGAAATTTATGAATTTAGGAGGTTTTATCTAATTTGGATGTCCATTGATGAGATTGATTGAGATTACACCTCATTGAAGGTCGTGTTTACTATGTAATGCTTATTGGGCTAAGACTTCAAGTCACACCTTACATAAAAGACTAACCCTAAAACAATATCTTACATAGTGTAGTCATGATAAGGTGGTATCGGTTAAAGTACATTAAACATATTAATTGTATGACACGTTGTAATGGTGCATTACTTAATTTATGAATGTAGGAGGTTTTATCTAATTTAGATGTCCAATGATGAGATTGATAGAGATTAAACCTCATTCAAGGTCGTGTTTACTATGTAATGCTTATTGGGCTAAGACTTCAAGTCACACCTTACATACAAGACTAACCCTAAAACAATATCTTACATAGTGTAGTCATGATAAGGTGGTATCGGATGAAGTACATTAAACATATTAATTGTATGACACGTTGTAATGGAGCATTACTTAATTTATGAATTTAGGAGGTTTTATCTAATTTAGATGTCCAATGATGAGATTGATAGAGATTAAACCTCATTGAAGGTCGTGTTTACTATGTAATGCTTATTGGGCTAAGACTTCAAGTCACACCTTACATGAAAGGCTAACCCTAAAACAATATCTTACATAGTGTAGTCATGATAAGGTGATATCGATTAAAGTACATTAAACATATTAATTGTATGACACGTTGTAAAGGTGCATTACTTAATTTATGAATTTAGGTGGTTTTATCTAATTTAGATGTTCAATGATGAGATTGATAGTGATTAAACCTCATTGAAGGTCATGTTTACTATGTAATGCTTATTGGGCTAAGACTTCAAGTCACACCTTACATAAAAGACTAACCCTAAAACAATATCTTACATAGTGTATTCATGATAAGGTGGTATCGATTGAAGTACATTAAACATATTAACTGTATGACACGTTATAATGGTGCATTACTTAATTTATGAATTTAGGAGGTTTTATCTAATTTAGATGTACAATGATGAGATTGATAGAGATTAAACCTCATTGAAGGTCGTGTTTACTATGTAATGCTTATTGGGCTAAGACTTTAAGTCACACCTTACATAAAAGACTAACCCTAAAACAATATCTTACATAGTGTATTCATGATAAGGTGGTATCGGTTGAAGTACATTAAACATATTAATTGTATGACACGTTGTAATGGTGCATTACTTAATTTATGAATTTAGGAGGTATTATCTAATTTAGATGTCCAATGATGATATTGATAGAGATTAAACCTCATTGAAGGTCGTGCTTACTATGTAATGCTTATTGGGCTAAGACAAGTTACACCTTACATAAAAGACTAACCCTAAAACAAGGTGCATCTAGCAGCATGAAATTTAGTCAATTTTAAGATCAAATTTAATCAGTTTTAACAAGGTGCATCTAGCAGCTTGAAAAATATTATCAAACGAGATTTTTGAGGTCAATTTAGTCACTAAAAAGATCAAATTTATTAAATGTTAAATTAGACATCAATTTTCGTTCTATAAAATTGTCTTGGTTAGGGTTTTGGGTCAATTCAAACCTTGAGGACTATATATGATACCAAATATTTGAAACAAGTTATTACTAATATTAAAGATTCCACATATTCGATTTTATGTCTGGTCCTAGGTTTCATTAAAGATGTTATGTGCACTCAATGAAGAAGAAGTTGGGTACTAGTTACAGTTGATGCTGCTACATACATCTTGTTAAAAGTTCGTGTTGTTTAGGCTAATTTTTGCCTAACACGTATGGGTATGAATGTACGTCCACATGATTAAGAGTAGGTTGGATCGATGAATTTCGTATTTTTACGATATAAACTAGTTATGTGATATGAGTTATTATAGTGTCACAAATTGTCATTTGAAGGAATGACTACATTAGAGTCCATTCACCATTCTATTAGAGGTACATGATGTAAGTAGGGTTAGGGTAGGATTATTACTAAGTAGATTGCAGGGGAGGCTATTTGGTTTTATCCCAAATAATCCAACCTCACTCGAAATGAAATTTGTTTATTCATAAATAAGATCCTATCCTAATCGATTCGAAATATAATTGGTATTGGACTTCTTAATTGAATGTTTATAAAACAAATTTGCTGTTGTAACAACCAACAATATTTAACACAATGTTAAATAGGTCATATTAATTTAATCACATAATGTTAATTAGTTCAACATAATAATTTAGATGATGAACATATTGGGTTTGGATTAGATTTGAACTTGATATTTGCCGAATTTGATAGTTTGGTGCATGGCTTTACCACAGTTATTAAACATCAACCATGCATAAGAACATTCTAGAAGAAATATTTCAAAATTTTGCTTCCCTCCAAAATTTACCCTAATAATGAATTTTTCATGTTTTTAATAATTCATGCAGAAGGTCGGTTACTTAAAGATCGGCACCGCCCTAAGTATAACATTTCCTCTATAAATAAAGTGCTTCGTTTCCAGTTCATCCAATAAGACTTAAGTTTTTAATATACGTTCAAAATATGAAAAACCCTTTGTATTTGAAATTTTAAGCCGAACCCTCTCACATAACAACATGAAACGTGTTTGCAAAACTAAGCTGGGTACCTATGGGCTAATGTACTTCACACCTCCATCCGGGGTAGAACCTGAGATGGATTTCACTACCTTCAAATATATGTATAAGGACCCTAGGGATGGAACCTACAGGGTCCTTTCTGCGGAGACCGTTGCTATGCTGATTCTAAACCCATCTAGCTTAAATCATACCAGCCTAAATAACCTTTTAATGCAAGAGTCCTTAGGGGCAGGAGCTGCACGCCCTGCTCACCTTCCAAGAGTTGTTGATATTTACCCAATTAGGTATGAATTTGAAGTCTTTCTTAAGTGGTGCCTAGAATCTTCCCCTCTAGGGTCCTTCAACCCGCCTTGTATCTGACCAGCTCTTCATGTTCTTGATCCAAAACCCATAATTGACCTAGATGGAACGATATGTCCCCTAGACATTATTCCAGTCCGCTTATGTGTACGAACGTATCGATGCATTCCAAATATTTAAAGTTCCCTCTTTCCCACACGTGCTTCATCTCTGGTCATCCTTTTATACCGAGACTAATTTGCTTCCTAGGTACCATAAAGTTGATTTTACCGTATTAACAAAGAACCTTGGTCCATACGCTGTTAAGGCTCCATGTGCCACCTTACCCGAAGACACCATAACAGTCTGTTGGAATGTCCGCGGTCTTGCTAGACCTTCTTTTGTTGACAACTTTCGTTTATTATATGAGAAACACAGGCCTAGTATTATTGTAGTGTTGTTGGAGACTAGGCAAAGCTTTTAGAATACTGTGATTTTGGTTCAAATGCTCCATATGCCATGCCGCTTTGCCTTTAGTTCACCAAAGGGGATGTGTGGTGGTGTAGTTGTCTTGTGGCTGGAGGACAAGATTTGTGTTGAACAAAAGCGGACTTATTGTGATTTTGTGAAAATGGATATGTGCTTCAAGGTAAGGGTTTGTGTTTGAATATTAATTTTAGTTAAACTTATATTGTCAATTGCAATATTTTGCTTCCTAACAATCTATATTTAATTCTTGCACAGGGTCATGTTCATACCAGAAAACGATTGTTCGAAGACTGAGGACTATGGCCGAATCAAACTCCTACTTCTATGATGAAATGCTTCCGTGGAATATAATTTTAGTAACTTAAATATTAAGCAAACTTCTATTATGAATTATAATATGCGTCCTTACGTGTGGTAAAACTAGTATTAAGTATGTTTTAATAGTCTATGGCATTTCTTAGTACCAATGTATTCCCTAGTATTTCGTTATTTAAATACATTGCAAATTATCTGCTTCTTAATTTAAACCAAATACCATACTAATATTATCATAATAACACTTACATTGTAGTACATAATAACATAATAACATAGTTTACAAGTTAATTTTTTTTTTTGAAAATACATTCGTTACAGTGAACCCTATCATCCAAGTTAAAAACACAAAGAAGATTATCATTCGATTTATAGTTGCGATATTTTTAAGGCGATCACTTAGCATCTTTGTGTCTTCCCTTGACAGTCGCATTTGAACTTTCAACTCATTTATATCTTGAGCAAGTCCTTTGTTTATCGATTTATACCTGGCCAATTTCAGTTGTAATCTACCCAGCTTTGTTTCTATGTCCAACACAGGTTTTGCTTCGTCTTCCACCCAAGCAAAAAATTTGCAGTCCTTAGATTCATCCTGTTAATGAATTAAAACAAACTACATTATATTAAGTGAAAACCAATCCTCTCGTAACAACTGGGTAAAATTGATACATCACATACTAAACCTGCCAATAGGGACATCCGTGAAATTTTTGCCACGCATTTGGACCCTTTTTTGCCATTGATATGTTAGCCGGAATGCCATGGTCACAAGTGATTTGCTTGACAATGGAGGACGATGTACTTGACATAGAACTCATTTTTATTTTGGTTAATATTTGCTCAAATAATTTCCTACAACACTTTAGAAACTAGAGTACTCTATCTAATAAATAGATGACATGTGACCCCTTAGTCAACCCTAGGAGACTCTTGGGATTAATTATTGTAATAATCATTTTTTCCCTTTATCAATTATAGTTGTAACGATTCCTTTTAAAAAAAATCATTACACAATAACATTTTACCCAGTTGTTTTGGCGTAATTTTATTTTTAATTAAGGTTGAATATAATTTTGTGTGTAATTGAACAACATTTAAGATCCATTATCTATTAGCGTATCGTAAAACCTCCAATCCGTTCTATTCAACAACACATTCTAATGTGGCGATATTCAAATTGAACATAACTTTTCTATTAGTCTTTTTAATGCCCTTTTGTAAATGACTTAAAATAGTTCATTTTCTCAAACACAACAAGAGTCTGTTTACCACTTTGTTTAGTTACTCCATTACTAATTCTGAGCTTAGGTTGAAAACAAATTTTGTTTTTGTTAATCCATGCATTCTATCTTGTTTTAGCAAACACAGAAATGTTTTTTTTCCAAATAACATAAATACGTTACGCGTAACGTATTTGTATGCACATTAATGGGTATTTACATAATTTCAAAACGATTTACTCACACTTACTAAACCATAATTTCGATTACTAAACCACAAGTTGTAATCCAATTAATACTCCATGTTATGGCTACATCCTACATAATTGCGGAATGCATGCCCTGATTAATAAACTATATATTATATACATATATAGTAATTCCAAATGCGTGAAATGCAATGATAAGATCCAATGGAACCTACATTGTTGACAACCGAGCCAAATAGATAAGCCAACCATCAAATCCTGTGAAAGGCCTATACACATGGATAACCCTTTCAAATAGATTTCCAACTGCATATTTTAAGCCCAATTCCGAGCCAAAACGAAGAAGTTATGATCAAAACCCTATTATTCTCAAAACCCTAATCTCTCTACTTCTCTTACTATCATACTACTTTTCCCTCTTTCTTCCTAACTACTCTTCAACCCTAATCCATCCATTGAAGCTCTTGAAGGTACAAAGAAGAAAGAAAGTCCATAAACACATTAAATGGAGATTTAACATAAAAGAAGAACGGTTAGTTTCCTAAGCACTTAAATAAATCACTTTTCCTTTATTGTTTAAATAAGTTTAATTGAATAAATAGTGTTGTTTGATCACTTTAAACAAACTTTTAATTAATTAATTCACATAGTATTCTTTTGTTAATCAAGAAAAGAATTTGATAATTAATTGTTGTTTTATCACTTAAGATAAGGCGAATATTGTTTATTTTGTTCTTTTCACGAATATTGATTAAACAAAGAATAACGACTTTTGCAATGTGATAGAGGAATAAACGAGTCGTTAATTGTCTATCCCAAAATCAAACACAATTTATATTATCCTAAACCAACCTAATACAAGTATAAGGCAAGTATAGGGTCGAACACAAAGGAGTGAGTCGGTATTAACTATAGCCTAAGTCAAGCTATTTCGAAGATTGTAGTGAGAAAATGGTTGGTATTATGGTAACAAAATTAGACTAATCAAGTAATTCAAGAAACTAAATACTAGGGATATAGGTTCCACATGCAAGTTCAATAATCATGCTAATTGATAGTTCATTCGCTTGATTCAAGCATTGCAAAGGACAAACAATAGTAGCAATCAAGATAGTTCAAGAGCTATCTTCTAGAGGCCAAGATAGCTTAGGGGTCACTATGAATGGCTAATCAAGGAAATTCACAATCAAACTCAATCAATTAAAGCAATTCTAAAATTGATGGTTCATGTCATTAAGAATTGCAATGCAATCTAGATTAATCTTATAGGCTGATCATTCCCAATCTAAATAATCACATGCAAAAATATGTCAACCAATTTAATTGCAACAATTCAATCAATCAAAGAACATCAACTAGCACAAATTATCAATCAAGCATGCTTCCCCTTCTCCCTAGCAACTAATCTACTCACTAATCATGGTGTAACTCAAGAACAAATCACTAGAAATAGCATTGATCATCATTCTAAATCAAAATCAAGAGAAAACAATATAAACTACAATATCCAATTCAAATCCAAGCAAATCAAACAATCAAACATGAAACTAAAACAAACAATTAAAGAGATGAACTAGAAAAGAGATTCTCACTAACATTAATGATTGAAAATGAAGAAATCCAAGCACAATTGATCCAATGTTGAAATACAAATCCAATACCAAGAACTTCTCTCTAACTTCTCTCTCTAAAACTAAGCTAATGAAAATTATCTAAAAGTTATTTTAAAAAAGGAATTACAAGTGTATTTATAGCCAAAGAAGGAAAACAGAATCCCCGCTCCATCTCTAGTAAACCCCGCGCCCTCGGGGAAATGGGTTCACCAATAAATTAGTGGTGTTTTTGGCTCTTTAGAGCCACTTTTATTACTAATTAGTGTTTTCTAGTTTTTTTTGTATATTTGGTTGACTTTTGTAGGGATTTGCACTTTTGGATCATTTTCCCGAGATATTATGGAGCAATTACGAGCATTGGAGAAGCACGACCAGTTTTTATAGCCCAGGGCCGGTTAGAGCCATCAAACCAGTGATTAAGGGGTCGGTATATGTGATACCGGGGCATTTGGACCGAGTATTCAAGACCCAAAGAGGAAATCCGGATTGACCCGAAGAATTGGAGCCTAATCGGAGTCCAAAGAGTGGCCCAAGAGTGCCGCCCGGCCAAAGAAGCTCCCGCCCAAAGGCGCGCCCGGCCGGCCGGGGGAAGTAAATTCGGCGCCTTAGTTTGGTCCATGATAAGGGTCCAATAATGGTGTAGTTGGATGGGGTTTGAAAAGACCTTTTCAATGATATATTATAAGCCCAATTCCGATGAATAATGAAGAAGTTATGGCAAAAATACTAAACTGGGTCCGATTTGGTTTTTATATGCGGCCCAATGATCTAGAGGAGGGCCTATTATTAATTATCATTCCTAAATTATTAGGATTGATTATAGTCTTTTAGAATGGAGTTAGGATTGATAATTATGTTTTAAAGAGTTTGAAATTGAATAAAACTACTCCTTTTAAGAATCCTTGTTTAGTACGAAGTGGAATATATTGAGATTTTATTTTCGTGCCTCATAATATTTATAAAAATTTTATATGGTTGGATAGATATTGAAATTATCTTTCCAATGATATATTATAATATTAAATCTGAGTTATAACGAAAAAGATATGAATGAGACATGAAACTCTATCCAAAATTGACACCCTTCCACTATTTCGGCCATATAATTTTATCTACAAAATATTTTGATGTGATTCAAATTGGGATAGAAAGTAGACTTCAAGAGCTTTCCAACAACATATTATATGCCTTATTAAAACTTCCGGATCAAAAGATATGATAAAAACAAAAACGCGTGAAACTGATTATTAGCGCGTGACGCTAAGCATTAGCACCTGACACTAAGGCTTGGCGCCTGGCGCTAACTTTCAGCGCCTGGCGCTAATTTCCAACGTTGACGCTAATCAATTTTTATGCGCGTCAGAACTCTGTTTCAATTTTCTATCTTTTTTGGCTGATTTTCTCTATAAATAGTCTTCTAAAAACTCCGTTTTCATTCACCAATTCTCTCTCTTTCTAAACCAACTCTCATCAAGATTTTCTTGATTACTCTCTCTCTATTTTCTAAACTAGCTTTCTTACAAATACAAAATTCCGCATTCGCAAGACTTAGACACACCTAGCCATATTCGAAGTTGTCTTCGCCCTAGACGTGAAAGGTTTAATTTCTGAGGGTTTGGTCCCAAATCTCTCTTTTAATTATTTAATTTAATTATTTTATATTTTTCCTTGAAGTTACTAATGCGTGTATTTTGTTATTAGAAAGAGGTACGAGGCATCCAAGTAAGTTCTTTAATGGTTTTTTATTGATGTTATTATGTAGAAATCATGCTTAGTTTGTTATTATGATTCCTATTATTATGTTTAGGGTAAATTTAATATCATGTATGATTAAAAGTATGATGCCTTTTATTTTCATCCTAATATTCATGATTGTTAGTATCATGTTAGGGTTAAAGCTTTGATTTTTATTGTTTAGTGACATGCTAGGGTTTGTTATTAATCTTGTTAGTATCATGCCTAGGATCTTGCTATTAGTATACTTTAACATGATTATTTTCATTATTATTTTTGTGATTATTATTATTTATTATTATGTTGCTTGATTTATTGTTATTGCTTGATCACACCTTTTATGCATGTTTAAAGGGAATTTGTACTTGGAATCACGCTTAATAAGATAATTAATAATCTTCTTTAGGGTTAATTTGATTATAATTCAAGTGATCGCCAATAATAGATTTGTTTGTGCATTAATATTCTACCCACATAGATCAAATAGGTTTAGGGTAACTTATTGATTGCATGTTAGTCAGAAACGCACATGAATACGATTAGAATAAAGTAGAGGCCTATTATTAAGGCAGGTTCAATCTCTTTTAGGTTGGATTTGTTCTTCATCCCCGAATTACCAGTCATGGTTCCGACCTATTGGAGTTGACGATCTCCTGGATCGTTAAGGGGTGTAACCTTCACCTCGTGAACGGTTTACAAGTTCCTAATACTTGTTGGCGACTCTTTTGCTCTATCTTCTTTCCCTTTGGACGCCACCGTACTTTAGTGTATGATCACAGTGGGGTTCAAGTTTGGGATTAATGCTTGAAATATTCCCTACCGTTTTGGCGACTCCACTGGGGAGGATTTCTATTTTAATTCCTGAAATTTATTTCGGCAATGATTTAGAATGAGTGGATGAGACTCGAAAAGTTCTAAGTATTTCATGTGCGTAATTTTTATTAACATTATTGTCATATGCATAAAAAAGATCGCATTGGAAAGACCATCCGTAATGAGTTAAAAAAATAGGATTTTTACACGTAGGAAATTTGAGGAATATCTTTCAAAACTAGGATCGAAATAATGCTGCGCGAAACTGGAAATTTTATCGAGCACAGAAAGTTGCTGCGGCATGTAGGAACTAGCGTCGGGAAACAAAGTCTAGCGCCACTTATTTGGCGTTAGCGCTAGGTGACAGCTTCTGTCGCCAGGCGCTAAAGCCAAATTGCGGCGTCGGCCTCTGTTTGCTGGCGCCAAGTTCTTCCAATACCGAGCTAGAAAAATGCGTTATATTTTTGACCAGTTTTTAGCACTGTTTGCTCGATCCTACTTCCTGATTGAGTTTTTCTCACTTTTCTGAAACCCATATGTGTTCTACATATGGACATAACCCTCTGGGAAATCATGCTCCATCTACCTGATTGAACGCTCTGAGCAACAAAGGGTACATCCGAGAATGTGGAATTCACCAAACCATGGAAGCGAGTTTTTTTTTTAAATTCGCGGTGTCCCATCTACTTGCGCCAACCCTTCACGGTTAGGCTTCCACGCGGTGCATCCGGACAATTAACCATGGACCCTCTTTGACTAACCCATATCCCGAACTTTAGAGAACTAGAGTCATGGTTAGGTTGCAAACTAATTGCATCATATTGTGCCTACTTGACTAATTGTGCATTATTTGTTGTGCATACTCTATGTGTTTTTTCCTAACCGTTTGGTTTGACTCGTGATTAAGCCTAAATAAACTAATTAATAACTAAAGGACTTTGCTTAATTAATTGACTAATTAATTAGAGCTAATAAATATGCCTAAAATCGAGTCACAGTTCCTTTAAGTGAACCCGGATTTTTATTCCTGTATACTGCACAAACGTCAACTTGTTTTGGTCATAGATGGAGGTATACGAAGAATTACGAGTTCTGTAACCTATGGATCTGTAGCCCCGAGTTTTATCTTTAATGTGGCGTTGGTTTCATCCCAATCAAAGTCACAGATAAAAAGTTATGACTAAAATACCACAGCCTGCCCAGTTTAATGCATTTACGTGAGGTCTTAACTTAGTCTTTGTTCGAGTCTAGTCACATAGTCTAGCCACATGGTCATGACACGAGTCTTAACATGTTACCTACACTCACTAGTCTTAGCACACACTTTGAGTATATGTCACCAGGACCATGTCTTAGGTTCATGCATGAGTTAGTTTTTTTCCGTCATTTGAGTTGGGGGTACATTCTATTCCTAATTTTTTCATATCTCTCCACCCACATCACCTTTCCATTTTCTACATGATCCCTTCATATCACAACCTTCATTCTTCCTACCTTCTTTCATCTATGCATGTTGAATAGAGTTGAGTCAAATAATTAACAATGAATATCCCTAATTTCCTTTTCCACAGTACTTGGTCAAGGAGAGAAGGGCGATTAATCAAAGACAACACCTTTGTTCAAGTCTTACTTTTTGATAAACCGATCCGTCCAAAGAGGAAAGCTAGGACAATAATGGAAACTCAAGAAGAAGTCAATGAGCTCAGGAACCAACTGGTTACCGTGACTGAGGCGTTAAAGGCTTTAAACCTCAAAATTGATGACCCTATGAAGCAACAACAAATGAACCTTATGCAAGAAAGCTTGTGCAAGCTATCTAGTGACTATAAATTTCAGGGAATAAGTTCACAAGGGGTCTCGCTGGATAAGGAACTTCTTCCGCTTAAGTTCAATGCCAACGACATCCCAAAATACAAGGCAACAGATAACCCTTATCTTCACTTAAGAGCCTTTGAAACTATAATGAGCATTAAGGGGATCGATAGGAAAGTCTTTCATTCCTTGTTTTCTTTATCTCTTGAAACCGTTTGTCAACAATGTTTCTTTTCCCTTGACAAAGAGAAAACCTCTTCTTGGGAGTCGATAACAAACGCTTTCATAGATAGATATAAGTGCAACATTCAAGACGAAACAGACCACATACAACTTGAGATGTTAAAACAAAAAGAAAACGAAGGGTTCACTTCTTTCTTCAACATATGAAGGGAAACTTCCGCTAACATGGTTAAGGTTCCTACCGAAAAAGAATCTGTGAGGGTGTTTATCAAGAATCTCCACGGGAAGTATTCAAAGCACTTAAAATACCAACACAATTTGAATACTTTCAAGGCTGTGTATAATATAGGCATTGACATTGAAGATGACCTTCTGAAAGATAATAGTGCGAGAGGAAAGAAGAACGGCCATCCTTCTTCTTCCTCTCCCATTAATGAGGTCATGCTACGAACGCCTCTAAATCACGAATCCAAAGGTAAAAAAGAGTGTTCACTCCACTTGGTATGAGTTATGAAACAGCTTTTGAGAAGCTACATCACAAAGGACTAGTCATGCCCATAGGGCCCATCAAAGATCCAGTTCCAGAAGCCAGGCCACCCAAGTGGAACCCTAATAAGCACTGCAAATATCACCAAGGAAAGGGTCACGACACTGAGGAGTGTTGGAAAATCAATGAAGCTATTCAAGATCTGATCGATGACTATAAAACATCCGAGGTTCTAGCCATTGAAGAATATCAAACATCCTTCGATCCATCACTTCTTATCACACCTGTAGGTGAGCCCATGATCGAGACATCTTATATAACCTCTCTCGATGAAGTGGCCATAATTGAGGAGGATGAGAGTCTTTTCTTAGATAATACCAGGGAAGACTCGTCAAGTCTAAAAGAGGATGTTCGAAAACTGCAAGATACTGTTGCCATGCTCTTGAATGTGGTAGAAGGACTAGCAAATCGGGTGATGGTTATTGAACAAAATTCTCGCCAAGGATTTAATGAAGAACTCAATACTCCTAAGCCACAGGCAAAACGGACCATTGGAGAATACACATAAATAGGATGACTTACGATGAAGCTTTTGACTATCTTCACGATCAAGGTGTCATTCACCCCATTGGTCCCAGTCAAGACCCTCCGCCTGAAAAACGGTTTCCTAATTGGGATCCAAATTCTTATTGTCGATACCATAGAGGTCGTGGTCACACCACCGAAGTATGTCTCGCCCTCAAAGATCGTGTTCAAGATCTCATTGATTCAAATCTCCATCATGTTCCCCCGCGCGACAAGAAGGCCAAGATCAGTAACAATAACAACAGTGGCTGTAAAGGAAAGAAGAACGACTATCCTTCTTCTTCCGAAAACACCTACTCTAGTAACAATATTGGTACTTTCGACCTTAATGAAATCTTAGCCATGGATAATCAAGGATTTAGAAAGCAACTAAGAAAGGATTTCACCCCTATTGGAATTAGCTACGATGACGCTTTCGATCGACTCCATGCAAAGGGACTCATTACTCCTATTGGACCCATTCAAGATCCCCCACTTGAGAAGAGATTGCCTAGTTGGAACCCAAATGTACGCTGCAGGTACCATCAAGGTAGGGGTCATACTACTGAGAGCTGTTGGAAGCTAAAGGAAGCAATCCAATATTTGATCGACAATAACGGGCTTCCAATACCTCCAGTCGGCAAGAACACCAAGTGATGATAAGCCAAGGGACAAGACGCAAGCTTCAACGACAAGATTTCATGATCTTTTTTTCTATTTTTTATTTACCCTTTCCCCAATAAGTCTAGCATAGACACCTTTTTATTCTCCTTAGATTTATTTTGTAGGATCATTATTTCTTTTCCTTTAATAAATATGAGAATTTATTTTCTTGCATATGATCATTGCATTGCATTGCAAAAAAAAAAAAAATAGTTGAGTTAAGCACTAGGTATACTAATGATTTGAGGCACCCCTTATAGCCACATCATATTACCTTTCACCCTTCAAATATGCAATCCTTTTTTGGTAAACCACTTAGAGCCTCGTCTAACGATAGACCCTTCATTTTTCAACCCATATCTACCTAACATTGGGATGGGATTGTGTGCAACTTATGCAATTTAAAAAAAAAAAATGCTTGAGTGACATCAAAAGATTAAAATAGCAAATAATAATAATAATAATAATAATAATAATAATAATAATAATAATAATAATAATAATAATAATAATAATAATAATAATAATAATAATAATAATAATAATAATAATAATAATAATAAAAGTGTACAAAAGGGCAAGTGTTCCAATGTCTTTGACATGAACATGTCTTTGATATGAACACGTCTCAGATTGCATCTCTTATCGAGTGCTCGGTACCGTGCCTGAGAAACATGAATGCCAAGTGACTGATAGACCACATGATCGGGATTTCCCACACTTATAAAAATGAAATAAATGCTAAAGCAAAAGAAAGAGCTAAAAAAGAGTAGAAAACCTCAAGCATGAAAATACAAATATTCAAAAGCAAGGTTGCACACCTTGGGGGCTTATCGAGGGTCTTGAGCCTTTATCCCCTTCTTCTATAACCTTTAGCCTAACCACATTACAACCTTTAAACAGACCTTTTTGAGGTATACACACACTTGTGCGAGGTTCGGCTAGATCTACGTTCAGCATGATTCCTAACGGATACGTAGGCAACCTCACATCGAGGTGCGACCGTAATAAAAATGCATTCATATTTACATTCACACACTCACACCGTGATCATATCAAGGGATTCCCTGTGCTCATCCCTATTCATTTAGAGCTAGACTTGGGGGCTTGATCCTTACATCATTAGCCGACCTAGCCTAAAGAGTCACCATCATTTGACTCTTCTTGAAATAATATTTTCCCACACACTTAGCCCTTGCGGCCTAACTTTAGTGTCACTTTCACACACTACACAGATACATGACCAAATACACGTTCCCTTAGGAACCCTTTATCATGAAATCTTAACACAACGTTGAAGCATGTATTGTCATATCAAAATCACTCATCAATCATAATCATCATTGCATCACAAAGTATGAAGTGCGTAGCCTCCGCGCCTAAGTTACCTAAATACTTTCATTATCGAGTCAACTAGGATAGTCTAAGATGTTACAATCCTTGTACTCTAAGAAACAACATTTGACTAAGCTCATTCAACATGCACCTTCAAAAACTTCACTTCGATTCTTTTTCGCGTCTTTCTTTTTTTGGTCACATTGAATCAACACTATGCACACACGGGTCATGAGTCACACGTGTCATTTCGCTTCGAGTCGAGTCAACCCCGAGTCAATCACAGTGAATAAAGTTTATACCTTGAGTCATGTCAAATCAATGAGTCAAGTAACGCTAAACCTTAGGTCAACCCTAGGATAATTAAAGAAATTGGCAAAGATATAAATACAGGTGCAGTAGAATAGGGAAGACCCTACTCCAGCACCAGATGAAAACATCTAGCGTCTGGCAACAGTTTTTAGCGTCTGGCGACAGAGTCAATTCTTGGTGCCAGAGATATTTCAGCAGCGATAGGGCTCGAAGCCTCTCAGAAAGGTGATTTCGACCTCATACATCAATTTCAGGTTCCTTGGTACGCCAGTTAGCCCCTATAAGCAATTTTACATGATTAAGTAGTCGGTTTGATTACAATCGCAATAAGTGATCGACCTGACAAAAGATCGTCTCACTTAGCTTAAAGCGCCTAAGTATTGGCTCACCGCAGAGACACTGACGTACTAGTTCATAAACAATAGAGACACCGACATAATGGTTCAAAAGCAGCAAACCGCCGACGTACTGGCATAATGGAAACAAAGTTCAAGCGAGCTTTAAAGATCGACAAGCGTTGGTCTTCGGAAATTTTTCTTCGGAATATTATCGCAAAAAACATTTAAGTATTTAAGCTCTTTGTTCAGAGACGCGTGGACATATCATCAAAAGCTCTTTTGTTCAGAGACGCGTGGACAGGAATTTCGAAGCTCTTTTGTTCAGAGACGCGTGAACATTTCTTTCAAGCTCTTTTTCTCAGAGACGCGTGGGCATCCTATTATCAAGCTCTTTGTTCAGAGACGCGTGGACATATCATCAAGCTCTTTTGCTCCAGAGACGCGTGGGCATATCATTCAAAAGCTCTTTGTTCAGAGACGCGTGAACATATTCAAAAGCTCTTTTTTCAGAGACGCGTGAACATATTCAAAAGCTCTTTGTTCAGAGACGCGTGAACATATTCAAAAGCTGTTTGTTTAGAGACGAGTGAACATCGAAACAGCAAGATGGCGTTCCCTATATTGTGGAGAGTTGTCACAAAAAACTGAAGGTAATTTCAAGCAAAGTTGTCTTATATCGTGTTCCCTAAGATGTGGAAGATGGTCATAAAGCGGAAGAGGATCGTTTCAAGCGAAGCAATCTTCTATAGTGTTCCCTGGTTTGCGGAAGATTATCATGGCGGAATTGGAAGCGGTTACATGCGTAGCGGTTTTCAAGCAGGATGGCATTCTCTAGCTTGCAGGAGGTCATCAAAACAACAAGGATACAATAGCAAATCGGTTACTTTAAGAGGCGTGTGCTCGACGGTGCAAGATACACGTTTCTTGAATCTTTTATCCGTTTAACTAACGCTAGTTTGCAGGTATCGGCGTTACAAGAGTGATTTAAGATCACAGAACGTTCTGAATCATTCTTCGTCCCTATCAATACTTTGACTTTCGTTTTTGAAACTTGCGTTTCTCCAAACTCAGTCAAAGTGGGGGCTTTTGTAGACACCCATTTGTGTCTCTCTTAAACCAAACCCAGTTATGAATACCTTTTACGTCATTTGATTATCAAACAAAGCGAAAGTGTGAAAAGTCTAGTGATGAGGGTGTTTTTATTAAAATATCTCTTCTTTCTGTTTTTGAAAATATTTCATTTCTTACCTTATTTTTGAAAAACGTGCATTCTAGTTTAGTTTAGTCCATGATAAGGGTCCAATAATGGTGTAGTTGGATGGGGTTTGAAAAGACCTTTCCAATGATATATTATAAGCCCAATTCTGATGAATAATGAGGAAATTATGGCAAAAATACTAAGCTGGGCCCGATTTGGTTTTTATATGCGGCCCAATGATATAGAAGAGGGCCTATTATTAATTATCATTCCTAAACTATTAGGATTTATTATAGTCTTTTAGAATACTCTAGAAGGTTCTCTTAAATCCTAATGGAGTTCGGATTGATAACTATGTTTAAAAGAGTTTGATATTGAATAAAACTACTCCTTTTGAGAATCCTTGTTTTGTACGAAGTGGAATATATTCAGATTTTATTTTCGTGCCTCATAATATGTATCCAAATTTTACATGGTTGGATAGATCTTCAAATTATCTTTCCAATGATATATTATAATATTAAATCCGAGTTATAACGAAAAAGATATGAATGAGACATGAAATCTATCCAAAATTGACACCCTTCTACTATTTCGGCCATATCCTTTTATCTACAAAAGATTTTAATCTGATTCAAATTGGGTTAAAAAGTAGACTTGAATATCTTTCCAACGACATATTATATGCCTTATTTAAACTTTTGGATCAAAAGATATGATAAAAACAAAAACGCCTGAAACTGATTATTAGCGCCTGGCACTAAGGCTTGGCGCCTGGCGCTAACTTTCAACGCCTGGCGCTAATTGTCAGCTTCGACGCTAATCAAGTTTTATGTGCGTCAGAACTCTGTTTCGATTTTCTATCTTTTTTGGCTGATTTTCTCTATAAATAATCTTCTAAAAACTCCGTTTTCATTCACTAATTCTCTCTCTTTCTAAACCAACTCTCATCAAGATTTTCTTGATTACTCTCTCTATCTTTTCTAAACTAGCTTTCTTACAAATACAAAATTCCGCATTCGCAAGACTTAGACACACCTAGCCATATTCGAAGTTGCCTTCGCCCTAGACGTGAAAGGGTTAATTTATGAGGGTTTGGTCCCAAATCTCTTTTTCAATTATTTAATTTAATTGTTTTATATTTTCCTTGAAGTTACTAATGCGTGTATTTTGTTATTAGAAAGAGGTACGAGGCATCTAATACGTGCTTTAATGGTTTTTATTGATGTTATTATGTAGAAATCATGCTTAGGTTGTTATTATGATTCCTAGTATTATGTCTAGGGTAAATTTAATATAAAGTATGATTAAAAGTATGATGCCTTTTATTTTATTCCTAATATTCATGATTGTTAGTATCATGTTAGGGTTAAAGCTTTGATTTTTATTGTTTAGTGACATGCTAGGGTTTGTTATTAATCTTGTTAGTATCATGCCTAGGATCTTGCTATTATTATACTTTAACATGATTATTTTCATTATTATTTTTGTGATTATTATTATTTATTATTATGTTGCTTGATTTATTGTTATTTCTTGATCACACCTTTTATGCATGTTTAAAGGGAATTTGTACTTGTAATCACGCTTAATAAGATAATTAATAATCTTGTTTAGGGTTACATTGATTATAATTCAAGTGATCGACAATAATAGATCTGTTTGTGCATTAATATTCAACCAACATAGATCAAACAGGTTAAGGGTAACTTATTGATTGCATGTTAGTCAGAAAGCGCACATGAATACGATCAGAATAAAGTAGAGGCCTATTATTAAGGCAGGTTCAATATGTTTTAGGTAGGATTTGTACCTTCATCCCCGAACTACCAGTCATGGTTCCAGACGTATTGGAGTTGACGATCTCCTGGATCGTTAAGGGGTGTAACCTTCACCTCGTGAACGGTTTACAAGTTCCTAAAACTTGTTGGCGACTCTTTTGCTCTATCTTCTTTCCCTTTGGACGCCACCGTACTTTAGTGTATGATCATAGTGGGGTTCAAGCTAGGGGTAGTGCTTGAAATATTTCCTACACATACTGCCGCAGAAATTCATTGTTGAGCTGCAGACGGGTCCACCTGATCATCGCCCCCCTCATCTTCTTCATCTTAGTCCAAAGGAACCTCGTGCGCCTAAGTCGGGATGGGGTGACCAGGTTCTGGAAGCTCAACATGCGCCCAGGATTCGAATGACTCTGGCTCTGGCTCGCCCTTCTCCCTGAAATATACAACTTCCTCTGTATATTTGTGAGCCAGTGCCCTGACGCCATAATCCTTGTTTGGATACAAAACGTTCCAGGCAGTCTTCAACCGGGTGTCGTTGTCAGCCTCACTCTCGGCAACCAGGCGCTCTTGTTCCACCTCTAAATTTCCCTTGAAGTTCAACTCCGCCTAGGTCGCTGCCTCCTCTAGCCCCTTGACCTTGGCCTTGAGGTCGACCCTCTCTTGGGAGACCCCCTTGAGAGAGTCCAGCTCCGTCTTGGCCTTGTTAAGCTCCTCCTTCGGCTTTTTAAGCTTCGTCTCAGCATCCCCGGCTTTCTGCTTGAACGCCTCCAGGTCCTTCTCGAGCTGATCAATCTTCGACTCCTGCGTCATCACTGTGGCTTTAGTCTCAAGTTCATTTATTGTACAAGAGTATAGAGCAACGTTTTCAACATCTCTGGCTGATTTGTTGGCTCTCTTTACCTCTTCCCGCTTGCGGGAGTATGGACGTTTGAGACTGTCTACCCGCAAAAGAGCCTGCATAGAACGAATGCGGTTAGATCTGCAGGCGGGATAATACTTGAAGTTCACTTATGTTACTTTCTTACACCTAACCTCAGCTAGAAGGGATAGAATGCGTTCCAGATTGAACGTCTCTATCCCAGGGATGTTGTCTTTGTCCCTCTCTCGGACGGCGTCAATCATAGCCTTGGCATGCTTCTTAACGTCTGGCTAGCGGGGAAAGACATCTGCACCACAATCAACATTTAATGAGTGCAAAATACAGGCGGCACTAACCTGTTGCCGACCGTCTGAGGAAGAAGTCTGTTGGGAGTGGGATTTCAATCGCAAAGGCCACCCTTACTCAGGCGGGGACTCAAATGGGTTAGCCTTACCTTAAGAGACGGCCTGGCGAGAGCCAACCGCAACCGCTGCAACCCCACTTCCAATGGACAAGGGGTTGACGAGGTCAAGGTCAAAGTCGCCATCTACCTCCCGCATCCTTCCCCCAAGGCGCATTTGGGTTTTCTCGGCTTTGGCTCCAGGAGTCTGGGAGGAGCCAGTCTTTTTCTTGTAGGGGGTAGAGGCGGAGTCATCCCTAGCCCGTTTGAGAGTCTTCTCAAACGTTTTTGGGATTTCGCCTCCCTGCAAAGTGGATGGAAGTTAGTCATGCATCCGGAAATAAAGCTTGGAAGTTAAAGTAAAGTGGGGTCAGGCGTCTTACCTTGGCCCTGATAGCAGCCACCTGCTTTTCTGCCAGATCTCTGCGGATGGCGGCGGAGGACCTCTTGGGTGTCTTCTCGTCTGGGAGCATGGCTAAAGCTTCCTCTGCAAAAAAGAGCAAAAAACATCAGTAATTGCCAATTTGGCGCGGAAGTACCCCAGACGGTCTTAAGGTCAGGCGCATACGTTTGGTGAACATTGTGCTGAGCCCGCAGGCGGATAAAAAGGCCTTGTCTCTGAACCAGGCACTTTTTGGAATCCAGTTCTTTGGAACCTTTATTTTTTCCCTGGTTGACAAGGTAGCATCTTCAAGACCAAAAAAGTTGTTCAATTATTTTGTTGTAATCCTCATCCGGAATCCGAGGAAGATAACACTTCCGGCCCAGAAGGTCGGGCTTCTTATTGTACTGGTGTAGTTCAAAATTTTCTCGCCGGCTAGGCGCAGACAGTAAGTAGAAGCGGTGCTTCCAAACGTTGAACTTGGACACCTTGTCCAAGGTCATCATGTACTTAGGGAGGGTGGTCAATGTGTACCACGCCCTCCAGCCGCCTGGGTTACGACTCAAGTAATGCATATGGGCAAAGGCCTCCCAGCTGGGATGCAGCCCTTGGAACTCACAGGCGGCAACATACCCAAGAATGTTAGCCCAAGAATTGGGGGTAAGTTGCCAGACTCCCAGGCCATAGCCACTTAGAATTGCCTTCACCGCCTCGTGAAGTGGAAATATTAGCCCAACTAGGAACGCCGCCTTATAACAGCCAAAGTAGGCATTGGCGTTCCTCTCGTCATCTTTCCAAGAGACGGTGCCTTCTGCAGGCGGAACCCGGATGGTATAATTTCCGGCTAGGGGGCGCATGAGTTTGAAGTTTTCCAAGTCTTTGTCCATGTTTGCCGTGTCTTTGGCAGAGACGTGGATTTGGAAGGAGTCGTCCTTCTCACTCCATTTTTTCCTCTCCTCCACCTCACTATCCTCAAGCGGCGACATAGGCTCAACACTGCTCTCGGAGCTAGAGGCGGAGCTTTCCCCGGATGACCCCTCATCTTGCGAGAAGGGCATAGAGATGGCCTCCTCACCTTCTCCCTGATCGCACTCATCAAGGAATGAATCCCCAGGGGTTGAAGGGGCACCCGGGGGAGACCTCTTAGCGGCCGTCTAGTTTTCCCTACTTGACGTCTCCCCCTCAGGCGGTTGCCCGCCTGAGCCCTCGCTCCTATAGTTAGGATCTCTTGTCGTCTGCATTGTCATAGCCATTGTGTCCTGCACAGACACATAGATGGTCGGATTCCAAGCATAAGGGTGGTTCCAACACCCTAAGGCGGCACTCCCAGTCCTAGACTCAACCGTACCAGGTGACCGGCTGGACTCTTACCTAGGTTGTGCCGTGTGTGTTGGTGATGCATCCATTTATTGCAAAGAATATATACAAGCAGGAAAAAATGAAAAGAGCTGAGAGAGACAGAGGTGGTACCTTTAAGAGTTGATATCTGAAGGTTAGGCGGAACCGTCTGGGGCAGGCGGAAATGAGCTTGATTGCTAGCACTTGACTCAGACGTGAAAGCAGGCTCTCTCTCTCTAAAGTTTATCTCTCTTAATTTTTTTTGGAAACGTACAAAAAATGAGGGTAAACGGCTACATATAGGGGGTAAATTCAGGGGTATCTCCGTAATTTCTGCAGAAGGTGAACAGTCAAAAGTTGGTGGTAAAATCACCCCCAATGGAAGAGTGACACCTGTCACAGATGCCACGTCACATCTGTGAGGGGCAAATGTTGGGGTAATTTTACCCTAACACGTGGTCTAGTCAGAATGTGACACGTGTCACCTTAGGGTTATTCCAAATAGGACCAATCCCTGTTTGACACGTGTCATTCCAAAGAAATGGGAAAAAAGGGCGGCCTTCATGGCCTAAATCCCGAGAAAGCCGCAAAGCGACGCAGCCCACCAATGATTAGGGCTTGATGACCTAATCAGGGGCACAATTCCCGAGGACCCTATAAATAGGGAGATTTCCTCCTTTTGAAGGTATATTTAACCATTTATTACATAGTTTACTCTTTGATAAAGACATCCTGAGCTTTGAATCCGAGCAGATCCCTACCTAAATTTCCGCACCTTTTTACTCCTACTCAAGTTACTAACTTGATCGTCGGAGGCGGAGCTCCAACCACCTGGGGTCTTCGTTGTTTTGCAGGTACAGCTCACGCGTGGACCACACTTTGTGATGTAACTCTCCCGAGGGACAAAAACACCCAAAACACTATGTGTTATGTTATACCATCTTTTTATGTAATTCTCATTCATGGGATTATTAGTTAATAAGCTTATTTTGTTTTTATTGTTAATTTTATATTTTATGTATATAATGCAGGTGCATCTAATGGAAAGAGCAATAGAGTGCAAAAGATTTCCTGTAGAGGGTATTGTGCATTTAAGTTGCAAATAAGGAAAGGAAAATATTTACTGCTCTCTGCACAATTGCTGCAGCAATATATAGTTGACATTTATGTAAAACTAGAAAACACAAGACTGGATTTTTTCCTTTGAAATAAGGCTGCTATTTGTGCTAATCTTAATCAAGGAATTCTTGATTATTTAGAAAGCGGAGAAAAAAATTCTGCAAATACGGGTCATTATGTCATATTACCCCCTTCTTTTTTAGGTGGTCCTAGAGATTTACAGAGCAGATACTTGAATGCAATAACTTTGGTGCAGCAGTTTGGAAAACAAGATTTGTTCATAACTATTACATGTAATCATAATTGGCCAGAGATCAAACAAGAAATCGCTGCTGGAGAGCTTGCTCAAAATAGGCCAGATTTTGTTCCAAGGGTTTCCATGCAAAGCTAATTGCTCTTAAGAAGCAAATCATGGAGGAAATTTTTTTTGGAGAAGTTGCTGCATTGATATATGTTGTTGAGTTTAAAAAACGTGGGCTTGCTCATGCTCATATTTTATTAATATTGGCTCCCGGTTATAAGATTAAAGATACAGGAGCTTTTGATAATTTTGTAACTGCAGAGATCCCTTCAACAATAAATCCTCACTTAAGGCAAGCAGTGCTCTCTCACATGATGCATGACTCTTGTGGGAAGGCAAATCTTGAATGCTCTTGTATGAAACATAAGGGTCAAATGGGTGTCTGTAAGTATGGATATCAAAAACCATATGTAGCTGAGACAACTAGCCATGAGGATGGGTATCCTATGTATAGAAGGCGCGATACTGGAGAAACAGTAATGATTCGGAAGAAGCCTATGGATAACTGATGGGTCATTCCATATAATCCCCATTTGTTAGCACTATTTGATTGCCACGTGAATGTTGAAGTGTGTTCTACAATTCGGGATGTAAAATATCTCTATAAGTATGTCTATAAGGGGCATGATCGTATTTCTTTCAATGTTTCTTCTGTAGATAATCTGAAACCTAGAGATGAAATAGAGCAATTCCAATAAGGACGTTGGGTTTCTCCTTGTGAAGCTGCCTGGCGTTTATTCAGTTTTGGGCTATTCGAAATGTTACCACCAGTGTTGCCTCTTCAAATCCATCTTCCTAATTTTCAAACTATCCAATTTAGGCCAAGTGAAAGTCTAGGTTCTGTTGTAAATGACAGCAAGAGGCATAAAACTGCTCTGACAGAATTCTTTGCAATGAATGATGCAAATCCAGATAGACCGCAATATTTGTATTCAGAATACTCAGAGCATTTTTTTTAAAGCATCTGCAAAAACTTGGACTAGGCATGAGACTAAAAAAAGGTCATTGGTAGGATAACATTTGTATCCCCATCTTAAGCTGAGCGCTATTATCTGCGCCTTTTGCTTGCAAATGTTCGTGGCCTTAAGTCTTTTGAAGATCTTAGGAATGTTGATGGTTACATTCATGCAGCTTACCAAGAAGCTGTTGTCAAGCTTGGTCTTATAGTTGAAGATGACGCTGTGGAAAAATGTATGTTAGAGGCTTCTGAAACTCTTATGCCTAGGGCTTTAAGACGTCTATTTGTAACTATACTTATTATTTGCAATCCTTACAATCGACTTGCTCTTTAGAACAAATTCTATCCTCAGCTTTCTAAGTGATTCTTTAAGCCACGCTGGTAAAGTTCAGCAGTTAACAATCCCTTCCGTTGAGTAGTTTTTAGAGGAAATAGGAAAAACTTTTGTTGAATTTGGGCTTGATTGTCTAATCCATGAGACAGATGATGAAATAAGAAGGACTTGAGATATTGTTAACGCCTTAGATTCACTAATACTTGATATGTATAAGGAAGCATGCTTAAGCCTCAATCCAAAACAACAAGATGCTTTTGACTCTATTATGGATCATGTTACGACAGGACAACATGTGCATTTTTTTGTTGACGGGCCTGGGGGACAGGGAAAACTTACCTATATTGTACACTTTATGCAGCCACAAGGGCAATGGGTAAAATTGTACTGCCTACTGCTACATCAGGCATAGCAACTTCCAACATAGTCACTGATAGAATACCACATTCCCGATTTAAGATTCCAATCAATCTTGCTATTTCAGCCTCTTGTTATGTTCCTAAGAAAAGTAGTTTTGCAGCTTTGCTAAAAGAAACGTCTTTAATAATTTGGGATGAAGCTTCAATGGCAAAGAAGGAGAATATTGAAGCTGTGGATGTTCTTTTGCGTGATATGTGTTCAACGTCTATACCTTTTAGTAGGAAAGTTATTGTTTTCAGAGAAGATTTTAGGCAAGTATTGCCTGTTGTTCCATGGAAATCACAAAGTGAGGCCATCAAAGCAAGTTCAGTTTCTTCCTCTCTTTGGAACCAATTTCAGAGATTCAGGCTCACTGACAATATGAGACCAAGGACTGATGGCCAATTTGCAAATTTTTTGCTTGCCATGGGCAATGGTCAGCTGCAAACTACAGAAATTGAACAAATTCAGGTGCCTAGGCACATAATAGAGCCCTTTGATGAATCTAAGGATGTTGTAGATGGTCGTATTGATTTTGTTTTCCCAGAAATAAAAATGGCAAACTGCAATGAAGGCATATTTGTTGATTGAGCAATCTTAACTCCTCTCAACGCTATTGTAGATGACATAAACTCTTGCCTAATTGATCAGTTCCTCAGGGAATTTGTTACATATAAATAATACAATTTATTGCTTGATGATACATGAAGTATTTATCCAACTGAGTTATTAAATACTCTTTCTCTTAGCGGTATGAGTCCACACGAATTAGTGCTAAGCAAAATTGTCCTGTTATTTTACTAAGAAACCTTGCTGCTGCATTAGGTCTCTATAATGGCACTCGTATGCTATGTAAGCATTTTTACCCTAATATAATTAAGTGTGCCATAATAACTGGCTATTATGCAGGAGAGAATGTTTTCATTCCACCAATAAACCTACGGTCATCTGAGATACTTCACTATCCATTCAAGTTTCAAAGAAAATAATTTCCTATTAAGCTCAGTTTTGCTATGACCATCAACAAGGCTTAAGGACAGACTCTATCACAAGTTAGCCTCTATCTAGACAACCCTTGTTTCTAACATGGGCAACTCTATATAGGTCTATCCAGGGCTCAGACATCGGCTCAACTTAAAGTTTTATCTAAGCCTACAACAGATCAGGTTTCAGCAACAACGGTCAGAAAAGAATTCATCATTCTTGAAGAGGCAGGCATCATATAGGGACAACCTGCATACAAGCATATTATACCCTCACTTCCTCCTTCACACTTGTTTTACCATGCTGGTTAATATTCAAATTTCAGCTGTAATGACCCTATTCTTTAATATTTGGGGCCGGTTGCAAAAGATGGTTGATAAAAAAGAAATGTTTGGCTGCATATTTTGGAAGATTATGAAATTTAGCTTGAATATTTCGGAAGATTCTAAATTTTGGCTTGGATATTTTGAAAGATTTTGGATTTTGGCTTGAATTTTTTGGCACAAATAAAACAAAATGTTTCCTAAATATAACTTATCCATGTTGGTAAGCATGTGCTTATGAATGCTCCTACTATTCAAAGCCTCAACTATATTATTTTCATAAAGAATTTAACATATTTATAAAACTATACTATTTGCAGCTAATGATGCAGTGAATATTATCTTTATCACATGTTCCTCAAGTGAAATCCGAATTTTGGCACACGATGGTTACCAAGTATGAGTTGGCAACAATGAAGTGATTAGAAATTCTTAATTATTATTGGCTTTAAGACATGTCAACAACAAAATGACTCAGTGATCAAAAGTCTATTAGAAGCTAAGCCATCAACAATATTCCAGGGATAGTGTGGGATAAAAATGATGGATGATCAACAATCTGCTTCATTTTATTATCAACTCATCTATTATACTTCTTGAAAATATGTATAACCTCTAATTTGTATGTATTTGTATAAAGCAATCAATTCTCAATGTGTAACAGAACAACTTTTGCTCATTCTTAACTGATTAGCAGCACAAGACTTCCCCTAATGCTTGCTCATTCCTTAAATTAAGGCTTATACATGATTACTATTAAAATTTTGAAGCTAAATAGCTGTACACATTTTGTTTGCAGGTTCAGTATGCTATGCAAATATCAAGATATCACATAGTTTTGTTATTTGGAAGACTTTTAATTGCTTAGTCAAGTTGAAGAAAGTCTTTACTAAATAATGGTTGTCCATTTGGTAAGCATATATTTCTCAATACTATTACTATTAATACCTTAAACTGTGATATATCCTTGCTGAGTTTAATATATGTATCAAACTATACTATTTGCATATAGCTATGTCCTTTATGTTTGTATCTTTCTCAGAGTCTTTTGAATGGAGCTATAAATGCATCATTATGAAGTAATTTCTCACAAGGTTTTTCATGGAGTAAGATTCTTGCAAAGACTATGACTGCAGCTCAATATCAATGCATCATCATGATAACAACAAGAATTGACTGAATAGGGCATTTTGATTCCATGCAAAGCAGAGAACCACTTTGTATAACAAGACTACATCAAGCTCCTTCATTAAAATAATTGAAATTTCATAATGCCTTATTATGGAGTAGCCTATTTGTAACATGACATATCCTCTATAAATGAAGAGTTAATATATTTAAAGCAATGATCCTTTGATACAACAACTGATGTAAACTCTTTGTTATAATATTTTAATTCCTATGCAATTAATGGAAAAGAGTATTGTTTTGCTTATTCATTTTAAATATAGTAGCTGTCTTCAATTTTTGAATATAGAGTAAATGAAATTGAAATTTTCCGCTCCGCTTGTAGCTGTCCTCAATTTTTTTGTTGTGACAGTCCTTGTAGGGAATAATTTCAAGCATCCCATACTTGAGCTCGACTGTGATCTTAGACTTAAGCATGGTGGCGTCCAAAGGGAAAGAAGCTAGAGTAAAAGAATCGCCAATAAGTTTTAGGAACTTGTAAATCGTTCACAGGGTGAAGGTTACAACCCTTCACGATCCATGAGATTACTAACTCTATAGTGGTCTAGAACCATGACTAGATATTCGGGGATGAAGGTACAAATCCAACCTAAAAGAGATTAAACCTGCCCTAAAAATAGGCCTGTACTTTATAATTCTCATATTCATGTGTGCTTTCTGACTAACATACAATCAATATATTAATCCTTAACCTGTTTAATCTATGTTGGTTAAATATTAATGCACAAATAAATCTATTATTGGCGATCACTTAAATTATAACCATATTAGCCTAAACAAGATTATTAACTATCTAATTAAGCGTGATTAAAAATACAAATTCCCTTTAAACCTGCAAGAGAGGGCGTGATCAAGCAATAACCATAATAATATCAAGTAACAATAACAATATTGATACACACAATCATCATCACAATAATAATAATAATCTCATCGAAGCATAATAATATTATTAGCAAGATCCTAGGCATGATACTAATATGATTAATAACAAATCCTAGCATGTCACTAAACAATAAAGATCAAAGATTTAAACCTAACATGATACTAACATGACAAATGAAATAGGAAGCAACCTAAGCATGATATTAGAAAGCAATAAATAACATCCTAACATGGTACTAGGAATTTATATAATCTAAACATGATTTCTATATTAAAAGAATAATTAAGTAGTAATCTAATTAATTACTTTATTGCCTTGTGTCTCTTTTTAATAACAAAATACACTCGTTTAGTAACTTCAAGGAAAATATCAAATCAGACAATTAATTTAAATAATTTAAATAGAGATTTGGGACCAAACCCTCATAAATTACAAACCTTTCACGTCTAGGGTGAAGGAAACTTCGATCTTGGCTAGGTGTGTCTATAACATGCGAATGCAGTATTTTGTTTGTAAAGGCTAGCTAGAAAGCAAGAGGGAGAAAGAAAAGTTATTGCTTAATAGAGAGAAAGAGAGAATTTATATGATGATTGTGAATGAATAAAAATGGGGAAATACGATCCTATTTATAGAGAAAATAGTTTGGAAATGATAGAAAAGAGTTCAAATTCGAATCGGAATAAAACAGCTCTTGTCACGAATGACAAGACCCGACGCGAAACGATAGGGATCACGCATAGCGACAAGCTCTGTCGTCATGCGACTAGGATGTCGTTTGGCTCCAATTAAAAGGTAAAATGCGCTTTTGTACGGAATCCTTTTCCTAATAAAATTAAGTAATTTGACTTCATGCATATCACTTATAAAATCAAATTTATCATAATTTATTTTATTCCAAATCGAATTCTTAATCTTCTTAAAATATAATTATTAATCCTAACTCTATTAGAATTTAAAAGAACCTTCAAGATTATTCTAGAATATTAAAATCAATCCTAATAACTTCAGGAATAACAATTAATGGGCTCCCCACTAGATAATTGGGCCATAAAACCATTTCAATCCCAACTTAGTATTTTGGCCATAACTTCCTCATTATTCATCGGAATTGGGCTTATAATATATCATTGGAAAGCTTTTTGCGATCCCAATCCAACTACACTATTATTAGACCCTCGTCATGGACCAAACTAAATTAGACTGGGTATAAAATAGAGTACAAAAAAAGTATTTACAATAACAAAAAGAAGGATATATATTAAAACGACCGCATCACTAGACTTTTTACACTTTTACTTTGTTCAAAAATTAATGATGTGAAAGGTACTCAGCAATGGGTTTGGTTTTTGGGGAGACACATTTGGGTGTCTACAAAAGCCCCCACTTTGATTGAGTACGGAGAAATGCATGTTTCAAAAACAAAAGTCAAAGTCGCAATAGGGATGGAGAATGATTCAGAACATTCTACGATCCTAAATCATTCTTGTAATGCCGGTACATGTAAACTAGCGTTCGTTTAACAGATAAAAGAGTTAGAAATTTGTATTTTGCACTGTCGAGTACACATCATCAGAGTAACTAATTTTTATTGCTGCATTTTTGTTGTGCGACCACCACAATGCCTCGTGAGCGCCATCTGAAGGTAACAATGCCTCGTTATCTTCATTTGCTTGTGACAATTCTCCACAGTACCTCGGGAACATTGTCGAAGGCGACTGTAACTCGTCATCTTCAGGGGTGTGGAAGTACCTTGCCACGACAATACCTCTTCACTGTAAACAATCTCCTCTATACCTTGGGACATCGTTGAAAACCATTATGCTTGCAACGATCCTCAATTTTGTTGTGACAATCTTCCACATCCTAGGGAACATCGTCTATCATTGCTGCTACATCATGCGCTATTTTCTTGAATCAAGGTGACAACCTTCACAATCATAGTGAATGTCGTCGAAGACCGCCTCATCACGAACCTTTCTTCTCAAATCTAGGTCATAACTTCCACAATCTTAGCGAAAGCTATCAAAGATCACCCATCTTGTGCTGTCTTCTCAAACCAAATGACAACTTCCACAATCTTAGGGAAATCCATCTAAGATCGCTCATCTAGCGCCATCTTCTCAAATCAAATGACAACCTCCAAAATCTTAGCGAAAGCCATCGAAGATTGCCCATCTCGTGCCATCTTCTCAAATCAAATGACAACCTCCACAATCTTAGAGAAATTTATGAAAGACCACTTTATCTTGAAATGTCTTTTTCAAATCCAAGCGAGAGACCTTTGAATCTTAGAGCCCCCCCTGTCGAAAACATCTTCATCTAGAATCTTCAAATTTTCTCGTCCTTAATCGAAGTAATTGACCTTTTCATGTTTGGAAAATTCATCTTAAGAACCATATTTAAGATTTTTAAAGTCCTCAAATTGATTGGTGGAAATCTTCCATCTTAGGAATTCTTAGTAATTATCGTCAATCACTACTCAAATGTTCTCAGTCAATTTTTAAATCTGCTTCGTTTGATTGTCATCAGGCCAATCATTAATAGTGTTGTAATCAAGCTGACTAATAATCAAAGGTATAATTTCAAAGCTGTTCATTTGATATGATTGTCATCAGGCCGATCTTCAATCAAGTTGTAATCGGGCCGATTACCAATAAACTAAGAATCAAATGCTCATCAAGAGGCTCAAATGGATTAGTCGTGGACCAACTAATCATAGTTGTGAGACCATCAAAGGCTGATGCGGGCAAATCAGAGCCATCGTGCAACGACAATGCTATCATGTAGTGACAAGTCTATCGCGTTGCGTTGGGGTGCATCATGTTGCATTGGTTATTTTGCAATGCGCTTAAATCCAAGTCAGATCTTTTTCTGCTCGTTCAGCTTTGGACTTATTGTACTTGCATCTATATTTTAGACTATTGGACTTTGCACAAGTTTTCGTAGGGTTGACCTACCTAAGGCTTGGTGTTATTTGACTCATTGTGATTCGATGTTTTCTAGCACATGTGTTAGACTCGACTCAAGGTGCAAACTTGACTCGGTGATGACTCGATATGACATGACTCGACGTACATGACTCGTGTGTGAATTGTATTGAAAAAAGCAAAAAACTTTTGTCATTTTTGTGGAGGGTACCAACTGCCCCCCGAAAAAGAAAGATACGAAAAAGAATCAAAGTGAGTTGAGTGTTTGTAGTGCATGTTGAATGAGCTTAATCAAATGTATATGTTGATGTTGTACTGTATCTCATAGTGCAAGGATTAGCTCATCCTATGATATCTCGATTGTTGACTCGATGATGAAAGTATCTTGGTAACTTAAGCGCGGAGAATAAGTACTTCATACTTTGTGATGCAATGATGTTTGTGAGTGATGAGTGATTTTGATATCACAAAGCATGTTTCAACGTTGTGTTAAGATTTCATGACGAAGGGTTCCTATGGGAAGGTTTATTTGGTCATGTATATGTGATGTGTGTTAGAATGACACTAAGTTTAAGATGCAAAGGCTAAGTGTATGGAAAAGATTTTTTGAGAAGAGTCAAATGATGATGACTCTTAGGCTAGGAAAGCTAATAATGTAGGGATCAAGCCCCCAAGTCTAGTTCTAAATGGATAGGGATGAACATTGGAGATCCCTTGATATGATCATGTATGAATGTTAATGTAAATGAATACATTTTTATTACAGTTGCACCTCAATGTGAGGTTGCCTACGTATCCGTTAGGAATCAGGCCAAACGTAGCTATTGTCGAACCTCGCACAAGTTTATTTATACCTCAAAGAGATCTTTGAAGGGTTGTAACGTGGTTAGGCTAAAGGTTGAAAAAGAAGGAGATAAAGGCTCAAAACCCTAGATAAGCCCCGAAGGTGTGCAACATTGATTTTGAATCTTAGTGTTTGTATGCTTGAGGTTTCCACACTTTTGAACTCTCTTTTGTTTATATTTTTCTCTCTCTTTTTTTCTTTATCATTTTTTCAAATTCAAATCATTTTTATAAGCGTGATTAATCCCGATCATGCGGTCTATCAGTCACTTAGCATTCATGTTTCCCAAGCACGGTATCAAGAACCTAATAAGAGACGCAATCTGAGACGTGTACATATCAAAGACATTGGAACACTTGCTCTTTTGCACACTTTTATATTGTTATTTATTTTTTGAATTTTTGAGATCTAGATAAAATCACTCAAGCTTTTGGAATTGCATCAGTAGCACACCATTCGATCCCCAAGTTAGGTAGATGTGGGTTGAAAAAAGAAAGGTCTATCGTTAGACGAGGCTCAAAGTGGTTTATCAAGAAAGGGTTTATATTTTAAAGGGTGAATGGTGATATGATGTGGCTACAAGAGGTGCCTCAAATCATCATTGTGCTTAGTTCGACGTTTATATATATATATATATATATATATATATATATATATATATATATATATATATATATATATATATATATTTGAATGCAATGTGATGATCATATACAAAGAAATAAATGTTCATTTAATTAAAAGGAATAAGAAAAAACCTACAAAATAAAATCTAAGGAAAATAAAAGTTGCCTATGCTTGACTTATTGGCGAAAGGAGGAAAAAAATAGAAAAAGGAGGTCAGAAATCTTGTTGTTGAAGCCTGCCTCGTGTCTTGTGCATTATCATAACTTGGTCTTCTTGCTAGCTTGATGTATGGGAAGCTTGTTATTATAGATCAAATATTGGATGGCCTCTTTTAGCTTCCAATAGCTCTCTGTAGTATGACCTTTACCCTAATAGTACTTGTAGTGTGCATTTTGGTTCCAACTAGGCAACCTCTTTTCAGGTACGGGATCTTGAATAGGTCCAATGGGAGTAATGAGTCCCTTGGCAACGAATCGATCAAAGGCGGTATCATAGTTCATCCCTATAGGAATGAACTTTTTCCTTAGTTGCAAATTAGATCCTTGATTATCTACGGCTAAGAATTCATTGAGGTCAAAGGTACTAACATTGTTACTAGAGTGGGTGCTTTCGAAAGAAGAATGATTATCGTTCTTCTTTCCTTTCTAGCCACTGTTGTTACTATTATTAGTAGCTTTTTGCTTTGCAAGGTCATCTTAGGTTTTAATACCTATGTCATAGACGACGTTGAAAGTATTCAAATTGTAGTGATATTTCAAATTCTTTGAATACTTTTCTTGAAGGTTCTTAATGAACATCCTTACATATTCTTTCTCACAAGGCACCTCAACCATTTTAGCAGAAGTTTCCCTCTACTTATTAAAGAAACAAGTAATACCCTCATTATATTTTTGCTTTAACATATCAAGTTCTCTATGGTATGTTTCAACTTGAATGTTACATTTGTATCTATCAATGAAAGCGTTTACTATTCCATCCCAAGTAGAGATCTTCTCTTTATCAAGAGAAAAGAACCATTTTTGACAAACGATTTCAAGACATAGTGAGAACAAAGAGTGAAAAACTTTCCTATCAATCCCCTTAATGTTCATTATAGTTTCAAAAGCCCTTAAGTTGAAATAAGGATTCTCAGTTGGTTTGAACCTAGGGATGTCATTGGCATTGAACGTCTGCGGAAGAAGCTCCTTGTCCATTGAGATCCGTTGCGAGCTAATGCCTTGAAACTTATATTCATTGGAGAGCTTGCTCAAGCTTTCCTCCATTCGCTTCATCTGTTGTTGTTTCGCAGGGTCATGGATTTAAAGAGTCATAGTCTTCATCATTTCAGTTATATGGGCCAAGTTTTGCCTAAGTTCATTGACTTCTTCTTGAGTTGCCATTATCTTCTTAGCTTTTCTCTTTTGACGAATTGATTTATCAAAAATTAAGACTTGAACAAAAGTGTTTTCCTTAACTAGTCGCCCTTCCTTTCTTGACCAACTGCTGTGGAAAGGGAAGTCATGGATGTTTATTATTAAGTATTTTATTTAAACTCGATTCAACATGCATAGATGGGAAAGAGTATCGAATAATGTGGTGAATAGTATGGATGGAAAAAGCATATGGAGAGCGGAAGTGATGTATATAGAGAAATGTTGAAGAATTTAGGAATAATCTGGACCCCCGATTAAAATGACAGAAAGAGCGACTCATGCATGAACCTAAGCCATGGTTATGGTGACATATACAATGTGTGTGCTAAGACTAATGAGTGTAAGTGACATGCTTTGACACTTGTGTAAGATCATGGGACTATATTCTTAAACCCAATTGCAAAATACTATGATGGAAATGAATGTTTGGAAGCTTTTGGCTACCTCCCACGAGCATAGAGAGGCTGTAATGAATGCTCTTGTGAAGATAGGAGCTGATAGTGACATAACTCCTCAAGGGCTAGTCAGCTTTATCACTACTGAATTTTTAAGTACCAATAATCTGATATTTTTTTTCGATAAGGATTTGCCCCAGAAGGGGATCAACATAACAAGGCCTTACACCATATTGTAGTTTGTAGGCAGATGAATGTCCCATGAGCCTATTTGTTAATGGCTCAATAATCAATGTATGCCCACTACGCAGTGCAAAGAAGTTGGGCATAAAAGATGAATAATTGATTCCCTCTACTCAAGAGATTCTTGCTTATGATAATACCCGTCGTCTGGCCATGGATACTATCATGTTAAACATAAGTACTAGACCCATTTTAGGTCGCACCAAGTTTTAGATGGTGGACATTAAGGCTTCTTTTAATCTATTGTTAGGTCATCCTTGGCTTGATGAGCTAAAGGCGATCCCATCATCGCAGCACCAAAAAGTTAAAGCCATAGTTATTGATGCCTCTCATATGCGAAGTTATCGACACTCCCATTGTCCATCTCGAACATGATGATAAAGATGAGGATGTCTCGGGATTTTCTCTAGACGATGTTCTTATGATTGAAGAAGAGGAGAAGTGTCACCTCGATTTTGATCCCTATTTAAATACAACCATCAATGGAATCACTAAGAAGCAAGGGCATTTCCCTGGAATGACCCTTGGACTTTTGAAAAGGATGGCTGAACTTTGGGGTCACCCAGGTGAACTTAAGAAAGACACCTTTTTGGCTTGGGATTCAAGCCAACAAAAGAAGATATGAAACAAGCTTTGATCAAGACGGTTGCTCGAAACATAGCTCGTAAAGAGAACAAAGAGATGGCCATGAATCCTTATCCTCTCACTCTCAATGGCCAATACATCAAAGAAGGGAAAGACTTCCCATGTTATGAATTCACTTAGCCTTTAATCTACAATGGGAAGCGTGAACCAGGATTTGAGGGGTTCATGGATTTTGACTAGTCCAAGCTTTAATGATATGAACATTAATCTTCTTTTTGGGCTGGAAAAGAATAAACCCAAGCCCATTGAAAGTGACAATTATGAGATCATTCAAGCTGTCATATCGAGCAAAGATTTCGACCCCTCTGAGTTATTTGTCCTAGCTGATGGTGTTCTAAATGGATGGTGAAAGACGGTGAATATCTTTATGCTGAGTAGAGAAAAGTTGGACGTGACCACTGGCGAAGGTCCTATGTTTGATGAATCTTAATCATTTATGTCTGAGTCCGAGTCAGAGTCTGTTGATGAGTTTTTAGGATTTGAGGCTGACCCCTAAACTGCTATTTAGTGTTTTTCTTTAGTTCCTCCTAGTGTTAAGTCTCTTGTCAAGTTTCCTCCCTCAATCCCAAATAATTTCGACGAGGTCGCGGCTCACCTTGCCCTCTTTGATGTAATGACCAATGAATTCAATGAAATGAGTACCTTTTCTTACGATACGTGTCATTCCCCTAACGTTGATCAATATTTCTTTTCTATTGATAAAAATGACAAAGAAATAATAAATGAAATGGAAGAACATGAAAATAAAACTGCAATTATTGAATATACGGAAACAGTTAATATTTCTAATGATACGACTTCAAAGAAGTTAAAATTGGATTAACACTAACTCAATATGAACACAACGAGCTAATTAACTTGGTAAGTGAATTTGTTAATGTATTTTCTTGGTCCTACCAAGATGTGTCAGGGATTGAAAGGGATATAGCTCAGCATATGAAGCTTGTCAAACAAAAGCTATGCCGTATGAAACTGGATGTGGCTCTTAAAATCAAGGAAGAAATCAAAAAGTAACTGGCTACAGGTTTCATCAAAGTATCTAAGTATCCATAGTGGATAGCCAATGTGGTTCTAGTTCCAAACAAAGATGGAAGGGTCATAATGTTTGTTGATTATAGGGATCTCAACAAGGCAAGCCTAAAGGATGGGTTTCCTCTACCTCACATTAATATTCTGGTCGACAACACAGCAAACCATGCACTCCTATCCTTCATGGATGGCTACACTGGATATAATCAAGTACTGATAGTCGTGGAAGACATGGAGGAAACCACATTCATCACACAATGGGGTACATATTTCCATACGATAATGCCATTCTGGTTGAAAAACGCGGGTGCCACCTACCAAAGATCATCCACAACATTATTACATGATAGGATGCATAAAGAGATCAAGGTAAATGTTGATGATATAATCGTCAAGTCAAAATATCAACTAGGCCACATCATTGCACTTCGCAAATTCTTTGAAAGACTCCGCAAGTATAATATGAGATTAAATCCAGCAAAGTTTGCATTCGTAGTTACATTAGAAAAACTACTTGGCTATGTGATCAGTTCTTGAGGGATAGAAATAGATCCCTCAAAAATCAAGGCAATCATGGCCATTCCACCACCCAAGACTGAGAAAGAGATTCGAGGTTTTATCGGAAGGTTGTAATATATAAGTAGGTTAATATCCAAACTCACTACGATATGTGAACTTATATTCAACAAGCTGAAGAAGAAAGTTCCATCTACATGGGATGACGACTGCCAAAAAAGCTTTCCACAAAATCAAAGAGTACCTGGCAAACCCAATTGTGCTAGCACCAGCGATACCTGATTTTCCTCTCCGACTCCACCTTACGATCACAAGAGAAATGATGGGAGCAATGCTAGCACAAGAGATCGAAAGCAAAGAAAATGCAATCTATTATTTCAGTAAGAAGCTTCAAGGTTATGAGACCAGGTACAAACCACTTGAAAAGTTGTGTCTTGCACTTGTGTGGGACGCAAAGAAATTAAGACATTACATGGTCACTCATAGAGTTCATGTTGTGTCAAAGATGGATCCTCTCAAGTACCTAGTCGAAAAGGCAACACTCAATGGCAGATTATCAAGATGGACAGTCAACCTTGCTCTATTTAACTTGAAATTCATACCACAAAAGGCTATCAACGTTTCTACAGTTTCTAACGTGGTGTACAGATTTTCTACTAGAAGAAGTTGAGAAAGAAGAGGAAGGGTATGATTTCCCTAATGAGGATCTACTAGTGACCGAGGATGATAGCTAGGCGCTCTATTTCGATGGAGCTTTGAACCAAAAGGGTTGTGGTGTAGGAGTCTTGCTCGTATCTTCTAACGAAGAACACGTCCTAATTTCCATGAAGCTAGACTTTGATGTCACCAACAATGCTGCAGAATATGAAGCATGCATCTTGGGATTAGAAACAGTTGTGGCCCTTGGAATTAAGAAGCTCGTAATCTACGGCGATTCGTAACTAATCCTCAACAAGATCATTCAGAGATGGAAAGTGAGAAGTTAAATTCTTCGCTACATATCAAGCTCATTTGGAAACTCTCACGGAGCAACTAGATGAAGTGGAATACACATATTTGCCTAGAGAAGAGAATCAGTTTGCCAATGCACAAGCTAAGTTGGCATCAATGGTGCCAATTCCAAGAGACACAATTCGAATGCCATTGACCATAGAAAGAAGATATGAGCCGGCTTATGTTCATGCACTTGATGATGAGCAAGAATCGCAAGAAGAAGATGAAGAGACATGGTATACAAATATCCTTAACTATGTAACAAAGGGAGACTACCCTCCTAACAATGATAAAAAGGGCACGCCGTGATTTGAGGTTCCTTGCCTCATAGTATGTGCTCATCAGGGGAGAACTACACAAAAGGACCGCATTAGGGAGAAATCTCTTATGCGTAGCTAAGAAAGAAGCATACAGAACCATGGAATCCTTCACGCCGAAATATGTGGAACGCATATGAATGCTAAAATGTTAGTCCAAATGATTCAACGACAAGGTTAATATTAGACTACCATGGAGAGAGACTTTCATGAATATGTAAGGAAATGTATGAAGTCTAGTCTACACAAAATTGCAAAATGTTACACCTTCGCTTCTCTACACATATACTTCTCCAAGGCCTTTCTCTACTTAGGGAATCGACATCATTGGGAAGAGAACACTACCAAGACAAGGGGTAAATGAGTTCATCCTGGAACAATCAACTACTTCATCAAATGGGTTGAGGTTGCTTCATATGCTAAACTCACAACAAAAATTGTAGCTCAATTCATCGAGAAAAAATCATATATCGCTATGGTGTACTGCACAAAATGATCAGTGATAATGTGACGCATTTCCAAGCCGAGTGCGCAGAATTGTTACAGAAACATCATATCAAACATCACAGATCGTCACCCTAAAGACCACAAACAAATGGTGTGGTTAAATTGTCCTATAAGAATGTGAAAACTATCATAAAAAAGATGATGGAAAATTACAAAGATTAGCCAAACAAGCAATATTTCTCCCTTTGAGGTTATCAAACTTCTGTTCGCATATCAACGGGGGCTACCCCTTTCTCTTTGGTGTATTGAGTTGAAGCTGTGCAACCAATAGAGCTCGAAATCCCTTCTCTAAGAATCACGTTGGAAAGACCACTAGATGAAGTCGATTGGATTAGAGCGAGATATGATTAATTAGTCTTACTTGACGAAAAATGCTTGGCAGGTTTGCATCATGTTCAAATCTACCAACAACTTCTGGCACAACATTTCAATAAAAAGTCAAGACTAGGAATATCAAAGAAGGTGACTTAGTAATTAAGGCACTTCGCAAAAATGTGTTAGATCCAAGAGGAAAATTTAGACCAAACTGGTCAGGTCCATACATTGTCAAGTCCATTTTGTCTGGCGGAGCGGCACAATTAATACAAATGGATGGCAACATATTCCACAATTTAACCGATTTGGATCAACTCAAGAAATTTTATGCTTAGTTGCAAGGGTTTAAGACCCGATAGAGCTACGTTTGGCCTGATTCCTTTTTAAGGATACGTAGGCAACCCCTCAAGGGGGCCCGGCCACTTTAAAAATAAAAATTCTTTCTTCGTCAACATACCCACATCATATATTGAAGAAAATTGCAAAGCAACAGCCACCGTGTCACGTCAAGAAAACGCCGTGACGCGACAGAAAATAATGCGACACGATGGAATTTTCCTAGAAATGTACATTAGGAGTGTACCGTGCCACGACAACATTTTCCGCGACACGGCAAAATTCTATCGGGCCACGACATAACATATCGCAGCACGACAAAAATACAACAACAGTTAGTGTTTTATCAGACGCCACGCAAAGCTAGGATCCACCGCGACACGGTGGTACCATCGCCGTGTCACGGTAAATACCATTGTGAAACGACAGAGTGTGTTTGCGGAATTTTATATATTTGTGAATTTAATTATTTTACGCTAATTTTGTACGACGTTTATTCTTCCATTGCATCCGACTTTTTGACTCGGATTTTAAAAAAAAAGTCATTGTAAGTTTTAATTAAGTTAAAAATGAATATGCTATTATTAATGAAATTAATGTCACTACAACTATCGGCATCATACGCCTTATTTAAAAATTAAAACATAAATCATATAAGCAAATCAATGTTGGTCTTATCCTTCTTCACTTTAGAAGCTTCCTTCTGCTACTCAACTAGGTCAGCCTTCACCATTAGTGTATCTTTTGTAGCTCGAACCGTCACACCTCTAGTTGAATTTTCCCCCTTTCATAGTTCTTACGTTGTTTTTCCCTATAAACCATCTTTTCTTTACCCTTTTCTTTTACATAACTCTTTTTCTTAAGAATTATAAGAGTCTTAAATTCAATCCCTTGTGTCCTCGTACCTATATGATCTTTAGGAGGCGCCTTCTTCCTTCCAAATCGTCCTTTCACATCAAACTTACGTGATCCGACTCGCTCCCTCCTACTTTGAGGATTCAACCATGCCTTGTATGCACTAGATTAGGGGGGAGGAGCTTGGTTGCTCGCAGAAACAGTCTACATAGGCCTTCAAATCCAATAGGTCTCATACTTGTGAACATTACTTTCATGCAATATACTTCATGAGAACTATCATTATAGCGTGGAACTACGCGTTCATGTCCATATTGTCGCATCAATCTGGAAGGGCAATAAAAAGTCAACTTTGATATACTAGCAACATGACAATAGAATGTATCATTCTTTCCAAACATCTTAGTAAGCCTCCACCAAGGCACCACCTATCGAATGGAAAATTCTCTCTTTGCAAAGAACACCTTCCAATCATCATATGACATGTTTGCAGAGTAATTTTTCCTCCTACGAACTAGATCATTGAGACCATATTTTTCAATATCGTCGGGGGCTTCTAAGAGTTCCAAACGCTCCATCAACCAAATCTGCAAAAAAAAAAAAAAAAATACAGATGGTCAGTTGCGTAAAAAAAAGGAGCACCGTGACACGGAAGAGAGCACCTTGTCGCGGCAAATAGTACCATTTCACGTTGCTTGCCACATGTCATGGTTGTTAAGCAGAACGCGTTTAAACCTACAAGATTACTATAAAGCTCTTCCTAATGGCTTTCTGGTCAGATTTTGCGTCATCGAGACCACGCAGAGTTTCTCCAAGGCAAGTAGGCATAGGGGATCTTCCAGATTCAACATGTTTAAGCATGGATGCTAAAATAGCATGTCCTACTCTACCGTTTGCAATTAAAATCTTGCTAAACATGTAAAATATATAAACCCTTCTACGGTATACATGAGATGACTTAGAGACAGGACGATTAAAATACAAATTTGTAAGATTTTCTAGATCTACTTCATTACTAGACACAATTCTATTTAAATTTAGATCTGTCAGATTTATATGACGTTCAAAATCATGGTAATAATATTCACACAGATTAGAGTAGGCATTGCAACGAGATTTCTAGCAGGGATGCCAAAGATATCACCACATTCTTGGCAGAGGACACATTTCATCATAATTGAACTTGAAACAATGGGTTTCCCGACTTCAATTATCAAAGGCTGCTCTAAGAAAATCATGTTCAATTGCTACATGCCTTAATAGTAATAAACCTCTGACATTAAACAATTCTAACTCTATTTTGTCTGTATAAGTCAAAGAATATGTCCAGTCATGCAGTGTATTATAAAATTCTGAGACATTATTATTGAAATTTAAAATTCTAGCTATTTTATGTTTTGTAATTATGCATATCACGTATTAACTGGTCATAATTTATAGCTAAAAGAGTTAAAAAATGCAAAAAATATATCCAGTTGCACGCACAAAAAGCATCGCTACACTGTTTGGGCGCCGCGACGGGGTAGGAAATAACGTGACAAGGCAGCATCCACTGGCCCGAAAAATAACCCCGTGATGCGGCATAGTTCCACGTGTCACGGTGGTCATGCGCTTTTAATTTTTACCATTGGCCTATTTTTTTCGGATTTTTGTTGTATTTTCCTTCACCGTTTCCCTACCTTATAAAAAGTATAAAGTACTCTTGTGAATAGTGTTATGCCAATTCTACCCTTTAACATGTATATTTACATATATACCCTCATTAATTATGTACATGTTTTTTAAAAAAAAAATAGTGTTTGGACAACTATACCATACAAAATATATGTTTATTATTAACTTATTTGCCCTTATTAATGATAATTACCTCTGTATTTTATCTATTAAAAATAATGTGTGAACTTTAATACCCGCATATATATTTCTTTATATATTTTCTCTCATTATGCTGCTAATAACTAAAATTTTAATGTAAGTCCAAACTGAAAGAGATTCCGGATATGGCTAACTATAGGGCGCGCATCGCGCACGTTAGCTACCCTAGTAACCTTATATCTCGTTTTTCGAGAGTTTTATTCCTAAAAAAATTCTTCCTTTATTTTATTTTTATTTTTACTTTTATTTTATTTTTATTTTGGGGAAGTTGTAAAACTTGTCCCATTTTATTTTTATTCTTATTTTGGAGAAGTTGTAAAACTTGTCGCATTTTTATTTTTATTTTCTTTTTATTTTGGGGAAGTTGTAAAACTTGTCCCATTTTATTTTTATTTTTATTTTCTTTTTATTTTGGAAGTTGTAAAACTTGTCCCAATTTTATTTTTTTTAATTTTTGTTTTAATATTTATTTTTATTTTTATTTTGCGGAAGTTGTAAAACTTGTCCGATTATTATTTTTATTTTCCTTTTATTTTGAGGAAGGTCCGTACCCTCCACTTACGAAAAATATTGTTTTTTTCGCGTTATTAATATATACACAATCACACACAATCAGTCTCAGGCACACACTAACATGCACAATAAATAAGTAAATAATGTCAAAAGTGTGAATAAAATATACAAAGTGAGTCATGGTACAAAAATAGTGTCATGTGTCATCAACAAAGTACATAATAAAACTCTCGGTCAAAACTCTCTAGATCCGGAATTGGGATTATTGTCATCATGAGACCACGGGTAAGGGAATGGCGGACCAAAAGACCCTCCATCAACCGAGTACAAGGAGAAGTGTCCCTACTAGTCCCTACAACTCCAGCAGAAAACATACTGAAAGCAGGTTGTGTCCAGCTGGTAAAATGCGTAGGCTGACTCGAAGATGTAGGAAGCATCGGTGGAGGCATCGTCCCAAAAAAAGGAATTGAAAATAAGCCCTGGTTCGCCGGAGTAATGACCGACCTAAACTAAGGATATGAAGGCTAGAATGGCCGGGAAGATGAAGGATACTACCACTGGGCTTGAAAGCGATGGAATGGCTGAGAAGGCCGAGGTTGTATCCACTAAGTCTCAAGAAACAACGAAGAAGATTGAGACTGCTTCCACTGAGTCAGAATCCCCTGAAATGTATTGATGTTTATTGTTTTTCTTGATTAAAATGATGATCTTTCATGGTGATTTTGATGAGATCTTTCTAATGAGTATTCAATGAAAATTTAAGTGTTTGTGTAGGCGACGACGCTCCTAAGAAGGAAAATCTAAACTCCCGATAATTCAAATTTCCTTTGATCCAAACTTTGTAGATAGCTTTTTGTTTCTTCTTTTTCTCTTTGTTTATAACTCTAATCTTTTTCTTTGTTTACTAACGTTTTCTTGTTTAGTTGTAGTTTGTTTTGTGTGGGCTCACTTCCCATGTAGTTTGAATAAAGAGGACAAAAGGAAATCTAAGGAGCGGCACAAGCTCCCTCGATGAGATTGCATAATTATCTTGTCTTCTAATTCAAGCGGCGTTTGTTGAGGTTTTTCCTCTCTTTTATATTCTCTTGTGTGCATATTTCGTTAGATTAGGATGAGGCTTAGTGTTCGAGGTTGTATGCGTTTGATTCTACGAAATCTGGTGATTATTGATTGGATGTCGAACGATCTTTGTTTGTCTATTGGGAACTAAATGTTTACTTGCCTCTTATCACTTTTACTCTCCTTCATATTTGGAAAAAAAATGCTCTTTTTGTTCAAGACAAACCACAAAATATTTAGTGTTTCATCTTCACTTTGAGCAGAATAAAAGTTAGCTTGCGTGATTGAATGTCTTTCTTGCTAAATGCTTAAAGTTTACACACTTCGGGGGATTGCCGTCGGTTGACTCTAGGATAGGTTCATGCTAAGGTAGCCGATTAAGGTCTCGTAAGGCCCATCGAACCCAATTTCACTTGTTTGTGGAAAGAAGGTGTTGCTCTCATTAGAGGATTTGAAGCCCTAGAGGTAGTTTTTGTAACCCGATATGAGTTTCATTGTTCAAGCCTCCAACAATTTTTGTTTGAGCGGCATAGGATCCTTTCCAAGGCATGCTTAGATCTAGAACTTGGCAATTAGCTTCCCAAGATCGCAACTGAGCTAACTTAGGGATGATAAAGAGCATTCTTCATTTGTTGACAATTTTTTTTTCTAGGATTAACTTTTATTTTATTTCCCCTTGTAATTTTTGTTGCATTTTCCCCTTTTGCTTGCCATGTTGAACCTTTCCCTCCTTTACTATAGCACATTACAAGCTTATGGCCTTTTTGTTTTACTTTCACCCATAGTATCGTGAAACTCAAGCCGGAAGCCTATCGATGTTTTGATTTGAAAATAAGGAGGCAAGGATTCTTGTTGAAAGCAAAGTAGTGATGTTGTGAATATTTGATTTAATAAAAGCAAGTGTAATCTATAGAAAAAGTCGTCCGATATTGTGAAAAGACATGGATGTAAAAAAAAAAAAAAACAAGTCGTTGAATGATGATGGATATTTGAAAATGTTTTGCAATAAAATTCAAGTTTGTGGAAATATAGTTGAAATTGGTAGAAGTTTGATTTTCCAAAAGAGGCTTGATCACCCTTTACTTCACGATGAGGCTAAACACCAATTTCCAAAATTTACCACACCTTCACCCACTAGCCAACGTTACAACCCTCTAAATGTTCTTTTGACTTAGGAAAGTTGAGTCACTAGTCGGTGGAGGGAGCTAGACTTCAAGCATATGGAGAAGGCATGACTTGGTAAGATGTCGTGTTTACCTATTTTGTATTGTTTTACCTTTGTTCCGGCTCCTTCGTGGAGTCATGAGACGCTACCTCCAAGGGTGGATTTGAATCTTCATGAGGGGACGCGGTAATAATTTATGGAATGCGGGAGGAGTGGTGCATGTTATAGTTCTCTACGCTTAGCATGATTTATCCTTCAATCAACCATTGGCATCCCCTTGCGTGTTTACTTTCACTATTTAGAAAGTTTGGTATCCACTGATAATTGTTGCCTATAAAATCTTGATTTGATGATCCATATTCTTGTCTTCTCCTTTTGGTTTGTCTTGGACACGATTTTGTAAGAGTTGTGGGACTTCTCTTTGGAAACCCTCACGAGATCACAACTCGTTCTCATCGGCGACCGTGAGGTTTAAATGGCTTGTTGCTTTCGCTAGAAGCAAAGTCGGTTCTTCTTTGTTAGTTTGTCTTGTTCTAGCCTTCGTTGCTTGAGGACAAGCAACAAGCAATTGTGGGGGAAGTTTATGAGTGGCATTTATGCCACGATTAATAGTTCTTTCTAACGAGTTTTACCCATACTTGTAGCTTGTTTGTATCCCTTTTTATTATGTTTAGTTGTCTTTTCTTTTGTCTGTCTTCTTTCCTATATTTACCTCCTTTGGGTATTTTCTAGTTTGGCTTTCTTGTTTGTGTTTTGTGGTAACCATGGTGCTGAAACAAGGAAGCTTTAAACTAAGTACTCAATGCCACGCGCGAGCTGGAGAGGCCACACATTGATAGTTCTCGGGCGTGCATAATTGTGAGACGGCGCGCATAAGAAGGAATTCAAGGAGCAAAGTAGGTTATTTTGTGCGACTGCTACGCGGCCACTCGCTCGAGCGCGCATCACTAACCGTGCGAGCGCAGCCCTATTAGAACTCGCGCAGTCAAGGTCAAGAAACAGAACCAAGCAGAAAGTTTGCTCGCCTTCTGCGCGACCTCTCTACGGGCACGCGACGTTCTGTGCGGGCACAACATTGTAGTGCGGGGGTGCATTCAAGGGTATATTTTCTCCGTACCCACAAAGTTGCTGGCGCGCAAGATTCTGAGAGGGCCCACATTTAACTTGTGCGGGCGCGCAGAATTCGTGTGCGGGCGTGCATCGCTTGGTTTCAGATTTATCTCCGCCTTGTTGCTCAAGTTTCTTTCTTTTTAGGAGCACATATATATAGTCCATACTCTCTTTTGGAGGGGGTAATTAGATTAGCTTAGTTTTAAATTTCTTATTTTTAGCTTAATCTAGAGAGAGAAACACCATTAGTTTTGGCATTTTAGAGAGAGAGTGTGGATTATTCCATTCTTGAGCTTGGAATTTGAAGAAGAAGCTTAATCAACCTCTTTGTAGAATTTCAACTTCAATGATTGAGCATTTCCTTACTTTTTTCTCTTTACTTTGCTATTTGATTTTTTATTAAATCGCTTTTGTTTTGTTAATTACTCATTAGTCATGCTTTTGCTTGTTAATATCATGATTGACTTGATGATAGGCATGGATAGTGAGTAGTTTCTTAGCCAAGGGTATGGGAATGATGTATGTGGAGTTTTTTCATGCTTACAGTGTTGGGATTTAAGTTTATTGTGATTAATGCCTTTACATGCATGTTTGTTCTTTAATCTTCTTGCAAAGTGCACGTTGTTAGTTGTTTAAAGGTTAATCTTTGCTACATGAAACAAAAGTTGATTAAGCTAAGTTCATTTCTATTGATTGTTACTTGATTTTACCTCCCAATATATGGTTCTAATGTGGAAGCATAGAGGCTATGTTAGGAGAAGCCAATTAACTCCAGAAGGTGGCTAGATTGGACTTTTTCATATCGATATTCATTCAAGTTTAGTTCACTATCAATTTTTTTCTATGCTATTGCATGTTCAAGTGAAGCCTACATCTACCCATTCCCCTTGGTGTTTTCTGTATATTGTCTTTGACTCAATTTTCTCTTAGTTTAATCTCTTAGATGATCCCACTCTTTATTCCGAGATAGCTTAATTGATTAGTAGTGATTACGGTGTTTAACTTCTCCCTGCGGTTTGACCCTTTGCTTACCTTATACTTGTATTAGGTTTGTTACGGTTTTATAACTTGTATTTGATTTAGGGATAGACAATTTGACGACGCGTTTATTCCTTTATCAAATTGGCGCCGTTGGACTTCAACCCCGATGCGGATCTCCTTGCCCCATCCATGAGCCTTTTCCCCGAATATGATGCATTCCGTTGATGGAAAAAAATTACTGAGTTCGAAGATTTCAATACTCGGTATTCGGTTGCAAGCCAAATCATCCACCCTGCCCTCCTTAATCTTCATCGCATCTTGGGGTTTGCGGTGTTTAGTAAGCATGACTTGAGCAAGCTCTCACATGAAGAGCTCTTTACTTTATGGGTTAATACTAGGGAGGAATTGAGAGGGAGGCTCAACATGGGGTATTGGTTTTTCGTGTGTTGTGAAGCAATCAAATTGGGCAACAAGACGGGTGAAATCGCCCTTGGTGGGGTGGTAACTAGGATTGCTAGTAAGCCTAGGTATGATCGCTTCTTTACCACCTGTACTCAAGTTGGGACCGATAAGGATGTATTCATTGATATCCAGCAAATGAGAAGGTCGGGGTTCATCTAACCAACTGCTGATACCAACAATTTTCTTGATTGGTGTGTCGAGCGCCAACACCATTGCATCTTTCCTAATCCTAGTCGAACATCTTTGCAATGAAATGCTAGGAATGTGTAGAAAGTTCCACAGGACAATGGTGTGTAACCCAACGCCTTGGGCGGCGTAAGAAATTTGATAGTTAAAGGTGAACAACAATAACAACAACAACAACAACAACAACAACAACAACAACAACAACAACAACAACAACAACAACATCAAAAACAACAACATCATCATCATCAAGGCATGAGTAGCCTTGAGCAAAAAATGATGAGCATGCAACTTGGCATGCAAAGCTTGCTTGAGAACCATCAAGGTATGTTCGTGCAGACTCAAGCACTTTACAGTGCGGTCGTGGATAGAGGTGAGGTCACCCCCCGGTCAATTACCCTCATTTGCCACCTCAACAAGGCCCGGTCCCTCAGTGGAAGGGATCACAACCTACTTGGCCCTTTTAGCAAGGGCCTTCATCCCAAGGCATCCCCGGGTAGACTACCCGACGAGGGAGTAAATTTACGGGTGAGTCCAGTTACCCATATATTGACCCTTCCCACTCTTCCCTACTTCAACTTCCCGCCCCTTACGACCTGTTTCCTCAATGGCAACAAGACCTCTTTCGAGGTCACTATAGTTGGCCCCCGGGTTTCACCGGTGGTTGGGACACACATGACATTCCTCCGGATGGGTTCTCTTATAATCCTGTGGAAGATGGGGATGATGATGGAGCCGGCCCTAGTGGCCACTAGCCTTCCGCCGTTTTATTTCCCCCTCTGCCTTCTTCCCATTGTTTTTATTTGGCGCACTGTGGACAGTGCTTTGCTTTAGTGTGTGGGGGATGTAAGAGGCAAAGAGATATTTTTTTGGTAGTGCGGGGAAGGTGTAGCATCATGCTAGTGTGAGGGGAATCCATTGTAGGTGGTAGAGTTTACATGGTTCGGTTGGTTCTAGCATGTATTGATGTTGATTGTTTTTCTTGAATGTGATGGTGTTCTTTCATCGTTATTTTGATGAGATCTAGCTAATGAGTTGATGTGTCCATTTTATATATTATTTTACCCCCGTCCCTTGGTCATAATTAGTAGTGTTTTTGGCTCTTTAGAGCCACTTTTATTACTAATTGGTGTTTTCTAGTGTTTTCGTAGATTTGATTGACTTTTGCAGGGATTTATGCTTTTGGAGTATTTTCCCGAGATATTTTGGAGCAATCACGAACATTGGAGAAGCACGACCAGAGTTTATAGCCCAAGGCCGGTTAGAGACATCAAACCGGTGATTAAGGGCTCGGTATAGGTGATACCGGGGCATTTGGACCGAGTATTCAAGATCCAAAGAGGAAACCCAGATTGGCCCGAAGAATTGGAGCCCAATCGAAGTCCAAATAGTGGCCAAAATGAGCCGCCCGGCCAAAGAGGCTGGCGCCCGGAGGCGCGCCCGGCCGGGCGGGAGAAGCTTAGTCTGGCGCCCGGTGACGCGCCCGGCCGGGCGCGAGATTAGTATTAGAGACAAAAAGGCGCCCCCGATCGGGCGGTGCCTCGCCTGATCGGGCGCGTGTTTTATTAGTTGATGTTTAACGTAGTTTTAATTTGTCTTAGTTTAGGATTTTTTGTACGGAGTATAAATACTCCTCCGTAATATGATTTTAGTATCATCTTTCTTAGACTTTCTCTCTCTACTTAGTTTTCTCTCTCTTAATCTCTCTCTAAACCTTTGTTCTTAATTCTTTCATTAATTCTAGATTTTTTTTGGTAACGATTTCTTTTCCCTTAATCTTAGTTATTTATTTTATTCCTCTCACCATGATTTATTTTATTACTTTGATTAGTTTAGTTTTTAATATGTGTGAGTAGTTTAATTTCTAGGGTTTATGGGGATCTAATAAATAATATGAAGGGGTAAATTATTGTTGTTGATTATCAATACTAGATTAATTTCCTATTGATTGATTTAATGCTCTGTGACTAGATTAGGCCTATCTTTTATGCATGAGTTTGACAATATTGATTCAAGAATCGAGAGATGAGAATTAATGTTTAGGTCTAGTTTCAATAGGCAAGTTAATTTATAAATGGTTAAGTCAAGATTCGAGAGATGAGATTTAATACCGATAAATTAATTGTGTGATTGTAATACGTAGCGAGAGCCCTTTACAATCAGGTTAATTGATGCATTGATGATTGACTATTATTGATTATTGGTATTGCATGATGATTTCTTATTGGATTGTTTTAATGTTTTACAATTGCGGCATGTAAAAGTATAGCAATATTAAATTGATGAATCGAGCAGATGTTAATTTGATATTAAAGGCTATTTTCAATAAGGACTTAGATCTAGTAAATTGCGAGAGCCTGTTATATCTATGTTGATTAATAAATTGCGAGAGCCTGTTAATCATGTTATTTATGCAATGTCAATGATTGATTACTATGTTTTACCCTGAAGTATTATTTATTGGTGAACCTATGCCCTAGATCCTTTCATATATTGTTATCTTCCTATTCTCAACCTTAGTAGTTTAGTTTCTTATTCAATTATAAATATTGGTTACTTAAATAATTTAGATTATAATAATTAATTAGGAGTAAAAAGACTTGTTTCCCTGTGGAGATCGACCCTTCTTCCCTATCTACTTTAGTTAGAGGACTTAGGTATTTACTTTTGATTAGGGGATACGACTTTACCCTGTCAATGAAAATTTGAGTGTTTGTGTAGGCAACGACGCTCCTAAGAAGGAAAATCCAAACTCCCGATAATCCAAATTTTTCTTGATCCAAACTTTGTAAATAACTTTTTGTTTCTTCTTTTTCTCTTTGTTTATAACTCAAATCTTTTTCTTTGTTTACTATCTTTTTCTTGTTTAGTTGTAGTTTCTTTTGTTTAGGCACACTTCCCATGTATCTTGAAGAAAGAGGAAAAAAGGAAAGCTAAGGAGCGGCACAAGCTCCCTCGGTGAGATTGCATTCTCTTGTCTTATAATTCAATCGGCATTTGGTGAGACCTTTCCTCTCTTTTATTTTCTCTTGTGTGCATAATTAGTTAGATTAGGATGGACTTAAGTGTTCGAGGTTGTATTCATTTGATTCTACGAAATCTGATGATCATTGGTTTGATGCCGAACGATCTTTGTTTATCGATTGGGAATTAAATGTTTACATGCCTCTTACCACTTTTACTCTCCTTACTCTTTGAAAAAAATTGTTGTTTTTGTTCAAGACAAACCACAAAATCTTTAGTGTTTCATCTTCACTTTGAGCATAATAAAAGTGAACTTGCTTGATTGAATGTCTTTCTTCCTAAGTGCTTAAAGTTTACACGCTTCGGGATTGCCATCGGTTGACTCTAGGATAAGTTCATGATATGGTTTAAACTCGTAAGGCCCATCGATCCCAATTTCACTTGTTTGTGGTAAGAAGGTGTTGCTCTCATTAGAGGATTTGAAGCCCTAAAGGTAGTTTTTGTAACACGATATGAGTTTCATTGTTCAAGCCTCCAACAATTTTTGTTTGAGCGGCATAGGATCCTTACCAAGGCATGCTTAGATCTAGAACTTGGCGTTTAGCTTCCCAAGATCGCAACCGAGCTAACTTAGGGATGATAAAGAGCATTCTTCATTCGGTGACTATTTTGTTTTCTAGGATTAGCTTTTATTTTATTTCCTCTTGTATTTTTGGTTGCATTTGCCCCTTTTGCTTGCCATGTTGAACCTTTCCCTCCTTGACCATAGCACACTACAAGCTTATGGACTTTTTGTTTTGCTTTCACCCTTAGTGTCGTGAAACTCAAGCCGTAAGCATATCGATGTTTTGATTTGAAAATTAGGAGGCAAGGATTCTTGTGGAAAGCAAAGTAGTGATGTTGTGAATATTTGATTTAATAAAAGCAAGTGTAATCTATAGAAAAAACCGTCCAATATTGTGAAAAGGCATGGATGTAAAAACAAAAAAAAAAAAAAAAAAAAAAAAAAAAAAAAAAAAAACAAGTCGTTGAATGATGATGGATATTTGAAAATGTTTGGCAATGTAATTAAAGTTTGTGGAAATATAGTTGAAATTGGTAGAAGTTTGATTTTGAAAAAAGGCTTGATCACCCTTTATTTCACGATGAGGCTAAACACCAATTTCCAAATTTTACCACACCTTCACCCACTAGCCAACGTTACAACCCTCTGAATGTTCTTTTGACTTAGGAAAGTTGAGTCACTAGTCGGTGAAGGGAGCTAGACTTCAAGCATATGGAGAAGGCATGACTTGGTAAGATGTCGTGTTTCCCTATTTTGTATTGTTTTACCTTTGTTCCGGCTCCATCGTGGAGTCATGAGACGCTAACTCCAAGGGTGGATTTGAATCTACATGAGGGGACGCGGTAATAATGTATGGAATGCGGGGGGAGTGGTGCATGTTAGAGTTCTCTACGCTTAGCATGATTTATCCTTCAATCAACCATTGACATCCCCTTACGTGTTTACTTTCACTATTTAGAAAGTTTGGTATCCACTTATGCTTGGTGCCTATAAAAGCTTAATTTGATTATGATTTGCAGGTGCTTGATGATCCATATTCTTGTCTTCTTCTTTTGGTTTGTCTTGGACACGATTTTGTAAGAGTTGTGGGAAAGCTCTTTGGAAACCCTCACGTAATCACAACTCGTCCTCATCGGCGACCGTGAGGTTTAAATGGCTTGTTTCTTTTGCTAAAACCAAATTCGGTTCTTCTTTGTTAGTTTGTCTTGTTCTAGCCTTCTTCGCTTAAGGACAAGCAAGAAGCAAGTGTGGGGGAAGCTTATGAGTGGAATTTATGCCACGATTAATAGTGTTAGGATTAACGAGTTTTACCCATACTTGTTTGTACCCCTTTTTATTATCTTTAATTGTCTTTTCTTTTATCCTTCTTCTTTCCTATTTTTACATCCTTTGAGTATTTTCTAGTTTAGCTTTCTTGTTTGTGTTTTGTAGGAACCATGGTGCTGAAAAAAGGAAGCTTTGGACAAAGTACTCAATGCCGCGCGCGAGCTGGAGAGGCCGCACATTGATACTGCCCGGGCGTGCATAATTGTGAGAAAGCCCGCATAAGGTGGAATTCAAGGAGCCAAGCAGGTAATTTTATGCGACCAACTGCCCGGGCGCGCATCACTTACCGAGCGGGCTCGCAGCCCTGTTAGAACCCGCGCAGCCAAGATCAAGAAACAGAACCAAAGTAGAAAGTTTGGTTGCATATTGCCGACCTCTGTGCGGGCGAGCGACCTTATGTGTGGGCGCATCATTGTAGTGCGGGCGCGCATTCAAGGGTTTCATTTCTTCGTACCCACAAAGTTGCGGGCGCGTAAGATTCTGTGAGGGAGCACATTTCACTTGTGCGGGCGCGCGGAATTCGTGTGCGGGCGTGCACCACTGGGTTTCAGATTCATCTCCACCTTGTTGCTCAAGTTTCTTTCTTTTTAGGAGCACATATATATAGTCTGTACTCTCTTTTGGAGGGGATAATTAGATTATCTTAGTTTTAATTTTCTGATTTTTAGCTTAATTTAGAGAGAGAAACACCAGTAGTTTTGGCATTTTAGAGAGAGAGTTTGGATTACTCCATTGTTGAGCATGGAATTTGAAGAAGAAGCTTAATCAACCTCTTTTAGAACTTCAACTTCATTGAATGAGCATTTCCTTACTCTTTTCTCTTTACTTTGCTATTTGATTTTGTATTAAATTGCTTTTGTTTTGTTAATTACTCATTAATCATACTTTTGCTTATTAATAACATGATTGACTTGATGATTGCCATGGATAGTGAGTAGTTTCTTAGCCAAGGGTATGCGGATGATATAGTTGGAGTTTATTCATGCTTATAGTGTTGGGATTTAAGTTGATTGTGATTAAAGCATTTACATGCTTGATTGTTCTTTGATCTTCTTGCAAAGTGCACGTTGTTAATTGATTAAAGGTGAATCTTTGCTACATGAAACAGAAGTTGATTTAGCTATGTTCATTTCTATTGATTGTTACTTGATTTTACCTCGCAATATATGGCTCTAATGTGGAAGCATAGAGGATATGTTAGGAGAAGCCAATTAACTCCGGAAGGTGGATAGACTGGACTTTTTCATATCGATATTGATGCAAGTTTAGTTCACTATAAATTTGTTTTTATGGTATTGCATGTTCAAGTAAAGCCTACATCTACCCATTCCCCTTTATATTGTCTTTAACTCAATTTTCTCTTAGTTTAATCCCTTAGATAATCCCACTCTTTGTTCCGAGATAGCATAATTGATTAGTAGTAATTACGGTGTTTAACTTCTCCTTGAGATTCGACCTTTTGCTTACCTTATACTTGTATTAGGTTTGTTTAGGTTTTATAAATTGTATATTATTTAGGGATAGACAATTTGACGACGCGTTTATTCCTTTGTCAAAACAATGGGAAAGAATAGAAGCCAACTCTGATCTCCTACTCCTAGGCCACCCCGAGGCACCGGTCGGACAAATATCGAACCATAGCCTCGGGGGCTACAAAATCCAACAATTTCTGAATAAAAATCTCCCAAACAAGAAGACTCCCACAAGGCGTTGGTGGTAGGATCCCCAGTGATGATCCTATATAGCCGGGGAATCAAGTTTCCAGTTCCTGAACCATGATGGCAAATCACACCATCGACTAGACCGTTAAGCGAACGGTGAGAAATATGGTTCTCACGACAGAAAACCAACTCATCTGGCGTCCATGAAGGCGGAGTCCTCCTACCCTACTCGTAGATGAGCAAGGCTCAGTCTCCAAGGCATCGCCTATATCCTCAGGAGCCGTGGGAGTGTCCTCTTGGAAAGCTTAACGCCAACAACGAGTAGAAATATCTCAATCTCATTGTCTAGGCATGTAATTATGTTTAAAAAAAAAGATAAAAATCTAAATACTTAGCATCATATCCTATGTTATTTATTAATTTATTCTAAAACAGCTTAACAGCTACCTCAAGTTGCATTTTCTGTTATAAGGAAAATTTTTACCTCAAGGCTAGAAATTAGCAAAATAATAAAATTATTTCTAGTACTTGGGTTTTCCATGACAAACTAATACTACAGTTCTCCTAATCACATGATACTATGTTCTCCGTGACAATGTAGTACATATGCAAAAACAGAGCATGTTTGAAATTGCACAGAAAAAAAAATAGATTGGCACATCATAGCATGTTTTATAAGATCTACAACAATTATATCATCATTTCAAGTGCTAGAAACAACAAGGAACAACAAGAACACCATTTCACGCACAAAGTAGTACCAAAAATGGTGATTTGCTCATTTCTTCACCAAGTCATGCAAACTTGGACTCAAATTACTCACAAACCAACATACATTCATATACAAGCTAATTCATGGCAAGAATTTTGACATAAAACCTCAAAATCAAAAATCTCCAATTTTATTTTTCAAGGGTTTTTACTTGAAATTACTCATTTGAAGTAAAACTCAAGACAAAAATCAAGAAAACTTACATAGACCCTTATGGTAATTTGAAAATGAGGAACTTTGCAAGAAAGTTGATCCAAAATAGTGAAAAAACGAGTGAGAACGAGCTTTAGAATGGCGGCAACAACATGCAAGAACTTGAGCAACGAAGAACAAGAAACTATAATGGAAAAGGAGCTTAAAAAGCACTGTGACACATTCACGTCGTGACATGGTAACACGTGTCGTGTCACGGTGTAATTCCACGTGGTTTGGTGAAACTGCAGGTCATGTCCCGGTATTCGAGCACGTTTCACCAGTTCAGTTGGAAAAGAAATCTCGTGTCACGCAACAACATACCGCGTGACTACAAATATTGCCGTCTCATGGCACCTTTTTACCTGGCACGGTCCACGTGCGTGATCCACTCTCCTTGGAATCTATCTGCGAATATTCCTGGCAGCTTTTGACTAATTCAGTAGCAGGAAAGAAGCATCGTGTCATGCAAAATAGTGTCGCGTGACGGCAAAATTGGCCTTGTCACGGTAGTATGCCACGTGACACAGTACACGCGTGAACCCTTTACGAATATTTCAGGAATATTCCAAGCATTTTTCACTAGTTTGAATAAGTTTTTGCAGCTTTTTGGTAGTTATTTCTTCACTGAAAACTAGCGGAAAATTCTAACTAATATTTAAATGGTACAAAAATTACCATTTTTCCCCTAGCAAGCATCAAAATCACATTTTCAATATTTTAAGCACCTAATATGGTGAGATAGTCAACTTGAAGGTGTAAATCATCTACAGCCCAGGTTTGGGGACAAGCGAACCATTTACAGCTCACGTTCGGGGACAATCGAACCATCATTATTTTAAGTGATTCTTTCCCAAGAGAAGACGATTCATGGCGCAAGGTTCTCGATAAATAGAAACTTGCAATCTCATCATTTTACAAGATTTTCCTCAAGCATGGAAAATTTTCAGTCGTTGTCACCTCTCAAGGAGAAGAAGTTAGCTATTATATCATCTATAAACTTTCCTCTATCATGGAATGTATCATCCGGTGGATTTCTTCAAACATAGAAAACTGCTAAATTCATCAGCCAACTTTCCTCAGGCATGGAAAGTATCTCAACAAACGTTATCATCTGTCGAGTTTCCATAAGCATGGAAAGTATCATTTGGTGGATTTTTTCAAGCATAGAAAACTGTAAAATTCCTTTGTCGACTTTCCTCGGGCATGGAAAGTATCTCAACAAACGTCATCCGGTGGATTTTTTCAAGCGTAGAAATCTACCAAACTCATTTTATGACTGATACACTAGTGTCAGATACGCATTCTATCGCTTTAATATTTTATTAGTAGAACTAACACTTTCTACAGGTATCGGCGCATAAAGAGTGATTTAAGATCTCAGAACATCTTAAATCATTCTCCGTTCCTATCGACTACTTTGACTATCGTTTTTGAAACTGACGTTTATACAAACACAGTCAAAGGGGCTTCTATAGACACCTAAAAATGTCTCCCGGAAACCAAACCCGATGATGAACAACCTTTCACTACCATTATTGGTCGGGTTGAGTATTTAATCCCGGGAGTGCTTAAAATTCATATTCATTCAAACTCAGTTCATAAAATCAGTCCTAATGTTTAGTCAAATCATAGTACAAGTTACTTTTTGGCATAAACCTTTTCTATTCATTTCATATTATTTATTATTTTATCCCAATTAATAAAAAATAAACCTAAATAGACTGAAATTATGAAACGACACTTAAAAATGCTAAGGGTAATTAGGGTTAAAACAAGTTATGACGTAAAAATGGAAACAAATTACACCGCGTCACGAAAACAGGTGTCGTGCCACGGGAACAAATGCTGCGTCACGGCATATTTTACTGTGTCAAGGTGCTCATGCCGTGACAAGGGATGGTTCCGTTTTTTTTCGTGTAAATACTACCTTTAAGCACTTCTAAGAGTCCGTACTTTACCCGAGGTTCTGTTCTTAAGCCAAGGTGTGAAAGGTATAACTGTTTGAGGGTTTGACCTCAAATCAACTCTATTTAATTTAGTTTTAATTATTGTTTTATTTATTTTCTTGAAGTTACTAACTTGTTTATTGTTTTATAGTTACAAGCAAGAAAAATCAAAGTAAGGAACCATGTTCTTTTTATTTCTATTATTTTTCTAACGATTTTATATTGTTGGATTATGGATAAATTGCTTCCAATATTAATGTTTATTCTATTATATTTTTTATGATCACCATATTGCATATTAATAGGGAATATGTTATTGAAAATCACGATTAATAAAATAATTTAGACGATTGGTTTAGGTTCCTTTCAAAGCTTGTTGTTTAATCAAATGATCATTAATATTTTAGACTTACGTGTTGCATTCATATTAAACCAATTTAGCATAATAATAGTTGGAGAGAATTGAATATTTTGTTTGCATGCCTTTGAGATCGCATGAATCACTTTTTACTATAAGAATCAAGTAGAGGCCAATACGGGCGAATGTGACTCCATAACTCACTTCGTACCATCATCCGCAATCCTCCTTTAGTGGTTCCGAACTATACGGAGTTATTAATCTCATGGATTATGAATGGGGTGTAACCTTCACGTGTCAATCGTTGTTGCCTATCGTTGTCCCTTTATCTTGGTTGTCTTTTATGATCCATGAACGGTTTACAAGTTCCTTAAAAAAACTTGTTTGCGGCTCTCTACTTTCGTTGTCCCTAATCGTATTATGTAAATTTCAACTTCCTATGAGTGCCGAGCATATTCACACATGCTTTAACGTAGGTGCACTTCGAACAACGCCTACACTAGTTAATCCTCCGGTAGTAGCACTTGCGCTTCCAAGAATCCCTCTTCGATTTACCTCACGGTTATCAAAGAGATAATGGAGCTATGCTCGCACAAGAAGTACAAAATAAAGAAAACGCCATCTACTACTTCAGCAAAAAGATGTTAGAGTATAAAGTTCGCTACACATCGCTTTAAAAATGGGTGCCTCGCATTAGTGTGGGCCACAACCAAGCTAAGACACTACATGCTTATCCATACAGTGTACTTAGTATCTCGAATGGATCCTCTTTCATACCTCTGTGAGAAATCTACACTCAACGTGCGAATATTTAGATTTATAGTTAACTTATCCCAATTTAATATAGACTTATGCCTCAAAAGGCAATCAAAGGATGAGTGGTTTTTGACTTCTTAGCAGATTTCCCAATTAAAGATTGAACACCAATGCATGAAAACGAATTTCTAAACGAAGACTTTATGGTTACGGAAGATGATACTTGGACATTATTCTTCAATAGAGCCTTTAACCAGAAAGGATATGGCGTAGGTGAGTATTAGTATTACCAAAATAAGAACACGTGCCGATCTCAATAAATTTAGGTTTCGACGTTGCCAACAATGCTGCGCAATACGAAGCATGTGTTGTAGGCCTTGAAAATGCTTTAGCATTGGGAGTAAAGAAGCTACACATATTAGGAGACTCATCCCTCACCGTCAACCAAATCTCCAAAAGATTGATAGTAAGAAGTTAAAGTTTGGCCCCTTACAAAACATATTTAGAAACCTTTACTTAGAAACACGAGCAGGTAGAATATACGTATTTACAGAGAAAAGAAAATCAACTTGCTGATGCCTTGGCAAGACTAGCCTGCATGGTTAGAATTCCTAAGGAAATTGAGCAAATGCCCTTAACAATAGAAAAAAGGTACATCCAGCTTACATCCAAGCCATAGAAGACGATGAAACCATTCAAGAAGAAGAAGAAGAAGAATCCTGGTACACTGACTTCCTTAACTATGTCACAAAAGTAGAACATCCACTTCATGCTGACAAGAGAGCAAAACGCGCTCTAAGACTTTTGGATTCCTAATTCGTGCTCATAAACGATGAGCTACACAAAAGGGTACCTAAAGGAAGAGCTCTCTTTTGTGTAAAAAAAAAAGGAAGCTCAACGAGTGATGAGATTAATCCATGAAGCAGCATGTGTAACTCATATGAAAGGAAAAATACTGGTGCAAAAGATAATGCACCAAGGGTATTATTGGACTACCATGAATAGGAATTGCCATCAATATGTAAAGAGATACCCTAAATCCCAAATACACGCTAACTTGCAACATGTTCCACCATCGCTACTTTACACCTATACATCTCCATGGCCATTCTCAACGTGGGCAATAAATATCATGGGGAAAATCAACCCTTCTACGACAAGAGGCCATGAATACATCCTTGTTGCAAATGACTGCGATAGACCTCATAGCAATCCCTAGAGTAGATGCATATTATTATAAGGATTTTGAGCGCTTCTTTAATTTAAAGGAAAGGGATTTATCAAAAATAGTAGATGGCAACATAGTTAATTTGAAAGAATTTACACGCTATTATTTTGATAAACCTCTTTCTGAATCTTTTCATATATATAGAAGAAGGGCGTTCCTATTTTGCATGCTTAATAAATTTTTTCTTAGTAGTGGTAAAAATAATGAGAGTCAATCAATTATAACCACTGTACTAGAACAAATTGAATCAGGGAGAAATCCAATGCCATTAATAGTTGGAGAGACTATGATTAGTCTAGATAAATTGAAAAGGGACCCAAAAGCGCCTCTTCGCGGCTCTCCAATTTTATTACAGGTAGAAAAATAATATTTTTAATTACAGAAATCAAAAAATATATTTTTGTATTGTAATAATAATTTATTTGCATTGCAATTATTTACAGATGTGTCTAATGGAGAGGCTAGGATTAATTAGCCCTCCGGACGATATTGAAAAATATACTCCCAATTGCTTTGTGAGAAGGAAGAAGCGCATCCCTAAAATTGGGCGCCATGGGTGGAGAAAAGTCTTTGAATCACGTGATTTCACTATCAAGTGGGTCATCCCATGGTGGAAAATAGAAAGGATGGTTGGTGTTAATAAGCAACCTTTCTGCCGTCTTCCAAGCTTGTCTCGTGTAACTTATTATTACCCCTGCAGGGTAAAAAGACAATACGGCTTGCTTCAGAATATTCCTTCCGGGGATCTTTGTCCTCCCTTTGAGTACCCTATTTCTCAAGAAGTAGATAGATTCGATGCTTACTGGAGCGCTAGACCCTTATGGGAAGTGATTACCCAAAAGGTTCCTCCTTCTTTGCCCAATGATGTAAAGAAGTTGTTGCTGAAGAAATCTTCGATTGATCAGGGTAGAACCGACGTGAAGAATCGTCTAGGTGACAGGGTGACTCCTGCCAAGGAACGCTTAGGTGCAAGAATTGAATTCAAAACACCTAAAATGCCTAGGAAGAAAGTTACTACCAAAGACAAAGGGAAAAGGAAAGCTAACACCACGGATAAAAAAGCTTGGGTGGAAAAGAAGCATGGAGTGTTAGCTGAAGGGGAGACCATCTACTCCAAAATTGAATGTAGGTCCTCTAAAGGATGCCTACTAGCTAAAGTTATGGATGAAGAGGAGGAAGTAGACAAGAATTGGAAAAGAGCTAGAAAGGAAAAGAAAGATTAAGAGCATTGCTTAGCTTTAGATTTATTAGACTTAGATTATTATTTAAAGTTAATTTATTTCAGCTTTTATTTAAATCCCATCAATAATGTAATTTTATTTTATTAATGAAATTTCAGCTTTCAATTAGATTATTCACTTCAAATTTTTATTAAAGCAATGAAAATCGAAAAAATTAATTTTCCAGAAATTCTTCGAGTACGGAAGTCGAAAATATCTGAAAAACACCGAAATTCGCCCAGAGCTTATTTCCAGATTGGCGTCAGTTATTGGCATTTGGCGCTTGCCATTGAAGTCTGGCGCCAGGCGCCAATCCCATCGTCTGGCGCTGATGACTTCTGGCTGGCGCCAGGTTCTGTTCTGCGACGCCAATAATTTGCCGATTTTTTGTTGAATTTTTAATTGATTCTGAAACGCGGAGATGTCGAAAAAATAAAGTGGTCGCACCCGTAAAGGGTTGCCTACGTATCCTTTCTTAAGGAATCAGGCCGAACGTAGCTCTCTTGAGTATCCTACCCAAGTAATTATGGGTAGTATTTCTTAAGTTGGTCAAGATTTGTCATGTTTGAGAATTCATTGCCATCCATGTCAGTTAGTTTTGTTGCACCTCCTGACAGGATTGTTTTGACAATGTAGGGTCTGATGTGTCTATTTTATATAGTATTTTACCCCCATCCCTTGATCATAATTAGTAGTCTTTTTGGCTCTTTAGAGCCACTTTTTTTACTAATTGGTGTTTTCTAGTGTTTTCGTAGATTTGGTTGACTTTTGCAAGGATTTATACTTTTGGAGTATTTTCCCGAGATATTTTTGAGCAATCACGAGCATTGGAGAAGCACGACCAGATTCTATAGCCCAGGGCCGGTTAAAGCCATAGAACCGGTGATTAAGGGCTCGGTATAGGTGATACCGGGGCATTTGGACCGAGTATTCAAGACCCAAAGAGGAAACCCAGATTGGCCGGAAGAATTGGAGCCCAATCGAAGTCCAAATAGTGGCCCAAATGAGCCGCCCGGCAAAAAAGGCTGGCGCCCGGAGGCGCGCCCGGCCGGGCGGGAGAAGCTTTGGCTGGCGCCCGGTGACGCGCCCGGCCGGGCGCGAGATTTTTATTATGAGCAAAAAGGCGCGCCCGATCGGGCGGTGCCTCGCCCGATCGGGCACGTGTATTTCTTAGGAGACTTTTAACGTAGTTTTAATTTTTTTTAATTTAGGATTTTGTACGGAGCATAAATACTCCTCCGTAATACGATTTTAGGATCTCCTTTTCTTCCCCTCTTTACTCTTTCTTTACTCCCTTTATTATTCTCTTAGATTTCTTTTCTCTTAAACCTTTGTTCTTAATTCTTCCATTAATTCCAGATTTATTTTGGTAACAATTTCTCTTCTCTTAATCTTAGTTATTTACTTTATTCTTTTTATCATGTCTTGCTTTATTACTTTGATTAGTTTAGTCATGATGATTTGTGAGTAGTTTTATTTCTAGGGTTTATGGGGATCCATAAATAATATGAAGGGGTAATTTATTGTTGTTGATTATCAATGCTAGATTAATTTCCTATTGATTGATTTAATGCTCAGTGACTAGATTAGGCCTATCTTTTATGCATGAGTTTGACAATATTGATTCAAGATTCGAGAGATGAGAATTGATGTTTAGGTCTGGTTTCAATAGGCAGGTTAATTTATAAATGGTTAAGTCGAGATTCGAGAGATGAGATTTAATACCGGTAAATTAATTATGTGATTGTAATACGTAGCGAAAGCCCTTTACAATCTGGTTAATTGATGCATTGATGATTGACAATTATTGATTATTGGTATTGCATGATAATTTCTTATTGAATTGTTTTAACGTTTTACAATTGCGGCTTGTAAAAGTATAGCAATATTAAATTGATGAATCGAGCAGATGTTAATTTGATATTAAAGGCTAATTTTAATAAGAACTTAGATCTAGTAAATTGCGAGAGCCTGTTAGATCTATGTTGATTAATAAATTGCGAGAGCCTGTTAATCGTGTTCTTTATGCAATGTCAATAATTGATTACTATGTTTTACCCTGGAGTATTATTTATTGGTGAACCTATGCCCTAGATCCTTTTATATATTGTTTTCTCCCTATTCCTATTCTTTGTAGTTTAGTTTCATACTCAAATATAAATATTGGTTACCTAGATAATTTAGATTATATTAATTAATTAGGAGTAAAAAGACTTTTTTCCCTGTGGAGATCGACCCTACTTCCCTACCTACTTTAGTTAGAGGACTTAGGAATTATTTTTGATTAGGGGATACGACTTTACCCTGTCAGGGTCAAGACCAATTAGGTCTAAATTTACCCTTTGGATCTAAAACATTTTTTCTTAGCGCTTTTAATACCAAGTCTCCTTCTTTGATATTTCTTGTCTTGACCTTTTTATTAAAATGCCTAGCCATACGAGTTTGGTAACACTGAGTGTGATGTAGAGCTTCTAGTTGTTTTTCGTCGAGTAGAATCAATTCTTCATATCTTGCCCTAGTCCATTCAACTTCATCGAGTTTACTCTCTAGCGCAATGCGTAGAGATGGTATTTCTAATTCAACAGGTTGTACGGCATCCATTCCATATACCAAGGAAAATGGCGTATTTCCTGTTGATGTACGGATTGACGTGCGATAAGCCCACAATGCGAAGTGAAGTTTTTCTGGCCAATCCTTATAATTTTCCGTCATTTTCTCGATGATAGTCTTTAGATTTTTATTAGCTGCCTCGACTGCTCCGTTTGCTTGAGGTCTATAAGGGGAAGAGTGATGGTGTTGAATGCCGTATTTTTGTAGCAATTCCTCACATTCGGCTTGAAAGTGAGTTCCATTGTCACTTATCATTTCCTGTGGGACTCCATATCGACAAATAATATTTCTTTCGATAAAGAGCGCTACATGTTTTGCAGTGAGTTTAGCGTACAATTGCGCTTCGACCCACTTTGTAAAGTAATCGATTGCTACTAGGATAAATTCGTGGCCTCCTGTTCCTGGGGGAGTGATTTTGCCAATGATGTCAATTCCCCATGTAGAGAAAGGCCATGGTGATGTGTAGGTGTAGAGCAAAGATGGAGGGACATGTTGTAAATTGGCATAAATTTGGCACTTAGGGCATCTTTTTACGTATTGATGGCAATCCCTATTCATTGTAGTCCAATAATATCCTTCTCGCATTATTTTCTGGACTAACATTTTTCCGTTTACATGAGTGCCACAGATTCCTTCGTGAACTATTCTCATTACTCTTTGTTCATCCATCTTTCCTACACATAAGAGAGCTCGACCTTTAGGTACCCTTTTATGTAGCTTGTTGTCTATGAGTACATATTGAGAAGCCAAAAGTCTCAACGTTCGCTTTGCTCTTTTGTCAGCATGAGGAGGGTATTCTCCATTGGTGACATAGTTGAGTATGTCTGTGTACCATGGTTCTTCTTCTTCTTCTTCTTCTTCGCCTTGGACTAAGTCGTCATCTTCTATAGCCTGGATGTATGCTGGTTTGTGCCTTTTTTCGATAGTTAGAGGCATTTGCTCGATTTCCGTGGGAATCCTAACCATTGAGGCTAATCTTGCAAAGGCATCAGCAAATTGGTTTTCCTCTCTAGGTAGATATGTGTATTCTACCTTCTTTAACTGATCGGTAAGAAATTCCAGATAGGTTTGGTAAGGGGCTAAGCTTTCGCTCCTTACTTTCCACCTTTTAGATATCTGATTGATGATTAAAGAAGAGTCTCCGAATATCCTTAACTTCTTTACTCCCAATGCCAAAGCTGTTTCAAGGCCTACCACGCATGCTTCATATTCAGCAGCATTGTTGGTAACGTCGAAATAAAGCTTTATGGAGATTGGAACATGCTCTTCTTTAGGTGATACTAGTTGTACTCCAACGCCACATCCCTTTTGGTTTGAGGCTCCATTGAAATACAAGGTCCAAGTGTCATCTTCAGTGACCATTGGGTCTTCATCTGGAAATTCATTGTCTTGTATTGGCGTCAAGTCTTCTATTGGAAAGTCTGCTAGAAAGTTTGACACCACAGATCCTTTAATAGCTTTTTGTGGCATAAACCTTACATCGAATTGGGCTAGATTGATTATCCATCTTGATATGCGTCCATTGAGTGTAGATTTCTCGAATAGATACTTGAGTGGATCTAATCGGGAGACTACAAAAACGGTATGCACCAACATGTAATGTCTTAACTTAGTTGTGGCCCACACCAAGGCAAGGCCCAATTTCTCGAGCGGTGTATAGCGTGTTTCGTATTCCAGCATCTTTTTACTTAGGTAATAGATTGCGTTCTCTTTGCCTTCTACTTCTTGTGCTAGCATGGCTCCCATTGTCTCTTTGGTAACCGTCAAATATAACCTAAGAGGTATTCCGGGAACTGCTGGCGCTATTACTGGAGGATTAGCGAGATAGGATTTGATCTTTTCAAAGGCTTTTTGACACTCGTCATCCCATATTACTGGTACATTCTTCTTGAGCTTCTTGAAGATTGGTTCACATATCGTCGTCAGTTTTGATATGAACCTACTTATGTATTGCAACCGGCCAATAAATCCTCAAATCTGTTTCTCAGTCTTGGGCGGTGGCATTGACATGATTGCTTTAATCTTGGTTGGATCTAACTCTATTCCTCTAGAGCTTATGACGTATCCCAAAAGCTTGCCTGAGGTGAATCCAAAACCACATTTTGATGGATTCAACCTCATGTTATACTTTCTTAGCCTTTCGAAAAATTTCCTTAAGGCTACTTGATGGCCTGGACGGTCTTTTGATTTTAAAATCATGTCGTCGACATATACTTTGACTTCCTTGTGCATCATGTCATGGAGTAAGGCAGTTGCTGCACGTTGGTAAGTAGCACCCGCGTTTTTCAATCCGAATGGCATTACCGTGTAGCAGTAAGTGCCCCATGGTGTTATAAAGGTTGTTTTCTCCATGTCTTCTTCTGCCATGAGAATCTGGTTGTAACCTGCGTACCCATCCATGAACGAGAGAAGTGCGTGATTTGCCGTGTTATCTACCAGAATATCGATGTGTGGCAAAGGGAAGTCGTCCTTTGGACTTGCCTTATTTAGATATCGATAAACGACACACATCCTTACCCTTCCGTCTTTCTTTGGAACTGGGACGACGTTGGCGACCCATTCGGGGTATTTGGATACCTTGATGAAACCTACAGTTATTTGTTTTTGAACTTCTTCTTTTATTTTAAGTGCTACGTCGGGTTTCATTCGACGCAACTTTTGTTTTACAGGTTTCATTCCTGGAATTAGTGGTACAGTGTGTTGAGCTATTTCTCTATTAATGCCTGGCATATCTTCATATGACCAAGCAAATACATCGATAAATTCTTTAAGTAAGTTAATTAAATCGGTTCTTTCTTGCTTATTCTATGTTAATCCGATTTTAACTTCTCTTTTATGAGTTGAATCATTCGAGATGTCAATTGTTTCAGTTTCTTCAATTACCGGTGTTTTCTTTTTTAGTGTTTCCATTGCTTTAATAATTTCTTTGTATTTTTCATTGTTAGCTAAGCAATGCTCGTCATCTTGGGTTAGGGAGGAACACAAGAAGTAAGGAGAATGAGAAATATTATTATACTCTGTGATCATTACATCAAAGAGTGATATGTCCTCAGGGACTGGATCACTAACTATCCTAGGAGAAGAAATAGGAGGGGGAGGTGTCACTACTAAAGACTTAGAAGACTCTAAAGGGAAAGACTCTGACTCAGACTCTGACTCAGACGACTCCTCAAACATCAGTCCCTCCCCTGTCGTGATTGATATCTTCCTTTCGCTTAGAGTAGTCACTTTGATAGTCTTGCGCCACCCTTGTAGTGAGCCTTTGGCTGGAGTAATTAGCTTCGAGGGGTCGAAGCTTTCACTTTGTAGGACCGTTTGAATGAGCGAGGAGTTATTGACAAGAGGAAAATGTATGTCGTTATCTACCCTTCCCCCAAGTCAAACAAAATTTGTAAACACCTAACCAACCTTATATGAATATAGGGCAAGTTAAGGGTCGATCCCTAGGGAATGCAATGATGAAAAATAGAGTCTAAGTCAAGCTACCTCGAAGATGGAGTTGAGATAATGGTTGGCACTATGGTAAACTAAAACAAGTCTAATCAAGTAAAACAAAGGTCTAAACACTAGGGATATGAGTTCCACATGCAAGTTCAATGATAATGCTAGTTTAGAGCTCAATCAATTAATTCAATTATTGCAATGGACAAACAATAGTAGCAATCAAAAGAGTTCAAATGCTATCTCCTATAGGCCAATCTAGGTGTCACTATGAAAGGCAAATCAAGAAGAATCACAAGCAAACCCAATCAATTAGAGCAACTTTCAATTCAATTGTTCATGTCATTAAGAGTTGAAATGCAATCTAGATTAATCTTATAGGTTGATCACTTCTAGTCTAACTATCACATGCAAAACTATGTCAACCAATTTAATTGCAACAAATCAATCAATCAAAGAGCATCAACTAGCAATTTCATTAATCAAACATGCTTCCCCCTTTCCCTAGCAACTAATCTACTCACTAATCATGGTGAAATTCAAGAACAAATAACTAGAAATTGCATTAATCTTCATTCTATATCAAAATCTAAGAGAAATCAAAATATTCAACAATATCAAATTTAAATCCAATGAAAAACAAGCAACAAGCATAAATTAAATGGCAAGTAAGTAAGGAATGAAAGAAGGAATAGATTCTCACTAATATTGATGATTGAAAATGAAGAAATCCAAACTTGATTGATCTAATGTTGAGTTACAAATCCAAAACCAAGAACCTCTCTCTAACCTCTCTCTAAATTCTCTCTCTAAAACTAAGCTAATGAAAATTATAAAAAAGTTCCTTTTGAAAAGGAATTACAATTCTATTTATAGGTAAAGAAGAAACCGGCAAATCCCGCGGTCTCTCTCGATGAATCCGCGGCCGCGGAGAAATGGGTATGGAACCCTCCGCGGGCTTTCTGGGCAGCACCCACGCCCACGGCAAGATAGACCTGCGCCCGCGGCCAAAGATACCGCGCCCGCGGCCAATCCCCTGCTCCCAAAACTCAATCAGGGGGCAGCGGTCTCTCCGAGATGGAGCACCCTCTTAAGATTTCCCGCGCCCGCGGAGAGCCTGCGGGGCAACCGCGGGAAGCTCCTGCCAAAATCTTGCAATTTGCTCTTCTTAAGCCCGCGCCCGCGGCTCCACTGACCTGCGCCCGCGGCCTGCTGGAAATACCTTGGAGACCTCTTCGAGGCCTCTCCAAGGCCTCTCTCAGCCCTCTCTAGCCAAATGCTTCTTCCTTACTTGATCATTAAGGCCCCAACTCGATTCCTTTGCAAAGGTGATTCTCCAAATACCTACACAAGCAAACAAAGAAAGAAATTAAAAGGAATAAGAGCCAAATAAAAGGAAAACACGAGGAAAACATGAGAACCATAAAGAAAAGAGGAGAAAGAGAAACCTAAGGAAAAAGGACCAAAAATAAGAGAAGAAAGCATGAAAAAAGGGAAAGAAATAACCCTAAAAGACTACCCTATGAGTGCCATAAATGACACTCATCAAATTCCCCCAAGCTAGACTTTTGCTCATCCCGAGCAAAACAAAGGCTAAAAAGGAATAATAAGGGCTTATTCGAAGACAAAAGAAAAAGAGGGGCGAGAATTTACACTAAGACTCATTGTCGTAGGAATCACGGTTGTTTTTAGCTACAACAAGCCATTTAAACCCCTAGATCGCTCTAGAGGACGAGTGATTCTCTCGTAAGGGTATCCTAAGAGTTTACCCATAACTCTCCACCAAACCCCCAAGAGGAAAACCAGAAGAGGAAAAGAAAGAGGAAAAAGGAAACAAAATCTTTACGAAATGGACTTTACAAAGAGACTATAAATCAAATGAATAACAACCTTTCTAAAGTGAATTATGGTATGCACGTTATAAGATACCTAAGGTTGATTGAAACATAAATATGCTAAGCATAGTAACTAGTTATCACATTCCACTTTCATCCCTAACGGTCTTACCGCGTTCCCCCTACTAATCTCATGTCTCCCCTTAGTGAGCATCTCATAGATTCTGCGAAGGAACCGGAAAAAGATCAAATTTTTGGGCTACTCGACATCTTGATTTCGCATCCCCTTTCCTTAGTCTACAACCTATGATTCGCTCCACCGATGAAAGACTCAACTCCTAGGTCCAAAGGTCTTCCCCAAGGTTGTAACGCAAGGCAAGAAGGGTTAAGGTAGGCTAAAATTTAAAATTTGGTGGTTATCCTAAATTGTGAAGCAAAGACCGGCCAAATCTCAACACCAAACAAAAACGTATTAACACCCCCAAGCTTATTCAAAGAAACAATCTACAAACATTAGAACAAAAAGCGCAAGCGCTTTCCTACCAAGCTAAAAGAAACATTGTCCTCAATGTAGAGGAGAAAGACACTTGAATTTTTATGGTTTTTCTTTTTTTTTTTTTTTTTTGCATTTTCTCATTTATAAATTTGGTTGTATTTTCTTGAACTCCTTAAAAGCATTAGTCCTTGCCTTTTTCAATTCGGACGGCTTTTTTTATTTTCTTTCAAATATGCATTTATTAACATCCTTGCCTCTTTTACTAAGGACGGCTTTTACATAAGCATTTGCCATTATTTACTAAATATAAACAACTTAATTATGCGTATCAATTCGAACCACACCCCAACTTCATAGACCACAATCACCAAACATTGACCCTTGCTTCACAAAAAACCAAAAAGAAGGAGAACGAAACAAAAGGCTCAAGATATCTAATTATGCGGCTTAAAAAGAGGGAAAAGGGTTCAAAGGGGTAACAAGTAGGCAAATGTATCCCAAACCAAAAAAGGACAATCCTAGAAAAAGAAAAATACCTCCCCGAAAAGTTGCCTTTGTCCTCCCTAGGTAGTTCGGTCACGGTCTTAGGAATTATACGCTAAGATTCTAGATTAGGTTTGCGAAAAACAAGGATCCATGCCGCTCATGCAAGAGTATGATGAAAGCTTGAAAAAATATAAATCTCACATGGTTGTAGCAAAGACTCACTAAGGGTGTCAAATCAAAGATAGGGAGAAACTACCAACATGCCACAAACGAGTAGAATCCGGTTTCATGATCCCCCTAGTTCTAGACAACTATCTTAGCATGCTTTATCCTAGAATCAACCAAACGTAATCTCAAACCGTGCATACAATTATTACCTAAGAAGACTATTATTCAAAAGAAAAATTCCATTGCATACAAGTCCAATTTTCAAAAAGAGAAAGAGTGAAAATAAAGCCTCAAAAAGTTATGCACACAAATAAGATTAAAAGAAAAGGAAAGAAAAGAAAAGAAGAAGATGGAAAACTTAGACAAGGACAAGAAAGGGAAAGAGGAAAAGGGCAAAGATGCAATCATAACACGTTTATCCCAATCGAAATACAAGCGGTCTAATGGCCACATTGCCAAAGACCCCAAACACACTAAGTGTTAAATTCATACATCCTCGAACCGTTCAACTTCTCCTAAATCTAATCTTAATCTAAGCAACCAAGAAAATGAAGAAGTGAAAATAAAGAGGTAAAATTAGAAAGGCCTCACCAAGCATCCGTGCTAAATTAAAGTACCCAAGGAGTAGGAACGTGCTTCTCCAAAAGGTTCCGCAATCCAAAGCATAGGCTACGAGCAAGGTGAGTTAAAGAAAAAGGCTGTATATACAAAATGCAATTGTTAGTAACTTCCAAACAAAAGCAAACAATAAAACACTTAGATACAAATTATATACAAAAACCTAGAGAAACCATCATCATCAAAATTTTTATTTATTTATTTTTTTCTTCTCAAGAAACTCCCAAAAACATCAAGAAATGAAACAAAACAACAACAAGCAACAGACCAAAGAGACCATTAGCAAAAATCCACCAAAATCCTTATCAAAGACTTCCCACCGAGCCCCAGGTGCCTCCCCATACCAACATAAAACATCCTTTTTGACCCCCCCCTCACAAAATGAAGGCATCGACCGCGATGCCTATAAACATGCAAAATAGGGAAAGGGGAGAACAAAAAGGGAAACAAACATGCATAAGGGGACTATTGGCCACTAGGGCCGGCACCATCATCACCCGTATCCCAACCTCCGGTGTAACCGGGAGGAAAACCATAGTGACCCTGGAATAGGTCAAGTTGGGATCGAGTTAATTGGTCATAGGGCTCAGGCTGAACAAGGGGCTCGGGGTGATGGGGGTGAACATAGTAATATGCGGGATCACCCCGATAATCACTCCCCCCCGAGACCCTATAATCATAAGGTGGGAAGTTGCGCCTTGGCACATCGGAGTCCTCCACCCCGGGCCAATATGGGTACGTAGGGAGGTTGTCACCGCCCCATGAAGGTACCGACCCTTGTTGGGGCGGCGCATAAGGGTAGTTGACCGGAGGTGTGACCTCCCCCCTACGCACACTAGCGTCATACAAGGCGCTAGTTTGATAAGACAAAGTTCGGTGGTCCGAGTACATACCTTGCATGCTCAATTGCATGCGCTCCATGTGGTCTCTCATGGCCTCCATCTCTCGGAGATAAGCATCTCCTTAAAAACCTCGTTGTTGTTGGTGTCGTTGTTGTCTTCTTTCTCTTCTTCTTCTTTGAGCATCATCATGAAAATGCTCATGTTGTTGTTGTAGTGGCGGTTGTTGTTGCTCTTCATCATATTCTTCTCCTCCTCCTTCCTCCTCTTCCTCTTCATTCTCATCACCCCCATCAATCTCATCATCCTCCTCCATCTCATCTTCAATCCTCCCATTGTCCCTAGGGACCATCCAAATGTTCCTAGCTTCACAAAGGATGGAGGTGGTGGCAGGGTTAGGGAGTAGGCAATGGTGGGTATTTCTCACTAGCCAAGAGTAGGTGCCGGTTCTCCTAGTGCTAGTTATGAAACGTAAAGTGTTAACTTGCTTCAAACTAATCCACACGTCTTCACTCCTTCCAACCGGAGTGCAAGACTTCAAGAACCCCTCTTGCTTAAAATACGACACAAGACGTGTCACCATGCCCCCACAATGAATTTCCCCCGTTTTGACCCCATGCATTATATCCTTGCAACAATTCATGAAGATATAGCCAAAATTAATCCTTGACCCTAACTCCGGCTTGGTAGCCATCCATAACACCATAATCTCCTCTCGAGACAACTTCCCCAAATCTTGCTTATTAAAAACCGAATACCCAAGAATTCTATGAAGGATCCTAAGGGCCGGATGGATAATCTCACTAGCAAGAGACTTTTTCGAATCAAACTCCCTCTTGTTGGCTATGGTTCTCCACCAAGAAACCTCATTATACTCAGATTGGACTAGGGAGATAAGGGGCTCGAAGAAATCACCATTGGGGTTGAAACCAAGGGCTACATTGAACTCAGCTAGGTTCATGGTGTGTTTGAAATTGAAGAGTTGGAAGGAAATAATAAAATCGGTTTCCCCCACCTTATTGAACTCAAATGTGGAGAAAAACTCAATGGAAGGCTCCAAATAGGTTCTAGGGGCCGATTTTAGAAACTCACCCAAGCTTAGGTTATCTAGAAGGATGTCAAGGTCATTTTCAATTCCTAACTTGGCCATATCCTCACGAAAGTAATGCCGGGAGGGTATAAACTTCCGGTCTTTCATTTTGTTATAGATGGGGGTTTGTTTAGACCGGTTCCAAAATTTGAGAGGGGGTAAAGGAGGAGGAGGAGCATCATCTTGAGTTGTGGAATGCGGTTGGGGTTGAGGGTTTAAGGATTGGCCTTGAGAAGATTGGCCGGGGGATTGGTTTGAGCGCTTCTTGCTACTTTTTACTCTTCTTATCAAATCCATTTTAACAAAATTCACACAATTCACAAGAACACAACAAACTCCCTCAAACAAAACAACTTCCACCAAAAATTACTCACAAACCTCCTTACAAATCCAACCAAACCACCAAAAACTACAAGGTACCTGTTCCAATCAACACAACAACCAAAATCCAACAACAAACAGCAATATCAACAATCATTCATCAATATAATCATGAATCAACAAGAAAAAGAAACAATCACCCAAATATACCAAATTTTCCATAAATCAACCATAAAAAACAAAAATCATGCTCAAATTCAAGGTAAACAAACCAATGTAAAGAAATCAATTGAAATTGACAAAAATATTACAAAGGTTAGAAGTATACCAAGATTGGAGACTCAAATTAAACTCAAAGCACTTCAAAGACCCTAAATTTCCCGAAAAAGCATGAGAACTTTGTAGGAGTGTTAAAAATGGAGGAATATGGAAGAATTTGTGAAAATTTTGGGCAAAAGGTGAAGAAATTTGTGAGAAATTGATGTTTTGGGGTTAGGGTTTGAGAGGAGGTAGAGAGGGAAAGGGGAAAAATAAGGAGTAGAGGAGGAAATAAGAGAGGAGAGAGAGAGAAGAGGGGCGTGCCCGGGTAATAAACCCAGATCGCCGCGCCCTCTCCCGAAAATGCCGCGCCCGCGGCAAATATACCGCGCCCGCGGAGAGACCGCGGGGCAACCGCGGGGACCTCCTGGAATTTTTAGAATTTTAATACCTGATGGGGGCCGCGCCCTCTCTTGATTTGCCGCGCCCTCTCCAAAACCTCCCGCGCCCGCGGAGAGACCGTGGGGCAACCGCGGGAAGTCCCTGGAATGGGGTTCCAAATTTGCTTGAATTTAGGCCGCGCCCTCTCCAAACATGACGCGCCCGCTCCAAAACCTTCCGCGCCCGCGGAGAGACCGCGGGGCAACCGCGGGAAGTCCCTGGAATGGATTTTCAAATTTGGTCGAATTGAGGCCCGCGCCCTCTCCAATCATGAGGCGCCCTCTCCAGAACCTCCCGCGCCCGCGGAGAGACCGCGGGGCAACCGCGGGAAGTCCCTGGAAATGATATTTCAATTTTTCTTCAAGAGGTGAAATTGCCCCCGAGGTCTCTCCTATCCCTCGGGGAGCCCTCTCCCCTGCACTCTAAAGTCTTCTTCAAACCCCTTCTTTCCAACAAGTGATGATAATGGGCGACCTACAAGACAAACACAAAACCAACTCAAAAATAAAATCAAAAACCAATCAAGGAAAAAAAAAAGAAAAGAAAGGAAAGAGAAATGAGATGAGAATCCGGGTTGCCTCCCGTAAGCGCTTTTGGTTAACGTCGTTAGCTCGACGTGCACCACCATCTCATAGAATCATTTTGTGAACAAGTCCAACAAACACTCTATCATAGTAATTCTTGAGCCGATGACCATTAACTTTGAATGAAGATGAGGATTTTAAAGGAGAAATCTCCACGGCACCATTATCAAAAACATATTTCACCAAGAATGGTCCACTCCATCTTGACATGAGCTTTCCGGGGAACAACTTCATCCTTGAATTGTAGAGGAGGACTTTATCACCTACACAAAAATCCTTTTTCTCAATCAACTTGTCATGAACCTCCTTGGAGCGAGCCTTGTAGGTGTTAGCACAATCGTAAGCATCAAGTCGAAGTTCTTCTAGCTCATGAAGATCCAACCACCTCTTCTCCCCCGCACTAGTTAAGTCAAAATTTATCTTCTTGATGGCCCATAAGGCACGATGTTCAAGCTCTACCGGGAGATGGCACGATTTGCCATAGACAAGGAGATATGGAGTGGTACCAATAGGCGTCTTAAAAGCCGTCCTATAAGCCCAAAGAGCATCATCTAGCTTGTTCGACCAATCCTTTCTATTCCTTGCAACCGTATTCTCAAGAATGAGCTTTATTTGACGATTGGAGACGTCGACTTGGCCACTCGATTGAGGATGATATGGAAGGCCGAACCGTTGATGCACTCCATGTTTCCTCAAAATCTTTTGGAAGGCGTTGTGAACAAAATGAGATCCGTTATCGCTTATCACAGCCTTAGGCACGCCAAACCTTGGGAAGATGATTTTGTTGAACAACTTCAACACTACTTTGTGGTCATTAGTAGGGGAGGCAATGGCCTAAACCCATTTAGAAACATAGTCCACAGCCGCAAGTATGAATTGATTACCATATGAAGATGGGAATGGTCCCATGAAGTCAATCCCCCAAACATCGAACACCTCTAACTCAAGAATGGGTTGTTGAGGCATCTCATTCCTCTTGGAAATATTCCCAACCCTTTGACATCGGTCACATGACTTCACAAAGCCCCATGAGTCCATGAAGAGATGCGGCCACCACAAACCACATTGAAGAACCTTGGTAGCGGTCTTGGAAACACCCATATGCCCACCACTAGGGTCCGAGTGGCACATCCTTAAAACACTAGGCACCTCTTCATTTGGAACACAACGCCTAAGTAAGCCATCCACCCCTCGTTTGTATAGGATGGGATCGTCCCACAAGTAATGTCTTGCCTCCCTTTTGATTTTCTTCCTTTGGTTCTTTGAGAAAGAGGGTGGAAACTCCCCACATGCTAGAAAATTCACCAAGTCGGCATACCATGGGAGTTCCTTCACCTCTATGGCATATAAGAAGTCATCAATCATTTTATCCTCAATAGGTTAACCATCATCATGAATTTGATCACCCTCAAGGCGAGAAAGATGGTCCGCCACAACATTCTCCGCACCCTTCTTGTCCCTAATCTCAATCTCAAAAGTTTGTAATTCAAGCACCCATCGAATCTACCTAGGCTTGGACTCTTTCTTGGCAAATAGATACTTGAGGGCCGCGTGATCCGTGAAGACTATGGTCTTGGAACCCAACAAGTAACAACGGAATTTCTCAAAAGAGTGCACAATTGCTAAAAATTCCTTTTCCGTTGTTGTGTAGTTCTTTTGAGCCCCATTGAGTGTCTTGGACATATAGTAAACAACATGAAGCTTCTTGTCTACACGTTGTCCCAAAACACCTCCAATAGCCCAATCACTTGCGTCACACATCAATTCAAAAGGAAGATCCCACCTTGGGGCTTGAACAATAGGAGTGGAGATTAGGGCCTTCTTCAATCTATCAAATGCCTTCAAGCATTTATCATAAAAAATGAACTCAACATCTTTTTGAAGAAGGTCATTTAGGGACTTAGCAATAAGTGAAAAATCCTTGATGAATCTTCTGTAGAAACCCGCATGACCAAGGAACGATCTCACACCCTTGACATTCACCGGAGGTGGAAGTTTCTTAATCACTTCTATTTTTGCCTTATCCACCTCAATGCCTCTATTTGAAATCTTGTGCCCAAGCACTATACCTTCCTCTACCATGAAGTTGCATTTCTCCCAATTCAAAACAAGATTGACCTTAACACATCTTTCCAAACACTTCTCAAGATTCACAAGGCACTCCTCAAATGAGACACCCCCCACCGAAAAGTCATCCATGAAGACCTTCATTTCCTCCTCCAACATATCCCCAAAAATACTCATCATGCACCTTTGGAATGTAGCGGGTGCATTGCATAACCAAAAGGGCATTCTTCGATGGGCAAAGGTCCCATAAGGACATGTGAAGGTATTTTTCTCTTGATCATTGGGGTGGATGGGGATTTGGAAGAATCCCGAATATCCATCGAGAAAACAATAAAACTTGTGCCTTGTTAGTCTTTCAAGCATTTGATCAGTAAATGGAAGAGGGAAGTGATCCTTCTTGGTGGATGTGTTTAGACGTCTATAGTCTATACACATCCGCCAACCCGTGACCGTTCTAGTTGGAATGAGCTCACCCTTCTCATTCTCAACCACGGTCATGCCCCCCTTCTTTGGAACGACATGCACGGTGGAGACCCACCTTGAGCTAGAGATGGGGAATATGATTCCCGCATCTAATAGCTTGGTGATATCCTTCTTAACTACCTCTCCCATTTGGGGATGTAGCTTTCTTTGTCATTCGATAGAAGGAAGGGCGCCTTCCTCAAGTGTTATGTGGTGTTGGCACAAGGCGGGACTTATACCTTTAAGATCATCAATTGTGTACCCCAAAGCACCTTGGTGCTTTCTCAAAACTCCACATAACGCTTGAGCTTGGCTCACGCTCAAGGATGCACTAACTATCACGGGGTAAGTGGAATGAGGGCCCAAGAACTCATACCTAAGGTGTGATGGTAGAGGTTTGAGCTCTACCATAAGCACACCATTACCTTCCTTTGATGCGGCCGCTTGCAAAGCTTCTTGGCTTGAGATTTTCAAGTACATTTGCTCATCCACTTCCTCCATGCTTCCATTAAGAAATTCTTCATAGAATGCCACTTCCTTGCATGGTGTACCTACTTTGTCCTTGTTCAACAAAACATTCTCAAGAGCATCGTTAGAGGTGAGAAAGTGCTCATGCATGGAAGACACAACATGATCAAGTGAATCAATCATCATGGAATTTTCTAGAGAATAAGATGGATATTTCATGCTTTCATTCTAATCAAATTCAATGACCTCATCTCCTACCTTAAGGGAAATCTTTGCACTCCTCACATCAATCATAGCACCCGAGGTAGCAAGAAAGGGTCTACCTAAAATGATTGGAATGGTAGCATCTTCATCCATTTCAAGCACAATAAAATCCACCGGGAACACAAACTTCCCAACCCTCAATGGAACATCTTCTACCTTACCTTTTGGAAACTTGATTGACCTATCGGCTAATTGCAAGGTAATGTTAGAAGGTAAAAGTTCCCCAAGTTCAAGCCTTTGATAAACCGAATATGGCATTATGCTCACACTAGCTCCCAAGTCACATAGAGCATTATCAATTTGCATCTTGTTAATGGCACAAGGGATGGAGAAGTTTCCGGGGTCTTTCAATTTGGGTGGCATTTTGTTCATGATGATAGCACTACAATTTTCGGTCAAATTGATAGTTTCCACAACCTCACAAGTCCTTTTCCCACTCAAAATGTCCTTGAGGAATTTGGCATAATTTGACATTTGGTTGATCACATCGGTAAAAGGTAGAGAAAGATGAAGTTGTTTTAGCATATCAATGAATCTCCCAAATTGTTCATCCAATTTGTGTCTCATGAATTTTTGTGGGTAAGGGAGCTTGGGTTTCACAATTTCTTTCTCTACTCTCACCTCTCTAGGTGTCTCAACCACAACCTCATCCAATGATTCCCTATCCCCCTCATTCTCAACCAAGGCTTCCTTAGGAACCTCCTTATCCTCACCCTTCCTAGGTAATCTCTCCTCAAGAACCTTACCACTCCTTGTAACAATAGCATTCACGTGTTTCTTGGGATCAAGACTTTGGGAAGGTAAAGAAGAAGGGCTTGCATGATCTTTCAAAGCACTATCAAGTTGAGAAATTTGGTTTTCAAGCATTTTATTGTGGGTCATCATTTCATTAAACTTCTTATCACTAACGGCCATGTATGTGTTCAACAATTTGGTTTGATTCTCAATTATTTCTTCCAAATTGGTCCTAGGTGAAGAAGGTTGTGAATAGGAATTTTCTCCTTGAGTCCTTGGAACAAATCCGGGTGGGGGACCTCTTTGAGCATTATTTTGAAAATTGCCCTTCCCTTGGTTGTTCCAAGTACCCCTATTTTGATTTTGACCATAACCGTGATTATGATTACCACCACCTTGATTATGGTTACCACTACCTTGGTTGTGATTTCCATAACCTTGGTTTTGATTACCATAATTTTGGCTTTGATTTTGGCCACTATAACCTTGGTTATTATAGCTACCACGAGAACCTTGGTTCCCTTAGTTTCTATAACCACCACCTTGATTATAGTTGTCAAAATTGCCTTGGTTTTGGTAATTCCTATTCCATTGACCTCTTTGATTATAAAACCTTTGAGAATTATTATTTGACACATAATTCACATGCTCACTCTCATTGTTATCAAACTCATCAACACATTCATTAGGACAATTACTAGAGTCATGATCATACGATCCACATGCATCACAAAACAAACAACCCATAGGCATATTATGTGAAGAGGGAGGGGGTTGAGAGTTAGAAAGAGTACCTCTCCCCTTAAATTGGGAGGGAAGATTCGAAGCTTGGGAAGGAGAAGAAGTGTTCTCCAACTTGGCTTTGATTGCAGTCATCTCCTTTCCCAAGTTTGTCATTTGAGAGGAAAGGTTGTTGATCGCATTTAGATGGTCCACCGAGTACAATGAAGGTTGCTTGCTTGAAGAGTCTCTCTCCCCATCTTGCCAATCTCTATAGTACGTCACCACGTCCTCAATGATGTCCACCACTTCTTCTTCGGTCTTGTTCATGATAGGACCCCCGACCCTCCCATCAAGGCATGACTTGCCTTGGGGACTTAAACCGCCATAGAAGATTTGGACCACTTGGTATGTTGGGATTCCGTGGTGAGGGCACTCCCTTTGATAATCTTTGTATCTCTCCCATGCTTCGTAAAGGCTTTCATTTGGCCTTTGCTTGAACCCCTGAATCAAGGCTCTTGCCTCCGCCGTCTTCTTTTGAGGGTAGAAGCGGGACAAGAAGGCCTTTGTAACATCATCCCATGTTCTCAAGGAGTTGGGCTTCACTTCTTTATCTAGCCACTCTAAGGATCTTCCTATGAGAGAGAAGGGGAACAACTTGAGGCGTATGAACTCTTGAGAAACTCCGTTGACTTTGATGGTGTTGCTATATTTTTCAAATTCTTTAAGATGGTTCAACGGGCTCTCATTCTTAGCCCCACTATATTGCCTCCTCTCAATTAAGGTGATCATGGTCGACCGAATCTCGAAATCATTTGCCGGTGTTGTAGGCGGAGCTATGCCGCTCTCAAACCTATAAGCACCGGGTATTCCTAGCTCCTTCAAGGCCACTCTTGTATTTTCTCCCATGCCTTGCTCTTCTTCAATCTCTTCTTTACTTGAAGAACTATACCCCAAGGATCGATTAACTATTCTTCTCCTTGAGAGAGTCCTTTCAATTTTCGGGTCAAAAGGCACAATGGATCAATCACGAGCTCTATGCATGCAAAACTTCAAAGAAAATATTAGTAGCACGGCTACAAGTGTAGCCTAAAGAAACAAAATCTTTTTATATTTTTTTTTCTTTCAATTAAAATGAAGTAGACTCAACAACAAAAGCTAAGCACCAATAGCATTCCCCGGCAACGGCGCCATTTTGACAAGAGGAAAATGTATGTCGTTATCTACCCTTCCCCCAAGTCAAACAAAATTTGTAAACACCTAACCAACCTTATATGAATATAGGGCTAGTTAAGGGTCGATCCCTAGGGGAATGCAATGATGAAAACTAGAGTCTAAGTCAAGTTACCTCGAAGATGGAGTTGAGATAATGGTTGGCACTATGGTAAACTAAAACAAGTCTAATCAAGTAAAACAAAGGTCTAAACACTAGGGATATGGGTTCCACATGCTAGTTCAATGATAATGCTAGTTTAGAGCTCAATCAATTAATTCAAGTATTGCAATGGACAAACAATAGTAGCCATCAAGAGAGTTCAAATGCTATCTCCTATAGGCCAATCTAGGTGTCACTATGAAAGGCAAATCAAGAAGAATCACAAGCAAACCCAATCAATTAGAGCAACTTTCAATTCAATTGTTCATGTCATTAAGAGTTGCAATGCAATCTAGATTAATCTTATAGGTTGATTACTCCTAGTCTAATAAATCACATGCAAAACTATGTCAACCAATTTAATTGCAACAAATCAATCAATCAAAGAGCATCAACTAGCAATTTCAGTAATCAAATATGCTTCCCCCTTTCCCTAGCAACTAATCTACTCACTAATCATGGTGAAATTCAAGAACAAATAACTAGAAATTGCATTAATCTTCATTCTATATCAAAATCTAAGAGAAATCAAAATATTCAACAATATCAAATTCAAATCCAAAGAAAAACAAGCAACAAGCATAAATCAAATGGAAAAGTAAGTAAGGAATGAAAGAAGGAAGAGATTCTCACTAATATTGATGATTGAAAATGAAGAAATCCAAACTAGATTGATCAAATGTTGAGTTACAGATCCAAAACCAAGAACTTCTCTCTAACCTCTCTCTAAATTCTCTCTCTAAAACTAAGCTAATGAAAATTATCAAAAAGTTCCTTTTGAAAAGGAATTACAATTCTATTTATAGGTAAAGAAGAAACCGGCAAATCCCGCGATCTCTCTCGATGAATCCGCGGCCGCGGAGAAATGGGTACGGAACCCTCCGCGGGCTTTCTGGGCAGCACCCGCGCCCGCGGTAAGATAGACCCGCGCCCGCGGCCAATCCCCTGCTCCCAAAACTCAATCAAAGGGCCGCGGTCTCTCTGAGATGGAGCGCCCTCTCCAGATTTCCCGTGCCCGCGGAGAGCCCGCGGGGCAACCGCGGGAAGCTCCTGCCAAAATCTTGCAATTTGCTCTTCTTAAGCCCGCGCCTGCGGCTCTACTGACCCGCGCCCGCGGCCTGCTGGAAATACCTTGGAGACCTCTCCGAGGCCTCTCCAAGGCCTCTCTAAGCCCTCTCTAGCCAAATGCTTCTTCCTTACTTGATCATTAAGGCCCCAACTCGATTCCTTTGCAAAGGTGATTCTCCAAATACCTACACAATCAAATAAAGAAAGGAAATAAAAGGAAAAAGAGCCAAATAAAAGGAAAACACGAGGAAAACATGAGAACCATAAAGAAAAGAGGAGAAAGAGAAACCTAAGGAAAAAGGACCAAAAATAAGAGAAGAAAGCATGAAAAACGGAAAGTTATCTTGTTCATAAGTTGGCTCATTCTTTTCTCGCCCAAACAGTAATCCCATGACGTTAAAGTCAAAGCATGGGGGTGCTTTCTCCTTATGGACGGGAGTTGGGATTTCATCAGTGAAGTAGCAATCAAAGAAAATCTCGAATCCCGGTTGTCTTATGCCGCTTAAAACAAATGGCTCGGGAAATTTATGGCATGGATAGTCCTCTCCTTCTTTTATGAACTGACCATTAAGCGTAAGAGGAAACTGATCCATTGGAATTGCTTTCTTTTGAATGCGAGCGTCCCTACGTGCTTTCAACTTGTCCTGGGCTCGCTTGAGATCTTTCCGAGTCGGTTCAAAACCAAGTCCGAAAGTATCTAACTTGGGGAAGCCAGGTGACTCCAGTTGTTTTGCCATTCCTTTCTTCTTTCCTAAAGTCATCCCATGAAAGTGTCCTTGTTTCTTAAGCATGGTGTTGACAATCATGTTGGAATGGGGGTCATGGCAAAGAGGGGTCCCTTCATCCTCCTGGATGAAGTAGACTTCTTCGTTAAAGCCCCATAGGTCTTCATCATCCTCGTCGTGCTCCACATTAATGATTGGATTTTCTATGGATTTGATTCTCATTGGCGAAGCATCGATGGCGATTGGAATTTCTCCCAATATAGCTTTCACTTGTTGGTGGAGATATGAAGGGACGGCCTTTAGATCATGAAGCCAAGGGCGTCCCAATAATAAGTTGAATGAAGCTTTGATGTCCACTAATTGGAAAGTAGTAGCATGTTCTATTGCTCCTGCCGTTACATTTAGGGTAATCTTTCCAAGAGCTTGACGACGAGTATTATCGTAGGCTCTTATTCCTTGTGTGGACGGAGTTAAGTCTTCATCCCTTATTCCGAGCATCCTCACGGTTCTAAGTGGACAGACATTGATAGCCGATCCATTGTCTACAAGAGTCATAGGAACATTCATTCTTTTGCAGACTACCGTGAGGTTTAATGCCTTGTATTGTTTGTCACCTTCTGGGGATAAATCTTTGTCAGAAAAGGTGATCAAATTAATCGGACTAGGAAGGTCACTTGTGAGGAAGTTGGCTAGTCCCTCAGGAGTAGTGTCAGAATCTATCCCGATTTTATCCAAGGCGTTCATTACGGCCAACCTATGCTCTCGAGATGTTGTTAGAAGTTTCCACACATTCATCTAAACTTTTGTCTTCTTAAACTGTTTAACAATGTCGTTGTCTTCGATGATAGGTATGGGAACTTGATGTACGGTTGGCATAGTTTGTGTTGAAACGGGAGGTTGCATTCTCCCAGATCTTGTGAGGACATCTATTGATGAATCTTCCTCAGCCCAAATGTCATCTGTGGTGTATGACACAGAAGGTGAAGGTCCTACCATGTTCGTTAGATAGACATCTTCTTCATCACTGTCCCAAACCCCATTAATGGTTGTATCCTCTTCTTGTTGAACTTGGACCAGTTTCTTTTCATCAATCATTTTCTGTACCAAATCCTTGAATTTGAAACAGTTTTCTATAGTGTGACCCCCTGATTGATGATATTGACAGTAATATCTATCTGTCCTTTTTAATGATTCGAATTGTCTCGGTTCGAGAGGTTTGATCTCGCCACTCTCGGAGATCATTTCGAACATTTGTGCATACGGGATCCCAATCGGAGTGTAGATTCTATTGCTCTTCTTGGGTTTTTTAGTGACTTGTAAGGGAAAGTGCTTTGCCTCATAAGTCGTTCTCACTGGTGTGAATTCTCTTTTAGGTTCTTCTTTTGGAAGTGGAAGCTCATCATATTTCTTATGGAGTTCGTTCATAACTTTGAGAGCTTCACGTAGTAATTGCGATGCCTCCTTCATAGACAGTGTGAGCAATTGTATATCTTCCTTATTCGCTGGTTCTGTAAGGCTATCTTTGACATCGAAAAAGATCTCCTCTACTTTTTCTATGGCACTGATTTCTTCAACAGGTCTAATGAGAGAGGAGGGGTCAATCTCGTTTTCTTCATCGGAGATAGCTAGGGTATGAGCTAGAGGTGCATTGTCAATGCTTGGCTTCATACTGGCAGGGGGCAACAACAGTTTGTTATTGTCGATTAGGTCTTGGATAGCTTCCAACAACTTTCAGTGGAATGGCCCCTACCTTGGTGATACTTGCAGTGTGCATTGGGGTTCCAGTTAACCGACCTCTTCTTAACTGGTGGGTCCCCAAATGGTCAAATGGGAGTTATAAGACTTTTTGCATTTAATCGATCGAATGCGGTGTCATAACTCATGCTAATAAGAGTGAAGTTCCTCCTAAATGGTTTCTTCTGTCCTTGGTTGTTCATGGCAAGAACTTCTCCTAAATTAAAGGTGCTAACATTATTTGAGTAGGCGGTTTTGGAAGAAGAAGGATTGTCGTTCTTCTTTCCTTTCCAGCCACTGTTGGAGTTATTGTTGGCAGCTTTTGACTTAGCCAAGTCATCTTCAATATTTATCCCAATGCCATAAACGGCCTTGAAGGTATGGAGATTATTTTGATATTTGAGATGCTTGGAATATTTTTCTTGGAGATTTTTGATAAACAGTCTCACAGACTCTTTTTCACTTGGTACCTCAATCATCTTGGCTGAGGTTTCTCTCCACTTGTTAAAGAAAGAGGTGAAGCCTTAATTCTCTTTTTGCTTGAGGATTTCAAGTTCTCTATGGTCAGTCTCGACTTGAATGTTGCACTTGTACCTATCTACGAAAGCGTTTTCTATAGACTCCCAGGTAGGTCTTTTCTTTCTCGAGAGAAAAGAACCATTGTTGGCAAACGGTCTCGAAAGATAGTGAGAAAAGAGAAGGGAAGACCTTCTTATTGATACCTTTGATAATCATTATTGTTTCAAATGCTCTTAAATGAAAGTAAGGGTTCTCAATTGCTCTGAATTTTGGGATGTCGTTGGCGTTGAACTTCTGCGGAAGAAGATCCTTGTCCACCGAGACCCCTTGTGAAGTAAGCTCTTGAAACTTGTAGTCGCTAGACAAATTGGTTAAACTCTATTGTATAAGGTCCATTTGTGGTTGCTTCACGGGATCATCGATCCTAAGTGCGAGAAGCTTCAGTGTCTCAGTCACAGTAGCAAGGTGGTTCTTAAGATCATTGACTTCTTCTTGAGTTGCCATTATAACCCTAGCTTTCCTCTTGTGAGCTATAGGTTTGTCGAAAAGTTGGACTTGTACGAAGAGGTTATCTTTGATTAATCATCCTTCCTTTCTTGACCACGCGCTGTAAATTAAACCATTTTGCGTTTTAATTACTTGACCCGAATCATCTTGACTTTATGGTTTATTTTAAGGGAAAAAAGAAAAAAGAAAAAAGGGTGCGTATTTTTGGCAAAAATAATGTACATATTTTATTTTAGGGAACTAAGTATTATTATTTTTTTTATATTGGAGGATTAATATCCGACTTACCCCCCTAAAAAAAATGACGGAAAAACGCGCACACAAGACTCACTTAATCATGGTCAAAGTATGTGTATTGGTGTGTGCGTTGAGTGTAAGTGACATGCTTGGACTCTTGTGTAAGACCATGGGACTTATTGCCTAAACTCAATCATTGATTCAATTAAATATTATTGATAGCAAAATTAACCGAATTAAACAGAAGACTGATTAATTAGACCCTAGGTGATGACTCGACCAATAATCCGAACTGTCGGCCAAGCGACAGGACTGGCGTCACACTGTGGAGCTTGGCGCCAGGCGACAGAACTGTCGTCAGGCGCTACACTCCATAGTGTGGCGCTATAGCTCAGACCTTGGCGCCAATATTGGAGCTTCGGTCTGGGACTGTGTTCGGTGTTATTAGTCAACTGGGGCATGCCTAAAGTCGTACTAGGTCAATTCTGATTAAAATATTAGACTTTATTGACTCAAATTAATTAATTAATTAATTAATTAATTAGGCAAAGTTCTTTAAGTCAATAATTTATTTAGTCTCAACACAAGTCAACAAACGGTTAAGAGAAACATAGAATATATATGCACAACAAATAATGCACAATTAGTCAAGTAGGCACAACATGATGCAATGCGTTTGCAACCTAACCATGGCTCTAGTTCTCTAATGTTTGGGATATGGTTTAGTCAAAGAGGGTCCATGGTTAATTGCCCGGATGCACCGCGCGGAAGCCTATCCGTGAAGGGTTGGCGCGAGTGGATGGGACACCGCGAGTTTTAGAAAAAACTCGCTTCCATGGTTTGGTGAATTCAACATCTCGGATGTACCCTTTGTTGCACGGAGCGTTCAATCGGGTAGATGGAGCATGAATTCCCAAAGGGTTATGTCCATATGTAGAACACATATGAGTTTCAGAAAAGTGAGAAAAAATTCAATCAGGAAGTAGGATCGAGCAAACAATACGAAAAACCGGTCGAAATTAGAACGCATATTTCTGGCTCGGTATTGGGGGAAATTGGCGCCAGCAAACAGAGATTGGCGCCAGATTTTAACTGTAGCGCCTAGCGCCAATACTGGCGTCTGGCGCTACGATTAAATTGCTGGCGCCAAGCTCTGGCCCCTGACGCTACTTCCCACATGCCTAAACAGCTTTCTGTGCTCGATAAAATTTTCCTGTTTCGCGCGGTGTTATATCTGTCCTAGTTGTGAAAGACATTTCTCAAATTTCCTACGTGTAAAATCCTATGTTTTTAACTCATTACGGATGGTCTTTCCAATGAGATCTTTTTTATGCATATGACAATAATGTTAATCAAAATTAAGCACATTAAATACTTAGAACTTTTCGAGTCTCATCCACTCATTCTAAATCGTTGTCGAAACAAATTCAGGAACTAAAATAGAAATCCTCCCCAGCGGAGTCACCAAAAACTGTAGGGAATAATTTCAAGCCTTTAGATCCCACTAGCTTGAATCCCACTGTGATCATACACTAAAGTACGGTGGCGTCCAAAAGGGAAGAAGATAGAGCAAAAGAGTCGCCAACAAGTTTTTTAGGAACTTGTAAACCATTCACGAGGTGAAGGTTACACCCCTTAACGATCCAAGAGATCGTCAACTCCATAAGGTCATGAACCAAATAAGGGTTCGGGGATGAAGGTACAAATCCAACCTAAAAGAGATTGAACCTGCCCTAATAATAGGCCTCTACTTTATTCTGATCGTATTCATGTGCGCTTTCTAATTAACATACAATCAATAGGTTTAACCCTAAACCTGTTTATCTATGTTGGTTGAATTTAATTAATGCACAAATAAATCTATTATTGGCGATCACTTGAAATTATAATCATATTAACCCTAAACAAGATTATTAATTATTTTATTAAGCGTGATTACAAGTACAAATTCCCTTTAAACATGCATAAAAGGCGATCAAGCAATAACAATAAAATATAATCATCAAGCAACATAATAAATAATATCATGAATAATAGTTATAATAATCATAATAATAATAATATCATCATAAATCATAACAATTATAATTATAATCATATTCATGTTAATATTAAAGCATAATAATAGCAAGATCCTAGGCATGATACTAACAAGATTAATAACAAACCCTAGCATGTCACTAAGCAATAAAAATCAAAGCTTTAACCCTAACATGATACTAAAAATCATAAATATTAGGAAGAACATAGGAAGCATCATAGCAATCATAATAAGCATATTTAATATTAAATTTACCCTAGACATGATACTAGGAATATCATAATAACAATGTAAATATGATGTCTACATCATAAAATCAATTAATCAATTAAAGTACTTACTTTGATGCCTCGTACCTCTTTCTAATAACAAAATACACACGTTAGTAAATTCAAGGAAAATAATATATAAAACAATTAAATTAAATAATTGAAAGAGAGATTTGGAACCAAACCCTCAGAAATTAAACCTTTCACGTCTAGGGCGAAGGCAACTTCGAATATGGCTAGGTGTTTCTAGATCTTGTGAATGCAGAATTTTGTATGAGAAAAGAAAGTAAGAAAGAATTGAAAGAATGATAATTAAAACTGATTGTAGAACTTGTGAATGATGAGAATTAGTGAATGATTAGAAAGAATAGGTGATGATTGAATGTAGATGATGAATGAATAAAATAAATTGGTGAATGAAAATGGAGTTTTTAATACGATATTTATAGAGAAAATCAGCCAAAAAGATAAATTAGACAAAACAGAGTCTGACGTTCAGAAAACAGAGCTGGCGCCAACCCTGGCTAGCTGGCGCCAGGCACCAGCACTAGCGCCAGGCGCCAAGCCTGGTTCCAGGCGCCAAGGCCTGGGGTTAGGCGCCAAGCCTGATACCAACGCATTTTCGAAAATCCGATAAGTTTACCGTACTGGAGGATAAAATCATATAATTTCTTCGAAAATGCTATTTGATTTTGATTAAAACTCTGAAAAGTCAACAAAAGTCAATTTATCAATGCTAATTGAATTAGGAATGAAAAGAACCTTCTAGAAGAATCTAGAAGACTAAAACCATTCCTAATTGCATTATGAATGATAAATCATATTAGGCCCTCCCCTAGATCATTGGGCCGCACATAAAGCTCAAACCGGGCCCAGTTTGGTAAATTGGCCATAACTTCCTCAATATTCATCGGAATTGGGCTTATAATATATCGTTGGAAAGGTCTTTGCAAGCCCCATCCAACTACACTACTATTGGGCCCATATCATGGACCAGCCAAACTGGATTGGCTGTTTTCTTAAAAATAAGTTTTCAAAAACAGAGAGAAGAGAAAAGAAATTAAAACTTTTCGCAACACTAGACTTTCCACACTTTCGTTTCATTCGATTATGATTCGACGTGAAAGGTACTCATCACTGGGTTTGGTTTTGGGGAGACACAAATGGGTTTCTACACATATCAAAACCTTTTTAGCACATTTTCCCAATTGGCTTGAAATCCACTTTTAGCAAGCATCTCTAAAGTTCCTCGAAGGAACCGGAAAAAGAAATAGATTTGAGGTTTCTCGACAAATCAACTATTGCATGTCGTTGTATAAGCTTGACCTACATCTCCCTCCACCAACTAGTGACTCAACCACAAAGGTCAAAAGGTCTTGGAAAGAGTTGTAATGTAAAGGCGAGAAGGGTGAGGGTAGGCTACAATTTGAAATTTGGTAGTATACTAAATTGTGAAGCAAAGATTAGCCAAATCTCAACACCAAAACTAAGTAAACACTAAAAAAAACACATCACCCCCAAGCTTATTCAAAGCTAAGAATCACAAACATATGTACAAAAAGCGTAAGACTCTTCCCCCCAAGCTAGAACAAAGCATTGTCCTCAACGCAAAAGAAAGGGAGAAAGGAACTTACATAAAAATATTTTTAGAACTTTTTCATTTTGCACTCTTTCTATTTTTCACTACTTTTTTTAATATTTGCCAAAGCTTTTGAAAGTGCTTTTCTTTTCTCATTTTTTCAATTTTTTTCATTTTTCATTTCACTTTATTGTCCTCGCCTCTTTTAACTATGGACGGATTTTTCAGCTTTTGCATTTGCTTTTTATTCACACAATATTTACAACACATATTGATTTCATTATAAGAACCAAGCAATCCATTCTCTTCTACCAATACACCAACATAAGAGACCAAATGCTTCACAAAAACCAACATAGGAACAAAAATGAAATAAAAGGCTCAAGATCTAAAGATGTGGCTTGAAACGAAGGGTATATGGCACAAATGGTTAGCAAGTAGGCAAATAAAAACCCAAAATATAGATATAGAAAACTATCCTAGAAAAAGAAAAATACCACCCCGATAAGATACCTTTGTCCTTCCTAAATTGCTCAGGAGATGAAAGTCAAACTCTAGATAAAGCACACAATAGTCAAGGATCCAAACGCCGCGCATGCAAAATATGGAGAAGTCTAGTAAAGCATGAAACCTCACAAGGTAGTGGCAAAAACTCACTAAAAGCTTCAAATTCACCAAAGGGGAACAATTGGGAGTTTTCAAGAACAATAGAATCCGGCTTTAAGTTCCAAATAGTTCTAAACGACTACCTTAGCATGCTCTATCCTAGAGTCAACCAAAGATACTCTCAAACCGTGCAAATCATTGTCCTTAAGAATAGTGATAGCCTAAAGTGCAAGTCAAAGTGGTACTAAGTCCAAAGAAAAAGCAAAACTATGAAGAAAGAAAAGCAATACCTCAAAAACATTTTATTTATTATTTTCAAAAATATTCTTTTCGTTTTTTTTGTTTTTTTTTTTTGGTTTTTTTTTAATTTTTATTATTTTTTAATTTTTTTTGTTTCTTTTTGTAATTGATGCAAAATCATAAGCAGGCAAAATGCAAAAAGAAATGTAAAATAAAAGAGATAAAGGAATAAAAAAGAAAAAGTAAAACAAAAAGGATATAGAAAAAGAGGAAAAAGAAACAAATAAGGAAGATCGAAAAGCAAGGGAGAAATAGAAATTAAAGTATCAAGGAAGTAAGCTAACACATATATCCCAATTGACAAACAAATGAACATTCGGCCACAACGCTAATGTTTCCAAAGACACTAAGGCGTGAAATAGCAAACAACCTCGAAGTGTTCAATTTCTCGTAATCTAAACTTATACTAAGCATCAAAGAAAAGAAAATAAAAGGAAGAAGATTAGAAAGATCTCACCGGGCATCGAATCTATGCTATAACAAATATGGTGAAAGAACAACCACCTTCATGGAGCACCAATAACCATAGCACAAGCTACGAGACCAAGTGAGAAAGAAAATAGACTATATACAAAGAAAAATTATAGTAACTTCAAGATTAAAAAATAAAGATTTTAAAGAGATATATGTACTCAATTGGGAAACAGTAATACATGATAGCAACAGAAACATCATAAACAAAATCAGGAAACGGTATCAAGAAGCATAATCAGGAAGCAATACAGCAGACAATCATCAGAAATCATAGTAAACAGGAAGTAGAGAAACACATCACACAACAATCAGTGAAACAAACAACAATACCAAGAGCTGGAGTAGAGAAACCATCAGAAAAACATCATCATCATCATCAAAGAAGCAAGAGATAAACAACAATCAATACCAACAAGTAAAACAGACCTAGAGTGAACTACAAAAGCGAAGGGGGAAACGGTGAAGCACACAAACAACATAAATCACCCCCACGCTTTAAATGAACTACCCCCAAAACTCTAATCCTAATAACACATAGGCAAAAAGAGAACAACATATAAAGCACGTAAGAAATAGGGTAGTCACGATAGTCTCACTGTGTACTATGGTAAGGGGTAGAGTGGGAACTTCCCTCACCGGTTTCTAAGACATGACTCGAGCTAGCTATTTCACTCACCTCCACGGGGGCCTTTCCCCTTAATCCCCCCTCCCTCCTATCACGATCTACCGCGAAGAAATGAGACCAATCATCCAAGACCGGCTCGCCCGAAAATCCCCACCTACCAAAAGTCTCGGGGTCTAGGAAAGGCATAAGGTTCGCTGGATCATAAGTATAATCGCATCCACAAGGTCGCTTATAAACGTAAGTGGCCGGGGTGGTGCCAACGATAGCACTAGGATGGATATGAGGACCCTCCCAATAGGGGTAACAAGGTCTAGGTCCGACGGATGGGTCAAAGGGTTCCCATTGAGGGATAGGTCCTTGTTGGATCGGGAGGTATGGATAGTTCAAGTAAGGGTCAATCTCCCCCCTCCTCACACGGTAGTCATACACTTGATTGACATGGAAATCATATACAAGAGACAAATCCCGCCCTAAAGGCATGGAATACAAAACATTAGTGATGGAGTCTAACTTTGCATGTAAAGTAGATAATTCACTCGAGAGACCTTCCATATGAAAATATCACGCCACTTGGTTCGATCGATGAATTTTTGGTTGACAAGAGCGTAAATGTTGAGGAAGTGGGAAGGCGTCTTCTCCCGAGGATCAACTATCGGCAAGAGTTCACAAAGAAAATCCCTATATGAATCGTGAAGGCATAGGGCAAGAATGGAGATCATGCCCCCAATTTGGATGCTCCCCAAAAGTGAAATACCATCTCGGATGTCTAGGAATCGGTTGATCAAATGTTGAGTGATGTCCACAAGCTTGAGCTCTTGCGGCTCTTGATCGGCTATCCAAAGCCAACATAATTCCTCACGGGAAATGGCTCCCATTGAGTCTTTTGAGCATAGGGCTTAGGTGAGAATACGATTAAAGTATCTCTTAGTCGGAGGAATGATCGATGCGGACTTGAAAGTTTTAGGCTCATATTTCCCTTCATCAGAGATACGCCGCCACCACTTGAGTTCGTCATACCCATGGTCACTAGTCTGATAGACAAGATGGTCTTCATCAACGACCCAAGGAAACCGGAAGTAATAGCAAAGTTGTGACTCCGATAACCGATGATCATTATTAAATATTTGAAAGGTCAACATTCTAGAAAAGTCACCACTTGTGTGATGCACCAACTCTAGGAATGAGAGAAACGCATAAGCTACCCTAGCATAGATAGGAGCACTTAGGTCCAAGAACTCTAAAAGACCAAGATTCTTGGCAAGGAGGCGGACGTCATCATCAATTCCAAGCAATTTTGTAGTTGCTTGATCATAGAATCTTGTTGACTTAAGATTCCTCTTGGTAAGTTGCTTGAACCTATTCCAATGCATTTCTTTGGAAAATTCAATGCCATACGTTTCTACCACCTCGGGAGGAGGTGGAACAACGGGCCGGGATTTACTTGTTTTTGATCTAGCCCGCTTCATTTTACGTATAGGGGTCATCTACAAGAAGCAGAGCAATTTGAGAGCAATTCATTAACAAGTATCATTGTTCAATGATAGGCATGAGAAATTGCTCAAGAATCAAGCACAAACAAATATAATCCTATAAAAAAATGAAACAAGAAATGGTCATAAGGAACTATGCCATGAATATAGTTACAAAAGTAAGGAGCTACTAGTCATGAATCAAAGGCAAAGCTTGACACAAATGACCAAATCATGAATCATTATAGGCAAATTAATTGAAAAACATTGAATTATCAAAGATATTAAGCTATCATATAAAATACCCATTAGAGAGCAAATAACCTACAATGGTGATTCAAGGATTTACGCAAGGTATACAAATTCATCATGAAAAAGCTTCAAATGAACATCAAATAACATCATTCAACACATAATTCAAGCAAAAAGAACCAACAATGGAGTTCTACCATTAAAGCAAAAACAAGGGTTTCAAGCTTCACAGATGAGGAACAAGATGACTAGAATGTGAGAAATTATACCTCAATAAGCTTTAAATAACTTGAAAATTTCACAATTGAAGAGTATAGACCAATTAGAACACTCAAAATAAAGTTCCAAACACAAAATAAAAAACCCCAAAATTTCGATTTTTACCTAATTTTCGAATTTCAAATTCGAATTTTCAGAAATTTTTTGTTGTTTTTGAAAGGATTTAATTATGTGTTGATTTAAATTGTAGAGAATGAGATTACAATGTGTAATTTGATGAATTTATAATAGATTTGGAAATAGGTAGATGATAGAGGAATGAAAGGGGTGAAATGAGGGTAGAAGTTGGGGAGAAAGAGTGGGAATGGGGTGGGTTTTGTGAATCTAGGCACGGAAATAGGGGGTGCGAGCGAGCTGCCATGGCAAGTGTGCGCGCGCACACAACTTTATGCGTGTGCACCAGTCATAACAAGGGGGGGCTGATTTTGCTCGAAATTGCACAAAAAATTCTGACCTACCTAGTGCGTGCGCACCATGATAAGCCTTGGGGAGGCTGAAATTGCACCAAAATAAGCCAAAAAACCTAACCCCCTTGGTGCGCTCGCGTAACCATATGGTCCGTGCACACTATCAAAAGCCTAGGGGGAAAGAATTTTTGCTCGAAACGCTGACCCTGCTGGTGTGCGCGCGCAATACCGTGGTGCGTGTGCACCAGCCAAGGCCTATGGGGGTGTTGATTTGCTCTTGTGTACACTCTCGTGCTTGCACACTCATTGGCGCTCATGAGCGTCATGATCAAGTGATTAAAAATCACACAAAATTTTTTCAAAAATCACTCGGTCATGATTAAAAATTCATGACAACGCAAACACAAGAGCGCATTTGTACATCAAACTCCTTCACCTTTGTTCAACCAAACCTCATGAAACCTTGAACAATCACCAAAATTGTTGGAAATCATTATTAATTCATTCTTTAGGTACCTAAAGTAAAGAAAACATAGAAATATAAGAAACATATCTATAAAATAAAAGAAATGGAAAGATTTAAAAAATCAAAAGAAAGGGTTAGAAAATCGGGTTGCCTCCCGGGAAGTTCTTATTTAACGTCATAGCTTGACGTTCTCCACCTATTAAGGTGGTTGACAGAGAAGCAATACGTGAATTAGGCCAACAAAAGCACCATCAAAATATTTCTTGTGTCGATGGTCGTTGACATTGAACGGAGATGAAGAATCCAACATATAAATCTCTATAACACCACTAGGAAAGACATCTTGAACCAAGTAAGGACCGCTCCATATTTACATGAGTTTTTGGGAATCAACTTCATCTTGGAATTATAAATAAGAACTTTGTCACCTACAAAAAATTGTTTCTTCTCAATAAGCTTGTCATTAGCTTCCTTGGAACGAGCTTTGTAGGTACTAGCACAATCGTAAGCACCAAGTCAAAGCTCCTCTAGATCATTATGAGCTAACCACCTTTTCTCCCCCGCACTTGCCAAATCAAAGTTTATCTTCTTGATTGCCCGCAAAGCACGGTATTCGAGTCCCACAAGGAGATGACATGATTTTCCATAGACTAGGTGGTATGAAGTGGTGCATATAAGTGTCTTGAAAGCCGTTCTATAGGCCCAAAGAGCATCATCCAACTTGTCCGACCAATCCTTCCCATTCCTTACAACCGTCTTTTCAAGAAGTAACTTGATTTGACGATTGGAAACCTCTACTTGGCCGCTTGTTTGAGGATGATATGGAAGACAAAATCGTTGATGAACTCCATGCTTTCGCAACATCTTTTGAAAGGCATTGTGAATAAAATGAGAACCATTATCGCTTATCACCGCCTTAGGCACACCAAATCATGGGAAGATGATCTTTTTTTAACAATTTCATTGCCACCTTGTTGTCATTTGTTGGGGAAGCAATGGCCTCAATCCATTTAGACATATAATCCACAGCCATAGAAGTATATTGATTTCTAAAGGATGAGGGAAACGGTCCCATGAAATCAATTTCCCATACATAGAATTTTTCCAACTCAAGAATAGGTTGTTAAGGCATCTCTTTTCGCTTGGAGATATTCCCAACTCGTTGACAACGATCACATGACTTAACAAAGCTTTATGAATCTTTGAAGAGATGTGGCCACCATAAACCACATTGAAGAATCTTATTAGCGGATTTAGAAACACCCATATGGCCACCACTAGGATCCGAGTGGCACATCTTCAAAACTCAAGGCACCATCATTTAGAACACATCGCCTAAGTAAAAAATCAACCCCTCGTTTGTACAAGATGGGATCATCCCACAAATAGTGTCTTACCTCTCTCTTGAGCATCTTTCGTTGATTCTTAGAAAAGGAAGGTGAAACTCCCCACATGCAAGAAAGATCACTAAGTCGGCAAACAATGGGAGCTCTTTTGCCTCAATAGCATATAAGAAATCATCTAGCATTTTATACTCAATTGGAGAACCATCATCATGGATTTGGGAATCCTCAAGGCGAGAGAGATGGTCTGGCACAAAATTTTCCGCTCCTCTCTTATTCCTTATCTCAATATAAAAATTTTAAAGTTCTAGGACCCACCAGATCAACATAGGCTGGATTCCTTCTTGGCAAAAAGGTACTTGAGAGCCGCATGAGTCGTAAAGACAATGGTCTTGGAACCCAACAAATAATAACGAAACTTATCAAAAGCATGAACAATAGCAAAAAATTCCTTTTCCGTTGTGGTGTAGTTCCGTTGAGCACCATTTAGAGTCTTGGACATATAATAGATCCCATGGAGCTTCTTTTCCACTCTTTAATTCAAGACACCTCTAATTGTCGAATCTCTTGCATCACACATCAATTCAAAAGGTAAATCCCATCTTGGGGATTGAAAAATAGGAGTAGAAATTGGAGCCTTCTTCAACTTATTGAATGCTTCCAAACACTTATCATCAAATACAAACTCGGCATCCTTTTGAAGAAGATCATTGTGGGGCTTTGCAATGAGTGAAAAATCCTTGATGAATCTTCTATAAAACTAGCATGTCCTAAGAAAGATCTCACTCCTTTCACATTGAACGGAGGTGGAAACTTTTCAATAACCTTAATTGTTGCCTTCTCCACCTCTATCCCCTTGTGAGAAATCTTATGGCTAAGGACTATGCCTTCCTCCACCATGAAGTGACACTTCTCCCAATTCAAAACCAAGTTCACTTTCTCACACATTGCTAAACATTTTTAAAGATTCTCAAGGTATGCCTCAAATGAAATACCTCCTACGGAGAAGTCATCAATAAACACTTTCATCTCCTCCTCTAACATGTCCCCAAAGATACTCATCATAAATCGTTGGAATGTTACGAGAGCATTACAAAGTCCGAACGGCATTCTCCTATAGGCAAACGTACCATATGGACAAGTAAAGGTTGTTTTCTCTTGGTCATCAAGGTGGATAGGGATTTGGAAAAATCCCAAATAACCATCAAGAAAACAATAGAACTTGTGCCTTGTTACTCTCTCAAGCATTTGATCAATGAAAGGAAGGGGGAAGTGATCTTTCTTGGTGGATGTATTTAAATGTCTATAGTCTATAAACATCCTCCTTCTCGTGACCGTCCTCATCGGAAAGAGCTCACCTCTCTCATTCTCAACACAGTCATGCCTTCATTCTATGGGACAACATGAACAGGGGACACCCACCTAAACTCGAGATGGGGAATATAATTCCCTCATCTAAAATATTGGTGATCTCCTTCTTTACTATCTCTCCTATTTAGGGATGTAGTTTCGTTGCCTCTCTATAGAAGGTAGAGCACCCACCTCAAGGGTTATGTGGTGTGTACATAAATCGGGGCTTATACTTCTTAGGTCATCAATGGTATAAACCAAAGCACCTTGGTTCTTTCTCAAAACACCACACAACTATTGAGCTTGGCGCTCACTCAAAGAAGAGCTAACAATCACGAGAAAGGTGGAGTTGGGTCCCAAGAACTCAAACCTAAGATGTGATGGAAGAGGTTCGAGCTCTACCATGAGAACACCTTTTCCTTCCTTTGATGTAGCCACTTTCAATGCTTCTTGGATAGAAATTCTCATGCATATTTGTTCTCAACATCCTCAAGGCTTCCATTGAGAACACCTTCATATAAGTCATCTCCTTGCTAGGATCACCTATCTTTTCCTTACTCAACAAAACATTCTCAAGAGCATCGTTAGAAGGGAGAAATTGCTCATGCATGGAAGACACAACATGATCAAGAGAATCAATCAATATGCAATTTTCTATAGAAGAACTTGGATACTTCATACTATCTTTCAAGTCAAATTCTATCACCTCATCCCCTACTTTGAGTGAAATTTTAGCACTCTTCACATCTATCATAGCACCCTAAATATCAAGGAATGGTCTTCCTAGAATGATAGGAATGCAAGAATCTTCGTCCATCTCAAGCACCACAAAATCCACCAGAATAACAAATTTCTCGACCCTTAAAGGGACATCCTCCACCTTACCCTTAGGAAACTCAATTGACCTATCGGCCAATTGCAAAGTGATGTTAGTAGGTAATAATTCCCCTAGTTCAAGTCTTTGGTACACCAAATATGGCATAAGGCTAACACTAGCTCCTAGGTCACATAAGGCATTGTCGATTTGCATCTTGTAAATGGCACAAGGGATGGAAAAGTTTCCTGGATCTTTTACCTTAGGTGGCATCTTGTTCATTATGATTGCACTACAATTCTCAGTCAACTTCATCATATCTACAACATCACAAGTTCTCCTACCACTCAAAATGTCTTTGAGGAATTTTCCATAGTTAGGCATTTGGGTGACAACTTCCGTAAATGGTAGAGAAAGGTGAAGTTGCTTGAGCATGTCAATAAATCTTCCAAATTGTTCTTCTTACTTGTGTCTCATGAAAATTTATGGATAAGTAATCTTGGGTTTCACAATTTCTTTCTCTAATCTCACCTCACTAGGTTTCTTAATCTCAACCTCACTCAAAGATGCACCATCTCTCTCATCCTCGACAAAAACCTCCTTTGTAGCCTCCTTGGTCTCACTCTTCCTAGGCAAACTCTCCTCAAGAACCTTACCACTCCTTCTAATAATAGCATTGACGGGTCTCATAGGATCTAGGCCTTGTGAAGGTAAAGAAGAAGGACTAGCTGGGTCTTTTAAAGCATTAGCAAATTGAGGAATTTGGTTTTCAAGCATCTTATTATGAGTCATCATTTCATTAAATTTCTTTTCACTTACGGCCACGTAAGTGTTCAAATACTTTGTTTGGTTTTCAATGATTTCTTCAAAATTAGTCCTATAAGAGGAAGAAAAAAAAATAAGGATTGAACATAGGAATTATCATTTTGGATCTTTAGAGCAAATCTGGGTGGGGGACCTTTGAGAGTTATTTTTAAAATTTCCCCTATTTTGATTGTTCCAATTACCTCTACCTTGATTATGGTTTCCATAACCTTGGTTATGATTACCATAATTTTTGTTTTGATTTTTTCTACTATAACGTTAGTTGTTATAGTTACCTCAGGAGTTTTGGTTCCCTTGGTTCCTATTACCACCACCTTGGTTGTAGTTGACAAAATTGTCATGGTTGTTGTAATTCCTATTCCATTGACCTCTTTGATTCTCAAACCTAGAATCGTTATTGTTTGATACATAGTTCACATGCTGATTCATATTTCCATCTTGATTATTGCAAACATCCATACAAGCATGAGGGCAATTTGAAGCATCATGATCATACGATCCACAAACATCACCAAACAAGCATCCACTAGGCATGTTACTAGAAGAGGAAGAGATTTGAGGATTAGAAGTTATACCTCTCCCCTTAGATTGGGAGGGAAGACTTGAAACTTGGGAGGTAGCACTTTCCAACTTCGCCTTGATAGCGTACATTTCCTTCCCCAAGTTTTTCATTTGTGAGGAGATATTGCTGATTCCATTTAGATGATCAACCGAGTACACCGAAGGGCTACCCTTTCTAGTTGACCCCCTTACTCCATCTTGCCAATCTCTATAGTACCTCACAACGTCTTCAATTATGTCTACCACTTTTGCTTCTGTTTTATTCATGATGGGACCTCCGGTACCTCCATCTAGACATGAATTCCCTTGAAGACTAAGGCCTCCATAGAATATTTGAATAATTTGGTAAGTAGGAATTCCATGGTGAGGACATTCTCTTTGATACTCTTTGTATCTCTCCCATGCTTCATAGAGGCTCTCACTAGGATTTTGCTTGAAACCTTGAATCAAAGCTCTAGCTTCCACCATTTTCTTTTGTGGATAGAAGCGAGATAGAAATTCCTTGGTCACCTCATCCCATGTCCTTAGAGAATTCGGTTTGACCTCCTTGTCTAGCCATTCCAAGGCATGCCCTATGAGGGAAAAGGGAAAAATATTGAGGCGGATGAATTCTTAGGATATTCATCCACCTTGATAGTATTGAAATATTTTTTGAACTCCTTGAGATGATTTAGTGGGCTTTCATTCTTGGCTCCACTAAATTGCCGTCTCTCTAACAAAGTGATCATTGGCGGCTTTATTTCAAAATAATTTGCCGGTGTTATATATGGAGCAATCCCACTCTCAAATCTATATGCACCGGGAATCCCTAAATCTTTCAATGCCACCCTTGGATTTTCTCCCATTCTTGCTTGTTCCTCTTGTTGTGGTTCTTCTTCACTTGAAGACCTATAACTCAATGATTGTCTAGCAACCCTTATCCTTGCAATAGTTCTCTCAATCTCCGAATCAAATGGTACTAGTTAACGATCACGTGCTTTATGCATACAATCTCAAAAGATAAGATTAGTAGCACGACTTCAAGTGTAGCCTAAAAGAAAAATCTTTTTGTATTTTCAATTAAAGATGAAATATACTCCACAACTATAACAAAACACCACTATCATTCCTAGGCAACGACGCCATTTAGACGAAGGGAAAATGTAGGTCGTTTTCTACCCTCCCTAAGAGCCAAAAAAAATTTATAAACACTTAACCAACCTAATACGAGTATATGGTAAGTCAAGGGTCAAACCCAAAGGAATGAATAGGCACAAGATATAGCTTAGGTCAAGCTACTTCGAAGATTGTAGAAAGATATGGTTGGTAATTAAGGTATCAAAAAGCTAGATAAATCGAGAAATTCAATATGCTAAACACTAGGGATATAGGTTCCACATGCAAGCTAAACGATTATGCTAATTGATGGATCGCTCAATTGATTAAAAAATTGCAAAGGACAAACAATAGTTGCAACTAATGGAATCCAAAAGCTATCTCTTATAAGCCAATCTAGGGTTCACTATGAATGGCTAACAAGGAAAATCACAACCAAATTCAATCATTTAAAGAAATTCTTAAATCAAGGGTTCATGTCATTGAAATTTCCAATGCAATCTAGATTATTCTTATAGGTTGATCATTCCTAGTCAAATTAATCACATGCACATCTATGTCAACCAATTTAATTACAACAATTCAATCAATCAAGGATCATCAACTAGCAAAATCATCAATATAGCATGCTTCCCCTTCTTCCTACCAACTTATCTACTCACTAATCATGGTGAAATTGAAAAACAATACAAATTAAATCACAAACAAATTCATTTCAAGTTTAATCAAGAAGAAATTCAATCATTCAACAATTTCTCAACCAAAAATTAGAATTGAAATAAAATATTCAAGAATTAAAGGAAATTGCAATAAAAGTAAATTCAAAGGAAAGAAATCTCACAAACTTTCATTGATTAGAAGAAGAAATCCAAGGTTAAGTTGAAATCAAAGATCAAATTGAAGTACAATAATGTAAACCTAAGCTTCTCTCTCTTCTATTTCTTGAAAAATAAGTCTCAAGTACAAATAAAGTCGTCTCCCTAAAAAAGGAAAAGTCAAACGCTATATATAAAAAATCGAGCGAAGGGAGGCGGAGCCCCATGTGCGCACTCACCACACCTGCCGCGCGCGTACAGCAGGGTCTGTGCGCATGCACATAAGGGTCTGCGCTATTGCACCTCTGTTGTGGTTGGCCTCCCTTGCTTGATTGATCGAAATTTGCGCTCCCGAGCATCCCTATAATTGGCGCACTCGAGGGGATGCCCGCGAGAAGTGCAACTTTTTATTCTCCAAGCACTTGTGCACTCCGGACCTAATGATTGCTTCCTTGGTGCTTGTGCTTGCGGAGCTAGCTTGAATTGCATGCTTGGATTCCCGAACTTAACTCCATTAAATTCCTTGAATGTGCTTCAGCTTCCTCCTCGATAATTAAACCCCGGGAAACTCAAAACACTTACAAAATAAGTCAAAGAAACGAAGAAGAGAGAGAAATAACCGAGAAATGAATAAAATAATAAGAGAACCATCAAAAGCACACATTTCTCTAAAAATACACACAAACACGCAAAACAAGAATTATTATGTAAAAACACGACATAAAAGACTAAAAACAAGCATAAAACTACAAAGAAAACCTAGCCTAAGAGTTCCATAAATGACACTCATCAAGGGTTGGAGTATTATGACTAGATTGGCAGTATGTAGTGAGGCCCTTGCAACATGGGTTGCACTAACCTTTGGTTTCATGAAGAAGAATATCAAATCAGTGAAGAATAAAAATTTGACAATTAAAGAAGGGAGAAATGGATGGTGGAAAACTTGAGAGGTGCAATTAACTTCTGGTAGAGCTAGAATTATTGCAGAAATTGGAAATATCATTCTAGCACGCAAGAGGCTGGACTAATGAACTTAAAGATAAGGACATAAAAAATATTTTTATCATAAGGCTAGTCAAAGGAAATCTCAAAATTGAATTTCAGGGTTATGGAGTGACAATGGTAAATGGTTAGAGCAACGGGCTGATCTGGAACGGTTGATTTGTACTTACTTTGAGAGTCTCTTTTCCACTAGCTCTCCGAATGCTTTTCAGGACTCTCTTGAGGGGATAGATAATGTGATCACAGGGGAGATGAATGCAATACTTTGACTGTGAGCCGCCATGAGAAAATATCAAAACTGCTCTTTTTCGGATACACCAAAATAACGCCCCGGGGCCAAACGACATGCATGCTTTATTTTTTCAAAAATTCTGGCATATTCATGGTCCAGATATTATTTCGTTTTTAAAGAGTTGGTAGATGAGGGATGTATGTGAACTTAAAGGAGGTGAATAAAACTTGAATTTTTCTTATCCCGAAATGTTCGGACCTGACGCAGATTTCACAATTTAGGCCGATTAGTTATTGTAATGTGATACACAAGATTTTCTCAAAAACAATGGCGAATAAGTTTAAGGAGTTTTTGTACAAGGTGATATCTCCTAATCAGAGTGCGTTCATTCTTGGGCGACTCAATTCTGATAATGCGCTTGTTGCTTTCATAATTTTTCATTCTATGAATCGCGGAGGGGAAAGTAAGGAGGGTAGCATTGCCATGAAACTAGATATGAGTAAGGCCTATGATCGGGTGGAATGGGTTTTTTAGGAAAAGGTAATTGATAGGATGGGATTCTCGTGTGCTTGGATTGACAGAATTATGAGTTGCTTGTAGAGTGTAAATTTTGCTTTCAAAATTAACGGGCAAATCTCAGGTTCGGTAAATCCTATTAGGGGTCTGCGACAGGTTGATCCTATTTCTTCATATCTCTTCTTGTTGTGTGTTGATTCTTTCTCAACTCTACTAATTAAGGAAGACGGCTAAGGAGAATCAAATCCATGGTGCTATGATTTGTAAGCGTGCGCCTCGGGTGTCACATTTATTTTTGCTGATGACAGTATACTTTTTTCTAGGGAAAATATTCATGAATGCTCGGTGATAGCTAATATTATTAGCCAATATGAAAGAGCTTTGGGCCAAAAAGTTAATCTTGATAAAATTGAAGTTGCTTTTAGTAAAAAAAAAAAAGTGTGCACTAATCGGGGGGGAGAATTTATTAATTAACACCCTTGGAGTTGTGAGGTTGCTAGACATGAGAAGTATTTGGGATTGCCGACAATTATTGGAAGATCTAAGAGGGCTATTTTTGGTGGTATTAAGGGGAGAATCTGGAATATATTGTAGGGTGAAGGAAAAAATGTTCTCACAACTGGGCAAGGAGGTCTTGATAAAAGTTGTGCTCAAGCGATTTTGACTTACATGATGAGTATTTTTAAAATTCCGGTTGGAATTATTGATGACATCCATAGATTACTAGCCCGATTCTGGTGGGGGTCTACGGAGGAGGATAACAAGTTACATTGGCAAAAAGGGGAGAATCTATGTAGACCAAAAAATCAAGGAGGCATGGGGTTTCGTGATCTTAGTGTTTTTAATCAAGCGTTCGTTATTGGGGAAGCAATGTTGGAGACTAATTGTGGGCATGACCCGAGTTATACTTGAAGGAGTATGTGGGTGCTAAATCTCTTTTTCTTGATGGGATGAAATGGAGGGTGGGTAATGGGTGTGATATTTCAGTTTAGGATAGTGCGTGGTTTCCAGGTAACTCTTCTGTTTGTGTGACCACTCCTTTACCCTATTGTAATATGGAGTTGAAAGTTTCGGATTTAATTGATCATGTGAGTTAACCGTGGAGGGTGGATGTGTTTCATGGAAATTTTTGTGCAGCGGATCAAGCATCTATTCTTCTTATTCCATTGTCTTTTCGCTCTCCAAGAAATTGTATGTTCTGGTGGCGTACCAAAAACGGGGATTATAGTATTCGATCGGCTTACTAAATTGGTAAACAAGGCTCTATGATAGCACAACCGACTGATGAGGTATGGAAGATCATATGGAATATAAAAGGGCCCCCCCAAGCTGATCCATTTCCTTTGGAGAGCTTGTAAGGGGTTTCTTGTGCTTCGAGAAAGACTACACTATCGACATATGATTGAGGAAAAAACTTGTACCATTTGTGGGAATGAAGATGAGTCAATCATCCCAAGGCTTATAAGGAGATATGGGCAGCAAGTCCTCATAATCCCATTTTAGCGCAAGCGCCCATAGAGTGCTTCAACAATCGTTTGGTGTGGTTGGCATCAAATGTATCAAGTGAGGTGCTGAAAACTATGGTCACCTTGATGTGGGAAGCATGATGGTGTTGAAATAAGGCCATATTTGAGAATGAGAGTGTATGTGCGGTAAGTGTAGCCATAAATTTGTCCAAATCAGTCTCGAATATGGAGAGTATGTAGCTCGTGTGTTTATGGTCAGAATTTTCAGAGCATTCCTTCTGTAAACTTGTGGCAATATCAAAATGTTGGGGTGGTTAAAATAAATTTTGATGCTTATATTGGTAGTGTAACTGAGTTGGAGATGGTGCTTGGAGATGATGGGCGAAGGCTACTAGCGGCTGCTGTGCGTCAAGAATAGGTTGGGTGGCTGCCAGAAATGGCCGAGGCTACATCATGTAGATTTGGTCTTCAAGGGGCTCTATGACTAGGGTATTCTAATGTGCAAATGGAGAGCGACGCATCAAACCTTATTCAAGGGATAAAGAAGAAGACAAAAGTATTTAATCCTTTATGTATGCTCCGAGATGACATTATTTCCCCTTCTCATTGTTTTGTTGGTTTTTCTATTTCTCATGTAAGCGTGCGGGTAATACTCTAGCACGTCATGTTGCTCAGTGGGACTCTAAAGGTTGTAATGAACTTATTTACTTAGGTCCTTTCCCTCAAAGCCTTTTAACTTTGGAGGAAATTGACCTCTTTTAATGATATCTCGCAGGTTTTCCAAAAAAAAAAAAAAAAAAAAAGTTCACATAATTACTTCCTTCAATGATAGGAAATCTTATAAGGTATAATACCAGACGATATCCCGCAGGTTTGCCTCAAAAGCCTTTTTTTTTCTATTTACTTCATTTCTGGTTTTATATATTTTTTTAATTATGGGTTTTCTTAATTCTAGAGCTTTAATTGCTTCAGAAAAAAAATCTAGAGCTTTAATATCTTAAGTAAAAAAAATCTAGAGCTTTAAAGCTCTTTATCAATGGGGATTATTCCCGTAAATAAAAAAAAATAATAATAAATAATCTATGGGCATTACGATTTAGAAAAATATCAAGAATCGTTTTAGACCATATAATTATTGTACATGAACATAGTACATCATACATGAGTTTTAAATTGATTTTTAAGGAGTTACATTCAAATTAATTATCCTTTGAGATGTGATTCAAATGAATTGACTAATTTTATTTAAGCATAATTGTGATGATTTGACACAAGTTTTTCATAGATTTTGGTAATTTAAGGGATAATTTGGTGAAGGAAAAAGGTAAATAATGATGTCAAAAATTAAGGTTCAATGTTAATGTTAACAATGAAGGTCAATAATAGAGATGAATTATGATGAAGGCATAAGATGAATTTATTTTTTATTTGTTATATTTCTAAGATACTCATGTTTAAATAACTGTATAAGTTAATTGGTCTTACTCTTACATTTTTAATAAATCAACCACGGTTTAGATCTAACATTTTTATCGATGAAGAATTAATGTTTTAGTTGATCATGACATAGATTGAAATTGAAGTTTAATTTAATTCATGCGTAGGTTAAAATTAAAGATGATACAGGTTGCAGATGAAGTATTGAAAAAAAATCTATATTTATTAAAAACCAAAAAAAAATAGTGCGTGTAAAACAAAATAAAAAAAACAAAAAAAAAATTAACCAAACAATCCCTTTACCACTATATAACATAGGTGTAGGATTGAACAGCTAGGATTAGAAAAATGACACATCTAACGGTTAAGATTTAATCTCTTAGCATAGTCGAAGATATTCGTCCGTAGTCGACGACTATACTATAATTATAATCTTTACTATGGAGATCATACTTGCATCAAACTATTTTTGTCTTTTTTATTTATTTATTTTTCTAAATTTTTTTTTACTTTTGCCAAAGCATTTGCTTTTGCTTTGTTTAGTTAATTTTTTTTTGTGGTTATTTTTCACTTTATTTCTTTGTCCTTGCCTCTTTTGACTATAGACGTATTTTTCAGCTTACATGGACTTTATTCGCACTAAAACCACTACATTAACTTCCATTCATCATAAGAGCCAAATATCAAACTTATACACCATATTCTCCAACAATATAAGGACCAACTGCTTCACCAACACCAAGAATGGAAACAAAAATGAAACAAATGGCTGAAAAACTAATAATATGGCTCGAAAAGAAGGTATAAGGCTTAAATGGTTAGTAGCGAGGTAAATGTAAACCCAAAACCAAAAAGATAAATTCTAACCTTAAAAAAAATTACCACCCCGAGAAGATTCCTTTGTTAGGTTCTTCCTAAATGGTTCGGTCGCGATTTTGCGAGATAAAAGCCAAATTCTAGATAAAGCAAGCGATAGTCAAGGATCCATGTGCCGCTCAATTAAGAAATGTAGAAGGCTAGAAAAGTGAAACCTCACATGGTTGTAGCAAAAACTCACTTTTGGATTCAAATCCACCACAGGAAACAACACCATCTTACCACAAACAAGTAGACTCGAGCGTCAAGGTCCCAAAAGTTCTAAACAACTACCTTTGCATACTCTATCCTATAATCAACCTAACTTATTCTCAAACCGTGCATACCGTTACCATTTAAGAAGAAAATCATTCGACCATAAAAGTCCAAAAGTATTATGTCCAAGGAAAGAACAAAACAAAACACGATGCAAATTTGCCTTGATAGAAACAAAGATCTTTTTAGAATTTTCAAAATAAAAGAATATGAAAATGCATATTCAATCGTGCATGGAATATATGAATCAACATCCCACCAAACATGATAGAATACCCTCCCCCAAGCTTGAATGAAACAATACACTCCAATCATAAATCTTAGAATCCATGGGAGGGGAAGAGTAAGAAATCAAACCAACAATACCAACACATGTCCAACAAGTCACCAACCATTAGAGAAAGAGCAACGAAAAATATTACCCTATATAGGTGGGTGTAAATACCCACAAATGACCCAACTAAAATTTTCAAAGCCAATTTCCTCAAAAATTGAATCTCGCTTTCCATATGCTAGCAATTGTGGTGCCAAACTTCCTTGATTCTTGATCCAGACCAATGCACTAAAGTATATCAAGTTATGTACCTAGAAAAAGGCACACAAACATTTCCATGAGAGAAAATCCATTCTAACAAGAAAATAAAATGAAAGCAATAAAACACGGGTTACATCTCGAGAAAGGCTTGCTTAAGGTCCAATCTTGACCGCCCTAGTAAATAATATTGCAACGAATAGAAGAGCTTGTCAAATGCGCTGCTACACATCTAATAAGATAAGAAGTAGGAAAATGAGTGGAAGAGGACGTGCAACAAGGATAGTGCACACAAATGAGAAGAGATATGCCAAGAAGAAGAAGAAGAATAAAAGAACACTCAACAAAATAAGAAGAATAAGAAGAAGGCAAACTCTCCTTGAAATGTTTTTGGTTGGCAAAATCACCTTTTTCCTCAATAATCGATGAGTGGGGAACTTGAATATAACAAATTGAAAGAGGGTCGTCCCCAATAGACTCTTTGACAAAAGAAGTGAAAGACATATGAATGTAAGGAACATGGTTAAACATTCTTAAAAAAGGGACATGAGAAGAGGGAATAAGGGCAATGGTCTGACAAATAAACTCTTCCTCCACTACCATGCCTCAAATCACCAACAACATGAAAATTAATCATAGAATCCTCAAACAAAGAACACACATGATCTCCATCTCCCTTAAACATCCAACTCCCAAGAGAAACTACATAGTCCCCTCCATCACAACAATGAACAACAACTCTTTCAACATCCTTAATGCCTAAAGTCTCAAAACCGTGCATAAATGGATGAAAATTCATTTCAAACTCATATCTCTCCCATGTAGCATCCTCAATGAACTCATAACCTATGAGTTTTCATTTGACTCTTAAAGAACGCACTAGACCTAACTTCAAACGAGTTCAAATACTCATGGATAAAAGAATCACAATCATGCACTTGAGACTAATCACAATCAACAAAGGAAAGAGAGTTTAGATTCACATAATCATCCTCAACATCATCACTCCCAACTCCTTTTCCTTTACTCTTATGCTCACTAATAGGATCTTCACACACTCTTGGTTGCTTAAAATCATCATCATCATCTTCAACACACACATTAGAATTAGAATTTTCACAAACAAGCATCAAAGATGACAATTCGCTTTCTAGCTCTCCACGTCTTCTTCTTTCCTCCTCAAGACACTCCTCACTCTTTTTCATAATCTCCAATTGACCTCTCATAGAATTAAGAATCGACTTCTTAGTAGGCTCAAGATCATTACTAAGCTCAATATTCCTAATTAAGTTTCATATATAGCGATAAGAGATTCAAAAGGTGTAAAAGGTTGAGATTTAACAAAAGAAGAAGAAGTAAACCCATGACTGGAAGAACCAACATTAAAATCATGAGCATAATCATAAAGGAGCTTAAGATAGAGAAAGGATATAAATGAGAATTACTCAAATTCCAAACAAGAAACCCTAAATTCGTGCCAAGTAAATCCTAATTCAAATAAGAAACCCTAACACTAACCTTTACCTTTACTGGTGAAGTTATCAACAACAACGGTTAGGAAAGTTTTGAAAGAAGACCCCTAAAGTGATGAAACCCCACGAACCTCACTCCTTTGTGATGAAGAACACTGGCGAGCCGGCTGACTATAGTGTGAGTTTGAACATGTCAGCGCCGGGAAAACAAAAAACCTTATGGTTGCGAAATCTAAGCCTTTGATATGAAGTTAATCCTCAATTAGAAGAAAGGAAAATTGTCCCCAAAATTGAAACCCTAACCAAAAATTTAATCCGAAACCAAAGCGTTCGAGATAGCTTTGGGAGACTAGACCCTCAACCAGACCTTTACTCTTGAGACCTTTAACGATGCTCGTCAGGGACCTTATATGAGCATCGTTGCTCTAGCCGCCGTCGATAGGGGAAAACAGAGGAGGAGGGAGTTGTTTGTAGAGAGAAGGAGAAGGTATGATTTTTTAGAGGGAGAAAATTTGACATAAGAGATTAGGTTAATCAACAACTTTAATCGATTTGTTAAAAGGTTGAAATTTTTTATTTTGTCAAGGTTCATAAATCATTGATTTTTCTATTCTTTTAATCATTTTACTTATTTAATTGGAAAAATTGTCATAAATAATACGACCTTTTGTCCGTCTGCTAAAAACAAATCGAACTTTTAATTATCTCTAAATAATACCACCTTTAGTACTAATCCTCTCAAATTAGGTTTCATTAAATTGTAACCGGTTACAGTAGGTGAACTGGTGACGTGTCACAGACCGTTGGGAAATTTATTTTAATTTAAAAAAAAAAACCCTTTCCCCTATCTTTTCTATTTATCCTTCTTTATAAAATTGTTCTTCGTATTTGTCACCATTAACATGAAAACTCAAATGCTCTCTCTTCCAATGCAAGTTGTTCATCATTGTTAATTTTTTTAAAAAAAAATATCAAAAATTGAATGGCTGGCAAGAGGCAATCATCTAGTGGTTCATCGTCAAGCTTTTCGAGGGAGGAAAATCCGAAAATTCGCTGCTAACATCCGGATGAAGTTTTATGGTTGTCCTTTGTGGCCGGTTTGTTCTAAATTACTCTCAATTGCTCTAAAATGTCCTAAATTGCTATCAATGTAGCTAAAGTTGATTAATTTGAGTTTGACAGTTTCTAATTGCAAATTCAATTACATTATTGTAGGACACCCAATGTGAAATGTTTAGGTGGGTTAATCAGAGCAACCCCATAGAAGATCTTCAATATCATGTTTTGGAGAAGGAAACAAGAATTTCCGAGTTGGAGTATGAGAAACAATGTAGAGATGATAAAACCAAGAGGTTACAATTGAAGAAGGATAACCTAGAAGAGGATGTTCAAGAAATGAAGAACGAAGTGTATGCGATGCGGGTAGAGATGATGAATTGTTTGAGGAACGAGAAGAATTTATCCATGGATTTGGTTTTTTCTTGGATTTTCTTTGCTGTAGTCTTGTTTTATGTCAAATTTTAGGTGGGATTTTAGGTGGGGTTGTAATTTCCTTGAAGATGTGGTAAGGGGACTTGATTTTGTATTTGTAGTTTGTGTTCAGATGTAATGGTACTTGAGTAATGAAATGCAATTAGAAATAATTTCTCAATATAACATAATCATTGTCTTTATATATGTGAAAGCCGATAACATATAAAATGATTGTTCAAAAGACTTAGCTTAAACATGTTACATTGTTCAAAACACAAACCAATATACACTAAATTGTTGTTCAAAAGACTTATTGCTAATCATAGTTTCTCAAAAGTACATAATCTGAACAGAAGTTTTTATGGTTGTTGCTAATGGACTGTAGAGGTTTGGCTTCACTGTGTGGATATGTGTGGCTCTTGATTTCTTTCTCTATTCCTTGTAGAAGGGGCTTGAGACAGAATTTTTAAAAAATTAAGTTAACAGTTAGCAAAGAATAGGTGCAAAAAACAGATGAAAATATGCTTACTTGTAGTACTGGGGCACCATCAACACTGAAAAGCACACCAACCCCACTTGGAACCTGACTCCTTCCTCTGCCTCTCCCCCTTCCTCCTCTTGTTCTGCTAACTGAAGGACCTGCATTAGCAGCACCACCTCTAGTACCACCTTTGGAAGCATCTCTAGCACCCCTACCACTGTAAATTACCCTTCCACCCCTGCCTAAATGAGTTGGTTGTGCAGTGGTGGAGTGGTGTTGCACACTAGCAGAAGAAGCTGAAGCATAGGGGAGTCAATTACTTGCTGATCAGAAGATGTTCCTGCAGACCCATCTTTTCTAGGTCTTCCTCTTCCCCTTTTTACTGCTGGCTCTTGGCGAAAATAGTTGTCTTTATCAGGACATCTCCTCTTATTATGGCCTTTAACCTTGCAGAAACTACATGTCATTTCAATTCATGTCCTTTGACAAAGAGCCTAGCTTCTTTGAAAGTTCATAAGGATCTTTGATCCTATTTTTTCTAGGTCTTCCAGGACCTACTTTAATGTGAGGTGGGTCTAAGTTGCAGGGCACCTTAGACCAATGCCTCTCTCCTTCACATGGAAGAATAGACCCACCGTAAACCCTGAGGTATACGTCATTCTTATAACAATCATCCACAAAAGATTCAGCATCCTTGTTCTTAAAGAAGATACATGCTATGGCATGACAACATGGGACCCCTAACATATCCCATCTCCTACAAGTGCACTGCTTTGCCTCTAGATCTACTTTGAGTTGGTCAAGGAAATGATTCACATTGTACATTGTGTCTGAAGAAGGTAAAACATCACAAAATGCAGCCTTACTTTTTTCCTTTTCTAATATGACCTGGATTCTAGGACACAAAATAGATGTTGACTTCTACATTTCTTGTCTTTTAGTCACCAACCTTTGCATGAAAGCTATTATAATGTCCTCTAACATATATATCAGATGTTTTGTTCCTGCATTAATAATGTATGAGTTGAATGTTTCAGCCATATTATATGTTATTGCATCTGTCTTAATGTTAGAATTCAAGAAAGTTCTACAAAAGAGGTTTGGGTTATATGAAGTGAAAGATGTGGCTGCATTTGGATTTAACTCTCTCAACTCCTCTTAATACTGGTCATAATCTGCCATGTTGTAGGATTTAGCAATTTTCCAAAAATGTAATTTCATTTCATCTCCTCTAAATGTTTTATGCAATAATGCAAAAATGTGTCTATCATAGTGACGATGCTCTGCATTTGGAAGGACAGCAGCAACAACATGAATAATAGCCTTGTCAAACCCCCCCCCCCCCAAAAAAAGCAACACAAATCAACTACACCTCACTAAACACACATAAATCACCAAATATGATATCATATCAATCCACAACTGAAATAATAGCATTTTTTTTACCTAATTGAGCTTTAGTGTTTACCTGGTGCTCATCTGATATAATTGCAACCCCACTGCCATCACCAAGCTCCAAATCAGATTGTAATTGGGTGATAAACCATGTCCAAGATGAGTTGTTTCCACCTTCAGCTGCTGCCCATGCTATGGGGTACATTTGTTCATTAGGATCTCTCCCAACAGCACTTAGAATTTGCCCACCAAGGAAGGTCTTTAAGAATGTTGCATCTATACAGATCACTTTTCTGCATCCTTCCTTCCAACCTTGCTTCACTCCTTCAAAACAAGTGTACAGTCTCTGGAAAATAGGTGGATTGTCTGCTTGGAAGTAGCAACCACCAACTGAATACTTGTACCAGGGCTAGATGATTTGATAGCTTCTATATACCTCACCACTTTCATATAGTGTTCCTTCATGGAGCCATGGAGCAGTCTATGTGCATGGTATTTGACTTTGTATGCAAAGTCCCTCTTAACAATAACCTTATAAGCTCTATTAATTACTTCAATGATTTACTTAGCTGGCCAGTGAGGCCATGTTGTAAAAATCTCCAACATTTCTCTTGCAGCCCATGTTGATTTGAGTTGTCTGTTCTTGTTCATATTCCTATGACAAGTGTGACTGCCATCCACCCTCTTCACTAAGAATGTTGCATTTCTGGAATGCCATGCACCATACAAATAAAAAGGACACCCCTCAACACATCTCACTCCCACATGTTGCTGCATGTTCTTGTTACTTATAACAAAGCTCAAATCCCTGCCCTGCATAATTGCATACCTAGCTACAACTTGTTTAAAGTCACTCATATTTGCAAATCTCTATCCTACTAACCAAGTGAATGTAGAAAAATCAGTCTCACAACTCAGAAGCATACCTCTCCTTCCCTTCCTTCTAGCTCTTGCATTTTCATCATCCCTATTCTCATGTGTGTGAATCTCTTCTTCACTGTTTTCATACTCACTAACATAACCACCAACATCAAATGTTTCAGCAGCAATGTCTACTTTACCCTTTTGTTGTTTAGGACCACCAAATCTCCCTTCACAAGCCTCTCTTTGAAGCTGACTTGCTATTTCAAGGATCTGGTTGTTGTAATTTTTAACCCTCTGTCTAGCTAATTCAACCTCTTCATCATTGTTGTTTGACTCACCAGTGAATAAATCAACCCTATCAAGACCCTCATCAACCTCAAAGTAACCATCATCTTCTACCTCTAGATTTACATTATCATCTTCACCAATTCCTTCATCATCCTGACCCTCAGCAGGCACAAACTCAGGATCTTATTCATCCTGAGAATCAGTTGCAAAATCACAAAGCTCTTTCAAGGTCAGTGGACTATCTTGCCTATTGTCTTCCCATTCATACGCTGTAGTGACACTAGGGTTTGGCTAATTTTGGTTGACACTGTCATGTGCAGATTCTAAGTTGGAAATAGCTTTTGAACTAGTGGATGGTTGAGTCAAACTGTTGTTATAAGCATGTGGTAAAGTAGATGTTGTTGAGCCAACTTTTTTGGTTAAAGGGGGACCAGGTAAGGAAGTTGATGCTGTTACATTGGATTCCATGTGCTTTCTGGGGCTTCTTCTAGGTGGGCCCAAGTGTTGTGACTCTGGACCCTTTTTGGGAGTTAATCTTTTAGGCTTAGTTGGTATGGGGGGTTGGATATTTTCTGAGATTGGTGGGCTTGAGTGGCTATTAGAAGGAGATGGGTTTTCTGGTGACAAGTGTGGCTCTTCTCTACTTTGCAACACATACACATCAACACTCCTATGCTTCATCACTATCTCACCCATTTCTAACACTTCTGCATCCCCTATTATCTTTCTTAACCCATCTGCTAAAGACAGATTGGGAACTAAAAAATATAGCCCTACAATGTCACTATAATCCTCACATTTCTTTCCAAAGGGAACTAGCTCCCAATAACATAATTCATCAGGAGCAACCTGAAATGTCCTTCCCATACCACCCATGTACACTAACTCTCCTTTACCAACAACATGCTTAAATCTGCCCCCATACCAAAACCTCAAAGTCACATTCTCAAACAACCTATTATTGCTCACTATCACCTAAAATTAAGCACATAACTCAAATTATCATTGATTTGGGTATTTTTATACCCGGCCAAGTGACCCAATCGGAGCCCGCCATGTGTCGCTTTGAAGAGGTGCCACCTTGGACCTTTGAGATGGTGACACGTGGTAGGCAGGTACCCCTTTGATTTGGGATGTTTGATGATCCAGAATGGACCATAAGGAGGGCGACATGTGTAACCCTAAGAGGCCCCCAAATAACCTTTTAGGATCAGTGACACGTGTCACTCAGATATCGCTTCTGAAATGGCGGCCTTCAAGGGCCCAAACCTGGAGGCACCGTTTTGCGGCGTGCCCTAATCCCTAGGTCACCAGACCCTAGGGAGGGCACACTTTCCCAAAAGACCCTATAAATAGGGACAATTCCCTCATTTGAGGACACAAAGAGAAATACAGAACACGAGACAACACGTCACATCTACATTTATTATAGAGCTGTCGTTTTTCAAGAAACAGACAGTACCTTACCCGAGCTTGGAATCCGAGCAGATAACCTTATTTCCGCACGTTTTACTCCGAATACTCTACTAACTTAATCTTCGGAGGCGGACCACCGACCATCCGGCGGTCCGTTTGCTTTGCAGGTACATGCGCCCCTTGCTGGATCCAGTCTTAGTGTTGTAACTCTTCCGAGGGACAAAAACCCCCGAAACATTTGGCGTCGTCTGTGAGGAGAGTACCTCTAAGATGGCTTCACAAGTCCCTGTACCGAATCCTAAGACCAATCGGCCTCCGAAAAACATAGTGGTCCAGACGGACCATGACTCAGGGGACGACGCTGATGTCGAAACCTATGAGGATCCTAACGGATCCCTCATCTCTAGACGCATCCGCAGTAAAGAAAAGCAGGAGCGTCACCCTGACCAGGCGGGGCCAAGCAAAACTGCTGGTCAACCAAAGAAGCTCTCGGGGCGGCCGGGTGATCCTTCCCTGGCGGCAGGATCAACCCCCGTTACCCGAGACGAACTCATAAAACTCCTGAGCAGTCTTAGGGTTGAAATCAAACAACTTGCCACCAAGAGGTCGCCTACTCCTTGAAAAGAGCAGTCGGCCAAGAAGCCAGCTCAAACGGGTAAACAAAAGTCGGTCAGGGACCCCCAGCTGACTCCTTATCCTGTCCCCAAGGAGAAGGCTCGGCCCCAATTTGATCTCACTAGACTCTGTTTCCTAGAAACGAGTACAAGAAAAGCCATCCGTCACATACAGCCGGATGGTAGCAAGAAAAAAATTCTCCGATGCTCGACATTACATTGAGCAAAAGAAAACCCAGCTATCAGAGTCGGCTTCTACGTAGACCTACCATGATAGCTTTCGGAATACCTCTACAAGGTATTCCCAGTTTGTACATGAGCAAAAGAAAACCCTCTGCTTTCTCTAGGGAAATAACCAAAGTCGAATAGTCGGCCAAGGTTAAAAATGTTTTGGTTGGAACCTATGATGGGACCTCCAACCCGGAAGACCATCTGCTAGCATACACCCACCTCATGTATTTACAAGGGTTGGATGATGCCGCATGGTGTCACTGTTTTCCAGCCACCCTGAAGGGCATAGCCCAACAGTGGTTCGGCAATCTGCCGACTGGTTGTATTAATAGCTTCAAGACGCTTGCGTTCTTGTTTGTTTCGAACTTTTCTATGAACATCCCTGCCAAAAAGACAAGCCTCGATTAGGGCAATGTACAACAGGGAGATAGAGAAGGCCTGCGTTCCTATGTTAGGTGGTTCAATCTGGTGCGAATCCAGATTCATGGGATGTCTGATGAGGTCGCCTTCACAGACTTCTTTAAGGGTTTGAAGGACGGGTCTACTTTCAAGTATGAACTCATCCGCAAACAAATTTTCACTCTACAGGGAGCATTACGAGAGGAGGAAGCCTATATACAGACGACCGAACTCTGCTCCTCCAATAAGCAGTCGGACCCTAAGAAGTCCGACCGACAAAAGGAGAGTCGGCCTGCTCAGCCGGCTCTTAAGCCAGAAGAGAGCAAAAAGAAAAAATAAATCTAGGCCATTGATAACTTTGATCAACCGGCCCAGAAGAAGAAAAAAGAGTGGAAACCGTACGTTCCAAGGTACAAGTTCCACAAGGACTGCTGCTCCATCATCTTGGAAATCAAGGATCGGCTGACTCTCGAGAAGCCGACCCCTATGAAAGGTTCCGCTGAAAATCAGAACAAAAGCAAACATTGCCATTTCCATGTGGATGTCGGCCATGACATGAACGACTGCTTCAGTCTCAAGCGGGAGCTTGACCGTCTGGCCGACTAGGGACAACTGAAGTCCTATGTGAAGCCAAAGTGACTTCCAAGGAAAATTCGGGGCAATCCAAGAAGAAGACTCCCCAGCCTTCTATAAGTGCCGAAACCGATGAAGATCCGGTATATACAATAGCAGGCGGATTTGCCGGGGGTGGCCCGACCATTTGGGGCACTAAGGACCATCTGAGAAAGATGGTCAACTCTGTTGAAGAAGGAGAGGCGGCAGGCACATTCGCGTTCCCTAAAGTTGTCATCACCGAGCAGGACAAAGGCAAAGTCCGTCGGCTGCATGATGATTCTGTGGTCATTGAATGCAAGGTGGCCAACCAACTGGTTGGTCGAATTTTGATTGACACAGGCAGCTCCTCTAACCTCATCAGCCTCAAATGCTTATCCAATCTCAAATACAAACCGGATAGCATGATGGAGGTCTCTCACACCCTTGTTGGCACATGACCATCCGTTTCCTAGTGGTTGAAGAGTTCATAGCTTACAACCTCATTTTTTAGCCGACCCACTCTAAATGAGTGTAAGGTCGTCATCATTCCTGCTCTCATGCTACTCAAGTATAAGAAGGATGATGGAATAGTCGGTTCCCTCAATGGGGACCAGAAGACGGCTCGAGAGTGTTATCTCTCGGAAGGCAAGCCCGCGGCCGCAACATCTGTCCGAGGCAAGCAGACAATCGACCTTGATGATGTCGAGGAAGAACATTCGGCCCCACCAGCCGGTAAGAAAAGAAAGACTGATCAGCTGGTGGTGGTAAAAAAAGAAAAACAATAGCAATCACTGACCGGGGAACGGTCAGATGATCTTCGTCCCCAGCCTGTTGGCGAACACATTGATATCCCTCTGGACGACAATCGCCCAGAGCGGACGGTTAAGGTGGGGATGGTTGCATTTTCTAAGCTAGGAGAGAGCCTGCACCAGCTGTTGAGAGAATTCAAAGACATCTTTGCCTTTGAAGTGGAAGAGATGCAAGGCATCAGCCCGGATCTCGCTGTCCACAAACTCGCCGTGGATCCTAAAAAGAAGCCCATCCGGCAAAAGAAAAGAAACCACGGCGAGGAAAGAAGTCAGGCGGCAGCCGCCGAAGTAAAAAAGCTGCTAGACGCCAAGTTCATTCGGCCATGCAATTTCCCAGAGTGGGTAGCTAACGTTGTGTTAGTAAAGAAGCCGAATAGAACTTGGCGCATGTGTGTTGACTACACAGAGCTCAACAAGGCATGTCTAAAGGATAGCTATCCACTGCCTAAGATCGACAGTCTAGTCGATTCAACAGCCGGATATGCCCTGATGAGTTTTATGGACGCCTATTCAGGTTTCCATCACATCCCCCTGTGGAAAAAAGATCAAGAAAAGACGCATTCGTCACTGATCAGGGGTTGTTCTATTATACGGTGATGCCGTTTGGTTTGAATAATGCGCCTGCTAATTTCCAACGAATGATTAATATGGTCTTCATTAATCAAATCGGAAGAAATGTAGAGGCGTACATTGACGACATGATAGTCAAATCCAAACAACAGGCGGATCAACTTGTTGATATCCGAGAAACATTCGCCACACTTAGGCAAGGTCATGCTAAACACAAAAAAGTGTGTCTTTGGTGTTGAGTCTGGGAAGTTTCTCGGATTTTTGATTGACCAAAGGGGAATAGAGGCCAACCCTGAAAAAATACAGGCGGTAATCGACATGCAGTCGCCCCGTTCTGTGAAGGAAGTGCAAAAGTTAATAGGTTGTCTGGCGGCCTTAGGGAGATTCCTCAGTCGGTCAGGTGACAAGTGTCTCTACTTCTTCCAGGCAATAAAAAAGAAGACCAATTTTGAATGGGGGGATGATGTAGAAGCGGCCTTTCAAAAGCTAAAAACTCATCTGCACTCTTTGCCGAGGCTCGTTAGCCCTTTGCCTAAAGAGAATCTCTTCATGTATTTGGCCGTCTCCGATCATGCCCTCAGTTCCGTTCTCTTAGCTGAAAGAGACGACATCCGGCTCCTGGTGTATTTCATTAGCCATGTTCTTAGGAACGCAGAGCTTCGGTACCTTATGGTTGAAAATTTTGGCCTTGCCCTTTAAATGGCCATTAAGAAGCTAAAACCTTACTTCTTGGCGCATGCGGTAGAAGTCTATACTGACCAACCGATCAAGCGGCCACTCACAACCTTGGAGTCTTCTGGACGAATGCTTAAATGGGCGATTGTAATGAAAGGATTGGAAATCACTTACAAACCAAGGAAGGCAATAAAGCGGCAAGCATTCGCCAACTTTATTATTGAAATGACAAGGCCGGTTACACCGGACAAATACTAGCCAGGTTTGGAAAGTGTATGTAGACGGGAGCTCCACTACGAACGGCTTTGGTGCAGGGATTATCTGTCAATCTCCTGAGGGAGATAAGTACGAATATGCATTACGGTTCATGTTCCAAGTCTTTAACAATGAGGCCGAATATGAGGCCCTGCTAGCCGACATTCGGTATTACAAGGCGGCAGGGGCAAAGAAAATTGACGCCTGCTCTGATTCCCAACTGGTCGTACTCCAGGTGAATGGAATGTACGAGGCCACTCATCCGGCCATGATAAAATATTTGCAGGCGGTCAAAAATGAAGTCGGGACACTTGAGGAGTTTCATCTAAGTCAAGTGCCCTGGTCTTTCAACAATCAAGCGGATGCTCTGTCAAAACTGGCATCATCCGCCTCCTGTGAAATGCCCCGGTCATTTTTCTGGGAGTTCATGGAAAAGAGAAGTATATCTAATGAAGACCCCATTGGAATTCTTGACCGAAACTCAACCTGGATAGTCAGCATCCGGGCTTACCTTGAAGACGACACGCTCTCTGATTCACCCTAGGAGGCGGCTGTTCTGAAGAAGAAAGCGGCAAACTTCGAGCTGAGACAAGTAGAACCCTTCAAAACTGGTTTTTTGAAACCTTTGTTGAAGTGTGTTACCCCAGAGAAGGGTAAAGAAGTCCTTGAATATTTGCATGCGGGTTTCTGCGCCTCCCATATAGGCGGCAGGTCCTTAGCTGCCAAGGCCAGGCGGCTCTATTTTTGGCCAACTCTGCAGTCGGATGGAATGGAAATGGTCATAAAATGTGACAAGTGCCAAAAGTTTGGCAAGCTCATCCATCGTCCGGCCACAGACCTGACGGCCATCCAAAGCCCAATACCCTTTGCTAAATGGGGCATGGACATACTTGGGCCATACACAGCCGCCCCAGGCGGCAAGCGCTATATATTGGTAGCTGTGGATTACTTTAGCAAATAGGTAGAGGCAGAGGCGATCAAAAACATCAAGACTAAAGATGTCATTTCCTTCATATGGAGGAATATTATGACTCGTTTCGGGGTCCCTATGTCTATGGTTTTTGACAACGGTCCTTAGTTTGAGACGCCTCAGCTCAAGACTTGGTTGGGAGACCAGGGGGTCTCAGGTTTCTTTGCATCAGTCGGTCGGCCCCAAGAAAACGGCCAGGTCGAAGCTTTCAACAAGTTAATCTCAGACGGGATAAAAAAGAAGATAGAGCGAGCTAGTGGCCTTTGGGCAGATGAATTACCACACGTCCTCTGGGCCATCAGAATAACCGCTAAAGGGGCAACTGGAGAAACCTCATTCCTCATGGTGTATGGTGTAGAAGCTGTACTGCCGATTGAACACTATGAGCCGACTCTTCGAATTATGTTGTATGACGAAAAGGCAAAATTGGAGGCCATGTGGCTAGCATTGGACTCACTTCCACAGCGCAGGGGCAATGCTGCCTTGCGCCATGAGATTTACCGTCTGAGAATAACTCGCGCCTACAACAAAAGAGTACACAAGCGTCCTCTCAAAGTAGGGGACTTTGTGCTACGGAAAATGGAGGCAGTCTGTAGGGAGAATGAGCAGGGAAAGCTAACCCCAAATTGGGAAGGTCCCTAGCGTATCTATGATGAAGTAAGAGACGGTACCTATCGACTGGAAGAACCAAACGGCAGGTGGCTGCCTAGAACTTGGAATGTAGACGACTTAAAAAAGTACTACTTCTAAGAATTTTTGTAAATGTTTCAAAGTTATGATTAATGAGAATATGCCTTCATTTCCCAAACTTGTCTTTTCTGCTAGTTCTTGAAAATTATGCTAGCGTCGCCTGTACAAAGTACAGACGACCACCCTATTTTTAATCGTCTGTCCAAGCAGCAGACGCCCCATTCCGTCTGAAGGAGCTGACTACACCAAAGCAGTCGACCCTACTAATTTATTTTTAAGTTAAGTCCAACACTTAACGGCTATTTACCATTTTTAATAGGCCAATGGCCGGATATTAATAAAACAATAGAGGCCGACGGCCACAGTCTGCTCCAACATGAGTATGACTGTCTGCTCCAACATGAGTCATATAACCGACGACGTCCATTCGAGTGAATTCGTCGAGGAGAAGCATCTCCCATTTGGGTGGCACATTGCTCTACTAATACATCAAAAGGACCTACCAAATGCTAAGGAAGCATCCACAGTTGTTTGAATAAATTGAAAGTGAAATCTAAAAGGTCGAATGTCTTTCGAATTGTTCTAGTACAATTGGAAAGAGGTCACTGTTTCATAATTAGAGGCTATCGAGGCATAAGGCCTGATGCGCCTGTTTTTGCTCTGGGGCAAGGCAGGTGGAGAACTCTTTTCCAATAAAAAAAGCTAAGTCCAAAAACTTAGCATTATACTTTCTCTTAACAAATAAGCTAAGTTAAAACTTAGCATCTTATTTGATCGAATGAAATTAAGGAATCGACTGCTCTGCATGGCCGTCTGTCTCTTGGTTTGGGGCAATCGCCATAGTGATTGATTGACTTAGAAACCATGCATACTCTTCTAAGTATCAATAATTTCTAAGTCAATCAATCCAATCAACCGAAACCAATCGACATCCGTCCAGGGGCAAGAACATTCGCATACTATACGGGCTAAAATACTTAGCTAAAATTCTATGCATAAAAATAAGCTTTGAAAATCTTTAAAGCATGCAAAAACACCAATACAAATAAAACCGGCCAAATAACCGGATGCTTCTTAAAAATTAACAGCCGTCAAAATTGACGACTGAAAAAGTGTTAACTGGCTAAGCCAGTTGAATTTTTGAGTTACCCTACCCCTTGGTCGGTAAAGATACATTTTTTACTCGTCACACAGGCCGTAAAATCAAACACATGGCCATTCGGCCGCAGAAAAACATACATAAAGCTTAAAGATCAGGGGAGCTTCTCAGCATCGGCATCCGCCTTGTCCTCCGGCGCATGCTCTCTAGTTTCCGCATCCTCCTCCTGATCATCCTCCTTCTCGTCCCCAAACGACGAGCCGCCAGACGAGCTGGACTCCCTTGAGGCACTCTTGGCAGCCGCCTCCTTCTAGGCCGCCTTTTGAACTTCTCTGAGGAGACGGGCATTGAACTCGTCATTAGCCTTATCAAACTGGACCTTCCAGGTTTGATAATCGGCGGATAGCTGAGCAGCCGCCCAGGTCGCACGCATGATGACCTCGTTATCGTCCATCATTTGTTTGACCAGGGCTTGTTTCTCCTCCTCCATCAAGGACCTATACTTGGTCCGGAGTTGGTTCTCCTGGTTGCTCAGCCGCCCTCTGAGTCTCTTGACCGTCGACTCAAGGCTAGCCGCTTTGGACTCCTCCTCCTTGAGGTTGTCAAGCTTATCGTTAAGGCCCTTGACCTGGTCTTGGAGCTCTTTCCCTCGCTGCTTGGCTGCGTCCAAGTTCTACTGAACTTGCAGGTTGGCAGGTGCCTGGGAATACAACATATCAAGTGTAAGAATCTCATATTGAGCAATCTCAAACTGAGCTTTGTACAAAGTATAGGCAGCCCGAGCATTCGCTGCCTTTACCTCCCTGGTCTTCTCATTAAGGGGCCCTTTGAGACCACTCACGCGCAGCATAGCCTATAGGCGTCCAAACCAAAGAAACGTGTCAGCAACCATTCGACACAAATATGTACATTAATCAAGTTGTAAGAAATTGTACATCGCAAAGAAGCGCCAAAATGCCATCAAGGTCCAGGGTGGCGACCCCTCTGATAGCCGCCTTGTCCTCTGGATAAAGCGTCCTGAGCATCGTTGGAAAAAGGCACGTTTTTATTTTCCTCAATATGATGATGAGTCTTTTTATGTCTACTTCCATAGACTTGTAGGGTTTTTGAACTATAATGGTTGTAATCCTTGTGAAGCTTGTGAGATTTGTTATTATGGCATGAATGAACAAACGAGATATGAAGTTGAAAGTAGGTTTAATGGCAAATTTCAAGCATTAACGGTTCATAGTGCTTGGAGATTTTTTGTATGGTTTGCGAAGGATGTACGCAATAGGGCATGTAATGTTGCTAATTTTGGTTCTCAATGTGATAATAGTTTTATTGGTGGCATGCACCCCCATGATTTGTCTTGTGATCCTATTTGTGAACCTAGTACAAGTGATTTCAACTCTCTATCTCCTATTGTTGATGATGAGTCTCATTTGCTTGATTATGCCCCCTCTCCCCAATATGATGATGCTCATGTTTATAACGTGAATGATCCTCCTTGCTCATCTTCTTGTTCTTACATGGCTTCAAATGATTTCCCTTATGCTTCTAATGAATCCTTTTATGAGGGTAATTCTATGGAAAATTTGAAGGAAGAGAAGATAATGAAGATAACAGAGATGATGGAGAAGTATAACGAGATGAGGGAAGTTGAGAATAGGGAGATGGAAGCTAGAATGAAGATGCTTGAGAGAAAAATTCTCCAACTAGCCAATTCTCAAGAAAATGCCCTTCCTTCTTCTTCTTCTTCTCTTCCCCATATGAGTGAGGATCCCATTAGAGAGCATTCGAGTGATGGTGAAGAAGTTGAGAATGAAGAGAGTGTTGATTTTTAAAATCCTAATCCTCCTTCCCATCTTAATGAGTCTCAAGTGTATGTTCGTGACCCTTCAATTTATTAGTATATAGACTCTTTTGAGGTAATGTCCCACATATTTTTCGAGAGTCATATGAGGAGTTATAGATTATTGGATGATTTCATTGAGAACTCTTCTTGGGACTTAGATGAGTTTGAGATGAATCTACCTCCATTCATGCACGATTTTGGGACCTTGGGTTTTGAGATAGTTGAAGGAAAGGTTGTTTATTGTGGTGAAAAGGAGGATAAGGTTGATTCCCTTGGAGTTTTTGAGCTTGAGGGAGATGTAGATCGTGAGTGCCCATTATTTGAGGATTCTATAATTGATTTTCATGCCCTCGTTGGCGATGTGAGACCTTGTGATGAGGGATTAGCTACCCCTTTTCCCTTTCTCATACACCTTTCTCCCAAAGGTTTAACCATATCTCCTACTATCCTATGTTCCTCCCTTCTTTTTCAATGAACCTCTTAGTGATCCTTTTCCTATTCATGCTCCCAAAGCCCCCAACTCATTCATTATTGATGAGGAAAAGAGTTATAATGCCAACCGAAAAGATTTTTGCGAGGAGAGTTTGCCTTCCTATTTTTCTTTTTATTCTTCTACTTTTTCTTCTTATTTACTTGATTTTTCTTTTGATTCTTTTACTTTTTCTTTTCTCCCTTATCTCAAGCATAAAGTCTCCTTGTACTTTATGTTTGCTTGTCATATGAGCATCGTGTATGCTCTATTTCTTGATATGTTTGTCGGTGCATATGACAAGCTTTTGCGTTCTTTGTCGGGTTATTTACTAGATTGGTTATGCTTGGACGTTAAGCAAGCCTTTCTCGGGAAGTAACCCGTGTTTTATTGCTTTCATTTTCTTTTCTTTTTAGAATAGATTTTTCTCATAAAAATTTTTGTGTGCCTTTTGCTAGGTACATGACTTGATATACTTTGGTGCATTAGTTTGGATCAAGAATCAAGGAAAATTGGCACCACAATTGCTAGCATATGGAAGACGAGATTCGATTATATAGGAATTTAGTTTTGAAATGTTCATTTGGGTCATTTGCGGGTATTTGCACCCAACTAATATCCGGTAACATCTTTCCTTGCTCTTTTTCTAATGGTTGATGCCTTGTTGGACATGTGTTGGTTTGTGGTTGATCTCTTTCTTTTCCCCTCCCATGGATTATTTGGTCTATGTTTGAGTTTGTTGCCTCATTCAAGCTTGGGGAAGGGTATTCTATCATGTTTGGTGGGTTGTTGATTCATATATGTCATGCACTTGAGTATATGCATTTCCATGTTTTTCATGCTTTTGAAAAATCCAAAAAGATATTTGTTTACTTCAAGGCAAGTTTAGCAAAAATATGTTTTGTTTGTTCTTATTTTGGACATTATATCTTGTTGATTTGTTTATTCATGAATGCCTTTCTTCCTTAGTGGTTAATGTGTGCACGATTTGAGAATGTCGTTGGTTGACTCTAGGATACTATATGCTAAGGTAGCCGGGTTAAGAACTTTTAGGAATCCATGAAGCCTTAGTTCACTGGTATGTGGTAAGATGGTGTTGCTCTCTATAGTGGATTTGACACCCTTGGTTGGTATTTGAGTAGTTATAATCCCTTGCAAGGTAACATTGTTCTAGCCTTCATCATTTTGTTGTGTGGCACATTTGGATCCTTAGCTATGCGTGTCTTGATCCTTGTTTTGACTTATAGCTCCCAAGATTGTGTCCGAAGCACTCTAGGGGAGGAAAAGGCACTCTCTTTCATTTTTCTCAATTTTCTTTTTGTTTTCTTACAAATTTGATTTTCCTTTTTGCATCCTCCTACTTGCTAACCAATTTGAGCCTTATGTTTCGTATTCTTGTTTAAACCACATTACAAACCTAATGGCCTATGTTTACCAACCCTTTTAGTTAGTGAAGCATTGGCATGTGAGGTTTGAGTTTTGAATATTGATCATAAACAAGAAGCACATTGAGATATGGTTTAAGTAGGTATTTAAAGTTGAGCTTGTAATGACTATGGAAGAAAAGTTTCAAAAGAAAGATAAAATTCAAGGAAATCAAATGATGTTGCAAGAAAAAGTCGTCCATAGTAAAAAAGGCAAGGACAACGAATAAATTAAAAAAAAAAAAATTGGAAAAGAAATAAAAATAATAAAAATATTTTTGATGGTTTCGTTTTCTTCCCTAGTTTAAGCCTTGGGGACAATGCTTTGTTCAAGCTTGGGGGGGATCGTTCCTTCATTTTGTATATATTGTGTGTAGTGTTGAATAAGCTTGGGGGAGTGGAATTATTGGTAATTTTGTTTGATATTTAGTGACTTCTTGAGTTGTTTTTGAGTGTCGGTCGCATTTTTTCTTCACTTAGGAAATTTCACCAAATTTCAAATTTTTACCCCGCCTTAACCCTTAGCCTTACGTTGCAACGAATAAAAAGACCCTTGGACTCTAGTGGGTTAGGTCAAAAGAACGGTGGAGGGAGATAGACTTCAAACCTATGGAAAGAGAATGCATAATTGAGATGTCGGGATTACCTTCTCATAGTTTTTCATTTCTTTTTCTTTTTCGGATTCCATCGAGGAATCATGAGAAGCTAGCCAAAGGGTTGATTTGAAGCTAGTGGAGAGAACGTGGCCCGATTGGTTGGGGCTAGGGTGGATTGAGTCCCAAGTAGTTCTCTATGCTTAGCATGTGTTACGTTTCATTCAACCATTGACATCTTGGAATGTGCATACATTCGTCAATTTAGGAAGGGTCGCATTCATTAGTATTTGTCCTTATCTTTTGTCCATACATGAGTTTGTGTTTTACCTCCTTTCTTGTTTCTTTTTGTTTTCCTTTTAGTTGTCTTGCCTTGGTTATTTTTATTGAGAGTTGTGGGTTAAGCTCTTAGGAAACCCTCGGGTGAGCTTACTCGCCCTCTTTGGCGAAATGGGGGTTTGAAGGGCTTGATGCATACGCAAAATGCATCCGTAATTCCTACGACAGTGAGTTAGTGTACATTCTTTCTCTTTGTTTCTATTTTGTTTCTTTTTTTTTCAATAAATTCCATCTTGTTCTCTTTTGCCTTAGCTTTGCTCGAGGACGAGCAAAGGTTTAGCTTGGGGGAATTAGGGGATCGTTCCATCATTTTGTATATATTGTGTGTTGGTGTTGTATAAGCTAGGGGGAGTGGCATTATTGGCATTTTTTGTTTGATATTTAGTGACTTCTTGAGTTGTTTTTTAGTGTCGGCCGCACTTATTGCTTCACTTAGGAAATTTCACCAAATTTCGAATTTTTACTCCGCCTTTACCCTTAGCCTTACGTTGCAACCATTAAAAAGACCCTTGGACTCTAGTGGGTTAGGTCAAAAGAACGGTGGAGGGAGATAGACTTAAAACCTATGGAAAGAGAAAGCATAGTTGAGATGTCGGGATTACCTTTTCATAATTTTTCATTTCTTTTTCTTTTTCGGATTCCTTCGAGGAATCATGAGAAGCTAGCCTAAGGGTTGATTTGAAGCTAGTGGAGAGAACGTGGCCCGATTGGTTGGGGCTAGGGTGGATTGAGTCCTAAGTAGTTCTCTATGCTTAGCATGTGTTATGTTTCATTCAACCATAGACATCTTGGAACGTGCATACATTCGTCTATTTAGGAAGGGTTGCATTCATTAGTACTTGTCCTTATCTTTTGTCCATACATGAGTTTGTGTTTTACCTCCTTTCTTGTTTCTTTATGTTTTCCTTTTTGTTGTCTTGCCATGGTTAATTTTATTGAGAGTTGTAGGTTAAGCTCTTAGTAAACCCTCGCGAGAGCTTACTCGCCCTCTTTGGCGACTTGGGGGTTTAAAGGGCTTGATGCATACGCTAAATGCATCCGTGATTCCTACGGCAGTGAGTTAGTGTACATTCTTTCTCTTTGTTTCTATTTTGTTTCTTTTGCTTTTAATAATTCCATCTTGTTCTCTTTTTCCTAAGCTTTGCTCTAGGACGAGCAAAGGTTTAGCTTGGGGGAATTTGATGAGTTACATTTATGTCACTCTTAGGGAGTAGATTTAGAGTTATTTTCGTGTTTATTTTCCCTTTTATTCTCTTGTTTTATTTTTAATAAAGTTTCTAGTTTATTTCTTAGTTTTAGTATGTTTTAATTCAATTTCTTTAGTTAACTGGTTTCTAGTTTATTTTCGTATTTTATTTGCTTTCGATTTATTTTATTTCGTTCCTTTTCTTTGTTACTTTCATAGTCTTTATTAGGTTTAAGTTTATTTTGTTATTTATATGATTTTATTTACTTGTATAGTTTTGTTTAATTTTTATTGTTTTAATGTTATTTTTTTTTTCTATTTTATTTTATTTATTTACATTTTATTTATTTTATTCTTTGTCCCAATCCTCTCCTCAATCTTGCTCGTGTTTGTTGGTGTGTTCGAGGTTCAATGCATATGCTACAATATTCAAATGGAGTGAGTTTCGGGTTTGAGATAAGGGCATAAAAAGATGTCCTGCTACTTGTTGTTGCCTCTTATCCTTCACCCCACCTCTTTCTTAATCTCCACCACATCAACAGCCCACATCAGCTCCCCATCTCCTTCCTGCCCTGCTCCAATTCGCATCTAGCCACAACAAAACACCAACTCCCCTACTGCAACCACCAACCAAATCAGCCCACCAATTCACACCTTACAGCCGCTGTTACAACCTTCACCCATAATCAACCACCAAACAGTTTGCCACACCAGCTCACCTTCTCACCCTCAATATCCAGCCACCGCGCAACCCGCATCTAGCAGCAACCCGCCATCAATCTCCATCAAACCTCACCCACCTTACCTCTCTCCTGCTCACCCTTCACCAATCCGCAACTGCTTCCTCCAATTGCCGCCTTCGAGCACAGCCGCAGCACCAATTTACAGCAACAAATCAGCCACCGCTGCTGCCTCCAATCACCACAATTACTAAACCCTTCAATTAAGCGCCCAAATCATAGTAAATCGCAAATTAATCTAGTTCGAGCAAACCGCATAGGAGTTCGATCGAAATGCAAAAAAATGTCAAAAGAGTCTGAAACTTTGGATGTTTTCTTATTTTAAGAGGAGCGGTCGAACACACCCATGGATTGACCGAACCAACCCCGTAGTTCGGTCGAACCAACCATCGGTTCGATCGAACCATTTCACGAGACTCGCACATGATGTTTAATAAGATAGAACAGTTGATATTGAAGGCCGAAGCGAGGATAGCCATTGATGGTGTGATACGGTGGTGATTGAGTTCAGAGCAGCCAAGAAATCGAAGAAGAAAAGAAAAAAAGTCTGATGTGTTTTGTGGGATTTTTGGGGTTTATTTTTCTTTTTCTTTTCATTTTATTTCTTTTACTTTCCTTTTCTTATTTCTTTCTTTTATTTTATTTACTCTTTCTATTTATATTTATTTTTCTATTTCTCTTTTATTTTATTAGCTTTGTAAAAATACCCAATTTTGGGGGTAATTAGAAAGGGAAGGGAACAATTAACATTTTATTTTTCTTAATTAGTTTTTAGGAGAGCTTCTCTCTCTAGGTTTAGGTTATGATTAGAATAGTTTAGGGAGAGAAAGTAAGGGTTTCACCATTGTTGAGTTTGGATTTTGAAGAAGAAATTGATCATCTTTTCTATAGACTTTCATCTTCAATCAAAGATAATCTCTAACTCTCTCTCCTCTATTTTTATTGCTTTCTTTTGATTATTATTTTAGTTACTTGGTATTGCTTGTTAATCATGTTGATTCTTGATTATTTGTTAATTAATCTTGTTGTTAGCATGATTAGTGAGTAATTCCCCCATTAAGGGGATGGTTGTGGTGTAGTTGGATCTGGAGCATGTTCTGGGGTTTAGAATTGATTTATTTGTGATTAAAGTCTTTATATGCTTGATATTCTTTAATCTTCTTGCAAGTGCACATTGTTGGTTGTTTAAAGGTGAATCATTGCTAACAAGGAACGGAAGTTGACTTAGCTAGGGTTCATTATTATCGATTGCTATTTAATAGTACCTCCTAGTATATGGTTCTAATTTGGAAACATAGAGGCTATGTTAGGACAAGCCAATTGACCCAGGAAGGCGGCTAGATTGGATCCTTTACTTCGATTTTTGAGCATGTTTAGTTCATAATTAATTCAATTTCTACATCTTTATTTATGTTCAAGTGAATGCTATACCTAAACCATTTCTCTTAGTGTTTTATTTCTTGTTTTAGCATCTTTAGACTTTAGTTTATTTATCTCTTATTCCGGACTAGTTTAATTGTCGATAGCATTTGGTGGTGATTATTCGTACCCTGTGGTTCGACCCCTATGCTTGCCTTATACTCGTATTAGGTTTGTTTAGGTTGTATAAATTGTATTTGATCTAGGTATAGACAATTGACGACGCGTTTATTTCCCTTCTCAAACATCAACAAGACAATTGAGATGTTGTCTAACATGATGCAAACACTCACCACTAGAGTCAACACAGTAGAGCAAGACAATTAGAAAAATGTCACTCCCGCTGCAATGGACAAGATTAAGGAACAAATGAGTAAGATCTCTGAAGAGTTCACTTTTGTGGAACAACCTGTCACTTCTTTGTCCATAAGGGACAAACTTCCTGAGAAGTTTTCCACTGCTGACATTCCTAAGTTCAAGCCTATTGATAATCCGCTCTTCCACTTGAAGGCCTTTTCTGCGACCATGGCTCTTAAGGGAATAGATGTGACACTTTTCCCAACTGTGTTCCCTCTTTCCTTGGAGCATGCCTGTCAACAATGGTTCTACTCTCTAGAATCCAAACATGTTGCGACCTGGGAGGACGTTACTGAAAGCTTCATGAATCGTTACAAGTGTAACATCCAAACCAAGACTTCTAAACGTGAACTCTCCATTCTGAAACAGAAGGAGAATGAAGGCTTCACTACTTACCTAAGCAGGTGGAGGGAAACAACTGCGCTCTTGGTGGATCCTCCCAAGGAAAAAGAGATGGTTCGCTTGTTTATCGCAAAATTGATTGATAAGTACAAACAACACCTGAAGTTTCTACCTTTTAGTACATTCGAAACTGTATATGATATTGGAATCAATATCGAAGATGAACTGATGAAGACTGCTAGTAGCAACAATAATAACAATAGCACTTGGAAAAACAAGAAGAACGACACTCCTTCTTCTTTGTCTTCCAAGCCCAATAATGCTACCAACAATGTCAATATCGATGATGTGCTAGACCTTAATGCTCCTGCTCAAAGATTCCAAAGGCAAAGGAGGGTTTACACGCCTTTGGGAATGACTTATGATGTTGCTTTTGATCGCTTGCATAGTCAAAGACTGATTATGCCAATTGGACCTTTTCCAAAACCTCGACCAAAGAACATAACCGCTAGCTATGACCCCAATGCATATTGCAAGTTTCATCAAGGCAAGGATGCGAAGTGTTGGAGGTTGAAGGATGCGATCCAAGACCTGATTGATGTTAATCAACTTCATGTCCCTCTAGGGGGCAAGAAGCCTAATTTTCTAATAGGTGCACTTTCTGATGCTTTGGCTATCATGGGAGATGAAGTCTCCTTTGATTCGTCAATACTCATTCAATATGTGAATAAACCTCTGCCAGAAGTCGTATTTGTCTCGAACTATGAAGAAGTAAATGGAATTTGGGATAGTGACGATGAAGATGTCTATTTCAAAGATATAGCCTGTTCGTCACTTGGCACAAGTGAAGATGTTTGGGGAGACCTTGAGGTTAAGGTTCTCACCAGAAGTGGACGGTTGCAACAGCCTAGTCCACCTCCACCTCCGCCGCAATTACAACTAGTAGTTGATCCCATCGACCCTGTGAACAACGATGTGGTCAAAAAATTACAAAAGACCAAGGTGGAAATGAATGTATGGAAGCTTTTGGCCACTTCTCACAAGCATCAAAAGGCTGTGATGAATGCTCTGGTGAAAATAGTAGTTGATGATGATATAACTCCTCAAGGAGTGGTCAACTTTCTCACTACTGAATTGCCAATTACTAGCAATTTGATTTCCTTTTCTGACAAGGATCTGCCACTTGTAGGGGACCAACATAACAAGGCCTTACATCTCACTCTGGTGTGTAGGCAGATGAATATTCCTATGAGCCTTGTTAATAATGGCTCTGCAATCAATGTATGCCCACTTCGCGCTGCAAAGAAGTTGGGCATAAAAAATGAAAAATTGACTCCCTCTACTCAAGGGATTCGTGCTTATGATAATAATCTCCGTCAAGCCGTGGGTACTATCATGGTAAACATAACTACTGGAGCCATTGAACGTCGCACCAAGTTTTAGGTGGTGGACATTAAGGCTTCTTTTAATCTATTGTTAGGACGTCCTTGGCTTCATGAGCTAAAGGCAATCCCATCGCCGTTGCACCAGAAAGTGAAAGCCATAGTTGGAGGGGTTTAAAATTACCATTGATGCCTCCCCCATGCGCATTCAAGTTATCGATACTCCCATCGTCCATGTTTAACATGACAAAGAAGATGAAGATCTCTAGGGGTTTTCAATCGATGATATTTTCTTGATCGAAGAAGAGGAGAAGTGTCATCACGACTTTGATCTTTATTCGAATACCAATGTTAATGCCATTATGAAGAAGCAAGGGCATTTCCCTAAAATGACCTTCGGACTAAAAAAAAAAATGGCTGAACTTTGGGCCATCCTTGTGCACTCAAGAAAGATATCTTTGGCTTGGGATTCAAGCCAACAAAAGAAGATGTGAAACAAGCCCTCTTGAAAATGAAGGCTCGCAATAATTCTCGAATCATGAAGACGGAAATGGCCATGGATCCATATCCATTCACCCTCAATGGCCAATATATCAAAGAAGGTGAAGACTTCCCATGTTATGAATTCCCTGAGCCTTTCGTCCACGATGGGAGGTGCGAGCCAGGGTTCGAGATGTTCCTTGATTGTGACTTCGTCGATGAAGGCAAAGAACTCTTCACAACTGAGAAACCAGTTAGTCCAAGCTCTAAAGATCTGAATATTAACCTTGTTTTTAGACTAGAAAAGAATGAATCCAAGCCTGTCTGCAATGATGATTCCAAGCTCATTCAAGCTGTTATATCAAGCAAGGATTTTGACCCCTCCGAGTTAATCGTCCAGGCTGATAATGTTTCAAAGGGATGGCGCAAGACAGTGAAGATCACTACACCAAGCAGAGAGAAGTTGGAAATAACCACTGGCGAAGGTCCTATGTTTGATGAGTCTGAGTCGTCTGGGTCCGAGTCCGAGTCTGATTCTAAGTATGTAGACGAGTTTGAGGCCGACCCTCTTTCTGCTATAGATTCCAATCCTGAGTCTCTTGTTGAGTCTTCTCTTTCTATCCTAAATAATTCCGGCAAGGTCGCAACTGACCTTGCCCCTCTTGATGTATTGACCAATGAATTCAATAAAATGAATACCTTTGCTAACAATGCGTGTCGTTCCCCTGACCCTGATCAATATTGCTTTGCTAATGATAAAAATGACAAAGAAATAATAAAAGAAATGGAAGAACACGAAAATAAAACAACAGTTATTGAAGATACAGAAACAGTTAATATTTCCAATGATACGACTACCAAAGAAGTAAAAATTTGATTAACACTAAGTCAAGACGAACGCAAAGAGCTAATTAACTTGCTTAGTGAATTTGTTGATGTATTTGCTTGGTCATACCAAGATATGCAAGGAATTGATAGGGATATAACTCAGCATATGATACCACTCATTCCAGGTATGAAGCCTGTCAAACAAAAGTTGCGCTGAATGAAACCGGATGTCGCTCTCAAAATCAAAGAAGAAATCAGAAAGCACTTGGCTACAGGTTTCATCAAAGTATCCAAGTATCCAGAGTGGATAGCAAATGTGGTTCCAGTTCCAAAGAAGGATGAAAGGGTCAGAATGTGTGTTGATTACAGGGACCACAATAAGGCAAGCCCGAAAGATGGGTTCCCTCTACCTCACATTGACATTCTGGTCGATAACACAACAAACCATGCACTCCTATTGTTCATGGACGGCTACGCCGGATATAATCAAGTATTAATGGGCGAAGAAGATATGGAGAAAACCACATTCATCACATAATGGGATACATATTGCTATACGGTAATGCCATTCGAGTTGAAAAACGCGGGTGCCACCTACCAAAGAGCAGCCACAGCATTGTTACACGATATGATGCACAAAGAGGTGGAGGTCTATGTTGATGATATGATCGTCAAGTCAAAAGATCGCCCAAGCCACATCATTGCACTTCGCAAGTTCTTTGAAAGACTCCGCAAGTACAACATGAGATTAAATCCAGCAAAGTGTGCATTCGGGGTCACATCAGGCAAACTACTTGGATATGTGATCAGTTCTCGAGGGATTGAAATAGATCCCACAAAAGTAAAAGCGATCATGTCCATGCCACCGCCTAAGAATGAGAAAGAAATTCGAGGCTTCATTTGAAGGCAACAACACATAAGTAGGTTCATATAAAAACTTACGGCGATATGTGAACCTATATTCAAGAAGCTTAAGAAAAATGTCCCAGTCACATGGGATGATGATTGCCAAAAAGCTTTCGACAAAATTAAAGAGTTCCTAGCAAAACCACCCGTGCTAGCGCCAGCAATGCCTGACTTTCCACTTTGACTCTACCTTACGGTTACAAGAGAAACAATGGGGGTAATGCTAGCACAAGAGATCGAAAGCAAGAAGAATGCAATTTACTATTTGAGCAAGAAACTTCAAGGATATGAGACACGATACACACCGCTTGAAAAGTTGTGTCTCGCACTTGTGTGGGCCGCACAAAAACTAAGACATTACATGCTCACTCATACAATGCATGTCTTGTCCAAGATGGATCCTCTCAATTACTTGTTCGAAAAAACAACACTCAATGGCAGATTATCAAGGTGGATAGTCAACCTTGCTCAGTTTGACTTGAAATTTTTACCACAAAAAGCCATCAAAGGTTCTACGGTTTCTGACTTCTTAGCAGATTTTCCGCTAGAAGAAGTTGAGAAAGAAGAAGATGAATACGATTTTCGTGACAAAGATCTACTCATGATCGAGGATGATAGTTGGATTCTTTACTTTGACGGAGGTTCACACCAAAAAGTTTGTGGTGTAGGAGTCTTGCTCGTGTCACCCAATGAAGAGCATATCCCAATTTCCATGAAGCTCGACTTTGATGTCACCAACAATGCCGCAGATTACGAGGCATGCATTTTAGGATTAGAAACAGTTGTGGCCTTGGGAATTAATAAGCTCAGAATCTACGGTGATTCATCACTAATCATTAACCAAATCTCCAAGAGATGGAAGGTGAGAAGTGAAAGTCACGCTACGTATCAAGCTCATCTGGAAACTCTCACGGAGCAACTAGATGAAGTGGAATATACGTACTTGCCTAGAAAGAAAATCATTTTGCCGACGCACGGGCTAAATTAGCATCAATGGTGCGAATTCCAACGGATACAATCAGAATGCCGTTGACCATAGAAAGAAGATATAAGCCGGCTTATGTTCACGCATTTGATGATGAACAAGAATCACAAGAAGAAGATGAAGAGCCATGGTATGCAGATATCCTTAATTACGTGACAAAAGGAGAATACCCTCCTAATACTGATAAGAGGGCACGCCGTGCTTTGAGGCTCCAGGCCTCACAGTATGTGCTCATCAATGGAGAACTCCACAAGAGGACTGCACTAGGGAGAAATCTCTTATGCATAGGCAAGAAAGAAGCACACAAATCCATGGAAAATCTTCATGCCGGCATATGTGGAACGCATATGAATGCTAAGATGTTAGTCCAGAAGATTCAACAACAAGGTTATTATTGGACTACCATGGAGAGATATTGTCACGAATACGTCAAGAAATGTATGAAATCAAGTTTATGCAAACTTACAGCACGTTCCACCTTCGCTTCTCTACACATATACACGCCACCAGGACAAGGAGGGCATGAATTCATCCTTGTAACAATCGACTATTTCACCAAATGGGTCGAAGCTGCCTCGTAAGCTAAGTTAACGGCAAAACATGTAGCTCAATTCATTGAGAAAAATATCATATGCCGCTATGGGGTACCTCATGAGATGATCAGTGATAATGGAACGCATTTCCAAGCCGCGTGCGAGGAACTATTACAGAAATATCATATCAAGCATCACAGATCATCACCCTACATGCCACAAACAAATGGTGCGGTCGAATCGGCCAACAAAAACGTGAAAACTATCATCGAAAAGATGAAGGAAAATTACAAAGATTGGCCAAGTAAGCTACATTTCGCCCTTTTGGGTTATCGAACTTCTGTTCGTACATCAACGGGGGCTACCCCTTTCTCTTTGGTCTATGGAGTTGAAGTTGTACAACCAATAGAGCTCGAAATCGCTTCTCTCCGAATCGTGTTGGAAAGCCAACTAGATGAAGTCGACTCGATTAGAGTAAGATATGATGAACTAGTCTTACTTGACAAAAAACGCTGGGCAGCTTTGCATCATGTCCAAACCTACCAACAGTGTATGGCGCGACATTTCAATAAAAATTCAAGACTAGGAACATCAAAGAAGGTGACCTGGTGCTTAAGGCACTTCGCAAAAATGTGTTGGATCCAAGAGGAAAATTCAGACCGAATTGGTCAGGTCCTTACATTGTTAAATCCATCTTGTCTAGCGGAGCGGCACAATTGATAGACATGGATGGTAACGGTTTCAACAATTTAACCAACTTGGATCAACTCAAGAAATTCTATGCCTAGTTGCATGGGTTCATGACCCAATAGAGCTACGTTTGGCCTGATTCCTTTTTAAGGATACGTAGGTAACCCCTCAAGGGGAAAAATAAAATCCTTCCCGCGTCGATCAAGTACACGCGCAAGTGCAGCATTACGTCACGACCAAATGGAGCTAAAATCAAAAAAAGAATTTGTCGGTTCAGCATCCAGAGTCCACCGTGGCACGGGAATTTCCACCGTGTCACGGCAGCTACCACCATGGCACGATGGAATTGCAGCAAAAAACAAAAAAAAAAAAAATTTCCGCGCCACGGGATCTCCACCGTGGCATGGTGGAAGTCAGCAAAAAAAAACAAAACAAGCCGCGCCACGGGGTATTCCACCGTGGCACGGTGGAATATCTGACTTTGCGATTTTTTTTTCGTGACGCAGACTTCTGTTATTTGTTCGACGTTTTTTTATTCTTCCATTGCGTCCGACTTCTTGACTCGGATATATATATATATATATATATATATATATATATATATATATATATATATATATATATATATATATAATCGTTGTAATTTTTATTAAAGGCGAAAAAAATATGCTATTATTATTGAAATAAATGTGACTACAATTATTGGCATCATGCGCCTTATTTTAAAAATAAAAATTATAAATCATATAAGCAAAGCAATATTGATCTAATCCTTCTTCACTTTAGGAGCCTCCTTCTCTTTTTCAACTAGGTCGTCCTTCACCAGTAATGTGTCTTTTGTAGCCCGAACCGTCACACCCCTATTCGAACTTTCACCCCTTTCACCTTTATAGAATTCTTTGGTTGCTTCTCTCTATAAACCATCTTCTCCTTACCCTTTCCTGTCACATAATTCTTCCTTTTAGGCATTATAGGAGTCTTAAACTCAATCCCTTGTGTTCTAAAACCTAGACGATCTTTAGGAGGCGCTTTCTTACTTCCAAGACGGCCCATCACATAAAAGTTGCGTAATCCGACTCGATCCCTTCTACTTCTAGGATTCAACCATGCCTTGTATGCACTAGATAAGGGAGGAGGAGCTTTGTTACCTGCAGAAACGGTCCACAAAGGTCTTCTAATCAAATAAGCCTCGTACTTATGAACGTTACTTCATGCAACGACACTTCACGAGGACTATCGTTATAGCGTGGAACTACTTGTTCAAGTCCATATTGTCGCATTAATTGAGAAGGACAATAAAAAGTCAGCCATGAGATACTAGGAACGCGAAAATACGGAGTATCATTCGTACCAACCATCCTAGTAAGTCTCCACCAAGGCACCACCCAACGAATGGAAAATTCACTCTTTGCAAAGAAATTCTTCCAATCTTCAATTCATATGACATGTTCATAGTGTAATTCTTCTTCCTGCGGACTAGATCTTTGGGACCATATTTTTCAATATCGTCGGGGGCTTCAAAAAGTTCTAAACGTTCCATCAACCAAATCTGCAAAATATAAAAAAAAAATAAAAAAGAAAAAATCAGTCCAAAAAAAAAAATCCAGAATCCACCGTGGCACGGCAGAATGCACTGTGACACGGTGCCTATTTGTATCACGGGGGCTACTCAGAGCGCGTTTTTACCTGCACTAGTACTAGAGAGCCCTTCCCGACGGCTTTCCGGTCAGCTTTTGCTTCGTCAAGGCCGCGCAAAGTTTCTCCAAGGCACGTAGGCATAGGAGATCTCCCAGATTCAACATGTTCAAGCACAGACGCTAGACAAGCATGTCCTACCCTACCGTTTGAAAATAAAAGCTTGCCAAACATGCAAAAAATATAAGCCCTCCTACGGTATACATGATAAGACTCAGACACAGGGCGATTAAAATATAAATTTGCAAGTTTTTCTAAGTCTACCTCATTACCACACACAATTCTATTCAAATCTGGATCTGCTAGATTCAGATGGCGTTCAAAGTCTTGGTAATAATACTCACGTAGGGTAGGCATGGCAATAATATTTCTGGCAGGAAACCAAAAGACGGCACCGAAATCCTCCGGCAGGGAACAGATTTCATCGTAATCAAATTTAAAACAATTTGTTTCTGGACTCCAATAGTCTAATGCTGCCTTAAGAAAATCATGTTCAATCGCTACATATCTCTGGGCTAATAAACCCCTGACATGAAATAATTCCAACTCTCTTTTTTCAGCATTAGTCAAAGAATAAGACCAGTCGCGCAATATATTATCAAAATTCTGAGACATTATTATTGAAATATGAAATTCTAATTATTTTATGTTTCGTAATTATGCATATCACGAATATACTGGTCCTACTTTATAGCAAAAACGCTTAGAAATACTCAGAATCTATCTTTCTATACGTGTAAACCACACCGTTACAAAATTTTTATTGCATATCACGAATTTCCACCGTGTCACGGAATTTATGCCACGACACGACAGCCTTTGCCGTGACACGATGTACAGTGTTGTGTCGCGGTGCCCACGCGTTTTCATCCTTTTCCTATAATAATCTGGATTTTTATTGTTTTATCTTCACCGTTTATCTTTTAATTCTATTTTTCAAGAGTTTCATTCCTAATAAAATTCTCATTTTTTTTATTATAATTATTTTATGTTATTTTTATCTTTATTATTTTTTTATTACTTTATTCTTATTTCTATTTATTATTTATTATTTTATTTTGTTATTTCTATTATTATTATTTTATTTTTATTGGGGAAGTTATAAACCTTGTCCCATTTCCATACTTATTTATTTTAGGAGGAGTTGTAAAACTTATCCCTTTTTTCTTTTCTTTTTATTTCTTTTTTCTTTTGGGGAAGGTCGGTACCCTCCACTTACGTTTTTTTTGCCTCATTAATAAATACACAATCACACACAATGAGTCTCAAGCACACACTAATACACAATGAGTCCCTACTAGTCCCTGTAACTCCAGTAGCAATCAAACTCAAAGTAGGACCCGTCCAACTGGCAAACGGTGTAGACTGACTCCAAGAGGTAGGAAGCGTCGGTGGAGGCATCTTCCCATACATTGGAACTGAAAACAAGTCTGACATCGGTGGAGGAAGCGCCCCAGACGATGGAGCTCAGTATAGGCCCTGATCCACAAGAGTGATAACTGGCCTGAACTCAGGCTGTGAAGACTGTGAAAACGACTGTTGCTGCCACTGACCCTGAAAGTGCTAGAACGACTGGGAAGACTGAGGCTGCTGCCACTGAGCCTCCTAAAACGGCTGAGAAAGCTGAGGCTCCCGCTGAGACTGAGAATGCCGACGAACCTCAGGAGATCGTCTGCCACGACTAGGCTCCCCCTCGTCCGAGCCTCTATGCCTCGAGCGCGAGCGGGACCTCCGTCGCTACTAAAAGACATAAAATAAAATGATGTCAATGCTGATAGATAGAACAAATGATAAAAATGAAAAAGTGAACATACCTCAAGAACATCGCCTGTATCGCCCCGACAACTCGCACCACGCCGAAGCTCGATGATGCAATACTTCAAAGCGTCAACCAGCTTCATGAAGCCCATCATCTCTGGGTGAGTAGGCTGAGAACAAAGCAAAGAAAAAATCAGTAACAAGCGGTATTAAAAGGAATGAATAATGTATCAAAAAGCTTACCGGGTCAAAAACATCAGGTAAAGACTCCTGCGCCTGTCTAAAACCCTCTAGCACGTCAGCAATATGCCAATATGGTCCTCAGTAATACCGATCGACCCCGGGTAGCGGACGGATTGAGGTGGGATCTCAATCTTCCCCACACGGCGAACAGTCGTCTAAAAATACAATCGAATAATCAGGTTATTCGACTGTTTAAGCAAATACTAGCAACAAAATTCTCAAAAGAAATCATACCTTAGGAAGACGGGGTGGAGGAGAAAAGGTGGGAAGCAAGTCCTGCGCATAATCTCCCTCCATACGCACAAGCTCCTGCCAAGGAAAAGTGTAGCGCTCTCCCCTGTTTATCAACTCCCTAAGCAAGCGTTAGTCCAGCATTGACTCCGGTGGAGACAAGGGCACCACAAAGCGATCACCACTATGCTGACGAACGACATGCTCCCCCAGATACCAGACAAAGCGTCCAGTACCAACAAAAACAGTGCGATACGACGAAAGCTACAAGGCCTCGGGAAGATTAGTCATCCCAGCCCAAGGTCGATACTGGATATCAATAGCAACCTGAAAACCATAAAAAGTTGCAATGAAACGCCGAAAATAACGTCAGGGTAGAAAAGAACGGGCTAGAAAAATAATTCTTACACCAACAGAAGAGGTGCCTCGGCGTAGCAGCCCGCGTAGCGTAGAGACAGACTCCACTCGTGACTCGCCTCGGTCACGCCAGCTGGCTCCGACAGGGAAGTCATGGACCGCTCCACGACGCCGTCGCGGGGGCAATCCCGGAAAGTAGTCATAGAACCATAGCTGTAATGAAAAGTAATCTTTGAGTACATGAGTCGAACAAATTAAAACAAAACAAGAAGAGGAAGATCGTCACCTCTACGACTCTCCATAAACCGTATACAGTGACAGGGGTCTGGTCGTTCAGCTGCCTATAGCCATGACGTAACGACAAGAGAAGATCGGCATATCCAAGGCTGGCCTAGTTAAAGGATCCTATCTCACTGATCCTGAGTAAAGACAGAAGGTAGCAAATGAGCGCACGCGAACTCCTATCATGAGAAATAGTCATGGAAATGAGAATCAAAATGAAGATCCGCACTCGCTGCTCATGTGATGTCTCATCCATGTCAAAACCACGGGCCAGAACAGAAGCCAACTCTTATCGCCCTCTCATAGGACCAGCTCGAGACACCGGCTGAGTCTTGATGTGCTGAACGATCGGACCCAACAAATCGGCTGCCTCAGCCGCCCCCTAAGAAAGATCAGACATCTACTGAACGACCACTAATCATGCTAAAATCTAGAGGGGTCATTGTCATTTCCCCCCAAGCAAAGTGAAAAGTGTTGGTAGTATCCCAAAAATACTCCAACAATGCGCGAACAGCTGTCGGGCCATAACCCCGGGGGCTGCAAAACCCTACCACCGCCAAATAAAAATCTACTAAGCCAGCAGATTCCCACAAGGCGTTCGTAACAGGATCCCTCGTGATAATCCCATGAAGCAAAGGAATCAAATCTCTAGCTCCGGAACCGTGATGACGAAGCGTGCCATCAACTATGCCGGCAAGTGGACGGTGAGAAATGTGGTTCTCACAGCAGAAAAACCAACTCATTTGACGACCACGGAGGTGGAACCCACCTGCCCCTACTCAAAGAAGGACGAGGCTCAGTCTCTAGGGAATCGTCGTCCATGCCCTCAGGAACTGTGAGAGTGTCCTCCCGAAAAGCCTAACGCCGGCCACGAGTGGAAAGATCGTGATCCCGTTGTATAGGCATGCTATTACAAAAATAAAAATCTAAATACTTAGCATCGTTTCCTAAGTTATTTGGTTATTTATTCAAAAACGGCTTAATGGTTATCTCAAGTTGCATTTTCTGTTATACACTAAATTTTTACCTCAAGGCTAAAAAATTAGTAAAATAATGGAATTATTTCTTGTATTTAGTTTCTCCATGACGAACTAATGCTATGATCTCCTAATGGCATGATATTATGTTCTCCCTGACAATGTAGTACATACATAAAACAAAACATGTCCCAAAATTGCACAAGAATGATAAATTGGCACATCATGGCATATTTTACAAAATCTACAACCAATATATCATCATTTCAAGTACAAAAGAACAACATGAACAACAAGAACACCATTTCACACTAGTAGTACCAAAAAAATGGTGATTTGCTCCATTCTTCACCAAATCACACAAACCTAGTCTCAAATTGCTCACAAACAAACATATATCCATATACAAGTCAATTCATAACAAGAATTTCGATGTGCAAGCTCAAAATTAAAAACCCCCAATTTGAATTTTTTAGGGTTTTAATCAAATATGGAATTTACAACATGATTTGAGACAAAAATCAAAGTAAACTTATATGGATCCTTGTGGAGAATTGAAAATGAAGAAAATAGAAAAAAATTAGAGCAAAATTTATGAAGATTTGAGCTCCAAAGCTCAAAAACCCGTGAAGACAGCAACAACAACCGCCGCGACACGGTTAGCAAAAGCCGTGACAGGGTGTTCAAGGCCCGTGTCACGGTGAATCTGGACGTGGCGGAGCTCCGGCCAGCAGCGATGACCCTCGAACAGCAGCGGCGAGCAGTAGCGGCGAAAAATAAAAAAAATAAAGGAACAAAACAGCAGCAGAACCGCCGTGTCACGGTGACTGAAATTGTGACACGGTGAAGACAGTCGTGCGCCGGTGCAGCAACGCCGTGGCACGGTACTCCGAACAATATAAAATAAAAAAATGGAGAGGAGAAAGAGCAGAAGAAGAAAGAAAATGGTGAAGAACAACTCGAATTTAAAGACAAAAGTGACCGTTACGCGACCCCGTTCTCGTTCCACGTTTTTCGTTACCGAGTAACAGTGTTTACGCGCGTGGCTTGGTGTGGTGCACGTGGCGCGTGGGAATTTTGAGCAAAAACAAAATCCTGCGACATTGGAATTTCAACGTCTGACGGGATTTGTGCACCGTGTCGCGGAACTTTTCCACGTGTCGCGGTGCCCAGTTTTGTGTCCTGCACGCTCCTTGAAGCTTTCAGCGAATATTCCTGGCATTTTGACAAAAATTGCACGATTTTCTACACAAATTGGACAGTTAGTTTCTCATTAAAATTACACGAAAAATTCTAACTGACATTTAAAGGCTATCAAAATTACCGTTTTACCCCTAGCAAGCTTCAGAGTCAATTTGTGGACATTTTAAACACCTAATATGGTTGGTAGTCGACTTGAAGGTGTGAATCATCCACGGCCCACGTTCGGGGATAATTGAACCATCATACACTTACAAGTTTCAGCAATTATATCAGTTGTCGGTTTTCCTCAGGCATGGAAAACATTATCGGTGGATTTTTCTTCAAGTATAGAAAACCGCCACGTCGGCTTTCCTCAAGCATGGAAAGCGTTATCAGTGGATTGTTCTTCAAGTATAGAAAATCGCCAAGTCGGCTTTCCTCAAGCATGGAAGGCATCATCGGTGGATTTCTTCAAGCATAGAATGACACCAAAATCATACGTCGACTTTCCTCAGGCATTGAAAGTATCATCCAGCAGGTTTCTTCGGGCTTAGAAAGCTACCAAATTCATCAGTCGGTTTTCCTCATGCATGGAAAGTATTTCAACGAACGTCATCCGATGGATTCCTTCAAGCATAGGTAGCTGCCAAACTCATTTGTCACCGATACACTGGTGTCAGATACGTATTCTATCCCTTAACTCTTTTATTTGTGGAATTAACATTTTTCTGCAGGTATCGGCGTATATAGGGTGATTTAGGATCGTAGAACGTCTTAAATCATTCTCCGTCCCAATCAACTACTTTGACTATCTTTTTCGAAACTAACGTTTCTACAAACTCAGTCAAAGTGGGGGCTTCTGTAGAAACCTAAAAATGTCTCCCAAAAACCAAACCTGATGATTAACAACCTTTCACCGCCACTATTGGTCGGGTTCAGTATTTAATCCAGAAAGTGCTTAAAAAATCGTATTTAATTAAATTAATTTTTCGAATAGTCCATGGATCAGTCTTGATGTTTAGTCAAAGCATAGTTTTATAATTTCAGCCCAAACCTTTTTTATTTGTATTTTTATTATTTATTTTAGCCCAAACCTTTTATTTATTATTTATTTTAGCCCAAATAATAATTATAAATCAGAAATGGCCCGAAATTATCAATCGGCACTTAAAATGCTAAACAAAATTAGGGTTAAAAATGAATTTAGACGGAAAAACGGACCACAGATTCCCGCGTCACGACATTTGTCCACCGTGTCACAGGAAACTGTAGACACCCATTTGTGTCTCCCCAAAACCAAGCCCGGTGATGAGTACCTTTCACGTCGAATCAACGTCGAATGAAGTGAAAGTGTGGAAAGTTTAGTGTTGCGGATAGTTTTTATTTCTTTTCTCTTCTCTCTGTTTTTTGAAAACCTATTTTAAGAAAACAGTAAATCCAGTTTTTTTGGTCCATGATATGGGTCCAATAGTAGTGTAGTTGGATAGGTCTTGAAAAGAGCTTTCCAACGATATATTATAAGCCCAATTCCGATGAATATTGAGGAAGTTATGGCCGAATTACTGAATTGCGCCCGGTTTGAGCCTTATATGCGGCTCAATGATCTAGAGGAGGGCCTAATATGGATTTATCATTCCTAATGCAATTAGGAATGGTTTTAGTCTTCTAGATTCTTCTAGAAGGTTCTTTTCATTCCTAATTCAATTAGCATTGATAAATTGACTTTTGTTGACTTTTTAGAGTTTTAATCAGAATTAAAGAATGTTTTTGAGGAAAATACGATTTTATCCTCCTGTACGGCAATTTCTATCTGATTTTAAGAAAACGCGCCGATTTCTTAGTCAGCGCCAAACGCCAGTTGTAGCGCCTGACGCTACGCTTGGCGCCTGGCGCTAGCCTCAGCGTCTGGCGCTAAGGTCAGTGTTTGGCGCTAATCTAGCTTTTCGCGTCAGAACTCTGTTTTTTTATGTTTTATCTTTTTGGCTGATTTTTTCTATAATTAGTCTCCTAAAAACTTCGTTTTTATTCATCAACTCTCATCAAGATTCACTTGATTACTCTCTCTCTCTCTTTTTCTAAACCAGCTTCTCTCAAATATAAAAATTCCGCACTCAATAGATTTAGATACACCTAGCCATATTCGAAGTTGCCTTCGCCCTAGACGTGAAAGGTTTTAATTTCTGAGGGTTTGGTCCCAAATCTCTCTTTCAATTATTTAATTTAATTTTTTTTTATTATTTTCCTTGAAGTTACTAACGTGTGTATTTTGTTATAAGAAAGAGGTACGAGGCATCCAAGTAAGTACTTTTTAATTGATATTATGATATAAATATCATGCTTAGATTGTTATTATGATTCCTAGTATCATGTTTTGATGTTTTCCTTAATTTGATGTTTAGGGTGACAAAAATAAATTCCTAGTATCATGTCTAGGGTAACTTTAATATCAAGTATGATTAAAAGTATGATGCCTCTTATTTTCTTCCTAATATTTATGATTGTTAGTATCATGTTAGGGTTAAAGCTTTGATTTTTATTGCTTAGTGACATGCTAGGGTTTTTATTAATCTTGTTAGTATCATGCCTATGATCTTGCTATTATTATGCTTTAACATGATTATTATAATTTGTTATTATGATTATGTTATAGTAATTGATTCATGATTATTTATTATGTTCCTTGATAATTATTGTTATTGCTTGATCACACCTTTTATGCATGTTTAAAGGGAATTTGTACTTTTAATCACGCTTAATAAGATAATTAATAATCTTATTTAGGGTTAATTATGATTATAATTCAAGTGATCGCCAATAATAGATTTATTTGTGCATTAATATTCAACGAACATAGATAAACAGGTTTAGGGTAAACCTATTGATTCCATGTTAGTCAGAAAGCGCACATGAATACGATCAAAATAAAGTAGAGGCCTATTATTAGGGCATGTTCAATCTCTTATAGGTTGGATTTGTACCTTCATCCCCGAAACCTATTTGGTTCAAGAACTTATTGGATTTGACGATCTCTTGGATCGTTATGGGGTGTAACCTTCACCTCGTGAACGGTTTACAAGTTCCTAAAAAAACTTATTGGCGACTCTTTTCCTCTATCTTCTTTCCGTTTGGACGCCACCGTTCTTTAGTATATGATCACAGTGGGGTTCAAGCTAGGGAATAACGCTTGAAATATTCCCTATCTATAGTTTTTGGCGACTCCACTAGGGAGGATTTCTATTTTAATTCCTGAAAGAAATTTATTTCGGCGATGATTTAGAATGATTGGATGAGACTCAAAATGTTCTAAGTATTTCATGTGCGTAATTTTGATTAACATTATTATCATATGCATAAAAAATATCTCATTGGAAAGACCATCCGTAATGAGTTAAAACATAGGATTTTACACTTCGGAAATTTGAGGAATATCTTTCACAACTAGGACCGAAATGATACTGCGCGAAAACTGGAAAATTTTATCGAGCACAGAAAGCTGCCGAGGCATGTAGAAATTCGCGTCAGCGAACAGAGTATTAGCGCCAGAATTTTAATTGTAGCGCCAGACGACAGTTCCCTGTTTGCTGGCGCCAAATTCTTCCAATACCGAGCCAGAAATATGCGTTCTAATTTCGACCAATTTTTCGCATTGTTTGCTCGATCCTACTTCCTGATTGAGTTTTTCTCACTTTTCTGAAACCCATATGTGTTCTACATATGGACATAACCCTCTGGGAATTCATGCTCCATCTACCTTATTGAACGCTCTGAGCAACAAAGGGTACATCCGAGATTGTTGAATTCACCAAACCATGGAAGAGAGTTTTTGTAAATTCGCAGTGTCCCATCCACTCGCGCCAACCCTTCACGGTTAGGCTTCCGTGCGGTGCATCCGGACAATTAACCATGGACCCTCTATTGACTAACTCATATCCCGAACTTTAGAGAACTAGACCCATGGTTAGGTTGCGAACTCATTGCATCATATCGTGCTTACTTGACTAATTGTGCATTATTTGTTGTGCATATACTATGTTTTCTTAACCGTTTGTTGACTTGTGCTAAGATTAAATAAATTAATGACTAAAAGAATTTCGCCTAATTAATTAATTAATTATTTATTTAATTTGAGGAAATAAAGTCTAATATCTTAACCAGATTTGACCTAGTACGACTTTAGGCATACCCATGTTGATTAATAACACCGTAAACAGTTTCAAATTGAAGCTCTAGCAATGGCGCCAAAGTCTGAACTGTAGCGCCACTCTGTGGAGTGTGGCGCCTGGCGACAGATCTGTCGTCTGGCGCTACACTTCAAAGAGAGGCGCCAGTCCTGTCGCTTTGACGATAGTTCGGATTATTGATCAAGTCATCACCTTATGTCTAATTAACCAGTTTACTAATTAATTCGGTTTAAATTTATTGTCAAGTCATTAATTGAGTCTAGGCACTAAGTCCCATGGTCTTACACAAGAGTCCGAACATGTCACTTACACTCAACGCACACACCAATACACATACTTTGACCATGTCTAAGAGAGTCTTTTATGCGCGTTTTTTTCGTCATTTTTTTTAGGGGGGTAAGTCGGATATTAATCCTCCAATTTAAAAAACCATACTGTAGGCGTCGCTCGAAGTGCGCCTACGTTAAAAGCATGTGGTGAATATGCTTGGAACTCATAGGAAGTAGGAATTGACATAATACGATTAGGGACAAGGAAAGTAGGGAGCCGCCAACAAGTTTTTAAGGAACTTGTAAACCGTTCACGGATCATAAAAAGGCAACCACGATAAGGGACAACGATAAGCAACAACGATTGACCCGTGAAGGTTACACCCCATTCATAATCCATGAGATTACTAACTCCATATGGTTCGGAACCACGAAAGGAGGATCGGGGATGATGGTACGAAGTGAGTCATGGAGTCACATTCGCCCGTATTGGCCTCTATTCGATTCTTATAGTGAAAAGCATTCCTTTGATCTCAAAGGCATACAAACAAAATATTCAATTCACTCCAAACTGTTATTTAACTAAATTGTTTCAAAATTAATGCACACATAATTCTAAAATATTAGTGATCCCTTCAATTAATAATAAGATTAAAAGGGATCCTAAACCGGTTGTCCAAATTATCTTATTAGGCGTGATTTTCAATTACATATTCCCTTTAAACATGCAATAGGGTGATCAATAATAGAATAAACATTAATATTGGAACCAATTTAATCACAATTCCAACAACATAAAATCGTTAGAAAAATAATAGAAATAAAAGGAGCATGATCCTTACTTCTATTCTGTTTGTTTGCAACTACAAGATAATAAACGAGTTAGTAACTTCAAGGAAGTAATAAAACAATAATTAAATAAAATTAAATGAAATAAAGTTAATTTTGGGGCCAAACCCTCAAACAGTTCTACCTTTCACGCCTTGGCTTATGGACAGAACCTCGAGTAAAATATGGACTCCTTTGAGTGCTTGAAAAAGGAATTTTGAAGTGAAAAGGGTAGGCTAGTGTTTAGGCTAAAGCATAGAAGAGAGAAAATAAAATCAGAGAATTACTCGGTGCCCCGTACATCAGAAATGAGGGGGTATTTATAGGGAAAATGTGCTGAGGGAGCACACGGAACCCTAAAATGATAAAAACCCTAAAAAAGTATCCCGTGACACGGTCAGACTGTACCGTGACACGAGAAGCCCCACTGTCAGACGGTACACTTTCCCGTGACACAGTACACTTTTGGAGTGACGCGGGAAATTTTCAGAAAACGGGATTAAAAACGCGTTAAGTGTTTACGCGGAAAGGACACGGAACGTCCCGTGTCACGACAGACCTCCCGTGTCACGGGAAGTCCCACCGTCAGACGGGAAGCATTCCCGTGACACAGTGGCAGTCTGCCGTGGCGCGGGAATTTTTCAGTCCATTTTCCGTCTAAATTCATTTTTAACCCTAATTTCTTTCGGCTTTTTAAGTACCGATTGATAATTTCGGGCTTTTTCTGACTTTTATTATTCGGGCTAAAATAAGAAAATAATAAAAAAAATAAATAAATAAAAGGTTTGGGCCAAAAATGAATAATAAAACAATAAAATAAAAAGGTTTGGACTTAAAATAAGTTTGGCTGAAATTAAAACTATGCTTTTACCAAACAACAAGACTAATCCATGGACCATTCAAAAATATTAATTTAATATAATACGATTTTTAAAGCACTCTCAAGATTAAATACTAAACCCGACCAATAGTGGCGGTGAAAGGTTATTTATCATCGGGTTTGGTTTTGGGGAGACATTTTTTGGTGTCTACAGAAGCCCCCACTTTGACTGAGTTTGTAGAAACGTCAGTTTCGAAAACGATAGTCAAAGTAGCCGATAGGGACGGAGAATGATTTAAGACGTTCTGCGATCCTAAATCACTCTGTATACGCCGATACCTGCAGAAAAATGTTAGTTCTACAGATAAAAGGAGTAAAGGATTAGAATACGTATCTGACACCAGTGTATTGGTGACAAATGAGTTTGGTATTTTCCTATGCTTGAAGGAATCTACCGGATGACGTTTGTTGAAATGCTTTCCATGCTTGAGGAAAGCCGACTGAAGAGTTTGGTAGCTTTCTAAGCCTGAAGAAAGCTACCGGATAATACTTTCCATGCCTGAGGAAAGTCGATGAACGAATTTGGTGTCATTCTATGCTTGAAGAATTTCACCAATAATGCCTTCCATGCTTGAGGAAAGCCGACAAAGGAATTTGGTGGTTTTCTATACTTGAAGAAAAATCCACCGATAACGCTTTCCAAGCCTCAGGAAAGCTGACTTGGCGGTTTTTTATACTTGAAGAAAAATCCACCGATAACGCTTTCCAAGCCTGAGGAAAGCCGACTGATGAATATGGTGTCATTCTATGCTTGAAGAATTCCACCGATAATGCCTTCCATGCTTGAGGAAAGCCGATTTGGCGGTTTTCTATACTTGAAGAAAAATCCACCGGATAATACTTTCCAAGCTATAGGAAAGTCGAAAGATAATGAGATTGCAAGTCTCTGTGTATCGAGAACCTTGCGTCATGAAATGATGGTGGTCCGCTTGTCCCCGGACGTGGGCTGTAGTTGGTTCGCTTGTCCCCGAACGTGGGTTTTAAATGGTCCGCTTGTCCCCGGACGTGGGCTGTAGATAAGACCTGCAAAATAAAATTTGCCAGGGGACTCGTATAGACTATGATTGACTTTACCAACTGACTTGACCAAGTTTGACTTGACATGACATGACATGTGTATGACTTGTGAGTGTGTGTGTGTGTGTATATGTGTGTGTGAAGACACAAGCAAACAAAGATGCAAAAGCAAAAATTTTCCGTCAATTTTTGTCATGAGTGGAGGGTATCGACTTTCTCCCGAAAAAGAAAGATGTGAAAACTGAACTTTTATTTTCGAACTTCCTTCCAAAAGAAAGGACGCGAAAAAAGGAAAGAAGTTTTGAGCTTCCTCCTTGAGCAAGATGAAATGAATCGTATGGATTGAATTGCTTGTCTTGAAAATAATGTATGCATGATGCATGTTCTTAGGCCAGGAGGCTAAGGACAATTACATCATGTAACACGATAGATGAATGAACTTAAGTCATGGAGCTAAGCATCATATATGGTGTAAAGAAGCGATTTTGAACGTCACTTAGGTCTGGAAGCTAAGCACGTATAGTGATTATTGATAATGAACGTTGCTTAGGTCAAGGAGCTAAGAACGATATGCTTTGTATGATTAAAAATCATTGATATATAAATGTTTCTTAGCACATTATGCGAAACAATGAACATTGCTCAGGTCAGGAAGCTAAGAAAGTATACAATGTTTCTTAAATATGATGAAACATGCAAAGTGTTGAAACAAGATTTCATGATAAAGGGCTCTTAAAGGGAAGGATGATTGATATGGATATGGATGTGTGAGTGAAGTGTGTGAATGTGATACTAAGGTTGGCTGCAAGGGTTATAGCGATGGAAAGAGATGTGAGAAGAGTTAAAGATGATGACTCTTTAGGCTGGGTAAGCTAATGTGATTTGGGTTCAAGCCCCCAAGTCTAGCTCTAAATGGGTAGGGATAAGCATTGGATATTCTTTGACTCGATCATGCATGGATATGAATATGAATGTGAATATGAATGTGGCCGCACCTCGATATGAGGTTTCCTACATATCTTTGCACAAGTGTATGTACACCTCAAAGAGGTCTTTCAAGGGTTGTAATGTGGTTAAGTTGATGGTTTAAGGAAGAAAGAGGTAAAAGGCTCAAGACCCGAGAGAAGCCCCCAAGATGTGTAATTGTGAATTTGAAAATTTTGAATTTTGCAAGTTTATTTTCAAATTTTTTTTTTTTTGTTTTGAATTTCTTTTTTTCTCTTTTTTTTTATTCTTTTGAATCAATGTAGACAATCTCAGATCATGCGGTCCATCACTCACTTAGCATTAATGTTTCTCAAGCACGGTACCAAGCACTCGATGAGAGACGCAATTTGAGACGTGTTCATATCAAAGATATTGGAACACTTGCCTTTAGACATTGTTTTATTGTTGCTTTGCTGCTTTCTTTATTTTTTTTTTACTTGCTTTTTGAATGTTGTACAATTACACATCTTCCAATCCCAGGGTTAAGTGAATGTGGGTTGAAGAAATGAAGGCCAAACGTTAGACGAGGCTCAAAATGGTTGATGAAGAAATGGAATGTGATTGAACGGTTAACAGAGAATGATATGGTTGCAAAGGTGCCTCAAGTCATTGGTGTACCTTGGGTTTAGTTCGGTAATTAATTTTTTTTTTTTTTTTAATTGAGAATGACTGAATGAATGGAAAATTCTATGATCGAGATGTAAAGGAAAATTGCTCATTTTATTAATGGAAAAGGTGAACGAAACACATGAAACATATAAAAAAATTCAAAGTGGAAAACCTATGCTAGACATGAATGGGGGAATGGAGAAGAATGATAAAGAAAGAAATCATGAAATCTTGCACGAAGGATCTGTGTGCCTTGTATTCATTACTTCTTGCCGCCTGAAGGGACAGGAAGTTTGTTTGCACCCATCAAGTCTTGAATGGCGTCCTTCAAATTCCAACATTGCTCCGTAGTGTGGCCCCTTCCTTGATGGCACTTGCAATGGGCATTGGGATTGCATTTGGCGCTCCTTTCTACAGGTTTTGGCTTTGGAAATGGCCCAATAGGTGTGATCAAGCCTTAACTGTAAAGGCGATCAAAGGCCGCATCATAAGTCATTCCTAAAGGAGTGTAAGTTCTTTTCTTCTTGGGCAATGGAGTATCAAGAGCTAACACTTCATTGAGATCAACTTGGCTTATATTGTTGGTAGTATTTTCGTGCTTAGAAGACGAAGAAGGAGGATGGTCGTTCTTCTTGTTTTTCCAAGTGTTATTATTGTTACTACCAGCAGTCTTTATTAGCTCATCCTCAATATTGATGTCGATGTCGTATACAGCTTCGAAAGTGTTCAGTGGAAGAAATTTGAGATGTTCCCTATATTTATGAGTCAGATTTTGAATAAAGAGGCGAACCATCTCTCTTTCTTTGGGGGGATCTACCAAGAGTGAAGCTGTTTCCCTCCACCTGTTCAGGTAAGCGGTGAAGCCTTCATTCTCTTTCTGTTTGAGAATGGAGAGTTCACGTTTAGAAGTTTTAGTTTGAATGTTACACTTGTAACGATTCATGAAACTTTCGGTGACATCTTGCCAAGTCGCAGTACGCTTGGCATCTAAGGAATAAAACCATTGTTGGCAAGCGTGTTCTAAGGAGAGAGGGAACACCGTAGGGAAGAGTGTTACGTCCAATCCATTAAGAGCCATGGTTGTAGAGAACGCCTTCAAATGGAATATTGGATTGTCAGTAGGCTTGAACTTTGGAATATCAGCAGTGAAGAACTTTTCAGGGAGTCTATCCTTCACATCCAAATGAGTGGGAGGCCGTTCCACATAAGTGAAATCCTCAGAGATCTTACTCATTTGTTCCTTCAGTTTATCAAGGGTGGAAACAGTGACTTTGTTTTGTTCCATGGTAGTGACCCTAGTGGTAAGGGTTTGCATCATGGAATACAGTGCCTCAATGGATTTGTTGATGTTCTCAATGTCTTCTTTAGTGGCCATTGAAAGGTGATGAGTAACGGAGATGACAAAGTTCTCTTTGAACGCCTATTAGATCTGAGAGATTGTTGCGGTAATGGCTCGAACCGTATTGATCTATCCCTGTTCCTTGACCAAGTATTCTGTGAAATAAAATAATTCACTTAATTGTTTGACTCATTTCTCAAGATAGGAAAGGAAGGAAAAAAAAGACATTTGAAAACAGGTGAGAAAACTCCACTCATTTTTTATTATGACTAAAAAAGGGTGCATGAACCTAATATACGATCATAAACGACCTGGTGCACGACTCGAGTCGGAACATAAAGAAAGTGTGTGGACTATACTTGACTCGTGAGTGACTAAGTGATGTTATAAGACTCATGGTAAGATCGTATGGCTAGACATGTGAACAATAACCAAAATGACTGACGCGAGGACCAAATTAACACGGAAGACTTGACTGACACTTATTTTTTATTTTTTTTTTTTTGAAAATTCCACCGTGTCACGGTGGAAATTTGCCGTGACACGGTAGAGTTTCCCGTGGCACGGCAACCATTCCCGTGCCACGGTAGATGCTGACGTGGCACGGGATTTTTTTTTTTTTTTTTTTTTGCCGTGACACGGGAACTTCTCCCATCAGACGGGATAAATTCCCGTGTCACGGGAATATTTTACAATTTTTTTTTTGCCGTGACACGGGAACTTCTCCCGTCAGACGGGATAAAATCCCGTGTCACGGGAATATTTTACATTTTTTTTTTATTGCCGTGACACGGGAACTTCTCCCGTCAGACGGGATAAAATCCCGTGTCACGGGAATATTTTACAATTTTTTTACAGGTCCACCGTGCCACGGTGGACTGTGTCGTGACACGGTGGACAGTCCCGTGTCGCGGCAATTATTCCCGTGCCACGATGGATGCTGACGTGGCACGTGATTTATTTATTTTTTATTTTTTTAAAAAAAAAAAAAAAAAAAAACTATAATTTTGAAATTCTACTTGTTTATTTTTAAAGGGAGGATACCATCCAACTTACTCTAAAAAAAAAACGACACAAAAACAAGACTTCCCTAAAATACGGTCAAAAAAGTGGTGCACGACTTAAAGCAAAAAAATGTGTGAACACGACATGTGAGTGATTAAGTGAGGTTATGAACGCGTGTTTTGACCGTAAAACTAGACACGACACAAAACTGGACACAGCATTCACACAAAAATCGAAAAAAGGACTGACAGGACACTTTTCTGGGCACCGTGTCACGGTACAGACTGTCGTGACACGGTGCAGTCTGCCATCAGACGGTAGACAGCCCCGTGTCACGGTACTGTTCACCGTGGCGCGGCAGAACATGCCGTGACACGGTGCGCAGTTCCAGGTCAGTTTTGTGATTTTTCCAGATTTTAACCGATTTTAGATCCGTACTAATTACTATGTGAGAATAAGAACCCTCGGTCATGGGTTAAACAAAAAAGCAACACATAAAGGTTAGCACCAAACAACCACATAGCATTTAGGCACGATGATGTAAAAAAGTTCGCAACCTAGAGTCAAGATCTATGTTCAACTATTGGTCAAGCTTTGGATGTCAAAAGGGTACCATGGTTAAGAGTTTGGACGCGTTAGCAAGGCAGCCTCCCTTGAGGGTGTATGCCAACGGGCGGCTCCGCGAGTTCGTGATGAAATCGAACTCGAATCCATGGTTTGGGTGGATTTAATAACTCGGATGAACCCTTATTGCCATGAGCGTTTTTGGGTCGATAGAGCTTAAATCCCCCGGGGCTAAGACGCATGTAGAACACATACGTTTTTTCAGAAAAATCGAAGGAAGTCGACTGTGAGGAAAGAAAATAAGCCACCGGACTGATTTTAGGACTGCCGTGACACGGCAAATTCTGCCTTGGCACGGCAGTCAGAAAATCTGACTGGTGCCTTGTTTTCCTTCTCGCGCAACCAAGTTATCCAATTTTTCCTACGGGACAGACCTGAACGCGACGTAAAAACGTCTATGCTGATGCAAAAAAGCCAAATTAATCACAGGAATATATTTTCAAGAATCTTTCAAGTCTCATCCACTCATCTTAATTAAATACCGATCACTCAAATCGATAAATAATTAATAATCCTCCCCAGTGGAGTCGCCAAATTGTAGGCGTCGCTCGAAGTGCGCCTACGTTAAAAGCATGTGGTGAATATGCTTGGCACTCATAGGAAGTAGGAATTGAAATAATACGATTAGGGACAAGGAAAGTAGGGAGCCGCCAACAAGTTTTTAAGGAACTTGTAAACCGTTCACAGATCATAAAAAGGCAACCACGATAAGGGACAACGATAGGAAACAACGATTGACCCGTGAAGGTTACACCCCATTCATAATCCATGAGATTACTAACTCCATATGGTTCGGAACCACGAAAGGAGGATCGGGGATGATGGTACGAAGTGAGTCATGGAGTCACATTCGCCCGTATTGGCCTCTATTCGATTCTTATAGTGAAAAGCATTCCTGTGATCTCAAAGGCATACAAACAAAATATTCAATTCGCTATAAACTATTATTTAACTAAATTGGTTCAAAATTAATGCACACATAATTCTAAAATATTAGTGATCACTTCAATTAATAATAAGATTAAAAGGGATCCTAAACCGGTTGTCCAAATTATCTTATTAGGCGTGATTTTCAATTACATATTCCCTTTAAACATGCAATATGGTGATCAATAATAGAATAAGCATTAATATTGGAACCAATTTAATCACAATTCCAACAACATAAAATCGTTAGAAAAATAATAGAAATAAAAGGAGCATGATCCTTACTTCTATTCTGTTTGTTTGCAACTACAAGATAATAGACGAGTTAGTAACTTCAAGGAAGTAATAAAACGATAATTAAATTAAATTAAATGAAATAAAGTTAATTTTGGGGCCAAACCCTCAAACAGTTCTACCTTTCACGCCTTGGCTTAAGGACAGAACCTCGAGTAAAATATGGACTCCTTTGAGTGCTTGAAGAAGGAATTTTGAAGTGAAAAGGGTAGGCTAGTGTTTAGGTTAAAGCATAGAAGTGAGAAAATAAAATCAGAGAATTACTCGGTGCCCCGTACATCAGATATGAGGGGGTATTTATAAGGAAAATGTGCTGAGGGAGCACACGGAACCCTAAAATGATAAAAACCCTAAAAAAGTATCCCGTGACACGGTCAGACTGTACCGTGACACGGGAAGCCCCACCGTCAGACGATACACTTTCCGTGACACGGTACACTTTTGGAGTGACGCGGGAAATTTTCAGAAAACAGGATGAAAAACGCGTTAAGGGTTTACACGGAAAGGACACGGAACGTCCCGTGTCACGGCAGACCTCCCGTGTCACGGGAAGTCCCACCGTCAGACGGGAAGCATTCCCGTGACACGGTGGCAGTCTGCCGTGGCGCGGGAATTTTTCAGTCCATTTTCCGTCTAAATTCATTTTTAACCCTAATTTCTTTCGGCTTTTTAAGTGCCGATTGATAATTTCGGGCTTTTTCTGACTTTTATTATTCGGGCTAAAATAAGAAAATAATAAATAAAATAAATAAATAAAAGGTTTGGGCCAAAAATGAATAATAAAACAATAAAATAAAAAGGTTTGCACTTAAAATAAGTTAGGCTGAAATTAAAACTATGCTTTTACCAAACAACAAGACTAATCCATGGACCATTCAAAAATATGAATTTAATAAAATACGATTTTTAAAGCACTCTCGGGATTAAATACTAAACCTGACCAATAGTGGCGGTGAAAGGTTATTTATCATCGGGTTTGGTTTTGGGGATACTTTTTTTGGTGTCTACAGAAGCCCCCACTTTGACTGAGTTTGTAGAAACGTCAGTTTCGAAAACAATAGTCAAAGTAGCCGATAGGGACGGAGAATGATTTAAGACGTTATGCGATCCTAAATCACTCTGTATACGTCGATACCTGCAGAAAAATATTAGTTCTACAGATAAAAGGAGTAAAGGGATAGAATACGTATCTAACACCAGTGTATCGGTGATAAATGAGTTTGGTATTTTCCTATGCTTGAAGGAATCCACCGGATGACGTTTGTTGAAATGCTTTCCATGCTTGAGGAAAGCCGACTGAAGAGTTTGGTAGCTTTCTAAGCTCGAAGAAAGCTACCGGATAATACTTTCCATGCCTAAGGAAAGTCGATGAACGAATTTGGTGTCATTCTATGCTTGAAGAATTTCACGAATAATGCCTTCCATGCTTGAGGAAAGCCGGCAAAGGAATTCGGTGGTTTTCTATACTTGAAGAAAAATCCACCGATAACGCTTTCCAAGCCTGAGGAAAGCCGACTTGGCGGTTTTCTATACTTGAAGAAAAATCCACCGATAACGCTTTCCAAGCCTGATGAAAGCCGACTGATGAATATGGTGTCATTCTATGCTTGAAGAATTCCACCGATAATGCCTTCCATGCTTGAGGAAAGCCGATTTGGCGGTTTTCTATACTTGTAGAAAAATCCACCGGATAATACTTTCCAAGCTTGAGGAAAGTCGAAAGATAATGAGATTGCAAGTCTCTGTGTATCGAGAACCTTGCGTCATGAAATGATGGTGGTTCGCTTGTCCCCGGACGTGGGCTGTAGATGGTCCGCTTGTTCCTAGACGTGGGCTGTAGTTGGTTCGCTTGTCCCCGAACGTGGGTTTTAAATGGTCCGCTTGTCCCCGGACGTGGGCTGTAGATAAGACCTGCAAAATAAAATTTTCTAGGGGACTCGTATAGACTATGATTGACTTGACCAACTGACTTGACCAAGTTTGACTTGACATGACATGACATGTGTATGACTTGAGAGAGTGTGTGTGTGTGTATATGTGTGTGTGAAGACACAAGCAAACGAAGATGCAAAAGGAAAAATTTTCCGTCAATTTTTGTCATGAGTGGAGGGTACCAACTTTCTCCCGAAAAAGAAAGATGTGAAAACTGAACTTTTATTTTCGAACTTCCTTCCAAAAGAAAAGACGCGAAAAAAGGAAAGAAGTTTTGAGTCAAGTCTATTTGAGTCAAGTAATTTAAACGCAAAATGGTTTAAATTACAGCGCCTGGTCAAGAAAGGAAGGGCGGTTAATCAAAGACAACCTTTTCGTACAAGTCCAACTTTTCGAAAAACCCATTTTTCGTAAGAGGAAAGCTAGGACAGTAATGGCAACGCAGTAAGAATTCAATGAGCTTAGGAACCAACTGGTTACCGTGACTGAGGCACTAAAACTCCTAACCCTTAAGATCGATGATCTCGTAAAACATCAACAGATGGACCTCATGCAAGAGGGTCTAAGCAAGCTATCTAGGGACTATAAGTTTCAAGGGATTACTTCACAAGGGGTCTCAGTGGACAAAGATCTTCTTCCGCAGAAGTTCAATGCCAACGACATCCCGAAATTCAAAGCAACCGATAACCCTTATTTTCATTTAAGAGCCTTCGAGACAATAATGAGTATTAAGGGTATCGACAAAAAGGTGTTCCCCTCTCTGTTCTCACTATCTCTCGAGACTGTTTGCCAACAATGGTTCTTTTCTCTCGAGAAAGAAAAGACCTCCACATGGGAGTCCATAGCAAACGCTTTCGTTGATAGATACAAATAGAACATTCAAGTTGAGACTGACCATAGAGAGCTTGAAATCCTCAAACATAAGGAGAATGAAGGCTTCACCTCCTTCTTTAACAAATGGAGAGAAACCTCAGCTAAGATGATTGAGGTGCCAAGTGAAAAAGAGTCTGTAAGGTTATTCATTAAAAACCTTCAAGAAAAATACTCCAAGCATCTCAAGTATCAAAATAATCTCCATACTTTCAAGGCCGTCTACGACATTGGAATTAATATTGAAGACGACCTGGCTAAGTTGAAAGCTGCCAACAATAACTCCAACAGTGGCTGGAAAGGAAAGAAGAACGACAATCCTTCTTCTTTCAAAACCACCCACTCAAACAATGTAAGCACTTTTAACCTAGGGAAAGTCCTTGTTATGAATAATCAAGGACTGTAGAAACCATTTAGGAGGAACTTTACTCCTATTGGCATGAGTTATGACACCGCATTTGACCGACTAAATGCAAAGGGTCTTATAACTCCCATTGGACCATTTGGGGATCCACCAGTCGAAAAGAGGTCGTCTAATTGGAACCCCAATGCACACTGCAAGTATCACCAAGGTAGGGGCCATCTTACCGAGAACTGTTGTAAGCTTAAAGAAGCTATCCAAGACTTAATCGATAACAACAAGCTGTCGTTGCCCCCTGCCAGTAAGAAGCCAAGTATTGATATTGCGCCTCTCGCTCATTCCTTGGCTATATCTGATGAGGAAAACGAGGTCGACCCCTCGTCTCTCATCAAACCTGTTAAAGAAATCCATGCCATCAAAGAAGAGGAGGAGATCTTTTTCGACGCCATGGATAACCTTCCAGAACCAGCAAGTAAAGAGGACATACAATCTCTCACGTTGTCTATGATGGAAGGATCGCATTTGCTACGTGAAACTCTCAAGGCTATAAAGGAACTTCAGCAGAAATATGATGAGGTTCCACTCCCGAAAGATGAACCCAAGAGAGAATTCACACCCATGGGAACGACTTATGAGGCAAAGCGTTTTCCTTTACAAGTCACTGAAAAACCCAAGAAGAGTAATAGACTCTACACTCCAACTGGTATCCCATATAAACAAATGTTGGAAATGCTCTCCGAGAGTGGCGAAATCAAACCTCTCGAACCAAGACCATTCGAATCATTGAAAAGGACAAATAGATATTACTGTAAGTAAAATCAATCAAGGGGTTACACTATCGAAAACTGTTTTAAATTTAAGGATTTAATTTAGAAAATGATTGATGAAAAGAAACTAGTCCAAGTTCCATAAGAAGAGGATGCAAATATTAATGGAGTTTGGGACAATGATGAAGAAGATGTCTATTTAAAAGACGTGGTAGGACCTCCACCTTCGGTGTCATACGCCATGGATGACTTTTGGGCTGAAGAAGACTCGTCGATAGACGTCCTTGTTGAGGGTAAAAATACCTCGTATACGTGGACCAATCCCATAGTGACACGTGGCCCAGTTATAGGGTGACACGTGTCACCACGGGAAGATGCCACGCAATTCAAAGCCCTTAAGGCCTCAGGCAAGTCTCGTCGTGACACGTGGTCCAGTCCGAGGGTGACACGTGTCGTCAAGAGAAGATGACATGTTTTAAGGGCATGTGTTCCCTCAATAATCAGCACGCCAGAAAACCCTAACAACGCCAAGGCCCAAATCCCGAGAGATATCAATGAAAGACGCAAAACGGCGCCCCCAGAGTAGCGCGTGGCATTCACTGGTTGCGCTACCAATCACGCCACGCAAATCTAGGGTACAAACCCTAGAAAGGGGCACGAGTTCCACCCCTATAAATACCCCAATCATTTATGAAGGGGGGGGGGGTCAAGACATTTACAAATAACAGAGCATTAAATAGCTCCAACTTCTCTCTACTTTCTCTCTCTAGCCTTTTCCGTTCTGATCACTGACTTGATCGTCGGAGGCGAATATTCCGTTGATTGGAATATTCGTTGTTTTGCAGGTTGGACTGTCTCGTTGCCCAAAGAGCGTGACCAGTATCCCAGGAAATCCAAAAAACACCCGAAACATTTGGCGCCGTCTGTGGGGATACTCGTACGTTATGGCGATAGACGGTCAGACACCTAATCCAGGCGAGGATGGGCATGTAGAGGATTTAATCCTTACGATCCGTACTAGCGATCCTCTGATAGCCACATTTGAAGAAGTTGATGACCCTCCTATTACCGCAGCCTCTCTTAAGGTCGCGCTTAACAAACTCAGAAAAGAAATTGAAAACAATGGAGCCTCTACCTCTAGGCAGCCGCCCAGGAGAAAGGAACAGAGGGCTCCAAAGAAGACACACAGCAAAGCAGTCCATGTAGTGAACGCTGGAAACACTCCCTTTCGAAGGCCGACTGGAAGGTCCCCGAGAGTACCGTGGACTAATTTCTCTGACTTGCTGGCGAAAACGCAGTCGGCTGGGGGAAGGGGTAGGCAGCCTCGAAGAGAGGAGCCTGAGCCGTCCAGACGATGGAAGGAGTCAAGAGATTACCTTCGGCATAAGCAGCGGGAGCGCGCCGCCTACTCGGACACGGCCTCAACCCCCACTATGCCGGCTGATTTTTCACATCATTCTCCTTCCCAACATACCAACACGACCATCTCCAGTGGAAGTCAGGCAGTCCTCACCCCAACTCCTATTCCAGTCTTCTATGCTCCAACTCCTATTCCAGCCTAATCACTGCCATATCAACCTCCTCAGGGGTTCAATGGCTTGATGCAGTCGAACCCCCAGGCATACGGACAATATGGGCCATACGGGAAGGTGTACGGACAGGCTCCTTACTTGGCTGGACTGTCCCGTGCAACCACAGCCCATTAATTGGCAGATGCGTCTACTTACTCTTGGAGATAAGCCGCCCCCGTTTTCGCAAGATATTTTAAATGCTTCTCAGCCGCTGAAGGTGAAGAGTGTACTTGTGGGAGCCTATGATGGCACGGGCAACCCAAAAGAACACATAACCTCGTACAGGAACCTGATGTACTTGCAAAGCGTAGACGACGCTACTTGGTGTATATGTTTCCCGGCCACTCTGAAAGGTGTGGCGCAGGATTGGTTCAACAGTTTGCCGGCCGGGTGTATCTATTGTTTCACTACTCTTAGTTTGCTGTTTGTGGGAAATTTTTCATACAACATACCACCTCGAAAGACTAGCCTTAACTTGGCGACAATCGTCCAAGGAAAAAATGAGGGCCTACGCTCGTACGTCCAACGATTTAACCAAGAAAAAGCCCAAATTCATAATCTTTCGGACGAAATGGCTTACTCTGAATTTCTCCGGGGATTAAGGCACAATGGTTTTAAATTTTACCTGGTAAGGAAAAAGATTCGGACATACGCAGGTATTTTGCGGGAGGCCGAAGCTTATATTAAGGCAGCGGACTTTTGTTCGCTCACGAAATCAGAAGCGCCGACCAAAGGGGCTGAGAAAAAACCTTCTCAGCAAGACTCGGCCGGCCAAAAGACAGAAGGAAGAAAGAGAAAGTAATTCTGGGTGGCTGATGCCCAGCCACAGAATTCCAAGAAGGTCAAGGCGTACGAGCCTCAGTTTGAATTCAACAAGGATTGTTATTCTATCTTGATGGAAATCAAGGATAAGTTTGAGTTTGAGAAGCCACAGCCGCTGAGAGGCCCGGCTCAGTATAGGAACAAGAAAAAGTACTGTCATTACCACAAGGACGTGGGACATGACACAAACGATTGTATCAACTTGAAGAGACTGCTGGACAAGTTAGCCGAGAAGGGCATGCTGAATTCGTATGTAATGAAGTCCAAATTCACTTACACACGGACAAACAACACGTCCGAGCAAAGACAGAAGAATGATAAGAGCAAAGATAAAGAAGATGATGGCAACAGCACTGATTCAGGCTTTGTGGCCGTGATATCAGGAGGATTTGCCTCAGGCGGTCCCACTATGAAAGGGATCAAGCAGGACGCCCGGAACCTAGGAAAGGTGATGCAGATGGACTCAGTGAAGGCTGAACCCTTCCCCGAAGTAATCATCAGTGAGGCCGATCGGGGGGAGGTTAAAGCCTTGCACAATGATCCCATGGTACTCATTATGAAGATAGCAAATTTGAAGGTAGGACAAATATTGATAGACACGGGTAGCGCGGCTAATATCATCAGCCTGGTCGCCTAGAAAAATCTAAGCTTCCTAGAGGATGCTCTCCAGGACTTCATTCACTCACCCGTTGGTCGGATTTGGGGGGAATGTCATCCACCCAAAAGGCCGGATAGACTTACCTGTCCGATTTGGGAAAAAAGGGGAAGGAAGGGATATGGTTGTCCGCTTCTTTGTTGTGAAAGAACTGACTGGATATAATGTCATACTCAGCCGTCCTACACTGAATGCAGCAAAAGCAGTCATTGTGCCTCACCTAATGCTGCTAAATTTTGAGAGGACGGACGGGAAAATAGGTACAATCCAAGGAAGTAAGAAGATGGCAAAGGAATGTAATCAGTTGGCGGTTAAGCCCACAGCGCGCGGACCAAAGTCGTCCGAGCCAAAAGAAGAAGGAACCTCACTCCCAACACATCAGGTCGGCCAGAAGCGTAAGGCGGCCAAGATAGAGCAAGCATAGCAGCTAATGACTGTCGGTCGGCCAGAAGAGTTATGACCCCAGCCGGCCGGCAGTCACCAGGATATAGTGCTTGACCCCGATCAACCAGGTCAGACGGTTAGTGTGGGCACTATAGCTTTGGATGTGCTTGGGGATGAGTTAATTCAGTTATTGAGAGAGTTCAAAGATGTATTTGCATTTGATGTTGGCGAGATGCCAGGTATAAGCCCTAACCTGGCCGTGCATAAGTTGGCTGTAAACCCGGCCATTAAACCTGTTCGCCAGATGAAAAGGAATCATGGAGAAGAGAGGAATCAGGCGGCAGCAGCAGAAGTCAAAAAGCTTCTTGACGCCGGTTTCATTCGGTAGTGTTATTACCCAGAATGGGTGGCCAATTGATGTGAATCAAGAAGCTAATTCTTTTGAAGGGCCCAAGACACTCTTAGAAGGTCCAAATAGCTTCGTTATAGGCTGCCCAAACAATGAAATAAACATGGAAAGGTCCACTAGATCAATAGAGAAAGAAGAAAGCTTGATCGCCAAGGAAGGAGTTGTGCAGCCGTTCGATTCCGACGAGGTTGGCGAAGGCCACGCGCCAAGATGGGGTCCACGCACCACCTTCCTGGAACCACCTTGAACCCAGATACAACCTGAGCCGGCGCGTGAGGCAAGGGGCGACACGTGTGGTGGTGGAATGGCGGCGACATGAAATGGAAGAAATTTTATACTTTAGTTTTTCTACAGTTTTGCTTCTAAGTTTTTACCTTTCACTTGAGAGGGTTTTTCTTAGTTTAAGCACCTTAAGTTTTCTTTATTTTCTTGTATTTTAGTTGAATCACAATTCCTAAGTTGGTAGAAAGTATCTTAATTAGTTTCTTACTTGGAGACCAAGCTAAGGGAAGTTTCCTACTTCTAATAGGTTTATGCTTGGAGCCCAAGGTTTATGCTTGGAGCCCAAGGTCTATGCTTGGAGCCCAAGGTTTATGCTTTATTGTAGCTTATAAATAGAGGTTGGTCGTGGCCTTTCTTCCACACACAACCAGAAAAATTCAATACAAGTTTTATAGCTTTGTTTTGCTTAATTGCTTACAAATCTTTTGCTAGTTTTCAATTCAAGGAGTTGTTTTGATAATTAGAATGTTCAATACTTAGTTCTAGGAGTAGTCTAAGTCTTGTTCATCAAAATACTTAGTTCTAGGAGTAGTCTAAGTAATTTGAGTAGTCTTGAATTCGTTCCAGGAGTGGTCGAATTACAAGTCATATCCGGTTCGTTGTTCTTCAAATTGTTCGAATTTCCTATCAAGTTCGGATAATTGGTTCTAATTGTGATATTTAGATTCTATATAAGTTTAAAGGATTTAAATCCACAACACCAATGTGGTCTTTGTGAAGAAGCCGAATGGAACTTGGAGAATATGCGTGGATTACACCGATCTGAACAAGGCATGCCCGAAGGATAGCTTTCCCTTGCCCAAAATCGACCGCCTGGTTGATTCGACGGCCGGGCATGCCCTGATGAGTTTTATGAACGCATACTTCGAATTCCATCAAATTCCATTATGGGAAGAAGATCAAGAGAAAACAGCGTTCGTAACTGAGCAGGGGTTGTATTGTTACAAAGTTATGCCATTCGGCCTTAAGAACGCCCTAGCTACCTTTCAACGACTTGTTAATACAGTCTTCAGAGATCAGCTCGGCCGGAATATATGGAGGCGTACATTAATGACATGATTGTCAAGTCAAGAGAACCGGCCGACCATTTGGAGGACCTACGAGAAACTTTCACTGAACTCAGGCGGCATAGGATGATGTTAAATCAAAAGAAATGTGTCTTTGGTGTTGAGTCCGGTAAATTTCTCGGATTTTTAATTGATCAACGTGGAATTGAGGCAAACCCTGAAAAAATCCAAGCCGTCATGGACATGAAGTCACCAAGGATAATTAAAGAAGTTCAAAGATTGACCAGCTGTTTAGCAGCACTTGGTAGATTTCTGTCAAGATCAGGGGATAAGTGCCGCTATTTCTTTCAAACCATAAAAAAGAAAGTCATGTTTGAGTGGATAGAGGAGGCTGAGGAAGCATTCATACAGCTAAAAGGCCATCTACATACATTTCCTCGGCTTGTCAGTCCACTTAAGAGCGAGAAGCTATTTATTTATCTTGCCATCTTAGAACACTCCTTAAGTGCCGTCCTACTTGCTGAACGGGACGGCCACCAGATTCCTGTCTACTTTATTAGCCACATACTCCATAACGCCGAGCTAAGGTATCCCCCTATTGAAAAATTTTGCTTCGCATTATACATGGCATCGAAAAAGCTGCGGCCATACTTCTTGGCACATTCAATTGTGGTCTACACAGACCAACCTCTGAAGAAGTCATTTACAACTCTAGAGGCAAGCGGCCGTATGCTTAAATGGGCCTTGGAAATGCGAGGCTTTGATATTGCATTTGAGCCAAGAAAAGCAATTAAGGGGCAAGCCTTTGCTGATTTTTTAGCTGAAATGACTCGCCCGGATCTTCAGACGGCCGGAGATCAGATCTGGAAAGTGTTCGTGGATGGTAGTGCAACAGCTACTGGTTGTGGTGCAGGTGTTATATGTCAGTCTCCTGAGGGAGATAAGTTTGAGTATACTCTGAGATTCTAGTTTCAAGCCTCTAATAATGAGGCCGAGTACGAAGCCCTCTTGGTCGGCCTTAGAATGTGTAAGGCGGCAGGAGCGACAAAAATTGATGTATGCTCGGACTCCCTACTTGTAGTCGACCAGGTGAATGTTGACTTCGAGGCAAGGGAGCCGGCTATGATAAAATACTTGAAGATTGTAAAAGAGGAGGCTAAGAGCCTAGATCATTTTACTCTACAGCAGGTTCCTCGTTCGTCCAATCATCAGGCGGACGCCCTCTCTAAGTTAGCATCCTCAGCATCATGTGATACTCCCAGGTCGGTATTTTGGGAAGTAAAATAAAAGAGGAGTATTGATGCTGAGCCAGTACATAACTTTTATAGAAGCTCCACTTGGATGGACGGGATCATATCTTACCTAAAGGACGGATTACTCCCGGCCGATCCTAAAGAGAGCTGGCTGATGAAAAAGAGAGCGTCCTGGTTTGAAATTAAGCAAGGAGAGTTGTTTAAAAAGGCATTTGTGAAGCCATGCCTGAAATGTATCACTCTTAAGAGAGGGAATGATGTCTTGGACGATCTTCACCAGGGGCAGTGCGGCTCTCACATTGGAGGACGAGCTTTGGCTGAAAAGGCTGCCCGTCTGGGTTACTACTGGCCGAGCTTAAAGTCGGACGCCATGGAAATGGTAAAGAAGTGTGACAAGTGCCAGAGGTTTGCAACCTTGATCCACCGACCCGCCAACAGTCTTTTGGCCATCATTAGTCCGCTCCCCTTTACCAAATGGGGGATGGAAATCTTAGGACCGTACACACCAGCGTCCGGCCAAAGGCGGTATGTGTTTGTAGCGGTAGACTACTTCACAAAGTGGGTAGAGGCTGAGGCTGTCCGGGGCATCAAGTGGACGGATGTTTCAGCTTTCATATGGAAGAGTATCATTACACGCTTTTGCGTTCCTCAGTCTATGGTGTTCGACAATGGTCCCCAGTTCGAAACGCCTCAACTCAAAGAATGGTTGAAGGACCAAGATATATCTCATTGCTTTGCTTCAGTCGGCCGACCACAGGCCAATGGGCAGGTAGAGGCATACAACAAGTTGATCTCCAATGGAATTAAGTGCAAGCTTAAAAGGGCAGGCGGCCTATGGGCTGATGATTTGGTCAATGTGCTATGGTCTATACGAACCACGACCAAGAGTTCCACAGGAGAAACCCCATTCTTCCTAGTCTATGGTGCCGAGGCTGTCCTCCCAATTGAAATGTATGAGCCTACCCTTAGAGTGATGCTATATGATGAAGCGGCTAATTGGGAAGCCATGAAGACCGCCCTAGACTTCCTTCCTGAAGCTAGGGGCAACGCGGCGCTTAGACACGAAATCTATCGTCTACGGATGACAAGGGCATACAATCGCCGACTGTCAAAGCGGCCGATAAAATTGGGAGATCTGGTCCTAAGGAAGATGGAGGCTGTGGGACGAGCAAATGAGGATGGCAAGCTGACCCCAAATTGGGAAAGGCTGTATCGAGTCAGGGAAGAGGTTTGAGATGGGACTTACCGTCTCGAAGCCATGAACGGCCGACCCATTCTGCGTACATGGAACACTGACAATATGAAGAGATATTATGTTTAAGTTTAAGTACTTAGCCAAAAGCTGTGTATACAGCTAGGTCTGTTGACTGAGCAATGTAAGCCGTACGGCCACAACAATGTAATTTTGACAAATTAATGAAAAGTCAAACATTGTTATATTATTTTCCATTTAATTTATGCTTATTTGCATGGTCATAACCTATACAAATACGCCGCGTGAAATTTGCGAGTAGGTTGCTTGCAACATAGAAACTCGGTCGCAGAACAAAAGTAAATTAAATAAAATAAAAACGGGCAACTCGACCCCGAGTCATATGTACGCGTCCGCCCATAACTAAGGCGGACGAAAAAGGTAAGGTACCCTGTGAAACCTATTTAATGGGGCAAGGGCGTACCTAGGCATTCCAGCCCGACCAAACTTAAAAATTTTAAGTTGAGATCATACTTGAAATTTTCTGAGTGCGTTCGAGCAATAGTTTCAACGGACAAACTCACATAAAGTCAATTGAACGGTAAATAATGTGTTGATTCGGCGTACCACCTAGTCCAAGGGAAATCATTACTATGATTTGATTAACTTGTTAGAAGTCATACCACCTAAGGTATAAATTCTACCAAGTCAATCAAACCACCCAAAATATGGACTACCAAGTCAATCAAGCCGAATAAAGGGGCATACCCCCCCAATTGTACGAAGATACAAAAACGTGAAAAAGTACGCGTACGAAAATGAAAAAACATAAGTGTAAAATTTGAAGCAAAATCTGAAAAACTGAATTTATAAAAGACAGCTCAAAGGGCGGCAAAGTGCTTTACATAAAACCGCACAAAATGGCGGCAGACACAAAACAAAAATAAAATAATTGACAAAGGCAGAAAAAGGCTGAAATCATGGGGCGGCTGGAGTAGAAGCAGGACTGTGGCCCGGGCCGAGCTCTTGAACGGCGGCAAGAGACGCGTCATCAGCAGGCGTCCCCTTGCTCTCTGCCTCACCATCTTTGCTGGGCGCCACTTCTTCAATTTCCTCCTCTTCTGAGGTAGTTGGCGTGACGTCTAGCTCAGGTGAAGGTTGCCCGGCCTTCTTAGCCTCTTCTCTGAGGCAGAGAAAGTTAAGACGCTTGGTGAAGCGTTCCTGATAAAAGGCTGCCTCTCCCTCGTCCACCATAAGCTCAAAAGCCTCAAAGAAGTGGCTCTTTAGCCTGTCCTCAGCATTCTGCTCAATGCGGACCACCTCGTCCGCACTAGGAGCCCGAGGTGTTTGCAATTGGAGAGTTAAGTCCTCAACGGACTTCTTTATACTTTCCACCTCGGCTCTCACAGTGTCCGCCTCGTCCAAGGCCTCCTTCAAGTGTTTTTGGGCCAAGACCACATCACTTTGAAGCTTCTCGGAGGCCTCAAACCCTTCCCTCTAGCGCTGGCCGTCCAGCAGGGCCTGATCCCTCTCCTGTCTCATGGCATCTCTGACCACGGACTCATGCTGAAGGGCCTCGCCCAGCTTCACCAAATCTTCAGCCTATCGTGCCGCTTTGTCGGACAGGGCGTTGATTTGGGTTTCGAAATACCGGCGCTGGACGACCGTTTCCCTAGTAATGGCATCCTGGGCCTTTGAATTGCGGCCCAGGCATGCTTCAGCCGCTCATTCTCCTGTCCTTCCATTCCAGGAAGGCATTCAGCTGCAGGGAGAGCTGCGTACAGGGTAGTCGTGTAAAGCAAAGTAAGAGTGAAAAATTGACTAAGTGCATGAGAGGGTAAAAGTTACCTCAGCGCTGCAATTGATAATGGGGCCGAGAAATCCCTCATGTATCCCCCGCAGCTTATCTCGCTGCTCAGCAGGGACGGCCCGGGCCATGGCTTCCCGCATTAAACCAACCACACAGCCAATCAATCAGCTTGACATTAAACCAACCACACAGCCGCCCAGGGGCAAGAGCACCCGGATTGCAAATTGCCGCATGCTTTTTTAAGTTAGGCAAAATACTAAAGAATTGCAAACAGATGCAAAATTCCAATTGAAAAACCTCAAAACACAGACATATATAAAAACCGACTGAGTCCGAATACTTCATTTATATTTGAAATGGAACAAAGGCCAGAATAAGTGTTAACCGGACACATCCGGTGAAGAGAGAAAGAGAAAATGTTAATCCAATCCCATGGTTGGTAAAAAGATACAACAAAGCACGGCATGCAAGCCGGTAAATAACATTGTTGGCATACTGCCGCAGAAAGTGGGGAGGCTCGCCTAAGGCTGAGGTGGAGTCTTCTCCGGCTGAGTCTGGCTGGCCTGGCCCTCGTAATGATCATCCGCCTGCTCCTCATCATCAGAGACTTCATATCCTTGCTCAGCAGCCTAGTTTTTGAAGCGAGGCGGTGGAGCATCACCCAGTTGCTGGGCATCATACACCGCAGTGGCGTAATCATACCTCAGCTTATAGACCTCAAAGTCTATTTCTGGGTAAAGGAGGCCCCAGGTGATCTTCAGCCGGGCCAAGTTGTCCCGTTCATTCTCCTCAGTCAGCCGGGTCTGCTCTTGGGCCAGCTCATCCGACTGCTTGTTGCGCAGATTCATGAGCTCGAGCTTCAGGCGGTCATTGTCAATCCGGAGTTAGGCATTCTCCTTGTCAACATCTTCCAATGCCTTGAGATCTGATTTGGCATCTTTCAGCTTCTTGTCAAGGTCATCAGCCCGGCTGTTAGCTTCATCGTTTGCAGCCGTCAAACTCCGGATCAGCTCCTCCTGTTTCAACTCTACTGCTTTAATCTTTAAATTACACATATAATCAGAATGTTCAGCAAAGTTGAGGTTTTCTAGGGCCCTCCATTTGGCGTCATTTACCTCTTCTTGCTTCCGCCTGAAGGGGCCCCCGAGACTGTCCACTCTCACCATAGCCTGAGACAATGACAGCCGGTTTATGAGTTACTTAGTCAAATTAAAGATTAAAGACATCAAGATAGAGGAATCATTTACCTCAGCCAGAGAACCCATTATCCGATCAAAGTCCACGACCTGCAGATCAGGTATGGACGACCTGCAGAAGACCGGGTGAGGGTCCTCACCATCCGCTTTGCGAAGCTTGCAAGATCCGGCTGGTCAGAAGTCAGATCTGCATCAAAAGTAATGCTTTGTGAGATAGAAGCAGAGTAGTCGGCATTCATTCGTTGCCGGCTGCTGACTGACCCTTTTAAAGAATCAACCTTGGCCTTGATTCTCATGAAATCAAGTGGCCAAGGTATTTCAGTTCTTTCCTTACCTTGAGCTTCCGGATGGGTCTCCGGCTTGTTCTCCTCCCCAGTGGTTGCCGCACCGCCTGCAACCTTAGGTGTCTCGCCACCCTTCGATGCCGTTGAGACATCCGACGCTTTCTGCTGTTCTGAGCTTTCGCTGAGTTTTTTCAGAACAGCAGGGGATTTGCCCCCATTCGTTGGACGACCGGATTAGGCAGATGTTTGTTTCTGGGGGGGATACTTCCTGGCGGCTTTGGCAGCCGGAGCCTTCTCCAGATCATCTCCCTGCCTTTTGAGCAACTTAGAGAATGATCGTGGAATCCTCTTGACGGACTCCTGAAAAAGAAGCAAAATGTAAGCATATCCAACCGGTATATAAAAAAAAAACATATAAAGTCAGGCGGTCTTACCCCGCCTTTCTTCGTATCCTTAGCCTCGACGGCTGCCTTTTTGGCAAGTGCCGCCTCCTTGCGCAGCAGCGCCGCAGACTTAGCAGGAGTTTTACCCTGGTCAACCATCCTCAAGGCTTCGTCTGCAAAAACAAGAATTTCAAGTTAGAAGAAATTAAGGCAAGTTTGCAATAAAAATGAAATAACAATCATTCCGGATGAGAAGTATTCTACCCCTGGGAAACATTGTACTCAGCCCGCAAGCGGACAAGAAGAACTCGTCCTTGAAGAAGTCTGGATGGGGGATCCAGTTCTTGGGAACTATGATGTGAGTCCCATCCCCCATGGGCTAAGTTGTTGTCTCAAAAAATCCCGGCTCTATTATTTGCTCCCGGGCCTTAGTAGATAGCACCGGGAGAGGGCATTTCCGGCCTAGAAGAGCCGGCTCGGTGTTGTATCGGCGCAGTGTCCGGTTGTGTCTCAAGGTGGGGGAAGAAATCAAGTAAAATTTGTCCTTCCACCCGGACCACTTGGACACTTTGTCCAAAGTCATTAGATATTGGGGCAAGGTAGTCAGCGTATACCATGCCCCATGGCAGCCTGGGGCCTTGCTCAGGTAGTGCATATGAGCGAAGGCGGAAAAGCTGGGGTTCAAGTTCTGAAACTCGTAGGCGGCGATGTAATTTAATATATTCACCCAAGAGTTAGGGGTGAGTTGCCAAACCCCCAGATCATACCCCTTGAGGATTTTCCTAATCCTAGGGTGGAGGGGGAACCGGAGGCCGGCTTCGATAACCGCCTCATAGCAGATGAAGTAATCATCTGCATGGTCAATGTCGTCCCCCCAGGCCATCACAGCATTAGCCGGAGGGACAATAACTTCCCAACCCTTTCCAAATGGATGTTTCTCTTTGAAGGCCCTAAACCCGCTATTCAGAAGTGCAATGTTGCTCGGCAGCATCCGGGTCTTCTTAAGGTTGGGATTGTCAGCAACCTTGGGCGGCTGCTGATAGTCAGCCGCAAAATCACCCTGGTCAGAGCCGGAAGATTCCATTCTTGATCCCTGGCCGGTCTCAGCATCGCCGGCTTCATTAGAGGAGGCGGCTCCCTCGCCATTGACAAGGGAATAAACGCGTCGTCAATTGTCTATCCCTAGATCAAATACAATTTATACAACCTAAACAAACCTAATACGAGTATAAGGCAAGCATAGGGGTCGAACCACAGAGAACGGTAGACACAACCAAATGTTATCAATAATTAAGCTAGTCCGGAATAGGGGATAAATAAACTAAAGTCTAAAAAAGCTAAAACAAGAAATAAAACATTAAGGGAAATGGTTTAAGTATAGCATTCACTTGAACATAAACAAAGGCATAGAAATTGAATTAATTATGAACTAAACATGCTCGAATATCGAAATTAAGAATCCAATCTAGCCGCCTTCCGGGGTCAATTGGCTTCTCCTAACATAGCCTCTATGTTTCCACATTAGAACCATATACTAGGAGGTACTATTAAATAACAATCGATAGTAATGAACCTTAACTAAGTCAACTTCCGTTTCTTGTTAGCAAAGATTCACCTTTAATCAACCAACAATGTGCACTTGCAAGAAAATTAAAGAATATCAAGCATATAAAGACTTTAATCACAAATAAATCAATTCTAAACCCTAGAACATGCTCAAGGTCCAACTACACCACAACCATCCCCTTAATGGGGAAATTACTCACTAATCATGATAATAACAAGATTAATCAACAAATAATCAAGAATAAACATGATCAACAAGCAATACCAACAACTAAAATAATAATCAAAATAAACAAATAAAAATAGAGGAGAGAGAGTAAGAAATTGCTTATTAATTGAAGATGAAGGTCTACAAAGGATTGAACAAGCTCCTTCTTCAAAATCCAAGTTCATTAATGAAGAAAACCTCACTTTCTCTCTCTACCAAAGAAGACTAATCCTAACCTAACCTAAAACTAATTAGAGAGATCAATAGATAGTTATTGAATGTCCCTTAATTACCCCAAAAAAATGGGTATTTATACTAACTTAATAAAATTAGGAAAAATAAAGGAGAAATAAAAGAAGGAAATAAAATAATGAAAGAAAAGGAAATAAAAAGAAAATCAAAATAAAAAGAAAAGAAAACAAAAGAGAAAAGAAATAAGAAAAGGAAAAGGAAAGGAAATAAAAATAATAGAAAAAGAAAAAGAAAACCAAAACCCCCAAAACTATCAGCTACCCCCGATTTCCATTCATCACCATCAAACGTTTTTTTTTCTTTCTTCTTGGCTGCTCTGATTCGATTCTCCTACCACCATCATCACGCATCAAAGTAATCAATCATCACCGCTTATCATCATCATCTTCATCAAGCATCCAAGATCGTGGCCGTCCAATTTTCTTTAAAACTCGCGTGCATAGCTCGTGAAGCGGTTCGGTCGAACCATGGGTTGGTTCGGTCGAACTACGGGGTTGGTTCGGTCGAACCATGGGTATGTTCGATCACTCCTCTTCGATTAACGAAACCCACAAAGTCTCTGACTCGAACTTCGACCGAACCACAAATGGTATGCTCGAACTTTATAAAAATCAAATTTTAATCTGATTTTTGCTTAATTGAGGGCCGAAATGCTTGATTGGTGGCTTGAGTAGTTGCGGGTCGGTTAGGTTGGTTGAATGGTGGTGTATTGGTTGCGGCAGTGGAGGTGTATTATGGAGGCAGCAGGGGAGTTGCGTTCAGGGGTTAAATTGGTGGTCAGGTGGTTCTGGTTGTTGCTGTGTGTTGGTGTTGGTGGCAGAATTGAGGCGTGGCAGCAGGTGAGTATGGCTGTGGGGCTGCTGTGGTGTTGCTGTGTTTTGGTGTGGTGTAGGATAATGAAGGAGATGGGGTGAAGGATAGGAGGCAGCAGCTTGGGTTGGCTCAAGTTTTGCGCCTCGAACCTTGGACCTCCGAACACGAACATGACCTTGAAACCCGGGACACCTACAACCAAAAACACGAGGGTATTACTAAGAGATAAAATAAAATAAAATAAAATAAAATAAAGTAAAATAAAGTAAAATAAAATAAGATAATTAACACTAAGCTAATAAAAATTAAATAAAACTATACAAGTAAAGAAAGTGAAATAAAATAGACTCAAAACCAATTAAAATAAAAAAGTAAATTAGAATACTTTCAAGGGAAAAATAAAGAACGAAATATAACAAATCAAAAGCAAATAAAATACGAAAATAAACTAAAAACTACGAAAAGAATTAAAACACGACAAAATTACCAAAATAAACTAGAAACTTTATTAAAGAGAAAACAAGAGAATAAAAGGAAAAATAAGGGAAAACAAACACAAAAATAACCTAAACACTACCCCTAGGAGTGACATAAATGTCACTTATCAAATTCCCCCAAGCTAAACCTTTGCTCGTCCTCGAGCAAAGCAAAGGCAAAAGAGAACAAGATGGAATTATTGAAAGCAAAAGAAACAAAAATAGAAACAAAGAGAAATAATGTACACTAACTCACTGTCGTAGTAATCACGGATGCATTTAGCGTATGCATCAAGCCCTTTAAACCCCTATGTCGCCAAAGAGGACGAGTAAGCTCTCGTGAGGGTTTCCTAAGAGGTTTAACCCACAACTCTCGACAAAACATAACATTCAAGGCAAAGGTGAAATCAAGAAAACTCGAGTTTTGATATTTCAAACCAAACACAAACAATGGGTTTAATGCACAAGAATACAAACCGTTCTAGACATTAAAGGTAGCCAAGCAAAAGAATAGTTAAGGTTGGTACACACATAAAGCATGCAAAGGGTAAAGAACTTAGAGGGACTTACACTCCTCCTTATCTCCAACCAAACTCCCGCATCCTCACTAGTTTTGCATCCACTTTTAAGGTGATATCTCGAGATTCCTCGAAGGAATCGGAAGAAATAATCAATGAAAAACATTTAGGCTACCCGACATCTTGGCATTGATAGCTCGCTCAATAGGCTTGGCTTGATTACCCTCCATCGGTAGTAACTAAACCTCACTAAGGTTAAAAGGTCTTAAAAGGGTTGAAACGTTTAGGCTAGGGTAAAGGGTGTGGAAATAAATTTGGAAATTGGTGGTAAACTTAGAAGTGAAGCAAGGTTGATCATTCCTCAATTCAAATTCAATAATCTACCAACTTTTAAATAAAAAATTCTAGCAACACCTCCCCCAAGCTTATTCTTTTTCAACCAAACAACAAATATTTTTGTATTTTCTCAATATTTTCTTCTTTTTTTTTTTCATTTCTTTTTATTCTTTGCTCTCGCCTCTTTTAACTTTGAGCGGCTTTTTCTTTCATTTCCTTTATTTTCTTCTCATTTACTCAACCCATTCAACATAACAAATATAAACACAAGTACCAAAATTTGAGTTTTTTTCACTTCTTTTTCATTCTTTTTCTCACTTTCATTAACCAAAAATACAAATCAAGTCCCAAGAATGCTTCACAAAAACTAATAAAGGTGAAAATAAAGCAAAGGTCCATTGGTTTGTAATGTGGTTATGCCAAAGAAGGGAAAATGGCTCAAATTGGGTTACTAAATGAGCAAATGCAAAAGAAAAATAAAAGAAAAGAAAATAATAAAACAAAACAAAAATCCTAATTGCCTTCGTCTTCCCCTAGGTTGGTTCGGTCTCGATCTTGGGTAGATTAAGCCAAATTCTCGATATAAGCTAGCAATGCCAAGGATCCAAACGCCACACATGCAAGAAATGTAGAAGGCTAGAACAAAATAGACACATCCTCACAAAAATGACGGTAGTGGAGTAGCAAAAATCACCTTTAAAGCTTCAACTAGCTAGAGAGCGACAACCATCTTACCACCCCGGCAACGGCGCCAGTTTGGCAAGGGAATAAATGCGTCGTCAATTGTCTATCCCTATATCAAATACAATTTATACAACCTAAACAAACCTAATACGAGTATAAGGCAAGCATAGGGGTCGAACCACAGAGAACGGTAGACACAACCAAATGTTAACAATAATTAAGCTAGTCCGGAATAGGGAATAAATAAACTAAAGTCTAAAAATGCTAAAACAAGAAATAAAACATTAAGGGAAATGGTTTAAGTATAGCATTCACTTGAACATAAACAAAGGCATAGAAATTGAATTAATTATGAACTAAACATGCTCGAATATCGAAATTAAGAATCCAATCTAGCCGCCTTCCGGGGTCAATTGGCTTCTCCTAACATAGCCTCTATGTTTCCACATTAGAACCATATACTAGGAGATACTATTAAATAACAATTGATAGTAATGAACCTTAACTAAGTCAACTTCCGTTTCTTGTTAGCAAAGATTCACCTTTAATCAACCAACAATGTGCACTTGCAAGAAAATTAAAGAATATCAAGCATATAAAGACTTTAATCACAAATAAATCAATTCTAAACCCTAGAACATGCTCAAGGTCCAACTACACCACAACCATCCCCTTAATGGGGAAATTACTCACTAATCATGATAATAACAAGATTAATCAACAAATAATCAAGAATCAACATGATCAACAAGCAATACCAACAACTAAAATAATAATCAAAATAAACAAATAAAAATAGAGGAGAGAGCATAAGAAATTGCTTATTAATTGAAGATGAAGGTCTACAAAGGACTGAACAAGCTCCTTCTTCAAAATCCAAGTTCATTAATGAAGAAAACCTCACTTTCTCTCTCTACCAAAGAAGAATAATCCTAACCTAACCTAAAACTAATTAGAGAGATCAATAGATAGTTATTGAATGTCCCTTAATTACCCCAAAAAAATGGGTATTTATACTAACTTAATAAAATTAGGAAAAATAAAGGAGAAATAAAAGAAGGAAATAAAATAATGAAAGAAAAGGAAATAAAAAGAAAATCAAAATAAAAAGAAAAGAAAACAAAAGAGAAAAGAAATAAGAAAAGGAAAAGGAAAGGAAATAAAAATAAAAGAAAAAGAAAAAGAAAACCAAAACCCCCAAAACTATCAGCTACCCCCGATTTCCATTCATCACCATCAAACGTTTTTTTTTTTTCTTTCTTCTTGGCTGCTCTGATTCGATTCTCCTACCACCATCATCACGCATCAAAGTAATCAATCATCACCGCTTATCATCATCATCTTCATCAAGCATCCAAGATCGTGGCCGTCCAATTTTCTTTAAAACTCGCGTGCATAGCTCGTGAAGCGGTTCGGTCGAACCATGGGTTGGTTCGGTCGAACTACGGGGTTGGTTCGGTCGAACCATGGGTATGTTCGATCACTCCTCTTCGATTAACGAAACCCACAAAGTCTCTGACTCGAACTTCGACCGAACCACAAATGGTATGCTCGAACTTTATAAAAATCAAATTTTAATCTGATTTTTGCTTAATTGAGGGCCGAAATGCTTGATTGGTGGCTTGAGTAGTTGCGGGTCGGTTAGGTTGGTTGAATGGTGGTGTATTGGTTGCGGCAGTGGAGGTGTATTATGGAGGCAGCAGGGGAGTTGCGTTCAGGGTTAAATTGGTGGTCAGGTGGTTCTGGTTGTTGCTGTGTGGTGGTGTTGGTGACAGAATTGAGGCGTGGCAGCAAGTGAGTATGGCTGTGGGGCTGCTGTGGTGTTGCTGTGTTTTGGTGTGGTGTAGGATAATGAAGGAGATGGGGTGAAGGATAGGAGGCAGCAGCTTGGGTTGGCTCAAGTTTTGCGCCTCGAACCTTGGACCTCCGAACACGAACATGACCTTGAAACCCGGGACACCTACAACCAAAAACACGAGGGTATTACTAAGAGATAAAATAAAATAAAATAAAATAAAATAAAGTAAAATAAAGTAAAATAAAATAAGATAAATAACACTAAGCTAATAAAAATTAAATAAAACTATACAAGTAAAGAAAGTGAAATAAAATAGACTCAAAACCAATTAAAATAAAAAAATAAATTAGAATACTTTCAAGGGAAAAATAAAGAACGAAATATAACAAATCAAAAGCAAATAAAATACGAAAATAAACTAAAAACTACGAAAAGAATTAAAACACGACAAAATTACCAAAATAAACTAGAAACTTTATTAAAGAGAAAACAAGAGAATAAAAGGAAAAATAAGGGAAAACAAACACAAAAATAACCTAAACACTACCCCTAAGAGTGACATAAATGTCACTTATCAAATTCCACCAAGCTAAACCTTTGCTCGTCCTCGAGCAAAGCAAAGGCAAAAGAGAACAAGATGGAATTATTGAAAGCAAAAGAAACAAAAATAGAAACAAAGAGAAAGAATGTACACTAACTCACTATCGTAGGAATCACGGATGCATTTAGCGTATGCATCAAGCCCTTTAAACCCCTATGTCGCCAAAGAGGACGAGTAAGCTCTCGTGAGGGTTTCCTAAGAGGTTTAACCCACAACTCTCGACAAAACATAACATTCAAGGCAAAGGTGAAATAAAGAAAACTCGAGTTTTGATATTTCAAACCAAACACAAACAATGGGTTAAATGCACAAGAATACAAACCTTTCTAGACATTAAAGGTAGCCAAGCAAAAGAATAGTTAAGGTTGGTACACACATAAAGCATGCAAAGGGTAGAGAACTTAGAGGGACTTACACTCCTCCTTATCTCCAACCAAACTCCCGCATCCTCACTAGTTTTGCATCCACTTTTAAGGTGATATCTCGAGATTCCTCGAAGGAATCGGAAGAAATAATCAATGAAAAACATTTAGGCTACCCGACATCTTGGCATTGATAGCTCGCTCAATAGGCTTGGCTTGATTACCCTCCATCGGTAGTAACTAAACCTCACTAAGGTCAAAAGGTCTTAAAAGGGTTGAAACGTTTAGGCTAGGGTAAAGGGTGTGGAAATAAATTTGGAAATTGGTGGTAAACTTAGAAGTGAAGCAAGGTTGATCATTCCTCAATTCAAATTCAATAATCTACCAACTTTCAAATAAAAAATTCTAGCAACACCTCCCCCAAGCTTATTCTTTTTCAACCAAACAACAAATATTTTTGTATTTTCTCAATATTTTCTTCTTTTTTTTTTCATTTCTTTTTATTCTTTGCTCTTGCCTCTTTTAACTTTGAGCGGCTTTTTCTTTCATTTCCTTTATTTTCTTCTCATTTACTCAACCCATTCAACATAACAAATATAAACACAAGTACCAAAATTTGAGTTTTTTTCACTTCTTTTTCATTCTTTTTCTCACTTTCATTAACCAAAAATACAAATCAAGTCCCAAGAATGCTTCACAAAAACTAATAAAGGTGAAAATAAAGCAAAGGTCCATTGGTTTGTAATGTGGTTATGCCAAAGAAGGGAAAATGGCTCAAATTGGGTTACTAAATGAGCAAATGCAAAAGAAAAATAAAAGAAAAGAAAATAATAAAACAAAACAAAAATCCTAATTGCCTTCGTCTTCCCCTAGGTTGGTTCGGTCTCGATCTTGGGTAGATTAAGCCAAATTCTCGATATAAGCTAGCAATGCCAAGGATCCAAACGCCACACATGCAAGAAATGTAGAAGGCTAGAACAAAATAGACACATCCTCACAAAAATGACGGTAGTGGAGTAGCAAAAATCACCTTTAAAGCTTCAACTAGCTAGAGAGCGACAACCATCTTATCACCCCGGCAACGGCGCCAATTTGGCAAGGGAATAAACGCGTCGTCAATTGTCTATCCCTATATCAAATACAATTTATACAACCTAAACAAACCTAATACGAGTATAAGGCAAGCATAGGGGTCGAACCACAGAGAACGGTAGACACAACCAAATGTTATCAATAATTAAGCTAGTCCGGAATAGGGAATAAATAAACTAAAGTCTAAAAATGCTAAAACAAGAAATAAAACATTAAGGGAAATGGTTTAAGTATAGCATTCACTTGAACATAAACAAAGGCATAGAAATTGAATTAATTATGAACTAAACATGCTCGAATATCGAAATTAAGAATCCAATCTAGCCGCCTTCCGGGGTCAATTGGCTTCTCCTAACATAGCCTCTATGTTTCCACATTAGAACCATATACTAGGAGGTACTATTAAATAACAATCGATAGTAATGAACCTTAACTAAGTCAACTTCCGTTTCTTGTTAGCAAAGATTCATCTTTAAACAACCAACAATGTGCACTTGCAAGAAAATTAAAGAATATCAAGCATATAAAGACTTTAATCACAAATAAATCAATTCTAAACCCTAGAACATGCTCAAGGTCCAACTACACCACAACCATCCCCTTAATGGGGAAATTACTCACTAATCATGATAATAACAAGATTAATCAACAAATAATCAAGAATCAACATGATCAACAAGCAATACCAACAACTAAAATAATAATCAAAATAAACAAATAAAAATAGAGGAGAGAGAGTAAGAAATTGCTCATTAATTGAAGATGAAGGTCTACAAAGGATTGAACAAGCTCCTTCTTCAAAATCCAAGTTCATTAATGAAGAAAACCTCACTTTCTCTCTCTACCAAAGAAGAATAATCCTAACCTAACCTAAAACTAATAAGAGAGATCAATAGATAGTTATTGAATGTCCCTTAATTACCCCAAAAAAATGGGTATTTATACTAACTTAATAAAATTAGGAAAAATAAAGGAGAAATAAAAGAAGGAAATAAAATAATGAAAGAAAAGGAAATAAAAAGAAAATCAAAATAAAAAGAAAAGAAAACAAAAGAGAAAAGAAATAAGAAAAGGAAAAGGAAAGGAAATAAAAATAAAAGAAAAAGAAAAAGAAAACCAAAACCCCCAAAACTATCAGCTACCCCCGATTTCCATTCATCACCATCAAACGTTTTTTTTTTTTTCTTTCTTCTTGGCTCCTCTGATTCGATTCTCCTACCACCATCATCACGCATCAAAGTAATCAATCATCACCGCTTATCATCATCATCTTCATCAAGCATCCAAGATCGTGGCCGTCCAATTTTCTTTAAAACTCGCGTGCATAGCTCGTGAAGCGGTTCGGTCAAACCATGGGTTGGTTCGGTCGAACTACGGGGTTGGTTCGGTCGAACCATGGGTATGTTCGACCACTCCTCTTCGATTAACGAAACCCACAAAGTCTCTGACTCGAACTTCGACCGAACCACAAACGGTATGCTCGAACTTGATAAAAATCAAATTTCAATCTGATTTTTGCTTAATTGAGGGCCGAAATGCTTGATTGGTGGCTTGAGTAGTTGCGGGTTGGTTAGGTTGGTTGAATAGTGGTGTATTGGTTGCGGCAGTGGAGGTGTATTATGGAGGCAGCAGGGGAGTTGCGTTCAGGGGTTAAATTGGTGGTCAGGTGGTTCTGGTTGTTGCTGTGTGGTGGTGTTGGTGGCAGAATTGAGGCGTGGCAGCAGGTGAGTATGGCTGTGGGGCTGCTGTGGTGTTGCTGTGTTTTGGTGTGGTGTAGGATAATGAAGGAGATGGGGTGAAGGATAGGAGGCAGCAGCTTGGGTTGGCTCAAGTTTTGCGCCTCGAACCTTGGACCTCCGAACACGAACATGACCTTGAAACCCGGGACACCTACAACCAAAAACACGAGGGTATTACTAAGAGATAAAATAAAATAAAATAAAATAAAGTAAAATAAAATAAGATAAATAACACTAAGCTAATAAAAATTAAATAAAACTATACAAGTAAAGAAAGTGAAATAAAATAGACTCAAAACCAATTAAAATAAAAAAGTAAATTAGAATACTTTCAAGGGAAAAATAAAGAACGAAATATAACAAATCAAAAGCAAATAAAATACGAAAATAAACTAAAAACTACGAAAAGAATTAAAACACGACAAAATTACCAAAATAAACTAGAAACTTTATTAAAGAGAAAACAAGAGAATAAAAGGAAAAATAAGGGAAAACAAACACGAAAATTACCTAAACACTACCCTAGGAGTGACATAAATGTCACTTATCAAATTCCCCCAAGCTAAACCTTTGCTCGTCCTCGAGCAAAGCAAAGGCAAAAGAGAACAAGATGGAATTTTTGAAAGCAAAAGAAACAAAAATAGAAACAAAGAGAAAGAATGTACACTAACTCACTGTCGTAGGAATCACGGATGCATTTAGCGTATGCATCAAGCCCTGTAAACCCCTATGTCGCCAAAGAGGACGAGTAAGCTCTCGTGAGGGTTTCCTAAGAGGTTTAACCCACAACTCTCGACAAAACATAACATTCAAGGCAAAGGTGAAATCAAGAAAACTCGAGTTTTGATATTTCAAACTAAACACAAACAATGGGCTAAATGCACAAGAATACAAACCTTTCTTGACATTAAAGGTAGCCAAGCAAAAGAATAGTTAAGGTTGGTACACACATAAAGCATGCAAAGGGTAGAGAACTTAGAGGGACTTACACTCCTCCTTATCTCCAACCAAACTCCCGCATCCTCACTAGTTTTGCATCCACTTTTAAGGTGATATCTCGAGATTCCTCGAAGGAATCGGAAGAAATAATCAATGAAAAACATTTAGGCTACCCGACATCTTGGCATTGATAGCTCGCTCAATAGGCTTGGCTTGATTACCCTCCATCGGTAGTAACTAAACCTCACTAAGGTCAAAAGGTCTTAAAAGGGTTGAAACGTTTAGGCTAGGGTAAAGGGTGTTGAAATAAATTTGGAAATTGGTGGTAAACTTAGAAGTGAAGCAAGGTTGATCATTCCTCAATTCAAATTCAATAATCTACCAACTTTCAAATAAAAAATTCTAGCAACACCTCCCCCAAGCTTATTCTTTTTCAACCAAACAACAAATATTTTTGTATTTTCTCAATATTTTCTTCTTTTTTTTTTTTTTTTTCTTTTTATTCTTTGCTCTCGCCTCTTTTAACTTTGAGCGGCTTTTTCTTTCATTTCCTTTATTTTCTTCTCATTTACTCAACCCATTCAACATAACAAATATAAACACAAGTACCAAAATTTGAGTTTTTTTCACTTCTTTTTCATTCTTTTTCTCACTTTCATTAACCAAAAATACAAATCAAGTCCCAAGAATGCTTCACAAAAACTAATAAAGGTGAAAATAAAGCAAAGGTCCATTGGTTTGTAATGTGGTTATGCCAAAGAAGGGAAAATGGCTCAAATTGGGTTACTAAATGAGCAAATGCAAAAGAAAAATAAAAGAAAAGAAAATAATAAAACAAAACAAAAATCCTAATTGCCTTCGTCTTCCCCTAGGTTGGTTCGGTCTCGATCTTGGGTAGATTAAGCCAAATTCTCGATATAAGCTAGCAATGCCAAGGATCCAAACGCCACACATGCAAGAAATGTAGAAGGCTAGAACAAAATAGACACATCCTCACAAAAATGACGGTAGTGGAGTAGCAAAAATCACCTTTAAAGCTTCAACTAGCTAGAGAGCGACAACCATCTTACCACCCCGGCAACGGCGCCAATTTGGCAAGGGAATAAACGCGTCGTCAATTGTCTATCCCTATATCAAATAAAATTTATACAACCTAAACAAACCTAATACGAGTATAAGGCAAGCATAGGGGTCGAACCACAGAGAACGGTAGACACAACCAAATGTTATCAATAATTAAGCTAGTCCGGAATAAGGAATAAATAAACTAAAGTCTAAAAATGCTAAAACAAGAAATAAAACATTAAGGGAAATGGTTTAAGTATAGCATTCACTTGAACATAAACAAAGGCATAGAAATTGAATTAATTATGAACTAAACATGCTCGAATATCGAAATTAAGAATCCAATCTAGCCGCCTTCCGGGGTCAATTGGCTTCTCCTAACATAGCCTCTATGTTTCCACATTAGAACCATATACTAGGAGGTACTATTAAATAACAATCGATAGTAATGAACCTTAACTAAGTCAACTTCCGTTTCTTGTTAGCAAAGATTCACCTTTAATCAACCAATAATGTGCACTTGCAAGAAAATTAAAGAATATCAAGCATATAAAGACTTTAATCACAAATAAATCAATTCTAAACCCTAGAACATGCTCAAGGTCCAACTACACCACAACCATCCCCTTAATGGGGAAATTACTCACTAATCATGATAATAACAAGATTAATCAACAAATAATCAAGAATCAACATGATCAACAAGCAATACCAACAACTAAAATAATAATCAAATAAACAAATAAAAATAGAGGAGAGAGAGTAAGAAATTGCTCATTAATTGAAGATGAAGGTCTACAAAGGATTGAACAAGCTCCTTCTTCAAAATCCAAGTTCAGTAATGAAGAAAACCTCACTTTCTCTCTCTACCAAAGAAGACTAATCCTAACCTAACCTAAAACTAATTAGAGAGATCAATAGATAGTTATTGAATGTCCCTTAATTACCCCAAAAAAATGGGTATTTATACTAACTTAATAAAATTAGGAAAAATAAAGGAGAAACCAAAGAAGGAAATAAAATAATGAAAGAAAAGGAAATAAAAAGAAAATCAAAATAAAAAGAAAACAAAACAAAAGAGAAAAGAAATAAGAAAAGGAAAAGGAAAGGAAATAAAAATAAAAGAAAAAGAAAAAGAAAACTAAAACCCCCAAAACTATCAGCTACCCCCGATTTCCATTCTTCACCATCAAACGTTTTTTTTTTTCTTTCTTCTTGGCTGCTCTGATTCGATTCTCCTACCACCATCATCACGCATCAAAGTAATCAATCATTACCGCTTATCATCATCATCTTCATCAAGCATCCAAGATCGTGGCCGTCCAATTTTCTTTAAAACTCGCGTGCATAGCTCGTGAAGCGGTTCGGTCGAACCATGGGTTGGTTCGGTCGAACTACGGGGTTCGTTCGGTCGAACCATGGGTATGTTCGACCACTCCTCTTCGATTAACGAAACCCACAAAGTCTCTGACTCGAACTTCGACCGAACCACAAACGGTATGCTCGAACTTGATAAAAATCAAATTTCAATCTGATTTTTGCTTAATTGAGGGCCGAAATGCTTGATTGGTGGCTTGAGTAGTTGCGGGTCGGTTAGGTTGGTTGAATGGTGGTGTATTGGTTGCGGCAGTGGAGGTGTATTATGGAGGCAGCAGGGGAGTTGCGTTCAGGGGTTAAATTGGTGGTCAGGTGGTTCTGGTTGTTGCTGTGTGGTGGTGTTGGTGGCAGAATTGAGGCGTGGCAGCAGGTGAGTATGGCTGTGGGGCTGCTGTGGTGTTGCTGTGTTTTGGTGTGGTGTAGGATAATGAAGGAGATGGGGTGAAGGATAGGAGGCAGCAGCTTGGGTTGGCTCAAGTTTTGCGCCTCGAACCTTGGACCTCCGAACACGAACATGACCTTGAAACCCGGGACACCTACAACCAAAAACACGAGGGTATTACTAAGAGATAAAATAAAATAAAATAAAATAAAGTAAAATAAAATAAGATAAATAACACTAAGCTAATAAAAATTAAATAAAACTATACAAGTAAAGAAAGTGAAATAAAATAGACTCAAAACCAATTAAAAAAAAAAAGTAAATTAGAATACTTTCAAGGGAAAAATAAAGAACGAAATATAACAAATCAAAAGCAAATAAAATACGAAAATAAACTAAAAACTACGAAAAGAATTAAAACACGACAAAATTACCAAAATAAACTAGAAACTTTATTAAAGAGAAAACAAGAGAATAAAAGGAAAAATAAGGGAAAACAAACACGAAAATTACCTAAACACTACCCCTAGGAGTGACATAAATGTCACTTATCAAATTCCCCCAAGCTAAACCTTTGCTCGTCCTCGAGCAAAGCAAAGGCAAAAGAGAACAAGATGGAATTTTTGAAAGCAAAAGAAACAAAAATAGAAACAAAGAGAAAGAATGTACACTAACTCACTGTCGTAGGAATCACGGATGCATTTAGCGTATGCATCAAGCCCTGTAAACCCCTATGTCGCCAAAGAGGACGAGTAAGCTCTCGTGAGGGTTTCCTAAGAGGTTTAACCCACAACTCTCGACAAAACATAACATTCAAGGCAAAGGTGAAATCAAGAAAACTCGAGTTTTGATATTTCAAACTAAACACAAACAATGGGCTAAATGCACAAGAATACAAACCTTTCTAGACATTAAAGGTAGCCAAGCAAAAGAATAGTTAAGGTTGGTACACACATAAAGCATGCAAAGGGTAGAGAACTTAGAGGGACTTACACTCCTCCTTATCTCCAACCAAACTCCCGCATCCTCACTAGTTTTGCATCCACTTTTAAGGTGATATCTCGAGATTCCTCGAAGGAATCGGAAGAAATAATCAATGAAAAACATTTAGGCTACCCGACATCTTGGCATTGATAGCTCGCTCAATAGGCTTGGCTTGATTACCCTCCATCGGTAGTAACTAAACCTCACTAAGGTCAAAAGGTCTTAAAAGGGTTGAAACGTTTAGGCTAGGGTAAAGGGTGTGGAAATAAATTTGGAAATTGGTGGTAAACTTAGAAGTGAAGCAAGGTTGATCATTCCTCAATTCAAATTCAATAATCTACCAACTTTCAAATAAAAAATTCTAGCAACACCTCCCCCAAGCTTATTCTTTTTCAACCAAACAACAAATATTTTTGTATTTTCTCAATATTTTCTTCTTTTTTTTTTTTTTCTTTTTATTCTTTGCTCTCGCCTCTTTTAACTTTGAGCGGCTTTTTCTTTCATTTCCTTTATTTTCTTCTCATTTACTCAACCCATTCAACATAACAAATATAAACACAAGTACCAAAATTTGAGTTTTTTTCACTTCTTTTTCATTCTTTTTCTCACTTTCATTAACCAAAAATACAAATCAAGTCCCAAGAATGCTTCACAAAAACTAATAAAGGTGAAAATAAAGCAAAGGTCCATTGGTTTGTAATGTGGTTATGCCAAAGAAGGGAAAATGGCTCAAATTGGGTTACTAAATGAGCAAATGCAAAAGAAAAATAAAAGAAAAGAAAATAATAAAACAAAACAAAAATCCTAATTGCCTTGGTCTTCCCCTAGGTTGGTTCGGTCTCGATCTTGGGTAGATTAAGCCAAATTCTCGATATAAGCTAGCAATGCCAATGATCCAAACGCCACACATGCAAGAAATGTAGAAGGCTAGAACAAAATAGACACATCCTCACAAAAATGACGGTAGTGGAGTAGCAAAAATCACCTTTAAAGCTTCAACTAGCTAGAGAGCGACAACCATCTTACCACCCCGGCAACGGCGCCAATTTGGCAAGGGAATAAACGCGTCGTCAATTGTCTATCCCTATATCAAATACAATTTATACAACCTAAACAAACCTAATACGAGTATAAGGCAAGCATAGGGGTCGAACCACAGAGAACGGTAGACACAACCAAATGTTATCAATAATTAAGCTAGTCCGGAATAGGGAATAAATAAACTAAAGTCTAAAAATGCTAAAACAAGAAATAAAACATTAAGGGAAATGGTTTAAGTATAGCATTCACTTGAACATAAACAAAGGCATAGAAATTGAATTAATTATGAACTAAACATGCTCGAATATCGAAATTAAGAATCCAATCTAGCCGCCTTCCGGGGTCAATTGGCTTCTCCTAACATAGCCTCTATGTTTCCACATTAGAACCATATACTAGGAGGTACTATTAAATAACAATCGATAGTAATGAACCTTAACTAAGTTAACTTCCGTTTCTTGTTAGCAAAGATTCACCTTTAATCAACCAACAATGTGCACTTGCAAGAAAATTAAAGAATATCAAGCATATAAAGACTTTAATCACAAATAAATCAATTCTAAACCCTAGAAGATGCTCAAGGTCCAACTACACCACAACCATCCCCTTAATGGGGAAATTACTCACTAATCATGATAATAACAAGATTAATCAACAAATAATCAAGAATCAACATGATCAACAAGCAATACCAACAACTAAAATAATAATCAAAATAAACAAATAAAAATAGAGGAGAGAGAGTAAGAAATTGCTCATTAATTGAAGATGAAGGTCTACAAAGGATTGAACAAGCTCCTTCTTCAAAATCCAAGTTCATTAATGAAGAAAACCTCACTTTCTCTCTCTAACAAAGAAGACTAATCCTAACCTAACCTAAAACTAATTAGAGAGATCAATAGATAGTTATTGAATGTCTTTTTTAATTACCCCAAAAATTGGGTATTTATACTAAGCTAATAAAACTAGGAAAAGAAAATAAAAATAAAAAGGAAAATAAAATAAGAAAACTAAAATAAAAATAAAGGAAAGAAAATAAGAAAAAGTTAAAAGAAAAAGGAAATAAAAAAAATAAAAGAAAAAGAAAATAGAAAACAAAACCCATACATTCCCCCAAAACAATTAGCTACCCCCTTTCCCCTTCTTCGAATTTGGCTGCTTCAATATCAACACCAAACAACCATCATCAATGGCTCAAAATCATCACCGACATCTTCATCAACCAGCAATCAATCAAGGCCGTTCAATTTTCATTAAAACTCGCGTGAGAAGCTCGTGGAATGGTTCGATCGAACCGGTGGTGGGTTCGACCGAACTACGGGGTTGGTTCGGTCGAACCAAGGGTATGTTCGACCACTCCCCTTCGAATAACAAAGCCCCCAAAGTCTCTGACTCGACGTTCGGCCGAACTTCTTAATGGGTTTGCTCGAACTTGATTAATTTGCAATTTGTTCTGATTTGCTTAATTGAGGGCCGAATTGCTTGTGCGAATTGGTTGCTTAATTGTTGTTGTAATTGATGCTGGTGGTGGCTGCTCTGTTGCGCGGTGGTTTTGGTTTGGTTTGGGTTGTGGTGGTGCGGATGCTGTGTTGCGCGGTGGTTTTGGTTTGGTTTGGGTTGTGGTGGTGCGGCTGCTGTGCGTGAAGGTGGTGGCTGGTGCTGGTGAATTCGGGGCTAATGGGTTGGTTGATGTGGCTGCACGGATTGGTACGGGGGTGATTGGTGGTGTTTGTTGGTGGCAGCAGGTGAGTACGGTTGTTGTTGCTGCTGGTGTGAGAATAAGGGGTTAACTGGTGGTGAGTGGTGTTGTGTGGCTGTTTTGGGCAATTGCGGGTTGGTGGTGGTTGATTGGTGGCAGCAGGGGAAGAGTGTTGTTGCTTGGGGTGGTGTAGGATAATGGAGGGTGCGGTGATGGATAAGGGGCAGCAGGTTTGTTTGGCGTTTGACTCAACTTGGAACCCGAACCCACTTGACATAAAACCCGAACCCCTACACACAAAACCGAGGAGAAATCAAGACAAAAAGGAATGAAATAAATAAATTAGGAATAAAATAAAGTAAAATAGAAAAAGAGAAATAACACTAAACTAATAAAAATTAAATAAAACTATACAAGTAAATAAAATCAAATAAATAACAAAATAAACTTAAAACTAATAAAAACTAAACAAAAACTATACAAGCACAGAAAGTGAAATAAAATAGACTCAAAACCAATTAAAATAAATAAAAGTAAATTGGAAAACTATCAAGGAAAAATAAAGAACGAAATATAACAAATCAAAAGCAAATAAAATACGAAAAAAAACTAAAAACTACGAAAAGAACTAAAACACGACAAAATTACCAAAATAAACTGGAAACTTTATTAAAGAGAAAACAAGAGAATAAAAGGAAAAATAAGGGAAAACAAACACGAAAATAACCTAAACACTACCCCTAGGAGTGACATAAATGTCACTTATAAGCCGTCTACCTCTCTTACTCCAAAGCTCCCGGAGGTAGAGGGAGCCTCTTCGTCAGATCCGCTCTCCTCCCAATTCCTCTGTTCCCCTTCCGGGAAAACCTCATCGGCTGGCACTCCCATGGTGCGCCGGCTTTTAGACCGCCTGGCCGTTTGTTTCGTTCTGGCCATTGTGTCCTGCACACAGACATAGAGAGGGAGGAATTCGGAGATGAGCATATTGGTTCCGACAGTCTAGAAGAGGCACCCCCTGTTCTAGACTCAGCCGTTCCAGGGGATCGGCTGAGTGTCCTAGGCAGTGCCGACTGGGTGGATTGGGAACTCATTTATATTCTCTTAAGAAAGCCGGGTATACAGGCGGAAAAAATGGTATGCAAATTGAAAGGGAGAAAAGCTAAAATGGTACAGGCGGTTACCTTGCTTTAACTCTGAAAAATCTTAAAACCGCTACAGCCGGTGAACCGGGTGATGAATTGCTAGCACTCGGAAGCTTGAAACTTGCTGTGATGCAGACGGGAGGAGAGAAATCTCTCTCTAGAATCTCTCTTTTTCTCTCTCTAAAAAGTCAATGTGAACGTAAGGTGTGAAAAGGAGAGGGGTAACTTTCTATTTATAGAAAGTAAAAGTGGGGGGAAAATTTTTGATTTGAAATTCAAAAATTTTGTCCGTTATTGTTCACCTATGAAAGGTGGACACGTGTCACAGGCCCCACGTGATGCGCACGTGCGACCTGTGAGGGGCAAATGTTTAGGGTATTTTTACCCTAGACACGTGGACCAATAAGAGGTCGCCACGTGTCGAGCTCAGGATGGCTCATGTGGCTCAACATCCTCTTAACACTTGGCGCCCTCAGATATGTTTCCGAAATGGCGGCCTTCAAGGGCCCAAATTCCTAGGAGCGCCGTAAAATGGCGCAGCCTACTAAAATCTAGGTCAAGTGACCTAGGAAGGGGCACATTTTCCAATGACCCTATTAATAGGGAGATATTTCCCCATTTTGGGGACAGATTCAATCATTTATTACACTTTAATTCTCTTACATCAGAGAAAGACCTGAGCTTGGAATCCGAGCAGATACCCACCTAAATTTCCGTTCTCTCTATTCTGTTTCAAGTTACTAACTTGACCGCCGGAGGCGGAGCTCCGACCACCCGGAGTCTCCGTTATTTTGCAGGTACAGCTCAACCGGATCAGACTTCGTGACGTAACTCTCCCAAGGGACAAAAACACCCCAAAACAGTATCTAAGGTTCGCCTAGCCGCATGATACTATGTTCGCAAAATAAAAACAGAGTACGTAGTACTAAAACAGAGCACAAATTCAAATTGAGTATAATGGCATTTTTCAAGCAATCAAACAATTTCTTGCAATACTATAGTGATTGTTGTGACAAATTGGACAAGAATTGCTAGCAAAAACATCAAGAACGAGCCACATTGTATTCCCGACCTTAAGAGGTTCAACAATGGCAATTCGTTCATTTCTTCACCAAATTGAGTCAAACAAGTCTCAAATTACTCCCAAGGCAATATATAAACATAATCAAGCAATTTCATGACATAAAATTTGACAAACAAAGAGAATTAAGCATTCTAAATTTCAAATTTGCATGAAATTCGGGAATAAACACATGAGAAATTCATAAAAATCGTCGTGAGTTTGAATAAAACATACATAGATCGGGAAAATGGATGGAATGAGCTTTGATTTACAACAAATTTGAGCGAATATGGTTGAGAAACGAGCAAGAACGAAGCAAATGAATTTCTGGAAATTTTCGAGCAAAAAACGCGACGAGAAGCAGCGAAAATGAAGAAGACACGGGTATTTAAGGAATACCCGACTCTGGCGCCAAGTGCCAGACCTTGGCGTCAATCGATGGCTTTAGCGCCTGGCGCTAACTCCAGCGTTTGGCGCTACACCAATTAATTGGCGCTGTTGTTATTTCAGTGGCGCCAGAATGTTCAGCCACTCAGTACGGTTATTCTAACCTATTGCAATATATTTTGGGTTCCTTGGTATTCCAGTTAGCCCCTCTAAGCAATTTAACACGATTATTAGTAATTGGCTTGATTACACAAAGTGATCGACCTGATGAAAGATCGTCTCACTTAGCTTAAAGCGCCTAATCATTGGCTCATTGCAAAAGACACTAACATACTGGTTCATTCGCGGAAGGCACCGACATATTGGTTCATTCATTCAGCAAAAGGCACCGACATATAGGTTCACAAGCAGCAAAAACGCCGACGTACGGGCATAGCGGAAGAAAAGTTCAAGCGAACTTTTAAAGATCGACAAGCGGAGGTCTTCGGTAATTTCCTTTGGAAAATTATCGCAACAAATGAGGATAGCTTCAAGCGAGGATATCTTCGACAGCGTTTCCTAGATTGTGGAGAGTTGTCATAAATAACTGAATATGACTTCAAGCGAAGTTGTCTTCGATCATGTTCCCTTAGACGTGAAAGATGGTCACAAAGCGGAAGAGGAACGTTTCAAGCGAAGCAATCTTCAATATTGGAAGCAGTTACAAGCGTAGCGGTTTTCAAGCGGGATGGCATTCTCTTGGCAGAAGGTCATCAAAACAGTAAAGCGGCAGCAAATCGGTTACTTTAAGAGACGTGTGCTCGACGGTGCAAGATACGCGTTTCTTAACTCTTTTATCTGTTTAACTAACGCTAGTTTGCATGTATCGGCGTTACAAGAGTGATTTAGGATCGCAGAACGTTCTGAATCATTCTCCGTCCCTTTCGCTACTTTGACTTTTGTTTTCGAAACTTGCGTTTCTCCAAACTCAGTCAAAGTGGGGGCTTCTATAGACACCCATTTGTGTCTCCTCAAAACCAAACCCGGTGATGAGTACCTTTCACGTCGAATCATAATCGAATGAAGTGAAAGTGTGGAAAGTTTAGTGTTGCGGATAGTTTTAATTTCTTTTCTCTTCTCTCTGTTTTTTGAAAACCTATTTTAAGAAAACAGCCAATCCAGTTTGGTTGGTTCATGATATGGTTCCAATAGTAGTGTAGTTTGATAGGTCTTGAAAAGAGCTTTCCAACGATATATTATAAGCCCAATTCCGATGAATATTGAGGAAGTTATGGTCGAATTACTGAACTGGGCCCGGTTTGAGCCTTATATGCGGCCCAATGATCTAGAGGAGGGCCTAATATGGATTTATCATTCCTAATGCAATTAGGAATGATTTTAGTCTTCTAGATTCTTCTAGAAGGTTCTTTTCATTCCTAATTCAATTAGCATTGATAAATTGACTTTTGTTGACTTTTTAGAGTTTTAATCAGAATTAAAGAACGTATTTGAGGAAAATACGATTTTATCCTCCTGTACGGCAATTTCTATCTGATTTTAAGAAAACGCGTTGTAGGCGTCGTTCGAGGTGCGCCTACGTTAAAAGCATGTTGTGAATATGCTTGGCACTCATAGGAAGTGGGAATTGACATTACGATTAGGGACAACGATTAGGGACAAATAAAGTAGGGAGCCGCCAACAAGTTTTTAAGGAACTTGTAAACCGTCCACGGATCATAAAAAGGCAACCACGATAAGGGACAACGATAAGCAACAACGATTGACCCGTGAAGGTTACACCCCATTCATAATCCATGAGATTACTAACTCCATATGGTTCGGAACCACGAAAGGAGGATCGGGGATGATGGTACGAAGTGAGTCATGGAGTCACATTCGCCCGTATTGGCCTCTACTCGATTCTTATATTGAAAAGCATTCCTGTGATCTCAAAGGCATACAATAAAATATTCAATTTGCTCCAAACTATTATTAGGCTAAATTGGTTGAATATTAATGCAACATATAATTCTAAAATATTGTGATCACTTGATTAAACAACAAGATTAAAAGGAACCTAAACCGGTTGTCCAAATTATCTTATTAGGCGTGATTTTCAATTACATATTCCCTTTAACATGCAATATGGTGACCAATAAATATAATAGAATCAATATAAACATAAAAAGAACCAATTTAATCATAATTCTAACAACAGAAAAAATCGTTAGAAAAATAATAATAAAAAGAGCATAACTCTTACTTTGAATCTGTTTGCTTGCAACTACAAAATAATAAAACGAGTTAGTAACTTCAAGGAAATAATAAAACAACAATTAAATTAAATTAAATAAAAACAAGGTTAATTTTGGGGCCAAACCCTCAAACGATTCTACCTTTCACGCCTTGGTTTAAGGACAGAACCTCGAGTAAAATATGGACTCCTTTGAGTGCTTGAAGAGGGAATTTTGAAGTGAAAAGGGTAGGCTAGTGTTTAGGTTAAGAGCATAGAAGAGAGGAAAAATAAGAATAATAGAATTCTGGTTTCCGTTCATCAGAAATGAGAGGGGTATTTATAGGGAAATGTGCTGAGGGAGCACACGGAACCCTAAAATGATAAAAAACCCTAAAAAATATCCCGTGACACGGTCAGACTGTACCGTGACACGGTTAGACTGTACCGTCAGACGGTACAAGTTCCCGTGACACGGTCAGTCTTTGGAGTGTCGCGGGAAATTTTCAGAAAACGGAACGGAAAACGCGTTAAGGGTTTACGCGGAAAGGACACGGAACTCCCCGTGTCACGGCAGAACCTCCCGTGTCACGGGAAGTCCCACCGTCAAACGGGAAGTGTTCCCGTGACACGGTCAAGCTTGACTGTGACACGGTCAATTCCAGTTCACTTTTCCGTCTAAATTCATTTTTAACCCTAATTTCATTCGGCTTTTTGAGTGCCGATTGATGATTACGGGCTTTTTTCTGACTTTTAATATTCGGGCTAAAATAATAAAATAATAAATAAAATTAAATAAAATATTTGGGCAAAAAATAATAATAAAATAAAAAAGGTTTGGGCTTAAATTAAAACTATGCTTTTACCAAACACCAAGACTGATCCATGGACCTTTCAAAAATATGAATTTAATAAAATACGATTTTTTAAGCACTCTCGGGATTAAATACTAAACCCGACCAACAGTGGCGGTGAAAGGTTATTTATCATCGGGCTTGGTTTTGGGGAGACATTTTTAGGTGTCTACAGAAGCCCCCACTTTGACTGAGTTTGTAGAAACGTCAGTTTCGAAAACGATAGTCAAAGTAATCGATAGGGACGGAGAATGATTTAAGACGTTCTGCAATCCTAAATCACTCTGTATACGCCGATACCTGCAAAAAATGTTAATTCCACAGATAAAAGAGTAAAGGGATAGAACGCTTATCTGACACCAGTGTATCGGTGGCAAATGAGCTTGGTAGCTTCCTATGCTTGAAGGAATCCACCGAATGATGTTTGTTGAAATGCTTTCCATGCTTGAGGAAAGCCGACAGATGAGTTTGGTAGCTTTCTAAGCCTGAAGAAACCTACCGGATGACACTTTCCATGATTGAGGAAAGTCGACGTATGAATTTGGTGTCATTCTATGCTTGAAGAATTCCACCGATAATGCCTTCCATGCTTGAGGAAAGCCGACTTCTTGGCGGTTTTCTATACTTGAAGAAAAATCCACCGATAACGCTTTCCATGCTTGAGGAAAGCCGACTTGGCGGTTTTCTATACTTGAAGAAAAATCCACCGATAACGCTTTCCATGCTTGAGGAAAGCCGACTTGGCAGTTTTCTATGCTTGAAGAAATCCACCGGATAATACTTTCCATGCTTGAGGAAAGTCGACAGATGATGAGATTGCAAGTCTCTGTGTATCGAGAACCTTGCGTTATGAAATGATGGTGGTCCGCTTGTCCCCGGACGTGGGCTGTAGATGGTCCGCTTGTCCCCGGACGTGGGCTGTAGATAAGACCTGCAAAAATAAATTTTCCGATGGACTCGTACATACAGTGATTGACTTGACCACTAACTTTACCAAGTTTGAATTGATGTGACATGACATGTGTATGACTTGTGAGTGTGTGTGTGTGTGTGTGTGTGTATGCAGACACAAGCAAACGAAGATGCAAAAGCAAAAAATTTCCGTCAATTTTTGTCATGAGTGGAGGGTACCGACTTTCTCCCGAAAAAGAAAGACTTGAAAAATGAAGTTTTGTTTTCGAACTTCCTTCGATGAAAACTTGGAAAAAGTTTTTTGAACTTCCCCAAAATAAAATAATGAAAAGGGAGAGAAGTTTTGAACTTCCTCCTTGAGCAAGACGAAATAAATCGTATGGATTTAATTGCTTGTCCTGAAAATAATGTATGCATGATGCATGTTCTTAGGCCAGGAGGCTAAGGACAATTACATCAGGTGACACGATAGATGAATGAACTTAAGTCATGGAGCTAAGCATCATATATGGTGTAAAGAAGCGATTTTGAACGTCACTTAGGTCTGGAAGCTAAGCACGTATAGTGATTATTGCATAATGAACGTTGCTTAGGTCAAGGAGCTAAGCACGATATGCTCAAGACGAAATGATTCGTATGGATTAAATTGTTTGTCCTGAAAATAATGTATGCATGATGCATGTTCTTAGGCCAGGAGGCTAAGGACAATTACATCATGTGACACGATAGATGAATGAACTTAAGTCATGGAGCTAAGCATCATATATAGTGTAAAGAAGCGATTATGAACGTCACTTAGGTCTGGAAGCTAAGCACGTATAGTGATTATTGCATAATGAACGTTGCTTAGGTCAAGGATCTAAGCACGATATGCTCAAGACGAAATGATTCGTATGGATTGAATTGTTTGTCCTGAAAATAATGTATGCATGATGCATGTTCTTAGGCCAGGAGGCTAAGGACAATTACATCATGTGACACGATAGATGAATGAACTTAAGTCATGGAGCTAAGCATCATATATAGTGTAAAGAAGCGATTATGAACGTCACTTAGGTCTGGAAGCTAAGCACGTATAGTGATTATTGCATAATGAACGTTGCTTAGGTCAAGGAGCTAAGCACGATATGCTTTGTATGATTATTGATATATAAATGTTTCTTAGCACATTATGCGAAACAATGAACATTGCTCAGGTCAGGAAGCTAAGCAAGAATACAATGTTTCTTCTACTGAATGTTGTCTTTAAACATGGAAAGTGTTGAAACAAGATTTCATGATAAAGGGCTCTTAAAGGGAAGGATAATTGATATGGATATGAATGTGTGAGTGAAGTGTGTGAATGTGATACTAAGGCTGGCTGCAAGGGTTATAGCGATGGAAAGAGATGTGAGAAGAGTCAAAGATGATGGCTCTTTAGGCTGGGTAAGCTAATGTGATTTGGGTTCAAGCCCCCAAGTCTAGCTCTAAATGGGTAGGGATAAGCATTGGATATTCTTTGACTCGATCATGCATGGATATGAATATGAATGTGGCCGCACCTCGATGTGAGGTTGCCTACGTATCCGTTAGGAATCAGGCCGAACGTAGCTCTAACCGAACTTTGCACAAGTGTATGTACACCTCAAAGAGGTCTTTCAAGGGTTGTAATGTGGTTAAGTTGATGGTTTAAGGGAGAAAGGGGTAAAAGGCTCAAAACCCGAGAGAAGCCCCCAGGATGTGTAATTGTGAATTTGAAAATTTTGGATTTTGCAAGTTTATTTTCAACACATTTTTTTTGCTTTGAACTTTTTTTTTTTTTTTCATTCTTTTGAATCAATGTAGGCAATCTCAGATCATGCGGTCCATCACTCACTTAGCATTCATGTTTCTCAGGCACGGTACCGAGCACTCGATGAGAGACGCAATTTGAGACGTGTTCATATCAAAGACATTGGAACACTTGCCTTTAGACATTGTTTTATTTTTGCTTTGCTACTTTTTTTTTTCTTGCTTTTTTGAATGTTATACAATTACACATCTTCAAATCCCAGGGTTGAGTGAAGGCCAAACGTTAGACGAGGCTCAAAGTGGTTGATGAAGAACTGGATATGTGATTGAGTGGTTAATGGGGAATGACAGGGTTGCAAAGGTGCCTCAAATCATTGGTGTACCTTGTGTTCAGTTCGGAAATTTATTTTATTTTTTTTTTATTTAGAATGAATGAATGAAAAATTCTATGATCGAGATGTAAAGGAAAATTGCTCATTTTATTAAAGGAAAAGGTGAACGAAACACATGAAACATATAAAAAAAAAATTCAAAGTGGAAAACCTATGCTAGACATGAATGGGGGAATGGAGAAGAATGATAAAGAAAGAAATCATGAAATCTTGCACAAAGGATCTGCGTGCCTTGTATTTATTACTTCTTGCCGCCTGGAGGGACAGGAAGTTTGTTTGCATCCATCAAGTCTTGAATGACGTCCTTCAAATTCCAACATTGCTCTGTAGTGTGGCCCCTTCCTTGATGGTACTTGCAATAGGCATTGGGATTCCATTTGGCGCTCCTTTCTTCAGGTTTTGGCTCTGGAAATGGTCCAATAGGCGTGATCAAGCCTTGAACGTAAAGGCGATCAAAGACCGCATCATAAGTCATTCCTAAATGAGTGTAAGTTCTTTTCTTCTTGGGCAGTGGAGTATCAAGGGCTAACACTTCATTGATATCAACTTGGCTTATATTGTTGGTAGTATTTTCGTGCTTAGAAGACGAAGAAGAAGGATGGTCGTTCTTCTTGTTTTTCCAAGTGTTATTATTGTTACTACCAGCAGTCTTTATTAGCTCATCCTCGATATTGATGCTGATGTCGTATACAGCTTCGAAAGTGTTCAATGGAAGAAATTTGAGATGTTCCCTATATTTATGAGTCAGATTTTAAATAAAGAGACGAACCATCTCTCTTTCTTTGGGAGGATCTACCAAGAGTGAAGCTGTTTCCCTCCACCTGTTCAGGTAAGTGGTGAAGCCTTCATTCTCTTTCTGTTTGAGAATGGAGAGTTCACGTTCAGAAGTTTTAGTTTGAATGTTACACTTGTAACGATTCATGAAACTGTCAGTGACATCTTGCCAAGTCGCAGTACGCTTGGCATCTAGGGAATAGAACCATTGTTGGCAAGCATGTTCTAAGGAGAGAGGGAACACCGTAGGGAAGAGTGTTACGTCCAATCCCTTAAGAGCCATGGTTGCAGAGAACGCCTTCAAATGGAATATTGGATTGTCAGTAGGCTTGAACTTTGGAATATCAGCAGTGGAGAACTTTTCAGGGAGTCTATCCTTCACATCCAAAGGAGTGGGAGGCCGTTCCACATAAGTGAAATCCTCAGAAATCTTACTCATTTGTTCCTTCAGTTTGTCAAAGATGGAAACAGTGACCTTGTTTTGTTCCATGGTAGTGACCCTAGTGGTAAGGGTTTGCATCATGGAAGACAGTGCCTCAATGGATTTGTTGATGTTCTCAATGTCTTCTTTAGTGGCCATTGAAAGGTGATGAGTAACGGAGATGACAAAGTTCTCTTTGAACGCCTATTAGATCTGAGAGATTGTTGCGGTAATGGCTCGAACCGTATTGATCTATCTCTGTTCCTTGAACAAGTACTGTGAAATAAAACAATTCACTTAATTGTTTGACTCATTGCTCAAGATAGGAAATGAAGGAAAAAATAGACATTTGAAAACAGGTGAGAAAACTCCACTCATTTTTTTTATTATGACGAAAAAGGGTGCATGAACCTAATATACGATCATAAACGACCTGGTGCACGACTCGAGTCGGAACATAAAGAAAGTGTGTGGACTATACTTGACTCGTGAGTGATCAAGTGATGTTATAAGACTCGTGGTATGATCGTATGGCTAGACATGTGAACAATAACCAAAATGACTAACGCGAGGACCAAATTAATACGGAAGGCTAAACTGACGCTCTTTTTTTTTTTTTTTTTTTTTTTTTTGAAAAGGGGTGACGTGGCACGGGACACTTCTCCCGTCAGACGGGATAAATTCCCGTGTCACGGTCAAATTTTTTTTTTTTTTTTTTTTTTTTTTTTTTTTTTTTTTTTAAAAAGGGTGACGTGGCACGGGACACTTCTCCCGTCAGACGGGATAAATTCCCGTGTCACGGTCAAAATATTTTTTTTTTTTTTTTTTTTTTGAAAAGGGGTGACGTGGCACGGGACTTTTCTCCCGTCAGACGGGGTAAGTTCCCGTATCACGGTCAAAATTTTTTTTTTTTTTTTTTTTAAAAAAAAGGGTGACGTGGCACGGGACACTTCTCCCGTCAGACGGGATAAATTCCCGTGTCACGGTCAAAATAATTTTTTTTTTTTTTTTTTTTTAAAAAAAAAAAAAAAAATTTTGAAACGTTGCTTGTTTATTTATAAAGGGAGGATACCATCCGACTTTTAAAAAAAGACATAACGACAAGACTTTCCCTAAAATACGGTCAAAAAGTGGTGCACGCCTTAAAGCAAAAAAGTGTGTAAACACGACATGTGAGTGATTAAGTGAGGTTATGGACGCGTGTTTTGACCGTATAGCTAGACACGACCCAAAACTGGACACAGCATTCGCACAAAAATCGAGAACAAGACTGACATGATACTTTGCTGGGCACCGTGTCACGGTGCAAACTGTCGTGACACGGTGCAGTCTACCGTCAGACGGTAGACTTTCCCGTGTCACGGCACTGTTCACCGTGACACGGCAGACACATGTCGTGACAGGGTGCGCAGTTCCAGGTCAGTTTTTTTTTTTTTTTTTTTTTTTTTTTTCAGATTTTAATCGATTTTAATTCCGTACTAATTACTATGTGAGAATAAAAACCCTCGGTCATGGGTCAAACAAAAAGAGCAAACACATTAGGGTTAGCACCGAACAAACACATAGCATTTAGGCACGATGATGCAAAAAAAGTTCGCAACCTAAAGTCAAGATCTATGTTCAACTATTGGTCAAGCTTTGGGTGTCAAAAGGGTACCATGGTTAAGAGTTTGGACGCGTTAGCAAGGCAGCCTCCCTTGAGGGTGTATGCCAACGGGCGGCTCCGCGGGTTCGTGATGAAATCGAACTCGACTCCATGGTTTGGGTGAATTTAATGACTCGGATGAACCCTTATTGCCATGAGCGTTTTTGGGTAGATAGAGCTTAAATTCCCCGGGGCTAAGACGCATGTAGAACACATACGTTTTTTCAGAAAAATCGAAGGAAGTCGACTGTGGTAAAAGAAAATAGGTCACCGGACTGATTTTAGGACTGCCGTGACACGGCAGTAATTCCCGTGTCACGGTACAATGTGCCGTCAGACGGTACACTGTACCGTGACACGGCAGACTCTGCCGTGACACGGCAGTCAGAAAATCTGACTGGTGCCCTGTTTGCTTTTGCGCGCAACCAAGTTATCCAATTTTTCCTACGGTACAGACCTGAATGCGACGTTAAAACGTTTATGCAGATGCAAAAATGCCAAATTAATCACAGGAATATTTTTTCAAGAACCTTTCAAGTCTCATCCACTCATCTTAATTAAATACCGATCACTCAAATCGATAAATAATTAAGAATCCTCCCCAGTGGAGTCGCCAAATTGTAGGCGTCGTTCGAGGTGCGCCTACGTTAAAAGCATGTTGTGAATATGCTTGGCACTCATAGGAAGTGGGAATTGACATTGCGATTAGGGACAACGATTAGGGACAAATAAAGTAGGGAGCCGCCAACAAGTTTTTAAGGAACTTGTAAACCGTCCACGGATCATAAAAAGGCAACCACGATAAGGGACAACGATAGGCAACAACGATTGACCCGTGAAGGTTACACCCCATTCATAATCCATGAGATTACTAACTCCATATGGTTCGGAACCACGAAAGGAGGATCGGGGATGATGGTACGAAGTGAGTCATGGAGTCACATTCGCCCGTATTGGCCTCTACTCGATTCTTATATTGAAAAGCATTCCTGTGATCTCAAAGGCATACAATAAAATATTCAATTTGCTCCAAACTATTATTAGGCTAAATTGTTTGAATATTAATGCAACATATAATTCTAAAATATTGTGATCACTTGATTAAACAACAAGATTAAAAGGAACCTAAACCGGTTGTCCAAATTATCTTATTAGGCGTGATTTTCAATTACATATTCCCTTTAACATGCAATATGGTGACCAATAAATATAATAGAATCAATATAAACATAAAAAGAACCAATTTAATCATAATTCTAACAACAGAAAAAATCGTTAGAAAAATAATAATAAAAAGAGCATAACTCTTACTTTGAATCTGTTTGCTTGCAACTACAAAATAATAAAACGAGTTAGTAACTTCAAGGAAATAATAAAACAACAATTAAATTAAATTAAATAAAAACAAGGTTAATTTTGGGGCCAAACCCTCAAACGATTCTACCTTTCACGCCTTGGTTTAAGGACAGAACCTCGAGTAAAATATGGACTCCTTTGAGTGCTTGAAGAGGGAATTTTGAAGTGAAAAGGGTAGGCTAGTGTTTAGGTTAAGAGCATAGAAGAGAGGAAAAATAAGAATAATAGAATTCTGGTTTCCGTTCATCAGAAATGAGAGGGGTATTTATAGGGAAATGTGCTGAGGGAGCACACGGAACCCTAAAATGATAAAAAACCCTAAAAAATATCCCGTGACACGGTCAGACTGTACCGTGACACGGTTAGACTGTACCGTCAGACGGTACAAGTTCCCGTGACACGGTCAGTCTTTGGAGTGTCGCGGGAAATTTTCAGAAAACGGAACGGAAAACGCGTTAAGGGTTTATGCGGAAAGGACACGGAACTCCCCGTGTCACGGCAGAACCTCCCGTGTCACGGGAAGTCCCACCGTCAAACGGGAAGTGTTCCCGTGACACGGTCAAGCTTGACTGTGACACGGTCAATTCCAGTTCACTTTTCCGTCTAAATTCATTTTTAACCCTAATTTCATTCGGCTTTTTGAGTGCCGATTGATGATTACGGGCTTTTTTCTGACTTTTAATATTCGGGCTAAAATAATAAAATAATAAATAAAATTAAATAAAATATTTGGGCAAAAAATAATAATAAAATAAAAAAGGTTTGGGCTTAAATTAAAACTATGCTTTTACCAAACACCAAGACTGATCCATGGACCTTTCAAAAATATGAATTTAATAAAATACGATTTTTTAAGCACTCTCGGGATTAAATACTAAACCCGACCAACAGTGGCGGTGAAAGGTTATTTATCATCGGGCTTGGTTTTGGGGAGACATTTTTAGGTGTCTACAGAAGCCCCCACTTTGACTGAGTTTTTAGAAACGTCAGTTTCGAAAACGATAGTCAAAGTAATCGATAGGGACGGAGAATGATTTAAGACGTTCTGCAATCCTAAATCACTCTGTATACGCCGATACCTGCAAAAAATGTTAATTCCACAGATAAAAGAGTAAAGGGATAGAACGCTTATCTGACACCAGTGTATCGGTGGCAAATGAGCTTGGTAGCTTCCTATGCTTGAAGGAATCCACCGAATGATGTTTGTTGAAATGCTTTCCATGCTTGAGGAAAGCCGACAGATGAGTTTGGTAGCTTTCTAAGCCTGAAGAAACCTACCGGATGACACTTTCCATGCTTGAGGAAAGTCGACGTATGAATTTGGTGTCATTCTATGCTTGAAGAATTCCACCGAAAATGCCTTCCATGCTTGAGGAAAGCCGACTTCTTGGCGGTTTTCTATACTTGAAGAAAAATCCACCGATAACGCTTTCCATGCTTGAGGAAAGCCGACTTGGCGGTTTTCTATACTTGAAGAAAAATCCACCGATAACGCTTTCCATGCTTGAGGAAAGCCGACTTGGCAGTTTTCTATGCTTGAAGAAATCCACCGGATAATAGTTTCCATGCTTGAGGAAAGTCGACAGATGATGAGATTGCAAGTCTCTGTGTATCGAGAACCTTGCGTTATGAAATGATGGTGGTCCGCTTGTCCCTGGACGTGGGCTGTAGATGGTCCGCTTGTCCCCGGACGTGGGCTGTAGATAAGACCTGCAAAAATAAATTTTCCGATGGACTCGTACATACTATGATTGACTTGACCACTAACTTTACCAAGTTTGAATTGATGTGACATGACATGTGTATGACTTGTGAGTGTGTGTGTGTGTGTGTGTGTGTATGCAGACACAAGCAAACGAAGATGCAAAAGCAAAAAATTTCCGTCAATTTTTGTCATGAGTGGAGGGTACCGACTTTCTCCCGAAAAAGAAAGACTTGAAAAATGAAGTTTTGTTTTCGAACTTCCTTCGATGAAAACTTGGAAAAAGTTTTTTGAACTTCCCCAAAATAAAATAATGAAAAGGGAGAGAAGTTTTGAACTTCCTCCTTGAGCAAGACAAAATAAATCGTATGGATTTAATTGCTTGTCCTGAAAATAATGTATGCATGATGCATGTTCTTAGGCCAGGAGGCTAAGGACAATTACATCAGGTGACACGATAGATGAATGAACTTAAGTCATGGAGCTAAGCATCATATATGGTGTAAAGAAGCGATTTTGAACGTCACTTAGGTCTGGAAGCTAAGCACGTATAGTGATTATTGCATAATGAACGTTGCTTAGGTCAAGGAGCTAAGCACGATATGCTCAAGACGAAATGATTCGTATGGATTGAATTGTTTGTCCTGAAAATAATGTATGCATGATGCATGTTCTTAGGCCAGGAGGCTAAGGACAATTACATCATGTGACACGATAGATGAATGAACTTAAGTCATGGAGCTAAGCATCATATATAGTGTAAAGAAGCGATTATGAACGTCACTTAGGTCTGGAAGCTAAGCACGTATAGTGATTATTGCATAATGAACGTTGCTTAGGTCAAGGAGCTAAGCACGATATGCTCAAGACGAAATGATTCGTATGGATTGAATTGTTTGTCCTGAAAATAATGTATGCATGATGCATGTTCTTAGGCCAGGAGGCTAAGGACAAGTACATCATGTGACACGATAGATGAATGAACTTAAGTCATGGAGCTAAGCATCATATATAGTGTAAGGAAGCGATTATGAACGTCACTTAGGTCTGGAAGCTAAGCACGTATAGTGATTATTGCATAATGAACGTTGCTTAGGTCAAGGAGCTAAGCACGATATGCTTTGTATGATTATTGATATATAAATGTTTCTTAGCACATTATGCGAAACAATGAACATTGCTCAGGTCAGGAAGCTAAGCAAGAATACAATGTTTCTTCTACTGAATGTTGTCTTTAAACATGGACAGTGTTGAAACAAGATTTCATGATAAAGGGCTCTTAAAGGGAAGGATAATTGATATGGATATGAATGTGTGAGTGAAGTGTGTGAATGTGATACTAAGGCTGGCTGCAAGGGTTATAGCGATGGAAAGAGATGTGAGAAGAGTCAAAGATGATGGCTCTTTAGGCTGGGTAAGCTAATGTGATTTGGGTTCAAGCCCCCAAGTCTAGCTCTAAATGGGTAGGGTTAAGCATTGGATATTCTTTGACTCGATCATGCATGGATATGAATATGAATGTGGCCGCACCTCGATGTGAGGTTGCCTACGTATCCGTTAGGAATCAGGCCGAACGTAGCTCTAACCGAACTTTGCACAAGTGTATGTACACCTCAAAGAGGTCTTTCAAGGGTTGTAATGTGGTTAAGTTGATGGTTTAAGGGAGAAAGGGGTAAAAGGCTCAAGACCCGAGAGAAGCCCCCAGGATGTGTAATTGTGAATTTGAAAATTTTGGATTTTGCAAGTTTATTTTCAACACATTTTTTTTGCTTTGAACTTTTTTTTTTTTTTCATTCTTTTGAATCAATGTAGGCAATCTCAGATCATGCGGTCCATCACTCACTTAGCATTCATGTTTCTCAGGCACGGTACCGAGCACTCGATGAGAGACGCAATTTGAGACGTGTTCATATCAAAGACATTGGAACACTTGCCTTTAGACATTGTTTTATTTTTGCTTTGCTACTTTTTTTTTTCTTGCTTTTTTGAATGTTATACAATTACACATCTTCAAATCCCAGGGTTGAGTGAAGGCCAAACGTTAGACGAGGCTCAAAGTGGTTGATGAAGAACTGGATATGTGATTGAGTGGTTAATGGGGAATGACAGGGTTGCAAAGGTGCCTCAAATCATTGGTGTACCTTGTGTTCAGTTCGGAAATTTATTTTATTTTTTTTTTATTTAGAATGAATGAATGAAAAATTCTATGATCGAGATGTAAAGGAAAATTGCTCATTTTATTAAAGGAAAAGGTGAACGAAACACATGAAACATATAAAAAAAAAATTCAAAGTGGAAAACCTATGCTAGACATGAATGGGGGAATGGAGAAGAATGATAAAGAAAGAAATCATGAAATCTTGCACAAAGGATCTGCGTGCCTTGTATTTATTACTTCTTGCCGCCTGGAGGGACAGGAAGTTTGTTTGCATCCATCAAGTCTTGAATGACGTCCTTCAAATTCCAACATTGCTCTGTAGTGTGGCCCCTTCCTTGATGGTACTTGCAATAGGCATTGGGATTCCATTTGGCGCTCCTTTCTTCAGGTTTTGGCTCTGGAAATGGTCCAATAGGCGTGATCAAGCCTTGACCGTAAAGGCGATCAAAGACCGCATCATAAGTCATTCCTAAATGAGTGTAAGTTCTTTTCTTCTTGGGCAGTGGAGTATCAAGGGCTAACACTTCATTGATATCAACTTGGCTTATATTGTTGGTAGTATTTTCGTGCTTAGAAGACGAAGAAGAAGGATGGTCGTTCTTCTTGTTTTTCCAAGTGTTATTATTGTTACTACCAGCAGTCTTTATTAGCTCATCCTTGATATTGATGCTGATGTCGTATACAGCTTCGAAAGTGTTCAATGGAAGAAATTTGAGATGTTCCCTATATTTATGAGTCAGATTTTAAATAAAGAGGCGAACCATCTCTCTTTCTTTGGGAGGATCTACCAAGAGTGAAGCTGTTTCCCTCCACCTGTTCAGGTAAGCGGTGAAGCCTTCATTCTCTTTCTGTTTGAGAATGGAGAGTTCACGTTCAGAAGTTTTAGTTTGAATGTTACACTTGTAACGATTCATGAAACTGTCAGTGACATCTTGCCAAGTCGCAGTACGCTTGGCATCTAGGGAATAGAACCATTGTTGGCAAGCATGTTCTAAGGAGAGAGGGAACACCGTAGGGAAGAGTGTTACGTCCAATCCCTTAAGAGCCATGGTTGCAGAGAACGCCTTCAAATGGAATATTGGATTGTCAGTAGGCTTGAACTTTGGAATATCAGCAGTGGAGAACTTTTCAGGGAGTCTATCCTTCACATCCAAAGGAGTGGGAGGCCGTTCCACATAAGTGAAATCCTCAGAAATCTTACTCATTTGTTCCTTCAGTTTGTCAAAGATGGAAACAGTGACCTTGTTTTGTTCCATGGTAGTGACCCTAGTGGTAAGGGTTTGCATCATGGAAGACAGTGCCTCAATGGATTTGTTGATGTTCTCAATGTCTTCTTTAGTGGCCATTGAAAGGTGATGAGTAACGGAGATGACAAAGTTCTCTTTGAACGCCTATTAGATCTGAGAGATTGTTGCGGTAATGGCTCGAACCGTATTGATCTATCTCTGTTCCTTGAACAAGTACTGTGAAATAAAACAATTCACTTAATTGTTTGACTCATTGCTCAAGATAGGAAATGAAGGAAAAAATAGACATTTGAAAACAGGTGAGAAAACTCCACTCATTTTTTTTATTATGACGAAAAAGGGTGCATGAACCTAATATACGATCATAAACGACCTGGTGCACGACTCGAGTCGGAACATAAAGAAAGTGTGTGGACTATACTTGACTCGTGAGTGATCAAGTGATGTTATAAGACTCGTGGTATGATCGTATGGCTAGACATGTGAACAATAACCAAAATGACTAACGCGAGGACCAAATTAATACGGAAGGCTAAACTGACGCTCTTTTTTTTTTTTTTTTTTTTTTTTTTGAAAAGGGGTGACGTGGCACGGGACACTTCTCCCGTCAGACGGGATAAATTCCCGTGTCACGGTCAAATTTTTTTTTTTTTTTTTTTTTTTTTTTTTTTTTTTTTTTAAAAAAGGGTGACGTGGCACGGGACACTTCTCCCGTCAGACGGGATAAATTCCCGTGTCACGGTCAAAATATTTTTTTTTTTTTTTTTTTTTGAAAAGGGGTGACGTGGCACGGGACTTTTCTCCCGTCAGACGGGGTAAGTTCCCGTATCACGGTCAAAATTTTTTTTTTTTTTTTTTTTAAAAAAAAGGGTGACGTGGCACGGGACACTTCTCCCGTCAGACGGGATAAATTCCCGTGTCACGGTCAAAATAATTTTTTTTTTTTTTTTTTTTTTAAAAAAAAAAAAAAATTTTGAAACGTTGCTTGTTTATTTATAAAGGGAGGATACCATCCGACTTTTAAAAAAAGACATAACGACAAGACTTTCCCTAAAATACGGTCAAAAAGTGGTGCACGCCTTAAAGCAAAAAAGTGTGTAAACACGACATGTGAGTGATTAAGTGAGGTTATGGACGCGTGTTTTGACCGTATAGCTAGACACGACCCAAAACTGGACACAGCATTCGCACAAAAATCGAGAACAAGACTGACATGATACTTTGCTGGGCACCGTGTCACGGTGCAAACTGTCGTGACACGGTGCAGTCTACCGTCAGACGGTAGACTTTCCCGTGTCACGGCACTGTTCACCGTGACACGGCAGACACATGTCGTGACAGGGTGCGCAGTTCCAGGTCAGTTTTTTTTTTTTTTTTTTTTTTTTTTTCAGATTTTAATCGATTTTAATTCCGTACTAATTACTATGTGAGAATAAAAACCCTCGGTCATGGGTCAAACAAAAAGAGCAAACACATTAGGGTTAGCACCGAACAAACACATAGCATTTAGGCACGATGATGCAAAAAAAGTTCGCAACCTAAAGTCAAGATCTATGTTCAACTATTGGTCAAGCTTTGGGTGTCAAAAGGGTACCATGGTTAAGAGTTTGGACGCGTTAGCAAGGCAGCCTCCCTTGAGGGTGTATGCCAACGGGCGGCTCCGCGGGTTCGTGATGAAATCGAACTCGACTCCATGGTTTGGGTGAATTTAATGACTCGGATGAACCCTTATTGCCATGAGCGTTTTTGGGTAGATAGAGCTTAAATTCCCCGGGGCTAAGACGCATGTAGAACACATACGTTTTTTCAGAAAAATCGAAGGAAGTCGACTGTGGTAAAAGAAAATAGGTCACCGGACTGATTTTAGGACTGCCGTGACACGGCAGTAATTCCCGTGTCACGGTACAATGTGCCGTCAGACGGTACACTGTACCGTGACACGGCAGACTCTGCCGTGACACGGCAGTCAGAAAATCTGACTGGTGCCCTGTTTGCTTTTGCGCGCAACCAAGTTATCCAATTACGGTACAGACCTAAATGCGACGTTAAAATGTCTATGCAGATGCAAAAATGCCAAATTAATCACAGGAATATTTTTTCAAGAACCTTTCAAGTCTCATCCACTCATCTTAATTAAATACCGATCACTCAAATCGATAAATAATTAAGAATCCTCCCCAGTGGAGTCGCCAAATTGTAGGCGTCGTTCTAGGTGCGCCTACGTTAAAAGCATGTTGTGAATATGCTTGGCACTCATAGGAAGTGGGAATTGACATTACGATTAGGGACAACGATTAGGGACAAATAAAGTAGGGAGCCGCCAACAAGTTTTTAAGGAACTTGTAAACCGTCCACGGATCATAAAAAGGCAACCACGATAAGGGACAACGATAAGCAACAACGATTGACCCGTGAAGGTTACACCCCATTCATAATCCATGAGATTACTAACTCCATATGGTTCGGAACCACGAAAGGAGGATCGGGGATGATGGTACGAAGTGAGTCATGGAGTCACATTCGCCCGTATTGGCCTCTACTCGATTCTTATATTGAAAAGCATTCCTGTGATCTCAAAGGCATACAATAAAATATTCAATTTGCTCCAAACTATTATTAGGCTAAATTGTTTGAATATTAATGCAACATATAATTCTAAAATATTGTGATCACTTGATTAAACAACAAGATTAAAAGGAACCTAAACCGGTTGTCCAAATTATCTTATTAGGCGTGATTTTCAATTACATATTCCCTTTAACATGCAATATGGTGACCAATAAATATAATAGAATCAATATAAACATAAAAAGAACCAATTTAATCATAATTCTAACAACAGAAAAAATCGTTAGAAAAATAATAATAAAAAGAGCATTACTCTTACTTTGAATCTGTTTGCTTGCAACTACAAAATAATAAAACGAGTTAGTAACTTCAAGGAAATAATAAAACAACAATTAAATTAAATTAAATAAAAACAAGGTTAATTTTGGGGCCAAACCCTCAAACGATTCTACCTTTCACGCCTTGGTTTAAGGACAGAACCTCGAGTAAAATATGGACTCCTTTGAGTGCTTGAAGAGGGAATTTTGAAGTGAAAAGGGTAGGCTAGTGTTTAGGTTAAGAGCATAGAAGAGAGGAAAAATAAGAATAATAGAATTCTGGTTTCCGTTCATCAGAAATGAGAGGGGTATTTATAGGGAAATGTGCTGAGGGAGCACACGGAACCCTAAAATGATAAAAAAACCCTAAAAAATATCCTGTGACACGGTCAGACTGCACCGTGACACGGTTAGACTGTACTGTCAGACGGTACAAGTTCCCGTGACACGGTCAGTCTTTGGAGTGTCGCGGGAAATTTTCAGAAAACGGAACGGAAAACGCGTTAAGGGTTTACGCGGAAAGGACACGGAACTCCCCGTGTCACGGCAGAACCTCCCGTGTCACGGGAAGTCCCACCGTCAAACGGGAAGTGTTCCCGTGACACGGTCAAGCTTGACTGTGACACGGTCAATTCCAGTTCACTTTTCCGTCTAAATTCATTTTTAACCCTAATTTCATTCGGCTTTTTGAGTGCCGATTGATGATTACGGGCTTTTTTCTGACTTTTAATATTCGGGCTAAAATAATAAAATAATAAATAAAATTAAATAAAATATTTGGGCAAAAAATAATAATAAAATAAAAAAGGTTTGGGCTTAAATTAAAACTATGCTTTTACCAAACACCAAGACTGATCCATGGACCTTTCAAAAATATGAATTTAATAAAATACGATTTTTTAAGCACTCTCGGGATTAAATACTAAACCCGACCAACAGTGGCAGTGAAAGGTTATTTATCATCGGGCTTGGTTTTGGGGAGACATTTTTAGGTGTCTACAGAAGCCCCCACTTTGACTAAGTTTGTAGAAACGTCAGTTTCGAAAACGATAGTCAAAGTAATCGATAGGGACGGAGAATGATTTAAGACGTTCTGCAATCCTAAATCACTCTGTATACGCCGATACCTGCAAAAAATGTTAATTCCACAGATAAAAGAGTAAAGGGATAGAACGCTTATCTGACACCAGTGTATCGGTGGCAAATGAGCTTGGTAGCTTCCTAAGCTTGAAGGAATCCACCGAATGATGTTTGTTGAAATGCTTTCCATGCTTGAGGAAAGCCGACAGATGAGTTTGGTAGCTTTCTAAGCCTGAAGAAACCTACCGGATGACACTTTCCATGCTTGAGGAAAGTCGACGTATGAATTTGGTGTCATTCTATGCTTGAAGAATTCCACCGATAATGCCTTCCATGCTTGAGGAAAGCCGACTTCTTGGCGGTTTTCTATACTTGAAGAAAAATCCACCGATAACGCTTTCCATGCTTGAGGAAAGCCGACTTGGCGGTTTTCTATACTTGAAGAAAAATCCACCGATAACGCTTTCCATGCTTGAGGAAAGCCGACTTGGTAGTTTTCGCCGGGTCATAAGACGGATCACACCCACCCGGACGATAGGGGTCGTATGGGGGGGTGCCAACGCGTTGGGTAGGGTCGATGGGACCTTCCCAATAGGCGTAGCAAGGGGGGTGGGGTGTTGAGGGTCATAGGGTCCGGGAGGACACACCATTCGATCTCCCTATCGACCAGGAGGATAAAACGGCGTTTGCTAGTAGTGAAATTGAGGAAGCGGCTGTGACGGAGGGCGCTTATGGATAGAGCATAGGGAGGGAACTCGTCGGTGAGCTCTTCTCGGTTTTGGTGCACGGGGGGGAGCAATTCAATTTGGTCCTTGTATGCTCCACCCTTCAAAGAGAGAGCAATGATAGTAATCATGCCACCCATAAAAATTTCATCACCTAGACGGTTGTCCCTAGTATCCAAGAGCCGCTGGATAAAGGTGGAGGAGCATTGAAATTTTAGCCGTTGAGGATTGTCGGCCAAGAATAGGCAAGCAACCTCGTCTTTTACCATGGAGCCGAGGTTGGCTTTGAAGAACACGGCGTATTGTAGAAGCCGTACAAAATACCTCAAGGCTAAATGGATGATGTTGTTGACCTTTGAGGTATTAGTTTGGAACCTATCCTTGTTTGTGATGCTCCTCCACCACTCTTGCTCGTTGTAAGGAATGCGATGGGAGGAGGTCATTTCAGACGAGTGATCAAGGCCAGTGGCGTGCCAAAAGAAGATCTCATTTAGATCACTCTCCGTTAGAGAGTGATCCTCGTTGAACATCCTGAAGTGTATAATGAGTTGAGGATCCTCATCGACATCTTCCGGCTCAAAAACTTCCTTGCGGAGGGAGGCAAGGAATTCCAAGGTCACACGCTCGTAAGTGTGAGCGTGGAGGTGGATGAAGTCGCCCCAACCAAAGTTTTGAGCCAACCTAGTCACCTCATCCAATATTCCCAGCTTCCTCAAAGTTTGAGGGCAAAAGAACCTTGTGGACCTAATCGGACGCTTGATGAGTGATGCATATATAGGCCAAAATTGCTCGTCCGGAGCAATAATGCCATGATCGTTGATGCCGGGAGGAGGTGGGAATTGCGTTGCTGAGGATTCTCCCACCCTCTTCCTCTTTGACTTTCCTTTTCCCTTGCCGAACATCGTGGTTCTACAAATTCACCAAGAGCATATTATTAGAACAAATTGATAGGAAATGACATAAGAAGCCAAGTACTTAACCAAGGTAAAAGTGTATGCTTGAGAGTATACAATTCAAGGCATGCATGAATACATTTGGACCAAGGTTTGAATAAGGATTCCTATGTCATTCCTAAATTAGTCCTAACAAGGTCTAGGTGAAATTTGGCATGATGTCCCCTTATTTTCATGATATCCAATCATCAGACCATCAAAATCAAGCCAAAACCATGAATAACAATCTCCAATAACATCCAACTCATGCATTTCTCAATCATAAAATGGTAACATGAATACCCTAGTATGAAATCAACACTCAATTACATTGAGATCAAAATAAAACCAAGGTAAACATGCATAATCATCATAAGAACATGTTCTACTATAAACAACCAATCAATTGCAACAAGTCAATCCCAAGAACCACATGAAATAAACAAGTCATTACTAATAATTTCAAGAATACCATAATTCACACTTAAATATGTAAAACATGGTAAAACTATAAGAAATCAAAGAAATAAACTTGCAAAATCTAGAACAAACATACCACAATTGATTGGAAGGAAGTAAAAACCCAAAAACACCAAAGCACTTAAACCCTTGAAATTGGGGAAAATGGAAAGATGGGTTTGTTTGGTAGGAATTTTTGGTAGAGATTGCAAAAGTTGAGTGAAGGATGGAAAATAAGTGAGAAAGGATGAAGATTGGAGTGATTTTGATGGAGACTTGAGGTTGTAAGGGGAGGTGCAATGGAGGTTTAGAGTGAGAAGGAGAAGGATGGGGTAGGTGACGAATATGGGAGTGATATTCACGGAAATGCAGCAAAATAGAAAACATGGAAGCATTTTTTTTCGACTCTGAAGATAGGTTCGGCCGAACCGAGGGTATATTCGGTCGAACCACAGTAAAAGTTCGGTCGAACTCCCCTGTGGTTCGGTCGAACCATTGCCAAAACTCTTCATTTTAAAATCCGGGCAGAAAGTTCCAGCAAAATCGCAAAAAGAGAGGAGTGACCGAACCCAGGGAAGTTCGGCCGCACTACGAAATAAGTTCGGTCGAACCATACTTGGGTTCGGTCGAACCTATGCTGGAACTGCAAATTTTCAGATTCTGGCAGAAAGTTGCTGGAAATGTCTAAAAATTTAGGAGTGACCGAACCCAGGGAAGTTCGGCCGCACTACAGTATAAGTTCGGTCGAACCTCTAATGGGTTCGGTCGAACCTTCTGCCAGAATTCAATATTTTTGGTTTTGGCAGAATGTTGCCATAAATCCTTGAAATTGCTGCAGTGGCCGAACATGAAGTGGTTCGGCCAAACTTCCATAATTACGCAAGTAAAAATAGTCCGTTAACACACAACTAAACACATTACAATCATGCTAGATGCAAAGTATATCTAAAACCAAAGCACAATCAAAACCCAAAAATCCAAACAATCCAAAGTCGTAGATGGAAAAATAGAAGCAACATGAAAAGAAAAAGTATAAAAGGGTTAGAAACTCGGGTTGCCTCCCGGAAGCGCTTTTGGTTAACGTCGTTAGCTCGACGTTGCTTGAGTTGATCAAGGAGGGTCGAATTGACGATGCACATCAAGAAGTGTCACAGAAACTGGTTCATTACTTGGGAATCCTTCATGATAGGGCTTGAGACGGTGACCGTTGACTTTGAAAGGGGAGTGGCCGTCTTGGGAAATTTCGTAGGCTCCATAAGGAAACACTTCCGTGACAATGTACGGCCCACTCCATCTTGACCTAAGTTTGCCCGGGAAAAGCTTCAAGCGGGAGTTGAATAGGAGGACTTTTTGGCCTTTGTCGAATTCCTTCTTGACAATTTGAGCATCGTGCCAAGCCTTAGTCCGCGCCTTATACAAGCTTGCGCTATCGTAGGCATTCATCCTCAACTCCTCTAACTCATGTAGCTCTAGAAGCCTTTGCTCACCCGCACTATGGAGATCAAAGTTGATTTGCTTGATTGCCCAATGCGTTCGATGCTCCATCTCCACGGGCAAATGACAATTTTTTCCATAGACAAGCTTGTAGGGAGTGGTCCCTATTGGGGTTTTGAAGGCGGTCCTATAAGCCCATAGTGAATCAATAAGTTTGGAGGACCAATCCTTCCTTGTTCTAGCAACCGTCTTCTCCTAAATCACCTTGAGCTCTCTATTGGTGACCTCCGCTTGGCCACTCGTTTGGGGGTGGTATGCAAGCCCCCGCTTGTGAGAAACCCCATATCTATCAAGTAGTCGAACGAAGGTGTGGTGCTTGAAATGCGATCCCCCATCACTAATTATCGCTCTTGGAACACCAAATCTCGGGAAGATCACCTTTTTGAAAAGGTTGACCACCACCTTAGAGTCATTCGTCGGAGAAGCCACAGCCTCAGCCCACTTAGACACATAGTCAACAGCGACCAAAATATACTTGTTCCCATGTAAAGAAATGAAAGGGCCCATGAAGTCTATAGCCCACACATCGAAAATTTCAAGCTCAAGGATGGGGTTTTGCGGCATTTCATCCCTTCTAGAAATATTTCCCATCCGTTGACATCTATCACAAGTTTTGACAAATATCCACGCATCCTTGAATAGAGAAGGCCAAAAGAGCATAGATTGAAGGACCTTTGAGGCGGTCTTTTGAGCACTCATATGCCCACCACAAGGAGAAGAGTGGCACATATGGAGAACACTTTGAACCTCTTCGTTGGGGACGCATCTCCTCAACAAACCATCGACCCCTCTTTTCAATAAAATGGGATCATCCCAAATGTATCTCTTGGCCTCGTGCTTGAGTTTTCGACGTTGTTGTGAAGTGAAATCTGGTGGTATGGCACTACAAGCTAAGTAATTCACAATATCCGCATACCAAGGCTCCGATTTCACTTCAAGGACATAAAGCACATCATCTCTTAGAGCGTCCTCTATTGGCAAGCCATCATCTTCAAACCTTGCACCGCCCAACCTTGAGAGGTGATCCGCCACCACATTCTCGGCTCCCTTCTTGTCTCTCATCTCATAATCGAAGTCTTGGAGGACTAAAACCCATCTCAACAACCTTGGTTTAGCTTCCTTCTTACCTATCAAGTATTTGAGAGCTGAGTGGTCGGTATACACAATTGTCTTAGAACCAATGAGGTAGGTTCTAAACTTCTCGAATGAATGGATAACCGCTAGGAACTCCTTCTCGGTAGTTGTGTAGTTTCGTTGGGCATCATTGAGAGTTTTAGACAAATAATGTATGACATGAAGTTTCCCATTCTTTCGTTGTCCAAGAACCGATCCAATGGCCTCGTCGCTTGCATCGCACATGAGCTCAAATGAAATAGACCAATCCGGACCTTGGACAATAGGAGCGGTGCAAAGGGCTTCTTTCAACCTACAAAAGGACTTATGACAAGCATCATAAAACACAAACTCCTTATCTTGTTGCAATAGGGATGTGAGAGGCTTAGCGATCATTGAAAAATCTTTAATAAAGCGCCGATAGAACCCGGCATGGCCAAGAAAAACCTCACTTCCCTCACATTGGTGGGGGGAGGAAGTTTTTCGATGACCTCAACCTTGGCTCTATCAACCTCAATGCCGGCATGGGAAATTTTGTGCCCAAGAACAATCCCACTTTCGACCATAAAGTGGCACTTTTCCCAATTCAACACGAGGTTAGCCCTCTCACACCTTTCTAAGCAACGAGATAAATTAGATAGACAATCTTCATAGGTGGCTCCTCCAACGGAGAAGTCATCCATGAAGACTTCTATCTCATCCTCAATCATATCACTAAAAATGGACATCATGCAACGTTGGAATGTTGCGGGGGCATTACAAAGCCCGAAAGGCATCCTACGATACGCATAAGTACCGTAGGGGCATGTGAAAGTTGTCTTCTCTTGATCCTTAGGGTCAATTGGGATTTGGAAAAATCCCGAGTAACCATCAAGGAAACAATAGAAGGAATGCTTTGTAAGCCTTTCCAACATTTGATCAATGAACGGTAGTGGAAAATGATCTTTGCATGTACTTGTGTTAAGTTGGCGATAGTCAATACACATGCGCCAACCGGTAACAAGTCTAGTGGGTACTAGTTGATCATGATCATTTTTCACTACCGTCATGCCCCCTTTCTTAGGCACAACTTGCACGGGAGATACCCAATCACTATGAGCAATTGGGTAAATAATTCCCGCATCAAGAAGCTTAGCCACTTCCTTCCGCACAACCTCTTGCATGGAAGGGTTAAGCTTTCTTTGCCTTTGCCTGACGGGTTTGGCATCTCCCTCTAGATCAATTTTGTGCATACATAAAGATGGACTTATACCCTTGATATCATCAATGGTATAGCCCAAAGCTTTTTTGTGATTTCTCAAAACATTGATCAAGAGGGAGGTTTGCTCCTCCGTTAGGTTAGAATTTACAATCACGGGGAAAGACTCATTGGGACCAAGAAATGCATACCTCAAGCCCAAAGGTAGAGGTTTCAAGTCTACCTTTGGTGCTCCCTTACCATTGGGGCTCTCTTCTCTTTCTTCAACTTGAAAGAGGTCATGAATGTAAGGAGCTTCTTCTTCCATGCTCGCGCCCTTGCACTCCTTGCTTTCCTCAAGCAAATCCTCATAGAATTGTATGTCTTCTTTGTGAATACCTATCTTTGATTCATTCAAAAACACACTTTCAAGGGGATCATTAGTGACATGCAAGTGGGAGCGAGAAAATTCATCAAGAACCGTATCAAGAATATCTACCCTAAAGCATTCACCACTTGAGGAGGGTTGTTGCATGACATTGTTCAAATCAAACTCAATAGAATCATTGTCAATTTTAAAGGATATTTTCCCCTCCTTCCCATCGATGATAGCTCTAGAAGTGGCTAGAAATGGCCTACCCAAAATTATAGGAATCCTCTCATCCTCATCCATATCTAGCACATAGAAATCCACGGGGAATGTGAACTTTCCTACCCTAAGGGGAATGTCCTCAACTTTGCCCATGGGGAACTTAACGGAACGGTCTGCTAGTTGGAGAGTAATGTTAGTGGGAGAGAGGGTTCCTACACTAAGCTTTTGGTAGACGGAATAGGGCATGAGACTCACACTTGCTCCTAAGTCACACAAGGCTTTATCAAATTCAATGCCATTGATAGAGCAAGGGATGGAAAAGTTACCCGGATCTTTCAATTTGGTAGGTAGTTTGTTGGAAAGAATTGCACTACAATTGGAGGTTAAACTCACCGTCTCACACTCCCTTCTCCCACTCAAAAGATCTTTCAAAAATTTGGAATAGTGGGGCATTTGCTTCATAGCATCAACAAAAGGGACGGAGATATGCAAATTCTTAATGACTTTCAAAAACTTCCCAAATTGGACATCAAGTTTAGCTCTCACAAATCGTTGTGGAAAGGGTAGCTTCTCCTCTCTAGGTTGGCGATTTAGGGGCAAGGGGGTGGCTTCTTTTTCCTTGAGCACCTCAACATGTTTTTCTTTTTCAACACTCAATGGCTCATTGGGTTTTTCACCCTCATTCTCTAGCTCTGCCTCTTCTTGGGGTTCTTCCTCAATTAAAGGGTCACTCCCTACTACTTTCCCACTCCTGTTTGTCACGGCATACAAAGGTTTTGGGTTGACTCCTTGACTTGGGATGTGAGAAGAAGAAGGAGAAGAAGAAGAAGGGGATGAATTAGATGCAAGTTGAGCAATTTGAGTCTCAAGCATTTTCATATGAGCATTGGTTCGTTTTTGAGCCTCTTTATGTTTCTTTTGATCCTCCTCATGCATTTTTAAAAGAGCATCTAATTTAGCCATCACGGGATCTATTGGAGGGGCTTCAATTTGAAGAGGTTGTTGAGGTGGAGGAAGTTGGGATTGATGGAAACCCGGGGGCCTATTAGTTTGGGCATAGTTAGGAACAAATTGGCCCCTATTGCCTCCCGTGCCTTGGTTAGGAACATTGCCTTGTTGATTATTTCCCATGCTACCGTGGTCACCAAAATTTTGATTTTGATGGTCATGGTATCGGGAATTAGGTTGTTGGTTTTGATTACCATATCCTCTTTGGTTAGAGTAGCTTCTTCCATTGAAATTGGAAGGGCCTCCCCCACCATGGTATTGGTTATCATAACCACCACCATTTTGGTTCCAACCACGGTTTCCACCTTGATTCCAATTCCCCATTTGATTGGAGTTTGGCCTCAAGTTTCCTACATTTCCCATTCTAGGAGCAAAATTCATAGCATTGACATTTTCCATATTACTATCATATTCATGGGAAGGGGGTTGAACTTCACAAGCATAGACACATTGAGAGGTATCATGATCATAGGTTTCACAATTAGAACAAAACATGCACCCTTGGGGCATTGTATTGTAATAAGAGGGGGAGGAAGTATCCATACCATTGCCTCCCTTGGTTGAAGGGGAGATATTACCATGAGGGTTGGGCCTTTCTTTCATCAATTCATCCATTTGCTTGGTCATTTTGGAGATTTGGGTAGAAAGGTTGTTGATTGCGTTGGCTTGCTCCAATGCATAAACGCCCTTGCTAGAAGTAGCATCCCTTTCTCCTTCGTACCAATCATCATAGTGCTTTGCGGCTTCCTCTATAATACACTCCACTTCATGCTCTCCTTTGTTCATAATTGGACCACCGGCCGCGGCGTCTAGGCTTGTTCTTCCTTGAGGTGTGAGACCTCCATAGAAAGTGTGAATGAGTTGATACTTGGGTATCCCATGGTGTGGGCATTGACGTTGAAGCTCTTTGTATCGTTCCCATGCCGCACTTAGAGACTCACCACTCTTTTGGCGAAAACCTTGAATCAAAGACCGAGCCTCGGCGGTCTTCCTATGGTCATAAAACCTCCTCAAGAAAGCTGTAGTCACTTGGTCCCATGTCGTGAGAGAATTAGGGGGCACCTCCTTCTCTAGCCATTCTAGACCTCTCCCAATTAGCGAAAATGGAAACATTTTGAGGCGAATATATTCTTGAGTCACTCCATTGGCCTTTATTGTGTCACAATATTTCTCAAACTCTTTTAGGTGCTCATGAGGACTCTCAAACTTTCCACCCGAGAATTGTTTCCTCTCAATCAAGGCAATCAAATTAGGCTTGATCTCGAAATTGTTGGCTTGAGTAGTAGGAGTTAGGATCCCACTTTGCGCTCTAAAAGCTTCGGGGGCCCCAAGACGACTCAAAGGCGTATTCTCTCCCATTTTAGAACCTTCTTTACTTTCAAACTTATAGGTTGAGAAAGGGTTGATTTCTGAATTCGAAGATGATTTAGGGCTATCTAATTCTTCACTTGAGGGTGAAGAGGGTGGAGTATCTTCTAATTCTCTTACTCCTCTCGTTGGAGTGCGGGAATTTCTACTCCTTGCTCTTGCTTCTCTTCGAAGTGGGGCAAAGACCTCTCTAGCTCTGGATCGATGGGAATTAAAGATCTTGAGCGGGTTCGTCCTCTGTTCATACAACAAAGCTAAGAAGAACGTAAGCACTGACAAGTAACAAAAGTAGCGACCACTAACAAATAAAGGTGAGATAGTCTTAAACAAGCAATGAAATAGCAATGGAAACCGTCTCCCCGGCAACGGCGCCAATTTGAAAAGGGAATAATCGTGTCGTTGAGCGACTACACCTAAGTCAAATTAATTTATAACGCTCTACCAACCTAATACGTGTATAGGGTAAATAGAGGGGTCGAACCACAGGGAGACATGCATGAACACCGCATTCACTACTTAAGACTTTAAGCTATCTCGGGACAAGAAGTATGAATAACTAAGAGATTAAACTAAGGATTAAGAATGATTAAAGATCAATATAACTAAACACCAAGGGAAATGGGTAGATGTAGATGTCACTTGATCATGCAATAACACAGAAGCAAAGCAATGGTAAACTAAGCATGCAAGAATATCGAAATAAAGCTCGATCTGACCGCCTTCCGGGGTTAATCGATTTCTCCTAACATAGCCTCTATGCTTCCACATTAGAACCATATATTAGAAGGTGCAAACAAAGAATTGTCGATAGTAATGAATCTCAACTAAGTCAACTTCCGTTACTTGTTAGTAAAGACTCATCTTTGATCAACTAACAATGTGCACTTGCAAGAAAGACCAAAGAATATCAAGCATACAAAGACTTTAATCACCATTAACATAACCCCCAACATCATAGGCATGAATCAATTAACAACTACACCATCCCCACACCCTTGGCTAGGTGACTACTCACAAATCATATTGAAGACAATATCAATCATCAAATCAATAAGCATCAACATGATCAATAAGTAAAGAAGGAAAATCAAAATAAGCAAACAAAACTAGATACAAAAGTAAAGAGAGAGAGTAAGAGATTGCTCATTCATCGAAGATGAAGATTTACAAAGGTTCAATCAAGCTCCTTCTTCAATATCCAAGTTCATCAATAGAAATCCACACTTTCTCTCTCTACTAATGAAGTTTCTCTCTCTAGATTAAGCTAAAAATGTAGAAAATTAAAACTAAGTTAATCCCCCCAAAACGTTCTAAAAAAAGGGACTTATATAGTCCGTACAGAGTCAGCTGACAAAAGGAGAGGTCCGACCGAACAAATGGGAAGGTTCGGCCGGACTACAGGGTAGGTTCGCCCGAACCATGGGTAGGTTCGGTCGAACCTCCCTGATCCTGGTCTGGTCGAACTCCTGCGGTTCGGCCACTCCTGCAAAACTGCCGATTTTCATCTTGCCCCTGCCTCGAAGTTCGGCCGAACCACTGAGAAGGTTCGGCCACACCTTGGTTCGGCCACACCATCAGGAGGTTCGGCCGAACCTCTTCTGAATCATGCTTCCTCTAGCTTCCTTTGAGCTTAGCTTCCTCCTCTTTAAAATCTCGATGGTTCCTACAAAGCATAAGCATGAAAAGCACAATAAGAGCAAAGCGGGAAAACTAAGAAAAGGGAGGATAAAGGAGAAAGAAAAGAGAAAGCAAAGCTAAGTAAAAATTCTTAGAAAGAGGGCCAAACAAGTGCAAACGAGGGGAGAATCCTTAGAGAAAAAGGATAAAAGAGTGGCATAAATGCCACTCATCACTTTTACCCGAAATCGCCTATTTCACTACTACTTTGCCCGTTTTCTACATTTCTTATCTAATGAGCTATTTATCTATCATAACATGTCAATTACAACTAGTCTTTGGTGTCCAATGTTTGAAATCATAGCAAATTAGCATTATTCTAAGTTTTAGGACGGCTTTTACCCAAAATCGCCTATTTCACTACTACTTTGCCCGTTTTCTACATTTCTTATCTAATGAGCTATTTATCTATCATAAGATGTCAATTACAACTAGTCTTTGGTGTCCAATGTTTGAAACCATAGCAAATTAGCATTATTCTATGTTTTAGGACGGCTTTTACCCGAAATCGCCTATTTCACTACTACTTTGCCCGTTTTCTACATTTCTTATCTAATGAGCTATTTATCTATCATAACATGTCAATTACAACTAGTCTTTGGTGTCCAATGTTTGAAATCATAGCAAATTAGCATTATTCTATGTTTTAGGACGGCTTTTACCCAAAATCGCCTATTTCACTACTACTTTGCCCGTTTTCTACATTTCTTATCTAATGAGCTATTTATCTATCATAAGATGTCAATTACAACTAGTCTTTGGTGTCCAATGTTTGAAACCATAGCAAATTAGCATTATTCTATGTTTTAGGACGGCTTTTACCCGAAATCGCCTATTTCACTACTACTTTGCCCGTTTTCTACATTTCTTATCTAATGAGCTATTTATCTATCATAACATGTCAATTACAACTAGTCTTTGGTGTCCAATGTTTGAAATCATAGCAAATTAGCATTATTCTAAGTTTTAGGACGACTTTTACCCAAAACCGCCTATTTCACTACTACTTTGCCCGTTTTCTACATTTCTTATCTAATGAGCTATTTATCTATCATAACATGTCAATTACAACTAGTCTTTGGTGTCCAATGTTTGAAATCATAGCAAAAGATCATTTTACTCAGTTTTAGGACGGCATTTACCAAAAATCGCCTTTTCCACTTCTACTTGCCCTTTTTTATATTTTTTTCCGTTTGGAATTATTTTTCACAAACATTGTCCATAATACACTAACAATGCAAGTACGCAAAAATTACACAAAGTTGCATGAACGACTCGATTTCACGAACGGATGCTGCATGGGCTGCTGCAGCAGCTGCCTTGGCAGCTGCCTGGTGGCTGCTGCAGCTGCCTGTGCAGGTGCCTGGTGGCTGCTGCAGCTACCTTGGCATGTGCCTGGTGGCTGCTGTAGCTGCCTGTGCAGCTGCCTAGTGGCTGCTGCAACTGCCTGTGCAGCTCCTAGGCTGCTGCTGCAGCTGCCTGTGCAGCGGCATGGCTGCTGCTGCAGCTGCCAGGTGGCTGCTGCGGCTACCTGTGCAGCTGCCTAGGCTGCTGCTGCTGGTGCCTGGGCAGCTGCCTAGGCTGCTACTGCGGCTGCCTGGCAGCTGTTGCAGTTTGGTGACTGGCTGCTTGCAGCTGCGTAGCATAACCTGAGGTTGTTGCCTCGGGTGCTGTAGTTGCCTCGGGTGCTGTAGTTGCCTCGGGTGCTCACTTTCCCAATTTCTTCATTTCTTACCTAATGAGCAGTTTCTTTATTATAACATGTCAATTATAACTAGTCTTAGGTGTCTAATGTTTGAAATATTTGCAAATTAGCATTATACTTAGTTTTAGGACGGCTTTTGTTTTGGGTATTTTTGTCCCTCGAGAGAGTTACAACACGAAGACTGATCCGGGATGAGCTGTACCTGCGAAACAAACGGAGACACTGTTGGGTGGTGCTCCGCCTCCGACGATCAAGTTAGTAACTTGAAAAGGAATAAAGAGTACGGAAATTTAGGTGGGTATCTGCTCGGATTCCAAGTTCTGGTGTTTCTCTGATGTAAGAGAATGCAGGTGTATTAAATGATCAAACGTTCTTTTCTCAAAGTGAGGGGTATCTCCCTATTTATAGGGTCTTTGGGAGTTGCGCCCCTGATTAGGTCACTGAACCCTAATCATTGGTGGGCTGCGCCGTTTTGCGGCATTCTCGGGATTTGGGCCTGAAGGCCGCCATTTTTCCCTTCTTTTCTGGGGTGACACGTGTCGAGCAGGGATTGGTCCACTTTGGGCCATCATGAGGCTGACACGTGTCATCATCTGATTGGACCACGTGGCGGGGTAAAATTACCCTAAACATTTGCCCCTCACAGATGTGACGTGGCACGCCATGTGGCATCTGTGACACATGTCACGCTCCGGTTGGCGCTCCGGCACGGAAATGCCCCCAAATTTACCCTCTATATATAGCCGTTTTACCCTCATAATTTTGTACGTTTACAAAAATTTCCAAGAGAGAAAAACTTTGAGAGAGCAGAAGTCACTTGTTTGAGTCAGACGTGTGCAAAAAGGCTTGTTCTTCAGCTATACAGCCGGTCCCGCCTACACTCAGATACCAACTCGAAAGGTACCGTCTCTGTCTCTCTCAGCTCTTTTCTTTTTTCACCGCTTGTACATATTTCTTGCAATAAATGGATGCATCACCAACACACACGGCACGACCTAGGTTAGAGTCCAGCCGGTCACCAGGGTCGGTTGAGTCTAGGACTGGGAGTGCCGGCTCGGGGTGTTGGGACCACCCTTTGCCATGGATTCTGACCAGTTATGTGTCTGTGCAGGACACCATGGATCGGACAATGCAGACGGCCACGGACCCGAATTACAAAAGCGAAGGCTCAGGCGGCCAAACGCCTGAGGGAGAAACGTCTGGTCAGGGAAACCAGACGGCTCTGGAGAGATCCCCTCTGCGCGCCCCTTCAACCCCTGCAAACTCTTTTTTGGAAGAGTGCGACCAAGGCGGCGACGAGGCCGCCTCTGCCCCCATAGACCAAAGCGAGGGGGAGACGGAGAGCGACAGCTCCGCCTCTACCTCCGAGAGCAGCGATGACTTGCCCCCTCTTCCGGATAGCGAGGAGGAGGAAAGGAAAAAGTGGAGTGAGAAGGACGATCCCTTCAGCATCCACGTCTCCTCCAAGGACCGAATCCAGATGGGAGAGAACTTAGAGAACTTTAGGAAAATGCACCCGCTAGGAGACGGGTATAAGATCCGGGTGCCGCCTGAGCTGGGCACCATCGCTTGGGGGGATGATCAAGAGAACGCCAACAGCTATTTTGGCTGTTATGAGGCAGCGTTCAAAGCCGGCCTTCGCTTCCCCCTTCACCAGGCGGTGAAGGCAATTTTGAGAGGCTACGGCCTTGGGCTCTGGCAACTTACCCCCAACTCCTGGACCAACATTCTAGGGTATGTTGCCGCCTGCGAGTTCCAAGGGCTTAACCCCGGCTAGGAGGCTTTTGCAAGCATGCATTACCTCAGCAGAAGCCCAGGCGGTTGGAGAGCGTGGTATACCCTAACCACACAGCCGCAATACATGATGACCTTGGACAAGGTCCCAAAGTTCGATGGCTGGAAGCACAGGTTCTACCTGATGTCAGCCCCAACCAGACGGGATAATTATGAATTCCGTCTGTACAATAAGAAGCCTGACTTGTTGGGTAGGAAGTGCGCTCTTCCCCGGATCCCAGAGGAAGACTTTGACAAAATAATCGAGGCAGACTTTTTCGGCCTCACATACGCAACTATGTCAACCGGGGAAACAATAAAAGTCCCTAAGAATTGGATTCCCAAGAGCGCCTGGTTCAGGGATGAATGTTTCCTAGCCGCCTGCGGGCTAGGGCACATGTTTAATAAACGTATGCGCCTGGGTTCACACCGTCTGTAGTATTTTTCTATCGGAATTGATTGACCAATTTCTTTCTTTTTGCAAAAGAAGCGCTAAACATGTTGCAGTCGGAGAAAACCCCCAAGCGGTCTTCTGCGACCATCCGCAAAGATCTTGCGGAGAAAGCTGCGGCCGAGCTCAGGGCCAAGGTAATAAGCGTCTGACCCTTTCTTAAGTTTATTTTATAAACTGTCTTGCCCGGATACTAACCTTGACTTGTTTATTTTCACAGGGGGGAGAAGTTGGGAAATCGTTTGAGAAGAACCTCAAGCGGGCTAGAGAGGAGGCCCCAGCCGTTCTTAACAAAATAAAAAGGTCCGCCTCTACGTCCACTCCTGGCGCCTCAGCCGGGGCTAAGACGATGCGGATAGCGGGGCGACTCGAGAAGGTAGGCGGCAACCTGTGCCTTGATCTTGTCAACCCCTCAGCAACCGCAGGGTTCACCACGCCTGCAAGCGGTTCTCGCTTGGCCGGCTCTGAAGGTAAGAACCCTTTTGAATCCCCGCTTGAGCTGGGGTGGCCTTTACGGGTGAAATCCCACTCCCAACAGACGTCATCCTCAGACGGTTGATGAGTGACATTTATGTCACTCTTAGGGAGTAGTTTTAGAGTCATTTTCGTGTTTATTTTATCTTATTTTCCCTTTCTTTCTCTTGTTTTCTTTTTAATAAAGTTTCTTGTTTATTCGGTAATTTTGGAGCGTTTTAGTTTATTTTCTTTATTTTATTAGCTTTAGTTTATTTTCGTATTTTATTTTACTTTATTTGCTTGTATAGTTTTATTTAATCTTTATTAGTTTAGTGTTATTTCTCTTTTTCTATTTTACTTTATTTTACCTTTATTTTATTTTATTTTATTTTATCTCTTAGTAATCCCCTCGTGTTTTTGGTTATAGGTGTTTCGGGTTTTATGTCAAGTGGGTTCGGGTTCCAAGTTGAGTCAAACGCCAAACAAAGCTGCTGCCCAACCTTATCCATCACCGCACCCTTCATTATCCTACACCACACCAAAACACAACACTCTTCCCCTGCTCCCTCACGCAACCACGCACATCACCATCATCCACCTTTCCCTTGCTCACTCACCCTCACCACCAAAATCACCTCTCACGCAACCACAGCAACAACCAAACACCACACACCACCAACAGCCACGACAACAACCATACCTCAAGCAATCACCCCGCAACACCACCGCGCAACAACCAGAACCACCTGACCACGCGCAACCCCTGCTCACCCTCACCTTCAGCCACCAATTAACTCCACCTCACCACCGTTCCCAACCTCCAACCAATTATCACCCCGCATCACCAATTCGCACAGCAACAACCCCAAATCAGAGCAAATTCGAATTCAATCGGGTTCGGGCAAACCGTTGGTGGTTCGGTCGAAGTTCGAGACAAAGACTTTGTGGGTTTCGTTAATCGAGGAGGAGTGGTCGAACATACCCATGGTTTGACCAAACCAACCCCGTAGTTCGGCCGCACCGACCCACGGTTCGATCGAACCATTTCACGAGCTATACACGTGGTTATTAATGAAGATCAATCGGTCTAAAAACGATGATGATGCAATTGGTGTTGATAGCCATTGATTTAGAGCATTGATTTAATCATAATGGTTGATGATGGTGGTAGGAGAATCGAATCAGAGCAGCCAAGAAGAAAGAAAAAAAAACCGTTTGATGTTTTTTTTTCTTTTGGGGATTTTGGTTGGTTTTGGTTTTCTTTTTTCTTTTTCTTTTATTTTTATTTCCTTTCCTTTTCCTTTTCTTATTTATTTTCTCTTTTGTTTTCTTTTATTTTTATTTGATTTTCTTTTTATTTCCTTTTCTTTCTTTATTTTTATTTCCTTTTTTTTATTTTCTTTTCCTAGTTTTATTAGCTTTGTATAAATACCCAATTTTGGGGGTAATTAGGGGGGAATAACTATCTATTCTTCTCTCTAATTAGTTTTAGGTTAGGTTAGGATTAGTCTTCTTTGGTAGAGAGAGAAAGTGAGTTTTTCTTCATTAATGAACTTGGATTTTGAAGAAGGAGCTTGTTCAATCCTTTGTAGACCTTCATCTTCAATTAATGAGCAATTTCTTACTCTCTCTCCTCTATTTTTATTTGTTTATTTTGATTATTATTTTAGTTGTTGGTATTGCTTGTTGATCATGTTGATTCTTGATTATTTGTTGATTAATCTTGTTATTATCATGATTAGTGAGTAATTTCCCCATTAAGGGGATGGTTGTGGTGTAGTTGGACCTTGAGCATGTTCTAGGGTTCAGAATTGATTTATTTGTGATTAAAGTCTTTATATGCTTGATATTCTTTAATCTTCTTGCAAGTGCACATTGTTGGTTGATTAAAGGTGAATCTTTGCTAACAAGAAACGGAAGTTGACTTAGTTAAGGTTCATTAGTATCTATTGTTATTTAATAGTACCTCCTAGTATATGGTTCTAATGTGGAAACATAGAGGCTATGTTAGGAGAAGCCAATTGACCCCGGAAGGCGGCTAGATTGGATCCTTTATTTCGATATTTGAGCATGTTTAGTTCATAATTAATTCAACTTCTATGCCTTTGTTTATGTTCAAGTGAATGCTATACCTAAACCATTTCCCTTAATGTTTTATTTCTTGTTTTAGCATTTTTAGACTTTAGTTTATTTATCCCCTATTCCGGACTAGCTTAATTGTTGATAACATTTGGTGGTGTTTACCGTTCTCTGTGGTTCGACCCCTATGCTTGCCTTATACTCGTATTAGGTTTGTTTAGGTTGTATAAATTGTATTTGATCTAGGGATAGACAATTGACGACGCGTTTATTCTCTTGTCAAATTGGCGCCGTTGCCGGGGAAAATAAGATAAAATAAGATAAAAAGAAAGGGAAAATAAGATAAAATAAACACAAAAATGACTCTAAAACTACTCCCTAAGAGTGACATAAATGTCACTCATCAAATTCCCCCAAGCTAAACCTTTGCTGGTCCTCGAGCAAAGCTAAGGCAAAAGAGAACAAGATGGAATTATTTAAAGCAAAAGAAACAAAATAGAAACAAAGAGAAAGAATGTACACTAACTCACTGTCGTATGAATCACGGATGCATTTAGCGTATGCATCAAGCCCTTTAAACCCCTATGTCGCCAAAGAGGACGAGTAAGCTCTCGTGAGGGTTTCCTAAGAGGTTTAACCCATAACTCTCGACAAAAGATAACATTCAAGGCAAAGGTGAAATCAAGAAAACTCGAGTTTTGATATTTCAAACTAAACACAAACAATAGGCTAAATGCACAAGAATACAAACCTTTCTAGACATTAAAGGTAGCCAAGAAAAAGAATAGTTAAGGTTGGTACACACATAAAGCATGCAAAGGGTAGAGAACTTAGAGGGACTTACACTCCTCCTTATCTCCAACCATACTCCCGCATCCTCACTAGTTTTGCATCCACTTTTAAGGTGATATCTCGAGATTCCTCGAAGGAATCGGAAGAAATAATCAATGAAAAACATTTAGGCTGCTCGACATCTTGGAATTGATAGCTCGCTCAATAGGCTTGGCTTGATTACCCTCCATCGGTAGTAACTAAACCTCACTAAGGTCAAAAGGTCTTAAAAGGGTTGAAACGTTTAGGCTAGGGTAAAGGGTGTGGAAATAAATTTGGAAATTGGTGGTAAACTTAGAAGTGAAGCAAGGTTGATCATTCCTCAATTCAAACTCAATAAACTACCAACTTTCAAATCAAAAATTCTAGCAACTCTTCCCCCAAGCTTAATCTTTTTCAACCAAACAACAAATATTTTTGTATTTTCTCAATATTTTCTTCTTTTTTTTTCATTTCTTTTTATTCTTTGCTCTCGCCTCTTTTAACTTTGAGCGGCTTTTTCTTTCATTTCCTTTATTTTCTTCTCATTTACTCAACCCATTCAACATAACAAATATAAACACAAGTACCAAAATTTGAGTTTTTTCACTTCTTTTTCATTCTTTTTCTCACTTTCATTAACCCAAAAATACAAATCAAGTCCCAAGGATGCTTCACAAAAACTAATAAAGGTGAAAATAAAGCAAAGGTCCATTGGTTTGTAATGTGGTTATGCCAAAGAAGGAAAAATGGCTCAAATTGGGTTACTAAATGAGCAAATGCAAAAGAAAAATAAAAGAATAGAAAATAATAAAACAAAACAAAAATCCTAATTGCCTTCGTCTTCCCCTAGGTTGGTTCGGTCTCGATCTTGGGTAGATTAAGCCAAATTCTCGATATAAGCTAGCAATGCCAAGGATCCAAACGCCACACATGCAAGAAATGTAGAAGGCTAGAACAAAATAGACACATCCTCACAAAAATGATGGTAGTGGAGTAGCAAAAATCACCTTTAAAGCTTAAACTAGCTAGAGAGCGACAACCATCTTACCACAAACCAAGTGAGCTAAGGTCTCATAGCCCTTAAGTTCTACTACCTTGGCAATGTTATATGTGTGAACCAACCTCGACATTCAAGTGCACAAAAACCTCTAACAACTAGCAAAGAGGGTATTCTAGGTGCTAAAGCCCAATTATGTCCAACTTTAAAACAAAACATTTTGAAACTTGCCTTGAATGCCATGGAAAGACACTATACACACAAATATTCACAAAACCAACAATACTCAAGAATGCATATACAATAGTGCAATATGAAAGCATGATCAATCAAAACTACATATACCAAAAGTCAACTGAATAAGGCGCTCATGGCCATCCAAACATAGAAAACCAATCTCAATAATAGACTTTGGCAAGTATGAGAGAAATAAATCAAGCAATCATGAGACTATGGATTCAGAAACCACCAGGAGATATAGATAACCCCCCCAAGCTAGCGAATAGCTACTCCCCCAAGCTAGAATGGAGCATTGTCCTCAATGCTCAAAATAAAGGCACAAAGGGTGGGTGGGAGGGGAAGGAAGAAAACTCATTCACACAACAATTCATAATCATTCAATCAAAATGCAATTAAGAAAGCGAATCCAAGATGAGGGAAGAAGGAAAGAGTAAACCAAATGTGAGGTGGGTGTTGAAACCCGCAATTGAGCACATTGTCCACAATTTTATCTAATTCCTCGTCTTTGTTGCTTTTCCAAATGCAAGCAATCATTGGTGTGCTTCTTCTCAAGGAGCTCAATCCAAAATCCTTGCACATGAGTATATGCATCGAGTACCTATACACATAGACAAGAGAGTAAACAAGAATGAGAAACACAAAAGAAAGAAAAAGAAAGCAATAAAACACGGGTTACTTCCCGCAAAGGCTTGCTTAACGTCCAAGCATGACCAAACTAGTAAATAACCCGACAAAGAACGCAATAGCTTGTCATATGCACCGGCAAACATATCAAGAAATAGAGCATACGCGATGCTCATATGACAAGCAAGCATAAAGTACAAGGGGACTTTATGCTTGAGAGAAGGGAGAAAAGAAAAAGTAAAAGAATCAAAAGAAAAATCAAGAAAAAAAGAAGAAAAAGTAGAAGAAGAAAAAGAAAAATCCTCACAAAAATATTTTTGGTTGGCATTATAACTCTTTTCCTCATCAACAATGAAAGAGTTTGGGGCTTTGGAAGCTTAAATAGGAAGAGGATCCCTAAGAGGTTCTTTGAGAAAAGAAGGGAGGAACAAAGGATAGTAGGAGATATGGTTAAACCTTTGGGAAAAAGGTGTATGAGAAAGGCAAAAAGGGGTAGCTAATCCCTCATCACAAGATCTCACATCACTAATGAGGGAATGAAAATCAATCATGGAATCCTCAAATGAAGATCCCTCATGTTCTACATCTCCCTCAAGCTCAAAAACTCCAAATGATTCAATCTCAACCTCCTCTTCACAACCTTGAACAACATCTCCCTTAAATTTCTCAAAATCAAGAGTGAATGGGGGCAAATTTCTCTCAAACTCATCTCTTTCTAATGAAGCCTTATCAATGAACTCTCTCATAAGGTTATGGGCTACCGTTTGAAACTCAAGAAATATTTGGGCCATAATCTCAAATGAGTCCAAGTCATTATGGATAGACGAGTCAAAAGCTTGCTCATTGGAATCATCTAGGGGACTATGGGGCACACCTTTAGAATTCATGCAAAAATCGGATGTAAAATGAGAAAGAGCATGCACTTCATCATCATTAGAATGTACCTCATTACATTGAGTTATAGAAGGAGGGGAGTTGAAATCATGCATTACATGGTCACTATGGGGAGCATCAAGCACATCATGGGAATTCATATTAGACAAATCATGACAATTAGCATCAACATTAAAAGCATGAGAATCCCGAACATAAGTCTCATGATTGGCCCTCTCCCAATCATAATTATCCCTAGCTAACCATGAATAGAAATCCCAAGCTTCATCCGAAGACATGTCTTGAAATTTACCATTTAACATATTATCAACTACTCCTCTAAAATTCTCATTTAATCCCAAATTGATGATTTCACAATAATCACCCTTTGTTAAACTTTTAACACCATCTAGGAAATCCTCAAGTCTATTGAAATACACCCAAAACGGTTCATTATCAAATTGAGGAATAGAAATATAAGCCATTTTTTTTCTCAAAGAGAACAAAGAGAACAAAAACAAATCAAAAGAAAATATAAACAATGGACTAGTCTTAATAAGATAACATGACGGTAATGGAAGTCGTTCCCCAGCAACGGCGCCAATTTGACAAGGGAATAAACGCGTCTATTCCCTTGTCAACGGTCGGCAACAGATAGGTGCTGCCTTAGTTTCGCACTCATCACGTGTTGATTGTGGTGCAGATCAATCTCCCCGCTGGCCAGACGTCCAGAAGCACGCCAAGGACATGCTGGATGCCGTCCGGAAGAGGGATAAGGACAATATCCCTGGGTTAGAGACGTTCAATCTTGAACGCATTCTATCCCTTCTGGCTGAGGTAAGAAACTTGTCAATTCAATGATATTTTTTCTTCAAGTAATTATCCCGCCTGTAATTCTTATACCGCCTGCTTTTTGCAGGCCATGCTGCGGGTGGACGGGCTCAAACGTCCTTATTCCCGCAAACGGGAAGAGGTAAAAAGGGCCAAGAAGTCCGCCATAGACGCTGATAATATTGCTTTTCACTCAACCATCGTAAATGAACTTGAAACTAAAGCAATAATTATGACACAGGCGTCTAAAATCCAGCAGATGGAGCTAGATCTGAAGGCGGCCGACCAGCGGGTAACGGATGCTGAGACGGCCAAGAAGGGGGCGGAGGAGGCCCAGAAGAAAGCAGACGAGAGCGCCAAACAGGCTGATGAGGCGCTCAAGAAGGCCCAGGCGGACCTTGGCAAACTGAAATCCAAGGTTGAGAGGGTGGAGAAGGATGCTGCTCAAGCTCAGAAAAACTTTGCAGCAACCCTGGAGGCGGAGCAAAACCGCCTTGTTGCTGAGAGTGATGCTGACAACGACGCCCGTATGAAGATTGCTTTGGCTGCCTTGTATCCAGACGCTGATTATAGCATCTGGACAATGGCACACAGCTATGCCGAGTACGTGGTGTACTTGAGAGAGCAAGGCGAGCCAGAGCCTGCCTCCTTTGAAGCCTGGCTCAGCAACAATGAGCCGACCGCGCCTGAGCTTCCTTGTACCGGCGAAGCGCACCAAATTCTCTCAGATGATGAGGAGAAGGGGGAGAACCAGGAGGCTCCGTCTGCAGGCCAAAAGTGACCCCTCAGCGGCAGTATGCCAGTCTTTGCTTTTTTAGTTTCTTTTTATTCAGCGGCTGTATGCCAAAACTTGCTTTTTCCGGCCTGCGTGCCGAGTATTCTTGTATTTACCTGCTGTAGAGCCGTGTTAATTAACAATTTCTTTCTCCCGGACGGGGTCCGGTTAACATTTGATCCATTACAACCGTTTGGTTGGATGGACTTTTATGAATTGCACCGACTAAGTCGGTTTTGATTATTTTGCATTTGAATTTTTAATTTTTGCCTATCTTACGAAAAGCATGCGGCGATTTTTTGCCTAACTAGTCAATAGTCTGGCTGTCCTTGCCCCTGGAAGGTTGTGTGATTGGTTTCAATTGGAGCTGGTTGATTGACTTGAAAACTTCTGATGCTGCAAAGAGCATGATATGTTTGTAAGTCAATCAATCACAGTAGTGATTTCCCCAAACCAAGTGCACAGCCGTACACCAACAGGAGTTTCGGTCACTACCCAGACGGCTTATGCCCGTCTTTGTAGCCGGTGACCGACTGATGCCTATGGGCATCTGGTATTTAGGAACTTATTCGTTCTTCGTAGGTTATTTCGGTCAGACGGGTATGAGTTGACCAATTTGGTCGTTCAATTTTTGCCGTCTGCATGGATACGTAGAACCGACAGATAATCTATTCTCTGCGACGATTGCACCCGGAGGGGTGTCGCCGGACGCCTTTGTCCATGTTGGGACAGGCGATTTTATAAAAAGAGCAACCATCCGGCCATTTTAGCCTCTGGTCTTGTTTGAGACCGGTTGTGTAGCCACTAAACATTTTTGTGCTTAGTTTCTTAATCAGTGTTGAATTTACACTAAGTATCGAACTTAGGTTTTTAAGCAAACGAGTCTGTCTGGGTATTACCCAGACGGACGGGCAAATATTTGATCATGCTAAGTATCAAACTTAGTTAGATAAATGAAGAATTCGTCTGAGTATTACCCAGGCGGATAGTCAAGCAGTTGAATAAACTAAGTAACCAACTCAAATTGGAGAATCCGTCTGAGTATTACCCAGGCGAATAGTCAAGCAGTTGAATAAACAAAGTATCCAACTCAAATTGGAGAATCCGTCTGAGTATTACCCAGGCGGATAGTCAAGCAGTTGAATAAACAAAGTATCCAACTTAAATAAACAAGGGATCCGAGCATTACCCAGGCGGATAAACAAATGTAACCTTCACTAAGTATCGAACTTAGTTAGGTAGATGGGGAATCCGCCTGGATATTACCCGGATGGATAATCAAACAATAACTCAATTTTGCAAACAAAGACTGAATCTTCAATAATTGATTCATTGTTTACAAAAAGTTACATTCTCAGAAGTAGTACTTTTTTAGATTGTCTACATTCCAAGTTCTAGGCAGCCGCCTGCCGTCTGGGGTTTCCAAGTGGTAGGTGTCGTCCATTACTTTTTCATAGATCCGGTAGGGACCTTCCCAATTTGGTGTTAGCTTTCCCAACTCATTGGCCCTACCGGTTGCCTCCATTTTTCGTAACACTAAGTCGTTAACTTTCAAAGGACGCTTGTGTACTTTTTTGTTGTAGGCTCTAGTCATTCTCAGACGGTAAATCTCATGACGCAAGGCGGCATTGCCCCGGCGTTCTGGGAGTGAATCCAATGCCAGGCGCATTGCTTCCCAATTTGCCTCTTCATCATACAGCATGACTCTGAGAGTCGGCTCGTAGTGTTCGATGGGCAAGACAGCTTCAGCACCGTAAACCATGAGAAATGGGGTTTCACCGGTTGCCCCTTTCGCTGTTGTCCGGATGGCCCATAGGACATGGATTAATTCTTCTGCCCATAAGCCACCGGCTCTTTCTATTTTCTTTTTAATGCCGTCTGAGATAAGTTTGTTGAAAGCTTCAACTTGGCCGTTTGCTTGGGGCCGGCCAACAGATGCAAAATAACTTGAGATCCCCTGATCTCCCAACCAAGTTTTTAGCTGAGGCATCTCAAACTGAGGACCATTATCACATACCATAGACATGGGTACCCCGTACCGGGTGATAACATTCTTCCAAATGAAGGAAATGACGTCTGAGGTCTTGATGTTTTTAACCGCCTTAGCCTCAACCCACTTGGTGAGATAATCCACAGCCACTAAGATATAGCGTTTTCCGCCTGGGGCAGGCGTGTAAGGACCTAGAATGTCCATCCCCAACTTTGCAAACGGGATTGGGCTGTGGATGGCCGTCAGATCAGTAGCCGGACGATGAATAAGTTTTCCAAATTTTTGGCACTTGTCACATTTTTTCACCAATTCCTTGGCGTCTGCCTCAAGAGTGGGCCAAAAGTAATGTCGTCTGGCTCTGACGGCTAGGGACCTGCCGCCTATGTGAGAGGCGCAAAATCCTGAGTGCAAGTCTTCGAGAACTTCTTTCCCCTTTTCTGGGGTGACACATTTCAACAAAGGCTTCAGAAACCCCGCCTTGAAGAGCTCTCCATTTTTCAACTCGAATCTTGCAGCTTACTTTTTTAGGACGGCTGCTTCCTGTGGCGAATCAGGAAGTGTGCCGTCTGAGAGATAGGCCCGGATGCCATCCATCCAGGTAGAGCTTCGATCCAGAATTCCAACGGGATCCTCATAGATGCTTCTTTTTTCAAGAACTTCCTAGAAGACTGACCGAGGCGTATCATGGCAGGCGGAAGATGCCAGCTTTGACAATGCATCCGCCTGGTTGTTTTCCGACCTAGGCACCTGATTCAGCCGGAGTTCCTCAAGTGCCTTGGTCTCTTCTTTGACTGCCTGAAGATATTTAATCATAGCCGGATGGGTAGCCTCATAACTTCCCTCATACTGGCTAACAACCAATTGAGAATCAGAGTAGGCGTCAATTTTCATGGCCCCTGCCGCCTTACACATGCGTATGCCGGCTAGCAGGGCTTCATATTCCGCCTCATTGTTAGAGGCCTGAAACTTGAAGCGTAGTGCATATTCAAATCTGTCTCCTTCAGGAGACTCATAAATTACGCCTGCACCACAGCCGTTCTTTGTAGAGCTCCCATCTACGTACACTTTCCAAACCTGATCAAGGTTATCCAGAGCCACCGGACGAGTCATTTCTACAATGAAGTCGGCAAACGCCTGACCTTTCACTGCCTTTCTTGGTTCGTAAGTGATTTCAAGGCTTTGCACTTCAATAGCCCATTTCAACATTCTCCCGGATGAGTCCAAGGTAGACATCGGCCGCTTTAGTGGCTGGTCCGTGTAGATCACCACCGGATGTGCCAAAAAGTAAGGCTTCAATTTTTTGAATGCCATATACAAAGCAAGGCCAAATCTTTCAACCATGGGGTACCGGAGTTCAGCATTTTTAAGAACATGGCTAATGAAGTAAACCGGGAGCTGCACGCCGTCTCGCTCAGTAAGGAGAAAGGCACTGAAGGCATGGTCTGAGACGGCTAAGTACATGTACAACGTCTCCCTAGGCAAAGGACTGGCCAACCTAGGCAGAGAGTGCAAATGCTCTTTCAACCTCTGGAACGCCGCCTCAGCATCATCCCCCCATTCAAATCTGGTCTTCTTCCTGATTGCTTGGAAGAAGTAAAGGCATTTGTCGCCTGACCGGCTGAGGAACCTCCCCAAGGCTGCCAGGTAACCGGTGAGTCTCTAGACTTCCTTGATAGAACGGGGTGACTTCATGTCTATCACCGCCTGTATCTTTTCAGGGTTAGCCTCTATCCCCCTTTGATCAATCAGGAATCCGAGAAACTTCCCAGACTCAACACCAAAGACGCATTTCTTAGGATTTAACATAACCTTATGCCGCCTGAGGGTGGTGAATGTTTCTCGGAGATCAGCAAGGTGATCCGTCTGCTGTTTGGATTTGACTATCATGTCATCAATGTACGCCTCCACATTCTTCCCAATATGATTAATGAAGACCGTATTAATCATCCGTTGGAAAGTGGCAGGCGCATTTTTCAAGCCAAACGGCATCACAGTATAACAGAATAGCCCCTGATCAGTGACGAAGGCCGTCTTCTCTTGATCTTTCTTCCACAGGGGTATCTAATGGAAGCCGGAGTAGGCATCCATAAAGCTCATCAAGGCGTGACCGGCTGTAGAATCGACCATACTGTCGATCTTTGGAAGCGGATAACTGTCCTTTGGACACGCCTTGTTGAGGTCTGTGTAATCAACACACATGCGCCAGGTCCCATTCGACTTCTTAACAAGGACCACATTGGCCACCCAGTCGGGAAAATTACAGGGCCGGATGAACCTGGCGTCTAGCAGCTTTTTAACTTCGGCAGCTGCCGCCTGACTTCTTTCCTCGCAGTGATTTCTTTTCTTTTGCCGGATGGGCTTCTTTTTGGGGTCCACGGCGAGTTTGTGGACAGCAAGATCCGGGCTAACGCCTGGCATCTTCTCCACTTCAAAGGCAAAAATGTCTTTGAATTCCTTTAGCAGAAGGTGCAAGCTTGCACCCAAGGTAGTATGAGCTATCGTCCCAACCTTAACAGTACGTTCTGGACGGCTGTCGTCCAGAACGAGATCAATGCTTTTGCCAGCCGGTTGGGGACGGAGCTCTTCTGACCGTTCACCGGTCAGTGATTGATATTTTTTCTCTTTCTTTACCTCCACCAGCAGGGGTGCCTTTCTTTTCTTCCCGGCTGCTGGTGGGGAAGGAACTGGGTCGGCATCCTTGACGTTGTCAAGGTCTATTAGTTCCTGTCCGCCTGGGGTCACAGTATCTCGGACGGCTGAGAGATAGCACTCTCGGGCCATCTTCTGATCCCCATTCAAGGAACCAACAGAGCCGTCATCCCTCTCATACTTGATGAGCATGAGAGACGGGATGATTACGGCCTTGGCTACGTTGAGGGTTGGCCTGCCAAGGATGATGTTATAGGCGGTCAACTCCTCAACGACCAAGAATCTGACGACCATATGTCGTCCCTGGCCTTTCTCTCCCAGCCGGATGGGTAAGTCAATTCTCCCGGCTGGGTAGACCATCCCACCCCGAAAACCAACCAAGGGGTGGGTGACCGGATGCATGCTGCCGACGTTGTATTTCAGCTTTTGCAGGCACCGGAGGCTGATGATGTCTGATGAGCTGCCGGTGTCTATAAGGATCCGTCCAACTAGCTGGTTGGCAACCTTACATTCGATGACCACCGGGTCATCATGAGGGCGGCGGACGCTGCCCCTGTCCTTCTCAGTGATCAACACATCTGGGAGGAGGAGCTGGCTTCCGCCTGTTCATCATCATCTTTGTCCATCTTTCGAAGATGGTTCTTGGTGCCCCGGATGGTAGGGCCACCACATGAGAACCCGCCTGCTATGGTGTAGACCGGCTCCTTGTCGGTATCCGAACTACTAGCAGGCTGGGGGGTAGTCTTGGAGGACTGACCCTTGTTTTTCTTTTTTGCCCCGGCTGGGGACTTAGAAATGTAGGACTTTAGCAGCCCTTTGTCAGCCAGACGGTCCAACGCCCGCTGAAGACTAAAGCAGTCGTTGGTGTCATGGCCAACTTCCTCATGGAACTGACAAAATTTATTTTTGTTCCGTGACTGGACAGAACTCTTCATAGGATTCGGCTTCTCAATGGACAGCCGGTCCTTTACCTCCATGAGGATGGAGTTGCAATCTTTGTTAAACTCGTACTTGGGGACGTACGGTTTAAACTCTTTCTTTTTCTTCTGGGACGGCTGGTCAGAGTCAGTAACCGCCCAGAATTATTTTCTTTTCTTGCTCTCTTCTTTGTTTTTGGCCGGCTGAGATGACCGGCTGACTTTCTGTTTGTCGGACTTCTTAGAGTCCGACTGGCTACCAGGCGAGCAGAGGTCGGTAGCTTGAATGTAGTTTTGTGCCTCCCTGAGGGCCGCCTGTAGGGTGAAAGCCCCTTTTCTGACGAGGTCGAACTTAAAAGTCGACCCGTCTCTCAGACCCTTGAAAAAGTCTGTAAAAGCTACCTCGTCAGACAGTCCTTGAATCTGAATTCTTATCAGATTGAACCGCCTGACATATGAGCGCAGCCCTTCTTTCTCTCCCTGCTTAACAGTGCTCAAATCAAGGCTTGTTTTCTTAGCAGGGATGTTTATTGAGAAGTTGGAAGCAAACAGGAAGGCAAGCTTCCTGAAGCTGTCTATGGACCCGGCTGGCAGGTTGCCAAACCATTGTTGGGCAATGCCCTTCAATGTAGCCGGGAAGCATCGACACCAACTGGCATCATCCAACCCCTGCAGATAAATGAGGTTGGTGTAAGCCATGAGGTGGTCTTCCGGATTGGTGGTGCCATCATAGGTACCAACCAACACATTCTTAACCTTGGACGGCTGTGCCGCCTCGGTTATCTCCCGAGTGAACGCAGAAGGTTGTTCACCCAGGCGCAGCAGACGAAGCTGCCAGTCCAATGGTTAGACATTTGGATATGCCGCCTGACCCCCAAAGAAGGCCGGCTGCATGAAGTGAGGAGAATACTGCCCGTAAGCCTGAGTAGGCACATACGAGACAACTCCAATCATATGAGGGCCAGAATGGACGGTATTACCGCCTGTCTGACTCTCATGCAAGGAGGGTGCACTCCCTGCAGAAATGTTGTTGAAGATGTTTGGAAAGTTCGACGTTGAAGCCGACTCAGATAGCGATTGATTTCTCTTCCGGTTAATAATTTCCCTTGCATCAAGAGTTGATTTTTTACTTCTCACCGGCTGTTGGGGCCGGCGAGTGTTATTTTTGTTCCTCCCAGGAAGGAGAATCTTCGACTAACCAATGGTCCCGGTTGCCTTCTCCTTTGGATGAGGAGTGGGCTGCCGGTTTCTGACTGACTTCCTCTTCTCTGGTGGAGTCTTCTTAGCCGACTGACCTTTACTTGGGCCAGCCCGGCTTTTGGTGATCAGCTCTGTAATTTCACCCTTGAAACTAGTCATGAACCTCATGAGTTCGTCTCGGGTGACAGGGGTTGATCCAGCTGCCGTTTGGGTTGCCCCTTCCGACTGCCCAGTGGGTCTGCTCGGACCCGCCTGGGAGGCGCCCTGCTCCAGAGTCTCTCTGGGCCGGATCCGCTTGACTCTGAGAGAGCCGTCTTCGGCTGTAGAGGTTTCGACCTGAGGATCCTCATCCTCCTCATGGTCGGTAAAGACTTCTGGGTCTTCGCCCAGACGGTTAGGAGGTACAAACTCTTGAACCATCTTCGAGGTACTCTCCCCACAGACGGCGCCAAATGTTTTGGGTATTTTTGTCCCTCGGGAGAGTTACAACACGAAAACTAATCCGGGATGAGCTGTACCTAAAAAAAAAACGGACACACCTGTTGGGTGGTGCTCTGCCTCCGACGATCAAGTTAGTAACTTGAAAAGGAATAAAGAGTACGGAAATTTAGGTGGGTATCTGCTCAAATTCCAAGCTCAGGTGTTTCTCTGATGTAAGAGAATGCAGGTGTATTAAATGATCAAACGTTCTTTTCTCAAAGTGAGGGGTATCTCCCTATTTATAGGGTCTTTGGTAGTTGTGCCCCTGATTAGGTCACAGAACCCTAATCATTGGTGGGCTGCGCCGTTTTGCGGCATTCTCGGGATTTGGGCCTGAAGGCCGCCATTTTTCCCTTCTTTTCTGGGGTGACACGTGTCGAGCAGGGATCGGTCCACTTTGGGTCATCCTGAGGCTGACACGTGTCTTCCTCTTATTGGACCACGTGGCGGGGTAAAATTACCCTAAATAGCTTTTACCCGAAATCGCCTATTTCACTACTACATCGCCCGATTTCTACATTTCTTATCTAATGAGCAATTTCTTTATCATAACATGTCAATTATAACTAGTCTTAGGTGTCTAATGTTTGAAATCATAGCAAATTAGCATTATACTAAGTTTTAGGACGGCTTTTACCCGAAATCGCCTATTTCACTACTACGTTGCCTGATTTCAACATTTCTTATCTAATGAGCAATTTCTTTATCATAACATGTCAATTATAACTAGTCTTAGGTGTCTAATGTTTGAAATCATAGCAAATTAGCATTATACTTAGTTTTAGGACGGCTTTTACCCGAAATCGCCTATTTCCCTACTACGTTGCCCGATTTCTACATTTCTTATCTAATGAGCAATTTCTTTATCATAACATGTCAATTATAACTAGTCTTAGGTGTCTAATGTTTGAAATCATAGAAAATTAGCATTATACTTAGTTTTAGGACGGCTTTTACCCGAAATCAAACTGGAAAAAAGTAAAAACAAGTACCTCCTCAATGTGTTGGGCTTCAGTGCACCTATTGACTATGTCATTCATAAACCTCATCACGTAGAGGGCACATTCAACGCCGTTGTCTTGTTGCGCACACTAAAATGACACAATGTTAAAATAGTCATGCATAGCCAAAACTCAAGGCAATTTTCACTAGTAGAAAATATCAAAAAGGCACCCCCTAATTGGCACCGGTTCAGTCCAAACCGGTGCCAAAAATGTCCTACAAAATTGGTGGGAAGCTGAACCAGAGTAAAAGGCACCGGTTCACTTCAAACCGGTGCCAAAATCATAAAGGCCACCGGTTTGAACCGGAGCCTTTGTGAACCGGGCCTTTAATTATTTAAAAAAAAAAACCCGGCCAGCATTACTTATAACCCTAAATCTATCACTCTGCCTCTTCTCTCTCCTCTCACTCCGCCTCTTCTTTCTCTTCTGCTCTCCCTTCTCTCTCCTCTAGATCTCCTTCATTCCCAATCTCTTCTCTTTCTCTTTCTCTTCGAGCATCTCCGCAACAACACCAACAACACCACCGCAACAACAACAACAACAACAACAACACCGCAAAGCCGCCGCCACCACATCATCACCACCACAAAGTTTGACGGCCGCCACAAATCCCACCGACATCAACATTAACAACAATTTCTGGGTATAATTTATACGAGGTTAGGATTTAATTTGATTTTAATCGATTTTTTGGATTTAATTTAGGGTTTAAAGTAATCAATTTTGGATTTTAATCAATTTTTCTGGGTTTATTTAATCGATTTTTGGATTTTAATTCGATTTTTGTGGGTATAATTATCCAAATTTAATGGGTTTTGTATTTTAATTCGATTTTTTCTCGTTTTTTCTGGGTTTAATTTTGGGTTGATTAATCAATTTTAATTACATGCATGTGTTTTTTTTTGGGTTTTTTTTTCAATTACATTCATGTGTTTTTTTTTTGGTATAATTTATACAAGGTTATGGTTTAATTTATAAGTTTAATTCGATTTTAATCGATTATGTTGGATTGAATTTAGGGTTTAAGTAATCGTTTTGGATTTTAATCGATTTTTCTGGGTTTATTTAATCAATTTTTGGATTTTAATTCGATTTTTGTGGGTATAATTATCCGAATTTAATGGGTTTTGTATTTTAATTCGATTTTTTCTCGTTTTTCTGTGTTTAATTTTGGGTTGATTAATCAATTTTAATTACATGCATGTGTTTTTTGGGTATTTTTTTTAATTACATGTATGTGTATTTTTTATTTATTTTGAGTTTCTGGGTTGTTTTTTTTTTCGGGGATTTTTGTATTTTTTTTCAATTTTATTTTTTATAATTTTGAGTTTTCTGTGTATAATTATCTGAATATAATCGTTTTTGTTTTTTTTTTTCAATTTTCAGTTCGTGAGTTATCTTCGTCGAAAATTGGTGGCCGATACTTTGCTTCTGCAATTCAGCTACTGAGCTCGTTCGTCGAATATTAATTAATGTTATACTTTGCTTCTGCCATTTGGTTTTTTTTTTTTGGGCAAGTGTAAAACTACTGAATATAAATTTCAATTATATTATGTATTAATGTATTATGTAACATTTTGGTGATTATGAATTTCAATTATATTTGGTGTGTTATTACTGATTATGAATTAATGTTATAATTGGTGTTGTATTAGTTTTCTGCCAATTTTCAAGTGAACAAAGAACAAGAACAAAAAAAAACAAAACAAAAAAAAAATAATAAAAAAAAAATAATTTTGGGCAGTTTTGGCACCGGTTAACCGGTGCCAAAACCAATGAAATAAATATTTTGGTTCATTTTTGGCACCGGTTAACCGGTGCCTAATTGGATATATGGCACCGATTTTGAACCGGTGCTAAAAAGGGGGTATTTGGCGCCCCCCACATAGGCAGCGGTTCAAACCGGTGCATTAGACCGGGTTTGAACCGCTGCCAAAGCACTTTTTTCACCTAGTGTTTTTTAAAAAATCAATATATCGAGGCTTTACCTTCACATATTTCCACGTGGGACCCGCAACCGAACGACAATTCAACTTCTTCATAACACTTCAAAAAAATAAAAAACAAACGATTTAGGAACATAGTCACTCAATCACTTAAGTGATGATACAAAACAATATATAGGAAGCGGTATGTACCTATTCAATAGGTTATTCACTAGAAACTTCCTTGGTGGCCATATACGAGCCGAGTCAAAGTAGTAGATTATGTTATTGGAAACACAAATCACCATAAGGCTCCAATGTAGACTACATGTATATTAAAGCAAATATCATATCAATCAATTGTTATGCGTCAACATCTATACTTAACAAACAAACTAAGAGTGATATATTTACACTTACTCCTCAAAACAAGGGGCTAATAAGAACTTGTTTCCCGCATGCATTGATTCTCTAATAGCCTGCTCAAGGTAATCTATCACATCACGAGGGTTATTCAAGCATTTGGTTACGGAGGCCTGCTCGGGGCATAACCACCCAACTACTGCTTCACCATCGGGTTTACTAGCAAGGAGCTCCTGTAGTGACCTTCAAGAAAGTAATGTGTGCTAGTAGCACCACCTCATAAATACTGGACCACACAACTTAATCTCATGAACCAAATGCAGAATCAAATGCACCATTATGTCAAAAAGTGAAGGTGGGAAAAACATCTCAAATTTGCACAAAGTTACCACAACAGTCGCCTGGAGAGCATCAAGTGTAAAGGGATCAAGAACTTTGCTGCAGATAGTATTGAAAAACCCACAGAGGCTTGTTATAACTTCTCTCACGTGCTTTGGTAAAATTCCACGAAGTGCAATCGGTAGGAAAACTTGCATCATCATGTGACAATCATGGGATTTCATACTTGTCAACTTCAATTCTCCATTTAAGGAAACAAACCTTTTCATGTTTGACGAGAACCCAGAAGGAAGCTTAATGTCATACAAACAAGCACAAAACCTCCGTTTTTCTTCCTTTGATAATGTGTAGCAAGCTGGAGGTAAATACACCTTTTGGTTTTTTCCTTTTCCATCACCTTTCTTCTTTGCAATACCCGTGGCCTTGTCCTTGCGCTTCCCCTTAAGGTTTTGACCACCGTCTTCGTTTCCCTTTTCCTTAACCTTCGCCATCCCTAACTTAGCTTGAACCCACAACTCCGGACGAACAACCCACTCTTGCAAATCTAACCGCGCATTCTTGTCATCCTTCGTTTTTCCAGGAATGTTCATAATTGTCCCCAGAATTGCATCACAAACATTCTTCTCTATATGCATCACATCGAGACAATGTCTAACATCATGTTCTTTCCAGTACTCAAGGTTCCAAAAGATTGATTCCTTTTTAAAGAGAGCGTGTGGGTCAATTGGTTTCGTTGTTTTACCAAAAACACGTGGAATACCCTTCACTCTCTCATAAACCTCCTTTCCACTCAATGGCCTAGGCGGAACCCCCTCCTCAACTTTCCCATCGAAGGCCTTTTTCTGCTTACGATACGGATGATCGCGCCTAAGAAATCTTCGGGTCCTCACGTACACATCTTTGCCATAGTGGTCAAGGTACACGTTCGGTGTGTCATCAATACAAATGGGACATGCTTTATGCCCTTTGTTCTTGTACCCGGACAGATTGCCATATGCAGGAAAATCATTGATGGTCCACATAAGGGCAGCACGCAAAAGAAACATCTCGTTCTTATGGGCATCATAAAAGGTAACACCTTCGTCCCACATCTTTCTCAAATCATCAATAAGGGGCTCAAGGTAAATATCAATGTCGTTTCCAGGTTGCCTTGGCCCCGTTATCAAAAGTGAAAGCATTATATATTTCCGTTTCATACACAACCATGGAGGCAAGTTGTAAATCACTAAAAGTACCGACCATGTGCTGTGTTTAGTACTAAGAGTGCCAAATGGATTCATACCGTCTTGTGCACAACCCAAGCCTTAAATTTCTGACTTCACCACCAAATGCCCTAAACTTCATATCGATGTTCTTCCATTGTGGAGAGTCAGCAGGATGCTTCAACAAACCATTTTTCTTTCTTCCCTCAGCATGCCATCTCAGGTTCTTGGCGTCTTTTGGAATTGAAAATAGACGCTTTAACCTTGGAATAATAGGAAGATACCACAACACCTTGGCAGGAGGTCCTTTACTACCAGCATTGCAGCTTGATCGCTTGTAACGCGACTTACCGCAACGTGGACACTCCTCCAACTCTTTATATTCATTTCGATACAGAACAAAGTCATTAGGACATGCATGTATCTTTTTATACTCCAAACCAAATGGACACATTAGTTTCTTTGCATAATAATAGGAATTAGGAAGTTCATTCCCATCAGGCAACATATCACATAACGCAGTCAACAAAGAAGTGAAACTAGTGTCACTCCAGTTATGCTTAGACTTAATGTTAAATAGTGTAAGCACGGCTGAGAGTTTTGTGTATTTTTTGGACCCGGGATACAAAGGCTTTTTGGCAGCCTCTGATAATGACTCAAATACATCAGGTCGGTCACCAAATTCACCTTCAACATCACGCATCATCTCATCCAAGTGATCATCACCACCACCATCCTCGGTGTCATCCCCTTCACCACCATCATCACTCCCATTTTCTTCTTCAACATGAATCTCGACACTTTCAACATTATACGATCCCTTCTCACCATGCCAAACCCAAACATGATATTGAGGCCTAAACCCATGACATTGTACATGAGCCATGATGGTATCCACACTATTGACCCTTATGACATTATTACAATTGACACAAGGACAATAAAGGTAATTGACACCCGTTCTAAGCTGATACTGTGAAGCACTCTTGCAAAACTCTTGAACCCCATTAAAAAATTCCAATGTATCACGTCTACCATTCATCCAACCACGATCCATTGACGATTTAAATTGCCTTTAAACATACCAACACATTTCAAACAATGATAAATGTAACATATATTATGTAATAAAAGTACATAGCATATATATCATCCATAAATCGTAAAAATGAATGCTCCCAAAAGGTCCTTATCACTCCAACCTAACCCATCCTTGAACGTCTAATCTCACTAGTGAATGTATGTCAACTTTTCAATTTTAAGGAAAATCCGGCAGCATTTCCCCCCAGTTCTCCAAGTACACGATGTAGGTAATAACTTACCTACATATGTACCCAGAGAACATGGTGAGAAAATGAGAAGTCCGGATATTCCTTAAAATCGAAAAAGAGACATACATTCACTACCTAAGTGAGATTAAACGTCCAAGAACAGTCCCAACTGGGGACTATTCAAGACTTTCTCCTATTGAGAAAGACTCGAACGGGTATCTAGGCAAATGATGATGCAAGCATTCAATTATTATTTGCATTTATTTGACATTCAACAATAAACAAGTTCATTAATTTAAATAGGGCTAATAATTAAATTAACATACATACAAAATCAAACTAAGTTTACTTATATATATATATATTCATACATTGCAATTTACTAACCACACTTAACAAACTAAAATGTTAACTAATATATATTCTATTCATAAATTTCATTCAAAGCTACTCAAATTCAAACAATTTCATTCAAAGCTACATATGAAACTTGGATTAACTACTTGAAACCCTAACTTGAAATTTTGGAATACCAAACAATTAATACTAATTAATACATATGAAACTAAAATTTAGCAAGAACTCACCCTAATTTGAGAGTGAGAAAGACAAAGATTGAAGAATGCGTGCTTAGCTTGGGCTCGACCCACCACCAGCCACCAGAAGCCTCGACCCACCACCAGCCACCAGCAGCCTCGAGCAACCACCAGCAGCAGCCTCGACCCACCACAAGCCACCAGCAGCCTCGACCCACCACCACCAGCAGCCTCGACCCATGACCCCCCAAACGCAGCTTCAATTAATAGCCAAATAAAAAAAAATTGAATATGAATGGAGTGGTGGTGGTGGTGGCCGGAATATGAAGAAGTGAGAAGAGAGGTGAGGACAAGGGAGACAGAGAGGAGGAGTGAAGGCGGGAGACAGAGAGGAGGAGTGAAGTGAGAACGAAGAAGTGAAGAAGAAGTGAAGTGCGCTGCTGAAATTTCGGAGGGAGGAGAAGAAAAGGGTATATCCCGCTTTTTTTTTTTTAAATGCCAGCGGTTTTGGCCAGCGGTTTGGCTTTGAACCGCTGGCCATTAGTTAAAAGGGAAGCGGTTCGCGCCAAACCCACTGGCCATTACGCTTCCCTCTTTTTTTTTTTTTTTTTAGTGCAAATAGGAAGCGGATTATGTAAACCGCTTGCCTATAACCGCTTCCCATCACATTTATTCTACTAGTGATTAATATTCAACCAACATAGATAAACAGTTTTAGGGTAAACCGATTGATTGCATGTTAGTCAGAAAGCGCACATGAATACGATCAGAATAAAGTAGAGGCCTATTATTAGGGCAGGTTCAATCTCTTTTAAGTTGTATTTGTACCTTCATCCCCGAACCCTATTTGGTTCAAGACCTTATTGGAGTTGACGATCTCTTGGATCGTTAAGGGGTGTAACCTTCACCTCGTGAACGGTTTACAAGTTCCTAAAAAAACTTGTTGGCGACTCTTTTGCTCTATCTTCTTTCCCTTTGGACGCCACCGTACTTTAGTGTATGATCACAATGGGGTTCAAGCTAGGGGTTAACGCTTGAAATATTCCCTACAGAAACTATCCCGTCTGACGATGGGATTCCCCGTGACAAGGGGCACTTGTTTTTTTCACGGGGGTTTCCGTGTCCTCTCCGCGTAAACCCTTAATGCGTTTTGTCCCCCGTTCACTAAATATTTCCCGCGTCACACAGCAGTACACCATGTCACGGTAATGTTCCCCGTCTAACGGTGGGATTTCCCGTGTCACGGTACACATTGTCGTGTCGCGGTACATTTTTTTAGGGTTTTATCTTTTTAGGGTTCCGTGTGTTCCCTCATCACATATTTTCTCTAAATACCCCCTCATTTCTGATGAACGGGGCATCAATTAATTCTCTATTTTCTCTACTCTATGCTCTAGCCTAAACACTAGCCTACCCTTCTTCTTTCAAAATTCCTTCTTCAAGCACTCCAAGGATTCCATACTTTACTCGTGGTTTTGTCCTTAAGCCAAGGCGTGAAAGGTAGAACTGTTGAGGGTTTCGCCCCAAATCCACCTATTTAATTTAATTTAATTTAATTATCATTTTATTATTGTTTCCTTGAAGTTACTAACTCGTTTATTATTTTATAGTTGCAAGAAAACATAATCAAAGTAAGAATTATGTTCCTTTTATTTCTATTATTTTTCTAACGATTTTATATTGTTGGATTTATTATTAAATTGCTTCCAATATTAATGGTAATTCTATTATAATTTTTATTGATCACCATATTGCAGTTTAAAGGGAATATGTAATTGAAAATCACGACTAATAAGATAATTTGGACAACCAGTTTAGGTTCCTTTTTAATCTTGTTGTTTAATTGAAGTGATCACAATATTTTAGAATTATGTGTTGCATTAATATTCAACCAATTTAGCTTAATAATAGTTTGGAGCAAATTGAATATTTTGTTTGCATGCCTTTAAGATCGCAGGAATCACTTTTCACTATAAGAATCGAGTAGAGGCCAATACGGGCGAATGTGACTCCATGACTCACTTCGTATCATCATCCCCGATCCTCCTTTCGTGGTTCCGAACCATATGGAGTTAGTAATCTCATGGATTATGAATGGGGTGTAACCTTCACGAGTCAATTGTTGTTGCCTATCGTTGTCCCTTAATCGTGGTTGTCTTTCGTGATCCGTGAACGGTTTACAAGTTCCTTAAAAACTTGTTGGCGTCTCCCTACTTTCCTTGTCCCTAATCGTATTATGTCGATTCTCACTTCCTATGAGTGCCAAGCATATTCACTCATGCTTTAACCACTAGATGAAAAAAAGGGCTTTGGCAGCGGTTCAAACCCGGTCTAAGGCACCGGTTTGAACCGCATTCTATGTGGGGGGTGCCAAATACCCCCCTTTTTAGCACCGGTTCAAAACCGGTGCCCTATACCCAATTTGGCACCGGTTAACCGGTGCCTAAAATAGTGTCCCGCCATTTTTTTTTGGGTGGTAGCTAGTTTTGGCACCGGTTAACCGGTGCCTTTTTACTCAAAAAAAAATTTTCCATTTTTCGTGCAATAATATTTAAAAAAAAAACCTGTTTCCAGCAATAATAATAACCTGTAATTCCAGCAATTATATTAAATAAAATAATTAATAATATTATTATTATTATTACTAATAATAATATTATTAAATATTATAATAAGATACAAAAATAATATTAAAAACAAGAATTCATATATATATATATATATAGATATAAATATTCCCAAACGCAAAACATTAAAAAAAAAAAGTGTTATATATATATACAAATGATAGTAAGTAAATATATAACGAATAATAATATATATAGTTCAAAAGTTAACATAAATAATTTACAATTAAAACGCCATTTACATGTTGAAGGTTATAAAAGACGCCAACATGTCACGAACTTCATTAAGCTCCTTGATTGTCAACGGACCATCCTTTTGGACCTTGCAAAACTTGAAATACAAAAACATTATGTTAGAATTAGTTAATTAGGCAAAATAATATGTATTTTATCAAATATTACCTAGATGACTTCTATGTAGCCCATTTCCTACATTACTTATAAATTAAACTATTTCTTTCTCATAACATGTCAATGACACCTAGTTTTATGTGTCTAAGCCCTAAAATTGAATCAAAAGAGCATTTTATTAAGGTTTAAGTCGCTTTTTACTCAAAATGGCCCGAATATGGCCTATATGACTTTACTTTGCCCATTTCCTACATTTCTTACTAAATGAACTTTATTTATCTCATAACATGTCAATATTATCTAGTTAGAGGTGTATAAGGAAAGAAATCACAAGAAAAGAGCATATAACACAAAATGGCCCAAATATGGCCTATATGACTTCTATTAAGCCCATTTTCTACCTTTCTTGTCAAATGACCTTTTTATTTCTCATAACATGTCAATGTTGGGTAATATTAGGTGTCTAAGGCTAGAATTCACATAAATATAGCATTTCATTAAGTTTCAGGACTTAACTCATCAAGTTGTTGAGTGTCCGTACAATGAGTCACAATGTAAAGCATGAATCTCATCACATACAAAGCACAATCAAGTCCATTTTCTTGTTGTGCGCACTAGCATATGACAAACAAATCACATCAGTGAAACATTCAAAGGAAATTAGCAAATATTTACTAACACTGTTCGTATCCCTTTCACTCAAGCACAAATCTCAGCACCAGTCAATGGTCTAGGGCGTAGTATCCTCTTCCACGGTTCCATCGAAAGCCTTTTTCTGCCTACGGTACGGGTGATCACGCCTAAGGAACCTTCGAGTCCGTAGGTAGACATCTTTGTGATAATGAGTAAGGTATACGCTTGATGTGTCATCAATACATATGGGGCATGCTTTTTTCCCTTTGACCTTGTACCCACACAAGTTGCCATATGCAGGGAAGTCATTCATGGTCCACATAAGAGCTGCACGCAATGTGAACATCTCGTTCTTAGGAGCATCGAAACAAGAAACCCCTTCGTCCCACATCTTTCTCAAGTCGTCAATAAGCGGCGCAAGGTAAACATCTATGTCGTTTCCAGGTTGCTTAGGACCAATTATTAGAAATGAAAGCATTACATACTTACGTTTCATGCACAACCAAGGAGGCAAATTATAAATCACTAAAAGTACCAGCCATGTGTTGTGTTGGGTACTAAGAGTGCCAAATGGATTCATCCCGTCCGTGCACAATCCAAGCCTTAAATTTCTGACTTCATCACCAAATTCCTCAAACTTCAAATCAATGTTCTTCCAATGTGGAGAGTCAGCTGGATGCTTCAGTATTCTGTTTTTCTTTCTTCCCTATGCATGCCACCTCAAGTTTTTAGCGTCTTTTGGTATTGAGAACAGACGCTTAAACCTTGGAATAATGGGAAGATACCACAACACCTTAGCAGGAGGTCCCTCCGTGCCAGGATTGCAACTCATGCGCTTGTAGTGCGACCGCTTGCATCGTGGACACTCCTACAGTTGTTCATACTCATTTCGATACAGAATACAGTCATTAGGACATGCATGTATCTTCTTATACTCTAAACCAAAGGGACACATGAGCTTCTTTGCGTAATAGTAAGACTTAGGAATTTTATTCCCATCAGGCAATATATCACTTAATGCGGTCAACAAAGAAGTAAAACTAATGTCCGTCCACCCATGCTTCGACTTAATGTTGAAAAGTGTTAGCACGGCCGATAGTTTAGAGTATTTTTTGCACCCGGGATACAACGGCTTTTTGGAAGCCTTCGATAATAACTCAAACACTCCAACTTCAACACCATGTAACATCTCATCCACTTTTTCATCCTCGACCTCATCCGCCTGATCATCATCGGCTCCATCCTCACCATTATCAACAATATAGTCATCATTCTCGTATTTCTCATCCACATGAATCTCATTGCTTCTAACACGCACATCATTCCGATCAAGATCCCCACTGTACTCTCCACTTTCTCCGTGCCAAATCCACACATGGTATAAATGCCTAAACCCACGACATAATACATGATCTCTAATGATTTCAACACTATCAACCACATTCACATTATTACAATCAACACAAGGACAATAAAGGCCTTTGCCACCCAGTTTGCGTTGATAAGCTAAAGCCCTCTCGCAAAACTCTTGATCCCCATTAAAAAATTCCAATGTATCGCGTCTACCATACATCCAACCACGATCCTTCTCCATTTAGTAAATTGTCTCTAAACATATACAGAAACATATAATGAATAATGTGTAATTGCTACATATTTTATGTAAATCAAATTCAAGTACAAAACGTGAATATACCATTCATATATTGAAAAAATGCATGTTTCAAAAGGGTCCTTATCACTCCAACCTAACCCATCCTTAAATGTCTACTCTCACTAGTGAATGTATGTCAACTTTCCAATTTTAAGGAAAATCCGGCAACATTTCCCCCTAGTTCTCCAAGTACACGATGTAGATAATTAATTACCCACATATGGACCTAGAGAACATAGTGAGGAAATGGTAAGCCAAGATGTTCCTTAAAATTGAAAAGAAAACATACATTCACCACCTAAGTGAGAGTACACATTAAAGAACAGTCCCAACCGGGGACTATTCAAGACTTTCCCCTAATGAGAAAGCCTTGAACGGGTATCTAGGCATATGATGATGCAAGTATTCTATATATTGTTGTATTTATTTGCAATTAAACAATACACAAGTTACAATTTCATGAATAAACTTTTATTAAATGGATAAAAAGAAAGAAATATAGCTAAGTAAAATTTATAAGTCATACCAATATAGCAACTACCCACTTGAGCACAATATGTAGTCCTCAAGCTAAACTCGTGCTTCAAATCACAAATCTATTAAAAAAAACAATAAACAAAAATTAGGTTAAATATTATTTACTATATCTTTCTCATAACATGTCAATTCACTAATTTATTTATAAGCTAAAACACATCATTCATCGAACTAACAATTGCTAAACTAACAAGGTTACTAATCTCTAATTTTTTCAAAATTACCCATCAAAACAACTTAAAAGTAACCATTCCCCCATTCCAAAATTCATCTACTTTAGTAACAAGCAAGGTTACTAATCTCAAATTTATTCAAATATACCCATCAAAACAACTTAATATTAACCATTTAATCATTCCAAAATTCAACTAATTTAATAACAAAGTTCACTAATCTCTAACTTACTCAAAATAATCCATCAAAACAACTTCAAATTAACCATTAAAAGTAACATACCAAATTTCACCTATTTAAGTACCAAGGTTAATATATATTCTATAATTATTTCAAAATTATCCACCAAAACACATTAAATTAACCATTAAAACATAATAAAATCCCAACTAATTGAGTAACAAGGTTACTAATCTCTAATATTTTCACAATTACCCAATTATATTCAAACCTAAAATTGGGAAAAATTATATTCAAACCTAAATTTTAATTTGCTAACAATGGTTCAAAATGCAAAACAAATTAATATATATAAGTATATAATTGGAAAATAATGTAAAAAAAACAAAAAAATTAAAAGGAAACCTTGAATGGAAGGAGACAAGAAGGGAAGCAGATGGAGGAGGAGACTCAGGGTAGGGCACGGCAAATGGAGGAGGACCCTCAGGTCGGTGGCGCGACTTGGTGGTGGAGGAGCCTCAGGGCGGTGGCGCGGCTCGGTGGTGGAGGAACCTCTGGGCGGTGGCTGTTGTTTTCGAACTATGTAGGTGGAGGAACTATGTAGGGAACGCAACAGCTTAATTTGAAAGAGAAAGAAAGGGAAAACAGAAGGGCAGCAGCTTTGAAAGAGGATAGAAGGTGGTTTTCGACACCTCTGGTGGCCGGTGAAGGTGACGGCTGTGGTGGAGGGAGAGAGAGGAAGGATTGAAGGCCGTTGTTCGCTCAGCTCTAATGAAACAGTGAGGAAGGAATGAAAGAGAAAGAGAGGAAGGAGAAGAAAAGCTAAGGCCGCGTTTTTTTTTTTAATTTGGCACCGGTTCAATTGGCACCGGTTCAGACCGGTGCCTTTTTTATTTTTGGCACCGGTTCAGGCCAAACCGGTGCCTTTTCTCATGTTCTAAAATCCCGCCCATTTCTAGATCGGATTTGGCCACCGGTTAGGCCTGAACTGGTGCCATATGGGGGCTGCCTATTGCTATTTTTCTACTAGTGAACATAGGCGCACTTCGAACGACGCCTACAGATGTATATTGGCATATTTACATTATTTTATGTAGTAAATTGAATTTGACCAAAATCTTTCAAATGGCAACAATTCATCTCAAAATCATCCCAATTTATTTATACTTCACATAATTGTTTAAGATTGAAGTTTAAAAATTGGGATTGTAGCATTAGTGAGGTATTGTGGTATGTAGTTTCTTAAAAATTTAATTAAGTGATTAGACTTAAATTGATTCAATTATTGTGTTCAATTATTGATTTAATTTGATGTACAACGCTTCCATTATTTGTTCATATATACAACTTTATTAGAAAAACCTAGATTTAGTTTATAAATATAAGGGTTCACATGTTAAATTTTAAATATGGGATTTTTGATTTAGTAATTGTTTATATAATTTAGGGTTATGTACTACTAACTTTGTTGATTTGGTACAATTAATGAAGTTGTTGAATGCGATTTCCAGAATAAAATGTCTTATTTAAATGTTTTTCTTTCAGAAGAGAGAAGATGTCAATGTGGAGTTCCGTTTACAAAATCTTGGTCGTAAAATCAAGTCATGCAAATTTTGTGATCCAGCCATTGAATCAAGGGGATGTAAAGCATTTGACTGGATAGCATTGATCAACCCCAATTGAACACCTTGGCAAATTAAGGTTATTAGCAACTTTCTCTTGGATAAAAAAACAAATAATTGACGAAAGGTGAGATTAATGACTTGAAGAGAGAAGTTGATGATGTATCTGGCCAGATATGAAGATGTTTGCTAAATGAGGTTGACAACGTGAAGCTTAGATGCAAGGCTTAGTTCTGATAGGAGGATAAGCAAGGAGTTTTAAGGGAGGAATGCATCATCAATGAATGTAGTTCTGGTTGTTGTTGTTGTGATTTGTTGCTAGCTATGTTTATTAGTTTGATAGCTTAGCAAAGCACTTAGTATATTTCAATCAAACAAAATATTAGGATATTCTTATGTTTTAGGGAGGTAATAGAAAACATGTGTTGTACTATTTGCATTGTCAATGGACTTGTATGGATGTTGATGCAATTGAAATGGCTAAAAAATCCATTAGTTGAAATAGTGTGGTCAACATATGTTATAAAAAAGACAAACATACTTGGACCAAATTAGTTGTTCATAAATTCATTCAAAAGATTACATAAACTAGCTTCCCACTCTTAGTGGTGCAAATACTTTGCTAGCAGCTACACAAAAGATTAGTTCAATAACTTATACAAAAGATTAGTTGTTGTAATAACTTAAATAAGTAATTAATTACAAATTGTTTTAATGATCCCACACACATCATCCTTGTGCACGACCCAAAGATAAAGAGCTTTGCCTTGCACCAATCCAACCAAGCCTTAAAGTAGCTGGCGTTAATCCCTAATTCAGTCTAAGCTATTTCATAAAATTGTTTGAATTCTATGGTGGATTGCTCCTAATGTCCTTCAAATACCCGTCTACTAAGAACTCTGTTGTGACTAGGGGTGTTCAAAAATATCCGGTCCGAAATATCCGATCCGAAAATCCGATGATCCGATCCGAAATTTCGGATATCCGATCCGGTTTTTAAGGTTTCGGATATTTCGGATCGGATATCCGAAAAAAAAATTCGGATTTTCGGATCGGATACGAATCGGATTTTGTCCGAAAATTTTAACTACTCGATCCGAAAACCCGACTATCCGATCCAAATATTCGACTATCCGATCCGAAAATCCGAATATCCGATCCGAAAATTTCGGATAGGATTCGGATCGCAATTTCTCCGATCCGAAAATTTCGGATATGCGAATTTTCGAATCGGATCAGATCGGGTATCCGAAATTGAACAGCCCTAGTTGTGACATTCTTATTCATTTTTGTTCTCATACAAACATGCTTTCACTTCACTGTCTTGATCTTCCAAGTTTCTGATTTAACCAACCTTGCAGCATACACCTTAAAACAACACTAATTTATACTTTTCCTACATGAACATATAGGCAGTCTACAAGTGTTAATGTTGTAGACATAGTTACACCTCCTCTTACAATGAATACTCGACCTTTTATGTCATTGTGAAGAAAAAAGTACTCATACCTATTCATTATAGCATGGACTCACTCTTAAAGCTTTCCTAAGAACATACACATTATTGAATTACATACCTTTAACTAACTAATTAAATAGGTTTTCCTAAAGTCTGTTTCACCATTAAATCAGAGACGTAAGTCGCACAAAGTGTAATACAACACCAAACAGCACGTATGTTTCACAACATATTATGTTCCATAAAAAAATGCCGCATTTCACTACTGTTTGGAATCTTTATCAAGACAAAGTAAATGTTCTTATTCCATTCCCTTACTCACATCAATTTATGTCTCTAAAAATTTCAATATTATAATAGTGGATGAAAAAGGAGTATGAATTAATACAATTGGATTCTTATTAATTAGATATCTAAGTTGAAGATTAAAATCATCATTAAAAAAAATAATTATGTGCTATAAGTGACACAAAAGAAAAAAAGAAAAAAAACACTTTAATAATCCTAACAATGGGCAATTTACATCTAATAATCCAAACTAAGGTTTATTATCTAATAATTCCAACTATATGCTTTGAGTTTGCTTGCAGTGGACCAAATGACCGATAACATGCTGAAAAGGTGAAAAAAAATTTAGAAACCGCATGTCGGCATGTGATTTCTCCAAAATTAGATTAAAAAAAGAAGAAGAAACCTAAAACCCCAATTTATTTGGCTTATGTACCGACACCTTCAATTCCCAACAACTCCTTCCCCTTCCCCCACCACTTCTCTCATCGTGAAACCCTAGGCTACCAATTAACCTACCTCCACCACTCATACACCTTGCTTTACATCAGCCGCACCAACAACCTAGAAAACCCACATTACCACATCAACTCCCCTGCAACTATCATTGTAGCACAAACACCACCAAGCCTCCTCGCACCTAACAATCGTACACATCAATCCAACATCAGCCATCATAAAAGCTTCCCTCAAGCAAAAAATATCGAATTCCTCACACCATCACCCCAATTAATACCCAGACGATCCACCTTACCCTCTTAACCATCCCTCCATTCTTTCACCCTATGCCGAAAAAAAAAACCTATAGTTGTTCTCTCTTCCTTGCCCCACCCCCGAATAGCCTTCATGCCGTTTTTTAGGGTTGGGGAAGGGAGGACGGGCAATTTTGACGGTAAGGGAAGGGAAGAAAGTTATTTTTTTGGGAGGGGGAAGGAAGGAGAATGGTTTGGGGGTGACCTGGCTAGTGTGATTTCGGAGGTTGGAAGAGGTTGGCTGACCGCTTTCTGGTAGGCTATGCTTTGAGCTTTGGGGGTTACGGTAGTGAAGGGGTATTTTCCATTTGGATTTTTGGGTTTTTATTCATATTTTATTTTTAGACCAATCACGTGTGACATGTGTCATGATCACCATTATAACAAGTCGTTGACTTGGGGTTGATTGGTTGGGACCACTGGAGGCAAACACATAGCATTGATAGGTTGTCGTACACATGTCAAAAATAAATTCCAAACAAAACCAACTAGCAATTTAGTAGGGTAAGAAGGGTCGAATCCACAGAGAGATAGATTGCTATTCAATCAAGCTTTCAAGGTATGGAGAAACTAAACTATGTCACGAAATTGGGATAAAAATATATCTAAAACAAAAGAGGGATAAAATAATTAATAAAAAGACCTAGGGTTATGGTTCACCATGCTTTTAGTTCTAAATCTAACAAATATCAATAACAATTCAATCAATCGATTTTCTAGATCAATTACTAAGCCTACGGTCAGGTATTAACGCTCTCAATTCAACATATGTAGTTCGGTCGCTGACATAATCAACATTGCTAATTATAGGTAAGCCTCTAAAAGTAAGATCTTTCGATTAAAACTCTTATTAACAAGAATTAATCAAATAATCTATCAGGTTGCAAGATTAACAATAAAAAACTATAAATTAGATAAATAAATAATAAAATATTAAAAATACCAATAAAGATTCATCATATAATCACGGATTCCCAAACCCTAGAAATAAACTACTCAAACATGAAAGAAATAATTCAAACTAGATCCAAGGAATAAAACATAATTAAAAACAAGAAATAGATCTTAGCCAACTTTCTATGATGCTTGTTGAAACCCAAAAACATAAATCTTTCAAACTTGTATACTTGCTTTTGAAACTAGTATTGATCCTTCTGGTGGCAACAACAAGTGTGGAACGAGTCTTCTCCTCAATGACTTATGTGAAGAAGTTGCGCAACAAAATGGGTGATCAACTCTTAAATGATTGTTTAGTCACATTTGTTGAGAAAGATATGTTTTTCTTAGTTAAAGATGATGATGTAATAAATCGCTTCCAAAACATGAAGACTCGTCGAGTTCAATTGTAATTTATTTGAATTTTTATTTTTTTATTTTTTCATTGTTTTTTTGTTGTTGTTGTTGTAATTGACATGAATTGTGCATTTGTGCACACCCGAATTATATTTTGAATTATGATATTTTATATCCTTCAATTTGTTTGGAGAGTCCGAACCCATAACGAACAAATCCTTGAATCGCCACTGGATAATTTCCCATTTACAAGAGCAGCGAATTATCGAAGTCAGTGGACTTCGTTTTCCTCTTTTAATTTTGTTTTGTTTTTCTTTTATTTTTCCTTCTTTTAATTTCTTTTCGTTTCCTTTTATTATTATTTTTCTTTTTCTTTTCATTTCATTTCCTTTCTTATTTATTTTATTTTATTTTTCTTTTCTTTTATTTTCCTTTCTCTTTTGTTTTCTTTTAACCTTGTAATTATAAATACCCATTTTTGGGGTAAAATTAGTAGAACAGTTAGAGATCCAAAATTAGACTACATTTTCTTAGCTTAGTTGAGAGCATCTCTTTCTAAATTTGTTGGAGTTTGGTGAGTCCGACTCACCGCGGAAACAACCCCGACCCAAGGAACCACTCGAAATTAAAAAAACCATAAAGCATAAATAAATAAACACAAGAAAAGGAAGAACGAACCATACCCTTGAAGCCAGATTCGCCCTCTCAAAACGGGCTCTTACTTGAAAGCCTTGATCACCGCAAATGTCGTGCCTCCAACAGTATCCACCCACAAAGGACGAACACGACTTTTAAGGTCCGCTACCTTGGAGTTAGCAAGGTCCGACCAAAACCCAAGTGTTAATAGAGTTTAAGAGTTTTTCCCAAAATATGGAATGCTCTTTCTAACTCCCACTCAAGCACTTCACTAAAAATCCCAATGTTGGTATTTATAGAGGAAAGTATGAGTGGAAATTTCTATCCCATCAATGTGGGATCATGAAATTCCACAAATTAATTTAAAGCTAAATTAAATTAAAATTGCAAACTAATAATAAATCAATAAGTGGCATTACCATGTGAAATGGGTTGGTGAGGACCACATGGAGAGTAGGGGGCCATACTTGCTCCCCACTCAATACTCTCCTTGTGCCACATGTCCTTACCCACTTGCTCCCATATTCCTCAAGCTTCCCCATAGTGACCGGCACTATGGCCCAGCCACGAGCCCAGCCCGAGCCCAGCCCCGCACCAAAATGCGAGCTGCAGCTGTGCGCGCAAGCCACGCACTTGGTGCGGGCTTGCTGCTGAGCGTGGCTGCTAGTGCGTGCGCTGCTAGCACGCCTAGCTTGTGGCAGCTAGCTGCTACACGCACCACGTGCACGCAGCTGCTAGCTGCTGCTGTGCGTGGCTGCTAGCACGGTGCGCTAGCACGCACCTAGCCAGCCATGGTAGGCTCGGCTTGGTGCGCTTGCTAGCCACCTATGCTTGGACATTTTTGCCCCTATCATTCGGATGCACGGGGCATTCCGATGCTAGGGGTATTTTGGGAATATGGTTGATTTATTATTATTTTGCGTGTCTCGTCTTTTTATTATTTTTTACTCGACTTCCGACGATCGGTTTCGACGCTCCAAGCTCGAATTACCGACGTCTAAATATTTAACACTCGGGCGACGAATTAATTTCTTCCGAATTAATTTGTCGAGTCGGTTCGTATATTTTGCTTGGGTGTGACCCGAAGGGTTCAGTCAAGATTAAAGTGTAATATTAATTATATTAATATTACTGATCGGAAGCGGCCTCCACCCAGGCATTTCGATCACTTGACCTTACTGAATATATTAGCTTTCTAATAATTCTGAACCCGCTATCAGAATAATACACTTGTTCGAAGGACACCATTCCTTTCAAAATCTAGGGTTAGTTTTAGGAGTAGATTTTAGAGAGAGAAAGTGAGGAATTTCAATGGTTATTTGAGAGGTTGAAGATTCAAGATGATAATTGTATTGAAGATCTCGATTATCAATCAATATAGATTTTTCACTCTCTCTCCTCTTTATTGCCTTGTTCAATTTCATGTTTGTTTGAATTGATTTGGATGTTTAATGCTTGATTAGTGTAGTTGTTCTTGATATATTGTTGATTCTTGATTTCCATAGTTGTTAGTTGATAGATGATGATTCTTGAATAGTTCTTTGGCTAGGAATTGGGTGAAACTTGTATGATTACTTAATTGTGATTAATTTGGGAATTGTGTTGATTGATTGTTGAGATTAAAGTAATTAATGAAGGTTTGTATGTGTGTAATTTGATTAGGCCTTGAGAATTATGCTAGATTGCATTGTAATTGCTAATGACACGAACAATTGATTTAGGAATTGCAATTATCGATTGGTTTTTATTCTGATTCTCTTAGTTTGTTATTCATAGTAAACCCTAGCTTAACAGTACAATTAGGAGATATCTCTTTGATTCCAATCGATTGCTCTTATCATTAGTCGTCACAACCTTTTATTGGCATGATTTTTTTAAGTTGTTGCAATTGACATGATTACTTGTTGATCCACGTTCCTAGTGTTTTATTTCCTTGGTTACTTGTTTTGTTAGTTGTTAGTATTCTCTCTTTATCTTTGGCTTTGACCTAGCTTAGGCACCCAAATCAAAAGCATTTGAACATTACCTTTAGATGAACATAGCATAGAGCATGAATTCTCAAGATCAGGACTCTCTACATATGGGACATAAGGAGAAGGTAAGGTTGGCCTAAAATCCATTGTTTTATCATTAATCTCACTTTCTTTTAAAAGCTTGTCAACATTAGAGTTTTTATCTTGAAGTTCTATAACTAACGGTTCCTCAACAACCGATTTATCACATAATGGCTCATCATTCTCAAATATATTTCACATATCCACCTTGTTCTCATCATGAACACCTATTAATTCATAAACGCTCTCTTGAAAACTTTCATTCTTAATCCACCCTTCATCATCATCATAAATTTATGGTAAGGCACTAGATTTTACAATCGAATGCACTTCATACTTGGAAGAGGGATTCGGAACATGCATGAAAGAGTTATTGTAAGAACAAGAAGAGGCATCATGATCATATAAATTGCAATGGGGACAATAGCAAGGGGATATAGTTGGTTTAGCGTACAATGTCATTTACCACTCATATATATTTCTAGCTAACCACTCAATGAAATCCCAATCAATAGATCCTCCACTACATAATATAGACTCAATAATAAACCTAGTTTTTTCATTTAGACCCTCATAAATCACATAGCACATATCCCATTCTTCAATTCCATGATCAGGACCAACAAAGTCACCAAGCCTATAATAATATCTCCAAAACACCTCATTCTCAAATTGTGGAAAGTAAAAAATAGCAATTAAAAAAAATCCACAAATGAGAAAGAGAAACCTGCAAGCACAATATTTAGTAGAGAGAAAAAAAAGAAAAAAAAATATCTATACAGATTAGTCTCACCAAATAAGAAGCTAAAAAAAATTGAGTTGTCTCCCCGGCAACGGCGCCAAAATTTGATAGGTTGTCATACACCTGTCAAAAATAAATTCCTAACAAAACCAACTAACAATGTAGTAGGATAAGTAGGGTCGAATCCACAGAGAGATGGCTATTCAATCTAGCTTTTAAGGTATGGAGAAACTAAACTATGTCACAAAATTGGGATAAAAATATAGTCTAAAATAAAAGAGGGAGAAAATAATTAATAAAAAGACCTAGGGTTATGGTTCACCATGTTTTTAGTTCTAAATCTATCAAATATCAATAACAATTCAAGCAATCAATTATCTAGCGCAATTGCTAAGCCTATGGTCGGATCTTAATGCTCTCAATTCAACATATGTAGTTTGGTCGCTGACATAATCAGAATTGCTAATTGTAGGTAAGCCTCTAAAAGTAAGATCTTTCGATTCAAACTCTTTTTAACAAGAATTAATCAAAAAATTGATCAGGTTGCAAGATTAATGTAGGGAATAATTTCAAGCCTTTATCCCACTAGCTTGAACCCCACTGTGATCATACACTAAAGTACGGTGGCGTCCAAAAGGGAAGAAGATAGAGCAAAAGAGTCGCCAAGAAGTTTTTAAGGAACTTGTAAACCGTTCATAGGATGAAGGTTACACCCCTTAACAATCCAAGAGATCGTCAACTCCATAAGGTCATGAACCAAATAAGGGTTCGGGGATGATGGTACAAATCCAACTTAAAAGAGATTGAATCTGCCCTAATAGTAGGCCTCTACTTTATTCTGCTCGTATTCATGTGCGCTTTCTAATTAACATGCAATCAATAGATTTACCATAAACCTGTTTAATCTATGTTGGTTGAATTTAATGCACATATAAATCTATTATTGGCGATCACTTGAATTATAATCACAATTAACCCTAAACAAGATTATTAAATATCTTATTAATCGTGATTACAAGTACCAATTCCCTTTAAAATGCAATAAAGGTGATCAAGCAATAAAAATAAGCATCAAGCAACATAATAATAATCATGATAATAATAATAATCATCATAAAATTATAACAATTAAAATCATAATCATGTTCATGTTAATATTGAAGCATAACAAGAATAGCTAGATCCTAGGCATGATACTAACAAGATTAATAACAAACCCTAGCATGTCACTAAGCAATAAAAATCAAAACTTTAACCCTAACATGATACTAGCAATCATAAATATTAGGAAGAACATAAGAAGCATCGTACTTTTAATCATATTTAATATTAAAGTTACCCTAGACATGATACTAGGAATATCATAACAATATAGACATGATTTCTACATCATAACATCAATAAAACCAATAAAAGCTCTTACTTTGATGCTTTGTACCTCTTTCTAATAACAAAATACACACGTTAGTAACTTCAAGGAAAATAATAATTGAACAAACAATCAAATTAAATAATTGAAAGAGAGATTTGGGACCAAACCCTCAGAAATTAAACCTTTCACGTCTAGGGCGAAGGCAACTTCGAATATGGCTAGGTGTTTCTAGATCTTGTGAATGCGGAATTTTGTATGAAAACAAAGTAAGAAAGAAAGATGAATTTTTTAAAGAATGCTAATTAAAACTTGTGAATGAAGAGAATTGGTGAATGATAGATGTATATGATGAATGAAAACATAATTTTTAATACGATACTTATAGAGAAAATCAGCCAAAAAAGATAAATTAACAAAACAGAGTCTGACGCTCAGGAAACAGAGCTGGCGCCAACCCTGGCTAGCTGGCGCCAGGCATCAACGGCTAGCGCCAAGCGCCAATGGCTAGCGTCTGGCGCCAAGCCTGGTTCCAGGCGCCAAGGCTTGGGGTGAGACGCCAGTCTTGATTTTAACGCGTTTTCGAAAATCACCGAATTCGCCGAAATCTAGGGTTTCGAGAACTGCAAATTGTAGAAGACGAAGAATATAGTTTTATTCTGCGAAATGTACGTATGCTGAGTAAACGAACTAAGCTCGAATATAGAATGAGAAGTCAAGGAGAGAGAAAGCGCCATTAATTTACAATAGAAAGAGAAAGTGAAGGTTCTAGAATGAATTGAAGCTTCAATGTCTATTTTCATGGATTTTGATGAGAGAGAAAGAGAAGTAGAGGTTTATTTAATTTCTCTCCTCTCATGATCGCCAGCACAAATACTAATGGTGATACACCTCTTCATGTGGCTTCTAGGAAGGGAAACAAAAAGATTGTGAGGCTACTAGTAGAAGCCTTTAATGAGTTGGTGTTTGGAGAGGTAGAGATATTTAATGAGTTAGGGGGAGTGAGTAGCGAGGCGGCCGAAGGGGAGGAGAAAAGGCCATGGAGGGTTAAGAATATGGAGGGGAACACACCCCTTCATGAAGCACTCATCAATGGCAAGATTGAAGTTGCGACATACTTGGTAGAGGTTGATCCTCTACTTGCTAGCTTTGTGAACAACAATGGAGAAACTCCTCTCCATCTTGCCATCAAATACAATGTGGATGGAAAGTTTCCCGTACTGGAGGATAAAATAAAATAATTTCTTCGAAAATGCTATTTGATTTTGATTAAAACTCTGAAAAGTCAACAAAGTCAACTTATCAATGCTAATTGAATTAGGAATGAAAAGAATCTTCTAGAAGATTCTAGAAGACTAAAACCATTCCTAATTGCATTAGGAATGATAAATCATATTAGGCCCTCCCCTAGGTCATTGGGCCGTACATAAAGCTCAAACCAGGCCCTGTTTGGTAAATTGGCCATAACTTCCTCAATATTCATCGGAATTGGGCTTATAATATATCGTTGGAAAGGTCTTTGCAAGCCCCATCCAACTACACCACTATTGGACCCATATCATGGACCAACCAAACTGGATTGGCTGTTTTCTTAAAATAAAGTTTTTAAAAACAGAGAGAAGAGAAAAGAAATAAAAACTTTCCGCAACACTAGACCTTTCCACACTTTCGCTTCATTTGATTATGATTCTACGCGAAAGGTAATCATCACCGGGTTTGGTTTTGGGGAGACACAAATGGGTGTCTACAGAAGCCCCCTTTTTGACTGAGTTTGGAGAAACGCGAGTTTCGAAAACAAAAGTTAAAGTAGCGATAAGGACGGAGAATGATTCAGAACGTTCTGCGATCCTAAACCATCCTTGTAACGCCGATACCTAAAAAACTAGCGTTAGTTAAACAGGTAAAAGAGTTAAGAAACGCGTATCTTGCACCGTCGAGCACACGTCTCTGAAAGTAACCGATTGTTGCCGCTTCACTGTTGTTTTGATGACCTCCTACAAGCTAGAGAATGCCATCCCGCTTGAAAACCGCTACGCCTGTAACTGCTTCCAATTTGGAAGATTGCTTCGCCTGAAACGATCCTCCCCGCAATGATAGTACTCCAAGTCCAAGGGAATACCATCGAAGATTATTTCTCTTGAAACAATCCTCATCCGCATTGATAATATTCTACATCCTAGGGAACATCATCGAAGATTATTTCTCTTGAAACAATCCTCATCCGCATTATGATCATCTTCCATGCCTAAGGGAATATGATCGAAGACAACTTCGCCCGAAATACCTCCAGTTGTTTGTGACAACTCTCCGCAAGCTAGGGAATGCTGTCGAAGATATCTTCTCTTGAAGTCATCCTCATTTGATGCGATAATTTTCCAAAGGAAATTACCGCTGATGTTGGCGCCAAGCGCCAAGCCCAACTTCTGATGCCAATGCCTAGGTACTGGCGCCAGCACGGGATTCTCTTTAAATGCCCGTTTTCGCTTCATTTCTTTGCTCTGTTCGTCACGAAAACTGCTCGAGGAAACCGAAAGCTTCAATTGCTCATTGCTTGCTTGTTTTTCAACCGAATTTGCTCAAATTTGTTGCAAATCAAAGCTCTTTTCATCTATTATCCCGATCTATGTAAGTTTTCCTCAAACTCACATCAGTTTATATGAATTCTTGGCATGAATATTCACGAATTTCATGAAAATTCGAATTCTACGATGCTCAATTTGCTTTGTTTGTCAAGTTTTATGCTATGAAATTGCTTGATTATGTTTATATATTGCCTTGGGGGTAATTTGAGACTTGTTTGACTCAATTTGGTGAAGAAATGACCAATCTACCATTGTTGGACCTCTTAAGGTCGTGAAGAACAATGTGGCTTGTTCTTGACATTTTTGCTAGCAATTCTTGTTCAATTTGTCACAATAATCACTATAGTGTTGCAAGAAATTGTTTGATTGCTTGAAAAAATGTTGTCATGCTCAATTTGAATTTACTCTGTTTTAGTACTACGTACTATGCTTTTGCGAACATAGTATCATGCGGCTAGGCGAACCTTAGATACTATAGAACCTTAATTTATGATGATTCTACTCAATGTAGCATGGCTAGACAACGACGCTCGGGTTCACGGTCCCAAAACACTAGACGGGAGCATGAGCCCGTGGAGGACGACGTCACGCCGTCCACTTCGCTTGGTCGGCTTCCGGAGTGGGACGAGCAGACTGTGTTCTTTGCCCCTGTCCACCACATTTCTAAGAGGGTGAGACAGGGTACCGAGCCCGGGAGGACACGGCATCACGTCTCTGGCTGTGATGGTCTAGGCAACTTGTACAGGATGCACATCGCCAGGGACCTTGAGACGAGATTCCTATGGGAGTCTTGCGGGCTAGTTACTCTGTTTGAGACATCCGAGGCTATGGTCGCCTCCAGCGGGGGTCATCACGTAGTGCGCGCTTTGGTGGAGTTCTTCTGGGACACAACCAACACCTTTCATTTCCTTGGGGCGAGATGATGGTCACCCCTACAGACTTCAGTCTCATCACAGGACTGGAGTTCACTTCTGTGCCACTGCCGTTCGACGGTGGGATCGACGTCTTTTCTTCAGCGGTCGAGGAGTTATTGGGGCCGATTGCTATTCGGGCCCGAGCTGAGGTCGAGACGACTCAGTTCAGTGCTAGAGGGATTCGCTGCTCGACGCTGGCAGCGGCTCTTGATGACGATGCGACCACCCGAGAGCAGCGGGTGCGCATCTTTTTGCTGATGTTGTTGTTAGGGACATTCTCCCCTGACAAGGGTAGTAGGGCATTGCTTTACTACCTCCCTACTGTCCGTGATCTCCAGCGGATCGGGACTTATGACTGGGCCAGCTTGGCCTATGCTGATTTCGTTCGTGCGCTGAGGGACTCGTGTCGTCATCGGTCCTTTAGGACGAACGTTGCTCTGTCTGCTTTTTGGAAGGTCGTAGAGGTAAACATTATTCCCTATAAAGTTTAGCCCTACATATTAGTTAGCATTTATTCACACTTCTAACTCTTTGTAGAATTGGTTCTACGAGTACTTTCCTTCTGTTGCGCCGGCGAGACCATCGCCGAGGGGATTTCCGGTGAGCGCCTCTTGGGGCGGCCACCACGTGGACATGTCTACTGCACGTGTCCGGAGATGGATCATCTCGGTATGACTTTTAATGTTTATCTTGCTCTTCTGCGGTGCTTTAGATATATTCTTGCCTGATTGATGCTTTATATAGGGACCTGAGGTGGTATACCGTCCGTGGGGCGATTGGATTGTCCCTAGATTAGCCGCACAGTACTCTGCTTAGCGTCGCTATTTTCTGGGGACTTATGGAGCGGTCGCGTATTTACGAGAGAGGGTCGCTAGACAGCACTCTTCTGACGTCTTCGTCGTTCCTGCTTCCCCGCCACGTCACATGTTCGACGAGGTACGGTTGTCGAGCATGGCTGAGGGAGCTGGTACCCTTTGGCGGTCCCATGTGATCCTCGGGCGGTGTTACGCTGAGGAGCTACTACCTTTATTAGCTCCAGCCCCTGTAGCGGCTGAGGATGTGAGGGTAAGATTCTTAGCTTTTTTATTTTTCGCTGAGTAGCCCCCAAGTAATACTTTACTGATTTTTTCTGTTTTATCAGGATGGTCCTGCTGAGTTCGTGCCGCCCCGTATGTCCATTCACTACCAGGGGATATACGGGCTGATCGAGGAGATGATTTCTCCGACTCCCGAGGGCGAGCGCTTCGTAGAGCGGTCGATTCCTCGCCACCAGACTAGTGTAAGCCTAGTTTTTATTCAGAATTTTTGTGTTCATTTATCATGCGTTTTCACTAACTTATTTTTCTGATAGTTTTCACGCGAGGTGGTTTCGGCTATGGCATGATGCGTAGATGCCTTCCGGAGCCAGCTCGTCCGGATGAGGAACGCGGCCACCTGTCGTCGGGATGACGTTGTCCGAGAGGTAACCTTTCTTCACTCATTATTTTTGCATTATGGCTTCAATTTTACCTTGTTTCTGATTTAATTCTTTTTGCAGGGCCAGCCTATCGCTTCTCACACCCGTACGAGACCTGAGGGGCGGAGAGATCCGGCGAGGTCTAGCTCGAGACGTCGTCGTACTTCGTCGGGGGGTAGAGGCGGTCGCTCTGAGGCTGCTCGAGCCGACGTTGCTGAGGGCTCGGGATCTTCTTCTGAGGGTGCTCCTGCTGCACCGGTAGGAGAGGCTACCTCGGCTTTCGGAGGTGGTGGGATGTACGAGGTCGGCTCGTCATCGCAACAGCCTCCGCGGTCTCAGCCTCAGGTTGATCCTGGCTGGAGTGGTCCTATCTTGAGTCTTCCTCCTCCTACGGAGACTGGAGCTGGTGCTGAAGCTGGAGCTGGTGGGGAGGTTACTCCTCGTACGGCGCAGTTTTATGGCATGATGGGCCTACGTCCTCCGGCGCCGTAGTTCGTTCCTGTGTATATTTTATTTTGACTTTTTTTATAGAACTTTGCCTTTGACTCACCATTTAGAGACACATTTTGTATTTTTATGTTATCATAAATTTATGATTATGTGTATGTTAGTGTGTGCAAAAGAAGTGTGACAACAATTTTGCGCAAAAATTCCGTCATTTTTATTATTGATGGAGGATATTATCCGACTCTCTCCCCCAAAAAGAAAGAATAAAAAGGAAAAAATTAAATAGAATGTCGGGTGTTTGGAATTTAGAATAAAGTCCAAAAAGACTAATATAAATTAAATATAATTTCTATATTTAATTAATTAAGAAAAACGATAGAAAAGATGTTTAGGAACAGTAAACGGAGCCATAAAGTCATTAACCGACTCGAGTTTAATATCAAAAACGCAAACTGAGCACGTGCGGCAGTCATGGTGAATTGGCGCCAGCTGGCGCCACACTATGGCGCATGGCGCCAGGCGCTACACTTAGCGTGTGGCGCCAAGCTCTGGAGGTTGGCGCCAATCTCGGGGGTTTGACGCCAATTGACGTTGACTCCGTGTTTCGGACTGATTAAAACTCTTTGCAATTTGTGCATAAATAGTCCCCTGCTCAGCCGATTCTTCTCATAATTCCAGCGAAAAAATTTGTTATCTTCTTTAGAAAAAATAATAATCATGTCTTTAGCCACTAAAACTTTCACCCAATACACTCATGAATGGTGTCGATCTCTTAATGCTAGAGACAGAAAGGAATTAGATTTATTTCACTTGGGGGGAATTTATGGCATGAAAAGGGTAGATCTAGACCTAGACTTTATACATACCGCTTTAGAATTTCGGAATATTGATACGCATTGTTTCAGAATAAGGTATGATGTGATTAGCCCTTTGCCAGAGGAATTTGGTGCTATCTTAGGCTTCCCTGCAATAGACCTGGTAGTAATCCCTAGAGTAGATGCATACTACTATAAGGATTTCGAGCGCTTCTTTAATTTAAAGGAAAGGGATTTATCAAAAATAGTAGATGGCAATACAGGTAATTTGAAAGAATTCGCACGCTATTATTTTGATAAACCTCTTTCTGAATCCTTTCATATATATAGAAGAAGGGCGTTTTTATTTTGCACGCTCAATCAATATTTTCTTAGTAGTGGTAAAAATAATGAGGGTCAATCAATTATCACCACTGTACTAGAACAAATTGAATCAGGGAGGAATCCAATGCCATTAATAGTTGGAGAGACCATGATTAGTCTCGATGAATTGAAAAGGGACCTAAAAGCGCCTTTTCGCGGTCTCCAATTTTATTACAGGTAGAAAAACAACATTTTTAATTACAGAAATCAAAAAAATATATTTTTGTATTGTAATAATAATTTTATTTGCATTGCAATTTTTTTACAGATGTGGCTAATGGAGAGGTTAGGATTAATTAGCCCTCCGGATGACATTGAAAAATATACTTCCAATTGCTTCGTGAGAAGAAAGAAACGCATCCCTAAGATTGGGCGCCATGGGTGGAGAAAAGTATTTGAATCACGTGATTTTGCTATCAAGTGGGTCATCCCATGGTGGAAAATAGAAAGGATGGTTGGTGTTAACAAGCAACCTTTCTGTCGTCTTCCAAGCTTGTCTCGCGTAACATATTATTATCCCTGCAGGGTAAAGAGACAATACAGCTTACTTCAAAATATTCCTTCCGGGGATCTTCGTCCTCCCTATGAGTACCCTGTATCTCAAGAAGTAGATAGATTTGACGCTTACTGGAGCGCTAGACCTTTATGGGAAGTGATTACCCAAAAGGTTCCCCCTTCTTTACCTAATGATGTAAAGAAGTGGTTGCTGAAGAAATCTTCGATTGATCAGGGTAGAACCGATTTGAAGAATCGTCTAGGTGACAGGGTGACACCTGCCAAAGAACGCTTAGGTGCAAGAATTGAATTCAAAACACCTAAAATGCCTAGGAAGAGTAATACTACTAGAGACAAAGGAAAAAGGAAAGCTAACACCACAGACAAAAAGGCTTGGGTGGAAAAGAAGCATGGAGTGCTAGCTAAAGGGGAGACAATCTATTCCAAAATTGAATGTAGGTCCTCCAAAGGATGCCTACTAGCTAAAGTAATGGATGAAGAGGAGGAAGCTAAAAAGAATTGGAAGAGAGCTAAAAAGGAAAAGAAAGATTAAAAGCATTGCTTAGCTTTAGATTTATTAGACTTAGCTTGTTGTTTTTATTTAAAGTTAATTTATTTCAGCCTTATTTAAATTCCATCAATAATGTAATTTTATTTCATTAATGAAATTTCAGCTTTCAATTAATTTGTTACTTTAAATTTATTTTATTAAAGCAAAGAAAATCGAAAAAAAAAATTAATTTTCTAGAAGTCCTTCGAGTACGGAAGTCGAAAATTTTCCGAAAAAAGCACTGAAATTTGCCCAGATTTTATTTCCGAATTGGCGCAAGTAATTGGGGTTTGGCGCCAGCTATTGAGGTCTGGCGCCAGGCGCCAATTCCATCGGCTGGCGTTGATGACCTCTGGCTGGCGCCAGGCTCTGTTCTGCGACGCCAATAATTTGCCGATTTTCTGTTGAATTTTTAATTGATTCTGGAATGCGGAGATGTTGAAAAATAAAGTTGTTGCACCCGTAAAGGGTTGCCTACGTATCCTTTCCTAAGGAATTAGGCCGAACGTAGCTCTCTTGAGTATCCTACTCAAGTAATTATGGGTAGTATTTCTTAATTTGGTCAAGATTGGTCATGTTTGAGAATTCATTGCCATCCATATCAGTTAGTTTTGCTGCACCTCCCGACAGGATTGTTTTGACAATGTAGGGACCAGACCAATTAGGTCTAAATTTTCCCCTTGGATCTAAAATATTTTTCCTTAGTGCTTTTAATACCAAATCCCCTACTTTGATATTTCTTGTCTTGACCTTCTTATTAAAATGTCTAGCCATACGAGTTTGATAACATTGAGTGTGATGTAGAGCTTCTAGTCGTTTTTCGTCGAGTAGAATCAATTCTTCATATCTTGCCCTAGTCCATTCAACTTCATCGAGTTTACTCTCTAACGCAATGCGTAGAGACGGTATTTCTAGTTCGACAGGTTGTACGGCATCCATTCCATATACCAAGGAAAATGGCGTATTTCCCGTTAATGTACGGATTAACGTGCGATAACCCCACAATGAGAAGTGGAGCTTGTCATGCCAATCCTTATAATTTTCTGTCATATTCTCGATGATAGTCTTTAGATTCTTATTAGCTGCCTCGACTGCTTCGTTTGCTTGAGGTCTATAAGGGAACAAATGATGATGTTGGATGCCGTATTTTTGTAGCAATTCTTCATATTCGGCTTGAAAATGAGTTCCATTGTCCCTTATCATTTCATGTGGGACTCCATATCGACAAATAATATTCCTTTCGATAAAGAGTGCTACATGTTTTGCAGTGAGTTTAGCGTATGATTGCGCTTCGACCCACTTCGTAAAGTAATCGATTGCTACTAGAATAAATTTGTGGCCTCCTGTTCCTGGGGAGTGATTTTGCCAATTATGTCAATTCCCCATGTAGAGAATGGCCATGGCGATGTGTAGGTATAGAGCAAAGATGGAGGGACATGTTGTAAATTGGCATAAATTTGGCACTTAGGGCATCTTTTTACATATTGATGGCAATCCCTATTCATTGTAGTCCAATAATATCCTTCTCGCATTATTTTCTGGACTAACATTTTGCCATTTACATGAGTTCCACAGATTCCTTCGTGAACTATTCTCATTATTCTTTGTGCATCCGCCTTTCCTACACATAGGAGAGCTCGACCTTTAGGTACCCTTTTATGTAGCTCGCTGTCTATGAGTGCATATTGAGAAGCCAAAAGTCTCAGTGCTCGCTTTGCTCTTTTGTCAGCGTGAAGGGGGTATTCTCCATTGGTGACATAGTTGAGTATGTCTGTGTACCATGGTTCTTCTTCTTGTTCTTCTTCTTCGTCTTGGACTAAGTCGTCGTCTTCTATAGCCTGGATATACGATGGTTTATGCCTTTTTTTGATAGTTAGAGGCATTTGCTCGATTTTCGTGGGAATCATTACCATTGAGGCTAATCTCGCCAAGGCATCAGCAAATTGGTTTTCTTCTCTAGGTAGATATGTGTATTCTACCTTCTCTAACTGATCGGTAAGAGTTTCCAGATAGGTTTGGTAAGGGGCTAGGCTTTCGCTCCTTACTTTCCACCTTTTAGATATCTAATTGATGATCAAAGAAGAGTCTCCGAATATCCTTAACTTCTTTACTCCCAATGCCACGGCTGTTTCAAGGCTTACCACGCATGCTTCATATTCAGCAGCGTTGTTGGTAACGTTGAAATCAAGTTTTATTGAGATTGGAACGTGTTCTTCTTTAGGTGATACTAGTAGCACTCCGACGCCACATCCCTTTTGGTTTGAGGCTCCGTCGAAATACAAGGTCCAAGTATCAACTTCAGTAACCATCAAATCTTCATCTGGAAATTCATTGTCCTTTATTGGTGTCGAGTCTTCTATTGGAAAGTCTGCCAGAAAGTTTGACACTACGGATCCTTTAATAGCTTTTTGTGGCATAAACCGTACATCAAACTGGGCTAGATTGACTATCCATCTTGAAATATGTCCATTGAGTGTTGATTTCTCGAACAGATACTTGAGTGGATCCAATCGAGAGACTACGAAAACGGTATGTACCAACATGTAATGTCTCAACTTAGTTGTGGCCCATACCAAGGCGAGGCACAATTTCTCGAGCGGTGTATAGCGTGTTTCGTATTCGAGCATCTTTTTACTTAGGTAATAGATTGAGTTTTCTTTGCCTTCTACCTCTTGTGCTAGCATGGCTCCCATTGTCTCTTTGGTAACCGTCAAGTATAACCTAAGAGGTATTCCGGGAAGTGCTGGCGCTAATACGGGAGGATTTGCGAGATAGGCTTTGATCTTGTCAAAGGCTTTTTGACACTCGTCATCCCATATTACTGGTACATTCTTCTTGAGCTTCTTGAAGATTGGTTCACATATCGTTGTCAGTTTTGATATGAACCTACTTATGTATTACAACCGGCCAATAATAAATCCTCGAATTTGTTTCTCAGTCTTGGGAGGTGGCATCGACATGATTGCTTTAATCTTAGTTGGATCTACCTCTATTCCTCTAGAGCTTATGACGTATCCTAAGAGCTTGCCCAAGGTGACTCCAAAAGCACATTTTGATGGATTCAACCTCATATTATATTTTCTTAGCCTTTCGAAAAATTTCCTTAAGGCTACTTGATGGCCTGGACGGTCCTTTGATTTCACAATCATGTCGTCGACATATACTTCGACTTCTTTATGCATCATGTCATGGAGTAAGGCAGTTGCTGCACGTTGGTAAGTAGCACCCGCGTTTTTCAACCCAAATGGCATTACCGTGTAGCAGTAAGTGCCCCATGGTGTGATAAAGGTTGTTTTCTCCATGTCTTCTTCTGCCATGAGAATCTGATTGTACCCTGTGTACCCATCCATGAATGAGAGAAGCGCGTGATTTGCCGTGTTGTCTACTAGAATATCGATGTGTGGCAAAGGGAAGTCGTCCTTTGGACTTGCCTTATTTAGATCTCGATAGTCGACACACATCCTTACCCTTCCGTCTTTCTTTGGAATTGGGACGACGTTGGCGACCCATTCGGGGTATTTGGATACCTTGATGAAATCTGCAGTTATTTGTTTTTGAACTTCTTCTTTTATTTTAAGTGCTACGTCGGGTTTCATTCGACGGAACTTTTGTTTTACAGGTTTCATTCCTGGGATTAGTGGTATAGTGTGTTGAGCTATTTCTCTGTTAATGCCTGGCATATCTTCATATGACCAAGCAAATACATCGATAAATTCTTTAAGTAAGTTAATTAAATCGGTTCTTTCTTGTTTATTCAATGTTAGTCCGATTTTAACTTCTCTTTTATGAGTTGAATCATTCGAGATGTCAACTATTTCAGTTTCTTCGATTACCGGTGTTTTCTTTTCGAGTGTTTCCATTGCTTTAATAATTTATTTGTCTTTTTCATCGTTAGCTAAGCAATGCTCGTTATCTTGGGTTAGGGAAGAACACAAGAAGTAAGGAGAATGAGAAATATTATTATACTCTGAGATCATTACATCAAAGAGTGATATGTCCTTAGGGACTGGATCACTAACTATCCTAGGAGAAGAAATAGGAAGGGGAGGTGTCATTGCTAAAGACTTAGAAGACTCTAAAGGGAAAGACTCTGACTCGGACTCTGACTCAGACGACTCTTCGAACATCGGCCCTTGCCCTGTCGTGATTGATATCTTCCTTCCACTTGAAGTAGTCACTTTGATAGTCTTGCGCCACCCTTTTAATGATCCCTCGGCTGGAGTAATTAGCTTCGAGGGGTCGAAGTTTTCGCTTTGTAGGACTGTTTGAATGAGCGAGGAGTTATCTTCTTCATAAGTTGGCTCAATCTTTTCTCGCCCAAACAGTAATCCCATGACGTTAAAGTCAAAGCATGGAGGTGCTTTCTCCTTATGGACGAGAGTTGGGATTTCATCAGTGAAGTAGCAATCCAAGAAAATCTCGAATCCTGGTTGTCGTATGCCATTTACAACAAATGGCTCGGGAAATTCATGGCATGGATAGTCCTCACCTTCTTTTATGAACTGACCATTAAGTGTAAGAGGGTACTGATCCATTGGAATTGCTTTCTTTTGAATGCGAGCGTCCGTACATGCTTTCAACTTGTCCTGGGCTCGCTTGAGATCTTTCGGAGTCGGTTCGAAACCAAGTCCGAAAGTATCTAGCTTAGGGAGGCCAGGTGACTCCAGCGATTTTGCTATCCCCTTCTTCTTTCCTAGGGTCATCCCAGGGAAGTGTCCTTGTTTCTTCAGCATGGTGTTGACGATCATGTTGGAATGGGGGTCATGGCAAAGAGATTTCCTTTTATCCTCCTGGATTAAGGAGACTTCTTTGTTAAAGCCCCATAGGTCTTCATCATCTTCGTCGTGCTCCACATTGATGATTGGCTTCTCTATGGATTTGATTCTCATCGGCGAAGCATCAATGGTGATTGGAATTCCTCCAACTATGGCTTTCACTTGTTGGTGGAGAGATGAAGGGACGAACTTTAGATCATGAAGCCAAGGGCGTCCCAACAACAAGTTGAATGAGGCTTTGATGTCTACTACTTGAAAAGTAGTATGTTCTATTGCTCCTGCCGTCACATTTAGGGTTATTTTGCCAAGAGCTTGACGGCGAGTATTATCGTAGGCTCTTATTCCTTGTGTGGACGGAGTTAAATCTTCATCCCTTATGCCGAGCATCCTCGCAGTTCTAAGTGGACAGACATTGATAGCTGATCCATTGTCTACAAGAGTCATGGGAACATTCATCCTTTTGCAGATTACCGTGAGGTTTAATGCCTTGTATTGTTTGTCACCTTCTGGGGGTAAATCTTTGTCAGAGAAGGTGATTAGATTAATCGGACTAGGAAGGTCACTAGTGAGGAAGTTAGCTAGTCCCTCAGGAGTAGTGTCAGAATCTATCCCGATTTTACCCAAGGCATTCATTACAGCCAACCTATGTTCTCGAGATGTTGCCAGGAGCTTCCACACATTCATCTCAACTTTTGTCTTCTTAAACTGTTTAACAATGTCGTTGTCTTCGATGATAGGTATGGGAACTTGTTGTACGATAGGCATAGGTTGTGTTGAAACGGGAGGTTGCATCCTCCCGAATCTTGTGAGGACGTCTATTGATGAATCTTCTTCAGCCCAAATGTCGTCTGTGATGTATGATACAGAAGGTGAAGGTCCTACTATGTCCTTTAGGTAGACATCTTCTTCATCACTGTCCCACACTCCATTAACAGTTATATCCTCTTCTTGTTGAACTTGGACTAATTTCTTTTCATCAATCATTTTCTGTACCAAATTCTTGAATTTGAAACAGTTTTCTATGGTGTGCCCCCCTTTATTGATGGTACTGACAGTAATATATGTCTGTCCTTTTTAATGACTCAAGTGGTCTCGGTTCGAGAGGTTTGACCTCGCCACTCTCGGAGAGCATTTCGAACATTTGCGCATATGGGATCTCAATTGGAGTGTAAATTCTATTGCTCTTCTTGGGTTTTTCGGTGACTTGTGAGGGAAAATATTTTGCCTCATAAGTCGTTTCCTTGCTAGCTAGAGGTATAGAGATCTTATTAGCTTCCACAAGATCTTGAATGAGGTTTTGAAACCTGTAGCATTCATTTGTAGTATGACCGTTTCCTTGATGGTACTTGCAGTAGGATTTGGGATCCCATCTTGGAGATCGCTTTTCTGGTGTTGGATCCTCTGTTGGACCAATAGCTTTGATTAGTCCTTGATCATAGAGACGATCAAAAGTAGCATCGTAGGTCATTCCTATGGGTGTGAATTCTCTTTTAGGTCTATCTTTCAGAAGTGGAACTTCATCATATTTCTTATGGAGTTCGTTCATAACTTTGAGAGCTTCACGTAGTAGTTGCGATGCCTCCTTCATAGACAGTGTGAGCAATTGTATGTCTTCCTTATTTGCCGGTTCTGGAAGGTTATCTCTAACATCGAAAAAGATCTCCTCTCCTTTTTCTATGACATTGATTTCTTCGACAGGCTTAATGAGATATGAGGGGTCAACCTCGTTTTCTTCATCGGAGATAGCCAAAGTATGAGCTAGAGGTGCATTGTCAATGCTTGGCTTTTTACTGGCAGGGGGCAATGGTAGTTTGTTATTGTCGATTAGGTCTTGGATAGCTTCCTTAAGCTTCCAACAGCTTTTAGTAGGATGGCCCCTACCTTGGTGATACTTGCAATGTGCGTTGGGGTTCCAGTTAACCGACCTCTTCTCAACTGGTGGATCCCCAAATGGTCCAATGGGAGTTATAAGACCTTTTGCATTTAATCGATCAAATGCGGTGTCATAACTCATGCCAATAGGAGTGAAGTTCCTCCTAAATGGTTTCCTTTGTCCTTGGTTGTTCATGGCGAGGACTTCTCCTAGATTAAAGGTGCTAACGTTATTTGAGTGGGCGGTTTTGGAAGAAGAAGGATTGTCGTTCTTCTTTCCTTTCCAGCCACTGTTGGAGTTATTGTTGGCAGCTTTTGACTTAGCCAAGTCATCTTCAATATTGATCCCAATATCATAAACAGCCTTAAAGGTATGGAGGTTATTTTGATATTTAAGATGTTTGGAATATTTTTCTTGGAGATTCTTGATAAACAGTCTCACAGACTCTTTTTCACTTGGTACCTCGATCATTTTAGCTGAGGTTTCTCTCCACTTGTTAAAGAAAGAAGTGAAGCCTTCATTCTCCTTCTGTTTGAGGATTTCATGTTCTCTATGGTCCGTCTCGACTTGAATGTTGCATTTGTACCTATCAACGAAAGCGTTTGCTATAGACTCCCAGGTAGAGGTCTTTTCTTTCTCGAGAGAAAAGAACCATTGTTGGCAAACGATCTCGAGAGATAGTGACAAAAGAGAAGGGAAGACCTTCTTATCAATACCCTTGATACTCATTATTGTTTCAAATGCTCTTAAGTGGAAGTATGGATTGTCAATTTCTCTGAATTTTGGGATGTCGTTGGCGTTGAACTTCTGCGGAAGAAGATCTTTATCCACCAAGACCCCTTGGGATGTGAGTTCTTGAAACTTGTAGTCACTGGACAACTTGCTTAGGCTCTCTTGCATGAGGTCCATTTGTTGTTGTTTCACGGGATCATCGATCCTAAGTGCGAGAAGCTTCAGTGTCTCGGTCACAGTAGCCAGTTGGTTCTTAAGATCATTGACTTCTTCTTGAGTTGCCATTATAACCCTTGTTTTCCTCTTGCGGGCTATAGGTTTGTCGAAAAGTTGGACTTGTACGAAGAGGTTATCTTTGATTAATCGTCCTTCTTTTCTTGACCACGCGCTGTAAATTAAACCATTTTGCATTTTAATTACTTGACTCGAATCAACTTGACTTTATGGTTTATTTTACGAAAAAGAAAAAAAGGGTGCATATTTTTGGCAAAAATAACGTACATATTTTTAGGGAACTAAGTATTATTATTTATATTGGAGGATTAATATTCGACTTACCCCCCTAAAAAAAATGACGGAAAAAAACGCGCACACAAGACTCTCTTAATCATATTCAAAGCATGTGTATTGGTGTGTAAGTGACATGCTTGGACTCTTGTGTAAGACCATGGGACTTAGTGCCGAAACTCGATCATTGATTGAATTAAGCATCATTGTCAGAAAAAATAACCGAATTAAACAGAGGACTGATTAATTAGACTTTAGGTGACGACTCGACAAATAATCCGAACTGTGGAGGTTGGCGCCAGACAACTTAGCTGTCGTCTGGCGCTACATACCATTGTGTGCCGCTACAGCTCATACTTTGGCGCCAATAGTGGAGCTTCGGTCTGGGACTGTTTTCGGTATTATTAGTCAACTGGGGTTAGCCTAAAGTCGTACTAGGTCAATTCCGATTGGAAAAAAAAAAAAAATTAGCCTTTATTGTTTCAAATTAAATAATTAATTAATTAATTATGCAAAGTTCTTTAAGTCATTAATTTATTTATTCTCAACAAAAATCAACAAACGGTTAAGAGAAACATAGAATATATATGCACAACAAATAATGCACAATTAGTCAAGTAGGCACAATATGATGCAATGTGTTCGCAACCTAACCATGGCTCTAGTTCTCTAAAGTTCGGGATATAGTTTAGTCAAAGAGGGTCCATGGTTAATCTAATGATTGCATGTTAATCAGGAAGCGCACATGAATACGATCAGAATAAAGTAGAGGCCTATTATTAGGGCAGGTTCAATCTCTTTTAGGTTGGATTTGTACCATCATCCCCGAACCCTTATTTGGTTCTAGACCTTATGGAGTTGACGATCTCTTGGATTGTTAAGGGGTGTAACCTTCACCTCGCGAACGGTTTACAAGTTCCTAAAAAACTTGTTGGCGACTCTTTTGCTTTATCTTTTCCCTTTTGGACGCCACCGTACTTTAGTGTATGATCACAGTGGGGTTCAAGCTAGTGGGGTTCAAGCTTGAAATTAATCCCTACAAGTATGTTCATAATATTAACATATACGTGTGTTTAATAACATTTAATATTAAATTATCTTAACAATATATATTTATGTGATTTATTATTTCAATGTTGTAGAAATAAAGAAAGTAGCTTCCAAAACCCTCAAAGTGGTAAAAATCTATTTATATCACATTACCAATGGATGAATACATATTTTAGGTAAAATAAATGATAATTAAATTGGAAACCATCATTCTTCCTGCTTGACACCCTTCTAAATTTAACTAATACAATCAATAGTGATATAGTAAAATCAATTTTAATATAATATCAAATCTAATTACTTAAATGACTCAAATAATTTAAATGAGTATATGTAGCTGATTAATTGAAGAAAATGGCCATAACAACTGCAACACCAACAAAGGATGACAACTCAATGCTCACAGCACCATTCTTCTTAGGAGGTGGGGCTAGAGCATCAGCTGGTGTTGATTCAGTGGGTGATGGAGCATCAATCATTGGCCCTGCAGCTGGTCCTTCCATGGGAGAGCTACTTGGAGAGTCGTTTAAATCCTCAAAACCGGGGCTCGGGGATTCAGAGGTAGAGTTTGTAGGAGAAAAGGAAGGGGAGGCCGATGGAGTTGCATCACTAGGTGTTGGTGAAACCTTTGGTGCAGAGGAAGATGTTGTAGGGGCCTTAGCGTTGGTTGAGGGGGAAGGAGCATCAGGAGCCGAAGCTTTATGAGATGGTGATGGCAAAGGTCCTTCTGCCATCACAAGACTAATCATAAAAACAAACATCAAAGCAAGAATAATTAATGATTGACGAGCCATGGTTGTAATTTATTTTTTAAATTCACAAGCAAAATACAAAATTTTTTAAAATGATGTTTCTGGTCCGGTGATTCTTTAGAAAATGCAATGTGTCTCTTTTTATTTGTAAGCAGACAACTGCAAAGACAAAGAATGAGTATTATAATGGAGGGATATTGAGTATATATATGTAGATTTATAGAATATTAACTAGGAAATCGCTAGGCCATGAGCCTTGGTTTTTTAAAAATTTTAATTTACAACTAAAAATAGATTTTCCTTTTCTAGTTTTATGTTTAAACGATTGTCCATATCTTTCGGCAATTTACTATTTTTTTTTATTGGCAAAATTTGCTCTCTTTGTCTTTTTAAAGGAATATTTCTTTTTGGGCGTAACCAATATAATGGAAAAATCCATTTTATTATAAATAATGTGATTTACTTTAGTGACTTTAGGATACATTATAATATATATTTAATTTTTTATGAGTTGTCGAACATACAATGTTGAAAACTTTTTATTCATTTTAGTTGTATTAACTATTTAAATATATTCCCGTGTAACTATATAAACGTTGAAAGTCCTACGTTGAATTGTATGACTCCTATTACTTTGTACATGTAATAAAATTAACTATTATATACAAATAAAGAATTTTAAAATAAAAAAGACAAGAAAGATTTTATAAATATACTTAATTTTATTTAACTATATATGCATGTATTAAGAAAACCATAGGTTTTATGTGCTTTGACTTGCTAACATGTCTTTGGTGTAAATAATGTTATTTCGACAACTAATGGCCAATAAGAAAAGAGATTATTATTTTTATTATTCTCTCTTTTTTTTTTTTTTTTTTTTTCTTTTTCTTTTTTTTTTATGGTAAAAAAATACTTAATTTTATACCACCTTACCCTCACCTACCATATGGTCTCATTTATTATGTAATAATATTAACGTCCCTACATCATTTTCTTTTGGAAAATTTGTCAAAAATAACACCACCTTTGGCCGGTCTTCCCGTAATAGCACCACCTTTTGATTATTCCAAAATAACACCACCTTTCACATGTATTTGCCAAAAATGAAACAAAACCGGTTGATAACCTATTTTACAGGTTACCTGTGACACGTGTCACAATGTCATTGGTCAATTTTTTTATATAATTTTTTTTAAAAAAAAACCTAATTAATTAAATAACAAAGTTAAAATAATAATAATAAAAAAAAACAAAACCACCACCTAGCCCCCGCTGCCCAGCCCCCACCCCCTACCCACCCTCGCCGCCGCCCTTCCCCCTCCCCATCCTTGTCGCCGCCCTTCCCCCTCCCCATCCTTGCCGCCGATCGACCTCCCCAGCCTTCCCCCTCCCTCCACCCATTCCCCGTCCTTAAACAACCCACCACCGCTTTCCCGTCGTCGTTTCTAGCCCCCTTTCCTTCCCAATTTTCGATGCCCCTATCCATCCCTTCTCCATTTTTGATACCCCCTCCCTTTCCCTTCCCAATTTCCGGCCCCTACCACCTATGTCCTTCCCCGAAACCATAAACAGTCGAAAATGTTGGTTTTGTAAAGGGGAAGGGCTCGAAATTGGGGACGATGAAGGGAGGGGGGGATTGAATCTGCTACGGGGAAGAGAGGTGGGGGCTGAAATCGGGAACGGGGAAGGGAGGAGCCCGAAATCGGAAATGGGGAAGGTGGATGGTCTTGGTGGGGGTGGTGGATGTCGGTGGGCAGAGGGGCTGGGAATGTGGGAAGGGGTTAATTTTTTTTTTTTTAAATTTTTTTTGTTTTTTTTAAAGTTTTTTCAAAATTAAAAATAAAAATAAATAAGTTAACCAATCAAACTAGAACACGTGTCCAAGGGTTACCTGTAAAATAGGTTACCGGTTCTTTGTTTCATTTTTGGCAAATACATGTGAAAGGTGGTGTTATTCTGGAATAATCAAAAGGTGGTGCTATTACTGGAAGACCGGCCAAAGGTGGTGTTATTTTTGACAAATTTTCCTTTTCTTTTTAATACCTAAAAAGTCGACGGAGGGACCACTTTTCATGTTCTAAATTGCAATAGTAAATAGTAAAAAAAATGAATAGACGTAATTTATTGTTTATCACTTTGCCTTTAAGATGATTTGTAGTACATGTAAGTGGTTTAACTGTTTCTGATAAATTTGTTTTTTCATCTTGTAAAACTTTGCTTAAATTAAAGTAAATTAAGATTTTTCTTTTTTGTGAACAACAAAAGCTTAAAGTAATCACAAATTAATACTGAACCATACAGAGTTTAGAGCAGCATATAATCTCCGATAATTTGATGGGTAAGATGATTGCGTTGAAATTTGCTTTGTGAACACAGTTGTTTTGGGTAATTTTACCCATGCCACGTGGCCCAATCAGGTCTTGACACGTCTCATACCCTGGTTGGTCCTTATTGGGCCAATCTCCTTCTGACACGTGTCTCCCCTAGAACTTGGGAGCAAAAAGGTGGCCTTCAATGGCCCAAATCCTGAGAAAGTCGCTTTGCGGCGCAGCCCAGAATGATTAGGTTAGAATGAACTAATCAGGGACACCTTTCCCAATGAACCTATATATAGGGAGATTTTCCCCATTTTTGGGACATATACAATTATTACATCATACCCTACATTCTCTTACATCAGAAAATAACCTGATCCCGGAATCCGAGAAGATCTCACCTCTTTTTCCGCATTTTCTCCCATCATATTTCAAGTACTAACTTGACCGTCGGAGGCGGAGCTCCAACCACCCAGAGTCTCCGTTGTTTTTCAGGTACAGGCCACGTGCAACCAGTCTTTTAGCTGTAACTCTCCCAAGGGATAAAAACACCCAAAACATTTGGCGCCGTCTGCGGGGAGAGTACCTCAAAGATGGTTCAAGAGTCTGTACCACCTCCTGAGCGTCTGGTTGACCAACCAGAGGTCTTTACTGATCAAGAGGATGATGATCCTCAAGTAGAAACCTACATTGCCAAATATGGCTCCCTGATCACCAAACGCATCCGTCCTAGAGACACTCTAGAGCAGGGCGAGAGCCAGGCGGGTACAAGTTGGCCTCCTTGCCAGCCGGAAGGGGAAAACTGTACGGCAGGTGGATCTGCTCCTGTCACCCAGGACGAGCTCATGAGATTCATGACCAATTTCAAGGGTGAAATCAAGGATTTGATCACCAAGAGTAAGGCTGGCCCAAGTAAGGGTCAGTCGGCAAGAAAGACTCCTACTAGGAGGAAGAAACCAGTCAAGGACAGGCAGCCGACTCCGCATCCAAAGGACAAGGCAACAAAGACCCTTGACTGGTCCAAGATCCTCTTGCCCCATAAGAACACAAGAAATCCCATCCGGTTTGAACAGCCGGTGGGAAACAAAAAGTCCACTCTTGATGCGCGGGAAATCATTACTCGCAGAAGGAGTCAACAGCTGTCTGAGTCAACCTCTGCATCGAGTTTTCCGGACAGCTTTAAAAATACATCTACAGGGAATATTCAATCTCTGCACGAGAGCCATACAGGCGGTAATACCGTCCACTCTGGCCTTCAGATGATTGGGAACGCACCGAATGTACCTTCTATGGTCTACGGTCCGTATTCCCCTCACTTCATGCAGTTGGCCCTCTTTAGGGGTCAGGCGGCATATAATGTCCAACCTTTGGACTGGCAGCTCCGTCTGCTCAAACTTGGTGAACAAACCTCTGCGTTCACCATGGAGATATTTGAAGCCGCACAACCGGCCAAGGCAAAGAATGTGTTGGTAGGTGCTTATGATGGTACCACCAACCTGGAGGACCACCTCATGGCTTACTCCAACCTCATGCATATGCAGGGGTTGGAGGATGCTATGTGGTGCCGGTGCTTCCCGGCTACATTGAAGGGCATTGCCCAACAATATTTTGGCAACCTGCCAGCTGGTTGCATCGATAGCTTCAGGAATCTTTCCTTCCTGTTTTCCTCCAACTTCTCGATGAACATCCCTGCTAAAAAGACAAGTCTCGACTTGAGCACCATCCGGTAGGGAGATAGAGAAGGGCTTCGCTTCTATGTCAGGCGGTTCAACCTGGTGAGAATTCAAATTTAGAGGCTGTCTGATGAGGTAGCCTACACAGACTTCTTCAAGGGTCTGAAGGACGGGTCAACTTTTAAGTTTGACCTTGTCTGTGAGAGGGTTTTCACCCTCTAGGAAGTGTTGATAGAGGCGGAGAGCTTTATTCAAGCTACCGACCTCTGCTCATCCAGCCATCAGTCGGACTCCCGGAAGTCCAATAAACAAAAAGAGAGTCGATTTGCTCAGCTGGTCTAGCTTAGAAAGCTGAAGAGAGCAAAAAGAGAAAGGAAGTGTGGGCGGTTGAGGAACTCAATCAGCCGTCCAAAAAGAAAAAAAAAAGAATTCAAACCGTATGTCCCACGGTATGAATTCAATAAAGACTGCTACACCATCTTTAATGAGGTGAAGGACCGGCTGACTATTGAAAAGCCAAATCCTATGAAGAGTTTTGTTCAATTGAGGAACAAGAATAAATTCTGCCATTTCCATTAGGAAGTGGGCCACGACACCAACGACTGCTATAGCCTTAAGCAAACGTTGGACCGTCTGGCAGACAAGAGCTTGCTGAAGTCCAATGTCTTGAAGTCCAAAGCGACTTCTAAGACAAATCTGGGGCAGTCATCAAAGACTGTCCAGCCTACTAATAGTTCTGATACAGATAAAGATCCGGTCTACACCATAGCAGGCGGATTCGCAAGCGGTGGCCGACCATTCGGGGTACCAAGGATCACCTGAAGAGGATGATCCACTCAATTGATGATGGACAGGCGTCCTCAAGTGGAACATTCCCGGATGTCCTCATCACTGAGAAGGATCGGGGAAAAGTCCGCCGACCGCACGACGACCTAGTCGTCATCGAGTGCAAGGTTGCTAACCAACTGGTTGGCCAGATCCTCATAAACACGGGTAGCTCATCTGACATCATCAGCTACAAGTGTCTGTCCCGGCTGAATTACAAGCTGGACGGTCTGCGCGACGTCTCTCACCCATTAATTGGCTTTGGGGGAGGGGTCGTTGTAATCCCTTGTATTTTTGAAATATTTTATAATTTTATTTTATTTTATTTATAATATTTATTTGTTATTTTCCAGAATTTAATTTCAAAAGTTTCAAATTATTAATTTGGGTCGAAAATTATTTGAATAAATTATTTTATGCACCTTTATTCTAGAATTTATGTCCAATCAAATAAGACTAACACATTTGTTTACTTAATTGACCCATTATTTTTATGAGGTCCAATCTAGCTTCTTATTTACCCTACAATTCTTTCCTATAAATACCCCATGAATCCCCAAAAATTTCTCACACAAAAAGGTTAGTTTTATTTTCTCCTTTGTTTTATTAATTTGTGTAATTATAGTTATATATTTATGGGTTTTGATTTTACTGTTTGAAATTAATTTAATTAGTATCAAATTGTATTTATATGATTAAACTTTATAATTTCAGATTTTATAAATGTCATAATTTTCAGATTTTGTAAATTTTATAACCTAGGGTTTTTAATTATTGAAAATCATGATTTTAGGGGTTTTATGAACAATTGATTTAGGGCTTTTATAGTAATGATGTTTTGAAATTTTGGTGATTATAACTACTGATTAGTTTAACTTAATTCCAGATTATTTTGAACACGTAAATTCGTGTTTTAATTTTTAGATTTGCGTTCGTTAATATTAATCCCGTTTTTAATCCCAATCAGATTCTGAACTCATCTGATTTTGATGAAAAAGTGGTGTTTTCCATGTGGAAACAACGTTTTATGAAAGACTCACCACCTTTGGTAGACAACACCACCCTCCTGTGGCCAAACTAAGCCTTTAAATATGATATTTGGGCAGTTTTTGATTTTAACGAATTTTTTTTTTACACTTAAAATATTATCCTTGAGTTTGATTAATAAAATTAATTATGTTTAAAGTTAAATAAGAATAAATATATGTTTTTATTGAAGTTTTAAGTGTTGGAAATAGTTTCTAAGTACTACTTTTGATGTTTTATCAAGAGGGTTTAATCACCCATTAAAAAGGGAGATTATTAGGGGTTTTAAAATAATTTTTAGATTTTTATTAGACTTTGAACTTGCTGTAATTTCATGTATAAGAGTGTATTTTAAGGTTTTTATGAAGAAAATTTAAAGAACTATATATAAGCCTTTAATTTTAACTAAAGCGAAGGTTTTAAATTGTTGTTTAATTTGATTTTGAAGGTTTTTAAGTAAGTTAGTATTGCTGTAAATTTGATTGATTGGGTATTGATTGAGATGTTATTATTTGGTTTAGGAGAGGAGTTTATTGATGGTGATTTCTAGTTAGTAAAGTGGCATACCAATTCGTTTGCTCAAGGTACGTACAAGTTACGAAACCTTTCTTTCAGGTACATGTTTAAGGACGGATCGAGAACTTAGTATCATGTATAGGGATGACTGAGTTAATTTTTTTAGTTATACATTTTGAATTTCGTATGACGTGCACTAGTTTATATTGCAAGTATTATTTGTGCTCTAATTATGCAAGGTGCGCTTAGAGGCAAAGGTATATGATTGGTGTAATGATTAATTTATTACTCATTCATGATTATGCGAGCAGGATAAGTAAAAGAAGAATTTAAGTCTTATAAGACGAGGTTAAGGTTTTGGGGTGCCTTATGCACTCAAGGTGTTTATACACCGAGGTAGTTAATTACCACTAAAGTCAATTTAATGTTTTTGGTCGCCTATTGTTTTTAAATCTAACGATTTTGGATTTAACTAATTTAAAGTTAAAATGTTGCTTTTGAAAATTAATTTATTTAAAATTAATTAATTTAGCATTTATTTAAAATAATAAGTATGTATTTATATATAATTAAAGTAGTGTGTTACATAAATATTTTTAAATAAAAGGAATTTTAATATTCATTATACTCTTTTAACTTGGGTACTATTTGTGTCATTTTATCGGTGAGTTTTGGGTAGTCTTAGGATGGGCATATAAATTGATGAATTTTTTTTTATGTGCATTGTATTCAATTTTTGTGTTAGTTAATGTTGAATGAAGTGATTTATGCAAGGGATTTAAATTATATATGTGGTATATGGGATGATTTGTGCAATGTAATATCTATGAGTGATCATTATGGGGTATGTGAAGCAGGTTATTTAATGATGTTATTTATTGTTTGGGGGGTTATTCATAGGATATTTCTTTCTTTAATTTGATTAATCTCTAAACCTTACACCCAATGAGAGTTTATTTTACTCGAAGAATGGATGAAACATGTTGTGATATTGAAATATTGAATCGAGAATTGAGTTATGACTTTCTTATTTGTTTTTTTTTTTTTTTTTTTTTGTAAAAGGTTATTACTTGAGAATTTTTTAGAATAAGCTTATGCTCTGAAGAAATTGAGTAAGTTTAATTGAGAAATTAGAAGAGCACTAGTGAGCTAGTTAATAAGTATTAAAGTATGAATACGTGAGTTAAACTACGAGTATTTTGTAGAGGATTGGGAGATGATTGAGAGGAGAACTACGACCTACGAAATTGTAATGAAATGCTTGGTGATGTTATTTATAAAGGTGAGTTACGGGGGCGTAACTCTTTTCTTTAAGGGGGGTAGAATGCGATGTAATTTCACGCTATTTACCTCAATTATGCTATTTATTGTTTGAGTTTGTATGATTTTGCTTATTAATATGCACTATTGTTGGATTTACATGCAATTAAAGTATGTAAACTTTGGGCAAGTACGAGTTTATTAAGCATAAAGTTCAGTTTGTTGAGTGTGCATGTTGATGATCATGCAATTTACAGCAATACAAAACACAAAAGTTTGAATGGTTTTGGAAAATTTATGGTTTTTGAGTTAAGTTTCGAGGACGAAACTTGTTTTAAGAGGGGTAGATTGTAATCCCCCGTATTTTTTAAATAATTTATAAATGAAATTTTATTTTATTTATAATATTTATTTATTATTTTCCGGAATTTAATTTCAAAAGTTTCAAATTATTAATCTAGGTCGAAAATTATTTGAACAAATTATTTTATGCACCTTTATTCCACAATTTATGTTCAATCAAACAAGACTAACACATTTGTTTACTTAATTGACCCATTATTTTTATGAGGCCCAATCTAGCTTCTTATTTACCCTACAATTCTTTCATATAAATACCCTATGAATCCCCAAAAATTTCTCACACAAAAAGGTTAGTTTTATTTTCTCCTTTGTTTTATTAATTTGTGTAATTATAGTTATATATTTATGGGTTTTGATTTTACTGTTTGAAATTAATTTAATTAGTATCAAATTGTATTTATATGATTAAACTTTATAATTTCAGATTTTATAAATGTCATAATTTTCAGATTTTGTAAATTTTATAACCTAGGGTTTTTAATTATTGAAAATCATGATTTTAGGGGTTTTATGAACAATTGATTTAGGGCTTTTATAGTAATGATGTTTTGAAATTTTGGTGATTATAACTACTGATTAGTTTAACTTAATTCCAGATTATTTTGAACACGTAAATTCGTGTTTTAATTTTTAGATTTCCGTTCGTTAATATTAATCCCGTTTTTAATCCCAATCAGATTCTGAACTCATCTGATTTTGATGAAAAAGTAGTGTTTTCCATGTGGAAACAACGGTTTAAGATGTTATTATTTGGTTTAGGAGTTTTTTATTTTCGGGCAGTCTTTTATTTTAACAAAGTTTTGTTTTTACACTTAAAATATTATCCTTGAGTTTGATTAATAAAATTAATTATGTTTAAAGTTAATTAAGCATAAATATATGTTTTTATTGAAGTTTAAGTGTTGGAAATAGTTTCTAAGTACTACTTTTGATGTTTTATAAAGAGGGTTTAATCACCCATTAAAAAGGGAGATTATTAGGGGTTTTTAAATAATTTTTAGATTTTTATTAGACTTTGAACTTGCTGTAATTTCATGTATAAGAGTGTATTTTAAGGTTTTTATGAAGAAAATTTAAAGAACTATATATAAGCCTTTAATTTTAACTAAAGCGAAGGTTTTAAACTGTTGTTTAATTGGATTTTGAAGGTTTTTAAGTAAGTTAGTATTGCTGTAAATTTGATTGATTGGGTATTGATTGAGATGTTATTATTTGGTTTAGGAGAGGAGTTTATTGAAGGTGATTTCTAGTTAGTAAAGTGGCATACCAATTCGTTTGCTCAAGGTACGTACAAGTTACAAAACCTTTCTTTTAGGTGCATGTTTAAGGACGGATCGAGAACATAGTATCCTGTATAGGGATGACCGAGTTAAATTGTTTGGTTATACATTGTGAATTTCGTATGATGTGCACTATTTTATATTGCAAGTATTATTTGTGCTCTAATTATGCAAGGTGCGCTTAGAGACAAAGGTATATGATTGGTGTAATGATTAATTTATTACTCATTCATGATTATGCAAGCAGGATGAGTAAAGGAAGAATTTAAGTCTTATAAGACGAGGTTAAGGTTTTGGGGTGCCTTATGCACTCAAGGTGTTTATACACCGAGGTAGTTAAAGGAATAAATAATAAATGTTGCTTGTCACTAATAAATCAAGAATTGAAATTAGAAAGTTTTTTTACTTGATTGAATTGATATTGCATTGATTGTATTGTTTGCATATGAGTCATCACCAAGTCTAAACCCTTAAATCACGTAAAGTGCAAGATGGATTAGCAATAAAACTCTGGATTGGTGCACTTCTGGAGTAATGACAATTTGGGGTTGGGGTACACGGCCGTCTGATTTTCGAGTCTCCTATTTCAAATATTTTTTTAAAACTAGGAGTTAGGTGAGATCTCATACTAACTATGGTCACAGAGTCGCGCCCGTGGTCGTTGAATGTTTATTGATGTTTTCGAAAGGAGGCATGGGGTTTTTCTTTTATTGATGTTCCAAATGGAGCATGGGTTGGACAACCTTGTCTATTGCGTAATCCAATGAATAAAAATAATGATTTACCTATTATTAATTAATGGAGTCTTAGTAATATAAATAGTTGAGTCATGTGTCGACTTTATAAACTAATGATGCGTGATATTTGATTATTAGTAGCATGTTAGGGATTTCTTTTATGTTTTGCAGCTTGTATGTACTCAGCTTTGCTGATTGCGTGCTTTTGTGTGTGTCTTTCTTTGGTCATGGCCTTCGCCTTTTAATGATCCTATAACGATCCAATTTTTACACTTGTAATATTGGGGAGCAGATTAACCACAGGTTCTTACATACGGAGCATTCGCATCAGGGTTGTGGGATTTCGAGTAGAGGGTTGGTTATTATTCGCAGTTTATTTCTTTTCATAAGTTTGAATTTATTTAAACTCTGGTTTTATTTATTTACTACTTTTGTGGGGTTTTGAATAAGGGCCTTAATGGTTCCAAGTTGTATGATTTAATTTGGTTTTGGTTATTGGTTTTAAAACTTATTTATAACTGAGTTAGTTTTTCCGCTGCTAATTTCTGATATAGCCTTAACATTTGAACACGTGGCGATAGCACGCCAGTAATTCTCTTGGATTTTGTTCAGGGTATTTACAGGTTTTAAGAGAGAATTATTGGGGTGTTACAATCGTGCACCCAGTCGGACAGATTGACATTCCTATCCGGTTGGGAGAGAAGGGACAAGGGCGGCACATGGTCCTCCGATTTTTGGTGGTTAAGGAATTAACCGCCTACAACATCATCCTTGGCCGACCCAGTCTCAACGAGTGCAAGGCCTTCATCATCCCAGCCCTTATGCTCCTGAAATATGAGAAGGATGACGGCATTGTTGGCTCCCTCAATGGGGATTAGAAGATGGCAAGAGAGTGCTATCTCTCAGACGTCAAGTTGACTGCTTCTGCGGCCGGTCAGCCAAAGCAGCTGATAGACCTTGATGATGTCAAGGACCCTGATTCAACCCCTCCATCTGTTGCCAATAAAAGAAAAACTAAGATGCTGGTGGAGGTGAAGAAGGAGAAGAAATAACAATCACTGATCGGGGATCGGTCAGATGATCTCCGTCCCCAGCCGGCTGGTGAGCACATTGATATCGCTCTAGACGACAGCCGTCCAGAGCGGGCGGTTAAGGTGGGGACGGCTTCCTTTGAGAGGCTTGGTGGAGATCTGCACCTTCTGCTAAAAGAATTCCGTCCCCAGATGATTTCTGTCCCCAGCCGGCTGGTGAGCACATCTTTGCCTTTGAAGTGGAAGAGATGCCAAGCATCAGCCCGGATCTTGATGTCCACAAACTCGTAGTGGATCCTAAAAAGAAGCCCACCCAGCAAAAGAAAAGAAACCACGACGAGGAAAGAAGTGAGGCGGCAGCTGCCGAAGTTAAAAAGCCGCTGGACGCTAGTTGGGTTCATTTAGCCATGTAATTTTCCCGACTGGGTGGCAAATGTTGTCCTTGTAAAGTTACTGAATGGTACCTGGTGTATGTGTGTTGATTACATATATCTCAACGAGGCATGTCCAAATGACAGTTATCCGCTTCCAAATATCGACAATCTGGTCGACTCTACAAACGGGCATGCCTTGATGCGTTTTATGGATGCTTATTCCGGCTTCCATCAGATACCCCTATGGAAAAAAGATCAATAGAAGACGACCTTCGTCACTCATCAGGGGTTATTTTGTTATACTGTGATGTTGTTTGGCTTGAAGAATGCACCGGCTACATTCCAACGGATGATTAATACAGACTTCATTAATCAGATTAGAAGGAATGTAGAGGCGTACATTGATGACATCATAGTCAAATCCAAGTAGCAGACAGATCACCTTGCTGATCTTCGAGAAACCTTCACCACACTCAGGCGGCATAAGGTCATGTTAAATCCCAAAAAATGTTTATGGTGTTGAGTCTGGGAAGTTTCTCAGATTCTTGATTGACCAAAGGGGGATAGAGGCTAACCCCGAGAAAATACAAGCGGTGATTAACATGAACTCACCCCGCACTGTTAAGGAAGATCAGAGGCTTACCGGTTGCCTGGCTGCGCTTGGGAGATTCCTCAGCCGGTCAGGCGACAAGTGCCTTTATTCTTCCAGGCAATCAGGAAGAAGACTCGATTCTAATGGGCGCATGATGCTAAGGCGGCCTTTCAGAAATTGAAAGAACTTTTACACTCCTTGCCAAGGCTTGTTAGCCCTCTGCCAAAGGAGACACTTTTCATGTACCTAGCCATCTCAGATCATGCCCTCAGTGCTATTCTCCTTGCTGAGAGAGATGACAGTCAGCTCCCGATCTATTTCATTAGCCATGTGCTAAAAAATGTTGAACTTTGGTACCCCATGGTTGAAAATTTTGGCCTTACCCTTTACATGGCTGTTAAGAAGTTAAAACCATACTTCTTGGCACATTGGGTGGTGATCTATACTTATCAGCCCGTCAAGCGGCCAATGACAACCCTAGACTCATCCGGAAGAATGCTTACATGGGATATTGAAATGCAATCTCTTGAAATCTCCTACGAACCAAGAAAGGCAGTGAAGGGTCAGGCGTTTGCCGACTTCAGTGTCGAAATGACAAGGCCGGCTGCTCCGGATAACCTAGATCAGGTTTGGAAGGTGCATGTAGACGGGAGCTCTTCTCTGAATGGCTGTGGCGCAGGTATAATATGTGAATCCCCAGAAGGGGACAAATATGAGTACGCACTACGTTTCAAGTTCCAGGCCTCAAACAATGAGGCGGAATACGAAGCCCTGCTAGCCGGTGTCCGCATGTGTAAGGCTGCAGGGGCAACAAAAATTGACGCCTGTACATATTCTTAGTTGGTCGTTTGCCAATACCATGGTAAGTTCGAAGCCACCCATCCTGCTATGATCAAGTATCTGAAGGCGGTCAAGGCTGAAGAGGGGACACTTGAAGAATTTCATTTAAGTCAAGTGCCTCGGTCAAAGAACAATAAGGCGGATGCTCTGTTAAAGCTAGCATCCTCCGCCTCTTGTGATGCGCTTAGGTTAGTCTTTTGGGAGATAATGGAAAATCGAAGCATATGTGATGATGACCCATTGGAATTTTGGACCGAAGTTCAACTTGGATTGATGGCATCTGGGCGTATCTCACAGACGGCACGCTCCTTGATTCATCCCAAGAGGCAGCCGTGCTAAAAAAGCGTGCAGCGAACTTTGCGATCAGAGACGGGGAACTCTTCAAGGTGGGTTTCTTAAAGCACTTGTTGCAATGTGTTACTCCTGAGAAGGGGAGAGAAGTTCTCGAAGAGTTGCACGCGGGATACATCGCCTCCCATTCAGGCGGCAGATCCCTAACTGTCAGAGCCAGGCGGCATTATTCCTGGCCCACTTTGGAGTCAAATGCAATGGACTTTGTTAAGAAATGTGAAAAGTGCCAATGATTTAGCAAGCTTATCCATCGCCCAGCTACTGACCTGACGACAATTCACAGCCCGGTCTCGTTTGCTAAATGGGGCATGAACATCTTAGGTCCATATACGCCTGCACCAGGCAGTAAGCAATATATACTCGTGGCTATGAACTATTTCACCAAGTGGGTTGAAGAAGAGGCGGTAAGAGGCATCAAGACAAAGGATGTCATTTCCTTCAGATGGAAGAACATTATCACCCGGTTCGGGGTACCAATGTCTATGGTATTTGATAATGGTCCACAATTTGAGACGCCTCAGCTCAAAACTTGGTTGGAAGATCAAGGGATCTCACACTGTTTTGCATTAGTCGGCCGACCCCAAGCCAACGGCCAAGTTGAAGCTTTCAACAAACTCATCTCAGACGGTATTAAGAAGAAAGTTGAAAGAGCCGGTGGGTTATTGTAGGCGTCGTTTGAAGTGCGCCTACGTAAAAAGCATGTTGTGAATATTCTTGGCACTCTTAGGAAGTGAGAATTGACGTATACGATTAGGGACAAGGAAAGTAGGGAGCCGCCAACAAGTTTTTAAGGAACTTGTAAACCGTTCACGGATCATAAAAGGCAACCACGAATAAGGGACAACGATAGGCAACAATGATTGACCCGTGAAGGTTACACCCCATTCATAATCCATGAGATTACTAACTCCATATGGTTCGGAACCAAGAAAGGAGGATCGAGGATGATGGTACGAAGTGAGTCATGGAGTCACATTCGCATGTATTGGCCTCTACTTGATTCTTATAGTGAAAAGTGATTCTTGCAATCTCAAAGACATACAAACAAAATATTCAATTTGCTCCAAACTAATACTATGCTAAATTGGTTGAATATTAATGCAACACATAATTCTAAAATATTTGTGATCACTTGAATTAATTAACAAGATTAAAAGAAACCTAAACCGGTTGTCCAAATTATCTTATTAGTCGTGATTTTCAATTACATATTCCCTTTAAACATGCAATGTGGTGATCATAATAACAATAGAATAAACATTAATATTGGAAGCAATTCAACAATAATAGCGTAAGTCAAATCAAATAATAAACCTAATCATGATTCTAGCAACCAAAATAAAAATAAGAGTGATTAAATTAATTAATAATTACTCACATTTCACGCGTTCCTTTAAATTGCTACATCATGAATAAACTGTTAGTAACTTCATTAAAAATAATAAAGTAAGTGAAAATTAAATTAAATAAAAAGTAGAATTGATTTGGTCCAAACCCTCAGTTATTTGTACCTTTCACGCCTTGGTTTAAGGACGGAACCTCGGGTTAAGTATAGACTCCTTGGAGTGCTTAGGGGAATTATTATGAAAGAATAAGGAGGCTAGAAATTAGGTTAAAGAGGGTGAAGAGAATGATTTTTGGTGTAAGGTGAGAGAGAATGATTATTGGTGCAAGGTGAGAGAGAATGATTATTGCTGCCCCGTACATTAGAAATGAGGGGGTATTTATAGAGAAAATGTGCTGAGGGAGCACATGGAACCCTAAAATGATAAAAACCCTAAAAATTATCCCGTGACACGGCAAACTGTACCATGACACGGGAAGTCCCACCGTCAGACGACAAACTTTCCCGCGACACGGTACATTTTTAGTGTGACGGGGGAAATTTTCAGAAAACGGGAAAGAAAATGCGTTAAGGGTTTACGCGGAAAAGACACGGAATGTCCCGTGACACGGCACAGGTACTGTGACACGGTACAGTACACCGTGTCACGGTATGGGAGACGCGGAAGTTACACGGAAAAACAGCTCCATGTCACGGGGAATCCCACCGTCAGACGGTATAAATTCCCGTGACACGGTGGAAAATGCCGTGACGCGGGAGTTTTTAAGGTACGAAGAACGCAAATAGGACACGGAATAGCCCCGCGTCACAGCAAGGGCACCGTGTCACGGGGATTCCCACCGTCAGACGGTGCAATTTCTCGTGACACGGTGGAATTGCACTGTGCGCGGTGATTCTAGGTTTTTACCCGTTTTTAAAACCATCATAGCTTTTGATCCGTAACTTGAAATGAAGCATATAATATATAATTGCAAAGCTTATCAAGTCTAATTTCTAACCCAATTAGAATCAAGTCACAATAATGTGTAGATTTTAAGATATGGCCGTTTTAGTTGAAGGGTGTCGGTTTTTGGCCGAGTTTGGTGTTTTGCTCATATCTTTTTCGTTATAGCTCGGAATTGGGCTTATGATATATTTTTGGAAAGCTTATTTAAAGGAATATCCAACAAAGTATTAATTAAGTCAAAATTGTATAGCCATAAAATCAGTTACTCTCAGTTTTGCGATGTGGACACGAAAAGTGGAATATAGGTTATGGTTTAGGGAAATGAGCTAGAAATTGGATTGGTTCATGAAATATATTGGATAGAACATGAATTTAAGCACTCCAAAGATTAAATACTCAACTCGACCAATAATGGCGGTGAAAGGTGTTCATCAACGGGTTTGGTTTTGGGGAGACATTTTTAGGTGTCTATAGAAGCCCCCACTTTGACTGAGTTTGTAGAAACGTCAGTTTCGAAAACGATAGTCAAAGTAGCCGATAGGTACGGAGAATGATTTAAGACGTTATGCGATCCTAAATCATTCTGTATACGCTGATACCTGCAGAAAAATGTTAGTTCTACAGATAAAAGAGTAAAGGGATAGAATGCTTATCTAACACCAATGTATTGGTGGCAAATGAGCTTGGTAGCTTCCTATGATTGAAGGAATCCACCGGATGACGTCTGTTGAAATGCTTTCCATGCCTGAGGAAAGCCGACTTAGGAGTTTGGTAGTTTTATAAGCCTGAAGAAACCTACCGGATAATACTTTCCATGCTTGAGGAAAGTCGACGTTTGAATTTGGTGTCATTCTATGCTTGAAGAAATCCACCGATGATGCTTTCCATGCTTGAGGAAAGCCGACTTGGCGGTTTTCTATACTTGAAGAAAAATCCACTGATAACGCTTTCCAAGCTTGAGGAAAGCCGACTTGACGGTTTTCTATACTTGAAGAAAAATCCACCGATAACGCTTTCCAAGCCTGAGGAAAGCCGACTGATGTATATGGTGTCATTCTACGCTTGAAGAATTCCACCGATAATGCCTTCCATGCTTGAGGAAAGCCGATTTGGCGGTTTTCTATACTTGAAGAAAAATCCACCAGATAATACTTTCCATGCTTGAGGAAAGTTGAAAGATGATGAGATTGCAAGTCTTTGTGTATCGAGAACCTTACGTCATGAAATGATGGTGGTCCGCTTGTCCCCGGACGTGGGCTATAGATGGTCCGCTTGTCCCCGGACGTGGGCTATAGATGGTCCGCTTATCCCCAGACGTGGGCTGTAGATGGTCCGCTTGTCCCCAGACATGGGCTGTAGATGGTCCGCTTGTCCCCGAACGTGGGCTGTAGATGAGACCTGCAAAAATAAATTTGCCAATGGACTCGTATATACTGTGATTGACTTGACCACTAACTTGACCAAGTTTGACTTGATGTGACATGACATGTGTATGACTTGTGAGTGTGTGTGTGTGTGTATATGTGTGTGTGCAGACACAAGCAAACGAAGATGCAAAAGTAAAAAAATTTCCGTCAATTTTTGTCATGAGTGGAGGGTACCGACTTTCTCCCAAAAAAGAAAGATGTGAAAACTGAACTTTTATTTTCGAACTTCCTTCCAAAAGAAAAGACGCGAAAAAAGGAAAGAAGTTTTAAGCTTCCTCGTTGAGCAAGACAAAATGAATCGCATGGATTGAATTGCTTTTCTTGAAAGTAATGTATGCATGATGCATGTCCTTAGGCTAGGAGGCTAAGGACAATTACATCATGTGACACGATGAATGAACTTAGGTCATGGAGCTAAGAATCATAGATGGTGTAAAGAAACGATCTTGAACGTCACTTAGGTCTGGAAGCTAAGCACGTATACAAATGAAGTGATTATTGCATAATGAACGTTGCTTAGGTCAAGGAGCTAAGCACAATATGCTTTGTATGATTAAAAATCATTGATATATAAATGTTTCTCAGCACATTATGCGATGCATGAAACAATGAATATTGCTCAGGTCAGGAAGCTAAGCAAGTATACAACGTTTCTTCTAATGAATGTTATCTTGAAAGATGATGAAACATGCGCAGTAAGGAAATAAGATATCATGATAAAGGGTTCCTAAAGGGAAGGATGATATGGATATGAATGTGTGAGTGAAATGTGTGAATGTGATACTAAGGCTGGCTGCAAGGGTTATGGCGATGGAAAGAGATGTGAGAAGAGTCAAAGATGATGACTCTTTAGGCTAAGTAGGCTAAATGGTGTGGGTTCAAGCCCCCAATTCTAGATCTAAATGGGTAGGGGTAAGCATTGGATATTCTTTGACTCAATCATGCATGGATATGAATATGAATGTGGCCGCACCTCGATGTGAGGTTGCCTACGTATCCGTTAGGAATCAGGCCGAACGTTGCTCTAACTGAACTTTGCACAAGTGTATGTACACCTCAAAGAGGTCTTTCAAGGGTTGTAATGTGGTTAAGTTGATGGTTTAAGGAAGAAAGGGGTAAAAGGCTCAAGACCCGAGAGAATCCCCAAGATGTGTAATTTTGAATTTGAAAATTTTGAATTTTGCAAGTTTATTTTCAACTTTTTTTTTTTTGTTTTGAATTTCTTTTTTTCTCTATTTTTTTTTAATTCTTTTGAATCAATGTAGACAATCTCAGATCATGCGGTCCATCACTCACTTAGCATTCATGTTTCTCAGGCACGGTACCAAGCACTCGATGAGAGACGCAATTTGAGACGTGTTCATATTAAAGACATTGGAACACTTGCCTTTAGACATTGTTTTATTGTTGCTTTGCTGCTTTCTTTTTTCTTTTTTTACTTGATTTTTTAATGTTATACAATTACACATCTTCCAATACCAGGGTTAAGTGAATGTGGGTTGAAGAAATGAAGGCCAAACGTTAGACGAGGCTCAAAATGGTTGATGAAGAAATGGAATGTGATTGAACGGTTAACAGGGAATGACATGGTTGCAAAGGTGCCTCAAGTCATTGGTGTACCTTGGGTTTAGTTCGGTAATTGATTTATTTATTTATTTTTTTTATTGAGAATGAATGAATGAATGAAAAATTCTATGATCGAGATGTAAAGGAAAATTGCTCATTTTATTAATGGAAAAGGTGAACGAAACACATGAAACATATAAAAAAATTCAAAGTGGAAAACCTATGCTAGACATGAATGGGGGAATGGAGAAGAATGATAAAGAAAGAAATCATGAAATCTTGCACGAAGGATCTGTGTGCCTTGTATTCATTACTTCTTGCCGCCTGGAGGGACAGGAAGTTTGTTTGCATCCATCAAGTCTTGAATGACGTCCTTCAAATTCCAACATTGCTCCGTAGTGTGGCCCCTTCCTTGATGGTACTTGCAATAGGCATTGGTATTCCATTTGGCGCTCCTTTCTTCAGGTTTTGGCTCTGGAAATGGCCCAATAGGTGTGATCGAGCCTTGACTGTAAAGGCGATCAAAGGCCGCATCATAAGTCATTCCTAAAGGAGTGTAAGTTCTTTTCTTCTTGGGCAATGGAGTATCAAGAGCTAACACTTCATTGAGATCAACTTGGCTATATTGTTGGTAGTATTTTCGTGCTTAGAAGACGAAGAAGAAGGATGGTCGTTCTTCTTGTTTTTCCAAGTGTTATTATTGTTACTACCAGCAGTCTTTATTAGCTCATCCTCGATATTGATGCCGATGTCGTATACAGCTTCGAAAGTGTTCAGTGGAAGAAATTTGAGATGTTCCCTATATTTATGAGTCAGATTTTGAATAAAGAGGCGAACCATCTCTCTTTCTTTGGGAGGATCTACCAAGAGTGAAGCTGTTTCCCTGCACCTGTTCAGGTAAGCGGTGAAGCCTTTATTCTCTTTCTGTTTGAGAATGGAGAGTTCACGTTCAGAAGTTTTTGTTTGAATGTTACACTTGTAACGATTCATGAAACTGTCGGTGACATCTTGCCAAGTCGCAGTATGCTTGGCATCTAAGGAATAAAACCATTGTTGGCAAGCATGTTCTAAGGAGAGAGGGAACACCGTAGGGAAGAGTGTTACGTCCAATCCCTAAAGAGCCATGGTTGCAGAGATCGCCTTCAAATGGAATATCGGATTGTTAGTAGGCTTGAACTTTGGAATATCAGCAGTGGAGAACTTTTTAGAGAATCTGTCCTTCACATCCAAAGGAGTGGGAGGTCGTTCCACATAAGTGAAATCCTCAGAAATCTTACTCATTTGTTCCTTCAGTTTGTCAAGGGTGGAAACCGTGACCTTGTTTTGTTCCATGGTAGTGACCCTAGAGGTAAGGGTTTGCATCATGGCAGACAGTGCCTCGATGGATTTGTTGATGTTCTCAATATCTTCTTTAGTGGCCATTGAAAGGTGATGAGTAATGGAGATGGCAAAGTTCTCTTTGAACGCCTATTAGATCTGAGAGATTGTTGCGGTAATGACTCGAACCATATTAATCTATCCCTGTTCCTTGACCAAGTACTGTGAAATAAAATAATTCACTTAATTGTTTGACTCATTGCTCAAGATAGGAAAGGAAGGAAAAAATATACATTTGAAAACAGGTGAGAAAACTCCACTCATTTTTTATTATGACGAAGAAAGGGTGCATGAACCTAATATACTATCATAAACGACCTGGTGCACGACTCGAGTCGGAACATAAAGAAAGTGTGTGGACTATACTTGACTCGTGAGTGACTAAGTGATGTCATAAGACTCGTGGTATGATCGTATGGCTAGACATGTGAACAATAACCAAAATGACTAACGCGAGGACCAAATTAACACGGAAAACTTAAAAAAAAGCTGACTGGACTTATTTCAAGGGCACCGTAACACGGAAGACTGTACCGTGTCACGTGACGAGCTGCCGTGACGCGGTGGCAGATTTTGTTTTTCCTTTTTTTTTTTGGAAATCCACCGTGTCACGGCAGATTTTTTTTTTTTGCTGCAGGTCCACCGCGCCACGGTGGACTGTTCCGTGGCACGGGACTGTTTACCGCGCCACGAAAAACTCCACCGTGCCACGGTGGATGCTGACGTGGCACGGGGATTTTTTTTTTCTTTTTTTTTAAAAAAAAATCTATAATTTTGAAATTCTACTTGTTTATTTTTAAAGGGAGGATACCATCCGACTTACTCCGAAAAAAAAGCGACACAAAAACAAGACTACCCTAAAATACGGTAAAAAAGTAGTGCACGACTAAAGAAAAAAGTGTGTGAACACGATATGTGAGTGATTAGGTGAGGTTATGGACGCGTGTTTTGACTGTACAGCTAGACATGACACCAAACCGGACACAACATCCACATACGTACGCACAAGAATAAAAAAAAGACTGACAGGACACTTTACCTGGGCACCGTGTCACGGCACTGTTCACCGTGGCGCGACAGAACATGACATGACACGGTGCACAGTTCCAGGTCATTTTTGTGATTTTTCCAGATTTTAAATGATTTTACGCCGTACTAATTACTATGTGAGAATAAAAAACCTCGGTCATGGGTTAAACAAAAAAGTAAACACATGAAGGTTAGCACCAAATAACCACATATCATTTAGGCACGATGATGTAAAAATAGTTCGTAACCTAGAGTCAAGATCTATGTTCAACTATTGGTCAAACTTTGGGTGTCAAAAGGGTACCATGGTTAAGAGTTTGGACGCGTTAGCAAGGCTGCCTCCCTTGAGGGTGTATGCCAACGGGCGGCTCTACGAGTTCGTGATGAAATCGAACTCGACTCCATGGTTTGGGTGGATTTAATAACTCGGATGAACCCTTATTGCCATGAGCGTTTTTGGGTTGATAGAGCTTTAATTCCCCGAGGCTAAGACGCATGTAGAACACATACGTTTTTTCAGAAAAATCAAAGGAAGTCGACTGTAAGGAAAGAAAATAAGCCACCGGACTGATTTTAGGACTGTCGTGACACGGCAAAAATTCCCGTGTCACGGTACTGTGCATCGTCAGACGGTGCACTGTACCGTGACACGGCAGATTTTGCCGTGGCACGACAGTCAGAAGATCTGACTGGTGCCCTGTTTTCCTTTGCGCGCAACCAAGTTATCCAATTTTTCCTACGGGACAGACCTGAATGCGACGTTAAAATGTCTATGCAGATGCAAAAATGCCAAATTAATCACAGGAATATTTTTTCAAGAATCTTTCAAGTCTTATCCACTCATCTTAATTAAATACCGATCACTCAAATCGATAAATAATCAAGAATCCTCCCCAGTGGAGTCGCCAAATTGTAGGCGTCGTTTGAAGTGCGCCTACGTAAAAAACATGTTGTGAATATGCTTGGCACTCTTAGGAAGTGAGAGTTGACATATACGATTAGGGACAAGGAAAGTAGGGAGCCGCCAACAAGTTTTTAAAGAACTTGTAAACCGTTCACGGATCATAAAAGGCAACCACGAATAAGGGACAACGATAGGCAACAACGATTGACCCGTGAAGGTTACACCCCATTCATAATCCATGAGATTACTAACTCCATATGGTTCGGAACCACGAAAGAATGATCGGGGATGATGGTACGAAGTGAGTCATGGAGTCACATTCGCCCGTATTGGCCTCTACATGATTCTTATAGTGAAAAGTGATTCCTGTGATCTCAAAGACATACAAACAAAATATTCAATTTGCTCCAAACTATTATTATGCTAAATTGGTTGAATATTAATGCAACACATAATTCTAAAATATTTGTGATCACTTGAATTAATTAACAAGATTAAAAGGAACCTAAACCGGTTGTCCAAATTATATTATTAGTCGTGATTTTCAATTACATATTCCCTTTAAACATGCAATGTGGTGATCATAATAACAATAGAATAAACATTAATATTGGAAGCAATTCAACAATAATAGCGTAAGTCAAATCAAATAATAAACCTAATCATGATTCTATCAACCAGAATAAAAATAAGAGTAATTAAATTAATTAATAATTACTCACATTTCGCGCGTTCCTTTAAATTGCTACATAATGAATAAACTGTTAGTAACTTCAATAAAAATAATAAAGTAAATGAAAATTAAAAGTAGAATTAATTTGGTCCAAACCCTCAGTTATTTGTACCTTTCACGCCTTGGTTTAAGGACGAAACCTCGGGTTAAGTATAGACTTCTTGGAGTGCTTAGGGGAATTATTATGAAAGAATAAGGAGGCTAGAAATTAGGTTAAAGAGGGAGAAGAGAATTATTTTTGGTGTAAGGTGAGAGAGAATGGTTATTGGTGCAAGGTGAGAGAGACTGATTATAGCTGCCCCGTACATCAGAAATGAGGGGGTATTTATAGAGAAAATGTGATGAGGGTGCACACGGAACCCTAAAATGATAAAAACCCTAAAAAGTATCCCGTGACACGGAAAAGTGTACTGTGACATGGGAAGTCCCACTGTCAGACGGCAAACTTTCCCGCGACACGATACATTTTTAGTTTGACGGGGGAAATTTTCAGAAAACGGGAAAGAAAACGCGTTAAGGGTTTACGCGGAATAGACACGGAATGTCCCGTGACACGGCACAGGTATCGTGATACAGCAGTATCCACCGTGAAGTGGAAGTTACACGGAAAAAAAGCTCCGTGTCACGGGGAATCCCACCGTCAGACGGTGCAATTTCCCGTGACACGGTGGAATTCCACTGTGCGCGGTGATTCCAGGTTTTTACCCGTTTTTAAAACCATCATAACTTTTGATCCGTAACTCTGAATGAAGCATATAATATATCATTGGAAAGATTATCAAGTCTTCTTTCTAACCCAATTAGAATCAAGTAAATATAATTTGTTGATTTTAAGATATGGCCGTTTTAGTGGAAGGGTGTCGGTTTTAGGCCGAGTTTGGTGTTTTGCTCATATCTTTTTCGTTATTGCTCGGAATTGGGCTTAGGATATATGGTTGGAAAGCTTATTTAAAGGCCTATCCAAAAAATAATAATTGGATCAAAATTGTATGGCCATAAAATCAGTTTCTCTCAGTTTTGCGATGTGGACACGAAAAGTGGAATATAGGTTATGGTTTAGGGAAATGAGCTAGAAATTGGATTGGTTCATGAAATATATTAGATAGAACATGAATTTAAGCACTCCAAAGATTAAATACTCAACTTGAACAATAATGGGGGTGAAAGGTGTTCATCAACGGGTTTGGTTTTGGGGAGACATTTTTAGGTGTCTACAGTTATGGGCAGAAGAGTTAATTCATGTCCTATGGGCCATCCGGACCACAGAAAAATGGGCAACCGGAGAGACCCCGTTTCTCATGGTTTACGGCGCTGAAGCCGTCATGCCCATTGAACATTATGAACCGACTCATCGAGTCATGTTGTATGATGAAGAGGAAAACTGGGAGGCCATGTGGCTTGCATTAGACTCGCTCCCAGAGCGCAGGGGCAATGCCGCCTTGCGTCATGAGATTTACCGTCTAAGGATGAGTCGTGCTTACAACAAATGAGTCTTCAAATGGCCTTAAAAGTAGGGGACTTTGTGCTACGAAAGATGGAGGCACTTGGTAGGGTCAATAAGGTAGGGAAGCTAACTCCTAATTGGGAAGGCCCCTATCGGATCTATGAGGAAGTAAGAAACGACACTTATCGCCTGGAAACTCCAGACGGCAGGCGGCTGCCTAGAACTTGGAACGTAGATAATTTGAAAAAGACTACTTCTGAGACTTGTAAATTTTTGTAAATAAAAAGCCTATCAATGAAAAGTTGCTTTTTCCGTATCAGTTTATTTGCTCAGTATGCATGCGTAATTTAGTTGCTGTCTGTGAAAAACACAGGGGGATAACAACTTAAATAAGCTAAGTTAAAACTTAGCGGCTAACACTATTCTTGTAAACAGAGCCGTCGTCTAGGTATTCACAGACAGACATTCAAATATGAAATTAGACTAAGTCAATAGACATAGTGGCTAAACTTAGAATTAAGGTTGAGGCCAATGGCCGGATGCAAAACTGTTTTTATAAATTCGTCTGCTTTGATTTGAGTAAGGCGTCTGGCGACGCCCCTCCGGGTGTTATCGTCGCAGAGGGCATTATATCGTCTGCTCTAACAGAATATGCAGATGACAAATATTGAACGACCAAATTGGTCAACTCATAGCTGTCTGACCAAAATAGTTTAAAAGAATGACCAAGTTTAGGAGTCGAATGTCAAGAGACATCAACAGGCAAATACAAAAGTTCTCTGTTAACCTATTGAACAAGTTGCGGCACCTGCTCCAATGGGGCAGGCAATGAAGGTGCAATGGATTGAGAAGGTCCGAGATGGCCACTAAGCTGTCTGAGACTTGACAAACAAGTGAACAATGCGCAAACGATTTCCGTCCGTTTGCCTAGTAAAGAATCCTACGAGTATGATTGAATTGGTATAAGGGCTGCTTAATGCCGGCTGTGTGCTTGGTTTGGGAAAATCACTACTGTGATTGATTGACTTGGGAACATTCCATACTTTTTAAACTATTAAACATCCAAAAGTCAATCAATCATACGAGGACCGAAACCAATCACACAACCGTCAGGGGCAAGAATAGTCGGTATACTATTCTAATAATAGCCAGTATACTGTTCTAAGAATAGCTGTTATATTGTTCTACCGTGTGATATTGCCGCATGCTTTAAAAGGATAGGCAAAAATTTCAGAAAGAAATATATATATATATATATTCATAAATCAAGAATAAAATTTCACAAAGCCGACTTAGTGGGCATACTTCCATTCAAAACAGGAAAAAACCGGATAAATATCGTTACAGGATCACATCTGGGAATAGAGAAACTAAATTACTAACCGACTACATAGTCGGCAAAGAATACAAATACTCGGCACACAGGCCGGAAAGAAAAAAGCATAAATGGCATACTGCCGCTGAAATCATGGTTGAGGGAGGTCCGCCTGGTTCTCCGGAAGTTGAGCCCCGTCAGTGGTAGCCGCCAGATCCTCTTTGGGGTTTTCCTCGTCAGAAGGGACGTCGATGGCTTCCCCTTCCTTAGGGAGTTCCTTGGGAGGCTCGGCGAACTCTTTGTTCATCCAGGCGGAGAAAGACTCAGGCTCCGGATCACCCCTTTCCCTTAAATAGACTACAGTCTCGGCATATTGGAAAGCTAGAGACCACATGCGGTAGTCTTGGTCAGGATAAAGGGCAGCCCAGGCAATCTTCATCCGGGTGTCAGAATCCTCTTCATTTTCGGCAATCACCCGATTCTCAGCCGCCTTGATGGTTGCCTTAAGGTTTTTCTGGACCTGCACCGCGTCCTCCGTTAGCTTCTCAACCTCCGCCTTGAGGTCATCATTCTCTTTGGAGACTCCTTTCAAGGTCAGGAGGTCATCCTTCGCCTTTTGGAGCTTGGTCTTAGCCATGCTGGTTTTCTCCTTAGCTTCCTCTACAACCTGTTTGAGGCCCTTAACCTCCTCCGCCTGTTTCATCAAGATCGCTTTAGTTTCAAGTTCACTAATTGTACATTCATATTTAGCATCATCTTGAGAATCCCTCGCCGATTTAATGGCTCTTTTAACCTCTTCTCTCTTCCGGGCATAAGGCCGCTTGAACCCCTCAACCCTCTACATGGTTTGCAAAAGCAAACGGTGTCAAGAATGCGAGATACTTTATGCCTAATTAAATAAAAATTGGGTTAAGTATACCTCAGAAAGCAGTGATAGGATCCGCTCAACATTGAACACTTCAATGCCGGGAATAACGTCCTTCTCCCATTTATGCACAACCGCCAGCATGGCCCGGGCATGCGCCTAGACATCCGGCCATAGGGGGGATTGATCTGCACCAGACGTTAAAGGTGAGTGAGCCATATAGGCGGCACCAGATTGATACCAGCTGTCTAACGAAGAACTTTGTTGCGAGTGTGATTTCACTTGCAACGGCCAGCCCAGCTCAGGCGGGGATTTGAAGGGATTGAATTTACCTTTAGAAGCTTGTGGGATTGCTCCACCCACAGGCGCAGAGAGGCCTGATGGGACCAAATCAAATCCCACACCGAGGCGTTTCTTCCCAACGGACCCATCCCGGCCCGTCTTACCTGAAGTCGCTTTCGCGAACTTAGCAGGTTTTGATTGGGGTGAGGGCATCCTCCAAGCTCCGCTTGAAGAGGTTCTTGGTGAAGGACTTTAGAGTCTCTCCACCCTGATCAAATTAAAAAAACTTAGCATCCGGTAGCGCCTAATAAAATGAATGAGAAGAGAATTTACCTCTGCCCTCAACTTGGCAGCTTTGGCTTCCTCCAGGTCCCTCCTTATCGTGGCGGAGGACCGCCTGAGAGTCTTCTCTTTAGCCACCATGTTTTTGCCTCTTCTGCAAAAAGATAACAAAAACATTAAAATGGTCATCAAGTAATAGATATACAAGCAGAATTAGCCCGAATGCAAGTTAGAATTATGTTTTAGAAATATGGTGCTGAGGCCGCTGGCGGACAAGAATGCCTCGTCCTTAAACCATGCGCACATGGGGATCCAGTTGTTGGGGACTTTTATTACGTCCCCGGTAGAGATAGTCTCCAGATGAAGCTAAAAAAAACTTAATCTCCATGATTGAATCATAGTCGTCTCCCGGTATTTTGGGAAGAGCGCACTTGCGACCCAGAAGGTCAGGTTTCTTATTGTACCGGCGCATCTCTCGGTTCTCCCTCTAGGTTGGGGCAGACAATAAATAAAACCATGTCTTCCAACCATTGTACTTGGACACCTTGTCCAATGTCATCTGATACTTTGGAAGGGTGGTCAGTGTGTACCATGCCCTCCAGCCGCCTGGGTTGCGGATCAAGTAGTGCATATGGGTAAACGCCTGCCAGCTGGGGTTCATTTTCTTCATCTCACAGGCGGCAACATACCCTAGAATGTTGGCCCATAAGTTTGGTGAGAGCTTCCAAACTTCTAGGCCATAAGCCCTAAGAATAGCTCTCACCGCATGATGAAGAGGGAAGCGGAGACCTGCCAAGAACGCCGCCTCATAACATCCAAAATAGGAATCAGCATTCGGCTGGTCATCCTCTCAGGCTATAGTGCCCAGCACAGGCGGCATCCGGATGGTGTAATCTTTACCCAAGGGTTGTTTCTTCCCAAAACCCTCTATATAGTTTATCATGATGTCTCTTTCCTTAGCAGAGACATGAATCTGGAAAGGATCATCTTTATCCTCCCACTTTTATCTCTCCTCAACCTCACTATCTTGAAGCGGAGGGAGGGGAGTGTCACTGTCATCCTCAGAACATGACTCTGAGGCGGAGTCTTCTTCGGCTGACCTAGAAGTGGACTCCTCCCCGTTTCAGTGTGCGGGGTCAGCTTGATCTATTCTCCTCTGGGAAACGGTTTATGTTGGGGTTTAGTGAGTCCGACTCACCGCGGAAACAACCTAGACCCAAAGAACCACTCGCAATTAATAAAACCATAAAGCATAACTAATAAACACGAGAAAGGGAAAAACCGGAATATACCTTTGAAGCATGCTTCGCCCTCACAAATGGTCTCACACTTGAAAGCTCTAGCACCGAAAATACCGAGCCTCCAACAGTATCCACCCACAAAGGACGAACACAGACTTTTTAGGTCCACTACCTTGGAGTTAGCAAGGTCCGACCAAAACCCAAGTGTTAACGGAGTTTAAGAGTTTTTGCCAAAATGCAATGCTCTTTCTAACTCCTAGTCAAGCACTTTTCTCGAAATCCCAAGATGGGTATTTATAGAGAAAAGTGGGAGTGAGAATTTCAATCCCATCAATGTGGGATCATGAAATTCCACAATTTAATTTAAAGCTAAAATAAATTAAATAGGCAAGCAAGTAATAAATCAACAAGTGTCGTTGTTTTATGTAAAGAGAAGTGAGGACCACTTGGAGAGGAGGGGACCATACTTGCTCCCCACTCCTTCCTCTCCTTCTGCCACTTGTCCTCACACAAACACACTCCCTTCACATGCTTCCCCAATGACTCGGCCCTAGCACCCGACCCAGCCTAGCCCCGCACACGCGGGCTGCTAGCTGCTGCCTTCTCGGACCAGCACGCCCACGCACATATGTGTGGGCTGCTGCTGCCGATAGGCGCTTCTAGAAATCCACGCACATGTGCGGGCGGCTAGCAGTAGCACACGCTAGCAAGCCACGCAATGCTTGCGGGCTGCTGGCCGTAGCTTGCTAGCAGACCTCGCGCATGGTGCGGGCTACTAGCTTGCCTAATCCCCTAACACTCGGGATTCTGATGCTAGGGGTATTTTAGTAATTGTTGATTTATTACTAATTTTGCCATCTCGTCTTTTACTATTTTTGACTCAACTTTCGACGCTCGGTTTCGACGCTCTGAGCTCGAATTTCCGACGTCTAAATATTTAACACTCAGGCGACGAATTAATTTCTTCCGAATTAATTCATCAAGTCGGTTCGTATATTTGCTTTGGTGTGACTCGAAGGGTTCAGTCAAGATTAAGTTGTAATATTAATTATACATAAATCTTACTGATCGGAAGCGGCCTCCACCCAGGCATTCCGATCACTTGACCTTACTGAATATATTAGCTTTCTAATAATTCTGAACCCGCTATCAGAATAATACACTTGTTCGAAGGACACCATTATTTTCAATCTCCCACTTGTACCTCCGGACAAGTGAGCATTTAGTTTATAGCTCCTTTCATATGTCTCTTCATGAACTATAAGGTAAGATTATTTCGTCATCCTTATGACGTCCAGAAGTGTTTCTCGATTCTGAGTCTGACTGTCGATAAACAGATGATTTCTAAAATCAATCCGAGCACGGCCATGCATTTTTACAGTCTCGCTCTACGAGAGGCCTTGTATACAACAAAGACATTGTCCCTATTTTAGTAGGGGGACATTCCTAGTCTTGTAATGTAGCTCCCCTTATTCAAAGGACCTAGCCGCCCGAGTGTTTCCGTTATAATCCCCTATTACGGCAGACGTTTGACAACATCAAAGCAAACTAGTACTCAAACAAGAGAACTCACAATACTCATGGTCAAGGAAATAGGTTGCGATAGCCATAATGAGAAGTATACTTATGACAATCTCTTAAAGTATTCTCATAGGTCGATCAAGTATGGTTCTAAAAAAATACCTGTGCAAATGATTTATGACAATCATGTCCTCGTAGCACAAGAAACAGTGCTATAATTCAGACTACACACTAATCTCAATTGGTCATTAATCGTCCATCGTTTAAATGACCTCGATTAGGGATAATTTTCGATTATAATATTCAATGTTCAATTAATAGGTGTTTCCTTACAAAGACTGGTCTTGATACCCTATTTTGAATATTCAAAGAATCGAATGGACTCATTATTTAATCCTAAACCACAATTAAATAGCAAACGGAGTAATAAAATATTGCATGAAATTTATATTACTCTAAAACTTGAATGATTTTTCTTAGTGTCTTCTATTAAATGTTCAAAATTTAACTAAAACACTAAACAAGGAAATCAAAGCCAGTCTCCTACATGCCTGATTCCCATTGCCTCAACATGCTTGTTGTGCTTCACTTGAGGCAAAGTTTTAGTAAGTGGATCGGCTACTTTGTCATCCGTTCCAACTTTGCAAATTCTGAGTTCATCTTCTGATTTCCATTCTCGAATCATGTGAAACTGCCGTTTGACATGTTTGACTTTCTGATGTTCCCTGGGCTCTCTGGCCTGAGCAATAGCTCCATTGTTGTCTGACGAGGGAATAAACGCGTCGTCAATTGTCTATCCCTATATCAAATACAATTTATACAACCTAAACAAATCTAATACGAGTATAAGGCAAGCATAGGGGTCGAACCACAGAGAACGGATAAACACCACCAAATGTTATCGACAATTAAGCTAGTCCGGAATAGGAGATAAAAAAAACTAAAGTCTAAATATGCTAAAACAAGAAATAAAACACTAAGGGAAGTGGTTTAGGTATAGCATTCACTTGAACATAAACAAAGGCATAGAAATTGAATTAATTATGAACTAAACATGCTTGAATATCAAAAAAAAGGATCCAATCTAGCCGCCTTCCGGGGTCAATTGGCTTCTCCTAACATAGCCTCTATGTTTCCACATTAGAACCATATACTAGGAGGTACTATTAAATAACAATCGATAGTAATGAACCTCAACTAAGTCAACTTCCGTTTCTTGTTAGCAAAGATTCACCTTTAATCAACCAACAATGTGCACTTGCAAGAAGATTAAAGAATATCAAGCATATAAAGACTTTAATCACAAATAAATCAATTCAACCCTAGAAAATGCTCAAGATCCAACTACACCACAACCATCCCCTTAATGGGGAAATTACTCACTAATCATGCTAAAATCAAGATTAATTAACAAACAATCAAGAATAAACATGATTAACAAGCAATACCAACAACTAAAATAATAATCAAAATAAAGCAAATAAAAACAGAGGAGAGAGAGTTAGAGATTTTCATTGATTGAATGTGAAAATCTACAAACAAGATGGTCAATCTTCTTCTTCAATATCCAAGCTCAACAATGGTGAAACCCTCACTTTCTCTCTCTAAACTATCCTAATCCTAACCTAAACCTAGAGAGAGAAGCTCTCCTAAAAACTAATTAGAGAGTAGAATAGATGGTTATTGAATATTCCTAATTACCCCAAAAATGGGTATATATACTAAGCTAGAAAAAATAGAAAAATAAAAAGAAAAGAAAATAAAAAGAAAAAAATAAAATAAGAAAGCTAGACATAAAAATAAAAGAAAGAAATTAGAAAAGGGAAAAGAAAAGAAATAAAAATAAAAGAAAAAGAAAAATAAAATAAAATAAACCCACAAATCCCCACCTAAAACAATCAGCCCCTCTTTCCTCTCTTCTTCGAAATTGGCTGCTTCAATTATCATCTTCACCATTCATCAAAATCCATCATCACCGCACATCATCATCACAAATCAAAGATCAATGGCCATCACCAAGCTTCAATCGTTCGATCCTCATTAAATATCATGTGCGAGGCTCGTGAAGTGGTTCGGTCGAACCATGGGTTGGTGCGGCCGAACTACAGGGTTGGTTCGGTCAAACCATGGGTGTGTTCGACCACACCTCTTCAATTTACAGAACTTTGAAAGTCTCTGACTCGTACTTCGACCGAACCCGATCAATTTGTGATTTGCTCTGATTTTTGGGTGAAAATAGCGGAATCGGGGTGAGTAATTGTGGTGGACTGGTGGCAGCAGGGGGTTCTGGTTGTTAGGTGCGAAGGGTGGACGGAGGAGGTTAATTGGTGGGCTGATTTGGTTGTAGGTGGTGCTGGTGGTTGATGGTGGTTTAGGTGCGTGGCTGGGTGCGTGAGGTTGCTGTGGTTGTGTATTGGGTTGCAGCGTTGGTGTGAGAACAGGGGGTAGTGATGGTAGTGATGCGTGGTAGAGCGGTGGGTTTTCGTGGCTGTGCGGATTGGTGGTGGAAAGTACTGTGGTTGCTGTTGTTGGTGGTTTTGGGGTTGCGCGTTGGTGTTGCAATTGCGGGGTGTTGAAGGTGGCATGGCTGGTGAGTGGCTGGTGAGGCTGCTGGTTTGTGTTGTGAAGGGTGACAGGGTGAGGTCGTATCCCCTAATCAAAAGTAAATACCTAAATCCTCTAACTAAAGTAGATAGGGAAGTAGGGTCGATCTCCACAGGGAAACAAGTCTTATTACTCCTAATTAATTATTATAATCTAAATTATCTAAGTAACCAATATTTATATTTGAGTTTGAAACTAAACTACAAAGAATTGGAATAGAGGGAAAACAATATATAAAAGGATCTAGGGCATAGGTTCACCAATAAATAATACTCCAGGGTAAAACATAGTAATCAATCATTGACATTGCATAAATAACACGATTAACAGGCTCTCGCAATTTATTAATCAACATAGATCTAACAGGCTCTCGCAATTTACTAGATCTAAGTTCTTATTGAAAATAGCCTTTAATATCAAATTAACATATGCTCGATTCATCAATTTAATATTTCTAAACTTTTACAAGCCGCAATTGTAAAACGTTCAAACAATTCAATAAGAAATTATCATGCAATACCAATAATCAATAATAGTCAATCATTAATTAACCAGATTGTAAAGGGCTTTCGCTACGTATTAGAATCACAGAATCAATCTACCGGTATTAAATCTCATCTCTCGAATCTCGACTTAACCATTTATAAATTAACCTGCCTATTGAAACTAGACCTAAACATCAATTCTTATCCGTCGAATCTCGAATCAATATTGTTAAACTCATGCATAAAAGATCTGCGCAAATCTAGTCACAGAGCATTAAATCAATCAATAGGAAATTAATCTAGCATTGATAATTAACAACAACAATTTACCCCTTCATATTATTTATGGATCCCCACAAACACTAGAAATAAAACTACTCACACATATTAAAAACTAAACAAATCAAAGCAATAAAATAAGACATGATTAAAGGAATAGAATAAATAACTAAGATTAAGAGAAGAGGAATCGTTACCAAAATAAATCTGGAATTAAGAGTAGAATTAAGAACAAAGGTTTAAGAGAAAAGAAATCTAAGAGAATAATTAAGAGAGTAAGGAAAGAGTATAGAGAGAAGAAGAAGAGATCCTAAAATCGTATTACGGAGGAGTATTTATACTCCGTACAAAAATCCTAAACTAAAACAAATTAAAACGACGTTAAACGTCCACTAATAAATACACGCGCCCGATCGGGCGAGGCACCGCCCAATCGGGCGCGCCTTTTTTTGCTCTCTAATACTAAACTCGCGCCTGGCCGGGCGCGTCACCGGGCGCCAGCCTAAGCTTCTCCCGCCCGGCCGGGCGCCAGCCTTTTTGGCCGGGCGGCTCATTTGGGACAATATTTGGACTTCGATTGGGCTCCAATTCTTCGGGCCAATCTGGATTTCCTCTTTCGGTCTTGAATACTCGGTCCAAATGCCCTGGTATCACTTATACCGAGCCCTTAATCACCGGTTCGATGGCTCTAACCGGCCCTCGGCTATAAAATCTGGTCGTGCTTCAACAATGCTCGTGATTGCTCCAAAATATCTCGGGAAAATACTCCAAAAGCATAAATCCCTGCAAAAGTCAACCAAATCTACGAAAACACTAGAAAACACCAATTAGTAATAAAAGTGGCGCTAAAGAGCCAAAAACACTACTAATTATGTCCAAGGGACGGGGGTAAAAAACTACATAAAATAGACACATCAAACTCCCCCAAGCCAAACCTTTGCTTGTCTCTAAGCAAAGATCTCATCAATGAATCAATATATATGCTTCACCCCAAAAAGTAAAAATCAAACACAAATGATTCAGGGTAAATCAAATAAACATGCTTCAAAGTCTACCAATCAAATCCATCTAATCACCAATCTTCCCTAACAATTGTCAAACAGAGCAAACCACAAGAGCATATAGAATTCAAGACTAGTGCTCACGCACTCAACTCTCATTTTTGTGGCGAGTAAAAGATGTACTCGATCGCTCTCCATCCAACCCCTTTATGTGAACAATGCCCTCCCAAATCACACTCTCGTGTGTATGAAATAATGAACGCTCAATCCTACTAGTCGACTCGAAATATGTCGAATCATAACTTGCATTGATAAATAACACTTTCACATTCATACAATTCTATGCACAAAGGTCGGAAGGTCTTTAAAGCTTGTAATGTAAGGCTAGGGTAAAGGGTAGGATAAATTTGGGAATAAGTGAGAGAAAAGCTACGCTTAAAGGAGCCATATCCTAATAAAACCCATGATCAAAATAAATAGTGATCATACATCTCCTACATAACCAACTCTAACATCAAAGAATAAACTCCAATCATAATAAATAAACCCAACTCTTACAATTTCACTCATAAGATATAATAATGAAGCAATAGAGTGAATAAACAAACTTTATTTTTCAAACTTGAATTTTTTTTCAATGAAGCTCTTTTTTTGCTTTGATCAACCTCCAAATAAAACATTTGAACATTTTTTTTCTTTCGAAGTTCACTTATTTTTTCACATTTGTTTTTTTTTTTTTCATAATATCATGCTTTATTTTTTCAAGAAAATATAACTCTCAAACTCATCAAAAATAAACATGATCAACAACAAAACAACTTCTCAAAAGCCTACCCAAATTGCGCAAATAATAAGCACACTACAAACTCCCTCACCTCACTCACTAATAGCTCCCCTAAGCCAAGCTTAGGACTAGTAACCAATGGGGCAAAATAGGCTTGTAATATGGCTAATAAACAACAAAAAGTCAAGGCAACAACATGGGTAGCAAGAAGGGAACAAATGTATCTATAATATCTGGAGGCTACCTAAAAGAACAAATGCCTTCGTCCTCCACAATGTGCATAATAATGAATCATATAAATATTACTAATAGTTGCAAACCAGTACTCAAATTCATTAACATACCAGGAAATATGGAACTATCACACATTCCTTACCAAATCAACTAGTCAAGCACTATATTCACAAGAAGTTGGACAAAATTGGCGCATGTTAAGGTTTCAAGGCAATCAAACATCAAATCATGATCAACTAATCCACAATGCATATCATAAAATACCAAGAATCAAAACAATTTTCTCAAGTAAGGGGCACAGGGAAGCATAATTTATAATTCATTGGAACGTATTTTTGAATTTTTTTAATTTTCAATTTTTTTGTATTTTTATATATATAAGAAAGCAATAAAACTATCCTAGAAAGAAAGAAATCTAACCTAAGAAAACAAACCAAAAATAAAAGAAAAGAGAAAAAGAAAAATACCAAACCAAAACCTCCCCCAAGCAAGAATCAGACAATGTCCTCATTGGCTCGGAAACTAGCCCAGCATAGCTAGTCCTCATCATCCTCGTCCATTGAGCCGAAACCCGCACCTCTACTGCCACCTGCACCACCTGCACCAGAAGAGCTAGTTACCACCAAAATAATCAGCGTGAAAACTCCCCCCCGCCGGTCCCCCGAAAGGAATGTCCTGCCCGTACCCGAAGAAAGAAGAATAATCAGTGTAAATACCACGGGCAGTGGGATCCCTATCGTATCCCTGGGGTGGAGGCTAAAACCAGTCAGGGTGAATAGCGTCGTCGGGAATGTTGCCCCGACGAGCATAATCATCGTACATAGGGTAGAGAGCTCTACCCTGTTTCCTCTCTAGGTACCCTAACCTCTGGTCTAAGGAGCCTACCATCCTCCTAAGGTTAGTATGTGAATGCTCGATACGTCCTAGGGCCTGACCTATACTCTGAAGATCCCAAACTGGGTCAGAGTCAACATGAGGGACGGAGTGGGACATACGAGGTGGAGACAAAGCCACCTCGGGCTGAGGCTGGGGTGGTGGAACTGGTGGTGGTGGTACCTGTCCCCTAGCGTTGGCAACTAAAACATCATAAGTGTAAGAAAGTTGCCCTGGGGGAAAGGCGGTCAAGTCTGAACTGGGTAGGGGAAAAATGGGCAAAGGTTGCTCGTTCCCAGTCCGAATACACCAAAATGGTGTTTGCTCGCTATCCGGTCTAACCCACCCCACATCCTCAAAATACCTAGTAGTCATGTAGGTATCTGGTCCACAGTTGGTCAGCTGGTGGGGTTCGTCTACTACAAAACCGGCTTTTTTCACCGCTATTCGAGTGATAAGGCCACCTAAACGGATAGGGGACTTGGAAGTGGTGCTGGCTGTGGCATGCCTACTCAAATGGTGAACTATAAACCTACCTATGTTCAATTTCCCATACTCGTACACATAATGTCCTATGACAGCTAGTTCGTTAGTTTGAGCGTTATGGGGCTCGGCCCTACCTAAAAAACACAAGCCCGCAAATCTTTGCCAGATTTTTGGGACAAGGTGGTGAATAGGTTTGGTACTAGCATGTTGGGGGTCGGGGGTAGGTAAACTAGTCAAAGCATAATATAAGTCACCCATTTTATAGTCCGCATGCCACTGGTGAGATAATTCAGAATTTAATTCAAAAAATTTATAAAATTCTACAAAAGTTAAACTAATATTTCTATTATTTAACCTGAAAAATAAATTTGGCCCATTTCTACTACTAACAACATGAAAAGTGGACAGGAATTCATAAGTAAGTTCTCGGTATGTAGGATAGTGCATGTCAACAAATTTTCTCATGCCAATGTCATTCAAAAATCGTTTAACAAAATCATACAAACCAAATGATTCTAGGGTAGGGCGGTGTAACCACCGAGAAGGAATTACCTCACGACCGAGCAAATGCTTTAGCCATTCCTTTTGTTCCCGGCTCACAATCCGGATCGTCGGCCAGTACGGGAGTTGCAAGTCCGGGTCATATTCCTCCCTCGAACTGGAGCTCCTACCAAAAATGGACCTAGCCCTCTTTGATGCCATGTTAAAGAAATGGGTTTGAAAATTTATTGAATTAAAAATGAAAATTTTTTATATCAAAGTGAAGAGAATGAAGAGAGGATCACAAATATGTAAAGAGTTTTGAATTTGGGTAAGAAATGGAGGAGAAATCTTAGAGAGAAGGTAGAGAGAATTTGAGTTTTAGAGAGAGAAAGTAATGGAGGAAAGAAGAAATGGAGAAAGAAATAAGAAAAGAAAGAAGAAGAAGGGGGCGGATACGCTCGCGCCCGATCAGGCGGTGGGTCGCCCGGTCGGGCGATCTGGAAAATTTCGTAGCTGATTCTCGCGCCCGGTCGGTCGACTTTCGCCCGGTCGGGCGATCTGATTTTCTTCAATTTCGTAACCTTTCGCGCCCAGTCGGGCAATCTAACGACCTGATTCCTTCTAGCTCTCGATCTGTAAGTCAAAATTTTCACCTTTCTCGCGCCCGGTCGGGCGAGGCTTGCCCGATCGGGCGGACAACTTAGTCCGTATACGACGAATTTCGCGCCCGGTCGGGTGCCACTCGCCTGGTCGGGCGAAATTACTTATTTTCAGATCCTTGCTCTCGCGCCCGATCAGGCGAGCTTCGCCCGGTCGGGCCCGAGACTAAATCGGCAAAATATTAAATTTCTTCTTTTCTCCAAAATTTGGCTAACTCTTTTCCTTCAAACCTGTACAAACACTCATAGAACTCGTTAAATTCCCTCATCTCTCCTTTCATAAGAAAAAGAAAAGAAAAACTAGTCTAAAAAGCATTAAAAATATGGGTTGCCTCCCGCAAAGCGCTGGTTTATCTAGGTCCCGCACGACCTTCTTACCAAGTACAATTTCTAGGACCTTTAACCTAGCGCTTGATCGTGTGGTTTCTCACCCAGTCTAACAGTGTTTAGGCTGCGATGCGGCTTTCTGACATACCCTGTGGGACGCCAAATCTCCTTATCTGGTGGATCCTCCTTGACTTGGATTGGGGGATCTTCAATGCTACGCACTAAAAAGCCTTCTTCGATCGAATGTTGCTTCAAATTGTCATTGCGTTCAACAATTGCAAATCGATCTGGCGAAACACTTACCGTAGGCTCGATTCGCACAACTTGCTCGATCGGTTCCACTTGTTCATCCTCGAAACCAAGACCAACATTATAGAGTGCTCTTTCTATTGCATCGACTTCCTTCTGCCATTTGTCTATCTCATCTGAAAAGGATGCAACACAAGATACCGCCTCCAAGGGATCTTTTTCAAGAGCTTGGGGCTTGTTAGAATAATTTACAACCACATTAAAACTGAAACATTTCTCCTCAGTCATGGAGCTTTTAGGGGCATTATTTAGATTAAAAACAACTTTATCATCCCCTACTGATAGTGTTAACTTACCACTTCTTACATCAATGACTGCTCCTGCAGTGTTAAGGAATGGTCTACCCAAAATAATTGGGGTTTGCGTATCCTCCGCCATATCAAGAACAACGAAATCTACAGGTATATAAAATTTACCTACTCTAACGGGGACATCCTCTAAAACACCTAAGGGGTATTTGAAAGAACGGTCGCCATTTGTAGAGTTATATTGGTAGCTTTTAATTTACCCATATTCAACTTAGAACACACAGATAATGGCATGACGCTAACACTAGCACCCAAGTCACATAATGCATTATCAATCAAGGGATTGCCAATATGACAAGGGATAGAAAAACTACCCGGATCTTTTAATTTAGGTGGAGACTTATTTTGAAGTACGTCACTACACTCTGCAGTGAAAGCTACTGTCTCTACCTCACTAATAGACCTTTTTCTTGTCAATATTTCTTTCATAAATTTTGCATATGAGGGGATTTGTGTGATCAATTCAGTAAAGGGAACTGTTACCTTCAAATCTTTAACCACCTCCAGGAACTTACCAAACTGCTTATCCAAGTTTGTCTTCAATTGACGATTGGGGAAAGGAAGTTTGATAATTGGCTTTGGAATTCTTGTCTGGAGTAGCCACCTTCTCTAGAGTTGTACCCTGCAATGTAGAATTAGATATGTTAGTATTATCCTTTAGCCCTGCAGGGCTATCAACTACATTGTTTGGTTTAAAGGAATCAAGATTCGCATTATTTAATAAAACAGGTTTATCAACTCCGGGCTTAGAGGGCCCTTCATAGTTTGAACCACTCCTTAGAGTAATTGCAAATGCTTGATCCGTAGGCCTAGTCGGCTGTGCCGGCAGAGCTCCCTGTTGGCGGGCTTGTAGAGTAGCGGAGAGTTGCGCAATTTGATTATCCATAATTTTATTATGCGCTAGAATTTGGTCAATTGTCGCATCTCTGCTCTCCATGTGCTTTTGCATATTAACCAACATTGCTCTTATTTCCGCCAGAGAAGGGTCGGAAGATGAGGGGGTTTGTTGTGGTTGGTTCTTCTGGCTAGCATTGGGATGATAATATTTCAGCTGTTGTGGCACCTGTGGTTCTTGTGGTGGTGGATTTTGAACGTTAGTGCTCCGGTAGGAAAGGTACGGATTATTCCGATACCCAGGATTGTATGGTGGAGTATAGGTTATTCTGCCTATAAGCTTGAAAGGTATTAACTTGCTCCACGGAACTCCTGCAATCTTGCTCCCAATGACCTACAATACCACAATTTTCACAGAAGGCCTCATTAGAATTATTATTAATTGCAGAAACATTAGCTACATTAGCAGTGCTCAGATTATCTAATTTTTGGCAAATAGAGGTTAGTTGAGCTTGAAAAAAGGATACAGAGTCGACACTATGCTTCCCCTTGTTAGCAAATCCTCTGGGATTCCCATATTGGGAATTGTGTATCGCCATATCTTCAATAACCTGACCTGCATCATCAACATTAAGATTCATGAATCTCCCACTAGATGCAGAGTCTAAAATTATTATAGAGGAATTTCCAATGCCGTTATAAAAGGCTTGGATTAACTGCCATTGCGCTATATTATGGTGAGGGCATTCTCTTTGTAAGTCCTTGAACCTCTCCCAAGCCTCATATAAAGATTCATCGGCTTCTTGGGCAAAATTCTGGATCGCACTCCGTAGTACTGTTGTTCTCTCTGCAGGATAATACTTGTTATAGAAATTCAAAACAAGAGTTTCCCAGTCAGTTATACCAAGTGTAGTTCTATTTTAGCCATTAAACCACAATTTAGCTTTTCCAGTTAAAGAGAAGGGAAAGAGAATCTCCCTGATTTGGTCTTGAGTGACCCCGACTTGCCTGATGGTGTTGCAATATTGACAATAGTCGGCAATGTGAAGATTCGGGTCTTCACCTTTGGCTCCACTGAATTGCTTCCTCTCTATCATCATTATAAATTGAGGTTTGATTTCAAATTGAACCCCATCAAGAGCCGGAGTAGGGGTGAGATGTGGAAAATCCGTAAGCTTTGGTTGTGAATAATCACTAAGCTTCTTTGGAGCCGTCATCTCTGATTCTGCGTCTGATGATGTCTCTGAATCGCTAGAACAAGTTGGAGGATCTCGGTGATTATTGTTATTATCACCAGAATCCGCCAGGATTTGCTTGTAGAAATTTTTTTGTCTATGGAAGGAACGTTCGATCTCAGGATCGAATGGGATGTAACCTGACCTGGAACACCTGGGCATAAACAAATTAAAACTAGAAGCAAATATGAGATTTATCTCAGAGAACTAACGCTCTCTGAGACAAAAGGGAAATAATCTAGACTGCAAAAACAATCAGAAATAAAAATAAAATCGTTTCCCCGGCAACGGCGCCAAATTTTGACAGGGTGAAGTCGTATCCCCTAATCAAAAGTAAATACCTAATCCTCTAACTAAAGTAGATAGAGAAGTAGGGTCGATCTCCACAGGGAAACAAGTCTTTTTACTCCTAATTAATTATTATAATCTAAATTATCTAAGTAACCAATATTTATATTTGAGTATGAAACTAAACTACAAAGAATTTGAATAAAGGGAAAACAATATATAAAATGATCTAGGGCATAGGTTCACCAATAAATAATACTCCAGGGTAAAACATAGTAATCAATCATTGACATTGCATAAATAACACGATTAACAGGCTCTCGCAATTTATTAATCAACATAGATCTAACAGGCTCTCGCAATTTACTAGATCTAAGTTCTTATTGAAAATAGCCTTTAATATCAAATTAACATCTGCTCTATTCATCAATTTAATATTGCTATACTTTTACAAGCCGCAAATGTAAAACGTTCAAACAATTCAATAAGAAATTATCATGCAATACCAATAATCAATAATAGTCAATCATCAATTAACCAGATTGTAAAGGGCTTTCGCTACGTATTACAATCACAGAATCAATCTACCGGTATTAAATCTCATCTCTCGAATCTCGACTTAACCATTTATAAATTAACCTGCCTATTGAAACTAGACCTAAACATCAATTCTTATCCGTCGAATCTCGAATCAATATTGTTAAACTCATGCATAAAAGATCTGCGCAAATCTAGTCACAGAGCATTAAATCAATCAATAGGAAATTAATCTAGCATTGATAATTAACAACAGCAATTTACCCCTTCATATTATTTATGGATCCCCACAAACCCTAGAAATAAAACTACTCACACATATTAAAAACTAAACAAATCAAAGCAATAAAATAAGACATGATTAAAGGAATAGAATAATTAACTAAGATTAAGAGAAGAGGAATCGTTACCAAAATAAATCTGGAATTAAGAGTAGAATTAAGAACAAAGGTTTAAGAGAAAAGAAATCTAAGAGAATAATTAAGAGAGTAAGGAAAGAGTAAAGAGAGAAGAAGAAGAGATCCTAAAATCCTATTACGGAGGAGTATTTATACTCCATACAAAAATCCTAAACTAAAACAAATTAAAACGACGTTAAACGTCCACTAATAAATACACACGCCCGATCGGGCGAGGCACCGCCTGATCGGGGGCGCCTTTTTTTGCTCTCTAATACTAAACTCGCGCCCGGCCGGGCGCGTCACCGGGCGCCAGCCTAAGCTTCTCCTGCCCGGCCGGGCGCGCCTCCGGGCGCCAGCCTTTTCGGCCGGGCGGCTCATTTGGGCCAATATTTGGACTTCGATTGGGCTCCAATTCTTCGGGCCAATCTGGATTTCATCTTCCGGTCTTGAATACTCGGTCCAAATGCCCCGGTATCACCTATACCAAGGCCTTAATCACTAGTTCGATGGCTCTAACCGGCCCTGGGCTATAGAATCTGGTCGAGCTTCTCCAATGCTCGTGATTGCTCAAAAATATCTCGGGAAAATACTCCAAAAGCATAAATCCCTGCAAAAGTCAACCAAATCTACGAAAACACTAGAAAACACTAATTAGTAATAAAAGTGGCTCTAAAGAGCCAAAAACACTACTAATTATGACCAAGGGACGGGGGTAAAATACTACATAAAATAGACACATCAAAGGGGGCAACAGTGGTGGTCATTGGTGGACGGTGGTGCAGGTGTTGCGTGAGGGAGGCAGCAGGGGTTGATGATTGGGTTGATAGGAAAGCTTTGACTTGGACCTTGAACTCGAGCCTACACACAAACAAACCTGAGGATAAAAGTGTGAAACCGAGATAAATAAAATAAAATAAATAAAAAGGAATTAAATAAAATAAAAGAGAAAAATAGAAGTAACACTAAACTAATAAAAATAAATAAAAGTAAAAATAGAAATAAGAGAAATAAAACTAAAACTAATAAAGACATAAAACTATACAATTAAATAAAATAAACTTAAAACTAATTAAAACTATGAAATTAACAAAGGAAAGGAACGAAATAAAATAAATCGAAAGCAAATAAAATACGAAAATAAACTAATTCTAATAAAAACTACGAAAAGAACTAAAACACGACAAAATGACCAAATAAACAAGAAATGTTATTAAAGAGAAAACAAGAGAAAGAAAGGGAAAATAAGATAAAATAAACACGAAAATAGCTATAAAACTACTCCCTAAGAGTGACATAAATGTCACTCATCAAATTCCTCCAAGCTAAACCTTTGCTCGTTCTCGAGCAAAGATAAGGCTAAAGAGAACAAGATGGAATTATTGAAAGCAAAAGAAACAAAATAGAAACAAAGAGAAAGAATGTACACTAACTCACTATCGTAGGAATCACGGATGCATTTAGCGTATGCATCAAGCCCTTTAAACCCCTATGTCGCCAAAGAGGACGAGTAAGCTCTCGTGAGGGTTTCCTAAGAGGTTTAACCCACAACTCTCGACAAAAACCAAGGCAAGGCAAAAAATTGGAAAAAGAGAAGAAACATGAAAAGAGAAAAGAGAAAACAAACACAAGCTCATGTATGGACAAAAGATAGGGACAAGTACTAATGAATGTAAACCTTTCTAAATGGACCAATGTATGCACGTTCCAAGATGTCAATGGTTCATTGAAACATAACACAAGCTAAGCATAGAAAACTACTTAGGACTCAATCCGCCCTAGCCCCAACCAATCAGGCCACGTTCTCTCCACTAGCTTCAAATCAACCCTTAAGCTAGCTTCTCAAGATTCCACGAATAAACCGGAAAAAGATAAAGAAATGAAAAACTTTGAGAAGGTAATCCCGACGTCTTAACTATGCATACTCTTTCCATAGGTTTTAAGTCTATCTCCCTCCATCGTTCTTTTGACCTAACCCATTAGAGTCTAAGGGTCTTTTTATTGGTAGTAACATAAGGCTAAGGGTTAAGGCGAGGTAAAATTTTGAAATTTGGTGAAATTTCCTAAGTGAAGCAAAAAGTGCGGCCGACACTCAAAAACAACTTAAGAAGTCACTAAATATCAAACAAAAATACCAAAAATGCCACTCCCCCAAGCTTATTCAACACCAACACACAATATATACAAAATGAAGGAACGATCCCCCCAAGCTTGAACAAAGCATTGTCCCCAATGCTTAAACTAAGGAAGAGAACGAAACCATCAAAAATATTTTTATTATTTTTGTTTCTTTTCCATTTTTTTTTCGAGATTTTATTCGTTGTCCTTGCCTTTTTATCCATGGACGGCTTTTTCTTGCGACATCATTCGATTTTCTTGAATTGCATCTTTCTTTTGAAACTCAACTCTAACCAAATCTCAAAGTGCTTCTTGTTTATGATCAACAACTCAAAACTCAAACCTCACATACCAATGCTTCACTAACTAAAAGGTTGGTAAACACAGGCCATTAGGTTTGTAATACGGTTTAAACAAGAGCGGGAAATATAAGGCTCAAATTGGTTAGCAAGTAGGTAAATGCAAAATAGAAAATCAAATTTGTAACAAAATAAAAAGAAGATAAAGAAAAATGAGAAAAGGGTGCCCTTTTCCTCCCCTAGAGTGCTTCGGCCACGATCTTGAGAGCTATAAGTCAAAACAAGGATCAAGACATGCAAAGCTAAGGATCCAAATGTGCCACACAACAAAATGATGAAGGCTAGAATAATGTTACCTCGCAAGGGATTATAACTAGTCAAATACCAACCAAGGGTGTCAAATCCACTATCGAGAGCAACACCATCTTACCACATACCCGTGAACTAAGGCTTCATGGATTCTTAAAAGTTCTTAATCCGACTATCTTAGCATGTAATATCCTAGAGTCAAGCAATGACACTCTCAAATCCAAAATATATAATTTCCAATCCAAGTTAAAACAAAGACACAACACCTAATTGCCTTGATCAAAACGAAAATCTTTTTGTATTTTTCAAAAGCATGAAAAACATGGAAATGTATATACTCAAGTGCATGGCATATTGTAGACACCCATTTGTGTCTCCCCAAAACCAAACCCAGTGATGAGTACCTTTCACGTCGAATCATAATCGAATGAAGTGAAAGTGTGGAAGGTTTAGTGTTGCGGATAGTTTTAATTTCTTTTCTCTTTTCTTTGTTTTTGAAAACTTATTTTTAAGAAAACAGTTAATTCAGTTTGGTTGGTCCATGATATGGGTCCAATAATAGTGTAGTTGGACGGGGCTTGACAAGAGCTTTCCAACGATATATTATAAGCCCAATTCCGATGAATATTGGGGAAGTTATGACCAAATTACTAAACTGGGCCCGGTTCGAAATTTATACACGGCCCAATGATCTAGGGGAGGGCCTAATATAATTTATCATTTCTAATGCAATTAGGAATGGTTTTAGTCTTCTAGATTCTTTTAGAAGGTTCTTTTCATTCCTAATTCAATTAGCATTGATAATTTGACTTCTTGTTGACTTTTCAGAGTTTTAATCAAAATCAAATAGCATTTTTGAGGAAATTTTATGATTTTATCCTCCAGTACGGCAAACTTATCTGATTTTCGAAAACGCGTTAAAACCAGGCTTGGCACCTGGAACCAGGCCTGGCGCCTGGCGCTAGCCATAGGAGCCTGACGCCAGTGTTGGTGCCTAGCGCCAGTTAGCCAGGGCTTGCGCCAACTCTGTTTTTTGTGCGTCAAACTATTTTTTGTATATTTTATCTTTTTGGCTGATTTTCTCTATAAATAACGTATTAAAAACTCCGTTTTCATTCACCAATTCTCACGAATTATCATCAACATCAGTTTTCATCATCAATTCTCTCTAATTGTCTTTCAATTCTTTCTTAGATTTTTTTTCATACAAAATTCCACATTCACAAGATCTAGAAACACCTAGCCATATTTGAAGTTGCCTTCGCCCTAGACATGAAAGGTTTAATTTCTGAGGGTTTGGTCCCAAATCTCTCTTTCAATTATTTAATTTAATTGTTTTGATTATTATTTTCCTTGAAGTTACTAACGTGTGTATTTTGTTATTAGAAAGAGGTACGAGGCATCAAAGTAAGTGCTTTAATTGGTTTTAATTGATATTATGATGTAGAAATCATGTTTAAATTATTATTATGATATTCCTAGTATCATGTCTAGGGTAATTTTAATATTAAATATGAGTGTTATGATGCTTCCTATGTTCTTCCTAATATTTATGATTGTTAGTATCATGTTAGGGCTAAATATTTGATTTTTATTGCTTAGTGACATGCTAGGGTTTGTTATTAATCTTGTTAGTATCATGCCTAGGATCTTGCTATTTTTATTATGCTTTAATGTTGATATGATTATTTTAATTATGACTTATGATTTTATGATTATAATTGTTATAATTTATGATGATTATGATTATTCTTATTGTTATGATTATTATGTTTCTTGATGATATTTATTATTTGTTGCTTGATCACACCTTTTTATGCATGATTAAAGGGAATCTATACTTGTAATCACGCTTAATAAGATAATTAATAATCTTGTTAGGGTTAATATGATTATAATTTAAAGTGATCTCCAATAATAGTTTATTTGTGCATTAATATTTAACCAACATAGATTAAACAAGTTTAGGGTTAATCCTATTGATTGCATGTTAGTCAGAAAGAGCACATGAATACGATCAGAATAAAGTAGAGGCCTATTATTAGGGCAGGTTCAATTTCTTTTAGGTTGGATTTGTACCTTCATCCCCAAACTCTTATTTGGTTTAAGACCTTATGGAGTTGACGATCTCTTGGATCGTTAAGGGGTGTAACCTTCACCCTGTGAACGGTTTACAAGTTCCTAAAACTCGTTGGCGACTCTTTTACTCTATCTTCTTCCCTTTTGGACGCCACCGTACTTAAGTGTATGATCACAGTGGGGTTCAAGCTAGTGGGATTAAAGCTTGAAATAATCCCTACAGTTTTTGGCGACTCAACTGGGGAGGATTTCTATTTTAATTCCTGAATTTGTTTCGGCAATGATTGAGAATGAGTGGATGAGACTCGAAACGTTCTAAGTATTTCATGTGCGTAATTTTGATTGACATTATTTTCATATGCATAAAAAAGATCTCATTGGAAAGACCATCCATAATAAGTTAAAAACATAGGATTTTACACGTAGGAAATTTGAGAAATATTTTTCACAACTAGGACCGAAATAACACCGCGCGAAACTGGAAAATTTTATCGAGCACAGAAAGCTGCTGAGGCATGTGGGAAGTAGTGTCAGGGGTCAGAGCTTGGCGCCAGCATTTTAGTCGTAGCGCCAGATGCCAGTATTGGCGTCAGGCGCTATAGTTAAAAGCTGGCGTCAGTCTCTCTTTGCTGGCGCCAATTTCCCCCAATACCGAGCCAAAAATATGCGTTCTAATTGCGACCAGTTTTTCGTATTTTTCGCTCGATCCTACTTCCTGATTGAATTTTTTCTCACTTTTCTAAAACCCATATGTGTTCTACATATGGACATAACCCTCTGGGAATTCATGCTCCATCTACCCGATTGAACGCTCCGTGCAACAAAGGGTACATCCGAGATGTTGAATTCACCAAACCATGGAAGCGAGTTTTTTCTAAAAAACTCGCGGTGTCCCATCCACTCGCGCCAACCCTTCATGGTTAGGCTTCCGCGCGGTGCATCCGTATAATTAACCATGGACCCTTTATTGACTAAACCATATCCCGAACTTTAGAGAACTAGAGCCATGGTTAGGTTGCAAACGCATTGCATCATATTGTGCCTACTTGACTAATTGTGCATTATTTGTTGCGCATATATATTCTATGTTTCTCTTAACCGTTTGTTGACTTGTGTTGAGACTAAATAAATGAATGACTTAAAGAACTTTGCCTAATTAATTAATTAATTAGTTAATTTGAGTCAATAAAGTCTAATATTTTAATCAGAATTGACCTTGTACGACTTTAGGCATACCCCAATTGACTAATAACACTGAAAACAGTCCCAGACCGAAGCTCCAATATTAGCGCCAAAGTCTGAGCTGTAGCGCCTGACGACAGCCCTGTCGTCTGGCGCCAAGCTCCACGGTGTGACGCCAGTCCTGTCGTTTGGCCGACAGTTCGGATTATTGGTCGAGTCATCACCTAGAGTCTAATTAATCAGTTTGCTAACTAATTCGGTTAAATTTTGCTGTCAATAATACTTATTTGAGTCGATGATCGAGTTTAGGCACTAAGTCCCATGGTCTTACACAAGAGTCCAAGCATGTCACTTACACTCAACGCACACACCAATACACATACTTTGACCATGTTTAAGAGAGTCTTGTGTGCGCGTTTTTTCTGTCATTTTTTTGAAGGGGGTAAGTCGGATATTAATCCTCCAATAAAAAAAAAACTATACTTAGTTCCCTAAAAATATGTACATTATTTTTGCTAAAAATATGCACCCTTTTGTACTTTATTTTTTTTATTCTTTTTTTTCCCCTCCTTAAAATAAACTGTATATTCAAGTTGATTCGAGTCAAGTAATTAAAACGCAAAATGGTTTAATTTACAGCGCGTGGTCAAGAAAGGAAGGACGGTTAATCAAAGACAACCTCTTCGTACAAGTCCAACTTTTTGACAAACCCATAGCTCGTAAGAGGAAAGCTAAGACTATAATGGCAACTCAAGAAGAAGTCAATGATCTTAAGAACCAAGTGGCTACCGTAACTGAGACATTGAAGCTTCTTGCACTCAAGATCGATGATCCCGTGAAGCAACAAAAGATGGACCTCATGCAAGAGAGCTTAAACAAGTTGTCTAGCAACTACAAGTTTCAAGAGCTTACATCACGAGGGGTCTCGGTGGACAAAGATCTTCTTCCGCAGAAGTTCAACGCCAACGACATCCCAAAATTCAGAGCAACTGACAACCCTTACTTTCATTTAAGAGCATTCGAAATAATAATGAGTATTAAAGGTATTGATAAGAAAGTTTTCCCCTCTTTGTTCTCACTATCTCTCGAGACCGTTTGCCAACAATGGTTCTTTTCTCTCGAGAAAGAAAAGACCTCTACCTGGGAGTCCATAGAAAACGCTTTCGTTGATAGGTACAAGTGCAACATTCAAGTCGAGACTGACCATAGGGAACTTGAAATCCTCCAGCAAAAAGAGAATGAAGGCTTCACCTCTTTCTTTAACAAATGGAGGGAAACCTCAGCTAAGACGATTGAGGTGCCAAGTGAAAAAGAATCTGTGAGGCTGTTCATCAAAAATCTTCAAGAAAAATATTCCAAGCATCTCAAATATCAAAATAACCTCCATTCCTTCAAAGCCGTTTATGACATTGGGATCAATATTGAAGATGACTTGGCTAAGTTGAAAGCTGCCAACAATAACTCCAACAGTGGCTGGAAAGGAAACAGGAATGACAATCCTTCTTCTTCCAAAACCGCCCACTCAAACAACGTTAGCACTTTTAATTTAGGAGAAGTCCTTTCTATGAACAATCAAGGACAGAAGAAATAATTTAGGAGGAACTTCACTCCTATTGGCATGAAATATGACACCGCATTTGATCGATTAAATGCAAAAGGTCTTATAACTCCTATTAGACCATTTGGGGACCCACCAGTTGAGAAGAGGTCGGCTAATTGGAACCCCGATGCACACTGCAAGTATCACCAAGGTAGGGGCCATCTCACCGAAAACTGTTGGAAGCTTAAGGAAGCCATCCAAGACTTAATCGACAACAACAAGCTGTCGTTGCCCCCTGCCAGTAAGAAGCCAAGCATTGACAATGCACCTCTCGCTCATACCCTAGCTATTTCTGATGAGGAAAACGAGGTTGACCCCTCATCTCTCACTAGACCTGTCAAAGAAAGCCGTGTCATAAAAAAGAACCGGCAAGTAAGGAAGATATACAATTGCTCACACTGTCCATGAAGGAGGTATCGCATCTACTACGAGAAGCTCTCAAAGCTATGAACGAATTCCAAAAGAAATATGATGAGTTTCCACTTTCGAAAGATGAACCTAAAAGAGAATTCACACCAGTGAGAACGACTTATGAGGCAAAGCATTTTCCCTTACAAGTCACTGAAAAACCCAAGAAGAGCAATAGAATCTACACTCCAATTGGGATCCCATATGCACAAATGTTCGAAATACTCTCCGAGAGTGGCGAGATCAAACCTCTCGAACCGAGACCATTCAAATCATTGAAAAGGACAGATAGATATTACTGTCAGTATCATCAATCAGGGGGTCACACTATAGAAAACTGTTTCAAATTCAAGTATTTGGTACAGAAAATGATTGATGAAAAGAAACTAGTCCAAATTCAACAAGAAGAGGATGCGACCATTAATGGAGTTTGGGACAGTGATGAAGAAGATGTCTATCTATAGGACCTACACCTTCTGTGTCATACACCACAGATGACATTTGGGCTGAAGAAGATTCATCAATAGACGTCCTCACAAGATCCGGGAGAATGCAACCTCCTGTTTCAACACAACCTATGCAAACCACACAACAAGTTCACATACCTATCATTGAAGACAATGATATTGTTAAGCTGTTTAAGAAGACAAAAGTTGAGATGAATGTATGGAAACTTCTGGCAACATCTCGAGAACATAGGTTGGCTGTAATGAATGCCTTGGAAAAAATTGGGATAGATTCTGACACTACTCCTGAGGGATTAGCCAACTTCCTCACAAGTGACCTTCCTAGTCCAATTAATTTGATCACCTTTTCCTGACAAAGATTTACCCCCAGAAGGTGACAAACATTACAAGGCATTAAACCTCACAATAATTTGCAAGAGGATGAATGTTCCTATGACTCTTGTAGACAATGGATCGGCCATCAACGTCTGTCCACTTAGAACTGCGAGGATGCTCGGCATTAGGGACGAAGATTTAACTCCGTCTACACAAGGAATAAGGGCCTACGACAACACTCGTCGTCAAGCTCTTGGCAAGATTACCCTAAATGTAACGGCAAGAGCAATAGAACATGCTACTACTTTCCAAGTAGTAGATATTAAAGCTTCGTTCAACTTGCTGTTGGGACGCCCTTGGCTTCATGATCTAAAGGTCGTCCCTTCATCTCTTCACCAACAAGTGAAAGCTATAGTTGGGGGAATTCCAATCACCATCGATGCTTCGCCTATGAGGATCAAATCTATAGAGAATCCGATCAATAATGTGGAGCATGATGAGGACGATGAAGATTTATGGGGCTTTAATGAAGAAGTCTCCTTAATCCAGGAGGATGAAAGGACCCCTCTTTGCTATGACCCCAATTCCAACATGATTGTCAATGCCATGCTGAAGAAACAAGGACATTTTCCTGGGATGACCCTAGGAAAGAAGAAAGGAATGGCAAAACCGCTGGAGTCACCTGGCCTCCCTAAGTTAGACACTTTCCGAACTTGGTTTCAAACCGACTCGGAAAGATCTTAAGCGAGCCCAGAAAAAGTCAAAAGCACGTAGGGACGCTCGCATTCAAAAGAAAGCAATACCAATGGACCAGTACCCTCATACGCTTAATGGTCAGTTTATAAAAGGAGAGGACTATCCATGCCATTAATTTCCCGAGCCATTTGTTGTAAACGGCATAAGACAACCGGGATTCGAGATTTTCTTGGATTGCTACTTCACTGATGAAATCCCAACTCCCGTCCACAAGGAGAAAGCACCCCCATGCTTTGACTTTAACGTCATGGGATTACTGTTCGGGCGAGAAAAGAATAAGCCAACTTATAAAGAAGATAACTCCTCGCTCATTCAAACAGTCCTACAAAGCGAAAGCTTTGATCCCTCGAAGCTAATCACTCCAGCTGAAGGATCCCTACATGGATGGTGCAAGACTATCAAGGTAACTACTCCAAGCGGAAGGAAGATATCAATCACGACAGGGCAAGGACCGATGTTTGAAGAGTCATCTGAGTCTGAGTCTTAGTCAGAGTCTTTCCCTTTAGAGTCTACTAAATCTTTAGTAGTAGCACCTCCCCCTCCTATTTCTCCTCCTAGGATAGTTAGTGATCCAGTCCCTGAGGACATATCACTCTTTGATGTAATGATCTTAGAGTATAATAATATTTCTCATTATTCTTACTTCTCGTGTTCTTCTGTAACCCAAGATGACGAGAATTTCTTAAATAACAATGAAAAAGACAAAGAAATTATTAAAGCAATGGAAACACTCGAAAAGAAAACACCGGTAATTGAAGAAACTGAAATAGTTGATATCTCAAATGATTCAACTCATAAAAGAGAAGTTAAAATCGGATTAACATTGAATAAATAAGAAAGAACCGATTTAATTAACTTACTTAAAGAATTTATCGATGTATTTGCTTAGTCATATGAAGATATGCCAGACATTAATAGAGAAATAGCTCAACACACTATACCACTAATTCCGTGAATGAAACCCGTAAAACAAAAGTTACGTCGAATGAAACCTGACGTAGCTCTTAAAATAAAAGAAGAAGTTCAAAAACAAATAACTGCAGGTTTCATCAAAGTATCCGAATACCCCGAATGGGTCGCCAACGTCGTCCCAGTTTCGAAGAAAGAAGGAAGGGTAAGAATGTGTGTCGACTATCGAGATCTAAATAGGGCAAGTCCAAAGGACGACTTCCCTTTGCCACACATCGATATTCTGGTAGATAACACGACAAATCACGCGCTTCTCTCGTTCATGGATGGGTACGCAGGTTACAACCAGATTCTCATGGCAGAAGAAGACATGGAGAAAACAACCTTTATAACACCATGGGGTACATACTGCTACACGGTAATTCCATTCGGGTTGAAAAACGTGGGTGCTACTTACCAACGTGCAGCAACTGCTTTACTCCATGACATGATGCATAAAGAGGTCGAAGTATATGTAGACGACATGATTGTAAAATCAAAAGACCGTCCAGGCCATCAAGTAGCCTTAAGGAAATTTTTCGAAAGGCTAAGAAAATATAATATGAGGTTGAATCCATCTAAGTGTGCTTTCGGAGTCACCTCAGGAAAACTCTTGGGTTACGTCATAAGCTCTAGAGGAATAGAGGTAGACCCAACCAAGATCAAAGCAATCATGTCAATGCCACCGCCCAAGACTGAGAAACAGATTCGAGGATTTATTGGCCGGTTGCAATACATAAGTAGGTTCATATCAAAACTGACGACAATATGTGAACCAATTTTCAAGAAGCTCAAGAAGAATGTACTAGTGATATGGGATGATCAGTGTCAAAAAGCCTTTGAAAAGATCAAAGCCTATCTCGCAAACCCTCCCGTATTAGCACCAGCACTCCCCGGAATACCTCTTAGGTTATATTTGACGGTTACCAAAGAGACAATGGGAGCTATTATAGCACAAGAAGTAGAAGGCAAAGAGAACGCAATCTACTACCTAAGCAAGAAGATGCTCGAATACGAAGCACGTTATACACCGCTCGAAAAGTTGTGCCTCGCCTTGGTGTGGGCCACAACTAAGTTAAGACATTACATGCTAGTGCATACCGTCTTCGTAGTCTCCCGATTAGATCCACTTTAGTATCTATTCGAGAAATATACACTCAATGGACACATATCGAGATGGATAGTCAATCTAGCCTAGTTTGATGTAAGGTTCATGCCACAAAAAGCTTTCAAAGGATCCGTGGTGTCAGACTTTCTAGCAGATTTTCTAATAGAAGACTCGACGCCAATACAAGACAATGAATTTCCAGATGAAGACTTAATGGTCACTGAAGATGATACTTGGACCTTGTACTTCGACGGAGCCTCAAACCAAAAAGGATGTGGCGTTGGAGTATTGCTAATATCACCTAAAGAAGAACATGTTCCAATCTCCATAAAGCTTGATTTCGACGTTACCAACAATGCCGCTGAATATGAAGCATGCGTGGTAGGCCTTGAAACAGCTTTGGCATAGGGAGTGAAAAAGTTAAGGATATTCGGAGACTCCTCTTTGATTATCAATCAGATATCTAAAAGGTGGAAAGTAAGGAGCGAAAGTCTAGCCCCTTAACAAACCTATCTGGAAACTCTTACCTATCAGTTAAAGAAGGTAGAATACACATATCTACCTAGGGAAGAAAACCAATTTGCTTATGAACTGGCAAGATTAGCCTCAATGGTTAGGATTTCCACGGAAATCGAGCAAATGCCTCTAACTATAGAAAAAAGGCACAAACCAGCATACATCCAGGCTATAGAAGACGATGAAGTAGTTCAAGAAGAAGAAGAAGAACCGTGGTACACGGACATACTCAATTATGTCACCAAAGGAGAATACCCTCTTCATGCTGACAAAAGAGCAAAACGAGCATTAAGGCTTTTGGCTTCCCAATATGTACTCATATTCAACGAGCTACATGAAAGGGTACCTAAGGGTCGAGCTCTCTTATGTGTAGGAAAAAAGGATGCACAAAGAGCAATGAGGATAGTCCACAAAGGAATCTGTGGCACACATATAAATGGCAAATTGTTAGTCCAAAAGATAATGCGAGAAGGATATTATTGGACTACAATGAATAGAGAGAAATATTATTTGTCGATACGGAGTCCCACATGAAATGATAAGTGACAATGGAACTCACTTTCAAGCCGAATGTGAAGAATTGCTACAAAAATACGGCATTCAACATCATCATTCTTCCCCTTATAGACCTCAAGCAAATGGAGCAGTCGAGGCAGCTAATAAAAATTTAAAGACTATCATCGAGAAAATGACGGAAAATTATAAGGATTGGCCTGAAAAACTTCACTTCGCATTGTGGGGTTACCGCACGTCAATCCGTACATCAACAGGAAATACGCCATTTTCCTTGGTATATGGAATGGATGCCGTACAACCTGTCGAACTAGAAATACCATCTCTACGCATTGCGCTAGAGAGTAAACTCGATGAAGTTGAATGGACTAGGGCAAGATACGAAGAATTGATTCTACTCGACGAGAATTGACTAGAAGCTCTACATCACACTCAGTGTTACCAGACTCGTATGGCTAGACATTTTAATAAGAAGGTCAAGACAAGAAATATCAAAGTAGGAGACTTGGTGTGAAAAGCACTAAGGAAAAATGTTTTAGATCCAAGGGGTAAATTTAGACCTAATTGGTCTGGACCCTACATTGTCAAAACAATCCTGTCAGGAGGTGCAGCAAAACTAAATGATATGGATGGCAATGAATTCTAGAACATGACAAATCTTGACCAACTTAAGAAATACTACCCATGATTACTTGAGTAGGATACTCAAGAGAGCTACGTTCAGCCTGATTCCTTAAGAAAGGATATGTAGGCAACCCTTTACAGGTGCAGCCACTTTATTTTTCGACATCTCCGCGTTCCAGAATTAATTAAAAATTCAACAAAAGATCGGCGAATTATCGGCGTCGCAGAGAAGAGCCTGGCGCCAGCCAGCAACCATCAGCGCCAGCCGATGGAATTGGCGCCTGGCGCCAGACTGCACTGGCAGGCACCAACCGCAAATAAGTGGCGCCAGTTTCAAAATAAATTCTGGGCAAATCTCGGTGTTTTTCGTAAAATTTTCGACTTCTGTACTCGAAGAATTTCTGGAAAAATCATTTTTTCGGTTTTCATTGCCTTAATAAAATAAATTTAAAGTAAATAATTTAATTAAAAGCTGAAATTTCATTAATAAAATAAAATTACAATATTGATGGAATTTAAATAAAGCTGAAATAAATTAAGTCTAATAAATTGAAAGTTAAGCAATGCTCCTAATCTTTCTTTTCCTTTTTAGCCCTCTCCCAATTTTTGTCTGCTTCCTCCTCCTCATCCATAACTTTAGCTAGTAGGAATCCTTTAGAGGACCTACATTCAATCTTAGAATAGATAGTCTCCCCTTCAGCTAATACTCCATGTTTCTTTTCCACCCAAGTCTTTTTATCTGTGGTGTCAGCTTTCCTTTTCCCTTTATCTTTGGTGACACCTTTCTTCCTAGGCATTGCAGGTGTTTAGAATTCAACTCTTGCACCTAAGCATTCCTTGGAAGGAATCACCCTGTCACCTAGACGACTCTTTACATCAGTTTTACCCTGATCTTTCTTCGAATCCTTCGAAGGCTTCTTCAGCAACCACTTCTTCACATCATTAGGCAAAGAAAGAGGAACCTTTTGGGTAACCACTTCCCATAAAGGTCTAGCACTCCAGTAAGCATCAAATTTGTCCACTTCTTGAGAAACAGGGTATTCATAGGGAGGACGAAGATCCCTGGAAGGAATATTCTGAAGCAAGCCGTATTGTCTTTTTACCCTGTAGGGGTAATAATAAGTCACACGAGACAAGCTTGGAAGCCGACAGAAAGATTTCTTGTTGACACCAACCATCCTTTCTATTTTCCACCATGGGACGACCCACTTGATAGCAAAATTGCGAGATTCGAAGACCTTTCTCCACCCATGGCGCCCAATTTTAGGAAAGCGTTTCTTCCTTCTCACAAAGCAATTGGGAGTATACTTCTCAATATCGTCAGGAGGGCTAATTAATTCTAGCCTTTCCATTAGCCACATCTGTAAAAAAATTGCAATGCAATTAAAATATTATTACAATACAAAAATATATTTTTTGATTTCTGTAATTAAAAATATTATTTTTCTACCTGTAATAAAATTGGAGAACTGCGAAAAGGTGCTTTTGGGTCCCTTTTCAATTCATTAAGACTAATCATAGTCTCTCCAACTATCAATGGCATTGGATTTCTCCCTGATTCAATTTGTTGTAAAACAGTGGTTATAATTGATTAGCCTTCATTATTTTTACCACTACTAAGAAAAAATTGATTAAGTATGCAAAATAAGAACGCCCTTCTTCTATATATATGAAATGATTCAGAAAGAGGTTTATCAAAATAATGGCGTGCAAATTCTTTCAAATTCACTATGTTGCCATCTACTATTTTTGATAAATCCCTTTCTCTTACATTAAAGAAGCGCTCAAAATCCTTATAATAATACGCATCTACTCTAGGGATTACTATAAGGTCTATTGCAAGGAAGCCTAAAATAGCACCAAATTCCTCTGGCAAAGGGCTAATCTCATCATACCCTATTTTAAAGCAATGAGTATCAACATTCCAAAATTCTAGAGCGGTATGTATGAAATCTAAGTCAAGATCTACCCCTTTGATGCCATAAATTCCCCCCAAGTGGAACAAATATAATTCTTTTCTTTCTCTAGTATTAAAAGATCCACACCATTCATGAGTGTATTGGGTGAAAGTTTTGGTGGCTAAAGACATGATTATATTTTTCTAAGGCAAAGAATTATTTTTTCTAGAATTATGAGAAGAATCGGCTGGGCAGGGGGCTATTTATACGCAAATTGCGAGAATTTTTAATCAGAACGAAATACGGAATCAGCGTCAATTGGCGTCAAACCCCGTAATTGGCGCCAGCCGCCAGCGCTTGGCGCCAAACGCTAGGTGTAGCGCCTGGTGCTACGCGCCATTGCATGGCGCTAGCAGGCACCAAGTTGCCACATCAAACGCGCTTGCTTAAATCGCGTTTTTATCTTACACTCCAGTCGGCTAATGACTTTACGGCTCCATTTATATTTTCTAAACATCTTTTTTATCCTTTTTTAAGTTAATTAATATAGCTATTATATTAATTATATTATTCTCTTTTTGGATTTATTTAGATTAATTTTCCAAATTTTTATACACACAAGCTTTTAGTTGATTTTTCCATCAATAATAAAAATGACGGAATTTTTGCGAAAAATTGTTTGCTACACTTCCCTTGCACACACAAACACACACATAATAATAGCAAATAAAATAAACTCAAAATAGCATAAATATACAAAATGTGTCTAAAAATAGTGAGTCTAAGGCAAAGTTCTATGAAAAGTCAAAATAAAATATACACAGGAACAAACTACGGTGTCGGAGGACGTATACCCATCATATCATAAAATTGCGCGGTACGAGTAGTCACCTCTCCAGCTCCAGCTCCAGCTTCAGTCTCCGCAAAAGGAGGAAAACTCAATGTAGGACAACTCCACCCAAGATCAACATGAGGCTGAGGCTGCGGAGGCTGCTGCGATGACGAGTCTACCTCGTACATCCCACCACCTCTGAAAGTCGAGGTAGCCTCTCCTACCGGTGCAGCATGAGCACCCTCAAAAGAAAATCCCGAACCCTTTGTAACGTTAGCACGAGCAGCCTCAGAGCGACCACCTCTACCCCCTGACGAAGTACGATGACGTCTCGAGCTAGACCTCGCCGGATCCCTCCGCACCTCAGGTCTCGTGCGGGTGTGAGAAGCAATAGGCTAGCCCTGTAAAAAGAATGAAATCAGAAATAAGGCAAAATCGAAGCGGTAATGCAAAATATATTTAAAGAAAGACTACCTCTTGAATGACGTCGTCCCGACCGGCAGGTGGCTGCATTCCTCATCCGGACGAGCTGGCTCCAGAAGGCATCTATACATCGTGCCATCGACGAAACCACCTTGCGCGAAAACTGTCAGACAAATAAGTTAGTAAATATGCATAATATTTGGACAAAAATTGCAAATAAATCAAGCTTACTCGAGTCTGGTGGCGAGGAATCGACCGCTCTACGAAGCGCTCACCCTCGGGAGCTGGAGAAATCATCTCCTCGATCGGCCCATATGTCCCCTGGTAATGGATGGACATACGGGGTGGCACGAACTCAGCAGCACCGTCCTGATAAAGCAAAAGTCAGTAAGACATTACTTGGGGGCTACTTCATGGAAAGTAAAAGCTGAAAAATCTTACCCTCACATCCTCAGCCGGTACGGGGGTTGGAGCTAACAACGGTAGTAGCTCCTCAGCATAGCACTGCCCTGGGATCGCGTAGGACCGCCAAGGGGTACCAGCTCCCTTGGACATGCTCAACAACCGCGCGTCGTCGAACATATGATGCGGTGGAGCAGCAGGAACGACGAAGACATCAGAGGAATGTTGTCTAGCAACCCTCTCTCCTAAGTACGCGATCGATCCATAAGTCCCCAGGAAATAGCGACGATCAGCAGAATACTGTGCGGCTAACCCAGGGACTGTCCAGCCGTCCCACGGTCGGTACACCACCTCAGGCCCCTACAAAGAACATCAATCAGGCGAGAGTATACCTAAAGTATCGAAGCAAATAAATAATAAGAAGTCGTACCGCGATGAACCAGTTCCTGACATGTGTAGTAGACATATCCACATGGCGGCCGCCGCAAGAAGCACTCACTGGAAATCCGCGCGGCGATGGTCTCGCCAGCACAGTAGAGGGGAAGTACTCGTAGAACCAGATCTATAAGGAATAAAAAGTGTGAGTAAATGCTAGCTAATATGTAGAGCTAAACTTTATAAGGAATAATGTTTACCTCTACGACCTTCCAAAAGGCGGACAAAGCAACATTCATCCCAAAGGACTGGTGTCGACACGAGTCCCTCAGTGCACGAACAAAGTCAGCGTAGGCCAAGCTGGCCCAGTCATAAGTCCCGATCCGGTGAAGATCGCAGATAGCGGGAAGATAGTAAAGCAATGCCCTACTACCTTTGTCAGGGGAGAATGTCCCTGAAAACAACATCAGCGCAAAGATGCGCACCCGCTGCTCTCGGGTAGTTGCATCATCATCAAAAGCCGCTGCCAGCGTCAAGCGGCGAATTCCCCTAGCGCTAAACTGAGTCGTCTCAACCTCAGCTCGGGCCCGAATAGCGATCGGCCCCAACAGCTCCTCGACCTTTGCAGAAAAGACGTCGATTCCAATGTTGAATGACAGTGGCACAGAGTTGAACTCCAGTCCTGTAATGAGACTGAAGTCCATAGGGGTGACCATCATCTCTCCCCAAAGGAAATGGTAAGTGTTGGTGGTGTCCCAGAAGAACTCCACCAAAGCGCGCACTACATGGTGACCCCCGTTAGAGGCAACCATAGCCTCGGAGGTGTCGAACAGGGTGGTCAGTCCGCAAGACACCCATAAGAGTCTCGTATCTCGATCCCTGGCGATGTACATCTTGTACAAATCGCCTAAGCCATCACATCCGGAACCGTGATAACGCGTCCTCCCAACCGTGATGCCCCGTCTCACCCTTTCGGAAATGTGGTGGACGGGGGCGAAGAACAGGGTCCGCTCATCCCACTCGGGAAGTCGACCAAGTGAAGTAGAAGGTGTGACGTCATCCTCTACGGGCTCATGCTCCCGTCGGGTATTTCGGGACCGTGAATCCGTGCCTCGTTGTCTAGCCATGCTACATTGTGCAAAATAATCATAAATTAAGGTTCTATCGTATCTAAGGTTCGCCTAGCCGCATGATACTATGTTCGCAAAAAAACAGAGTACGTAGTACTAAAACAGAACACACAAATTCAAATTGAGTGTATACGACATTTTTCAAGCAATCACACAATTTCTTGCAACACTATAGTAATTATTGTGACATATTGGACAAGAATTGCTAGCAAAACATTAAGAACAAGTCACATTGTTCTTCACGACCTTAAGAGGTCCAACAATGGCAAATTGCTCATTTCTTCACCAAATTGAGTCAAACAAGTCTCAAATTACTCCCAAGGCAATATATAAACATAATCAAGCAATTTCATGGCATAAAACTTGACAAACAAAGCAAATTAAGCATTATAAATTTTGAATTTAAATGAAATTCGTGAATAAACATGCCAAAAATTCATGAAAACTGATGCGAGTTTGAAGAAAACTTACATAGATCGGAAAATTATATGAAAAGAGCTTTAATTTGCAACGAATTTGAGTGAATTCGGTTGAGAAACGAGCAAGAACCGAGCAATTGAAGCTTTTGGGATTTTTTTCGAGCAGTTTCGCGACGAGCAAGCAGCGAAAAGAGGAAAGGGGTATTTAAGGAAATTCCCATGCTAGCGCCAAGCCCTAGGCATTGGCGTAAAAAATTAGGCTTGGCGCCTGGCGCCAATCTCAGCGCCTGACGCTAAGGCTAATTGTGTGGCGCTGATAGCTTTTCAGCGGCGCCAGAACACCCAACCACTTGGTGAGGTTGTTCTACCTGTCTGCAACATATTTTTGGGTTCCTTGGTACGCCAGTGAGCCCCTCTAAGCAATTTGACATGATTTAGTAATCGGCTTGATTACATACAGTGATCGACCTGATGAAAGATCGTCTCACTTAGCTTAAAGCGCCTCAGCATTGGCTCGAAAGCAAAAGGCACCGACATAATGGTTCATTCGCAAAAGGCACCGATATACAGGTTCAAAGCAGCAGAAGCACCGACGTACAGGCATAGCGGAAGCAAAGTTCAGGCGAACTTTTAGAGACCGACAGATAGAGGTCTTCGGTAATTTCCTTAGGAAAATTATCGCATCAAATAAGGATGACTTCAAGTGAGGATATCTTCGACGACATTCCCTAGCTTGCGGAGAGTTGTCACAAACAAATGGAGGTAATTTCAGGCGAAGTTGTCTTCGATTATGTTCCCTTAGGCATGGAAGATGGTCATAATGCGGATGGAGATTATTTCAAGACAAATAATATTCGATAGTATTCCCTTGGACATGGAATATTATCACTGCGGATGGAGATTATTTCAAGAGAAATAATATTCGATAGTATTCCCTTGGACGTGGAATATTATCAATGCGGATGGAGATTATTTCAAGAGAAATAATCTTCGATAGTATTCCCTTGGACGTGGAATATTATCAATGCGGGTGAAGATTGTTTAGAGAGAAATAATCTTTGATAGTATTCCCTTAGACGTGGAATATTATCATAGCGGAGGAGGATCATTTCAGGCGAAGCAATCTTCTAATATTTGGAAGCAGTTACAGGCGTAGCGGTTTTCAAGCGTGACAACATTCTCTAGCTTGCAAGAGGTCATCAAAACGGTAAAGCGGCAGCAACAATCGGTTACTTTCAGAGACGTGTGCTCGACGGTGCAAGATACGCTTTTCTTAAATCTTTTATCTGTTTAACTAACGCTAGTTTTGCAAGTATCGGCGTTACAAGAATTATTTGGAATCACAGAACGTTCTGAGTCATTCTCCGTCCCTATCGATACTTTGACTTTTGTTTTCGAAACTCGCGTTTCTCCAAAATCAGTCAAAGTGGGGGCTTCTGTAGACACCCATTTGTGTCTCCCCAAAACCAAACCCAGTGATGAGTACGTTTCACGTCGAATCATAATCGAATGAAGTGAAAGTGTGGAAGGTTTAGTGTTGCGGATAGTTTTAATTTCTTTTCTCTTCTCTCTGTTTTTGAAAACTTAATTTTAAGAAAACAGCCAATCCAGTTTGGTTGGTCCATGATATGGGTCCAATAATAGTGTAGTTGGATTGGGCTTGACAAGAGCTTTCCAACGATATATTATAAGCCCAATTTCGATGAATATTGAGGAAGTTATGGCCAAATTACTAAACTGGGCCCGGTTCGAAATTTATATACGGCCCAATGATCTAGGGGAGGGACTAATATGATTTATCATTCCTAATGCAATTAGGAATGGTTTTAGTCTTCTAGATTCTTCTAGAAGGTTCTTTTCATTCCTAATTCAATTAGCATTGATAAATTGACTTCTTGTTGACTTTTTAGAGTTTTAATCAAAATCAAATAGCATTTTCGAGGAAATTATATGATTTTGTCCTCCAGTACGGCAAACTTATCTAATTTTCGAAAACGCGTTAAAACCAGGCTTGGCGCTTGACTCCAGGAATTGGCGCCTGGCGCCAGTGTTGGTGCCTAGCGCCAGTTAGCCAGGGCTTGCGCCAACTCTGTTTTTTGTGCGTCAGACTCTGTTTTGTATATTTTATCTTTTTGGCTGATTTTCTCTATAAATAACGTATTAAAAACTCCGTTTTCATTCACCAATTCTCACGAATTATCATCAACAATCAGTTTTCATCATCAATTCTCTCTAACTGTCTTTCAATTCTTTCTTAGCTTTTTTTCATACAAAATTCCGCATTCACAAGATCTAGAAACACCTAGCCATATTCGAAGTTGTCTTCGCCCTAGACGTGAAAGGTTTAATTTCTGAGAGTTTGGTCCCAAATCTCTCTTTTAATTATTTAATTTAATTGTTTTGATTATTATTTTCCTTGAAGTTACTAACGTGTGTATTTTGTTATTAGAAAGAGGTACGAGGCATCAAAGTAAGTGCTTTAATTGGGTTTAATTGATATTATGATGTAGAAATCATGTTTAAATTGTTATTATGATATTCCTAGTATCATGTCTATGGTAATTTTAATATTAAATATGATTGTTATGATGCTTCCTATGTTCTTCCTAATATTTATGATTGTTAGTATCATGTTAGGGCTAAAGATTTTATTTTTATTGCTTAGTGACATGCTAGGGTTTGTTATTAATCTTGTTAGTGTCATGCCTAGGATCTTGCTATTTTTATTATGCTTTAATGTTGATATGATTATTTTAATTATGATTTATGATTTTATGATTATAATTGTTATAATTTATGATGATTATGATTATTGTTATTGTTATGATTATTATGTTGCTTGATGATATTTATTATTTGTTGCTTGATCACACCTTTTTATGCATGATTAAAGGAAATCTATACTTGTAATCACGCTTAATAAGATAATTAATAATCTTGTTAGGGTTAATATGATTATAATTTCAAGTGATCGCCAATAATAGTTTATTTGTGCATTAATATTCAACCAACATAGATTAAACAGGTTTAGGGTTAATCCTATTGATTGCATGTTAGTCAGAAAGCGCACATGAATACAACCAGAATAAAGTAGAGGCCTATTATTAGGGCAGGTTCAATCTCTTTTAGGTTGGATTTGTACCTTCATCCCCGAACCCTTATTTGGTTCAAGACCTTATGGAGTTGACGATCTCTTGGATCGTTAAGGGGTGTAACCTTCACCCTGTTAACGGTTTACAAGTTCCTAAAACTTGTTGGCGACTCTTTTGCTCTATCTTCTTCCCTTTTGGACGCCACCGTGCTTTAGTGTATGATCACAGTGGGGTTCAAGCTAGTTGGATTAAAGCTTAAAATATTCCCTACACATATGTTTAGGGTAAAAATACCCTAAACACGTGGACCAATGAGAGGAAGACACGTGTCGAGCTCAGGATGGCCCAGGTGGCCTAACAACCTCTTGACACTTGGCGCCCTCAGATACATCTCTGAAATGGCGGCCTTCAAGGGCCCAAATCCCTAGAAGCGTCGTTTTACGGCGCAACCCACTAAAATTTAGGTCAAGTGACCTTAATAGGGGCACGTTCCCCAAGGACCCTATAAATAGGGAGATATTTCCCCACTTCGGGGACACATTCAATCATTTTATTACACCTGCATTCTCTCACATCAGAGAAATACCTGAGCTTGGAATCCGAGCAGATACCCACCTAAATTTCCGTTCTCTTTTTTCCCTTTCAAGTTACTAACTTGATCGTCGGAGGCGGAGCTCCAACCACCCGGAGTCTCCGTTATTTTGCAGGTAGAGCTCAGCCGGATCAGACTTCGTGACGTAACTCTCCCAAGGGACAAAAACACCCAAAACATTTGGCGCTGTCTGTGGGGGGAGTACCTCGAAGATGGTTCAAGAGTCTGTACCACCCCCTAACCGTCTGGGCGATGACCCATAAGTCTTTACAGACCAGGAGGATGAGGATCCTTAGGTCGAAACCTTTACAGCCGATGATGAGGTGCCACCCAGGCGGGTACAAGCCGACCCTTGGGCAGCCGGAAGGGGAAACCCATACGGCCGCTGGATCAGCACCTGTTACCCGAGACAAGCTCATGAGATTCATGACAAGTTTCAAGGGTGAAATTAAAGCGCTGATCACCCAGAGCCTGGCTGGCCTAAGTAAAGGTCAGTCGGCCAAGAAGACTCCTCTGGAAAAGGGGAAATCAGTCTGAGAACGGCAGCCCACTCCTCATCCAAAGGAGAAGGCAGCCGGGACCATTGATTGGTCGAAAATTCTTTTCCCTAAGAGGAATACCAACAACACCCGTCGGACTCAGCAGTCGGTGGGAAGTAAAACATCAACTCTTGATGCCCGGGAGATTATCAACCGGAAGAGAAATCAACAGATGTCTAAATCGGATTCTACGTCGAATTTTCCAGACAGCTTTAACAATACTTCTGCGGGGAATTCACCTTCCTTGCATGAGAGTCAAACAGGCGGTAATACCGTCCACTCTGGCCCTTAGATGATCGGGGCTGCACCATAAGTACCTTCTCAAGTCTATGGTCAGTACCCACCTTACTATATGCAGCCGGCTCTCTTCAGAGGTCAGGCGGCATACCACAATGTCCAGCCACTGGACTGGCAGTTTCGTCTGCTCCGCCTGGGTGAACAACCTTCTGCGTTCACCCGGGAGATAACCGAGGCGGCCCAGCCGGCCAAGGTTAAGAATGTATTGGTTGGTACCTATGATGGTACCACCAATCCGGAAGACCACCTCATGGTTTCACCAACCTCGTGTACTTACAGGGGTTGGATGATGCCATTTGGCGTCGTTGCTTCCCGTTTACATTGAAGGGCATTGCCCAACAATGGTTTGGTAATCTGTCAGCCGGGTCCGTCGATAGTTTTAGGAAGCTTGCCTTCCTATTTGCTTCCAACTTCTCAATGAACATCCCTGCTAAGAAAACAAGCTTGGACTTGAGCACCATTAAGCAGGGGGAAAGAGAAGGGCTGCGCTCCTATGTCAGGCGGTTCAATCTGATTAGAATTCAGATTCAAGGACTTTCTGATGAGGTAGCTTTTACAGACTTTTTTAAAGGTCTGAGAGACGGGTCGACTTTCAAGTTCGACCTAGTCAGAAAAGGGCTTTCACTTTACAGGCGGCCCTGAGGGAGGCGGAAATCTACATTCAAGCAACTGATCTCTGCTCGCCTGGTAACCAGTCAAACTCCAAAAAGTCTGACAAACAGAAAGACAGCCGGCCTGCTCAGCTGGCCAAAAAGAAAGAAGAGAGCAAGAAGAGAAAAGAAATCTAGGCGGTTAGTGATTCTGACCAGCCGTCCCAGAAGAAGAAGAAATAATTTAAACCGTACGTCCCCAAGTACGAGTTTAACAACTCCATCCTCATGGAAATTAAGGATCGGCTTTAACAATGAAAAGTTCCATTCAATCAAGGAACAAGAATAAATTCTGTCAATACCATGAGGAAGTTGCCCATGACACCAACGACTGCTTCAGCCTTCAACGGGCGTTGGACCATCTAGCTGACAAGGGAATGCTGAAGTCCTACATTTCTAAGTCCCCAGCCGGGACAAAGAAGAAGAATAAGGGTCATTCCTCTAAGACTACCCCCCAGCCTGCTAGTAGTTTGGATACCGACAAGGAACCAGTCTACACAATAGCAGGAGGGTTTTCATGTGGTGGCCCTACCATCCAGGGCACCAAGAGCCATCTTTGAAAGATGGATAAAGATGATGATGGGCAGGAGTCGGCAAGCTCCTCCTTCCTAGATGTTCTGATAACTTAGAAGGACAGGGGCAGTGTTCGCCGACCGCATGATGATCCGGTCGTCATTGAATGTAAGATTGCCAACCAGCTGGTTGGACGAATCCTTATTGATACCGGCAGCTCATTAGACATCATCAGCCTCCGGTGCCTGCAGAAGCTGAAATATAATAACAGCAGCTTGCATCCGGTTACCCACCTCTTAGTTGGCTTTGGGGGTGGAATGGTTTACCCAGTCGGAAGGGTTGATCTACCAATCCGGCTGGGTGAGAAAGGAAAAGGGCGACACCTGGTCGTCAAGTTTTTGGTAGTTGAGGAGCTGACCGCCTACAACATTATTTTGGGCCGGCCAACCCTCAACAAATCCAAGGCTGTAATCATCCCCTCCCTCATGCTCATCAAGTATGAGAGGGATGACGGCTATGTTGGTTCCTTGAATGGGGATCAGATAACGGCGCGGGAGTGCTATCTCTCAGCCGTCAAAGATACCGTGGCCCGAGACGGCCAGGAACCAATTGACCTTGACAATGTCAAGTATGCCGATCCAGTATCAGCCGCACCAGCAGTCGGGAAGAAAAGAAAGGCACCTATGCTGGTGGAGGTGAAGAAAAAGAAAAAATAGCAATTACTGACCGGTGAACGGTCAGATGAGCTCCGCCCCCAACCGACTGGTGAACATATTGATATACCTCTGGACGACAGCCGTCCGGAGCGTACGTGAAGGTTGGGACGGTTGCTTTGGCTAAGTTGGGTGCAGACTTGCACCTTCTGCTGAAAGAATTCAAAGACATTTTTGCCTTTGAAGTGGAAGAGATGCCAGGCGTCAACCCGGATCTTCCTGTCCACAAACTCGCCGTGGACCCTAAAAAGAAGCCTATCCGGCAGAAGAAAAGAAATAACGGCAAGGAAAGAAGTCAGGCGGCAGCTGCCGAAGTCAAAAAGCTGTTGGATGCCGGGTTCATTCGGCCATGTAATTTCCCCGACTGGGTGGCGAATGTTGTTCTTGTAAAGAAGCCGAATGGTACCTGGCGTATGTGTGTTGATTACACAGATCTCAACAAGGCATGTCCCAAGGACAATTATTCGCTTCCTAAGATCGACAGTCTGGTCGATTCAACAGCCGGGCATGCCTTGATGAGCTTTATGGATGCCTACTCCGGCTTCCATCAGATACCCCTGTGGAAGAAAGATCAAGAAAAGACGACCTTCGTCACAGATAAGGGGCTATTCTGTTACACTGTGATGTCGTTAAGCTTGAAAAATGCGCCGGCTACGTTCAAACGAATGATTAATACGGTCTTTTTTAATCAAATTGGGAGGAATGTAGAGGCGTACATTGATGACATGATAGTCAAATCCAAGCAGCAGGCGGATCACCTTGCTGATCTCCGAGAAACCTTCACCACACTCAGGCGGCATAAGGTTATGTTAAATCCTAAGAAATGCGTCTTTGGTGTTGAGTCCGGTAAGTTTCTCGGATTCCTGATTGATCAAAGGGGGATAGAGGCTAACCCTGAGAAGATACAGGCGGTGATTGACATGAAGTCACCCCGCACTGTCAGGCGGTGATAGACTAACCGCTTGCCTGGCGGCCTTGGGGAGATTTCTCAGCCAGTTAGGTGACAAATGCCTTTACTTCTTCCAAGCAATCAGGAAGAAGACCAGATTTGAATGGGGGGATGATGCTGAGGCGGCCTTTCAACGGCTGAAAGAACATTTGCACTCTTTGCCAAGGCTTGTTAGTCCACTGCCTAGAGAAGTGTTATACATGTACCTAGCCGTCTCAGATCATGCCCCCAGTGCCGTTCTCCTTGCTGAGAGAGACAGTGTTCAGCTTCCGGTCTATTTCATTAGCCATGTTCTAAAAAATGCTGAGCTCCGGTACCCCATGGTAGAAAAATTTTGCCTTACCTTGTATATGGCTGTCAAGAAATTGAAACCGTATTTTCTGGCTCATCCGGTGGTAATATACACCAACCAGCCCCTCAAACGGCAGAATGTTGAAATGCAAAGTCTTGAAATCACTTTTGAACCTAGAAAGGCAATGAAAGGTCAGGCGTTTTCCGACTTCATTGTTGAAATGACACGACCGGTGCAACCGGATAACATTGACCAGGTTTGGAAAGTGTATGTAGACGGAAGCTCAACGAAGAACGGCTGTGGTGCAAGAATTATATATGAGTCTCCTGAGGGGGACAAATTTGAATATGCACTGCGGTTTAAGTTTCAGGCCTCAAATAACGAGGCGGAATATGAAGCCCTGCTAGCCGGAATCCGCATGTGTAAGGCAGCAAGGCAACTAAATTTGACGCCTATTCTGATTCACAGTTGGTCGTCAGCTTGTATGAGGGAAAATATGAGGCAACTCATCCGGCTATGATCAAATATCTTCAGGTAGTCAAAGAAGAGGCTGGGGCACTTGAGGAATTCCGTCTGAATCAAGTGCCTAGGTCAGATAACAACCAGGCGGATGCGTTCTCCAAATTGGCTTCATCCGCCAGCTGTGATACTCCTCGGTCGGTCTTTTGGGAAGTTCTTGAAAAGAGAAGCATACATGAAGAGCCCATTGGAGTCTTGGACCAAAGCTCTACCTGGATGGATGGCATCCGGGCATATTTAGCAGACGGCAAACTTCCTGATTCACCACAAGAGGCGGCTGTCATGAAAAAGTGAGCAGCAAACTTTGAGTTGAGAAACGGAGATCTCTTCAAGGCGGGTTTCCTCAAACCTCTATTGAAGTGTGTTACCCCGGAAAAGGGGAAAGAAGTTCTCGAACAATTGCATGTTGGGTATTGTGCCTCTCATATAGGCGGAAGGTCCCTAGCCGTCAGAGCCGGGCGGCATTACTTCTGGCCTACTCTTGAAGCAGACGCCAAAGAGTTAGTCAAAAGATGTGACAAATGCCAACGGTTTGGCCCACTTATCCACCGCCCGGCTACTGATCTGACGACAATCCACAGCATAGTCCCATTCGCTAAATGGGGCATGGATATCTTGGGCCCTTATACGCCTGCTCCAGGCGGAAAGCGCTACATTTTGGTGGCTGTGGATTATTTTACCAAATGGTTAGAAGCTAAGCCGGTTAAGAACATCAAGACAAAGGATGTCATCTCTTTCATCTAGAAGAATATCATCACCCGGTTTGGGGTACCTATGTCTATGGTGTTTGATAATGGTCCTCAGTTTGAGACCCCCCATCTCAACACTTGGTTGGGAGATCAGGGTATCTCACATTGTTTTGCATCAGTCGGCCGACCCTAAGCAAACGGCCAAGTTGCAGCTTCAACAAACTCATCTCAGACGGCATAAAAAAGAAAATCGAGAGAGCCGGTGGTTTATGGGCAGAAGAGTTAATTCATGTCCTATGGGCCATCCGGACTACTGCTAAAGGGGCAACCGGAGAAACCCCATTTCTTATGGTATACGGTGCTAAAGCCATCTTTCCCATTGAGTACTACGAGCCGACTCTCAGAGTTATGCTCTATGATGAAGAGGCAAATTGGGAGGCCATGCGGCTGGCATTGGACTCCCTCCCGGAACGCTGGGGAAACGCTGCCCTGCGCCATGAAATATACCGTCTGAGAATGACCAGAGCTTATAACAAGAAAGTGCACAAGCGCCCTCTGAAAGTGGATGACTTCGTGTTAAAAAAAATGGAGCCAACCGGTAGGGCCAACGAGGCCGGGAAGCTAACCCCTAATTGGGAAGGCCCTTACCGGATCTATGAAGAAGTCAGGAATGACATATACCGTCTGGAAACCCCAGACGGTCGCCGCCTGCCTAAAACTTGGAATGTAGATAATCTAAAAAAGTACTACTTCTAAGAATGTATATTTTTTGTAAACAGCAAGTCAATTAATGAAAATTCAGGCTTTGTTTGCAGATTTATTTTTGCCATTATTATTGTTCGTCCGCCTAGGCAATGTCAAGACGGACCCTGAGTTTAACTTACTAAGTTTGATACTTAGTCTAGTTGAACATTATAATTGCTTGTACACCTGGGTAAAACTCAGACGGACTCTTTGTTTGAATCACTTAGTTTGATACTTAGTTTAATTTAATAATTGCTAGTGCGCCTGGGTAAAGCTCAGACGGACTTTTTGTTTAACTAATTACGTTTGATACTTGGTGTAAATTATCAATTGCTTATCCGTCTAGGTAATACTCAGACGGATTATTCGTTCAACCAACTAAGTTCACGTAAAAAAAAAAACTTGGCACAAAAACGCTTAGTGGCTATACAACCGGTCTCAAACAAGACCAAAGGCCAATATGGCCGGATGGTTGATTATTTTACAAAACCACCTGTCCCAACATGGACAAAGGCGTCCGGCGACACCCCTCCGGGTGCAATCGTCGCAGAGAACAGACTATTCGTCGGTTCTATGTACCAACGCAGATGGTGAAAATTGAAAGACCAAATTGGTCAGCTCATAGCCGCCTGACCAGAATAATCTAAAGAACGATTAAGTTACCGAAAACCGGATGCCCTGAGGCATCAGTCGGTCATCGGCTGAAGTTCTTACTTAGGTTATTTATTCCAATGTTGCACTCACTCCCCCTATTGGGGTAAAACATTGTGTAATGGCTACGCGTTAACCCCAGATGGAATACAACCGCTTGGGCAAGAAGCTCAAAGCACCCGTTCCAATTGCCGGCTGTGCACTTGGTTTGGGGCAATCACCATTGTGATTGATTGGCCTAAAAACACTCTATACTTCTCCTAGTATCAAGTGTTTTCAAGCCAATAAATCAATTTGAAATAAAACCAACCACACAGCCGCCCAGGAGCAAGAGCACCCGGATTGCAAATTACCGCATGCTTTTTTTAAGTTAGGCAAAATATTAAAGAATTGCAAGCATACGCAAAAAAATTTCAATTGAAAAACTCATAACGCAAACATATATAAATACCGACTTAGTCGGAATACTTCATTGATATTTAAAATGGCACAAAGGCCAGAATAAGTGTTAACCGGATACCTCCGGTGAAGAAAGAAAGAAATAAAATGTTAACCCAACTCCTTAGTTGGTAGTGATACAACAATACAAGGCATACAAGCCGGTAAAGAGACAAAATGGCATACTGCCGCAGAAAGTAGAGAGGCCCGCCTAAGGCTGAGGTGGCTGCTGCTCCGGCTGATTTAGACTGGCTTGGCCCTCGTTATGCTCATCCGCCGGCTCCTCGTTGTCAGAGACTTCATATCCTTGCTCAGCAGCCCAATCTGTGAAGCGAGGCGGTGGAGCATCACCCAGTAGCTGGGCATCATACACCTCAGTGGCGTAATCATACCTCAGCTTATAGACCTCAAAGTCTATTTCTGGGTAAAGGAGGGTCCAGGTGATCTTCAGCCGGGCCAGGTTGTCGCGCTCATTCTCCTCTGTCAGCCGTTTTTGATCTTGGGCAAGCTCGTACGACTGCTTGTTTTGTAGATTAACAAGCTCAACCTCCAGGCAGTTAACGTCTGCTCAGAGCTGGGAGTTTTCCTTATCAGCATCTTCTAATTTGGCATCCTTCAGCTGCTTATCAAGGTCATTAGCCCGGCTATTAGTTTCGTCGTTCGCAGCCGTCAAACTCCGGATCTGCTCCTCCTATTTCAACTCTACTGCTTTAATCTTTAAATTACACATATAATCAGTATATTCAGCAGAGTTGAGGTTTTCAAGGGCCCTCCGTTTGGTGTCATTTACCTCTTCCTGTTTCCGCCTGAAGTGGCCCCGGAGGCCGTCCACTCTCAGCATCACTCGAGACAAGAGCAACTGGTTTATGAGTTACTTAGCAGAATTAAAGATAAAAGATATCAAGGTTGTGGGATCTATTACCTCAGCCAGTTGACCCATTATTCGGTCGAAATCCATGACCTGCAGATCAGGTATGGAGTTCTTCTCAGACCGGGTGAGGGTCCTCATCATTCATTTTGCAAAACCCGCAAGATCCGGCTCGTCAGAAGTCAGATCTACATCAAAAGTAATACTCTGTGAGAAAGAAACAACGTAGTCGGCATTCATCCATTGTCGGCTGCTGACCGACCCCTTAGAGGGGTCAACCTTGGTCTTGATTCTCATAAAATCAAGTGGCCAAGGTATTTCAATTCGCCCCTTACCTTGGGTTTCCGGATGGGTCTCTGGCTTCTGCCTCTCCCTAGGAGTTGCCGCACCGGCTTCAACATTAGGTGGCTCGCCACCCTTCGATGCCGTAGAGGCATCCGGCGCTTTCTGCTGCGACCGTTCCGAGCTTTCGCTCAGAATTTTCATTGCAGCAGGCGATTTGCCCCCAGTCGTTGGACGACCGGAATGGGAAGAAGATTGTTTCTAGGGAGGAGGGTCTCTTCTTGCGGCTTTTGCAGCCGGAGGTTTCTCTAGATCGTCTCCTTGCCTCTTGAGCAGTTTGGAGAAAGATTGTGGAATTTTCTTAACGGAATCCTGAGAAATAAGCAAAGGGTAAGTATACCCAACTGTTAAAAAAAATTAAATGCAAACACATCAAGTCAGGCGGTCTTACCCCGCCTTTTTTAGAGTCTTTGGCTTCGACGGCTGCCTTTTTTGCTAGCGTAGCCTCTTTGCGCAGCAGCGCCGCAGACTTGGCCGGACTTTTCGCCGGGTCGACCATTCTCAAGGCGTCGTCTGCAAGAACAAGAACTTATGTTTAGAAGAAATTATGGCAAGTTTGCAATAAAAATGAAATAACAATCATTCCGGATGAGAAGTATTCTACCCCTGGGAAACATTGTACTCAGCCCGCAGGCAGACAAGAAGCACTAGTCCTTTAAGAAGTCCGGATGGGGTATCCAGTTCTTGGGTACTATGATGTGAGTCCCATCCCCCATGGGCTCAGTTGTTGTTTCAAAAAATCCCGGCTCCATTATTTGTTCCCAGGCCTTAATAGATAGCACCGGGAGAGGGCATTTACATCCTAGAAGAGCCGGCTTAGTATTGTATCGGCGCAGTGTCCAGTTGTGTCTTAAGGTGGGGGAAGAAAGCAAGTAAAATTTGTCCTTCCACCCGGACCATTTGGACACTTTGTCCAAAATCATCAAGTATTGGGACAAGGTAGTCAGAGTATACCATGCCCCATGGCCGCCTGGGGCCTTGCTCAAGTAGTGCATATGAGCGAAGGCGGAAAAACTGGGATTTATATTTTGAAACTCGCAGGCGGCGATGTAACAAAGAATGTTCACCGACGAATTGGGGGTGAGCTGCCGAACCCCTACATCATACCCCTTAAGAATTTTCCTAATCCCAGGTTGGAGGGGGAACCGGAGGCCGGCTTCGATAACCGCCTCATAGCAGATGAAGTAGTCGTCTGCATGATCAATACCATCGCCCCAGGCCATTACAACGTCAGCCGGAGGAACGATAATCTCCTAGCCCCTTCCAAAGGGGTGCTTTTCCTTGAAGGCCCTGAATCCGCTCTTGAGGAAGGCGATGTTACCCGGCGTCATCCGGGTCCTTTTAGGGTTGGGGTTGTCGGCGACCTTAGGCGGCTGCTGATATTCAGCCGCAAAATTATCTTGGTCAGAGCCGGAAGATTCGGCCCTTGACCCTTCGCCGACCTCAGCGTTGCCGGCTTCATTAGAGGAGGCGGTACCCTCGCCGCCTACCTCTCGTACCCCGGAGCTCCCGGAAGTAGAGGGAGCCTCTTCGTCAGACCCGCTCTCCTCCCAATCCCTTTGTTCCCCGTCTGGGAAAACCTCATCGGCTGGCACTCTCATAGTGCGCCGGCTCTTAAACCGTCTGGCCGTTTGTTTCGTTCTGGCCATTGTGTCCTGCACAGACACAGATAGGGAGGAATTCGGAGATGAGCATATTGGTTCCGACAGTCCAGAAAAGGCACCCCCTGTTCTTGACTCAGCCGTTCCGGGGGATCGGCTGAGTGTCCTAGGCAGTGCCGAGTGAGTGGATTGAAAACTCATTTATATTCTCTAAAAAGCTAGGTATACAGGCGGAAAAAAATGGTATACAAATTGAAAGGGAGGAAAGCTAAAATGGTACAAGCGGTTACCTAGCTTTTATTCTGAAAACCGCTACAGCCGGTAAACTGGGTGTTGAACTGCTAGCACACGGAAGCTTGAACTTGTTGTGATGTAGACGGAAGCAGAGAATCTCTCTCTAAAATCTCTCTTTTTCTCTCTCTAAAAAGTCAAATGTGAATGTAAGGTGAGAAAAAAGGGGGGGTAACTTTCAATTTATAGAAGGTGAAAGCGGGGGGAAATCTTTGATTTGAAATTCAAATTTTTACCCGTTACTGTTCACCTATGAAAGGTGGACACATGTCACAGGCCCCACATGATATGCGCACGTGACCTGTGAGGGGAAAATGTTTAGGGTAAAAATAACCTAGACACATGGACCAATGAGAGGAAGCCACGTGTCGAGCTCAAGATGGCCCAGGTGGCTTAACAACCTCTTGACACTTGGCGCCCTCAGATATATTTCTGAAATGGTGGCCTTCAAGGGCCCAAATCCCTAGAAGCGTCGTTTTACGGCGCAGCCCACTAAAATTTAGGTCAAGTGACCTAAATAGGGGCACGTTCCCCAAGGACCCTATAAATAGGGAGATATTTCCGCACTTTGGGGACACATTCAATCATTTTATTACACCTGCATTCTCTCACATCAGAGAAATACCCGTGCTTGGAATCCAAGCAGATACCCACTTAAATTTTCGTTCTCTTTATTCCCTTTCAAGTTACTAACTTGATCGTCGGAGGCAGAGCTCCAACCACCCAGAGTCTCCGTTATTTTGCAGGTACAGCTCAGCCGGATCAGACTTCGTGACGTAACTCTCCCAAGGGATAAAAACACCCAACATAGCATATATGAATCAACATCCCACCAAACATGATAGAATACCCTCCCCCAAGCTTGAATGAGGCAACATGCTCAAACATAGACCAAATAATCCATGGGAGGGGAAAACAAGGAGAAATTAATCCAACATTACCAACACATGATCTTCAAGTCACAATGAGTAAGAGAGAGGAAAAAGAAGGATATTACCGGATATGGGGAAAATGCAAAATCACATAAAAAACCCGAAATAACTTCATAGGATCCACAATCTCTACAAATAAGGCTTGAACTCCACATGGGTAAGTTGAGGCACATTTCCTTGATTCTTGATCATCACCAATGCCCAAGAATATATCAAGTTGTGTACCTAGAAAGGAAAACAAACACGTCCATGCGAGAAAATCTAATCTAAAAAGAAAGGAAAAAGAAAGCAATAAAACACGGGTTACTTCTCGCAAAGGCTTGTTTAACGTCCAAGCGAGACCGCTCTAGGAAATAATAATTCAACGCACGCAAGAGCATGTCAAATGCAATACTACAAATTTCATGGGGATGTATATATGGAAATGTCGGAATAAGAACGTGCAACAAAATCGATGCACGCAATTGAAAAGGGAGATGCCAAAAGAAAGAAGAAGAAGGATCAAAAGGAAACTCTAGAAAGTAAGAAGTAGAAGAAGGAAAAGAATAATGGAAAGAAAAGGAAAAAGGTAAATCCTCATCACATAATTTTTAGTTTACAAAATTCCTCTCTTCCTCAATAATGATGGAATGAGGGGCATGAAAATCATCCATAGAAGGCGGCTCCCCAATAGGCTCTTTGAGATAGGAAGGGAGAGAAGTAGGGTAAGGAAGGATGTGGTCTCACCTTAGAGAAAAAGGGGTATGAGAAACGGGAAAAGGGGTAGCTACTCCCTCACCACAAGGTCTCACATCGCCAATGAGGGCATGAAAATCAATCATAGAATCCTCAAATGAAGGGCACTTACGATCTACACCTCCCTGAAGCTCAAATACTCCATATGAGTCAACCTCATCCTCCTTTTCACCACAATAGACATTCTTTCCTTCAACTATCTCAAAACCCAAGGTCCCAAAATCGTGCATGAATGGAGGTAGATTCATCTCAAACTCATCTATGTCCCAAGAAGCGTTCTCGATGAAATCATCCAATAATCTATAAGTCCTCATATGACTCTCGAAAAATATGTGAGAAATTACCTTAAAAGAGTCTATATACTCATAGATTGAAGGCTCACAAACATACACTTGAGACTCATCAAGATGGGAAGAAGGATTAGGATTTTCAAAATTAACACTCTTTTCATTTTCCACTCCTTCACCATCACTCGAATGCTCTCTAATGGGATCCTCACTCATATGGGGAAGAGAAGAAGAAGGAAGGGCATTTTCTTGAGAGTTAGCTAGTTGGATAATTTGGCTCTCAAGCATCTTCATTCTAGCTCCCGTCTCCCTATTCTCAACTTCCCTTTCCCTATTCTCAACTTCCCTCATCTCGTTATACTTCTCCATCATCTCCATTATCTTCATTATCTTCCCTTCCTTCAAATTTTCCACATAATTACCCTCATAAAAGGACTCATTAGAAACATAAGGGAAATCATTTGAAGCCATGTAAGAACAAGAAGATGAGGAGGGAGGATCATTCACATTATAAACATGATCATCATCATATTGGGGAGAGGGGGCATAATCAAGCAAATGAGATTCATCATCAACAATAGGAGATAGAGAGTTGAAATCACTTGTACTAGGTTCACTAATAGGATCACAAGACAAATCATGGGGAGGCATGCCACTAATAAAACTATTATCATATTGAGAATCAAAATTAGCAACATTACATGCCCTATTGCATACTTCCTTAGCAAACCGTACAAAAAAGCTCCAAGCACTATGAACCGATAATGCTTGAAATTCGCCATTAAACCTACTTTCAACTTCATATCTCGTTTGTTCATTCATGCCATAGTAACAAATCTCACAAGCTTCACAAGGATTACAACCATTATAGTTAAAAACCCAACAAGTCTATGGAAGTAGACATAAAAAGACTCATCATCATATTGAGGAAAAGAAAAACGTGCCATTTTTCAACAACAAAAACAAAACAAAGAGAACAAAAACAAATCAAAAGAAAAATATATACAAAGAACTAGTCTCAATAAGATAACACAACGGTAATGGAAGCTGTTCCCCGGCAACGACGCCAATTTGACGAGGGAATAAACGCGTCGTCAATTGTCTATCCATAGATCAAATACAATTTATACAACCTAAACAATCCTAATACGAGTATAAGGCAAGCATAGGGGTTGAACCACAGAGAACGGATAAACACCACCAAATGTTATCGACAATTAAGCTAGTCCGGAAGAGGTGATAAATAAACTAAAGTCTAAATATGCTTCTCCTAACATAGCCTCTATGTTTCCAGATTAGAACCATATACTAGGAGGTACTATTAAATAATAATCGATAGTAATGAACCTTAACTAAGTCAACTTCCGTTTCTTATTAGCAAAGATTCACCTTTAATCAACCAACAATGTGCATTTGCAGGAAGATTAAAGAATATCAAGCATATAAAGACTTTAATCACAAATAAATCAATTCTAAACCCTAGAACATGCTCAAGATCCAACTACACCACAACCATCCCCTTAATAGGGAAATTACTCACTAATCATGCTAAAATCAAGATTAATTAACAAACAATCAAGAATAAACATGATTAAGAAGCAATACCAACAACTAAAATAATAATCAAAATAAAGCAAATAAAAATAGAGGAGAGAGAGTTAGAGATTCTCATTGATTGAATGTGAAAATCTACAAACAAGATGGTCAATCTTCTTCTTCAATATCCAAGCTCAACAATGATGAAACCCTGACTTTCTCTCTCTAAACTATCCTAATCCTAACCTAAACCTAGAGAGAGAAGCTCTCCTAAAAATTAATTAGAGAGTAGAATAGATGGTTATTGAATATTCCTAATTACCCCAAAAATGGGTATATATACTAAGCTTGAAAAAATAGAAAAATAAAAGAAAAGAAAATAAAAAGAAAAAAATAAAATACGAAAGCTAGACATAAAAATAAAAGAAATAAATAAGAAAAGGGAAAAGATAAGAAATAAAAATAAAAGAAAAAGAAATGAAATAAAAAAAACCCAGAAATCCCCACCAAAAACAATCAGCCCCTCTTTCCTCTCTTATTCGAAATTGGGTGCTTCAATTATCATCTTCACCATTCATCAAAATCCATCATCACCGCACATCATCATCACAAATAAAAGATCAACGGCCATCAACAAGCTTCAATCGTTCGGTCCTCATTAAATATCATGAGCGAGGCTCGTGAAGTGGTTCGGTCGAACCATGGGTTGGTGCGGCCAAACTACGGGGTTGGTTCGGTCGAACCATGGGTGTGTTCAACCACACCTCTTCAATATACAGAACTTTGAAAGTCTTTGACTCGTACTTCAACCGAACCCGATCAATTTGTGATTTGCTTTGATTTTTGGGTGAAAATAGCGTTCTGGTTGTTGGGTGCGAAGGGTGGACGGAGATGGTTAATTGGTGGGCTGATTTGGTTGTAGGTGGTGATGGTGGTTGATGGTGGTTTAGGTGTGTGGCTGGGTGCGTGAGGTTGCTGTGGTTGTGTATTGGGTTGCAGCTTGGTGTGAGAACAGGGGGTAGTGGTGGTTGTGATGCGTGGTAGAGCTGTGGGTTTCCGTGGCTGCGCGGATCGGTGGTGGAAAGTATTGTGGTTGCTGTTGTTGGTGGTTGTGGGGTTACGCGTTGGTGTTGCAATTGCGGGGTGTTGAAGGTGGCGTGGCTCGTGAGGCTGCTGGTTTGTGTTGTGAAGGGGGCAGCAGTGGTGGTCATTGGTGGACGGTGGTGCAGGTGTTGCGTGAGGGAGGCAGCAGGGGTTGATGATTGGGTTGATTGGAAAGCTTTGACTTGGACCTTGAACTCGAGCCTACACACAAACGAACCCGAGGATAAAGGTGTGAAACCGAGAAAAATAAAATAAAAAAATAAAAAGGAATTAAATAAAATAAAATAGAAAAAGAGAAGTAACACTAAACTAATAAAAATAAATAAAAGTAAAAATAGAAATAAGAGAAATCAAACTAAAACTAATAAAGACATAAAACTATACAGTTAAATAAAATAAACTTAAAACTAATTAAAACTACGAAAGTAACAAAGGAAAGGAACGAAATAAAATAAATCGAAAGAAAATAAAATACGAAAATAAACTAATTTTAATAAAAACTACGAAAAGAACTAAAACACGACAAAATTACCAAATAAACAAGAAATGTTATTAAAGAGAAAACAAGAGAAAGAAAGGGAAAATAAGATAAAACAAACACGGAAATAGCTCTAAAACTACTCCCTAAGAGTGACATAAATGTCACTCATCAAATTCCCCCAAGCTAAACCTTTGCTTGTCCTCGAGCAAAGCTAAGGCAAAAGAGAACAAGATGGAATTATTGAAAGCAAAAGAAACAAAATAGAAACAAAGAGAAAGAATGTACACTAACTCACTGTCGTAGGAATCACGGATGCATTTAGCGTATGCATCAAGCCCTTTAAACCCCTATGTCGCCAAAGAGGACGAGTAAGCTCTCGTGAGGGTTTCCTAAGAGGTTTAACCCACAACTCTCGACAAAAACCAAGGCAAGGCAAAAAAATGGAAAAAGAGAAGAAACATGAAAAGAGAAAACAAACACAAGCTCATGTATGGACAAAAGATAGGGACAAGTACTAATAAATGCAAACCTTTCTTAATGGACAAATGTATGCACGTTCCAAGATGTCAATGGTTCATTGAAACATAACACATGCTAAGCATAGAGAACTACTTAGGACTCAATCAACCCTAGCCCCAACCAATCAGGCCACGTTCTCTCCACTAGCTTCAAATCAACACTTAAGCTAGCTTCTTAAGATTCCACGAAGGAACTGGAAAAAGATAAAGAAATGAAAAACTTTGAGAAGGTAATCCCGACGTCTCAACTATGCATACTCTTTCCATAGGTTTGAAGTCTATCTCCCTCCATCGTTCTTTTGACCTAACCCACTAGAGTCTAAGGGTCTTTTTATTGGTAGTAACGTAAGGCTAAGGGTTAAGGCGGGGTAAAAAATTTGAAATTTGGTGAAATTTCCTACGTGAAGCAAAAAGTGCGGCCGACACTCAAAAACAACTCAAGAAGTCACTAAATATCAAACAAAAATACAAAAAATGCCACTCCCCCAAGCTTATTCAACACCAACACACAATATATACAAAATGAAGGAACGATCCCGCCAAGCTTGAACAAAGCATTGTCCCCAATGCTTTAACTAAGGAAGAAAACGAAACCATCAAAAATATTTTTATTATTTTTGTTTCTTTTCCATTTTTTTTTATTTTAGATTTTATTCGTTGTCCTTGCCTTTTTATCTATGGACGACTTTTTCTTGCGACATCATTCAATTTTCTTGAATTGCATCTCTCTTTTGAAACACAACTCTAACCAAATCTCAAAGTGCTTCTTGTTTATGATCAACAACTCAAAACTCAAACCTCGCATACTAATGCTTCACTAACTAAAAGGTTGGTAAACACAGGCCATTAGGTTTGTAATGCGGTTTAAACAAGAGCGGGAAACATAAGGCTCAAATTGGTTAGCAAGTAGGTAAATGCAAAATAGAAAATCAAATTTGTAACAAAACAAAAAGAAGATAAAGAAAAATGAGAAAGGGGTGCCCTTTTCCTCCCCTAGAGTGCTTCGGCCACGATCTTGAGAGCTATAAGTCAAAACAAGGATCAAGACATGCATAGCTAAGGATCCAAATGTGCCACACAACAAAATGATGAAGGCTAGAATAACGTTACCTCGCAAGGGATTATAACTAGTCAAATACCAACCAAGGGTGTCAAATCCACTATAGAGAGCAACACCATCGTACCACATACCCGTGAACTAAGGCTTCATGAATTCCTAAATGTTCTTAATCCGACTATCTTAGCATGTAATATCCGAGAGTCAACTAATGACACTCTCAAATCGTGCACGCATTAACCACTTAAGAAGAAAGGCATTAAGAGTAAACAAATCCAAAAGATATAATGTCCAATCCATGTTAAAACAAAGACACAACACCTAATTGCCTTGATCAAAACGAAAATCTTTTTGTATTTTTCAAAAGCATGAAAAACATGGAAATGTATATACTCAAGTGCATGGCATATATGAATCAACATCCCACCAAACATGATAGAATACCCTCCCCCAAGCTTGAATGAGGCAACATGCTCAAACATACACCAAATAATCCATGGGAGGGGAAAACAAGGAGAAATTAAGCCAACATTACCAACACATGATCTTCAAGTCACAATGAGTAAGAGAGAGGGAAAAGAAGGATATTACCGGACATGGGGAAAATGCAAAATCACACAAAAAACCCGAAATAACCTCATAGGATCCACAATCTCTACAAATAAGGCTTGAACTCCACATGGGTAAGTTGAGGCACATTTCCTTGATTCTTGATCATCAACAATGCCCAAGAGTATATCAAGTTGTGTACCTAGCAAGGAACACAAACACGTCCATGAGAGAAAATCTAATCTAAAAAGAAAGGAAAATGAAAGCAATAAAACACGGGTTACTTCCCGCAAAGGCTTGTTTGACGTCCAAGCGAGACCGCTCTAGGAAAAAATAATTTAACGCACGCAAGAGCTTGTCAAATGCACTGCTACGCATTTCATGGGGGTGTAAATAGGCAAATGACGGAATAAAAACGTGCAACAAAATCATTGCACGCAAGTGAAGAGGGAGATGCCAAAAGAAAGAAGAAGAAGGATCGAAAGGTAACTCAAGAAAGTAAGAAGTAGAATAAGGAAAAGAATAATGGAAAGAAAAAGAAAAAGGCAAATCCTCATCACATAATTTTTTGTTGACAAAATTCCTCTTTTCCTCAATAATGATGGAGTGAGGGGCATGAAAATCATCCATAGAGGGTGGTTCCCCAATAGGCTCTTTGATATTGGAAGGGAGAGAATTAGGGTAAGGAAGGATGTGGTCGAACCTTAGAGAAAAAGGGGTATGTGAAACGGGAGAAGGGGTAGCTACTCCCTCACCACAAGGTCTCACATCGCCAGTGAGGGCATGAAAATCAATCATAGAATCGTCAAATGAAGGGCACTCACGATCTACACCTCCCTCAAGCTCAAAAACTCCAAGGGAGTCAACCTTATCCTCCTTTTAACCACAATGGACAACCTTTCCTTCAACTATCTCAAAACTCAAGGTCCCAAAATCGAGCATGAATGGAGGTAGATTCATCTCAAACTCATCTAAGTCCCAAGAAGCGTTCTCGATGAAATCATCCAATAATCTATAAGTCCTCAAATGACTCTCGAAAAATATGTGGGACATTACCTCAAAAGAGTCTATATACTCATAGATTGAAGGGTCACAAACATACACTTGAGACTCATCAAGATGGGAAGAAGGATTAGGATTTTCAAAATCAACACTCTTTTCATTTTCAACTCCTTAACCATCACTCGAATGCTCTCTAATGGGATTCTTATTCATATGGGGAAGAGAAGAAGAAGGAAGGGCATTTTCTTGAGAGTTGGCTAGTTGGATAATTTGGTTCTCAAGCATCTTCATTATAGCTTCCGTCTCCCTATTCTCAACTTCCCTCTCCCTATTCTCAACTTCCCTCATCTCGTTATACTTCTCCATCATCTCCATTATCTTCATTATCTTCTCTTCCTTCAAATTTTCCATATAATTACCCTAATAAAAGGACTCATTAGAAGCATAAGGGAAATCATTTGAAGCCATGTAAGAACAAGAAGATGAGGAGGGAGGATCATTCACATTATAAACATGAGCATCATCATATTGGGGAGAGGGGGCATAATCAAGCAAATGAGATTCATCATCAACAATAGGAGATAGAGAGTTGAAATCACTTGTACTAGGTTCACAAATAGGATCACAAGACAAATCATGGGGATGCATGCCACTAATAAAACTATTATCACATTGAGAATCAAAATTAGCAACATTACATGCCCTATTGCTTACTTCCTTAGCAAACCGTACAAAAAAGCTCCAAGCACTATGAACCGATAATGCTTGAAATTCGCCATTAAACCTACTTTCAACTTCATATCTCGTTAGTTCATTCATGCCATAGTAACAAATCTCACAAGCTTCACAAGGATTACAACCATTATAGTTCAAAAACCCAACAAGTCTATGGAAGTAGACATAAAAAGACTCATCATCATATTGAGGAAAAGAAAAACGTGCCATTTTTCAACAACAAAAACAAAACAAAGAGAACAAAAACAAATCAAAAGAAAAATATATACAAAGGACTAGTCTCAATAAGATAACACAACGGTAATGGAAGCTGTTCCCCGGCAACGGCGCCAATTTGACGAGGGAATAAACGCGTCGTCAATTGTCTATCCCTAGATCAAATACAATTTATACAACCTAAACAAACCTAATACGAGTATAAGGCAAGCATAGGGGTCGAATCACAGAGAACGGATAAACACCACCAAATGTTATCAACAATTAAGCTAGTCCGGAATAGGAGATAAATAAACTAAAGTCTAAATATGCTAAAACAAGAAATAAAACACTAAGGGAAATGGTTTAGGTATAGCATTCACTTGAACATAAACAAAGGCATAGAAAATGAATTAATTATGAACTAAACATGCTTGAATATCGAAATAAAGGATCCAATCTAGCCGCCTTCCGGGGTCAATTGGCTTCTCCTAACATAGCTTCTATGTTTCCACATTAGAACCATATACTAGGAGGTACTATTAAATAACAATCGATAATAATGAACCTTAACTAAGTCAACTTCCGTTTCTTGTTAGCGAAGATTAACCTTTAATCAAACAACAATGTGCACTTGCAAGAAGATTAAAGAATATCAAGCATATAAAGACTTTAATCACAAATAAATCAATTCTAAACCTTAGAACATGCTCAAGATCCAACTACACAACAACCATCCCCTTAATGGGGAAATTACTCACTAATCATGCTAAAATCAAGATAAATTAACAAACAATCAAGAATAAACATGATTAACAAGCAATACCGACAACTAAAATAATAATCAAAATAAAGCAAATAAAAATAGAGGAGAGAGAGTTAGAGATTCTCATTGATTGAATGTGAAAATCTACAAACAAGATGGTCAATCTTCTTCTTCAATATCCAAGCTCAACAATGGTGAAACCCTGCCTTTCTCTCTCTAAACTATCCTAATCCTCACCTAAACCTAGAGAGAGAAGCTCTCCTAAAAACTAATTAGAGGTAGAATAGATAGTTATTGAATATTCCTATTTACCCCAAAAATGGGTATATATACTAAGCTAGAATAAATAGAAAAATAAAAGAAAAGAAAAAAAAAAGAAAAAAATAAAATAAGAAAGCTAGACATAAAAATAAAAGAAAGAAATAAGAAAAGGGAAAAGAAAAGAAAAGAAATAAAAATAAAATAAAAAGAAATATGAAATAAAATAAACCCAGAAATCCCCACCAAAAACAATCAGCCCCTCTTTCCTCTCTTCTTCGACATTGGCTACTTCAATTATAATCTTCACCATTCATCAAAATCCATCTTCACCGCACATCATCATCACAAATCAAAGATCAACGGCCATCAACAAGCTTCAATCGTTCGATCCTCATTAAATATCATGTGCGAGGCTCGTGAAGTGGTTCGGTCGAACCATGGGTTGGTGCGGCCAAACTACAGGGTTGGTTCGGTCAAACCATGGGTGTGTTCGACCACACCTCTTCAATTTACAGAACTTTGAAAGTCTCTGACTCGTAATTCGACCGAACCAGATCAATTTGTGATTTGCTTTGATTTTTGGGTGAAAATAGCGGAATCGGGGTGAGTAATTGTGGTGGACTGGTGGCAGCAGGGTGTTCTGGTTGTTGGGTGCGAAGGGTGGACGGAGGAGGTTAATTGGTGGGCTGATTTGGTTGTAGGTGGTGATGGTGGTTGATGGTGGTTTAGGTGCGTGAGGTTGATGTGGTTGTGTATTGGTTTGCAGCTTGGTGTGAGAACAGGGGGTAGTGGTGGTTGTGATGCGTGGTAGAGCTGTAGGTTTCCGTGGCTGCGCGGATCGGTGGTGGAAAGTATTGTGGTTGCTGTTGTTGGTGGTTGTGGGGTTACGCGTTGGTGTTGCAATTGCGGGGTGTTGAAGGTGGCATGACTGGTGAGGTTGCTGGTTTGTGTTGTGAAGGGGGCAGTAGTGGTGGTCATTGGTGGACGGTGGTGCAGGTGTTGCGTGAGGGAGGCAGCAGAGGTTGATGATTGGAAAGCTTTGACTTGGACCTTGAACTCGAGCCTACACACAAACAAACCCAAGGATAAAAGTGTGAAACCGAGGCAAAAAAATAAATAAATAAAAAGGAATTAAATAAAATAAAATAGAAAAAGAGAAGTAACACTAAACTAATAAAAATAAATAAAAGTAAAAATAGAAATAAGAGAAATAAAATTAAAACTAATAAAGACATAAAACTATACAGTTAAATAAAATAAACTTAAAACTAATTAAAACTATGAAAGTAACAAAGGAAAGGAACGGAATAAAATAAATCGAAAGCAAATAAAATACAAAAATAAACTAATTCTAATAAAAACTATGAAAAGAACTAAAACACGACAAAATTACCAAATAAACAAGAAATGTTATTAAAGAGAAAACAAGAGAAAGATAGGGAAAATAAGATAAAATAAACACGGAAATAGCTCTAAAACTACTCCCTAAGAGTGACATAAATGTCACTCATCATTGTCACAATAGATGGCTATTGAACCCTTTATGGAGGGTACAACATCAAGTTCACCGATGAACTTACGAATTCAAACAGCCTCCTTAACCACTTAAGCAACTGCTAAGTACTCGGCTTCAGTTGTAGAATCTGCAATTGTACTCTGCTTGGCACTCTTCCAACTGAACGCTCCTCCATTTAGACAGAACACATATCCAGATTGTGATTTGAAATTGTCTCTGTCTTTCTTAAAGCTTGCGTCGGTATAACCTTCAACAACTAACTCCTCCGAACCACCATACACTAGGAATTTATCCTTGTTCCTTTTCAGGTACTTTAGGATATTCTTGGCCGCAATCCAATGGGCCTCTCCTAGATCTGATTGGTAATGGCTCGTAGCACTCAATGCATACGATACATTTGGCCTACTACATATCATGGCATACATGATCGATCTAATAAGCGAAGCATAAGGAATCAGATTCTTTCTTTCCCGCTCATCAGGTGTTTGTGGACACTGCTTCTTGCTTAGGGTTATACCATGTGACATTGGCAGGTGACCTCTCTTCGCCCCCTCCATGCCAAATGGAGCAAGTACCTTATCAATATAAGTACTTTGATTCAATCCAATCATCCTTTTTGATCTATCCCTATAAATCTTGATGCCTAGTATGTACTGAGCCTATCCTAAGTCTTTCATTGAGAAACATTTTCCAAGCCAGGCCTTTACAGACTCTAACAATGGAATGTAGTTTCCAATGAGCAATATGTCATCGACAAATAAGACTAAGAAGGTGATGTCAATCCCACTGACCTTCTTGTAAACACAAGATTCTTCTAGATTCTTGATAAAACCAAACTTCCCGATGGCTTCATGGAATCGCAGATTCCAACTTCTTCTGGCTTGCTTTAGTCTATAAATGGACTTCTTAAGCTTACAAACCTTCCCACATTGTTTTGGTCGACAAAACCTTCAAGCTGTTTCATGTACACATTTTCTTCCAAAAAACCATTTAAGAAGGCAGTTTTGACGTACATCTGCCATATTTCATAGTTATAATATGCAGCAATTGCTAGGAGGATCCGAACGGATTTAAGCATTGCGACTGGTGAAAAGGTTTCATCGTAATCAATACCATGAACTTGTTTGTAAACTTTTACTACCAATCTAGCTTTGTAAATGAATACATTTCCATCTTTGTCGGTTTCATCTTGAAAATCAACTTACATCCGATAGGTGTATATCCTTCGGGTAAGTCAACCAAGTCCCAGACTTGATTTTTTAACATGGAATCCCTTTCAGATCTCATGGCCTCATGCCAATTAGCAGAGTCGGTGCTTGTCATTGCTTGCTTGTAGGTTGCCGGTTCATCTCCATCCATAATCAGGATGTCCTTTGAGATCTCGGTTAATACTAAACCAAGATATCAATCAGTTTGAGATCTCGGCCTCTGAGACCTACGTAGGGTAATGGATTGATCATTTGCATTATCGGTTTGACTTTGCACATGTTGATCATTTTGACATGCTTGTCATTTTGATTTTGATGCTCATCCTCACGAACTTCAGGTCGAAACCTCGAAGATGGTTCAAGAGTCTGTACCACCCCCTAACCGTCTGGGCGATGATCCATAAGTCTTTACAGACCAGGAGGATGAGGATCCTCAGGTCGAAACCTTTACAGCCGATGATGGCTCTCTTAGAATCAAGTGCATCCGGCCTAGAGATACTCTGGAGCGGGGTGCCACCCAGGCAGGTACAAGCCAACCCTTGGGCAGCCGGAAGGGGAAACCCATACGGCCGCTGGATCAGCACCTGTTACCCGAGACAAGCTCATGAGATTCATGACAAGTTTCAAGGGTGAAATTAAAGCGCTGATCACCTAGATCCGGGCTGGCCCAAGTAAAGGTCAGTCGGCCAAGAAGACTCCTCTGGAAAAGGGGAAATCAGTCTGAGAACGGCAGCCCACTCCTCATCCAAAGGAGAAGGCAGCCGGGACCATTGATTGGTCGAAAATTCTTCTCCCTAAGAGGAATACCAACAACACCCGCCGAACTCAGCAGACGGTGGGAAGTACAACATCAACTCTTGATGCCCGGGAGATTATCAACCGGAAGAGAAATCAACAGTTGTCTAAATCGGATTCTACGTCGAATTTTCCAGACAGCTTTAACAATACTTTTGCGGGGAATTCACCTTCCTTGCATGAGAGTCAAACAGGCGGTAATACCGTCCACTCTGGCCCTCAGATGATCGGGGCTGCACCATAAGTACCTTCTCAAGTGTATGGTCAGTACCCACCTTACTATATGCAGCCGGCTCTCTTCGGAGGTCAGGCGGCATACCACAATGTCCAGCCACTGGACTGGATGTTTCGTCTGCTCCGCCTGGGTGAACAACCTTCTGCGTTCACCCGGGAGATAACCGAGGCGGCCCAGCCGGCCAAGGTTAAGAATGTATTGGTTGGTACCTATGATGGTACCACCAATCCGGAAGACCACCTCATGGCTTACACCAACCTCGTGTACTTACAGGGGTTGGATGATGCCATTTGGCGTCGTTGCTTCCCGGCTACATTGAAGGGCATTGCCCAATAATTGTTTGGTAATCAGCTAGCTGGGTCCGTCGATAGTTTTAGGAAGCTTCCCTTCCTATTTGCTTCCAACATCTCAATGAACATCCCTGCGAAGAAAACAAGCTTGGACTTGAGCACCATTATGCAGGGGGAAAGAGAAGGGTTGCGCTCCTATGTCAGGCGGTTCAATCTGATTAGAATTCAGATTCAAGGACTTTCTGATGAGGTAGCTTTTACAGACTTTTTTAAAGGTCTTAGAGACGGGTCGACTTTCAATTTTGACCTAGTCAGAAAAGGGATTTCACTTTACAGGCGGCCCTGAGGGAGGCGGAAATCTACATTCAAGCAACCGATCTCTGCTCGCCTGGTAACCAGTGAAACTCCAAAAAGTCTGACAAACAGAAAGACAGCCGAGCTGCTCGGCTGGCCAAAAAGAAAGAAGAGAGCAAGAAGAGAAAAGAAATTTAGGCGGTTAGTGATTCTGACCAGCCGTCCCAGAAGAAGAAGAAAGAATTTAAACCGTACGTCCCCAAGTACGAGTTTAACAACTCCATCCTCATGGAAATTAAGGACCGGCTTTAACAATGAAAAGTTCCATTCAATCAAGGAACAAGAATAAATTCTGTCAATACCATGAGGAAGTTGGCCATGACACCAACGATTGCTTCAGCCTTCAACGGGCGTTTGACCGTCTGGCTGACAAGGGAATGCTGAAGTCATACATTTCTAAGTCCCCAGCCGGGACAAAGAAGAAGAATAAGGGTCATTCCTCTAAGACTACCCCCCAGCCTGCTAGTAGTTCGGATACCGACAAGGAACTAGTCTACATAATAGCAGGCGGGTTCTCATGTGGTGGCCCTACCATCCAGGGCACCAAGAGCCATTTTCGAAAGATGGACAAAGATGATGATGGGCAGGCGTCGGCAACCTCCTCCTTCCCAGATGTTCTGATCACTTAGAAGGACAGGGGCAGTGTTCGCCGACCGCATGATGATCCTTATTGATACCGTCAGCTCATTAGACATCATCAGCCTCCGGTGCTTGTAGAAGCTGAAATATAATAACAGCAGCTTGCATTCGGTTACCCACCTCTTAGTTGGCTTTGGGGGTGGAATTGTTTACCCAGTCGGAAGCGTTGATCTACCAATCCGGCTGGGTGAGAAAGGAAAAGGGCGACACCTGGTCGTCAAGTTTTTGGTAGTTGAGGAGCTGACCGCCTAAAACATTATTTTGGGCCGGCCAAACCTCAACGAATCCAAGGCTGTAATCATCTCCTCCCTCATGCTCATCAAGTATGAGAGGGTTGACGGCTCTGTTAGTTCCTTGAATGGGGATCAGAAGACGGCGCGGGAGTGCTATCTCTCAGCCGTCAAAGATAACGTTGCCCGAGACGGCCAGGAACCAATTGACCTTGACAATGTCAAGTATGCCGATCCAGTATCAGCCGCACCAGCAGTCGGGAAGAAAAGAAAGGCACCTATGCTGGTGAAAGTGAACAAAGAGAAAAAATAGCAATTACTGACCGGTGAACGGTCAGATGAGCTCCGCCCCCAACCGGCTGTTGAACATATTGATATACCTCTCGACGACAGCCGTCCGGAGCGTACGTGAAGGTTGGGACGGTTGCTTTTGCTAAGTTGGGTGCAGACTTGCACCTTCCGCTGAAAGAATTCGATGACATTTTTGCCTTTGAAGTGGAAGAGATACCAGGCGTCAGCCCGGATCTTGTTGTCCACAAACTCGCCATGGACCCTAAAAAGAAGCCCATCCGGCAGAAGAAAAGAAATCACGGCAAGGAAAGAAGTCAGGCGGCAGGTGCCGAAGTCAAAAAGCTGTTGGATGCCGGGTTCATTCGGCCATGTAATTTCCCCGACTGGGTGGCGAATGTTGTGCTTGTAAAGAAGCCGAATGGTACCTGGCGTATGTGTGTTGATTACACAGATCTCAACAAGGCATGTCCCAAGGACAGTTATTCGCTTCCTAAGATCGACAGTCTGGTCGATTCAACAGCCGGGCATGCCTTGATGAGCTTTATGGATGCCATGATAGTCAGGGGCTATTCTGTTACACTGTGATGTCGTTTGGCTTGAAAAATGCGTCGGCTACGTTCAAACGAATGATTAATACGGACTTTATTAATCAAATTGGGAGGAATGTAGAGGCGTACATTGATGACATGATAGTCAAATCCAAGCAGCAGGCGGATCACCTTGCTGATCTCCGAGAAACCTTCACCACACTCAGGCGGCATAAGGTTATGTTAAATCCTAAGAAATGCGTCTTTGGTGTTGAGTTCGGGAAGTTTCTCGGATTCCTGATTGATCAAATGGGGATAGAGGCTAACCCTGAGAAGATACAGGCAGTGATTGACATGAAGTCACCCTGCACTGTCAAGGAAGCACATAGACTAACCACTTGCCTGGCGGCCTTGGGGAGATTTCTCAGCCGGTCAGGTGACAAATGCCTTTACTTTTTCCAAGCAATCAGGAAGAAGACCAGATTTGAATGGAGGGATGATGCTGAGGCGGCCTTTCAACAGCTGAAAGAACACTTGCACTCTTTGCCAAGGCTTGTTAGTCCACTGCCTTGAGAAGTGTTATACATGTACCTAGCCGTCTCTGATCATGCCCTCAGTGCCGTTCTCCTTGCTGAGAGAGACGGTGTTCAGCTTCCGGTCTATTTCATTAGCCATGTTCTAAAAAATGCTGAGCTCCGGTACCCCATGGTAGAAAAATTTTGCCTTGCCTTGTATATGGCTGTCAAGAAATTGAAACCGTATTTTCTGGCTCATCCGGTGGTAATATACACAAACCAGCCCCTCAAACGGCAGAATGTTGAAATGCAAAGTCTTGAAATCACTTTTGAACCTAGAAAGGCAATGAAAGGTCAGGCGTTTGCCGACTTCATTGTTGAAATGACACGACCGGTGCAACCGGATAACATTGACCAGGTTTGGAAAGTGTACGTAGACGGAAGCTCAACGAAGAACGGCTGTGGTGCAAGAATTATATATGAGTCTCCTGAGGGGGAAAAATTTGAATATGCACTGCGGTTTAAGTTTCAAGCCTCAAATAACGAGGCGGAATATGAAGCCCTGCTAGCCGGAATCCGCATGTGTAAGGCAGCAAGGCAACTAAAGTTGACGCCTATTCTGATTCACAGTTGGTCGTCAGCCAGTATGAGGGAAAATATGAGGCAACTCATCCGGCTATGATCAAATATCTTCAAGTAGTCAAAGAAGAGGCTGGGGCACTTGAGGAATTCCGTCTGAATCAAGTGCCTAGGTCAGATAACAACCAGGCGGATGCGTTCTCCAAATTGGCTTCATCCGCCAGCTGTGATACTCCTCGGTCAGTCTTTTGGGAAGTTCTTGAAAAGAGAAGCATACATGAAGAGTCCATTGGAGTCTTGGACCGAAGCTCTACCTGGATGGATGGCATCCGGGCATATTTAGCAGACGGCAAACTTCCTGATTCACCACAGGAGGCGGCTGTCATGAAAAAGCGAGCAGCAAACTTTGAGTTGAGAAACGGAGAGCTCTTCAAGGCGGGTTTCTTCAAACCTCTACTGAAGTGTGTTACCCCGGAAAAGGGGAAAGAAGTTCTCGAATAATTGCATGTTGGGTACTATGCCTCTCATATAGGCGGAAGGTCCCTAGCCGTCAGAGCCAGGCGGCATTACTTCTGGCCTACTCTTGAAGCAGACGCCAAAGAGTTAGTCAAAAGATGTGACAAATGCCAACGGTTTGGCCTACTTATCCACCGCCCGGCTACTGATCTGACGACAATCCACAACCCAGTCCCATTCGCTAAATGGGGCATGGATATCTTGGGCCCTTATACGCCTGCTCCAGGCGGAAACCACTACATTTTGGTGGTTGTGGATTATTTTACCAAATGGGTAGAAGCTGAGCCGGTTAAGAACATCAAGACAAAGGATGTCATCTCTTTCATCTAGAAGAATATCATCACCCGGTTTGGGGTACCTATGTCTATGGTGTTTGATAATGGTCCTTAGTTTGAGACCCCCCAGCTCAAGACTTGGTTGGGAGATCAGGGTATCTCACATTGTTTTGCATCAGTCGGCCGACCCTAAGCAAACGACCAAGTTGTTGCTTCAACAAACTCATCTCAGACGGCATAAAAAAGAAAATCAAGAGAGCCGGTGGTTTATGGGAAGAAGAGTTAATTCATGTCCTATGGGCCATCCGGACTACTGCTAAAGGGGCAACCGGAGAAACCCCATTTCTTATGGTATACGGTGCTGAAGCCGTCTTGCCCATTGAGTACTACGAGCCGACTCTCAGAGTTATGCTCTATGATGAAGAGGCAAATCGGGAGGCTCCCTCCCGGAACGCTGGGGAAACGCTGCCCTGCGCCATGAAATATACCGTCTGAGAATGACCAGAGCTTATAACAAGAAAGTGCACAAGCGCCCTCTGAAAGTGGATGACTTCGTGTTAAAAAAAATGGAGCCAACCGGTAGGGCCAACGAGGCTGGGAAGCTAACCCCTAATTGGGAAGACCCTTACCGGATCTATGAAGAAGTCGGGAATGACACATGCCGTCTGGAAACCCCAGACGGTCGCCGCCTGCCTAAAACTTGGAATGTAGATAATCTAAAAAAGTACTACTTTTGAGAATGTATATTTTTTGTAAAGAGCAAGTCAATTAATGAAAATTCAGGCTTTGTTTGCAGATTTATTTTGGCCGTTATTATTGTTCGTCCGCCTAGGCAATGTCTAGACGGACCCTGAGTTTAACTTACTAAGTTTGATACTTACTCTAGTTGAACATTATAATTGCTTGTACGCCTGGGTAAAACTCAGACGGACTCTTTGTTTGAATCACTTAGTTTGATACTTAGTGTAATTTAATAATTGCTAGTCCGCCTGGGTAAAGCTCAGACGGACTTTTTGTTGAACTAATTACGTTTGATACTTGGTGTAAATTATCAATTGCTTATCTGTCTGGGTAATACTCAGACGGATTATTCGTTCAACCAACTAAGTTCACGTAAAAAAAAAACTTGGCACAAAAACGCTTAGTGGCTATACAACCGGTCTCAAACAAGACCAAAGGCCAATATGGCCGGATGGTTGCTTATTTTACAAAACCACCTGTCCCAACATGGACAAAGGCGTCCGGCGACACCCCTCTCGGTGCAATCGTCGCAGAGAATAGACTATTCGTCGGTTCTATGTACCAACGCAGATGGTGAAAATTGAAAGACCAAATTGGTCAGCTCATAGCCGCCTGACCTTAATAATCTAAAGAACGATTAAGTTACCGAATTCCCTGAGGCATCAGTCGGTCATCGGCTGAAGTTCTTACTTAGGTTATTTATTCCAATGTTGCACTCACTCCCCCTATTGGGGTAAAAGATTGTGTAATGGCTACGCGTTAACTCCAGACGGAATACAACCGCTTGGGCAAGAAGCTCAAAGCACCCATTCCAATGGCCGGCTGTGCACTTGGTTTGGGGCAATCACCATTGTGATTGATTGGCCTAAAAACACTCTATACTTCTCCTAGTATCAAGTGTTTTCAAGCCAATAAATCAATTTGAAATAAAACCAACCACACAGCCGCCCAGGGGAAGGAGCACCCGGATTGCAAATTGCCGCATGCTTTTTTAAGTTAGGCAAAATATTAAAGAATTGCAAGCATACGCAAAAAGTTTTAAATTGAAAAACTCATAACACAAACATATATAAATACTGACTGAGTCAGAATACTTCATTGATATTTAAAATGGCACAAAGGCCAGAATAAGTGTTAACCGGATACCTCCGGTGAAGAAAGAAAGAAATAAAATGTTAACCCAACTCCTTAGTTGGTAAAGATACAACAATACACAGCATACAAGCCGGTAAAGAAACAAAATGGCATACTGCCTAAGGCTGAGGTGGCTGCTGCTCCAGCTGATTTTGACTGGCTTGGCCCTCGTTATGCTCATCCGCCGGCTCCTCGTTGTCAGAGACTTCATATCCTTGCTCAGCAGCCCAATCTTTGAAGCGAGGCGGTGGAGCATCACCCAGTAGCTGGGCATCATACACCTCAGTGGCGTAATCATACCTCAGCTTATAGACCTCAAAGTCTATTTCTGGGTAAAGGAGGCTCCAGGTGATCTTCAGCCGGGCCAGGTTGTCGTGCTCATTCTCCTCTGTCAGCCGTTTTTTCTCTTGGGCAAGCTCGTCCGACTGCTTGTTTTGTAGATTAACAAGCTCAACCCCCAGGCGGTTAACGTCTGCTCGGAGCTGGGCGTTTTCCTTATCAGCATCTTCTAATGCCTTGAGATCTAATTTGGCGTCCTTCAGCTTCTTATCAAGGTCATTAGCCCGGCTATTAGTTTCGTCGTTCGCAGCCGTCAAACTCCGGATCAGCCACTCCAATTTCAACTCTACTACTTTAATCTATAAATTACACATATAATCAGTATATTCAGCAGAGTTGAGGTTTTCAAGGGCCCTCCGTTTGGCGTCATTTATCTCTTCCTGTTTCCGCCTGAAGTAGCCCCGGAGGCCGTCCACTCTCAGCATCACCTGAGACAAGAGCAACTGGTTTATGAGTTACTTAGCAGAATTAAAGATAAAAGATATCAAGGTTGTGGGATCTATTACCTCAGCCAGTTGACCCATTATCCGGTCGAAATCCATGACCTGCAGATCAGGTATGGAGTTCTTCGCAGACCGGGTGAGGGTCCTCACCATTCATTTTGCAAAACCCGCAAGATCCGGCTCGTCAGAAGTCAGATCTACATCAAAAGTAATACTCTGTGAGAAAGAAGTAGCGTAGTCGGCATTCATCCATTGCCGGCTGCTGACCGACCCCTTAGAGGGGTCAACCTTGGTCTTGATTCTCATAAAATCAAGTGGCCAAGGTATTTCAATTCGCCCCTTACCTTGGGTTTCAGGATAGGTCTCTGGCTTCTGCCTCTCCCCAGGAGTTGCCGCACCGGCTGCAACATTAGGTGGCTCGCCACCCTTCGGTGCCGTAGAGGCATCAGGCGCTTTCTGCTGCGACCGTTCCGAGCTTTCGCTCAGAATTTTCATTGCAGCAGGTGATTTGCCCCCAGTCGTTGGACGACCGGAATGGGAAGAAGATTGTTTCTAGGGAGGAGGGTCTCTTCTTGCGGCTTTTGCAGCCGGAGGTTTCTCCAGATCGTCTCCTTGCCTCTTGAGCAGCTTGGAGAAAGATCGTGGAATTTTCTTGACGGAATCCTCAGAAATAAGCAAAGGGTAAGTATACCCAACTGTTAAAAAAAAATTAAATGCAAACACATCAAGTCAGGCGGTCTTACCCCGCCTTTTTTAGAGTCTTTGGCTTCAACGGCTGCCTTTTTTGCTAGCGCAGCAGCGCCGCAGACTTGGCCGGACTTTTCGCCTGGTCGACCATCCTCAAGGTGTCGTCTGCAAGAAGAAGAACTTATGTTTAGAAGAAATTATGGCAAGTTTGCAATAAAAATGAAATAACAATCATTCCGGATGAGAAGTATTCTACCCCTGGAAAACATTGTACTCAGCCCGTAGGCGGACAAGAAGCACTAGTCCTTGAAGAAGTCCGGATGGGGAATCCAGTTCTTGGGTACTATGATGTGAGTCCCATCCCCCATGGGCTCAGTTGTTGTTTCAAAAAATCCCAGCTCCATTATTTGTTCTCAGGCCTTAATAGATAGCACCAGGAGAGGGCATTTACGTCCTAGAAGAGCCGGCTTAGTATTGTACCGGCGCAGTGTCCGGTTGTGTCTTAAGGTGGGGGAAGAAATCAAGTAAAATTTTTCCTTCCACCCGGACCATTTGGACACTTTGTCCAAAGTCATCTAGTATTGGGGCAAGGTAGTCAGAGTATAGTCAGAGGCAGGCGGCGATGTATCAAAGAATGTTCACCCACGAATTGGGGGTGAGCTGCCGAACCCCTACATCATACCCCTTAAGAATTTTCCTAATCCCGGGTTGGAGGGGGAACCGGAGGACGGCTTCGATAACCGCCTCGTAGTAGATGAAGTAGTCGTCTGCATGATCAATACCATCGCCCCAGGCCATTACAGCGTCAGCCGGAGGAACAATAATCTCCTAGCCCCTTCCAAAGGGGTGCTTTTCCTTGAAGGCCCTGAATCCGCTCTTGAGGAGGGCGATGTTACCCGGCGTCATCCGGGTCCTTTTAGGGTTGGGGTTGTCGGCGACCTTAGGCAGCTGCTGATATTCAGCCGCAAAATTGTCTTGGTCAGAGCCGGAAGATTCGGCCCTTGACCCTTCGCCGACCTCAGCATTGTCGGCTTCATTAGAGGAGGCGGTACCCTCGCCGCCTACCTCTCGTACCCCAGAGCTCCCGGAAGTAGAGGGAGCCTCTTCGTCAGACCCGCTCTCCTCCCAATCCCTCTGTTCCCCGTCTGGGAAAACCTCATTGGCTGGCACTCTCATAGTGCGCCGGCTCTTAAACCGTTTGGCCGTTTGTTTCGTTCTGGCCATTGTGTCCTGCACAAACACAGATAGGGAGGAATTCGGAGATGAGCATATTGGTTCCGACAGTCCAGAAAAGGCACCCCCTGTTCTAGACTCAGCCGTTCCGGGGGATCGGCTGAGTGTCCTAGGCAGTGCCGAGTGAGTGGATTGAGAACTCATTTATATTCTCTAAAAAGCTAGGTATACAGGAAGAGAAAAAATGGTATACAAATTGAAAGGGAGGAAAGCTAAAATGGTACAGGCGGTTACCTCGCTTTTACTCTGAAAAATTTGAAAACCGCTACAGCTGGTAAACTAGGTATTGAACTACTAGCACACGGAAGCTTGAACTTGTTGTGATGTAGACGAAAGTAGAGAATCTCTCTCTAAAATCTCTCTTTTTCTCTCTCTAAAAAGTCAAATGTGAATGTAAGGTGAGAAAAAAGTGGGGGTAACATTCTATTTATAGAAGGTGAAAGCGGGGGGAAATCTTTGATTTGAAATTCAAATTTTTACCCGTTACTGTTCACCTATGAAAGGTGGACACATGTCACAGGCCACACATGATATGCGCGCGTGACCTGTGAGGGGCAAATGTTTAGGGTAAAAATAACCTAGACACATGGACCAATGAGAGGAAGCCACGTGTCGAGCTCAAGATGGCCCAGGTGGCCTAACAACCTCTTGACACTTGGCGCCCTCAGATACATTTCTGAAATGGTGGCCTTCAAGGGCCAAAATCCCTAGAAGCGTCGTTTTACGGCGCAGCCCACTAAAATTTAGGTCAAGTGACCTAAATAGGGGCACGTTCCCCAAGGACCCTATAAATAGGGAGATATTTCCGCACTTTGGGGACACATTCAATCATTTTATTACACCTGCATTCTCTCACATCAGAGAAATACCCGAGCTTGGAATCCAAGCAGATACCCACTTAAATTTTCGTTCTCTTTATTCCCTTTCAAGTTACTAACTTGATCGTCGGAGGCAGAGCTCCAAACACCCGGAGTCTCCGTTATTTTGCAGGTACAGCTCAGCCGGATCAGACTTCGTGACGTTACTCTCCCAAGGGACAAAAACACCCAACATAGCATATATGAATCAACATCCCACCAAACATGATAGAATACCCTCCCCCAAGCTTGAATGAGGCAACATGCTCAAACATAGACCAAATAATCCATGGGAGGGGGAAACAAGGAGAAATTAATCCAACATTACCAACACATGATCTTCAAGTCACAATGTGTAAGAGAGAGGGAAAAGAAGGATATTACCGGATATGGGGAAAATGCAAAATCACACAAAAAACCCGAAATAACTTCATAGGATTCACAATCTCTACAACTAAGGCTTGAACTCCACAAGGGTAAGTTGAGGCACATTTCCTTGATTCTTGGTCATCACCAATGCGCAAGAGTATATCAAGTTGTGTACCTAGAAAGGAAAACAAACACGTCCATCAGAGAAAATCTAATCTAAAAAGAAAGGAAAAAGAAAGCAATAAAACACGGGTTACTTCCCGTAAAGGCTTGTTTAACGTTCAAGCGAGACCGCTCTAGGAAATAATAATTCAACGCACGCAAGAGCATGTCAAATGCACTACTACAAATTTCATGAGGGTGTATATATGGAAATGTCGGAATATGAACGTGCAACAAAATCGATGCACGCAAGTGAAGAAGGAGATGCCAAAAGAAAAAAGAAGAAGGATCGAAAGGAAACTCTAGAAAGTAAGAAGTAGAAGAAGGAAAAGAATAATGGAAAGAAAAGGAAAAAGGCAAATCCTCATCACATAATTTTTGGTTGACAAAATTCCTCTCTTTCTCAATAATGATGGAATGAGGGGCATGAAAATCATCCATAGAGGGCGGCTCCCCAATAGGCTCTTTGAGATAGGAAGGGAGAGAAGTAGGGTAAGGAAGGATGTGGTCTCACCTTAGAGAAAAAGGGGTATGAGAAACGGGAAAAGGGGTAGCTACTCCCTCACCACAAGGTCTCACATCGCCAATGAGGGCATGAAAATCAATCATAGAATCCTCAAATGAAGGGCACTCACGATCTACACCTCCCTGAAGCTCAAATACTCCAAATGAGTCAACCTCATCCTCCTTTTCACCACAATAGACAACCTTTCCTTCAACTATCTCAAAACCCAAGGTCCCAAAATCGTGCATGAATGGAGGTAGATTCAGCTCAAACTCATCTATGTCCCAAGAAGCGTTCTCGATGAAATCATCCAATAATCTATAAGTCCTCATATGAATCTCGAAAAATATGTGGGAAATTACCTTAAAAGAGTCTATATACTGATAGATTGAAGGGTCACAAACATACACTTGAGACTCATCAAGATGGGAAGAAGGATTAGGATTTTCAAAATCAACACTCTTTTCATTTTCCACTCCTTCACCATCACTCGAATGCTCTCTAATGGGATCCTCACTCATATGGGGAAGAGAAGAAGAAGGAAGGGCATTTTCTTGAGAGTTGGCTAGTTGTAGAATTTGGCTCTCAAGAATCTTCATTCTAGCTCCCGTCTCCCTATTCTAAACTTCCCTCTCCCTATTCTCAACTTCCCTCATATCGTTATACTTCTCCATCAGCTCCATTATCTTCATTATCTTTTCTTCCTTCAAATTTTCTATATAATTACCCTCATAAAAGGACTCATTAGAAACATAAGGGAAATCATTTGAAGCCATGTAAGAACAAGAAGATGAGGAGGGAGGATCATTCACATTATAAACATGAGCATCATCATATTGGGGAAAGGGGGCATAATCAAGCAAAAGAGATTCATCATCAACAATAGGAGATAGAGAGATGAAATCACTTGTACTAGGTTCACTAATAGGATCACAAGAAAAATCATGGGGAGGCATGCCACTAATAAAACTATTATCACATTGAGAATCAAAATTAGCAACATTACATGCCCTATTGCTTACTTCCTTAGCAAACCGTACAAAAAAGCTCCAAGCACTATGAACCGATAATGCTTGAAATTCGCCATTAAACCTACTTTTAACTTCATATCTCGTTTGTTCATTCATGCCATAGTAACAAATCTCACAAGCTTCACAAGGATTACAACCATTATAGTTCAAAAACCCCACAAGTCTATGGAAGTAGACATAAAAAGGCTCATCATCATATTGAGGAAAAGAAAAATGTGCCATTTTTCAAAAACAAAACAAAGAGAACAAAAACAAATCAAAAGAAAATATATACAATGGACTAGTCTCAATAAGATAACATAACGGTAATGGAAGTCGTTCCCCGGCAACGGCGCCAATTTGACAAGGGAATAAACGTGTCGTCAATTGTCTATCCCTAGATCAAATACAATTTATACAACCTAAACAAACCTAATACGAGTATAAGGCAAGCATAGGGGTCAAACCATAAAGAATGGATAAACACCACCAAATGTTATCGACAATTAAGCTAGTCCGGAATAGGAGATAAATAAACTAAACTCTAAAGATGCTAAAACAAGAAATAAAACATTAAGGGAAATGGTTTAGGTATAGCATTCACTTGAACATGAACAAAGGCATAGAAATTGAATTAAATATGAACTAAACATGCATGAATATCGAAGTAAAGGGTCCAATCTAGCCGCCTTCCGGGGTCAATTGGCTTCTCCTAACATAGCCTCTATGGAACCATTATAGTTAAAAACCTAACAAGTCTATGGAAGTAGACATAAAAAGACTCATCATCATATTGAGGAAAATAAAAACGTGCCATTTTTCAACAACAAAAACAAAACAAAGAGAACAAAAACAAATCAAAAGAAAAATATATACAAAGAACTAGTCTCAATAAGATAACACAACGGTAATGGAAGCCGTTCCCCGGCAACGGCGCCAATTTGACGAGGGAATAAACGCGTTGTCAATTGTCTATCCCTAGATCAAATACAATTTATACAACCTAAACAAACCTAATACGAGTATACGGCAAGCATAAGGGTCGAACCACAGAGAACGAATAAACACCACCAAATGTTATCGACAATTAAGCTAGTCCGGAATAGGAGATAAATAAACGAAATTCTAAATATGCTAAAATAAGAAATAAAACACTAAGGGAAATGGTTTAGGTATAGCATTCACTTGAACATAAACAAATGCATAGAAAATGAATTAATTATGAACTAAACATGTTTGAATATCGAAATAAAGGATCCAATCTAGCCGCCTTCCGGGGTCAATTGGCTTCTCCTAACATAGCCTCTATGTTTCCACATTAGAACCATATACTAGGAGGTACTATTAAATAACAATCGATAATAATGAACCTTAACTAAGTCAACTTCCGTTTCTTGTTAGCGAAGATTCACCTTTAATCAAACAACAATGTGCACTTGCAAGAAGATTAAAGAATTTCAAGCATATAAAGACTTTAATCACAAATAAATCAATTATAAACCTTAGAACATGCTCAAGATCCAACTACACAACAACCATCCCCTTAATGGGGAAATTACTCACTAATCATGCTAAAATCAAGATTAATTACCAAACAATCAAGAATAAACATGATTAACAAGCAATACCAACAACTAAAATAATAATCAAAATAAAGCAAATAAAAATAGAGGAGAGAGAGTTAGAGATTCTCATTGATTGAATGTGAAAATCTACAAACAAGATGGTCAATCTTCTTCTTCAATATCCAAGCTCAACAATGGTGAAACCCTGACTTTCTTTCTCTAAACTATCCTAATCCTAACCTAAACCTAGAGAGAGAAGCTCTCCTAAACACTAATTAGAGAGTAGAATAGATGGTTATTGAATATTCCTAATTACCCCAGAAATGGGTATATATACTAAGCTAGAACAAATAGAAAAATAAAAGAAAAGAAAAGAAAAAGAAAAAAATAAAATAAGAAAGCTAGACATAAAAATAAAAGAAAGAAATAAGAAAAGGGAAAAGAAAAGAAAAGAAATAAAAATAAAAGAAAAAGAAATATGAAATAAAATAAACCCAGAAATCCCCACCAAAAATAATCAGCTCCTCTTTCCTCTCTTCTTCGAAATTGGGTGCTTCAATTATCATCTTCACCATTCATCAAAATCCATCATCACCGCACATCATCATCACAAATCAAAGATCAACGGCCATCAACAAGCTTCAATCGTTCGATCCTCATTAAATATCATGTGCGAGCCTCGTGAAGTGGTTCGGTCGAACCATGGGTTAGTGCGGCCAAACAACGGGGTTGGTTCGGTCGAACCATGAGTGTGTTCAACCACACCTCTTCAATTTACAGAACTTTGAAAGTCTTTGTTTCGTACTTCGACCGAACCCGATCAATTTGTGATTTGCTTTGATTTGTGGGTGAAAATAGCAGAATCGGGGTGAGTAATTGTGGTGGACAAGTGGCAGCAGGGGGTTCTGGTTGTTGGGTGCGAAGGGTGGACGGAGGAGGTTAATTGGTGGGCTGATTTTGTTGTAGGTGGTGATGGTGGTTGATGGTGGTTTAGGTGCGTGGCTGGGTGCGTGAGGTTGTTGTGGTTGTGTATTGGGTTGCAGCTTGGTGTGAGAACAGGGGGTAGTGGTGGTTATGATGCGTGGTAGAGATGTGGGTTTCCGTGGCTGCGCGGATCGGTGGTGGAAAGTACTGTGGTTGCTGTTGTTGGTGGTTGTGGGGTTACGCGTTGGTGTTGCAATTGCGGGGTGTTGAAGGTGGCATGGCTGGTGAGGCTGCTGGTTTGTGTTGTGAAGGGGGCAGCAGTGGTGGTCATTGGTGGACGGTGGTGCAGGTGTTGCGTGAGGGAGGCAGCAGGGGTTGATGATTTGGTTGATTGGAAAGCTTTGACTTGGACCTTGAACTCGAGCCTACACACAAACAAACCCGAGGATAAAAGTGTGAAACCGAGACAAAAAAATAAATAAATAAAAAGGAATTAAATAAAATAAAATAGAAAAAGAGAAGTAACACTACACTAATAAAAATAAATAAAAGTAAAAATAGAAATAAAAGAAATAAAATTAAAACTAATAAAGACATAAAACTATACGGTTAAATAAAATAAACTTAAAACTAATTAAAACTATGAAAGTAACAAAGGAAAGCAACGAAATAAAATAAATCGAAAGCAAATAAAATACAAAAATAAACTAATTCTAATAAAAACTATGAAAAGAACTAAAACACGACAAAATTACCAAATAAACAAGAAATGTTATTAAAGAGAAAACAAGAGAAAGAAAGGGAAATTAAGATAAAATAAACACGGAAATAGCTCTAAAACTACTCCCTAAGAGTGACATAAATGTCACTCATCATTGTCACAATAAAGGGCTATTGAACCCTTTATGGAGGGTACAACATCAAGTTCACCGATGAACTTACGAATTCAAACAGCCTCCTTAGCCACTTAAGCAGCTGCTAAGTACTCGGCTTCAGTTGTAGAATCTGCAGTTGTACTCTGCTTGGCACTCTTCCAACTGAACGCTCCACCATTTAGACAGAACACATATCCAGATTGCAATTTGAAATCGTCTTTGTCTTTCTTGAAGCTTGCGTCGGTATAACCTTAAACAACTAACTCCTCTGAACCACCATACACTAGGAATTTATCCTTGTTCTTTTTCAGGTACTTTAGGATATTCTCGGCCGCAATCCAATGGGCCTCTCCTAGATCTGATTGGTAATGGCTCGTAGCACTCAATGCATACGATACATCTGGCCTACTACATATCATGGCATACATGATCGATCTAATAAGCGAAGCATAAGGAATCAGATTCATTCTTTCCCGCTCATCAGGTGTTTGTGGACACTGCTTCTTGCTCAGGGTTATGCCATGTGACATTGGCAGGTGACCTCTCTTGGCCCCCTCCATGCCAAATGGAGCAAGTACCTTATCAATATAAGTACTTTGATTCAATCCAATCATCCTTTTTGATCTATCCCTATAAATCTTGATGCCTAGTATGTACTGAGCCTATCCTAAGTATTTTATTGAGAAACATTTTCAAAGCCGGGCCTTTACAGACTCTAACAATGGAATGTAGTTTCCAATGAGCAATATGTCATCGACATATAAGACTAAGAAGGTGATGTCAATCCCACTGACCTTCTTGTAAACACAAGATTCTTCTAGATTCTTGATAAAACCAAACTTCCCGATGGCTTCATGGAATCGCAGATTCCAACTTCTTCTAGCTTGCTTTAGTCTATAAATGGACTTCTTAAGCTTACAAACCTTCCCAACATTGTTTTGGTCGACAAAACCTTCAAGCTGTTTCATGTACACATTTTCTTCCAAAATACCATTTAAGAAGGCAGTTTTGACGTACATCTTCCATATTTCATAGTTATAATATGCAGCAATTGCTAGGAGGATCCGAACGGATTTAAGCATTGCGACTGGTGAGAAGGTTTCATCGTAATCAATACCACAAACTTGTTTCTAAACTTTTGCTACCAATCTAGCTTTGTAAATGAATACATTTCCATGTTTGTCGGTTTCATCTTGAAAATCCACTTACATCCGATAGGTGTATATCCTCACCAAGTCCCAGACTTGAATTTCTAACATGGAATCCCTTTCAGATCTCATGGCCTCATGCCATTTAGTAGAGTTGGTGCTTGTCATCGCTTGCTTGTAGGTTGCCGGTTCATCTTCATCCATAATCCGGATGTCCTTTGAGATCTCGGTTAATACTAAACCAAGATATCAATCAGTTTGAGATCTCGGCCACTGAGACCTACGTAGGGTAATGGATTGATCATTTGCATTATCGGTTTGACTTTGCACATGTTGATCATTTTGACATGCTTCAACAGATGCTATTTGAGCACTTTAACCGTCATTCTGATTTTGTTGCTCATCCTCACGAACTTCAGGTCGAAACCTCGAAGATGGTTCAAGAGTCTGTACCACTCCCTAACCTTCTGGGCGATGACCCATAAGTCTTTACAGACCAGGAGGATGAGGATCCTCAGGTTGAAACCTTTACAGCCGATGATGGCTCTCTCAGAATCAAGTGCATCCGGCCTAGAGATACTCTGGAGCGGGGTGCCACCCAAGCGGGTACAAGCCGACCCTTGGGCAGCCGGAAGGGGAAACCCATACGGCCGCTGGATCAGCACCTGTTACCCGAGACAAGCTCATGAGATTCATGACAAGTTTCAAGGGTGAAATTAAAGCGCTGATAACCCAGAGCCGGGCTGGCCCAAGTAAAGGTCAGTCGGCCAAGAAGACTCCTCTGGAAAAGGGGAAATCAGTCTGAGAACGGCAGCCCACTCCTCATCCAAAGAAAAAGGCAGCCGGGACCATTGATTGGTCGAAAATTCTACTCCCTAAGAGGAATACCAACAACACCCGCCGTACTCAGCAGCCGGTGGGAAGTAAAACATCAACTCTTGATGCCCGGGAGATTATCAACCGGAAGAGAAATCAACAGTTGTTTAAATCGGATTCTACGTCGAATTTTCCAGACAGCTTTAACAATACTTCTGCGGGGAATTCACCTTCCTTGCATGAGAGTCGGACAGGCGGTAATACCGTCCACTCTGGCCCTATGATGATCGGGGCTAAACAAACCTAATACAAGTATAAGGCAAGCATAGGGGTCGAACCACAGAGAACGGTAAACACCACCAAATGTTATCGACAATTAAGCTAGTCCGGAATAGGAGATAAATAAACTAAAGTCTAAAGATGCTAAAACAAGAAATAAAACATTAAGGCACCAAGGGAAATGGGTAGGTAAAGTTGACGCTTGACCATACAATAACAAAGTAACATATCAATGGTAAACTAAAAATACATGAATATCGAAGTAAAGGGTCCAATCTAGCCGCCTTCCGGGGTCAATTGGCTTCTCCTAACATAGCCTCTATGTTTCCACATTAGAACCATATACTAGGAGGTACTATTAAATAACAATCGATAGTAATGAATCTCAACTAAGTCAACTTCCAATACTTGTTAGTAAAGACTCTTCTTTGATCAACTAACAATTTTCACTTGCAAGAAAGACCACAGAATATCAAGCATGCAAAGACTTTAATCACCATTAACATAACCCCAACATTAAAAGCATGAACAATTAGCAACTACACCATCCCCACACCCTTGGCTAGATGACTACTCACAAATCATGTTGAAAACAATATCAATCATCAAATCAATAAGCATCAACATGATTAATAAGCAAAGAAGAAAAATAAAAGTAAATAAACAAAATCAAGAACAAAGGTAAAGAGAAAGAGTAAGAAATTGCTCGTTAATTGAAGATGAAGGTCTACAAAGGATTGAACAAGCTCCTTCTTCAAAATCCAAGTTCATTAATGAAGAAAACCTCACTTTCTCTCTCTACCAATGAAGACTAACCCTAACCTAACCTAACCTAAAACTAATTAGAGAGAGGAATAGATAGTTATTCAATTGTTTCTTAATTACCCCCAAAATTGGGTATTTATACTAAGCTAATAAAACTAGGAAAAGAAAATAAAAAATAAAAAGGAAAATAAAATAAGAAAACTAAAATAAAAATAAAGGAAAGAAAATAAGAAAAAGTTAAAAGAAAAGAAAGAAATAAAAATAAAAAGAAAAGAAAAAAAAATAAAAACAAATACAATTCCCACCCAAAACAAATCAGACCCTCTTCTTTTTTCCTCCTTCGCATTCTATGGCTGCTTAGCTTTGAAATCCTTTGAAGCGCCTTCACCATCACCACCGTTCATCAATAATCATCATTGAATCACCACCATCGATCATAATCAATGCTCTAAATCAATGGCTATCATCACCAATTGCATCATAATCATCGTTATTAGACCGATTGATCTTCATTAATAACCACGTGTGAGGCTCGTGGAGTGGTTCGGTCGAACCATGGGTTGGTGCGGCCGAACTACTAGGTTGGTACGGTCGAACCATGGGTGTGTTCGGCCACTCCTCTTCGATTAATGAAACCCACAAAGTCTCTGACTCGAACTTCGACCGAACCACCAACGGTTTTTCCGAACCCGATTGAAATCGAATTTGCTCTGATTTGGGGCTGTTGCTGTGCGAATTGGTGATGCGGGGTGATTGTGTTGCTGTTGGTGTTGTTAGTGGTTGAGAACGGTGGCGCGGCTGGTGGTAATTGGGTTGGTTTTGCAGGCTGTAAATTGGTGGTTGAAGGTGAGGGTGAGCAGTGGAGATAGAGGTGTTGTTGGTGGTGTTGCGGGCTGCTCTGGTTGAGGGAGGTTGATTGAGAAGAATTGGAGGTGGTTTTTGTGGTTGTTGGCGTTGTGGCTGGTGGAGCAGGGATTGCGTGGCTGCTGTTGTTATTGGTGAATTGGTGGCTGTGAGTGGTGGAGTTGCGTGATGGTTTTGTTGGGTGAAGTGCGGTGGCTGGGTATTGGTGTGTGTGGTTGTTGTTGATGTTGCAGTTGCTGTTGGTGTGTGTTGCGGTTGTGCGTGATTTGTGAGTGGAAAGCAGGGAGCAGCAGGGGAGGTGAGGTGGTGTTGTGTGGTGAAGGATAAAGAGGGAGGGCGGTGTAGTTTAAGCTGGCAGCAACAGGGTAGCAGCTTTAGAACAAATTTGCACCTCGAATCCCGGACTTTGAACTCGAACACGACTTTAAAACCCGAAACACCAAACTCGACCTACAACAAAAACACGAGGGCATTATCAAAAGACAAAATAAAAATAAAATAAATAAAATGGAGATAAATAAAATAAAATAGAAAATAAGGGACATAAAACTAAACTAATAAAAATAAAACAAAAACTATACAAGCAAACAAAGTAAAATAAAATACGAAAATAGACTAAAACTAATAAAATAAAGAAAATAAACTAAAACGCTCCAAAATTACCAAATAAACAAGAAACTTTATTAAAAAGAAAACAAGAGAAATAAAGGGAAAATAAGATAAAATAAACACGAAAATGACTCTAAAACTACTCCCTAAGAGTGACATAAATGTCACTCATCAGTAACCAGTCAAACTCCAAAAAGTCTGACAAACAGAAAGACAGCCGGCCTGCTCAGCTGGCCAAAAAGAAAGAAGAGAGCAAGAAGAGAAAAGAAATCTAGGCGGTTAGTGATTCTGACCAGCTGTCCCAGAAGAAGAAGAAAGAATTTAAACCGTACGTCCCCAAGTACGAGTTTAACAACTACATCCTCATGGAAATTAAGGACCGGCTTTAACAATGAAAAGTTCCATTCAATCAAGGAACAAAAATAAATTCTGTCAATACCATGAGGAAGTTGGCTATGACACCAACGACTGCTTCAGCCTTCAACGGGCGTTGGACCGTCTGGCTGACAAGGGAATGCTGAAGTCCTACATTTATAAGTCCCCAGCCGGGACAAAGAAGAAGAATAAGGGTCATTCCTCTAAGACTACCCCCTAGCCTGCTAGTATTTCAGATACCGACAAGGAACCAGTCTACATAATAGCAGGCGGGTTCTCATGTGGTGGCCCTACCATCCAGGGCACTAAGAGCCATCTTCGAAAGATGGACAAAGATGATGATGGGCAGGCGTCGGCAAGCTCCTCCTTCCCAGATGTTCTGATCACTTAAAAGGACAGGGGCAGTGTTCGCCGACCGCATGATAATCCGGTCGTCATTGAATGTAAGGTTGCCAACCAGCTGGTTGGACGGATCCTTATTGATACCGGCAGCTCATTAGACATCATCAGTCTCCGGTGCCTGCAGAAGCTGAAATATAATAACAGCAGCTTGCATCCGGTTACCCACCTCTTAGTTGGCTTTGGGGGTGGAATGGTTTACCCAGCCGGAAGGGTTGATCCAAAGAAAATAAAATACGAAAATAAACTAATTTTAATAAAAACTACGAAAAGAACTAAAACACGACAAAATTACCAAATAAACAAGAAATGTTATTAAAGAGAAAACAAGAGAAAGAAAGGGAAAATAAGATAAAATAAACACGGAAATAGCTCTAAAACTACTCCCTAAGAGTGACATAAATGTCACTCATCAAATTCCCCCAAGCTAAACCTTTGCTTGTCCTCGAGCAAAGCTAAGGCAAAAGAGAACAAGATGGAATTATTAAAGGCAAAAGAAACAAAATAGAAACAAAGAGAAAGAATGTACACTAACTCACTGTCGTAGGAATCACGGATGCATTTAGCGTATGCATCAAGCCCTTTAAACCCCTATGTCGCCAAAGAGGACGAGTAAGCTCTCGTGAGGGTTTCCTAAGAGGTTTAACCCACAACTCTCGACAAAAACCAAGGTAAGGCAACAAAAGGAAAAAGGAAAAGGAACACTAAGAGAAAAAGCGAAACACAAGCTCATGTATGGACAAGAAATAAGGACGAGTACTAATGAATGCAAACCTTTCTAAATGGACAAATGTATGCAAGTTCCAAGATGTCAATGGTTAATTGAAACATAACACATGCTAAGCATAGAGAACTACTTAGGACTCAATCCACCCTAGCCCCAACCAATCGGGCCACGTTCTCTCCACTAGCTTCAAATCAACCCTTAAGCTAGCTTCTCAAGATTCCACAAAGGAACCGGAAAAAGATAAAGAAATGAAAAACTTTGAGAAGGTAATCCCGACGTCTCAACTATGCATACTCTTTCCATAGATTTGAAATCTATCTCCCTCCACCGTTCTTTTGACCTAAACCACTAGAGTCTAAGGGTCTTTTTATTGGTTGTAACATAAGGCTAAGGGTTAAGGCGGGGTAAAAAATTTAAAATTTGGTTATAATTCCTAAGTGAAGCAAAAAGTGCGGCCGACACTCAAAAATAACTCAAGAATTCACTAAATATCAAGCAAAAATACCACTAATGCCATTCCCCCAAGCTTATTCAACACAAACACACAAAATATACAAAATGAAGGAACGATCCCCCAAGCTTGAACAAAGCATTGTCCTCAATGCTTAAACTAGGGAAGAAAACGAAACCATCGAAAATATTTTTGTTGTTTTTGTTTCTTTTCCAATTTTTTCTTCTTTTTTTTAACTTTATTCATTATCCTTGCCTTTTTTTTAATTTTGGACGGCTTTTTGTTGAAACTTCACTTAATTTTCAAAAATTTGCATATTTCTTTACAAGCTCAACTCTAACCAAATCTTAAAGTGCTTCTTGTTTATAATCAACAACTCAAAACTTAAACCTCACATGCCAATGCTTCACTAACTAAAAGGTTGGTAAACATAGGCCATTAGGTTTGTAATGTGGTTTAAACAAGAGCGGGAAACATAAGGCTCAAATTGGTTAGCAAGTAGGTTAATGCAAAATAGAAAATCAAATTTGTAACAAAACAAAAAGAAGATAAAGAAAAAAAATGAGAAAGAAGTGCCCTTTTCCTCCCCTAGAGTGCTTCGGTCACGATCTTGGGAGCTATAAGTCAAAACAAGGATCAAGACATGCATAGCTAAGGATCCAAATGCACCACACAACAAAGTGATGAAGGCTAGAACAATGTTACCTCACACGGGATTATAACTAAGCAAATACCAACTAAGGGTGCCAAATCCACTATAGAGAGCAACACCATCTTACCACATACCCGTGAACTAGGGCTTCATGGATTCCTAAAAGTTCTCAACCCCGCTACCTTAGCATGTAATATCCTAGAGTCAACCACTGACACTCTCAAATCGTGCACACATTAACCACTTAGGAAGAAAGGCATTCAAGAGTAAACAAATACAAAAGATATAATGTCCAATTAAGATCAAACAAAACACAACTTTGCTAAACTTGCCTAGAAGTAAACAAAAATCTTTTTGGATTTTCCAAAAGCATGAAAAACATGGAAATGCATATACTCACGTGCATGGCATATATGAATCAACATCCCACCAAACATGATAGAATACCCTCCCCCAAGCTTGAATGAAACCAAGCTTTCAAATCATAAACAATGAAACCAAGGAGGGGAATTCAAGGGAAAATTAATCCAACATTACCAACACATGATCTTCAAGTCACAATAAGTAAGAGAGAGATGGAAAATAAGGATATTACCGGATATGGGATAAATGCAAAATCACACAAAAAACCCGAAATAACCTCATATGAGCTATAATCTCTACAAATAAGGCTTGAATTCCACATGATAGGTAAGTTGAGGCACATTTCCTTGATTCTTGATCATCACCAATGCGCAAGAGTATATCAAGTTGTGTACCTAGCAAGGAACACAAACACGTCCATGTGAGAAAATCTAATCTAAAAAAAAAAGAAAATGAAAGCTATAAAACACGGGTTACTTCCCGCAAAGGCTTGTTTAACGTCCAAGCAAAACCGCTCTAGGAAATAATAATTCAACGCACGCAAGAGCTTGTCAAATGCACTACTACTACACATTTCATGTGGGTGTAAGTTGGAAAATGACGGAATAAGAACGTGCAACAAAATCATTGCACGCAAGTGAAGAGGGAGATGCCAAAAGAAAGAAGAAGAAGGATCGAAAGGAAACTCAAGAAAGTAAGAAGTAGAAGAAGGAAAAGAATAGTGGAAAGAAAAGGAAAAAGGCAAATCCTCATCACATAATTTTTGGTTGACAAAATTCCTCTCTTCCTCAATGATGATGGAATGAGGGACATGAAAATCATCCATAGAGGACGGCTTCCCAATAGTTTGTTTGAGATAGGAAGGGAGAGAAGTAGGGTAAGGAAGGATGTGGTCGAACCTTAAAGAAAAAGGGGTATGAGAAACGGGAAAAGGGGTAGCTACTCCCTCACCACAAGGTCTCACATCACCAATGAGGGCATGAAAATCAATCATAGCATCCTCAAATGAAGAGCACTCACGATCTACACCTCCCTTAAGCTCAAAAACTCCAAGGGAGTCAACCTTATCCTCCTTTTCACCACAATAGACAACCTTTCCTTCAACTATCTAAAAACCTAAGGTCCCAAAATCGTGCATGAATGGAGGTAGATTCATCTCAAACTCATCTAAGTCCCAAGAAGCGTTCTCGATGAAATCATCCAATAATCTATAAGTCCTCATATGACTCTCGAAAAATATGTGGGACATTACCTCAAAATAGTCTATATACTCGTAGATTGAAGGGTCACAAACATACACTTGAGACTCATCAAGATGGGAAGAAGGATTAGGATTTTCAAAATCAACACTCTTTTCATTTTCAACTCCTTCACCATCACTCGAATGCTCTCTAATGGGATCCTCACTCATATGGGGAAGAGAAGAAGAAGGAAGGGCATTTTCTTGAGAGTTGGCTAGTTGGAGAATTTGGCTCTCAAGCATCTTTATTCTAGCTTCCGTCTCCCTATTCTCAACTTCCCTCATCTCGTTATACTTCTCCATCATCTCCATTATCCTCATTATCTTCTCTTCCTTCAAACTTTCCATAGAATTACCCTCATAAAAGGACTCATTAGAAGCATAAGGGAAATCATTTGAAGCCATGTAAGAACAAGAAGATGAGGAGGGAGGATCATTCACATTATAAACATGAGCATCATCATATTGGGGAGAGGGGGCATAATCAAGCAAATGAGATTCATTATTAACAATACGAGAAAAAGAGTTGAAATCACTTGTACTAGGTTCACAAATAGGATCACAAGACAAATCATGGGGATGCATGCCACTAATAAAACTATTATCACATTGAGAATCAAAATTAGCAACATTACATGCCCTATTGCGTACTTCCTTAGCAAACCGTACAAAAAAGATCCAAGCACTATGAACTGATAATGCTTGAAATTCGCCATTAAACCTACTTTCAACCTCATATCTCGTTTGTTCATTCATGCCATAGTAACAAGTCTCACAAGCTTCACAAGGACTACAACCATTATAGTTAAAAAACCCCACAAGTCTATGGAAGTAGACACAAAAAGGCTCATCATCATATTGAGGAAAAGAAAAATGTGTCATTTTTCAAAAACAAAACAAAGAGAACAAAATAAATCAAAAGAAAATGTATACAATGGACTAGTCTCAATAAGATAACATAACGGTAATGGAAGCCGTTCCCCGGCAACGGCGCCAATTTGACAAGGGAATAAACGCGTCATCAATTTTCTATCCCTAGATCAAATACAATTTATACAACCTAAACAAACCTAATACGAGTATAAGGCAAGCATAGGGGTCGAACCACAGAGACAATAAACACCACCAAATGTTATCGACAATTAAGCTAGTTCGGAATAGGAGATAAATAAACTAAAGTCTAAAGATGCTAAAACAAGAAATAAAACATTAAGGCACCAAGGGAAATGGGTAGGTGAAGTTGACGCTTGACCATACAATAACAAAGTAGCATATCAATGGTAAACTAAACATACATGAATATCGAAGTAAAGGGTCCAATCTAGCCGCCTTCCGGGGTCAATTGGCTTCTCCTAACATAGCCTCTATGTTTCCACATTAGAACCATATACTAGGAGGTACTATTAAATAACAATCGATAGTAATGAATCTCAACTAAGTCAACTTCCGTTACTTGTTAGTAAAGACTCATCTTTGATCAACTAACAATGTGCACTTGCAAGAAAGACCAAAGAATATCAAGCATGCAAAGACTTTAATCACCATTAACATAACCCCAACATTAAAAGCATGAACAATTAGCAACTACACCATCCCCACACCCTTGGCTAGATGACTACTCACAAATCATGTTGAAAACAATATCAATCACCAAATCAATAAGCATCAACATGATTAATAAGCAAAGAAGAAAAATCAAGAACAAAGGTAAAGAGAAAGAGTAAGAAATTGCTCATTAATTGAAGATGAAGGTCTACAAAGGATTGAACAAGCTCCTTCTTCAAAATCCAAGTTCATTAATGAAGAAAACCTCACTTTCTCTCTCTACCAATGAAGACTAACCCTAACCTAACCTAACCTAAAACTAATTAGAGAGAGGAATAGATAGTTATTCAATTGTTTCTTAATTACCCCCAAAATTGGGTATTTATACTAAGCTAATAAAACTAGGAAAAGAAAATAAAAAATAAAAAGGAAAATAAAATAAGAAAACTAAAATAAAAATAAAGGAAAGAAAATAAGAAAAAGTTAAAAGAAAAGAAAGAAATAAAAATAAAAAGAAAAGAAAAAAAAATAAAAACAAATACAATTCCCACCCAAAACAAATCAGACCCTCTTCTTTTTTCCTCCTTCGCATTCTATGGCTGCTTAGCTTTGAAATCCTTTGAAGCGCCTTCACCATCACCACCGTTCATCAATAATCATCATTGAATCACCACCATCGATCATAATCAATGCTCTAAATCAATGGCTATCATCACCAATTGCATCATAATCATCGTTATTAGACCGATTGATCTTCATTAATAACCACGTGTGAGGCTCGTGGAGTGGTTCGGTCGAACCATGGGTTGGTGCGGCCGAACTACTAGGTTGGTACGGTCGAACCATGGGTGTGTTCGTCCACTCCTCTTCGATTAATGAAACCCACAAAGTCTCTAACTCGAACTTCGACCGAACCACCAACGGTTTTTCCGAACCCGATTGAAATCGAATTTGCTCTGATTTGGGGCTGTTGCTGTGCGAATTGGTGATGCGGGGTGATTGTGTTGCTGTTGGTGTTGTTAGTGGTTGAGAACGGTGGCGCGGCTGGTGGTAATTGGGTTGGTTTTTTCAGGCTGTAAATTGGTGGTTGAAGGTGAGGGTGAGCAGGGGAGATGGAGGTGTTGTTGGTGGTGTTGCGGGCTGCTCTGGTTGAGGGAGGTTGATTGAGAAGAATTGGAGGTGGTTTTTGTGGTTGTTGGCGTTGTGGCTGGTGGAGCAGGGATTGCGTGGCTGCTGTTGTTATTGGTGAATTGGTGGCTGTGAGTGGTGGAGTTGCGTGATGGTTTTGTTGGGTGAAGTACGGTGGCTGGGTATTGGTGTGTGTGGTTGTTGTTGATGTTGCAGTTGTTGTTGGTGTGTGTTGCGGTTGTGCGTGATTTGTGAGTGGAAAGCAGGGAGCAGCAGGGGAGGTGAGGTGGTGTTGTGTGGTGTGGTGAAGGATAAAGAGGGAGGGTGGTGTAGTTTAAGCTGGCAGCAACAGGGCAGCAGCTTTAGAACAAATTTGCACCTCGAATCCCGGACTTTGAACTCAAACACGACTTTAAAACCCGAAACACCAAACTCGACCTACAACAAAAACACGAGGGCATTATCAAAAGACAAAATAAAAATAAAATAAATAAAATAGAGATAAATAAAATAAAATAGAAAATAAGGGACATAAAACTAAACTAATAAAAATAAAACAAAAACTATACAAGCAAACAAAGTAAAATAAAATACGAAAATAGACTAAAACAAATAAAATAAAGAAAATAAACTAAAACGCTCCAAAATTACCAAATAAACAAGAAACTTTATTAAAAAGAAAACAAGAGAAAGAAAGGGAAAATAAGATAAAATAAACACGAAAATGACTCTAAAACTACTCCCTAAGAGTGACATAAATGTCACTCATCAGTAACCAGTCAAACTCCAAAAAGTCTGACAAACAGAAAGACAGCCGGCCTGCTCAGCTGGCCAAAAAGAAAGAAGAGAGCAAGAAGAGAAAAGAAATCTAGGCGGTTAGTGATTCTGACCAGCTATCCCAGAAGAAGAAGAAAGAATTTAAACAGTACGTCCCCAAGTACGAGTTTAACAACTACATCCTCATGGAAATTAAGGACCGACTTTAACAATGAAAAGTTCCATTCAATCAAGGAACAAGAATAAATTCTGTCAATACCATGAGGAAGTTGGCTATGACACCAACGACTGCTTCAGCCTTCAACGGGCGTTGGACCGTCTGGCTGAAAAGGGAATGCTGAAGTCCTACATTTCTAAGTCCCCAGCCGGGATAAAGAAGAAGAATAAGGGTCATTCCTCTAAGACTACCCCCAGCCTGCTAGTAGTTCGGATACCGACAAGGAACCAGTCTACATAATAGCAGGCGGGTTCTCATGTGGTGGCCCTACCATCCAGGGCACCAAGAGCCATCTTCGAAAGATGGACAAAGATGATGATGGGCAGGCGTCGGCAACCTCCTCCTTCCCAGATGTTCTGATCACTTAGAAGGACAGGGGCAGTGTTCGCCGACCGCATGATAATCCGGTCGTCATTGAATGTAAGGTTGCCAACCAGCTGGTTGGACGGATCCTTATTGATACCGGCAGCTCATTAGACATCATCAGTCTCCGGTGCCTACAGAAGCTGAAATATAATAACAGCAGCTTGCATCCGGTTCCCCACCTCTTAGTTGGCTTTGGGGGTGGAATGGTTTACCCAGTTGGAAGGGTTGATCTACCAATCCGGCTGGGTGAGAAAGGAAAAGGGCGACACCTGGTCGTCAAGTTTTTGGTAGTTGAGGAGCTGACCGCCTACAACATTATTTTGGGCCGGCCAACCCTCAACGAATCCAAGGCTGTAATCATCCCCTCCCTCATGCTCATCAAGTATGAGAGGGATGACGGCTCTGTTGGTTCCTTGAATGGGGATCAGAAGACGGCGCGGGAGTGCTATTTCTCAGCCGTCAAAGATACCGTGGCCCGAGACGGCCAGGAACCAATTGACCTTGACAATGTCAAGTATGCCGATCCAGTATCAGCCGCACCAGCAGTCGGGAAGAAAAGAAAGGCACCTATGCTGGTGGAGGTGAAGAAAGAGAAAAAATAGCAATTACTGACCGGTGAACGGTCAGATGAGCTCCGCCCCCAACCGGCTGGTGAACATATTGATATACCTCTAGACGACAGCCGTCCGAAGCGTACGTGAAGGTTGGGACGGTTGCTTTTGCTAAGTTGGGCGCAGACTTGCACCTTCTGCTGAAAGAATTCAAAGACATTTTTGCCTTTGAAGTGGAAGAGATGCCAGGCGTTAGCCTGGATCTTGTTGTCCACAAACTCGCCGTGGACCCTAAAAAGAAGCCCATCCGGCAGAAGAAAAGAAATCACGGCAAGGAAAGAAGTCAGGCGGCAGCTGCCGAAGTCAAAAAGCTGTTGGATGCCGGGTTCATTCGGCCATGTAATTTCCCCGACTGGGTGGCGAATGTTGTGCTTGTAAAGAAGCCGAATGGTACCTGGCGTATGTGTGTTTATTACACAGATCTCAACAAGGCATGTCCCAAGGACAGTTATTCGCTTCCTAAGATCGACAGTCTGGTCAATTCAACAGCCGGGCATGCCTTGATGAGCTTTATGGATGCCTACTCCGGCTTTCATCAGATACCCCTGTGGAAGAAAGATCAAGAAAAGACGGTCTTCGTCACTGATCAGGGGCTATTCTATTACACTGTGATGTCGTTTGGCTTGAAAAATGCGCCGGCTAAGTTCAAACGAATGATTAATACGGTCTTTATTAATCAAATTGGGAGGAATGTAGAGGCGTACATTGATGACATGATAGTCAAATCCAAGCAGCAGGCGGATCACCTTGCTGATCTCCGAGAAACCTTCACCACACTCAGGCGGCATAAGGTTATGTTAAATCCTAAGAAATGCGTCTTTGGTGTTGAGTCCGGGAAGTTTCTCGGATTCCTGATTGATCAAAAGGGGATAGAGGCTAACCTTGAGAAGATACAGGCGGTGATTGACATGAAGTCACCCCGCACTGTCAAGGAAGCACATAGAATAACCGCTTGCCTGGCGGCCTTGGGGAGATTTCTCAGCCGGTCAGGTGACAAATGCCTTTACTTCTTCCAAGCAATCAGGAAGAAGACCAGATTTGAATGGGGGGATGATGCTGAGGCGGCCTTTCAACGGCTGAAAGAACACTTGCACTCTTTGCCAAGGCTTGTTAGTCCACTGCCTAGAGAAGTGTTATACATGTACCTAGCCGTCTCAGATCATGCCCTCATTGCCGTTCTCCTTGCTGAGAGAGACGGTGATCAGCTTCCGGTCTATTTCATTAGCCATATTCTAAAAAATGCTGAGCTCCGGTACCCCATGGTAGAAAATTTTTGCCTTGCCTTGTATATGGCTGTCAAGAAATTGAAACCGTATTTTCTGGCTCATCCGGTGGTAATATACACCAACCAGCCCCTCAAACGGCAGAATGTTTAAATGCAAAGTCTTGAAATAACTTTTGAACCTAGAAAGGCAATGAAAGGTCAGGCGTTTTCCGACTTCATTGTTGAAATGACACGACCGGTGCAACCGGATAACATTGACCAGGTTTGGAAAGTGTATGTAGACGGAAGCTCAACGAAGAACGGCTATGGTGCAAGAATTATATATGAGTCTCCTGAGGGGGACAAATTTGAATATGCACTGCGGTTTAAGTTTCAAGCCTCAAATAACGAGGCGGAATATGAAGCCCTGCTAGCCGGAATCCGCATGTGTAAGGCAGCAAGGCAACTAAAGTTGACGCCTATTCTGATTCACAGTTGGTCGTCAGCCAATATGAGGGAAAATATGAGGCAACTCATCCGGCTATGATCAAATATCTTCAGGTAGTCAAAGAAGAGGCTGGGGCACTTGAGGAATTCCGTCTTAATCAAGTGCCTAGGTCAGATAACAACCAGGCGGATGCGTTCTCCAAATTGGCTTCATCCGCCAGCTGTGATACTCCTCGGTCGGTCTTTTGGGAAGTTCTTGAAAAGAGAAGCATACATGAAGAGCCCATTGGAGTCTTGGACCGAAGCTCTACCTGGATGGATGGCATCCGGGCATATTTAGCAGACGGCAAACTTCCTGATTCACCACAGGAGGCGGCTGTCATGAAAAAGCGAGCAGCAAACTTTGAGTTGAGAAATGGAGAGCTCTTCAAGGCGGGTTTCCTCAAACCTCTATTGAAGTGTGTTACCCCGGAAAAGGGGAAAGAAGTTCTCAAACAATTGCATGTTGGGTACTGTGCCTCTCATATAGGCGGAAGGTCCCTAGCCGTCAGAGACAGGCGGCATTACTTCTAGCCTACTCTTGAAGCAGACGCCAAAGAGTTAGTCAAAAGATGTGACAAATGCCAACGATTTGGCCCACTTATCCACCGCCCGGCTACTGATCAGACGACAATCCACAGCCCAGTCCCATTCGCTAAATGGGGCATGGATATCTTGGGCCCTTATATGCCTGCTCCAGGCGGAAAGAGCTACATTTTGGTGGCTGTGGATTATTTTACCAAATGGGTAGAAGCTAAGCCGGTTAAGAACATCAAGACAAAGGATGTCATCTCTTTCATCTAGAAGAATATCATCACCCGGTTTGGGGTACCTATGTCTATGGTGTTTGATAATGGTCCTCAGTTTGAGACCCCCCAGCTCAAGACTTGGTTGGGAGATCAGGGTACCTCACATTGTTTTGCATCAGTCGGCCGACCCTAAGCAAACGGCCAAGTTGTAGCTTCAACAAACTCATCTCAGACGGCATAAAAAAGAAAATCGAGAGAGCCGGTGGTTTATGGGCAGAAGAGTTAATTTATGTCCTATGGGCCATCTGGACTACTGCTAAAGGGGCAACCGGAGAAACCCCATTTCTTATGGTATACGGTGCTGAAGCCGTCTTGCCCATTGAGTACTACGAGCCGACTCTCAGAGTTATGCTCTATGATGAAGAGGCAAATTGGGAGGCTCCCTCCCGGAACGCTGGGGAAACGCTGCCCTGCGCCATGAAATATACCGTCTGAGAATGACCAGAGCTTATAACAAGAAAGTGCACAAGCGCCCTCTGAAAGTGGATGACTTCGTGTTAAAAAAAATGGAGCCAACCGGTAGGGCCAACGAGGCTGGGAAGCTAACCCCTAATTGGGAAGGCCCTTACCGGATCTATGAAGAAGTCAGGAATGACACATACCGTCTGGAAACCCCAGACGGTCACCGCCTGCCTAAAACTTGGAATGTAGATAATCTAAAAAAGTACTACTTCTGAGAATGTATATTTTTTGTAAACAACAAGTCAATTAATGAAAATTCAGGCTTTGTTTGCAGATTTATTTTGGCCGTTATTATTGTTCGTCTGCCTGGGCAATGTCCAGACGGACCCTGAGTTTTACTTACTAAGTTTGATACTTAGTCTAGTTGAACATTATAATTGCTTGTACGCCTGGGTAAAACTCAGACGGACTCTTTGTTTGAATAACTTAGTGTAATTTAATAATTGATATTCCGCCTGGGTAAAGCTCAAACGGACTTTTTGTTTAACTAATTACGTTTGATACTTGGTGTAAATTATCAATTGCTTATCCGTCTGGGTAATACTCAGACGGATTATTCGTTCAACCAACTAAGTTCACGTAAAAAAAAAACTTGGCACAAAAACGCTTAGTGGCTATACAATCGGTCTCAAACAAGACCAAAGGCCAATATGGCCGGATGGTTGCTTATTTTACAAAACCACCTGTCCCAACATGGACAAAGGCGTCCGGCGACACCCCTCCGGGTGCAATCGTCGCAGAGAATAGACTATTCGTCGGTTCTATGTACCAACGCAGATGGTGAAAATTGAAAGACCAAATTGGTCAGCTCATAGCCGCCTGACCAGAATAATCTAAAGAACGATTAAGTTACCGAAAACCGGATGCCCTGAGGCATCAGTCGGTCATCGGCTGAAGTTCTTACTTAAGTTATTTATTCCAATGTTGCACTCACTCCCCCTATTGGGGTAAAACATTGTGTAATGGCTACGCGTTAACCCCAGACGGAATACAACCGCTTGGGCAAGAAGCTCAAAGCACCCTTTCCAATGGCCGGCTGTGCACTTGGTTTGGGGTAATCACCATTGTGATTGATTGGCCTAAAAACACTCTATACTTCTCCTAGTATCAAGTGTTTTCAAGCCAATAAATCAATTTGAAATAAAACCAACCACACAGCCGCACAGGGGCAAGAGCACCCGGATTGCAAATTGCCGCATGTTTTTTTAAGTTAGGCAAAATATTAAAGAATTGCAAGCATACGCAAAAAATTTTAAATTGAAAAACTCATAACGCAAACATATATAAATACCGACTGAGTCGGAATACTTCATTGATATTTAAAATGGCACAAAGGCCAGAATAAGTGTTAACCGGATACCTCCGGCGAATAAAGAAAGAAATAAAATGTTAACCCAACTCCTTAGTTGGTAAAGATACAACAATACACGGCATACAAGCTGGTAAAAAAACAAAATGGCATAATGCCGCAGAAAGTAGAGAGGCCCGCCTAAGGCTGAGGTGGTTGCTGCTCCAGCTGATTTTGACTGGCTTGGCCCTCGTTATGCTCATCCGTCGGCTCCTCGTTGTCAGAGACTTCATATCCTTGCTCAGCAGCCCAATCTTTGAAGCGAGGCGGTGGAGCATCACCCAGTAGCTGGGCATCATACACCTCAGTGGCGTAATCATACCTCAGCTTATAGACCTCAAAGTCTATTTCTGGGTAAAGGAGGCTCCAGGGGATCTTCAGCCGGGCCAGGTTGTCGCGCTCATTCTCCTCTGTCAGCCGTTTTTGCTCTTGGGCAAGCTCGTCCGACTGCTTGTTTTGTAGATTAACAAGCTCAACCCCCAGGCGGTTAACGTCTGCTCGGAGCTGGGCGTTTTCCTTATCAGCATCTTCTAATGCATTGAGATCTAATTTGGCATCCTTCAGCTGCTTATCAAGGTCATTAGCCCGACTATTAGTTTCGTCGTTCGCAGCCGTCAAACTCCGGATCAACCCCTCCTATTTCAACTCTACTGCTTTAATCTTTAAATTACACATATAATCAGTATATTCAGCAGAGTTGAGGTTTTCAAGGGCCCTCCGTTTGGCGTCATTTACCTCTTCCTGTTTCCGCCTGAAGTGGCCCCGGAGGCCGTCCACTCTCAGCATCACCTGAGACAAGAGCAACTGGTTTATGAGTTACTTAGGAGAATTAAAGATAAAAGATATCAAGGTTGTGGGATCTATTACCTCAGCCAGTTGACCCATTATCCGGTCGAAATCCATGACCTGCAGATCAGGTATGGAGTTCTTCTCAGACCGGGTGAGGGTCCTCACCATTCATTTTGCAAAACCCGCAAGATCTGGCTCGTCAGAAGTCAGATTTACATCAAAAGTAATACTCTGTGAGAAAGAAGCAGCGTAGTCGGCATTCATCCATTGCCGGCTGCTGACCGACCCCTTAGAGGGGTCAACCTTGGTCTTGATTCTCATAAAATCAAGTGGCCAAGGTATTTCAATTCGCCCATTACCTTGGGTTTCCGGATGGGTCTCTGGCTTCTGCCTCTCTCCAGGAGTTGCCGCACTGGCTGCAACATTAGGTGGCTCGCCACCCTTCGATGCCGTAGAGGCATCCGATGCTTTCTGCTGCGACCGTTCCGAGCTTTCGCTCAGAATTTTCATTGCAGCAGGCGATTTGCCCCCAGTCGTTGGACGACCGGAATGGGAAGAAGATTGTTTCTAGGGAGGAGGGTCTCCTCTTGCGGCTTTTGCAACCAGAGGTTTCTCCAGATCGTCTCCTTGCCTCTTGAGCAGCTTGGAGAAAGATCGTGGAATTTTCTTGACGGAATCCTGAGAAATAAGCAAAGGGTAAGTATACCCAACTGTTAAAAAAAAATTAAATGCAAACACATCAAGTCAGGCGATCTTACCCCGCCTTTTTTAGAGTCTTTGGCTTCGACAGCTGCCTTTTTTACTAGCGCAGCCTCTTTGCGCAGCAACGCCGCAGACTTGGCCGGACTTTTCGCCCGGTAAACCATTCTCAAGGCGTCGTCAGCAAGAACAAGAACTTATGTTTAGAAGAAATTATGGCAAGTTTGCAATAAAAATTAAATAACAATCATTCCGGATGAGAAGTATTCTACCCCTGGGAAACATTGTACTCAGCCCGCAGGCGGACAAGAAGCACTAGTCCTTAAAGAAGTCCGGATGGGGAATCTAGTTCTTGGGTACTATGATGTGAGTCCCATCCCCCATGGGCTAAATTGTTGTTTCAAAAAATCCCGGCTCCATTATTTGTTCCCGGACCTTAATAGATAGCACCGAGAGAGAGGGCATTTACGTCCTAGAAGAGCCGACTCAGTATTGTACCGGCGCAGTGTCCGGTTATGTCTTAAGGTGGGGGAAGAAAGCAAGTAAAATTTGTCCTTCCACCCGGACCATTTGGACACTTTGTCCAAAGTCATCAAGTATTGGGGCACGGTAGTCAGAGTATACCATGCCCCATGGCCGCCTGGGGCCTTGCTCAAGCAGTGCATATGAGCGAAGGCGGAAAAACTGGGATTTATATTTTGAAACTCGCAGGCGGCGATGTAACAAAGAATGTTCACCCATGAATTGGGGGTGAGCTGCCGAACCCCTACATCATACCTCTTAAGAATTTTCCTAATCCCGGGTTGGAGGGGGAACCGGAGGCCGGCTTCGATAACCGCCTCGTAGCAGATGAAGTAGTCGTCTGCATGATCAATACCATCGCCCCAGGCCATTACAGCGTCAGCCGGAGGAACGATAATCTCCTAGCCCCTTCCAAAGGGGTGTTTTTCCTTGAAGGCCCTGAATCCTCTCTTGAGGACGGCGATGTTACCCGGCGTCATCCGGGTCCTTTTAGGGTTGGGGTTGTCGGCGACCTTAGGCGGCTGCTGATATTCAGCCATAAAATTGTCTTGGTCAGAGCCGGAAGATTCGGCCCTTGACCCTTCGCCGACCTCAGCGTTGCCGGCTTCATTAGAGGAGGCGGTACCCTCGCCGCCTACCTCTCGTACCCCGGAGCTCCCGGAAGTAGAGGGAGCCTCTTCGTCAGACCCGCTCTCCTCCCAATCCCTCTGTTCCCTGTCTGGGAAAACCTCATCGGCTGGCACTCTCATAGTGCGCCGGCTCTTAAACTGTCTGGCCGTTTGTTTCGTTCTGGCCATTGTGTCCTGCACAAACACAGATAGGGAGGAATTCGGAGATGAGCATATTGGTTCCGACAGTCCAGAAAAGGCACCCCCTGTTCTAGACTCAGCCGTTCCGGGGGATCGGCTGAGTGTCCTAGGCAGTGCCGAGTGAGTGGATTGAGAACTCATTTATATTCTCTTAAAAGCTAGGTATACAGGCAGAGAAAAAATGGTATACAAATTGAAAGGGAGGAAAGCTAAAATGGTACAGGCGGTTACCTCGCTTTTACTCTGAAAAATTTAAAAACTGCTACAGCCGGTAAACTGGGTGTTGAACTGCTAGCACACGGAAGCTTGAACTTGTTGTGATGTAGACGAAAGTAGAGAATCTCTCTCTAAAATCTCTCTTTTTCTCTCTCTAAAAAGTCAAATGTGAATGTAAGGTGAGAAAAAAGTGGGGGTAACATTCTATTTATAGAAGGTGAAAGCGGGGGGAAATCTTTGATTTGAAATTCAAATTTTTACCCGTTACTGTTCACCTATGAAAGGTGGACACATGTCACAGGCCACACATGATATGCGCGCGTGACCTGTGAGGGGCAAATGTTTAGGGTAAAAATAACCTAGACACATGGACCAATGAGAGGAAGCCACGTGTCGAGCTCAAGATGGCCCAGGTGGCCTAACAACCTCTTGACACTTGGCGCCCTCAGATACATTTCTGAAATGGTGGCCTTCAAGGGCCAAAATCCCTAGAAGCGTCGTTTTACGGCGCAGCCCACTAAAATTTAGGTCAAGTGACCTAAATAGGGGCACGTTCCCCAAGGACCCTATAAATAGGGAGATATTTCCGCACTTTGGGGACACATTCAATCATTTTATTACACCTGCATTCTCTCACATCAGAGAAATACCCGAGCTTGGAATCCAAGCAGATACCCACTTAAATTTTCATTCTCTTTATTCCCTTTCAAGTTACTAACTTGATCGTCGGAGGCAGAGCTCCAACCACCCGGAGTCTCCGTTATTTTGCAGGTACAGCTCAGCCGGATCAGACTTCGTGACGTTACTCTCCCAAGGGACAAAAACACCCAACATAGCATATATGAATCAACATCCCACCAAACATGATAGAATACCCTCCCCCAAGCTTGAATGAGGCAACATGCTCAAACATAGACCAAATAATCCATGGGAGGGGAAAACAAGGAGAAATTAATCCAACATTACCAACACATGATCTTCAAGTCACAATGAGTAAGAGAGAGGGAAAAGAAGGATATTACCGGATATGGGGAAAATGCAAAATCACACAAAAAACCCGAAATAACTTCATAGGATCCACAATCTCTACAAATAAGGCTTGAACTCCACAAGGGTAAGTTGAGGCACATTTCCTTGATTCTTGGTCATCACCAACGCCCAAGAGTATATCAAGTTGTGTACCTAGAAAGGAAAACAAACACGTCCATGAGAGAAAATCTAATCTAAAAAGAAAGGAAAAAGAAAGCAATAAAACACGGGTTACTTCCCGTAAAAGCTTGTTTAACGTCAAAGCGAGACCGCTCTAGGAAATAATAATTCAACGCACGCAAGAGCATGTCAAATGCACTACTACAAATTTCATGGGGGTGTATATATGGAAATGTCGGAATAAGAACGTGCAACAAAATCGATGCACGCAAGTGAAGAGGGAGATGCCAAAAGAAAGAAGAAGAAGGATCGAAAGGAAACTCTAGAAAGTAAGAAGTAGAAGAAGGAAAAGAATAATGGAAAGAAAAGGAAAAAGGCAAATCCTCATCACATAATTTTTTGTTAACAAAATTCCTCTCTTCCTCAATAATGATGGAATGAGGGTCATGAAAAACATCCATAGAGGACGGCTCCCCAATAGGCTCTTTGAGATAGGAAGGGAGGGAAGTAGGGTAAGGAAGGATGTGGTCTCACCTTAGAGAAAAATGGGTATGAGAAACGGGAAAAGGGGTAGCTACTCGATCACCACAAGGTCTCACATCGCCAATGAGGGCATGAAAATCAATCATAGAATCCTCAAATGAAGGGCACTCATGATCTACACCTCCCTCAAGCTCAAAAACTCCAAGGGAGTCAACCTTATCCTCCTTTTAACCACAATGGACAACCTTTCCTTCAACTATCTCAAAACCTAAGGTCCCAAAATCGAGCATGAATGGAGGTAGATTCATCTCAAACTCATATAAGTCCCAAGAAGCGTTCTCGATGAAATCATCCAATAATCTATAAGTCCTCATATGACTCTCGAAAAATATTTGGGAAATTACCTTAAAAGAGTCTATATACTCATAGATTGAAGGGTCACAAACATACACTTGAGACTCATCAAGATGGGAAGAAGTATTATGATTTTCAAAATCAACACTCTTTTCATTTTCCACTCTTTCACCATCACTATAATGCTCTCTAATGGGATCCTCACTCGTATGGGGAAGAGAAGAAGAAGGAAGGGCATTTTCTTGAGAGTTGGCTAGTCGTAGAATTTGGCTCTCAAGCATATTCATTCTAGCTCCCGTCTCCCTATTCTCAACTTCCCTCTCCCTATTCTCAACTTCCCTTATATCGTTATACTTCTCCATCATCTCCATTATCTTCATTATCTTCTCTTCCTTCAAATTTTCCATATAATTACCCTCATAAAAGGACTCATTAGAAACATAAGGGAAATCATTTGAAGCCATGTAAGAAAAAGAAGATGAGGAGGGAGGATCATTCACATTATAAACATGAGCATCATCATATTGGGGAGAGGGGGCATAATCAAGCAAATGAGATTCATCATCAACAATAGGAGAAAGAGATTTGAAATCACTTGTACTAGGTACACTAATAGGATCACAAGACAAATCATGGGGAGGCATGCAACTAATAAAACTATTATCATATTGAGAATCAAAATTAGCAACATTACATGCCCTATTGCATACTTCCTTAGCAAACCGTACAAAAAAGCTCCAAGCACTATGAACCGATAATGCTTGAAATTCGCCATTAAACCTACTTTCAACTTTATATCTCGTTTGTTCATTCATGCCATAGTAAAAAATCTCACAAGCTTCACAAGGATTACAACCATTATAGTTAAAAACCCAACAAGTCTATGGAAGTAGACATAAAAAGGCTCATCATCATATCGAGGAAAAGAAAAACGTGCCATTTTTCAACAACAAAAACAAAACAAAGAGAACAAAAACAGATCAAAAGAAAAATATATACAAAGTACTAGTCTCAATAAGATAACACAACGGTAATGGAAGCCGTTCCCCGGCAACGACGCCAATTTGACGAGGGAATAAACGCGTCGTCAATTGTCTATCCCTAGATCAAATAAAATTTATACAACCTAAACAAACCTAATACGAGTATAAGGCAAGCATAGGGGTCGAACCACAGAGAACGAATAAACACCACCAAATTTTATCGACAATTAAGCTAGTCCGGAATAGGAGATAAATAAACTAAAGTCTAAATATGCTAAAATAAGAAATAAAACACTAAGGGAAATGGTTTACGTATAGCATTCACTTGAACATAAACAAAGGCATAGAAATTGAATTAATTATGAACTAAACATGCTTGAATATCGAAATAAAGGATCCAATCTAGCCGCCTTCAGGGGTCAATTGGCTTCTCCTAACATAGCCTCTATGTTTCCAGATTAGAACCATATACTAGGAGGTACTATTAAATAATAGTTGATAGTAATGAACCTTAACTAAGTCAACTACCGTTTCTTGTTAGCAAAGATTCACCTTTAATCAACCAACAATGTGCACTTGCAAGAAGATTAAAGAATATCAAGCATATAAAGACTTTAATCACAAATAAATCAATTCTAAACCCTAGAACATGCTCAAGATCCAACTACACCACAACCATCCCCTTAATAGGGAAATTACTCACTAATCATGCTAAAATCAAGATTAATTAACAAACAATCAAGAAAAAACATGATTAACAAGCAATACCAACAACTAAAATAATAATCAAAATAAAGCAAATAAAAATAGAGGAGAGAGAGTTAGAGATTCTCATTGATTGAATGTGAAAATCTACAAACAAGATGGTCAATCTTCTTCTTCAATATCCAAGCTCAACAATGGTGAAACCCTGACTTTCTCTCTCTAAACTATACTAATCCTAACCTAAACCTAGAGAGAGAAGCTCTCCTAAACACTAATTAGAGAGTAGAATAGATGGTTATTGAATATTATTAATTACCCCAAAAATGGGTATATATACTAAGCTAGAAAAAATAGAAAAATAAAAGAAAAGAAAATAAAAAGAAAAAAATAAAATAAGAAAGCTAGACATAAAAATAAAAGAAAGAAATAAGAAAAGGGAAAAGAAAAGAAAAGAAATAAAAATAAAAGAAAAAGTAATATGAAATAAAATAAACCCAGAAATCCCCACCAAAAACAATCAGCCCCTCTTTCCTCTCTTCTTCGAAATTGGGTGCTTCAATTATCATCTTCACCATTCATCAAAATCCATCATCACCGCACATCATCATCACAAATCAAAGATCAACGGCCATCAACAAGCTTCAATCGTTCGATCCTCATTAAATATCATGTGCGAGGCTCGTGAAGTGGTTCGGTCGAACCATGGGTTGGTGCGGCCAAACTACGGGGTTGGTTCGGTCGAACCATGGGTGTGTTCAACCACACCTCTTCAATTTACAGAACTTTGAAGGTCTTTGACTCGTACTTCGACCGAACCCGCTCAATTTGTGATTTGCTTTGATTTTTGGGTGAAAATAGCGTTCTGGTTGTTGGGTGCGAAGGGTGGACGGAGGAGTTTAATTGGTGGGCTGATTTGGTTGTAGGTGGTGATGGTGGTTGATGGTGGTTTAGGTGCGTGGCTGGGTGCGTGAGGTTGCTGTGGTTGTGTATTGGGTTGCAGCTTGGTGTGAGAACAGGGGGTAGTGGTGGTTGTGATGCGTGGTAGAGCTGTGGGTTTCCGTGGCTGCGCGGATCGGTGGTGGAAAGTATTGTGGTTGCTATTGTTGGTGGTTGTGGGGTTACGCGTTGGTGTTGCAATTGCGGGGTGTTGAAGGTGGCGTGGCTCGTGAGGCTGCTGGTTTGTGTTGTGAAGGGGGCAGCAGTGGTGGTCATTGGTGGACGGTGGTGCAGGTGTTGCGTGAGGGAGGCACCAGGGGTTGATCATTGGGTTGATTGGAAAGCTTTGACTTAGACCTTGAACTCGAGCCTACACACAAACAAACCCGAGGATAAAGGTGTGAAACCGAGACAAATAAAATAAAATAAATAAAAAGGAATTAAATAAAATAAAATAGAAAAAGAGAAGTAACACTAAACTAATAAAAACAAATAAAAGTAAAAATAGAAATAAGAGAAATCAAACTAAAACTAATAAAGACATAAAACTATACAGTTAAATAAAATAAACTTAAAACTAATTAAAACAATGAAAGTAACAAAGGAAAGGAACGAAATAAAATAAATCGAAAGAAAATAAAATACGAAAATAAACTAATTCTAATAAAAACTACGAAAAGAACTAAAACACGACAAAATTACCAAATAAACAAGAAATGTTATTAAAGATAAAACAAGAGAAAGAAAGGGAAAATAAGATAAAATAAACACGGAAATAGCTCTAAAACTACTCCCTAAGAGTGACATAAATGTCACTCATCAAATTCCCCCAAGCTAAACCTTTGCTCGTCCTCGAGCAAAGCTAAGGCAAAAGAGAACAAGATGGAATTATTGAAAGCAAAAGAAACAAAATAGAAACAAAGAGAAAGAATGTACACTACCTCACTGTCGTAGGAATCACAAATGCATTTAGCGTATGCATCAAGCCCTTTACACCCCTATGTCGCCAAAGAGGACGAGTAAGGTCTCGTGAGGGTTTCCTAAGAGGTTTAACCCACAACTCTCGACAAAAACCAAGGCAAGGCAAAAAAATGGAAAAGAGAAGAAACATGAAAAGAGAAAACAAACACAAGCTCATGTATGGACAAAAGATAGGGACAAGTACTAATGAATGCAAACCTTTCTTAATGGACAAATGTATGCACGTTCCAAGATGTCAATGGTTCATTGAAACATAACACATGCTAAGCATAGAGAACTACTTAGGACTCAATCAACCCTAGCCCCAACAAATCAGGCCACGTTCTCTCCACTAGCTTCAAATCAACACTTAAGCTAGCTTCTCATGATTCCACGAAGGAACTGGAAAAAGATAAAGAAATGAAAAACTTTGAGAAGGTAATCCCGACGTCTCAACTATGCATACTCTTTCCATAGGTTTGAAGTCTATCTCCCTCCATCGTTCTTTTGACCTAACCCACTAGAGTCTAAGGGTCTTTTTATTGGTAGTAACGTAAGGCTAAGGGTTAAGGCGGGGTAAAAATTTGAAATTTGGTGAAATTTCCTACGTGAAGCAAAAAGTGCGGCCGACACTCAAAAACAACTCAAGAAGTCACTAAATATCAAACAAAAATACAAAAAATGCCACTCCCCTAAGCTTATTCAACACCAACACACAATATATACAAAATGAAGGAACGATCCCCCCAAGCTTGAACAAAGCATTGTCCCCAATGCTTAAACTAAGGAAGAAAACAAAACCATCAAAAATATTTTTATTATTTTTGTTTTTTTTCCATTTTTTTTATTTTAGATTTTATTCGTTGTCCTTGCCTTTTTATCTATGGACGGCTTTTTCTTGCGACATCATTCGATTTTCTTGAATTGCATCTTTCTTTTTAAACTCAACTCTAACCAAATCTCAAAGTGCTTCTTGTTTATGATCAACAACTCAAAACTCAAACCTCGCATACCAATGCTTCACTAACTAACAGGTTGGTAAACACAAGCCATTAGGTTTGTAATGCGGTTTAAACAAGAGCGGGAAACATAAGGCTCAAATTGGTTAGCAAGTAGGTAAATGCAAAATAGAAAATCAAATTTGTAAAAAAACAAAAAGAAGATAAAGAAAAATGAGAAAGGGGTGCCCTTTTCCTCCCCTAGAGTGCTTCGGCCACGATCTTGAGAGCTATAAGTCAAAACAAGGATCAAGACATGCATAGCTAAGGATCCAAATGTGCCACACAACAAAATGATGAAGGCTAGAATAATGTTACCTCGCAAGGGATTGTAACTATTCAAATACCAACCAAGGGTGTCAAATCCACTATAGAGAGCAACACCATCGTACCACATACCCGTGAACTAAGGCTTCATGGATTCCTAAAAGTTCTTAATCCGACTATCTTAGCATGTAATATCCGAGAGTCAACCAATGACACTCTCAAATCGTGCACGCATTAACCACTTAAGAAGAAAGGCATTCAAGAGTAAACAAATCCAAAAGATATAATGTCCAATCCAAGATAAAACAAAGACACAACACCTAATTGCCTTGATCAAAACGAAAATCTTTTTGTATTTTTCAAAAGCATGAAAAACATGGAAATGTATATACTCAAGTGCATGGCATATATGAATCAACATCCCACCAAACATGATAGAATACCCTCCCCCAAGCTTAAATGAGGCAACATGCTCAAACATAGACCAAATAATCCATGGGAGGGGAAAACAAGGAGAAATTAATCCAACATTACCAACACATGATCTTCAAGTCACAATGAGTAAGATAGAGGGAAAAGAAGGATATTACCGGACATGGGGAAAATGCAAAATCACACAAAAAACCCGAAATAACCTCATAGGATCCACAATCTCTACAAATAAGGCTTGAACTCCACATGGGTAAGTTGAGGCACATTTCCTTGATTCTTGATCATCACCAATGCCCAAGAGTATATCAAGTTGTGTACCTAGCAAGGAACACAAACACGTCCATGAGAGAAAATCTAATCTAAAAAGAAAGGAAAATGAAAGCAATAAAACACGGGTTACTTCCCGCAAAGGCTTGTTTGACGTCCAAGCGAGACCACTATAGGAAAAAATAATTTAACATACGCAAGAGCTTGTCAAATGCACTACTACACATTTCATGGGGGTGTAAATAGGAAAATGACGGAATAAGAACGTGCAACAAAATCATTGCACGCAAGTGAAGAGGGAGATGCCAAAAGAAAGAAGAAGAAGGATCGAAAGGAAACTCAAGAAAGTAAGAAGTAGAATAAGGAATAGAATAATGGAAAGAAAAGGAAAAAGGCAAATCCTCATCACATAATTTTTGGTTGACAAAATTCCTCTTTTCCTCAATAATGATGGAGTGAGGGGCATGAAAATCATCCATAGAGGGCGGCTCCCCAATAGGCTCTTTGATATTGGAAGGGAGAGAAGTAGGGTAAGGAAGGATGTGGTCGAACCTTAGAGAAAAAGGGGTATGTGAAACGGGAAAAGGGGTACCTACTCCCTCACCACAAGGTCTCACATCGCCAATGAGGGCATGAAAATTAATCATAGAATCCTCAAATGAAGGGCACTCACGATCTACACCTCCCTCAAGCTCAAAAACTCCAAGGGAGTCAACCTTATCCTCCTTTTAACCACAATGGACAACCTTTCCTTCAACTATCTCAAAACCCAAGGTCCTAAAATCGAGCATGAATGGAGGTAGATTCATCTCAAACTCATATAAGTCCCAAGAAGCGTTCTCGATGAAATCATCCAATAATCTATAAGTCCTCATATGACTCTCGAAAAATATGTGGGACATTACCTCAAAAGAGTCTATATACTCATAGATTGAAGGGTCACAAACATACACTTGAGACTCATCAAGATGGGAAGAAGGATTAGGATTTTAAAAATCAACACTCTTTTCATTTTCAACTCCTTCACCATCACTCGAATGCTCTCTAATGGGATTCTCACTCATATGGGGAAGAGAAGAAGAAGGAAGGGCATTTTATTGAGAGTTGGCTAGTTGGAGAATTTGGCTCTCAAGCATCTTCATTCTAGCTTCCGTCTCCCTATTCTCAACTTCCCTCTCCCTATTCTCAACTTCCCTCATCTCGTTATACTTCTCCATCATCTCCATTATCTTCATTATCTTCTCTTCCTTCAAATTTTCCATATAATTACCCTCTTAAAAGGACTCATTAGAAGCATAAGGGAAATCATTTGAAACCATGTAAGAACAAGAAGATGAGGAGGGAGGATCATTCACATTATATACATGAGCATCATCATATTGGGGAGAGGGGGCATAATAAAGCAAATGAGATTCATCATCAACAATAGGAGATAGAGAGTTGAAATCACTTGTACTAGGTTCACAAATAGGATCACAAGACAAATCATGGGGATGCATGCCACTAATAAAACTATTATCACATTGAGAATCAAAATTAGCAACATTACATGCCCTATTGCGTACTTCCTTAGCAAACCGTACAAAAAAGCTCCAAGCACTATGAACCGATAATGCTTGAAATTCGCCATTAAACCTACTTTCAACTTCATATCTCGTTTGTTCATTCATGCCATAGTAACAAATCTCACAAGCTTCACAAGGATTACAACCATTATAGTTCAAAAACCCAACAAGTCTATGGAAGTAGACATAAAAAGACTCATCATCATATTGAGGAAAAGAAAAACGTGCCATTTTTCAACAACAAAAACAAAACAAAGAGAACAAAAATAAATCAAAAGAAAAATATATACAAAGGACTAGTCTCAACAAGATAACACAACGGTAATGGAAGCCGTTCCCCGGCAACGGCGCCAATTTGACGAGGGAATAAACGCGTCGTCAATTGTCTATCCCTAGATCAAATACAATTTATACAACCTAAACAAACCTAATACGAGTATAAGGCAAGCATAGGGGTCGAACCACAGAGAACGGATAAAGACCACCAAATGTTATCAACAATTAAGCTAGTCCGGAATAGGAGATAAATAAACTAAAGTCTAAATATGCTAAAACAAGAAATAAAACACTAAGGGAAATGGTTTAGGTATAGCATTCACTTGAACATAAACAAAGGCATAGAAAATGAATTAATAATGAACTAAACATGCTTGAATATTGAAATAAAGGATCCAATCTAGCCGCCTTCCGGGGTCAATTGGCTTCTCCTAACATAGCCTCTATGTTTCCACATTAGAACCAAATACTAGGAGGTACTATTAAATAACAATCGATAATAATGAACCTTAACTAAGTCAACTTTCGTTTCTTGTTAGCGAAGATTCACCTTTAATCAAACAACAATGTGCACTTGCAAGAAGATTAAAGAATATCAAGCATATAATGACTTTAATCACAAATAAATCAATTCTAAACCTTAGAACATGCTCAAGATCCAACTACACAACAACCATCCCCTTAATGGGGAAATTACTCACTAATCATGCTAAAATAAAGATTAATTAACAAACAATCAAGAATAAACATGATTAACAAGTAATACCAACAACTAAAATAATAATCAAAATAAAGCAAATAAAAATAGAGGAGAGAGAGTTAGAGATTCTCATTGATTGAATGTGAAAATCTACAAAGAAGATAGTCAATCTTCTTCTTCAATATCCAAGCTCAACAATGGTGAAACCCTGACTTTCTCTCTCTAAACTATCCTAATCCTAACCAAAACCTAGAGAGAGAAGCTCTCCTAAAAACTAATTAGAGAGTAGAATAGATAGTTATTGAATATTCCTATTTACCCCAAAAATGGGTATATATACTAAGCTAGAAAAAATAGAAAAATAAAAGAAAAGAAAATAAAAAGAAAAAAATAAAATAAGAAAGCTAGATATAAAAATAAAAGAAAGAAATAAGAAAAGGGAAAAGAAAAGAAAAGAAATAAAAATAAAATAAAAAGAAATATGAAATAAAATAAACCCAGAAATTCCCACCAAAAACAATCAGCCCCTCTTTCCTCTCTTCTTCGAAATTGGGTGCTTCAATTATCATCTTCACCATTCATCAAAATCCATCATCACCGCACATCATCATCACAAATCAAAGATCAACGGCCATCAACAAGCTTCAATCGTTCGATCCTTATTAAATATCATGTGCGAGGCTCGTGAAGTGGTTCGGTCGAACCATGGGTTGGTGCGGCCAAACTACGGAGTTGTTCCGTCGAACCATGGGTGTGTTCGACCACACCTCTTCAATTTACAGAACTTTGAAAGTCTCTGACTCATAATTCGACCGAACCCGATCAATTTGTGATTTGCTTTGATTTTTGGGTGAAAATAGCGGAATCGGGGTGAGTAATTGTGGTGGACTGGTGGCAGCAAGGGGTTCTGGTTGTTGGGTGCGAAGGGTGGACAGAGGCGGTTAATTGGTGGGCTGATTTGGTTGTAGGTGGTGATGGTGGTTGATGGTGGTTTAGGTGCGTGGCTGGGTGCGTGAGGTTGTTGTGGTTGTGGATTGGGTTGCAGCTTGGTGTGAGAACAGGGGGTAGTGGTGGTTGTGATGCGTGGTAGAGCTGTGGGTTTCCGTGGCTGCGCGGATCGGTGGTGGAAAGTACTGTGGTTGCTGTTGTTGGTGGTTGTGGGGTTACGCGTTGGTGTTGCAATTGCGGGTTGTTGAAGGTGGCATGGCTGGTGAGGCTGCTGGTTTGTGTTGTGAAGGGGGCAGCAGTGGTGGTCATTGGTGGACGGTGGTGCAGGTGTTGCGTGAGGGAGGCACCAGGGGTTGATGATTGGGTTGATTGGAAAGCTTTGACTTGGACCTTGAACTCGAGCCTACACACAAACAAACCCGAGGATAAAAGTGTGAAACCGAGACAAAAAAATAAATAATTAAAAAGGAATTAAATGAAATAAAATAGAAAAAGAGAAGTAACACTAAACTAATAAAAATAAATAAATGTAAAAATAGAAATAAGAGAAATAAAATTAAAACTAATAGAGACATAAAACTATACAGTTAAATAAAATAAACTTAAAACTAATTAAAACTATGAAAGTATCAAAGGAAAGGAACGAAATAAAATAAATCGAAAGCAAATAAAATACAAAAATAAACTAATTCTAATAAAAACTATGAAAAGAACTAAAACACGACAAAATTACCAAATAAACAAGAAATGTTATTAAAGAGAAAACAAGAGAAAGAAAGAGAAAATAAGATAAAATAAACACGGAAATAGCTCTAAAACTACTCCTTAAGAGTGACATAAATGTCACTCATCATTGTCACAATAGAGGGCTATTGAACCCTTTATGGAGGGTACAACATCAAGTTCACCGATGAACTTACGAATTCAAACAACCTCCTTAGCCACTTAAGCAGCTGCTAAGTACTCGGCTTCAGTTGTAGAATCTGCAGTTGTACTCTGCTTGGCACTCTTTCAACTGAACGCTCCTCCATTTAGACAGAACACATATCGAGATTGCGATTTGAAATCGTCTCTGTCTTTCTTGAAGCTTGCATCGGTATAACCTTCAACAACTAACTCCTCTGAACCAGCATACACTAGGAATTTATCCTTGTTCCTTTTCAGGTACTTTAGGATATTCTTGGTCGCAATCCAATGGGCCTCTCCTAGATCTGATTGGTAATGGCTCATAGCACTCAATGCATACGATACATCTGGCCTACTACATATCATGGCATACATGATCGATCTAATAAGCGAAGCATAAGGAATAAGATTCATTCTTTCCCGCTCATTAGGTGTTTGTGGACACTGCTTCTTGCTCAGGGTTATGCCATGTGACATTGGCAGGTGACCTCTCTTGGCCCCCTCCATGCCAAATCGAGCAAGTACCTTATCAATATAAGTACTTTGACTCAATCCAATCATCCTTTTTGATCTATCCCTATAAATCTTGATTCCTAGTATGTACTGAGCCTATCCTAACTCTTTCATTGAGAAACATTTTCCAAGTCAGGCCTTTACAGACTCTAACAATGGAATGTAGTTTCCAATGAGCAATATGTCATCGACATATAAGACTAAGAAGGTGATGTCAATCCCACTGACCTTCTTGTAAACACAAGATTCTTCTAGATTCTTGATAAAACCAAACTTCCCGATGGCTTCATGGAATCTCAGATTCCAACTTCTTCTAGCTTGCTTTAGTCAATAAATGGACTTCTTAAGCTTACAAACCTTCCCAGCATTGTTTTGGTCGACAAAACCTTCAAGCTGTTTCATGTACACAGTTTCTTCCAAAATACCATTTAAGAAGGCAGTTTTGACGTACATCTGCCATATTTCAAAGTTATAATATGCAGCAATTGATAGGAGGATCCGAACGGATTTAAGCATTGCGACTGGTGAGAAGGTTTCATCGTAATCAATACCACGAACTTGTTTGTAAACTTTTGCTACCAATCTAGCTTTGTAAATGAATACATTTCCATCTTTGTCGGTTTCATCTTGAAAATCCACTTACATCCGATAGGTGTATATCCTTCGGGTAAGTCAACCAAGTCCCAGACTTGATTTTCTAACATGGAATCCCTTTCAGATCTCATGGCCTCATGCCATTTAGCAGAGTCGGTGCTTGTCATCGCTTGCTTGTAGGTTGCCGGTTCATCTCCATCCATAATCAGGATGTCCTTTGAGATCTCGGTTAATACTAAACCAAGATATCAATCAGTTTGAGATCTCGGCCTCTGAGACCTACGTAGGGTAATGGATTGATCATTTGCATTCTCGGTTTGACTTTGCACATGTTGATCATTTTGACATGCTTCAACAGATGCTATTTGAGCACTTTGACCGTCATTCTGGTTTTGTTGCTCATCCTCACGAACTTCGACGAGTTCGATTTTCCTCCCACTTGTCATTTTGGAAAGGTGTTCCTTCTCCAAATAGACACCATCGCGAGCAACAAACACTTTGTTCTCCAATTTTTTGTAGAATTAATACCCTTTGGTTTCTTTTGGGTAGCGCACAAAGTAAACCTTATCAGAGTTGGGATGAAGTTTGTCAGAATACAATTTCTTGACATATGCGTCACATCACCATATCTTTAGAAAAGACAACCTAGGAGGTTTCTTAGTCCATAATTCATATGGAGTCTTTTGTACAACTTTTGATGGTGCACGGTACAATGTTAGTGTCGCAGTTAGAAGACCATGTCCCCATAAAGAGATATGAAGATCACTAAGACCCATTGTTGATCATACCATGTCTAACAAGGTCCAATTTATCCTTTCGGATACTCTGTTCCATTGTGGAGTTCCTGGAGGTGTCAATTCTTAAAGTATAGCCATTTCTTTCAGATGGTCATCAAATTCTTGGCTCAAGTATTCACCACCTCGATCCGATCGAAGGGCTTTGATTTTCTTGCCAAGATGATTTTTAACTTCACTCTGAAATTCTTTAAACTTTTCAAACGATTTAGATTTATGCAACATTAGGTAGACATAACTATATCTACTATAGTCATCTGTGAAGATGATAAAATATCGGTGTCCATTTCTTGTGGTTGAGCTCATTGGTCTACATACATTAGTGTGTATTAAACATAATAAGTCTCCTTCCCTTTCTCCCAGCTTGGAGAATGGCTTCTTAATCATCTTGCTTAATAAACATCCCTCGCAATTCTCAAATGATTATAAATCGAAAGAGTCAAGAACATCTTCTTGTAGAAGTCTCTTAATGCGTTTGATGTTAATGTGGCCAAGACGACAATGCCACAAGTAAGTTTGGTTTGACTCCATGGTTTTAGCTCTTTTGTTAGTATTATTCACATTATAAACTTGTTTGTCTAGATCAAGTACATAAAGACCATTTTTAGAATGTGCAATACCAGGTAAAACATTATCGAGATAAAACGAACATTCATTGTCTTTTACTCGGAATTCAAAACCCTTGGCATCCAACGCCGAAATTAAAATGGTGTTTTTGGTAATGTTAGGAACATAATAAACATTATCTAGTTCCAAAACAAGCCCGGTAAGAAAAGACAAACTGAGAGTTCCTACGGATACAACACTAATTCTGGCTCCATTGCCGACCCGGAGTTCAACCTCTCCCTTCTCTAGCCTTCTAGCATTCCTTAGTCCCTGAGAATTGGAACAAAGGTGCGAGCCACCTCCGGTATCTAATACCCATGATGCTAAGCTAGTGAAGTTAAAGTTCATAATGAACATACCCGATTCAGAAGCAACAGTTCCATTCTTCTTATCTTCCTTGAACTTGAGGCAATCTCTCTTCCAATGTCCCTTCTTCTTATATTAGAAGCGTTCGGAATCAGATTTAGAAGATGCTACCTTCTTCTCTTTGTTATCCTTGGTAGCTTTAGACTTAGGCGGAAAGGTTTTCCTCTTGCCCTTCCCCTTAATGCCTTTCTTCTTTTTGTCTGAGAATTTGAACGGCTTGCCCTTTTTAATCATGAGCATATCATGCTTCTCCTCATCCTTGAGCGTTTTCTCTGCTTGCTTCAACATACCTTGAAGCTCAGTGAGGGTTTTCTCCATGCTGTGCATGTTATAGTTCATCTTGAACTGATCATAGCCTTTGTGTAGCGAGTGGAGAATGATGTCAATTGCCATCTTGGTTGAATACCCCGCATCAAGCCTTCCCATGTTCTCAAACAATCCTATCATTTTGAGTACATGTGGGCTGACTGGCTCTCTTTTCTTGAGCTTGCTCTCAAGGATCTGCATGTGGGTTTCAAACCTTTCTCTTCGGGCCTGCTCTAGAAACATATTCTGCAGTTCAGAAATGATCTCAAAAGGTGTCTCCTTCTCAAAGAAAGTATTTTGAAGCTCTGGAGACATTGTGGCCAACATGATGCATTTAACATCTCGATTAGCACTTTGCCATCGATTTAGGGCAGCTTAAGTCACTTCCTCATTGAGAGCCTTGGGCATTTCCTCATCAAGCACATATTCCTTTTGCTCTTGCATGAGAACAATTCGCAAAATCCTTTTCCAATCAAGATAATTTGGCCCACTCAACTTCTCCTTGTCGAGAATTGAGCGTAACGAGAATTGGTTGTTTGAGTTATTTGAAGACATGATTCTACAATTGAAAGAATTTGAAATGAATAACCATTCATAAAATTTAAATAAGATTGAATTCATGCATTTTTAATTAAACTTACTTAAAACGTCTTATTCACACATTTAAAGTTGTCCCCAATTTGGTGAGAATAAGTCGATTCCAAGATCCGAAGAAACAAAGAGTGGTTAAGCATGCTTTGGCTTGTCTTAACACTCAATCTCCTAAGGTAAGCAACGCTTTGCTGATGGCTCCAAGCCACTCTTGGTTGAATAAATCGTCGCATATAATGCTCTCTCTCAACAATTTATTCACTTTGCCACGACATGTTAGGACTCCATCACTCATATCTTTGAGTACAACCAAAACCAACTTGCATATCCGGTATGCCTTACGCTCCTAGGAGAGGTAGTGATGCCTCGCTTTGGCGTAGCCCACCACTACCCTCGTTCGGTTGGTAAGTGTTGTTTTGGAATGATAAGTTTTTACTCAATATTTAGGGACGTAGGGTTTCTATGTTGGTTGATTTAAGTGAACTTAATTAATCATCACAACATTCAAAATCCTAAACATGCATCTAACATATAATTCATATACATGAACATATATATATATATATAATATATATATATATATATATATATATATATATATATATCGAAAAACATAAATATAGATGCATTTGGCAACTAGCATGACCCCTTGAGATCTTCAAATCTTCAAAAGGTCTTCATTGCAACTTTCATGGCTACGTCTTCCAAGAACCTCCCTCTTCAAGACTTGACCATAATTAAATGCAACTACTAGTATCTACGATTAGGACTAATCTAAATATTAAGGTACAAAAATACTCATCGGTACGCAGACCGTATTTAGATTTACAAAAATACATCACGGATCACAGTCCGTATTTTCTATCCTAATCGGGCCCCACTAGTTGCCATTTCATAAAACTTGTGAGAGAATATACATTCCATTCATCCATTCACTATTTGTGAATGGCCCATGCATTTTATAACGATAAACAAGTTACAATGCATAAACACGCGTGAACTAGTAACTAATCTAGGTGGTTAATCCGATTAACACGCCTAATTAAAACTAGTCAAAGTTGTTTTAACCGGTTATGTAAATAAGCGCAATTAACATTTGAAGCTCCCACTAAATTCCAAATCCAACTTAATTAATCCAACTAATTAAGCCGGTAAAACCCAATATTTGTCAAAATACATTTTGCCAATGCCGCTCAAAACCGAGGCCTAGCCTCTAAAATTTATTAAAATAATTAAAAACAAATTAGATTAATAAAAAAATTAAAACGACAATTTTTAAGCAAAAATACGTAGTCCAAAGTGTCTAAGTGCCTAGCACTAAGACATGGAGTGCTCACATTTCGCACAACCGTTGGATGCTCAATGAACGTGGGAGTGGGCCCGATGTCTCTAAGCGTTACACCGCCCACATCAGCGAACTTTCACACATCAATACCGTGGCCCTCGATGGCCATGTTGAACGAATTCATTGCACTACATTACTTCGCAAGCAACGTCTACTCATACCCCAAATTACACGACGCATGCACCAAGTCCCAAGCGATGCACCATGTGCTCGTGCTTGCACCAGCCGCGGCCAGCCAAGCAAGGCAGCACGCAGAGGCGCGCACAACACCTTATTGCTGCTGCGCCGTGCTGCTGCTTGGTGCTTGCTGGCGCACCATGTTGCTGGCAGCAAGCAGCAGCCACGCATCAGCTCGCGCGCAAGCTCGGGGTTGCATCCTCGGGCTAGCCAAGTGATGTGTTGCCTCGTTTTACGTGCCATAGCCTCAGGATTTTGATCCCAATTTTGCGTGACATAATTATTAGTTCTAAATTAATTTTATAACTAATTCATTTGAGCAAAAATAAAAAATTTAAACAAGTCTAACTTAAATAAAAAAAATTTAAGTGCATGTAACCAAAATAATTCCCAAGAACCATTCTTTAATTAAATTGGTTTAACTTGGTGCAACAAAAATAATAGGGCAATTACTTACTATTAATTTAATTAATTTAAATTAAACTTAATTTTTTGACAAAATAAAAGGGAGTTGGAAAAATGAACATAAATTCAATAAAGATTCCAACTTTAATACTTGTGAATCCTTGAAAAATTATATCGATAAACAATTTTTCTATCACAAAGTTTCAAACTTTATGATTCCAATTAACTAAAAAATGATTAAATCAACAAATTTTAACAAAAATTCATGGAATTTAGTAATATAAAGTTTCAATCACTTAACATAATTAAAGATTGCATATTTAATACTTTGAAGCCTCAAAAAACAATAATTTCACACTTAATGCAATAGTTTGCAGTTATGTGAAAAATAAAACCAAGCATTCAAGCACAAATTACTACCAAGTAATCATGCCTAATGAGGTTTCAAATTTCATATAAAATATGTATTCAACCAATTACATAACCACCATAAATATGCAATTAATTTTCAATTTTAGAAAGACTTAAAATTTTTTCGTAAAAACGAAAAAACCCTCGAAAATAGCATTTCTGGTCGTTTTTTTGCTAAAAACCGTTCCCTAATGGTTTAAACCATTTCCATAACACATTTTCCACCCAAAATTCACTATTTTTGGGTCAAAATCTGGGTTTGGGGCTGAAGGTAGCTTAAATACGAGGTTAAAATAGATAATACGAGCTACTAATCTAATTAGCAACTTAAACCAGAAAAATTAAGCCATAAAAATCACATTGAAAAATATTATGATTTTAAAAATAAACGAGCGTGGCTCCGATACCGCTGTTGGGGTTTGGTGAGTCCGACTCACCGCGGAAACAACCCTGACCCAAAGAACCACTCGCAATTAATAAAACCATAAAGCATAACTAATAAACACGAGAAAGGGAAAAACCGGAATATACCTTTGAAGTGTGCTTCGCCCACACAAACGGGCTCGTACGTGAAAGCTCTAGCTTTGAAAATACCGAGCCTCCAACGGTATCCACCCACAAAGGATGAACAATGACTTTTTAGGTCCGCTACCTTGGAGTTAGCAAGGTCCGACCAAAACCCAAGTGTTAATGGAGTTTAAGAGTTTTTGCCAAAATGCAATGCTCTTTCTAACTCCCACTCAAGCACTTTTCTCCAAATCCCAAGATGGGTATTTATAGAGAAAAGTGGGAGTAAGAATTTCAATCCCATCAATGTGGAATCATGAAATTCCACAATTTAATTTAAAGCTAAAATAAATTAAATAGGAAAGCAAGTAATAAATCAACAAGTGTCCTTGTTGTATGTGAAGAGAAGTGAGGACCACTTGGAGAGGAGGGGACCATACTTGCTCCCCACTCCTTCCTCTCCTTGTGCTACTTGTCCTCACACAAACACCCTCTCTTCACATGCTTCCCCAATGATTCGTCCCTAGCCCTGCACATGCGGGCTACTAGCTGCTGCCTTCTCGGCCTAGCACGCCCACGCACATATGTGCGGGCTACTGCTGCCGATAGGCGCTGCTAGCAAGCCATGCACATGTGTGGGCTGCTAGTAGTAGCGCACGCCAGCAAGCCACGCAATGCTTGCGGGCTGCTGGCCGTAGCTTGCTAGCAAGCCTCACACATGGTGCGGGCTGCTAGCTTGACTAATCCCCTAGCAATCGGGATTCCGATGCTAGGGGTATTTTAGTCATTGTTGATTTATTACTAATTTTGTCGTCTCGTCTTTTACTATTTTTTACTCGACTTCCGACGCTCGGTTTCGACGCTCTGAGCTCGAATTTCCGACGTCTAAATATTTAAAACTCGAGCGACGAATTAATTTCTTCCGAATTAATTCGTCGAGTCGGTTCGTATATTTGCTTGGGTGTGAGCCGAAGGGTTCAGTCAAGATTAAGCTATAGTATTAATTATAAATTAATATTACTGATCGGAAGTGGCCTCCACCCAGGCATTCCGATCACTTGACCTTACTGAATATATATTAGCTTTCTAATAATTCTTAACCCGCTATCAGAATAATGCACTTGTTCGAAGGACACCATTCCTTTTTAGTTTCCTCAACGTCTCCACGCTCATGTAAAATTGTATTGATGGGGGTTCTTGGGATGTCAAATGGGGAATACTCCCCAGAATCTTTGTTACCCTGAGACCCCTCAACCGGGGTTACCTCTCTAGACGGTACTTCCAAAGTACCGTCTCCTTGACGCCGTCTGGTGGCCGTCTATTTGGTACTAGCCATCGTGTCCTGCACAGACACATATATGATTGGTCGAGGAGTGTAATATTGCTCCATGCACCTAGAGCCGACACTCCCAGTCCTAGACTCATCCGTCCGAGGTGACTGGCTGCCTATTGATCTAGGCCGTGCCGTGTGTTTTGGTGATGAGTCCATTTATTGAATGAAATTAAATAATTGAAATGAGTTGAGAGGGGTAGAGGTGGTACCTTACATTTGTCTCTAAAAGGGGGGCAAACAGCGAGGTCCGATTAAGATGCTGTAAAAGATCTTGCTTTCTTGAGGCACAGGCGGTTGATAATCGGCTGACGCAGGCGAGAAAAATTCGAGGTTTGTGTTCACACACAGACGGTAGGCATACTCTCTCTCTCTAGAAACACTTTGACTTTATCCCTCTAGAATGTTTTGGAAACGTCCAAAACTAGAGGGGTAAAGTTAGTATTTATCGCCACCTATGGAAAAGTGAAATGTGTCACAAATGCCACGTGGCATGCCACGTCACATCTTTGAGGGGCAAATGTTTTGGGTAATTTTACCCATGCCATGTGGCCTAATCAGGCCTTGACACGTGTCATACCCTGGTTGGTCCTTATTGGGCCAATCTCCTTCTGACACGTGTCTCCCCTAGAACTTGGGAACAAAAAGGCGGCCTTCAATGGCCCCATTCCCGAGAAAGCCACTTTGCGGCGCAGCCTAGAATGATTAGGTTAGAATGACCTAATCAGGGATACCTTTCCTAATGACCCTATAAATAGGGATATTTCCCCCATTTTTGGGACATGTACAATTATTAGAGCATACCTTACATTCTCTTACTTCAGAAAATCACCTGATCTCGGAATCCGAGAAGATCTCACCTCTTTTTCCGCATTTTCTCCCATCCTATTTTAAGTACTAACTTGACCGTCGAGAGCGGAGCTCCAACCACCCGGAGTCTCCGTTGTTTTACAGGTACAGACCACGCGCAACCAGTCTCTGAGGTGTAACTCTCCCGAGGGACAAAAACACCCAAAACAAGAGTCGTTTTGGATATTTTAGAGGCCTGGGGAAAGATAAAATATTGGGGACCTATAATTTTATATTTTTTATTAGGGAGGAAAATTCTTTTTATTACTTTAAACAGATAATCTAATTTTATGGAATAATAAAAGTTAAACTACATACATGATATCTAAAACTAATATTTTGTCATATTGGACCAGGTTATAATGAGAACTAATCCTATAATAGGAATTAGGAACTAATCTAGACCGTCTGATCTAACACTAAAGGAGCACGATCTAACGACCTAGATTAATCTCACGCACTAACATTTTTCTCTCTCTACGTTCCAAAAGTAATTGGCAATTTCTCTCTCTATTTCTCAACAAAAAAAAACAAGGCTGAATTTATAATTGTTTAATTTTCTTCGAATACCAACAAATTTGTCCTTAAATTATGTTTTCGATCAATATATGTACACTAAAATTCTTGGAAAAATTGAAAATCGTACCATTTTACAGTTTTTTTTTATTCAAATTTCGTTTCGGGCGATTATTTTGGAGATCCGAAGGCTACTTTTGTAAATTTGAGGATTTGTTGAAAAATTTCTTCCTCGTTGCTCAGTTCCCAATTCAAGCTCAAATCAAGTATTAATTTGAGTTCATCTCAAAATTTATGTTAATTTTGGTGAGCTTGTGAACAAAGTAAAATAAATTTGTTAAGGCACACTAACTGTTTGACAAGTAGCCTCAATGAGTCCTATTACACTCTAAGTTTTTGTCAAAAATCAGCTATTTTTAGGTTAAAATTATGAATGATTATAGTGATTGATTTTGTTGCTAGAATTCCTAAAATAACTAGATCTGAAAACACCGACATTGAAATTTATGTGAATATTGGTGAGTTTGTGAACAAATCTATGTGAATTGAGTGAATTCTCGTGGTAGTTTTATTACAATTGAGTTTTATAATTAGCTACTACTCTAAACGCAAGCTAATTATTATTTACTGAAGCTAAACCTAAGCTTATATTACTTGTTGCTTACATATTGTGCTATTATTGAACTAATAATGTATCCTATGAGTATTATTTTTTTCACTTTCAAAAGTAGATGGAAACCAAATAAAAGTAAACTACTTACATTCTAAAGTAAAAAAAAAATTAAAAAACTAAACTTATGATTTATAATATGAGCAATCAGAAAATGTAGCTTGTGTTTGCTCTTATCAGATTAGAAAGTTGATATGGGGTGATTTTACTGCCTCGTGTATAATATACATTAAACTCTAGTTGCAATTTATTATTATATAATCTTATCCTCTCAAAGTAGATACAAAATTTATAAAAGTAAAATAATTAAATTTAAAAGTAAAAGCTCAAGCAAAGGCCAAATATAAAATCTTTAAGTTTGTGTTAGTTGGGGCTAAAGGATTGTGGCATGAAAGTTGAGGATGTGATCAATAGGGCTAGGTTGCTGCACCTAAATCAAGCTGAGCTGCTAGTTCTTGCAAGACTTGGTACCTCCTTGGCTTTTATAAAATCAAAAGTGATGCTTATGAATTTATGATGCTTGATACTTTACTTTCCCTGTTTTTTCATGACAAATCTATTTGAATACATTAGTATGTAAATTTAAATTGGCTTTGAAAAGTATACTAAATTTCTCTTAAAGTAAACTAGTGGTCTATAAAAGTAAATGTAATTACTCAAAAGTAGATAAAATAATATCAAAAGTAAATAATATAAACTCAAAAGTAAATATGAACCTATGTGGGATTCGAACCCTCATCATTTGTGCATGTACAAAATACTCTACCTGTTTAGCTAGTAGGCTAGTATTATATGTACAACTTAATTGGTCATTGTTAATTTCTTCATATATATTTCAAAGTAACTAAAATTAATAGAAAAGTAAATTAAAAATCCTCAAAAGTTAATAAGAAAAGCATCTAAAGGTAGCATTTATTTTCTTAGTTTAGGAGATTCCTATCCATATATGTTTTCATGTGCAAAAAGCCTTACACTACTGTAGGGAATATTTCAAGCATCCCACACATGAGTCCCACTGTGATCATACACTTAAGCATGGTGGCGTCCAAAGGGAAGGAAGCTAGAGTAAAAGAGTCGCCAACAAGTTTTTGGAACTTGTAAACCGTTCAAAGGGTGAAGGTTACACCCCTTAATGATCAAGGAGATCATTAACTCCAATAGGTCTGGAACCATCACTAGAAGCTCGGGGATGAAGGTACAAATTCAACCTAAAGGAGATTGAACATGCCCTAAAAATAGGCCTCAACTTTATTCTTCTCTTATACATGTGCGCTGTCTGACTAACATGCAATCATTAAGTTTACCCTAAACCTGTTTAATCTATGTTGGTTGAATATTAATGCACAAACAAACCTATTATTGGCGATCACTTGAATTATAATCATATTATCCTAAACAAGATTATTAATTATCTTATTAAGCGTGATTACAAATACAAATTCCCTTTAAAAATGCATTAAAGACTTGATCAAGCAATAGCAATAAATATACCATATCAAGCAACATAATAATCATAATAATAATAATCACAATTATATTAATCATGTTAAAGCATACTAATAATAGGAAGATCCTAGGCATGATACTAACAAGATGTGTAAAAAACTTTAGCATGTCACAAAAGATTAAAGATCAAAGCTTTAACCCTAACATGATACTAACATGATATTAGGAAAGAAAGAGGAAGCATCATAGAAACATACATGACATTAGAAATATTAATTAACCCTAAACATGATACTAGGAAGCAATAAAACATCCTAACATGATACTAGGAATTAACAAAATAATCTAAGCATGATTTCTATATCAAAAGATCAATAAAACAATTAAAGTACTTACTTCGATGCCTCGTACCTCATTCTAATAACAAAATACACACGTTAGTAACTTCAAGGAAAATAATTAATCAAACAATAAATTAAATAATTGAAATAAAGATTTGGGACCAAACCCTCAGAAATATCAAAACTGTCATGTCCAGGGCGAAGGTAACTTCGAACTTGGCTAGGTGTTTCTAGAGCTAATGTATAAGGAATTTTTAGAGAGGGAAAGTTTAAGAAAAGAAGAGAGAGAGAAAGCTTCTAGCTTTTTAGAGAGCGAGAAGAGAATTCTAGGTTTTTGATGATGATTTGAATACAGGGATATACGACCCCTATTTATAGGAAAAAAAGCACAGGATCGAAGAAAAATCATATTCGGAATAAAATACCTCCTGTCGCAAACAACAAGAGTCGGCGACGAAGACCAATGCCAGGCGAAGAAGGTCAGCGTCTGGCGACGACTTTGTTGTCTCGCCCTGGTCCTAAAGTCAACATGCTTTTCCAAGCAGTTTTCGAAATCAAATTTAATATATTTTATTCTAAATAAAACCTCTTTAAAATATAATTATCAATCCTAACCATTTTAGAATTAAAAAGAACCTCCTAGAAGATTAAAATCAATCTTAATAGCTTTAGGAATAATAATTAATAGGCCCTCTTCTAGATCATTGGGCCACATAAAAAATCATTGGTCCGAATCTAATTTAATCCATAACTTCCTCATAATTCATCAGAATTGGTCTTATAATATATCATTGGAAAGCTCTTCTCGAGCCCAATACCACAACACTATTATTGTACCCTTATTATGGACCAAACCAAATTGGACTGACTATTTTTCTTAAAAAGAATATTTTTGAAAACAGAAAGAGAAATAATTTAATAAAAACATCCTCATCTTTAGACTTTCCACGCTTTCACTTCGCTCAATAATCAAATGATGTGAAAGGTATTCATCATTGGGTTTTGTTTTGGGGAGACACAGTTGGGTGTCTACAGAAGCCCCCACTTTAACTGAGTTTGGAGAAATGCAAGTTAAAACAAAAGTCAAAGTAACGATAGGAATGGAGAATGATTCAGAACGTTCTGCGATCCTAAATAATTCTTTTAACGCCAATACCTGCAAACTAGTGTTAGTTAAATAGATAAGAGAGTTAAGAAACGCGTATCTTGCACCGCCAAGCACACATCTCTAAGGGTAATCTATTTGTTGCTGCATTTGTTGTTATGACAACCTTCCACAAGCTAGGGAACGCCATCTTGCTGTTTTGATGTTGTGGTCGTGCTTTGCCGCTATGGATGTTCACTCGTCTCTGAACAAAAGAGCTTCTTTTTTAGGATTGTTCACTCATCTCTGAAGAATGAATCTTTTAGAAGAAATGTCCACGCGTCTCTGAACAAAAGAACTTCAATAGGATGCCCACGCGTCTCGGAGAAAAAGAGCTTGAAAGAAATATTCACGCGTCTCTGAGTAAAAGAGCTTGAAAGAAATGTCCACGCGTCTCATAACAAAAGAGATTTAATACTTTGATTTTTTTGTGATCATTTGGTTGGCAGCGAACAGGAGCTTTGCTGAATGGTTGTATCTTGTAAAAATCAAAAGATTGCCAAATGACTTTGCTAGCGTTTTTCTTAGGATTGACCTAAGGCTTGATGTTTTTCTTAGGGTTGACCTAAGGTGATTGACTTACTTGAGGTTGACTCGATGTGAATGATTGACTTGAGGTTCGCTCGATGTAACTAATTGACTTGAGGTTAACCCAAGGTGAAATGACACGGGTGAATCATGACACGTGTGTGCATTGTATTGTGATGTGCTTGACTCAAAATGCAAAAAAGAAAAAATTTTCCGTCATTTTTTGGAGGGTAACGACTTTCTATCGAAAAAAAAGGACGCAAAAAAGAATCAAAGTGTTTGATGGTGCATGTTGAATAAGCTTAAACCGTTAACGTTGTCTCTCATGGTACAAGGATTGTAACATCTTAGACTATCCTAGTTGATTTGATAATGAAAGTATTTAGGTAACTTAGGCGTGGAGGCTAAGTACTTCATACTTTATGATGCAATGATGATTGATGTCGATATGACAAGGCATGCTTCAGCGTTGTGTTAAGATTTCATGATAAAGGGTTCCTAAGGGAAGTATATTCGGTCATGTATCTGTGATGTGTGTGATAGTGACACTAAAGTTAGGCTGCAAAGGTTAAGTGTATGGGAAAGTATTATGAGAAGAGCCAAAAAACAGTGACTCTTGATATAATCCCCCAAGTCTAGCTCTACATGGATAAGGATGAGCATTGGATATCCCTTGATATAATCAATGATGCATTTTTTTTTATTACGGCCGCACCTCGATGTGAGGTTGCTTATGTATCCGTTACGAATTAGGCCGAACATAGCTCTAGCCGAACCTCGCACAAGTATGTGTATACCTGAAAGAGGCCTTTTAAGGGTTGTAATGTGGTTAGGCTAAATGTTCAAGAAGAAAAGGATAAAGGCTCAAGACCCTAGATAAGCCCCCCAACGTGTACAACCTTGCTTTTGAATCTTTGTATTATTATGCTTGAGGTTTCTCACTTTTGAGCTCTTTTTATTTTTTCTTGTTTTTCTTTTTTTTTTTTTTGCTTTTGCATTTTTTCTTATTTGGAACCTTTTTTTTTATAATTGTGGTAAATCCCAATCATGCGGTCTATCACTCACTTGACATTCATGTTTCACAGGCACGGTATCGAGCACTCGATAAGAGACGTTATCTGAGACGTGTTCATATCAAAGACATGTTTATGTCAAAGATATTAAAACAGTTTCCCTTTTGTACACTTTTCTTTTGAAATTTTTATAAAAACACTTAAGCTTTTATTCTTTGAAAATTGCATAAATTGCACACTATCCCACCCAAGGTTTGGTAGATGTGGTTTGAAAAAATGAAGGTCTATCGTTAGACGAGGCTCAAAGAAAGGATTGTATATTTAAAGGGTGAAAGGTGAAATGATGAGGCTACAAGGGGTGCCTCAAATCATTGGTATACCTTATGCTTAGTTCGACATGGTTTTTATTTTTTTTATTTATTTTTTTTATGCAATGCAATGCGGTAATCATATGCAAGATATGAAATGCTCATTTTTTTTAAAAGGGAAAAAGAAAAAACCTACAAAGTAAATCTAAGGAAAATGCAGGGTGCCTATGCTAGAATTATTAGGGAAAAGATGAATGAAAAGAAAATAGAAAAAGAGATCATGAAATCTTGTCGTTGAAGCCCGCCTCGTGTCATATGCTTTATCATCACTCGGTCTTCTTGTCGTTTAGAGGTATGGGAAGCTTATTATTTTCAATTAGATATTGGATGACTTCTTTTAGCTTCCAACAACTCTCTGTAGTATGACCCCTACCTTGATGGTATTTGCAGTGTGCATCTAGATTCCAACTAGGTAACCTTTTCTTAGGTGCGGGATCTTGAATAGGTCCAATGGGAGTTATGAGACCTTTATCATGAAGGCGATCAAATGCTGTGTCATAACTTATGCCAATAGGTGTAAAGGTTCTCTTTTGCTCTCGTTTGTTCATGGCAAGGACCTCATCCAAGTTAAACATGCTAACGTTGTTCAAGTGGGTAGTTTTGGAAGAAAAAAGATTGTCGTTCTTCTTTCCTTTCTAGCCACTGTTTTTATTGTTAATATTCTTGGCCTTCGTTTTGCTAAGAGGAACATTAAGGTGATTTGAATCAATAAGGTCTCGAATGCAATCCTTGAGGGTAAAACACTTTTCGGTGGTGTGACAATGGCCTCTATGATATTTACAATAAAAGTTTGGCTCCCAATTGGGAGATTGTTTCTCAGGTGGTGGGTTTTGACTGGGGTCGACAAGATGAATGAGACCTTGATCATGAAGATAGTCAATAGTTTCATGATAAGTCATTTCTATTGGTGTGTATTCTTTAATGGTCCATTTTGCCCGTGGCTTAGGAGCATTGAGTTCTTCATTAAATCCTTGGTGGGAATTTTGTTCGATAACCATCATCTGATTTGCTAGTCCTTCTACCACATTCAAGAGCATGGCAATGAAATCTTGCAGTTTCGAACGTAATTTTTTATACTTGAAAAATTTTCCCCGGTATTACTTAAGAAAATGCTTTCATCCTCCTCAATCATGGCCACTTCATCAATATAGTTTACATAAGCTATCTAGATCATGAGCTCACCTATAGGTGTGATAATGAGTGAAGGATCGAAGGATGTTTGGTCTTCTGCGATGGCTAGAATCTCGGAAGTTTTATTGCCATCGATCAGGTCTTGAATAACTTCTTTGAGTTTCCAACACTCCTCAGTGTCGTGACCCTTTCTTTGATGATATTTATTAGGATCCAACTTAGGTGGCCTGAATTCTTGAACTAGGTCTTTTATAGGTGCTATGGGAATGATTAGTCCTTTGTGGTGTAGCTTTTTGAAAAAAATTTCATAACTCATACCAAGTGGAGTGAACACTCTTTTCGACCTTTGGATTCGTGGTTTAGAAGTGTTCGTTAGTGGGAGTGGAAAAAGAAGGATGGTCGTTCTTCTTTCCTCTTGTACTATTATCTTTCAGATGGTCATCTTCAATGTCAATGCCTATATTAAACACAGCCTTGAAAGTATTCAAGTTGTGTTGGTATTATAAGGGTTTTTCATATTTTTCTTGAAGGTTCTTGAAGAACATCCTTACTGACTCTTTTTCGGAAGGAACCTTAACCATATTAGCAGAAGTTTCCCTCCATTTGTTGAAGAAAGAAGTGAACCCTTTGTTTTCTTTTTGTTTTAACATCTCAAGTTGTATGTGGTCAGTTTCGTCTTAGATGTTGCACTTATATGTATCTATGAAAGCGTTTGTAATGGAATCTTAAGAAGAGGTTTTCTCTTTTTCATGAGAAAAGAACCACTGTTGACAAACGGTTTCTAAAGATAGTGAAAACAAAGAAAGAAAAATCTTCCTATTAATCCCTATAATGTTCATTATAATTTCAAATGCCCTTAAGTGAAAGTAAGGATTGTCAGTTGGCTTAAACTTTGGGATGTCATTGGCATTGAACTTCTGCGGAAGAAGCTGCTTGTCCATTAAGACCCTATGTGAGCTAATGCCTTGAAATCTATAGTCACTGGATATTTTGAATAAGCTTTCTTGCATGAGCTCCATTCGTTGTTCCCTTACAAGGTCATTTACTTGAAGAGCTTTACTCTTCATTAATTTAGTTAGGTTGGCAACATCCTTATTGAGTTCATTAACTTCTTCCTAAGACGCCATTATATTCTTAGCCTTTCTTTTCCAACTAATTAGTTTGTCAAAAAGGATTACTTGAACGAAGGTGTTGTCCTTAATTAATCGCCCTTTTCCCCTTGACCAAGTGTTGTGGAAAGGGAAGTTAAGGGTAAGTTTTTCTTCATTTTTTACTTAAGCTCTGATTAACATGCCATGAAAGAAAGGGGAGAATGATAGGTATAGAAAATGGAAAAAATGATGTAGATGAAGAGATATGAAAGAATTTTGGCATAAATTGGACCCCAACTCAAGTGACGGAAAATACACGCATAGAAGACACTCTAGACATGGTCAAAAGGTGACATATTATGTGTGTGCTTTAATAGTGGTGAATGTGGGTGACATACTTTGACTCTTTTGTGAGACCACGGGTGTTTAAGGTAAAAATACCCTAGACAAGTGGACTAATGAGAGGAGGCCACGTGGTGAGCTCAGGATGGCCCAAGTAGCCCAATATACTCTTGACACGTGCCCCCCTTAGATAAGCCTCAGAAATGGAGGCCTGCAAGGGCCCAAATCCCTAGGAGCGCCGTAAAACGGGCAGCCTACTAAAATCTAGGTCAAGTGACCTAGATAGGGGAACATTCTCCAACGACCGTATAAATAGGGAGATATTTCCCCACTTTGGGGACACATTGAATCATTTATTACACCTACATTCTCTCTCATCAGAGAAACACTTGAGATTGGAATCCAAGCAGATCCCCACCTAAATTTCCATACTCTTTATTCTCTTTCAAGTAACTAACTTAATCCTCGGAGGCGGAGCTCCAACCACCCGGAGTCTCCGTTGTTTTTGCAGGTACAGCTCAGCCGGATCAATCTTTGTGACGTAACTCTCCCAAGGGACAAAAAAACACCCAAAACATTTGGCGCCGTCTTTGGGGAGAGTACCTCAAAGATGGTTCAAGAGTCTGTGCCACCTCCTAGACGACCCGAAAGTTTTCACATACCAAGAGGATGAAGATCCTCAGGTTGAAAGTTATATATACGATGATGGCTCTCTGATTACCAAGCGTATCCGACCCAGAGAAACTCTGAAGCGGGGTGCTATCCAGGCGGGTACAAATCGACCCCCTGGGCAGCCGGAAGGGGAAACCCATACGGCCAGTGGATCAGCTCCCGTCACCCGAGACGAACTCATGAAGTTTATGGCAAGTTTCAAGGGTGAAATTAAAGATCTGATCTCTAAGAGCCGGGCTGGCCCAAGTAGGGATCAGTCGGCAAAAAATACTCCTCTGGAGAAGGGGAAGTCAGTTAGAGATCGACAGCCAACTCCTCATCCAAAGGAGAAGGCACCCGGGACCATTGATTAGTCCAAAATTCTTCTACCTAAGAGGAATGCCAACAATCCCCGCCGGACTCAACAGCTGGTGGGAAGCAAAAAATCATCTCTTGACGCCTGAGAGATCATCACCCGCAAGAGAAACAAGCTGTTGTCTAAGTTGGCTTCTACGCCGAACTTTCTAGACAGCTTCAACAACACTTCTGCAGGGAATGCACCTTCCTTGCATGAAAGCTAGACAAACGGTACTACTGTCCATTCTGGTCCTCAAATGATTGGGACTGTGTCGTATGTACCTTCTCAGGTCTACGGTCAGTATTCTCCCTATTTCATGCAGCCGACACTCTTTGGAGGCCAAGCGGCATACAACAACGTCCAACCTCTGGACTAGCAACTTCGTTTGCTCCGCCTGGGTGAACAACCTTCTGCGTTCACCTCGGAGATAACCGAGGCGGCAGAGCCGACCAAGGTTAAAAATGTGTTGGTAGGTATCTATGACGGTACCACCAACTCGGAAGATCACCTCATGGCTTACACCAACCTCATGTACTTACAAGGGTTGGATGATGCTACTTGGTGTCGATGCTTCGCGGCTACATTGAAGGGCATTGCCCAACAATGGTTTGGCAACCTGCCAGCCGGGTCCATTGATAGTTTCAGGAAGCTTGCCCTCCTGTTTGCTTCCAACTTCTCGATGAACATCCCTGCAAAGAAAACAAGTCTTGACTTGAGCAGCATTAAGCAGGGGGAGAGAGAAGGATTGCGCTCCTTTGTCAGCCGGTTCAATCTGATAAGAATTCATATTCAAGGACTGTTTGACGAGGTAGCTTTTACAGACTTTTTCAAGGGTTTGAGAGACGGGTCGACTTTTAAGTTTGACCTAGTTAGAAAAAGGGGCTTTCACTTTACAGGCGGCGCTGAGGGAGGAGGAAAGTTATATTCAAGCGACCGACCTCTGCTCCCCTGGTAACCAGTTAGACTCTAAGAAGTCTGACAAACACAAAGACAGCCGGCCTGCTCATCCGGCCAAGAAGAAAGAAGAGAGCAAGAAAAGAAAAGAAGTCTGGGCGGTTAGTGATTCTGACCAGCCGTCTCAGAAGAAGAAGAAAGAATTTAAACCGTACGTTCCTAAGTACTAGTTCAAAAAGGACTGCAACTCCATCCTCATGGAGATCAAGGACCGGCTGTCCCTAGAGAAGCCGAATCCAATGAAAAGTTCCATTCAATCAAGGAACAAAAATAAATTCTGCCAATACCATGAGGAAGTTGGCCATGACACCAACGACTGCTTCAGCCTTCAACGGGCATTGGACCGTCTGGCTGACAAAGGGATGTTAAAGTTCTATATTTCTAAGTCCAAAAGGACTAATAAGAAGAATCCGGGGCAGTCGTCGAAGACACCCCATCCTGCTAGTAGTTCGGACACTGATAAGGAGCTGGTCTACACCATAGCAGGTGGGTTCTCATGCGGTGGCCCTACCATCCGGGGCACCAAGAGCCATCTTGGAAATATGGACAAAGATGATGATGAGCAGGCGTCTGCTAGCTCCTCCTTCCCAGACGTTCTGATCACTGAGAAGGACAGGGGAAGCGTTAGCCGTCCGCATGACGACCCGGTTGTCGTTGAATGTAAGGTTGCCAACCAGCTGGTTGGACGAATCCTTATTGACACCGGAAGCTCATCGGACATCATCAATCTCCGGTGCCTGCAAAAGCTAAAATACAACGTCAGCAGCATGCATCCGGTTACCCACCCCTTGGTTGGCTTTGAGGGTGGAATGGTTTACCCAATCGGAAGGGTTGATTTACTAATCCGGCTTGGTGAGAAAGGAAAAGGACGACACCTGGTCGTCAAGTTCTTGGTCGTGGAGGAGCTAACCGCCTATAACATTATTCTGGGCCGGCCCACCCTGAACGAAGCCAAGGCTGTAGTCATCCCTTCTCTCATGCTCATCAAGTATGAGAGGGATGACGGTCTCATGGTTCCTTTAATGGGGATCAGAAGACGACCAGGGAGTGCTACCTCTCAGACGTCAAGGATACTGTGGCCCCAGAAAGCCAAGGGAAGGAACCAATAGACCTTAAAAATGTCAAGGATGTCGACCCAGCCCCATCAGCAGCTAGAAAGAAAAGAAAGGCACCGCTGCTGATGGAGGTGAAGAAAGAGAAAAAATAGAAATCACTAACCGGGGAGCGGTCAGCGGAGCTCCGTCCCCAACCGGCTGGAGACCATATTGATATACCTCTGGACGACAGCCGTCCAGAGCGTACAATTAAGGTTAGGAAGGCTGCTCATGCTAAATTGGGTGGAGATCTGCACCTCCTGCTAAAAGAATTCAAAGACATATTTGCCTTTGAGTGGATGAGATGCTAGGCGTTAGCCCGGATCTTGCTGTCAACAAACTCGTCGTGGATCCTTAAAGAAGCCCATCTGGCAAAAGAAAAGAAATCACGGCGAGGAGAGAAGTCAGGCGGCAGATGCCAAAGTAAAAAAGCTGTTGGACGTTGGGTTCATTCGGCCATGTAATTTTCCCGACTGGGTGGGGAATGTTGTGCCTGTAAAGAAGCCGAATGATACCTAGAGTTTGTGTGTTGATTACACAGACCTCAACAAGGCATGTCTTAAGGATAGTTACCCACTTCCAAAGATCGACAGTCTGGTCGATTCGACAGCCGGGCATACCTTGATGAGTTTCATGGATGCCTACTTCGGCTTCCATCTGATACCCCTGTGGAAGAAAGATCAAGAGAAGACGGCCTTCGTCACTTATCAGGGGTTATTCTGTTACATTGTGATGCCCTTTGGCTTGAAAAATGCGCCGGCTACATTCCAACGGATGATTAATACGGTCTTCATTAATAAAATTGGGAGGAATGTGGAGGCATACATTGATGACATGATAGTCAAATCCAAGCAACAGGCGGATCACCTTGCTGATCTCAGAGAAACCTTTACCACACTCAGGCGGCATAAGGTTATGTTAAATCCTAAGAAATGCGTCTTTGGTGTTGATTCTGGGAAGTTTCTCGGATTCCTGATTGATCAAAGGGGGATAGAGGCTAACCCCGAGAAGATATAGGCGGTTATTGACATGAAGTCACCCCGCACTGTCAAGGAAGCTCAAAGACTAACCTGTTGCCTGGCGGCCTTGGGGAGGTTCCTTAGACGGTCAGGTGAAAAATGCCTTTACTTCTTCCAAGCTATCAAGAAGAAGACCAGATTTGAATGGGGGCATGATGCTGAGGCGGCCTTTCAAAAGCTGAAAGAGCATTTGCACTCTTTGCCAAGGCATGTTAGTCCTCTGCCCAAAGAGTCGTTATATATGTACCTAGCCGTCTGAAATCATGCTCTCAGTGCTGTTTTCCTTGCTGAGAGAGACGAGATTCAGTTCCCGGTCTATTTCATTAGCCATGTTCTAAAATATGTTGTGCTCCGGTATCCCATGGTTGAAAAATTTAGCCTTGCCCTGTATATGGCTTTAAAGAAACTGAAGCCGTATTTTCTGGCCCATTCGATGGTAATTTACACCGATCAGCCCCTCAAGCGGTCAATGTCTACCTTGGAATCATCCGGCAGAATGCTGAAATGGGCTATTGAAATGCAAAGTCTTGAAATCACTTTTGAACCTAGAAAGGCAGTTAAAGGCCAGGTGTTTGCCGACTTCATTGTTGAAATGACACGACCGGTTCAACCGGATAACATGGATCAGGTTTGGAAAGTGTATGTAGACGCGAGCTCGACGAAGAACGGCTGCGGTGCAGGAATCATATATGAGTTCCCTGATGTGGACATATTTGAATATACACTGCGGCTTGAGTTTCAAGCCTCAAATAACAAGGCGGAATATAAAGCCCTGCTAGTCGGAATTCGCATGTGTAAGGCAGCAGGGGCAACTAAAATTGATGCCTACTCTGATTCACAGTTGGTCGTTAGCCAGTATGAGGGAAAATATGAGGCAACTCATCCGGCTATGATCAAATACCTTCAGGCAGTCAAAGAAGAGGCCGGGGCACTTGAGGAATTCCGTATGAGTCAAGTGCCCCAAGTGCCTAGGTCAGATAACAACCAGGCGGATGCGTTGTCCAAATTGGCTTCGTCTGCCTGCTGTGATACGCCTCGGTCAGTCTTTTGGGAAGTTCTTGAAAAGAGAAGTATATATGAAGAGCCCATTGGAATCCTGGACCGAAGCTCTACCTGGATGGATGGCATCCGGGCATATTTAGCAGATGGCATAATTCCTGATTCACCACAAGAAGCAGCCGTCATGAAGAAGCGAGCAGCAAACTTTGAGTTGAGAAATGGAGAGCTCTTCAAGGCGGGTTTCCTTAAACCTCTATTGAAGTGTGTTACCCCAGAAAAGGGGAAAGAAGTTCTTGAAGAATTACATGCTGGGTATTGTGCCTCTCATATAGGCGGCAAGTCCCTAGCCGTCAGAGCCAGGCGACATTACTTTTGGCCTACTCTTGAAGCAGACACTAAAAAGTTGGTGAAGAGATGTGACAAATGCCAGAGGTTTGGCAAGCTTATTCACCGCGCTGCTACTGATCTGACGGCAATCCACAGCCCAGTCCCGTTTACTCAATGGGGCATGGATATCCTGGGTCCTTATACGCCTACTCCAGGTGAAAAGCGCTACATTTTGGTGGCTGTGGATTATTTCACCAAATGGGTAGAAGCTGAACCGGTCAATAACATCAGGACAAAGGATGTCATCTCTTTCATTTGGAAGAACATCATCACCCGGTTTGGGGTACCTATGTCTATTGTGTTTGATAATGGCCCTTAGTTTGAAACACCTCATCTTAAGTCTTGGTTGGGAGATCAGGGTATCTAACATTGTTTTGCATCAGTCGGCCGACCCCAAGCAAACGACCAAGTTGAAACCTTCAACAAACTCATCTTAGACGGCATAAAAGAGAAAATTGAAAGAGCAGGTGGCTTATGGGCAGAAGAGCTGATTCATGTCCTATGGGCCATCCGGACTACTGCCAAAGGGGCAACTGGTGAAACTCCATTTCTTATGGTATACGGTGCTGAAGCTGTCTTGCCCATTGAACATTACGAGCCGACTCTAAGAGTCATGCTTTATGATGAAGAGGCAAACTGGGAGGCCATGCGGCTAGCATTGGACTCCCTCCCGGAACGCAGGGGCAATGCTGCCCTGCGCCATGAGATATACCGTCTGAGAATGACCAGAGCCTACAATAAGAAAGTGCGCAAGCATCCTTTGAAAGTTGACGACTTTGTGTTACGTAAAATGGAGGCAACCGGTAGGGCCAATGAAGCTGGAAAGCTAACTCCTAATTGGGAAGGCCCCTACCGGATTTATGAAGAAGTCAGGGATAACACTTATCGTCTGGAAACTCCAGACGGTCGGCGTCTACCTAGAACTTGGAATGTAGATAACTGAAAAAAGTACTACTTCTGAGAAATGTAAATTTTTAGTGAGTTAATCAATGAGAAATCAGGCTTTCTTTGTAAAATTGTTTTGCTATCTTTATAATAACTTATCCGCCTGGGATATCCTCAGACGCAACTTATGTTTGACACTTAGTGTAGATTCAATGATATAATTATTTATCCGCATAGGTAATACTCAGACGGATTACTAGTTTAATCAACTAAGTTTGATACTTAGTGTAATTTAATGTTATACTTACCCTTCCGCCTGGGTAATACCCAGACGGACAAATTGCTTAACCAACTAAATTGACATTTAATATAAATTTGATATCGCGTGGCCAATGGCCAGCTTGAAAAAACTAAGTACAAATACGCTTAGTGGCTATATAACCGGTCTCAAACAAGACCAAAGGTCAAAATGGCTGGATGGTTGCTTATTTTATAAAACCGCCTGTCCCAACATGGACAATGGCGTCCGGCGACACCCTCCGGGTGCAATCGTCGCAGAGAACAGACTCTTCATCAGTTCTACGTACCTATGAAGACGACAAAAATTGAACAACCAAATTGGTCAACACATAGCCATCTGACCAGAATAATCTATGAGAAACGGTTAAGTTACCGAATACCGGTTGCCCTGAGGCATCAGTTGGTTGCCGGCAGAAGTTTTCCACTTAGATTATTTATTCCAAAGTTGCACTCTCTCTCCCAATTAGGGCAAAAGATTTTGTGTAATGGCTATGGAATAATCCTAGACGAAATATTACCATCTGGATAAGAGACTCGAAGCACCCGTTCTAATGGTCGGTTGTGCACTTTGTTTGGGGCAATCACCATTGTGATTTATTGGCCTAAAAACACCTCATACTTCTCCAAGTATCAAGTGTTTTCAAGCCAATCAGTCAATTTGAAATGAAACCAACCATACAGCCGTCCAGGGGCAAGAGCACTCGGATTGCAAATTGCCGCATGCTTTTTTAAGTTTGGCAAAATATTAAAGAATAGCAAATATACGCAAAAGTCAAATTGAAAAATTCGAACAAACACAAATATATATAAATAACCGACTGAGTCGGAATACTTCATAAAAATGGCACAAAGGCCAGAATAATTGTTAGCCGGAATAACATCTAGAGAAGAAGCAAAAGAAAACGATTGTTAACCAACACTATAGTTGGTAAAAATACAACATTACACGGCATACAAGTCGACAAAGAAAAGTAGTTGGCATACTACCGCAGAATTTGGGGAGGCTCGCCTAAGGCTGAGGTGGAAGCTGCTACTCCGACTGGTTGTGACCGGTTTGGAGGGCTTCAGATTGGTCATCAGCTACTTGAGGCTGATTACCTTCGTTTCGCTCTACCTCCGCCGGCTCCTCAGTGTCCGACACTTCATACCCTTGCCTGACAGCATTCTAATCCTTTTAGGGTTAGGGTTGTCAGCGACTTTAGGCGGCTGCTAATAGTCAGCCGCAAAGTTAGCCTGGTCAGAGCCAGAAGTTTCAGCCCTTGACCTTTCACCGGCCTCATCATCGCCGGATCCATTTGAGGAGGCGGCTTCCTCACCGCCTTCCTCCCGTACGCCTGATCTCCCAGAAGTAGAGGGAGCCTCTTCATCAGAACCGCTCTCCTCCAAATCCTCATGTTCCTCATCCGGAACAACCTCATCGGCTGACACTGAGATAGTGCGCATGCTCCTAGACCTTCTTACCGTCTGTTTCATTCTAGCCATTGTGTCTTGCACAGACACAGAGAGGGAGGAATTCGGAGATGAGCACATCGATTCTGACAGTCTAGAAAAGGCACCCCCTGTTCTAGACTCAGCCATTCCGGAGGACCGGCTGAGAGTCCTAGGCAGTGCCGAGTGTGTGAATTCAGAACTCATTTTTTTTTCTAAACTATGTATACACGTGGAGAAAGAATGTATACAAGTTGAAAAAGAGAAAATCTAAAGATGGTACAGGCGGTTACCTTACTTTAGCTCTGATAAATCTGAAAACAGCTACGGACGGTGAACCGGGTGTTGCAACGTTAGCACGCGAAAATCCAAAAAACTTTGACGCAGACAGAGGCAGAGAATATCTCTCTAAAAAATCTCTTTTTCTCTCTCTAGAAAGTAAAATGAAAATGAAGTGAGAGAAAAAGGGGGAGGTAAACTTCTATTTATAGAAGGTGAAAACGGGGGCATTCCCGTTTGAAATTTAAATTTTACTATCTGTTGTTACTGTTCACCCCTGATAGGTGGACACGTGTCACAGGCCCCACATGGCCTGCACGTGACCCCTGTGAGGGGCAAATGTTTAGGGTAAAAATACCCTAGACAAGTGGACCAATGAGAGGAGGCCACGTAGTGAGCTCAGGATGGCCCAAGTGACCCAATATCCTCTTGACACGTGGCCCCCTTAGATAAGCCTCTGAAATGGCGGCCTTCAAGGGCCAAAATCCCTACGAGCGCTATAAAACGGCGCAACCCACTAAAATCTAGGTCAAGTGACCTAGATAGAGGCACATTCTCCAACGACCCTATAAATAGGGAGATATTTCCCCACTTTGGGGACACATTGAATCAGTTATTACACCTACATTCTCTCTCATCAGAGAAACACCTGAGCTTGGAATCCAAGCATATCCCCACCTAAATTTCCGTACTCTTTATTCTCTTTCAAGTTACTAACTTGATCTTCGGAGGTGGAGCTCCAACCATCTGGAGTCTCCGTTGTTTTTGCAGGTATAGCTGAGCTAGACCAATCTTTATGACGTAACTTTCTCGAGAGACAAAAAACACCCAAAACAACGGGACTATGTGCCTGGAATTGATTTAGGACTTAATATAATTACTGCCATTAATAAACAAATTAAATTGTATTAGCAAATTGATTAGACTAACGCATTGTGAAGACTCGAGCAAAATTATAAATTGTCGTCAAATGACAGTACCGTTGCCAGACTCTGAGAGCCAACACCAGACGACGAGATCGTCGCCTGGCATTGGGCACTAGCGTGTGGCGCTACAGTCTAGATATTTGTGATGTTATGGAACATCGACCTGGGACTGTTTCCAGTATTTTGCTCTAAAGGGATTAGCCTAAAAGTCGTACTAAGTCAAGTTTGATCAATTTGTTAGACTTTAATCAATTATTAATTAATTAATTAAATTAGTAAATTCCTTTTAGTCATTTTTTTTTATTTATTTAATTCATACACAAGCCAAACAAACGGTTAGGAAAAACACACATAGAGTATGCACAACGAATAATGCACAAGTAGTCATATAGTCATGATATGATGCAATGAGTTTGCAATCTAACCATGGCTATAGTTCTCTACAGTTCAAGATATGGGTTACTTAAAGAGGGTCCATGGTTATGAGTCCGAATGCACCGCGCGGAAGCCTTACCTTTGGAAGGGTTGGCGCGTGTGGATGGGACCCCGCGAGTTAAACTCGCCCCCATGGTTTGGTGAATTCAACAATCTCGGATGTACCCTTCGTTACCAGGAGCGTTCAATTGGGTTAATGGAGCATGATTTCCCAGAGGGTTATGTCCATATGTAGAACCCATATGGGTTTTAGAAAAAAGGGAAAAACTCAATCAAGAAGTAAAACTGAGCAAACAGTACTAGAAAACTAGTCGAAACAAAAAGGTAGATTTTTGGCTCGATAGTGGAAGAATTTGGCGCGCGAAAATAGCGTCATCGCCAGACGCTTGCACCGTCACCAGATGACAATCTTGTTGTCAGGCGAAATCGCCATCGTTTGGAGCTGACGTCGTTTTCTGTATTCTTCAATTTTCCAGTTTTTTTTTCGTAGCATTATTTTGACTTTAGTTGTGAAAGATATTTCCCTAAATTCCTACGTGTAAAAATCCTATGTTTTGACTCATTACGGATGGTCTTTTTAATGAGAACCTTTTTATGCTTATGACAATAATGTCAATCAAAATTACGCAAATGAAATACTTAGAACATTTCAAGTCTCACCCACTCATTTGAAATCATTGCCAAAATAAATTTCATGAATTAAAATAGAAATCCTCCCCATTGGAGTCGCCAAAAAATCGTAGGGAATATTTCAAGCATCCCACACTTGAGCCCCGCTGTGATCATACACTTAAGCATGGTGGCATCCAAAGGGAAGGAAGTTAGAGTAAAAGAATCGCCAACAAGTTTTAAGAACTTGTAAACCGTTCACAGGGTGAAGGTTACACCCCCTAACGATCTAGGAGATCATTAACTACAATAGGTTTGGAACCACGACTGGAAGTTTAGGGATGAAGGTACAAGTCCAACCTAAAAGTGATTGAAATTGCCCTAAAAATAGCCCTCTACTTTATTTTTCTCGTATTCATGTGCGCTTTCTGACTAACATACAATCATTAGATTAACCCTAAACTTTTTTATTCTATGTTGGTTGAATATTAATGCACAAATAAATCTATAATTAGCGATCACTTGAATTATAATCATGTTAGCCTTAACAAGATTATTAATTATCTTATTAAGCTTGATTACAAGTACAAATTCTCTTTAAACATGCATAAAAGGTGTGATCAAGCAATAACAATAAATATACCATATCAAGCAACATAATAATCATAATAATAATAACCACAATTATATTTATCATGTTAAAGCATAATAATAATAGCAAGATCCTAGGCATGATACTAACAAGATTAATAACAAACCCTAGCATGTCACTAAACATTAAAGATCAAAGCTTTAACCCTAACATGATAATAATATGGTATTAGGAAAGAAATAGGAAGCATCATAGAAACATACATGACATTAGAAATATTAATTAACCCTAAACATGATACTAGGAAGCAATAAAACATTCTAAAATGATACTAGGAACCACAAAAAAAATCTGAGCATGATTTCTATATCAAAAGTTCAATAAAACAATTAAAGTACTTACTTTGATGCCTCATACCTCTTTCTAATAAAAAAATACACACGTTAGTGTAGACACCTTAAAATGTCTCCCCAAAACCAAACCCGATGATGAACAACATTTCACCGCCATTATTGGTCAGGTTGAGTATTTAATCTTTAGAGTGCTTAAATCCATATTTCCATTTCACAAACCAACCCAATTCCTATCCCATTTTCCCAAACCATGACTTATTTTCCTCTTCTCGTGCTTTTAAACCCAAAATAATTCATTTCGCGTCCTTTAAAATCATTAATTTCGTGTCCTTTTTATAAAAAAGTTTAGTCAAGTTGATTTTAGTCCATAATCTTGGTCAAATTATTGAATATTTTGATGGGGCTTGAAAATATCTTTCCAATGATATATTATAAGCCCAAATCCGAGTTATAACGAATAACTTATGGCCAAATTATTAAATTGAGTCAAACCTAAACTAAGCCCACCTTGCCTACGACCCAATTATCATGTGGAGGGTCCAAAGGATTTAATCCCATTCCTAAACCAATTAGGATTACTTGGAAGTTTCTATAAGTTTCTAAAAAATCTTAATTATCCTTTTAGAAAAGATAAGATTAAAGAGTTTGAAATTGAATAAAACTTTTCTTTTTGAAAATCCTAATTCTATTCGAATTGAAAGACGTTCAAAGATAGACAGATATTATTTTTTTGCCTCATACTTTTTATACAAATCTTATATGGATGGATATCCCTTGAAATTATCTTTCCAATGATATATTATAATATCAATTTCGAGCTATAACGGAAAAGATATGAATGAAATATCAAACTCTATCCAAAACTAACAACGTCCCACTATTTTTTCCATATCTTTTATTATACACAGGATTTTTATCTGATTCCTATTGGGTTAGAAATTGGTCTTCAACAGCTTTCCAACGACATATTTTTTGTCTTATTCCAATTTCTGGATTAAAAGATATGATAAAATCAAAAATTGCAAAAACTACTATCTATTTGGTCTTATTCCGATTTAATTTGGATCTTATCTTAATTCTTCGACCCTAATTTTTTCATTATAAATAGAGGTCATATCTCCCCCTTTATAAATCATCAACAAGCTTGATCATCGAATAATTCTCTTCTTCCTCTTTAGCCTAAACACTAGTCTCCCCATATTTACACCATTCTTTCCTTAAGCACTCCAAGGAGTCCAAACTCGACCCGAGGTTCCGTCCTTAAACCAAGGCGGGAAAGGTATAATTAACTAAGGGTTTGGACCAAATCGAATCTACATTTATTTAACATATTTTTTCCATTTAATTTATATTTTTTATTGAAGTTACTAACAATTTATTTATGATGTAGCAATTTTAAGGAACGCGCGAAATGTGAGTAATGAATTAATTTAATTACTTATTTTATTATAATATTTCTAGTATCATGACTAGGTTAATTTACATTTGATTTGACTAACGATATTATTGTTAAATTGCTTCCAATACTAATGCTTATTTTATTATATTTATTGATCACCATATTGCATGTTTAAAGGGAATATGTAATTGAAAATCACGACTAATAAGATAATTTTGACGACTGGTTTAGGTTCCAATTTAATCTTGTTGTTTAAATAAGTGAACATAATATTTTAGAATTATGTGTTGCATTAATATTCAACCAATTTAGCATGATAGTAATTTGGAGCAAATTGAATATTTGTTTGCATGCCTTTGAGATCGAAGAAATCACTTTTTACTATAAGAATCGAGTAGAGGCCAATATGGGCAGACGTGACTCCATGACTCACTTCATACCATCATCCCCAATCCTTCTTTCCTGGTTCTGAACCATATGGAGTTAGTAATCTCATGATTATGAATGGGGTGTCTTAAATTATCCGTGATCGGTTTACAAGTTCCTTATTCGTGTTTGCCTTAAACGATCCGTGATCGGTTTACAAGTTCCTTAAAATCTTGTTGGTGGCTCCCTACTTTCCTTGTCCCTAATCATACATGTCAATTCCCACTTCTTATGTGTGCTAAGCATATTCACAACATGCTTAACGTAGGCGCGCTTCGAACAACGCCTACAGTTAGTAACTTCAAGGAAAATAATAAATCAAACAATTAAATTAAATAATTGAAATAAAGATTTGGGACCAAACCCTCAAAAATATCAACCTTTTCACGTCTAGGGCGAAGGTAACATCAAACTTATCTAGGTGTTTCTAAAGCTAATGTATGAAGAATTTTGAGAGAAGGAGGTTAAGAAAAAGAAGAGAGAGAGAAAGCTTCTAGCTTTTTAGAGAAAGAAGAGAATTCTGGGTTTTTAATGATGATTTGAAAACAAGGAGATACGACCCCTATTTATAGGAAAAATAGCACGGGATCGAAGAAAATCATATTCGAAATAAGATACCTCCTGTCGCACACAACAGAAGTCAGCGCCGGACGACAAGCTCGTCGCTAGGCGACGAAGACCAACGCTAGGCAACGAAGTTCAGCGCCTAGCGACGACTTTGTCGTCTCGCCCCGGTCCAAAAGTCAACGTGTTTTCCACGCGTAATTACCTTTAACACCGGTTGCAGGTAATTATGCGTCCAAGCAGTTTTTAAAATCAAATTTAATATATTTTATTCTAAATAAAACATCTTTAAAATATAATAATAAATCCTAACCTTTTTAGAATTAAAAAGAACCTTTTAGAAGGTTTAAATCAATCCTAATAACTTTAGAAATAATAATTAATAGGCCCTCCTCTAGATCATTGGGCCACATAAAAAATCATTGGGCCTAATCTAATTTAATCCATAACGTCCTCATAATTCATCTGAATTGGTCTCATCATATATTATTGGAAAGCTCTTGTCGAGCCCAATTCAACTACAAAATTATTGGACACTTATTATGGACCAAACAAAATTGGACTGGCTATTTTTCATAAACAGAGTAAGAAAAGAAATATTTTTGAAAACAGAAAGAGAAATATTTCAATAAAAACATCCTCACCACTAGACTTTCCACACTTTCACTTCGTTCGATAATCAAATGACATGAAAGGTATTCATAACTGGTTCTAGTTTAGGGGAGACACAATTGGGTGTCTACAACTAAACACTACACACACGCCCAAACAGTCCCAAATAAAAAACAATGCAATTAGCGAGGCATAAAAGAAAATGGCAGATTCGGGATTGGGGATTGTCGTTGGATTTTAGAGAGAACTGGTTTTATGCCTCTTTGATGTTTCAACTTTTCAGAGAGAACTGGTGGATTTTAGAAGCTTGCAAACTAGTGGGTGATGAGTGTCATTTATGGAACTCATTTGTTCTCTTTTAGGGTGATTTTAAATTACTTTTATAGCTCTTTTCATTCCGCGGCCTTTTTCCTTAGTTTTGCTCTTTATTTCTTTAGTTTGCGCTTTCCTTAGTTTATTTTCTGTTTTCATGCATTTCATGGTTTATTTTATCTTTTTCCCTTTTATTTGTTTGTTTTCTTTCATTTTTAGGTTAAGATTGTTGTTAATGGATTCACGAGGTTTCTTCCCGAGTTTTGCATTGATTGGGATGCTTAGTGTTTTCCATTTGAAGCTTAAGTTTGGAGATGT